>NC_139681.1:1202500-2402500 GCF_964106915.1 Podarcis gaigeae
GATGTGCACCCTCAACCACCCTTCCTTAACTGCTGTTGGCGCAAGCCTCGATTCTTGGCACGCTTGACAGGCAGAAACCCAGGAAGTGATGGCATCATCCATGTTAGGCCACCAGATGTAACACTGAGCCAATGCCTTCATTTTGACGATTCCCAGGTGGCCAATGTGCAGAGCCTCAAGGACGCGTTGACGGAGTCTTTGGGGAATCACGACGTGGTCTCCCCACAGCAGACAGCCGCAATGAGCTGAGAGTTTGTGTTGTCTGGTTGCGAATGGCTGGAACTCTGATGCAAAAGGCCCTTGTGGCCACCCCCTCCACACCCAGTTGAGCACATGGCAGATGGTGTGAACGTGGGCAGATGTGGAGGCCACAGTGGCAGCTGATACATGCGCTGCAGGAAGATCCTCAATCAGGAGGAGTGATGAAGCAGGAGCTGTGTCTTCCACAAACACTGGAAGAGGGCAACGGCTGAGGGCGTCGGCATGGCCCATCGATTTCCCCGGGTGATGGACGAGCTGGTAGTGGTAGGCAGCCAGGAAAACAGTTCATCACAGCTTGCGCGGCGAGAGGACCGGTGGAGTTGGTCTATCACCGACAAGAAGGCCCAGGAGCGGCTTGTGGTCAGTAATGAGGTCGAAAGTCCTCCCATAGAGGTATTCATGGAACCTCTTCACTCCAGCCACAAGTGCCAGTGCCTCCTTGTCAAGGTGGCTGCAATTCTGTTCGGGCGGAGATAGCATCCTGGAAAAGTAGGCGAGTGGTGCTTCTCTTCCGTCTGGAAAACAGTGACTGAGGACAGCACCAATGCCAAAAGGTGAGGCGTCGCAGGCAAGGACCAGCGGCCTGGCTTCACTGTACTGTATTAGCACACTGTTCGATGAAAGAAGAGCCTTGACCGCATTGAAGGCCACCGTCTCCCGATGACCCCGGGACCAAGTTGTCTTCGTGCTGAGGTGTCGGTGAAGAGGCTCAGCTACCGTCGCTTTGTGGGGCAGGAACATGTTATAATAGTTCAGCAGTCCCAGGAATGCCTGCAACTCCGTCTTGTTCTTTGGGATGGGGGCCTGCTGGATAGCGTGGATCTTGGATGTGGTCGGGTGAAGGCTGGAGGCGTCGATAAGATAGGCCAGGAACTCCACCTGTGGAATGGCGATCTGGCACTTCTCCCTCTTTACCTTGAGCCCGGCCTCCTGGAACCTGGTCAGCATGGCGTGGAGGCGCTCGAACAACTGCTGATGTGAGTCTGCAGACACCAAGACGTCATTGAAATACAGCACCACGCCCGGAAGCCCTTGCAGGAGACGCTCCATAAGGCTTTGGAAGATGCCAGGAGCCACACTCACCCCGAACTGCAAATGGCGGCACACGGAGCACCCCTCGTTGGGTGACGATTATCTGGGCTTCAGCGGTGGCATCTTCGACGGGCAGTTGTTGATAGGCTTGGGCAAGGTCCAGCTTAGCGAAGTCCTTATCCTCTACCAGGGAATGCAGCTGGTGGTGAACAACAGGAACCAGGTAAGCGTGCTGCTGAAGTGCCTTGTTGATCGTGCACTTGTAGTCGGCGCAGATTCTCACTGACCCGTCCGGCTTGACAGGCATGACGATGGGGGTTTCCCACTTGGCGTGGTCAACCGGCTCCAAAACTCCTTGGGCAATCAGCTTGTTCAGTTGTTCGTCCACCTTAGCCTTGAGAGCAAACGGAACCCGGTGTGGTTTTAGGTTGATGGGTGTGACTTGTGGATCCAGGCTAAAGGAGATGGGCGTACCTGTGCCTCTCAGCTTTGTGTTGCAAAAGTCAAGAGCAGCAGTAAAAGCTGCTCCTGCCTGCACAACCTGCAAGGCACAAGCCCTATTTTGCTCTGGCTTTTGTTCTGCAGGTTTACAGCACACACCTTGTTAGGCAAAGGAGAGACCCAGCTTCCCTTCATGGCGACAGAGATTCTGATCTGCAAATGAAGTTTCTCTCCCCCCTGCCCCCCCCCCCAGATCCACAGGGCTTTAAGGCACACACCTTGCCTCTTGCTAGGCAGCCCTGTGGATCTTGACGTTTGTTGTGGGGGAGGAAGGGAAAGGAGAATGTTAGCCGCTTTGAGACTCCTTAAAGGGAGTGAAAGGCGGGATATCAAATCCAAACTCTTCTTCTTCTTCTTCTTCAAAAAGAAACTTTGTTTGCTTATTGGAATCTTCATTCCTCAGCAGTGCTGTGGGACGGAGATTCCAATCAGCAAACAAACTTTCCTCTTTGTGATAAGATCAATGTGACTTGGCTCCTGCTTCTGTTCAGGCAAAGAGGCAACAATTTACTTTTGCAGTAAAAGGATTTATGCATTTGGAAAGTAAGGTGCAGACGATGCTGATGACTGGGCTGCTGTCAGTTCAAATTTTAATTGCTGGTATTCAGTGGCGGAGGAAGAGGGGTGCGGGGGGTGCAGGTTGCCCCGGGTGTCATCACTGCGGGGGTGGGGTGACAAAATGACAAAAATAAGAGTTTTTAAAAATAAAGAATTGGGCTCACAAAACTTTTTAGTTCAGTCAACAAACGTAACGAAACGCAGCTGGCACTTGGCGCCACACCATGGGAGCCAGCAGGTACTGCAGCGTGCCCAAACCACGTCTCTCTCCTGGGAGTGACATGGTGGCTTGGGCACCTGCAGGCTCCGCGCTGCCTGAAACAGCAGCATGGCCTGGGGCTTGCGTCGGCCCACCGCCTCTTCCTCTGCCGCCCGACAGCTGAGGGGGAGGCGGCAGAGAGGCTCCATGCAGCGCCCCCGGCTGCAGGACGTGCGCGCCACCCCGGGCACCCCAGGGGCTAGCTACGCCACTGCTGGTATTGTGATGCATTTTAAGTATTGTTTTTAACCAATTTGTTTTTATTCTTCTTCTATGACTGTTGTTTTTAAATGTTGTAAGCCATCTTGAATTCCAACTTGGCAGGATGTGTGTGTGTGTGTGTGTGTGTGTGTGTGTGTGTGTGTGTTCCAAATTATTACAGATCAGACCAAATTACTTCATCTCTTCTTTAATATACACTTAAACCTTCTCTCGATGTTGGTCCATTCTCACAGCTGACCATTATTCTTTCCTTACATACAGCACCTCTGTTATTTCTCATAAATACTGTATTGCTCCAAATATAAGTCACACTTCCTTTCCAAATTCTGACCGTGAAAAGTTAAAGTGCGGCTTAAATTCGCAACCTTACAAAAATTGACTTTTATGCCCAACCATTTCAGTTTTAATGAATAGAGTACTATTACAGTGGTGCCTCGCAAGACGAAATTAATCCGTTCCGTGAGGCTCTTCGTATAGCGGTTTTTTCGTCTTGCGAAGCAAGCCCATTGACAGCTTAGTGGATTAGCGCTATTAGCGGTTTAGCGGCTTTTAGTGATCAGCTGTTAAGCGGCTTAGCGGCTTAGGAAAAGGGGGGGAAAGGGGGAAAAAACCGAAGGAACTCGCAAGACTTTTTCGTCTTGCGAAGCAAGCCCATAAGGAAATTCGTTTTGCGAAGCGCCTCCAAAACGGAAAACCCTTTCGTCTAGTGGGTTTTCCGTCTTGCGAGGTGTTCGTCTTGCGGGGCACCACTGTACTTTCATTGACCTGGACAATAGACTTCTGTTGCGACCGTCTAGAATAGCATTAGCTTTTTTTGCTGCTGCATCACACTGTAGACTCATGTCCAACCAAAATATATTGCCAAAATATATTTTACACTAAGCTGGACATAGTTTCATTAGGCATTATTAACTTATTCTTTATTTCTAATCAGACTCATGGGATGCTAAATATGATGGAGTTTTTTTCAAGTACAGGTGCACACAAACAATATTTGCTTAAGTTGCATTTTAACCAATGTTATGGATTGATTGATTGATTGATTGTTTTTAATGGAGACATTATTTGAGTCTCACAGTTTCTCAGGTGTTTCTTTTAAAGTTTTCTTTATTGTTTTAATTGTAAAATTGTCAAAAACACCCAAGGATAAAATTTCCCTTCATGCTCATTTGAAAGACCTTTATACATTCTAATAGTTTCTCATGAGCTGAGTACCAACAATACATAATTTTATAAAACCTCTTTTTAAATAATAACAGTGTAAATTTTAACCCTTTAGTCCAAAATACTCCAACTGTTCCATCTGTATATTAGAACCAATGTTTGCCCATTTAATCATACATTCTTAAACTTGCTCTTCTGTTTCATATTTTAACAAACATGTTATCATCTGTGCAGTTGAAATTAAAAGACCATATTTCCTTCTCTATACAAAAAATATTTTTATCGAATTCAAACCTCTCTGCTAATTGCATATAAGAAAACCAATGAATATTATAATTTTTCACCATTAGTTTTAATTTTTCACCTTGTTTTAATTTTATAGTCTCCTTGATGCATTTGGAATGTTGTCCATTTCTCTTTGCCTGTCACCTCTTTTCTGCAGAAGGCTTCTTGTGATGAAATCTATAAAGGTGTCTTTTGGTACAACCTAAGTTTATATTTATTCTTAATATGGCACATATCCTTTTAATTTCTGTCCATGTCTTAACACAATTATTTTGAAACAACATACAATTCATATTTGCCAGAGTAATACCCAAATACTTTACTTTTTCCAATTTGAAATCCAGTTTTCTCCATCAATACCTTTGGATCTTCTGTTGTCATGTTCTTTATTCACATCAACATTTTCTGATGATTAATCTTAAAACCATAAGAGTCTCCATTTCCTCTAGTCAAAACAAAAAAAATTCCTTCCAGTAGCACCTTAAAGACCAACTAAGTCAGTTCTTGTGTGCATGCACACGAAAGCTCATACCAAGAACTGACTTAGTTGGTCTTTAAGGTGCTACTGTGTGTATCTGAAGAAGTGTACATGCACACGAAAGCTCATACCAAGAACTGACTTAGTTGGTCTTTAAGGTGCTACTGGAAGGAATTTTTTTTGTTTTGACTATGGCAGACCAACACGGCTACCTATCTGTAACTGGATCCATTTCCTCTAGTTTTCCAAAACTATCATCAGATCATCAGCAAAGGCCCATAACGCAACAGTTTTCATTTCCCACGTCTTCATTCAGAAGACATACAGCCTGGTGAAAAGAACATTTTTGCCTGGCGCCTAAAGGCGTATAATGAAGGCACCAGACAAACTTCCCTGGGGAAAGCATTCCACAGACGGGGAGCCACTGCAGAGAAGGCCCCGTTCTTGTGTTGCCCCCTCTGGACCTCTCGAGGAGGAGGCACACGAAGGAGGGCCTCGGAAGATGATCTCAGGGTCCAGGTCGGCTCATATGGAGAGAGGCAGTCCTTGAGGTATTGCAGTACCTACGCTCTTTACCACTGAATTGGAGCAAAAGTCAGTTGGGTTTTCTGCAGATTGATGTCTAGATCAGTGGTAATGAGGTTTCCCCAGGGGAAAGCAGTGGGACAAGCAGAGGCACAGGACAAGGGCAAGTGTGGCTGAGCCCTTAGTCCAAGCATAAAATGTTTCCAACTGAATGCAATATTTCTTTGTGCCCACATAATTGTAATAAAAACGATGCATGAAAAGAAATCAGCAGCCAAACTTTGCTTCCCTGTCCCCTCCACTGCCTTCAGCTATGCATGTGATGCAGAGGGAGGGTTATTCTTCTAGGCCCTGTCAATATATTGTCCAAAACTGGTTTGAAGTCCATATTGTGATCCTGGTTGCATAATTTTTGAGCTAGAAATATATCATTGTGAATCATGGTGGGTGGGTGGGTGGGTGCGCTATACAAAAATCACATTGTGGGGAAAACCAAGATATATTGGTACATTGCAATGTTTAGCTGGTGATATATCATGATGTTTAAAACCAGATATCGACCTGCTCTAGAACCTGGGTTCAACTTTGCTGGGGGTTTTTTAATCAAGGGGGCTGGGAGATGAGAGAAGATTGCAAAAATGAAGAGAAAACAACAAGCCCAAGTAAATGATTTAATATTAGGATAAACTATTTATTTTGACATAACTGAGACTCCTGTTAACACGTTTGCTCTTCTTTGTCCTCCCCACCCCTTCATTTTAGATTTTGTAAATAAAATAAGACTGTTAGTGAGCCTTTTATGGGAGCTTCCTGAGTTAAAAGGACAAGACCTCCTTTCAAGGTCTATATTTATAGTGTATAATCATGTCTAAAGCTTAAACAGATTTCATTTCTGTAGATTTAAATATGTGCATAGTCATGGCTAAGCCTATTTGGAGCTAGGACTTAGTTGTTTCACTAAAAAAGCATTTGAAATATGAAATACTAGTGGTGAGAGAAAACAGATTGACCTTCCTTTTTGGCATTTAAACTGAAGCATTTCTGAACGATATTCCTGGGAGACTTAGATTTGACAGCTGAAAGATTTTTGCATGCCTGACTTAAATGTAACTCCAAATATTATTGATCTTAAAAAGTGAAACTTGAAATTCATCCAGGAAAATAAAAATATTTAAGACTATGAAGCATAATCTTCTTCTCCCACTGTGGCTTGAACTTAAAACATTTAATGTGTTTATAGGAAGTGGCGACTGCAGGCTTGTTCATATATAAAACAGTGTCATTTAAATTAACAGTGGTGCAGCAAGTAGTCTGAGCTGGGATGGTTTTCAAGGCTTTTGGGGAATAGAGACATGGAAACAGATTTATGGACTATTAATTACTGAAATAATTATGTCTCCTCATAGTGAATTCAGGTAATTTAGTGCCTATCAATTTGGAACTGAAATGGGGTCATCCCCAAAGTATGGCTGGTGCTTCTACATATTCATATGATGATTTAAAAGCACACAAGTTTGTGGATGAAAACAAAATGAAATTTTAAAATAACTGCTTGACAGGAATATGTCAGCTTGCAGAATATTCATGGCAATTGAGTCTACAGTGTAAGAAAAACACTGGGGCCTAATTTGAATAGTAGCATGTCTGTCCTCTGGTGGGCAAGGATTTTGCGCTGTGCTGTGGAATCAGCCCCTCCCTTTGGGGGTCCAGTTCAGTTCAGTCCGAGAGGCCAACTGTCCTTTTTGCCTCATGAGGTGCTTTTAGTTTCTCTCAGACAGCATGTAATTGTGTTACAGTTTTCTTTATTAAAGCTTTGTTTGACATACACATGAGCTGCTTACTTTGCCGAAAGAAAAGAAACTCTGCTGAAGAAGGGTAGGGGAGTGAGGGGATATTCCCACTCTGATGGGAGGACTAGTTTCATTCATTGCCCCCACCCTCCACTGTTAAGTTGTGGGTGAACATATCAGACAACACAGCAATTCTCCAAACAGCTCTTGTTTATTTGCAGGCCAGAACAGAACTGAACTGAAGGGTTCAGCCAGCCTGCTTATATAGAGCTCAACTACAAGCAACAGTAACCATTTTCTGTAACTATCCAATCACTGAACGTCACTTTCGATCCCTTATTTGCATATGTGGACCTGAGGGAAAACTATCTACAGTATCCCCCTGCTGGCCCAGGGTGAGAACTTCAGTACATAACATCCACAACATAGAGAGGGGGGCGGTGGAAGAATCTTTAAGAAGGCTCAATGAATATGTCAGTCATTACCATAACATATTTCCTAATTTCAGTTCAGCCACATACAAGAAGGAGGTATTGCCTTGGGGTAATCCTAAGGTTTTCAGAATTTTAGAGAAGTTTATTTAGAGAGATAAAAGGGGACAGGAACCCACAGCAGCCTGAGGAGACCTGAAGCTCCAGGGAGACGGAAGACTGCTGTATGTCAGAGAGTGTAGAAGTGTAAGGCTGGAGGGGAGACAACATGGCATGTGGTATCCTGAAGGGGAGCACGCCACATGCTAACGTTTTGTTTCAGGTTGCTGGGAACAATTTGAGAAACAGGATGCTTGTGTGTCCATTGCAAAAGGGGGGGCGGTCCTGTTTCACCTCCTGAGGTGAAATGGGAAGGCGCCTGCCCCTCCTGCTGCCGAAGCCTTGCTGGAGAACCCCCTGGAAGCTGCTGCTGCTGCTCCTCTCCCCTCTGGGGTGGAGGACCGGCTCCTCTCTCTCCCCGAGGAGAGCCACCCTGCCGGGTGATTGTGCTGCCCCGGAACGGGCCTCAGTCCCCCTCATGGGGACACCAGCCCTGATGGCAAACAGAAGGAAAATGGAGGGCAGAGGAAGAAAAGGACCCTTATACTTGGGTGTTGTCAGGCACTTTCAGCTGAGGAAAAACCTCTGGCTCTTGTGGTTGGGGTTTAATCTGAGCTGAGGTGCCAACAGAATTTTCTGGCGTATACTGCATGTAGATTGGACCTTCCATCCACCCACAATTTGTTTTTAGTCCACTTTTAATTTTTAATTTATAAAACTGGATATATACCAAATATGGGGGGATAGCACATCCAAATCGGATCATTTATCATGAAAACACAATAAATACAACTATCTAAGATAATCCAAATTAACAAAGCAGCATTGCCACTTAACAAAGGCCAGCTAAAACAATTACACGACTAATCAAACAACTAAACTTAGTTATATTTTGTAACATAGCTCTGTAAGAAAGCCTTTAGGAAAAGGAAGTTTGAAAAACATGAGTTTTTAAAACCTGTTTAAAAATTCATAGTGCACAAGACATGCACATCTCCAATGGGAAAAAGTTCCATAATATTCTGTTCATGTCCATTTTAAAACTAAAGTGAGTCTTCTCTAACATGTAACATGACAATCTGTGCCAAAACTGGAAAGCAGAAAAGTGTGCAGGGCAGACAACTCAAGAAAGACATAGTGTGCACTGAATCATCATGGGATTAAGCATGTAAAAGAAAACATTTCATTTTAGAAATAGTTCTTAAGCTATGGGAGCTGCATTTTTATTATTTTTTTATTTAAGAAAGGCTGAGTAAAAGTTCAGAGAGATTGTACCAAACAGCCCTCTCATTCCCTCCACCATCCGGAATGCAAGCAGAGAAATGCTATTATCCTTATAACCTACTTGTAAACTTACAAGACACGTTTCGTTTATTACAATTTTATCCCACCAATTTCCGAAGGAATCCAGGGCAGTGTCAATCCCACCATTGTCCTCGTGACAACAACCTTCAGAGGTGAGTTAGGCTTATTTTGGAAACCAAATGGGCACCCAAAAGATAGAAGGCCAGGGCCAGTCTAAAATATGCTGCTGGCTAAAATGAAGCCCAACTGATACCAACACATCCTTGTTTCAAAAAGTCTTGCTGCCCCATTCATACAGCAATTCCTGCCTCCATCTCCTGCCCCCCCCCCCTTCCCATGCCTCCTTACATGGGTCACTTCACCCTACAGGATGGCAGGGCTAACATGGTGTAGTTTCAGCCTCAGAGAACTACAGTTCCCAGCACCCTTAATAAACTACAGTTAAGAAGATTCTCTGGAGGAAGCCATCTGCTTTAAATGCATGTTGAATGTGCTTTAAAAGTATGGTGTGGATCTGCTGGAAAGAGTAAGAAGTGTTTTTTTAAAAAATAAATATATAAATTCTATCGAGTGTCAGAATAAACACAAAAAGAAATAGAATTAAACCAGAACTGAAATGCATCAGCTCTCTTCTCTCCGCTGCCCCAGCCGGGATCCCTCTTCCCACACGTTCCCCAGAGAGCTTAATGTCATAGGAAGAAATGTTTTAAGCAGAGTTGAGGTTTGAACTTGGGGACTTACAGTGGTACCTCGGGTTCCATACGCTTCAGGTTACAGACTCTCCTAACCCAGAAATAGTACCTCGGGTTAAGAACTTTGCTTCAGGATGAGAACAAAAATTGTGCTCTGGAGCCGCGGCGGGAGGCCCCATTAGCTAAAGTGGTGCTTCAGGTTAAGAACAGTTTCAGGTTAAGTATGGACCTCTGGAACGAATTAAGTACTTAACCCGAGGTACCTATGTATATGCTTAATGTAACACCCATCTTGGTTAGTGATGCTGAAAACATTTAGCAAGTGAATTAGTGTGTTCCTCTCAGCTTTATCGTGTTAGACCTTCACTCAGTTTTCATCCGTTAGGAAGAAGTTATCTTAAGCTGCTTAAATCTTAAACCTATTTTTAGGTTGGAACTTATCTCCAAACGTTTTATCATTCACTTATGTATATAAACTTGCAGTTAGGAAGATGTGCAGGTTACACTATTATAGTTGTAAGAGACCTGCTGGTTGCTTGTTTTGTGAAGTATTAAATTGAAACAGAAAAGCAGATGCACAACTGACCCAGTGGCTTTTTGTTTAACCTCTAAAAGGAACTTGAAGCTTGTTTACAACATAGCAGCATGTGATTATTCACTAATGTAGACAAGAATAAGGTTAGGCCTGGTTATTCTGGTTATTGAGTAGCTTACTTTAGCTGGAACTCTGTGCATGAGCCAGAACTACATAAGTGATTGGGCTTCACTTTGGGAGCATAATTACAGTAAACAGGGAAAGCACCTATGGAGGTGTGTCAGTCACAAGCAATAGGATGTGCTTGCCTAATTGATTATCCAAAACCTGGTGTCATGTCTAATCCAAGCAATACCTCTATTTGGTCATGCAAATGAGAGGGAGCCAACCAGCAAGTACCGGTATATCAAAGTGCCCTTTTCCCCTTCCCTAAGAGATCCAAGCCCACCCTCCTTTCAGGGCATTTCAGCCCCCTTTCATTTGGTACCTATGAGGGGGAGCCACTGAGGGGTGTGGGGGGGTTGACCGGGGCAGAACCACAACCCCTAATAAGCACATGCACATGCAGCCACACACACAAGCACATATAGGAATGGGGCCATGTAATAGAATGCTGCAGTATGCATCTTTGGTTCAGGATTTCAGCCACTTCAGACCATTCCATTCTCTTCCCCATACTCTCCAACATTTCTCCAATGAAAATAGAGATGTCCCATTCCACAATAAGAATTTTACTATTTAGACCCCACTCAGGGCAGCTTCCAACATATATAAAAAACTTAATAAACATTAAACATTTAAAAAAAACCCTCCCCAATACAGGATTACTTTCAGACAGCTCAGGGGTTGGATAACTCCATAAAGGTAAAGGGACCCCTGACTCTTAGGTCCAGTCGTGGACAACTTGGGTTACGCGCTCATCTTGCTCTACAGGCCGAGGGAGCCGGCATTTGTCCACAGACAGCTTCTGGGTCATGTGGCTAGCATGACTAAGTTGCTTCTGGCGAACCAGAGCAGCTCATGGAAACGCTGTTTACCTTCCCGCTGGAGTGGTACCAATTTATCTACTTGCACTTTGATGTGCTTTCGAACTGCTAGGTTGGCAGGAGCTGGGACTGAGCAACGGGAGCTCACCCTGTCGTGGGGATTCAAACAGCCAACCTTCTGATCAGCAGGCCCTAGGCTCTGTGCTTTAGACCCATACTCTCCAGCGTTTCTCCAATGTAAATAGGGACATCATAAGGAAAAGTGGGACATTCTAGGATGAAATCAGAAACCAGGATGGCTTTTCTAAACCAGGGACATACTTGGAAATAGGGACACTTTATTCAGTGCCTAGTTAACATGTGCAGTGTGGTGAGGTGCACACTAGTGGCCATTCATTCGCATATTGGATTTTTGCAATTGATATTTGTGGGCAACTCTCACTGCTGTCCCAGGGGACATTTAAAAATGGTTTCTGAGTTTGAACTAGGAAATAATCAGACAATAAGATGATGATCTTTTTAATATCTCTGCATCTTTTCCTCAATCATTTCCCCCCTTATATTCTGTTTTGTTCCCTCTCCCATCTGGTTATTTCCCTCTTAACCATCAATCAGCATTCAGTGGACAGTGGACATTTTCAGTCCCCTCCACTGTTTTAAGGGTTTTCTTGCCTAAATTATTTTTTGTGCTTCTGCAAACTCCAAGTTTGCTCTGTTGGCTAGGCAAGTGGCAATATTCATAAAACTGAATTACAATTTAGTTTACTTTTCTGTGTATGTGGTCTTTATGTGTATAAATAACATTTATTTATAATATAGAATACATTCTAACTCTACAATTCAATGATTCTATGTGCATTGTACATGATATCTGAAATATGACAAACTCTTCTAAACTTTATTCCTGTTGAATTTATACCGGTTTAAAAACTCGAAGGAAAGCAAGAAATCAAAGTTTTTGCTGTGCCTTGAAGAAGATCCTTATAGCTTTGAGGTGCATTGTAAAGGAGTATCAGTTCATTCTTAAGGGACGCGGGTGGCGCTGTGGGTAAAAGCCTCAGCGCCTAGGGCTTGCACTGTTGCTCGGTCCCAGCGCCTGCCAACCTAGCAGTTCGAAAGCACCCTTGGGTGCAAGTAGATAAATAGGGACCGCTTACTAGCGGGAAGGTAAACAGCGTTTCCGTGTGCAGCTCTGGCGCGCCAGAGCAGTGATGTCACGCTGGCCACGTGACCCGGAAGTGTCTCCGGACAGCGCTGGCCCCTGGCCTCTTAAGTGAGATGGGCGCACAACCCCAGAGTCTGGCAAGACTGGCCCGTACGGGCAGGGGTACCTTTACCTTTACCTTTATCAGTTCATTCTTGGTCAGTCTGGCTCTTTTGCCATGTGAAAATCATGGACCTGAGCTTGGTGTGGCCTAGAATTTACTCAATTTGGTGTGTGTGTGTGTGTGAGAGAGAGAGAGAGAGAGAGAGAGAGCGAGCGAGCGCAAACCAGCTGTGATCCTCGGATTAAAACCAACTGACCTTTTTTTCTTGACCTTAATTTATAATTGGACAGCTGGTTAAACTAATGACAGATTGTCTTTGTGCTGCTGATAGTCTATTTGAAGCTGTTGTTATAAAATATATTTGCCTATGCAAAGTCTCACGTTAAAGCAGTTAATGCTATCTGCTTAAAATTTCTGTCCATAGGAGTTGTACAGTGAGATCCAGAACACTTTTCTCAAAAAAAGTGGCTTATCTTCTGAGTTTACACCAATAAAACCACAGTTGCATTTTGGACTGTTCCCAAATTGCCACCGTAGTTATGGGCTAGTGCTCATAACTATCCACCCTCAAGGTGAAGGAAGAAAGGCCTTTCCAAGTAGAGATAGGGAACCTGTATCTCTCCAGATGTTCCACTACAACCCTCATTGCCTCAGCCATTGGCCATGCTTCCTCGGGCTGATGGGAGTTGGAATCCAACAACATCAGCAGGGCCACAGGTTTCCCATTCTTGTACTGACGTGTAGTGGAAGTGTTCTGAACACACTCACTGCATTTTGAGGCCTAAACTACAGATTACATTAAACACACAGTTTGTGGTGTGATTCCTTTACTTTTCAAATCTTTAAAAGCAGTTGTTACCTGGCCTCATTGGGCCCGCAGTGTGGGTACTGAGCGTGATGGGAATTCTTTATCTCTACACCATGATTCCTACAAACACTGCTGTATTGTGCTGTGAAAAAAAGGACTAAAGGGCAGGTAACAAACATCATAGCAAATAAATACAATATTTATGTTGGGATGGAAACTTATCTCCCAATGAAAATAGAAGACTTTTCATTAGCTTTAGGTAAAGGTGTTGTCAATGTTTGTGTATTATATATACACTTTCTTAATTACAGTTCTGATCAGACCCACCTGCAGCTCTTATTTAAAGTTGAATAATAGTAATTCCACAATACCAAACTATGAATTTAGTTCAATATGTATTTTAGCTATTTGTATTCAAGGCACTATAGAAGTACAAGCTGCTTCCACCTCACTTAGAATGCTGGTTTGCTTTTTACCCAGTTAGCAACTTAAAATAAACCATCCCACCTGGAGAGGTTTAGCAGTATCAGAATATGACCTTGAACTAATGGCTAAAACATGCTATTAGCATCTTTTTAAATCAAGACCAAGTTTGAGGCAGTACAGTGGTACCTTGCAAGACGAAATTAATTCGTTCTGCGAGTTTTTTCATCTTGCGAATTTTTCGTCTTGCGAAGCACGGATTCCCATAGGAATGCATTGAAAATCAACTTGCAAGATGTTTTCATCTTGCGAAGCAAGCCCATAGGGAAATTCGTCTTGCGAAGCAACTCAAAAAACGAAAAACTCTTTCGTCTTGCGAGTTTTTCGTCTTACGAGGCATTCGTCTTGCGAGGTACCACTGTATAAGCTTTCTTGATTTCTCACTAATTTTTTTTTCAAATGTACCACTTACTAATGCAAACACAACATTTTGAGTTGAATGGAATTCAAACTGCAAGCTTAAAAGGTGGTCATATGTTAATGGGATAATCATATATTTGTTTCTATGCTTCCTTATCCTTGGTAGCAGACATATTTTATAGTTAGAGTTTCTGCCAAAGTAGACACCATTTTAATCATGGTAAGAATATCCTCAAAGCTCAATACTGGGATATGGGAAAAGTGTACGTAGCAATATTTGAAGTATGGGTTTGAAGTAAACTGTGGCTTTTTTGTCACTGAATGCAGATTCCTTTTTTTTTCTTCCAACAGATTTCTATTGGTGCTGGTTTGTTTAATTTTTAGTGTTCTGTCCACTATTGAATACTATGCAGAATTTGCCACTGGGACTCTTTTTTGGATGGTAAGTGATTTAACTTAAAATATTCTGTGAAATATCTGTATGTATACCTGTTAGAAACTTGTTATAAAAAGCTGAACAATCCAAAATTATCAATCTCTATTTTACTTACTTACTTACTTACTTACTTACTTACTTACTTACTTAGAGCACAGCCCTAACCATGTGCACACAAAAGGAAGTTCTATTGAATTAAATGAGTCTTACTCCCAGGCAAGAAGAGTAAGAACTGCAGCCTTAATTATATTTATATCCTATATCTTCTGTTTTAGAACACATCTTGTAAGAAATGGTCATAACACAATCCTGCACATGTTTACTCAGAAGGAAGTACCACAGTTTTCATTGTAGGTGTGTACAGGCAACTCCCCATTTATATGGGACTTACATTCTGAGGCACCGTGTGCATTGGTCAAGTTGCATATATTTGAAACACCATCAAAAAGTCTGCAAACACCCTCTAAACCTCTGTAAACCCTTGGAAAACCAGCATCACTTACCAGACAGGCAGGAAGAATGGTAATGGTGGCTTTCAGTCTTCCTCATCGCTGGAGGACGATGTGGAAAAAACAAGGGGGGTAGACCTGTCCCTCAAAGTCCTTGGCTACAATTCAGATGCACTTGCTGCTGCTGGTGGTGTCCTGTGGAGGAACACGGTGATGGGCAACTTGTGCTTTTGCCTCTTCAGCTGGTCAAACATTTCCCTGTATGGCCACACACTGTCCACAATTGCACACTGGATCATTAGGCTGTGTTCCATGCAGGAGTCATACTAGGAGATGATGCCCTTCATGTGCATGACCGTGCTAAAGAGTTCTGAAAAGCAGACCAACGCCCAGTCCAGGTGGGTTGCTCATCCTGCTCACCATCATAATCCTCTTCCCTGCTTTCTGAACTGGAATGTGATGTCACCAGCTCTGCCAGCTCTGCCAGACTCAAGGCCTGTTGCCCCTCAGTCAGTTTCCTTACTCGTGGCAATGTCTGAAAATCCTTTGAAATGCACTCCTTCCACAGATTGCACTGGCGTACTTTGTTTCAGGCTTGATGGCATCTACTGCCTGCTTGACATAGGTGATGCAGACCACAGTGTTGAAGGACTTCCAGAATGCCACATGGTTGAAATCCGGACCAGCATCCATGTGCTGGTCCCGGGGGGGTTACCGTGCGGCATGGTCTAAATCCGGTCCTAGGTCGAGGGTAAGGAGGCTGTCCGTCAGGGGCGAAGCGAGGTACAAAGTGAGGAGTCGGGCATGATCAGGAACTCAAGAGAGCAGGTCAGGGTGCCAGCAGGAACAGGTTACCAACGATGTTGCTCCTGCAACCTGGGACTGGGCTGACTGGTCTTTATCTCCTCTGAGGCATAGGGCAGCCCCGGTCCACAGGTGACTCGCCAGGAGGTGAGCACTCCTCCTGAGAGAACTTAGTTCCCTCTGCCTCTCTGCCCTGAGTCTCTGCAGCTCAGGAGAGGCTGGAGGGTTACTGGACCCAGAGGCAACCTCACCTTCCCCTGATAGGGCTGGGAGAGGAGCACCTGCAGGCAATAGGTCCTCCGGAGCCAGAGCGGATTCAGCTGGTGTCTGCTCCTGAGGATCCGGCACAGGTGAGGGCCCTTCAGATCCAAGCCCCTGCCCCGGCTCAGCCGGCCCTGGAGGCGGGGACTCCCATGCAGGCTGGGACTCCTCAGGTTCAGCCTCTGAATCAGATTCCCAAGCATCCCACCTGCTCTGGAAGATAGCCCTTCTCTTGCAGCAGCCTCTTCAGCTGCTCAAGTACACTTCAGCAGCCCCCAAGTTCATGGATGCAACTTTGCCAGTGGCGTGGATGTTCTTCAAGCAGTTCAGCCAACTGGAGCTGGCTTGGAACTCCTTCTCTAGCTGCTCCCTCTCTGCACATACTGCTTGAGAGCCTTCTTGCACAAGGTGTTGCCATCAATGGGGACACGCTGGTGGTTCATGTCCTCCAGCCACAGGTTCAGTGCCTTCTCCATCTTCACCAGAACCTTGTCCCACATGTTGCTGGTGACCCTGGTAATTGCAGGTCCACTTACTGCCACTGCTGCCCGGATCTCCTCCTGTATCTTGATGGCATGAATGCTGTACTCATTCCTGCCATACTTGCATGCCACAGCACACATGGTGATGCCTTCTTGCAAACAGCCCAGCACTGCTAGTTTCTCTTCCAGCGTGGATACCACTTACTGCTTGAATGGGTTTGTCAGCACCCAAGGAAAATGACACAGTGCCGTTGTCAGAGCTGAGGGCTTCTCTCTCTTCACCACAAACACCACAGGAGCCTCTCTGTGTCTTTTAGTCTTTATTTACAGTATTTACAACGGGTCATTAGCACATCTCTGCTGAGGCCTGCGTTTGGCCCAATGACGACGTCTCCTGCCTTGCCTTTCAGCCCTCCTCTTTTCCATGCGGCGTAAACCTCTCCCTTGTTCTCTGCTTATTCCAATCCTTCTCCCCGCACACCTCGTCCACTTCTTCCGCTCCCAGGCTCCCCCTCCCTCTGGGGGCCTTGAAACCCCTGGTTCGTCCCTGACAGCCTTCTCCAAAAAAATCCTGACCAAATAAAAATCCCCCAAGCTCAAAAAAGTCAGCAACCCTCAAATACCTTTACCAGGCATTCCTCCTCCCAAAACGGCCAAATTCCAGCATAATCACTCCCTGAAAACCTCCTTCCTCAAACTCCAGCTCTCCACAGGCCTCAAGAGTTGCAAGGGATCTTGGAATTTTACTTGTAAAGACTCGTGGGATTGTTAGGCACTGTTTTTGCACCTTTCTTGCCTGTATATTTTACACCCAATTACCTGCTGGAAGTAAGCCATATTGAAATCAGAGAGACTTACTCCTGCATAGACATGTATAATTCTGCACTTTAAGGCTGCAGTCCTTTTAGGATTAAGACACTTTGAACTCAATAATTTCTGGATAAACAACAGTAGGATGTGGTTTCATGGTTTATTCATGGAACATAGCTGGCTTTTGACTTGTATGTTTCTAATAGAGCAGGAATGGCCAGCTGGTGGTCCATGTGTCAGAACCAACCCTTTTAATCAAGGTATAGTAAGTGATATGATCATAGAACTGTAGAGTTGGAAGGGACCCATTGGGTCATCTAGTCCAAACCTCTACAATACAGGAATTAAACTAAACCACATCTAACTGATCATTCTCTCAGTTTCAGGAAAAGGAAACAGGATTACAAATGCTAAGTGCATATGTATTACAGTTCTTTTTTATATATTTATATAAATATAATAAATGTACTACATATATGTACTGGATGTATGTACTTTGCTAAATTTGAGCATTTTCATTGGGTGGGTGAGGCCCCCTGGACCAGTGTCAGCAAAAGAGAGTAGCTTCTCAGAATACAGAAAACTATTAGTTCCTTTAATGGTATTTAAACTGAATTAAGAGAGACTTAAGCGGGTGGCGCTGTGGGTAAAAGCCTCAGTGCCTAGGGCTTGCCGATCGAAAGGTCGGCGGTTCGAATCCCCGCGGCGGGGTGCGCTCCCGTTGCTCGGTCCCAGCGCCTGCCAACCTAGCAGTTCGAAAGCACCCTCGGGTGCAAGTAAATAGGGACTGCTTTCTAGCGGGAAGGTAAACGGCGTTTCCGTGTGCAGCTCTGGCGCACCAGAGCAGCGATGTCACGCTGGCCACGTGACCCGGAAGTGTCTTCGGATAGCGCTGACCCCTGGCCTCTTGAGTGAGATGGGCGCACAACCCCAGAGTCTGGCAAGACTGGCCCGTACGGGCAGGGGTACCTTTACCTTTACCTTAAGAGAGACTAATGCAGCATTTTCAAAAACTAGGGGCAGCCTGAGGCCACATCTCAAACACAGTACAGGTGTGTCACTTTGTTCAATTGGCAATATCCTATCTGGCCATGAAAGTTTAAGGGAAAGTTGACCCTTTCAGATAACTCAATTCTGTGGGTTTCAGCTTGAAGATATCACAAGCTTCTGTTTCTTGAAGCATTTCTTTACTGGCGTCACCAAATGTTCTAAAGCCTGAGCATGTCATGTCTTCTGACACTGAACACTTAGCAGATAAATGAATATTTAAGGGAGGCATACATTGCCATATGCCCATCTTTTCCTCTTGTTTTTGCTATAGTAGTAATAATGGCAGCCATTTCTAGGAGACGGGCCACATGATAGAGCATATGTTTTGCTTCCAAACACCCCCGATTGATCCCTGGTGTTTCCAAGTGGGGCTGGGAGAGTCTGGTCTGACCTAGGACAGCTGCTGCCACCAGTCAATGTAAACAATACCAGTCTAGCAGGGCCAGTGATCCAAGGAGTATAAAGCAGCTTATACCAGCTTATATGCCAGTTGTGCCAAGGAAACTTTTGCTTTCAGTAAAATATCTGCACAGGAGCTGCAAGTTAGTGCAACTACTTGTCTGCTTGTAATACAGACTGTTCATTGGTTTAATTCATACTGAAATGGGAATGCCTATGTGTATTGGTGAAAGGGTTTAACATTGGAAAATTCCACTGCTGTATTCCAAGGGGCCCTGAGCTTTAACTGAATTCATAATTAACTATTGTTGTTTTCTGCTAGCTAACGTGTGAGTGTTTATCCTTAGAATTTATGAAAAGAAATTAATTGAAAATTTGCTATATGGGAAGGGTGGTGTCTGGAGTTCTTTGTTCCCAGGCTCTGTGAAAGTAAGGATGTAAATGAAGCTCTTCAGGAGCACACAGCCTCAGGCTGGAATACAGGATGTGGGGAGAAACAGACCTTTTGTAAGATGCGGATCCTATGCCGTGGACGGGCATATGCCTTATGGAATTGTTTGAATGTATCATATGATGTTTATTTTCTGTTTTGAATAAAGTTCTGCAAGTAAAATTTTGAACAATCTAACCTCTCTCTCTCTCTCTCTCTCTCTCTCTCTCTGCGATCACTCATGTCCAAGTTAGATTGTCTTCCATGAACGCAGTCTTAGTGGTGTGTCCTTAAAGTGGAGGCCAATTCTGAATCCACACCTCCTTCCACAGTGGGGACATTGGTTTCTAGGCGGGAGTTGATCACGATGAGGATTTGCCAAATGTGCCTTCCTCTTAGCTGGTTTCTCCCTTTTGTCCTGAATTTGTATTTCTTCAAAATCCACGATGCCTTTAGTAGAGGCTATTTTCCAACTGGAGCGCTCACAGGCCAATGTTTCCCAATTATTGATGTTTATACTACATTTTTTAAGATTTGCCTTGACAGCATCTTTAAACCTCTTTTGTTGTCCACCAGTATTTCACTTTCCATTCTTAAGCTGGGAATAGAGTAGTTGCTTTGTTGTTCAGGCATCTGCTTGCTTGGATAGCCATTTCCCCTTCTGCAGCTAGCAACTGATTCCCCCCCCCCCCCGGCCTACGAAACTGTGTTGGGGAAGAACTGGTTTGACCAGTTGATATAAGTAGGAATAGAGAAGGCTACCTTATACTGAATCAGATGATTCGTACATCTAGCAATTGTTTACACTCATTGGCAAAGGCTGGCAAGGACACATCCAGTCTATCCCAGCCCCATCTGGACATGCTAGGGACTGAATGCCGGACCTTCTATTGTCTGGAGCTGTTGAGAGGGAATGTGAAGTGAATAGACTGGGAACTGGGCTGAACAAAAATAGATGTTGTATACTTGTTTTAGCTTCGGATCCGGTTTTATGCTTTCTTTCTTTATGAATTGGTGGCAGTGGGCTTCTATGAGGTCAAAAGACAAGACAGAAATCTAGTAATTTAAACAATACAATTGCTGGATAGAAGTCTAAATATCACTTGTCAAAAAATAGGCATATTTATATTAAGTCTCAGCTTCCAAAACATTCCCCTCTGGTACAGAAGGAGTTTCCAGGTTCAGTTCTTGACATATCCAGTTAAAGGAACTTGGGTAGCAGGTCTAGCAAATATCTCTCTGCCTGACCACCTCTCCCCCCCAGTCAGAGTGGACTAGACAGGTGGATGTTCTGAATTGTCACACAGCAGCTCCCCATGCCTTGTTGCACATCTCAGTGGCGCCACCATGCTCCACCAGGAGGCTTCACAACATTGTAACATATATACAGTATTTAATGGAACTGTAAACTGGTCACAGTATCACCAACTAAACAGAATTTTCGAGGAAGATAGAAGAACTGGATTCGATAATAAAATATCAGTTCTAGATAGGGAATTGCTTTCAAATGAGGAAAAAAATCTATCCAGAATGTATAAGTTATTGTTAAACTGGCACCTAAAAGACGAAATGGTTAAGGACGTGATGGTAAAATGGGCCCAAGACTTCAGATATAATGTAGAATTAGAGAAATGGGAAAATCTTTGGACAAAGGATGTTAAGTTTATAGCCTGCTACCTGATTAAAGAAAACTTTTTAAAGATGATGTATAGGTGGTGTTGTGACGTGGGGTTTGTGATTTCAGCTCTCTTGATATAATATGCTGGAGACAGTTCTCTAGTAACACTTCTTTATTAAAGCAAACAAGACTGAGACCTGAGGAGGGGAGAGCTACATTTATAGGGACAGGGAACTAGCTAGAAAGGATACATTTTGGAGGGAACAATATCAGGCAATCACAGTCCTGCCTTTTGGAGGAAACCAATAAGACAGAGGATCCAAATACAGCAGCTTAAATGAACCAATAGTAGCTGTACCCTCTGGAACCAAAAGGCAGTTACTTTACCCTAATGCAAATACAGACAATAATAATACAGATATAAAATCCTTTGACTCAATACACAACAGGTGGTATCAAAATTGGCAAAAATGAATAAAAAAAATCAGCAGTAAGTGTTGGAGGTGTAACCATAAGGATGGGAATCTATTCCACATGATTTACGAAGATTTTTTAAAAAATGTCACGATACACTTTGCTAAAAAAAACTAGAGTTATTTTTATTAGGTACCGTAGTTTTCGCTCCAAAACACGCACTTTTTTGCTCCTAGAAAGTAAGGGAAAATGCCTGTGCGTGTTAAGGAGCGAATGCACGGATCGGAGCCATGGCTGCCGTCAGTCAAGCAGAGCGGAGCCGCTTACACACTCTACGAGGCTCTTTCGCTTTGCTTGCTTTAAAGCGACCTGGAGCCGGGGAGGAGGGAGGGAAGGAGAGCCATGGCAGCAAAGCGGGCAGCAGCCGCTTACACGGAGGAGGGACAGACGCTAGCAAGGTCCGTGCGCTCTCTAAACAGAGCAATGAGGCTGCAGAGGGACGGCAGGAAAGATAAAATTTAAGCAACCAGCAGCAAAATAAAACCAACCTCGAGCTCTGAGCCACGCAGTGAAAACCAGGAAGTTAAAGAAAAAAGGCTGGGGATGAGGGAGAGGGGAAAACTTCGCAAATCCCCGCATCTCAGCTGATCCGCTGGGAGGGAGCAGCTTGTTTTCAGGCAGGATAGATTCGAGCATTGTCTGGGTCCTAGTGCCCCTATCACTTTTTTGTGCTCCATTCTATTGCTGCTGGTGGCTGCTTATCACTCAGGCTGCAAGGAGGAGCGCTTTTACACAGCTAATGGTGAATCCCCTGCAATCCAAGTCCTCCTCACTTGCTCAAATCTATTCTGCCTCAAAACAAGGAGTGGAAGGAAAAGGCTGCAAACTGTTAAATGGAAAAAACCCAGGCACAGGGCAAGTACCTTAAGTATACCTTTAAAGCAACAGTGCTCTTTCCCTCCCTCCTCCCCGCTCAGCTCACCGAAAAGCTCCTTCTCCACGCGTGCTCCTTGTCCCTTGAGTGCTTTTCCTTCCCTCCCCACTTAAAACGTGGTTACAAAGCACGGATCCACATGGATCCTCAGGATTTTTGCATTGGGCTACCCCAAACTCACCATCAGATCACATGTCTGTGGCCACAGCATGAACCATAAAAATCATGCACCCACTGTTTTGTTCAGAATATTTTTTTCTTGTTTTCCTCCTCTAAAAACTACGTGCGTGTTATGGTCAGATGCGTGTTATAGAGCGAAAAATACGGTATCTTCACAACAGACATTCCAAAGGACAACAAAAGAGTCTTTTTATATGCAATAACGGCGACCAGGATTGTGATTGCAAAAGCAACACAATTCCCACAAAGGAAGAATGGTTATTAAAATTAAGTGAATATATTGAATTGGCGAAACTAACAGAATTCAGAATTCAGAAATCAACCAAGCGAAAAGATCAGGAGAGAATGGGATGTCTTTAACAATTATATGAATAAAGTTGGTTCCCAAAATTATGACTGGCTTAGCCTAAACTAAAAACTCCAGAGGTAAACAAATTATCTCTCCAGAAAGTTTAGAATGATTACAGACAACCAAGGATATGAGATTATAGGAACCATATAGTGGTTGAAGGAAGTCAAATCTTTTTTCTTTTCTTTTTTCCTCATTTTTTCTTAGATATACTCTTTTTCTTATCTTTTTCTATTTTTATTTTTGTTTCTGCGCGTTTTTGCATTTTTTTCTATACTTGGAAAATGTTAGTTAAGGTAATGTGTATTTTTTTCTTTATTATTTATACAACTGTATTTTTTTTGAATGTATGTAATATGTATATAGCAAATAATTATTTCTAAAAAATAAAATAGAATAATAATAATAATAATAATAATAATAATAATAATAATAATAATAATGGAACTGTTATATGCCAGCCTGACTTTTTGAAAAGATCTAAGACTTGCTGGAAATCTATGTAAATCATGCTACATCGTGGTACACTATGTCCTTATGTTACGGTGTTCTACAAATGAAGACCACAAAGAGGAGTAGCAAATTGAACGAAAGCCATTTCCTGCTGTGCAACTTATCTTAGGGGTAAACTTTAATATTAACTTTTCCACTTATTTATACAAAAAGAAAAAAAATTATATACAAAACACAATCCTTACCACCCTCCCCCCAAAATAAATAAATAATTTTGAGTAAATAAATAAACCCACCATGCTGCTTTTATCCTTGAGCCCTTGAAAGAAAAGAAAGTCTGAAAAGGAAACTACAATTCCTCTTGTTAGTTGTATTTACCACACTTCTATGCTGCCTTTTAAAACTAATGTTTTAATGTTTTCAAAAATATTAATGTATGATAAAATTTATTAATAATAATAAATTTCAAACAATAAGGCTTAAATACTGTTTTTAATTTCAGGAAATTGTCTTGGTGGTATTTTTTGGTGCTGAATATGTGGTGAGGCTCTGGTCTGCCGGTTGCAGAAGCAAATATGTTGGTATTAAGGGAAGAATACGATTTGCTAGGAAGCCTATATCAATAATAGGTGAGATCGTCTGTTTTAAATATAAAATCATACCGGGACATCAATCCCATGGCCTTTTTGAGCAGAAAGGATATACTGGCTTTGCGTATAGCTGAGTTGACTGATGCTTCAAGATGGATATTTTTATTGGCCCACCTTTTATTGGGAAATGAGCTGTTATAAGATTATGAGCCACTACATTCCTGGTTGGTGTTTGCCTTTGTTTATGTTCTAGGTGCACTTAGCAAAATCTGAGTTCTCTCATATTCCACCCCAACTCCTTTAATATGGGGATTAACATCCTGACCCACCTTCAATCCACCTTCAGTCCTTTTGTACTCTTTCTGAGATGCAATATATGGCAATGAAGGAGAGGCCACCATCTCCCGAGGGAGTCCATTCCACTGTCAAACAGCTCTTACTATCAGAAAGTTCTTCCTGATGTTGAGTCAGAATCTCCTTTCTTGTAGCTTGAAGCCATTGGTTCAGGTCCTACCCTCCAAAGCAGGAGAAAACAAGCCTCCCTCCCTGGCTACTAGGAACAGAGTTCTGGGTAGCTGATGTCCACTGGTAGGGTTAATTTGACCCTCAAAATTTTACTGTTCAAAAGGTGGTATAATGGCTAAGGTCGGTGGTTCGAATCCACGCGACATGGTGAGCTCCCATTGCTCTGCCTGCCATCCTAGCAGTTTGAAAGCACACCAGTGCAAGTAGATAAATAGGTACCACTGTGGTGGGAAGGTAAATGGCATTTCTGTGCACTCTGGCTTCCATCATGGTGTTCCATTGCACCAGTAGCGGTGTAGTCCTGCTGTCCACATGACCCGGAAAGCTGTCTGTGGACAAATGTTGGCTCCCTTGGCCTGAAAGCAAGATGAGCGTCACACCCCATAGTTGCCATTGACTGGATTTAACTGTCCAGGGTCCTTTACCCTTTACCTATAATGGCTAAGTGTATCTTCTCCAAACCACCTGCAATTTCTTGTCTGCCCTGTAGACGGTTTGGAGACGTTACACATCATAAACTTTGATATGACAAAGCCTTTTGTAAATAAAAAAGAAATTAACCTTTTCCATATGGTTTATGTAGTTATTTATTTTATCCCGGTGTCATCTTAGATTAAACAGGGTTATGAAGTGCTAAAAAGAAAAAAGCAAGACCTGTAAGCAGAGATGATTGTGGGAGGAATAAAAAAAAAAGCCTTCAAGTTACATGTGAAAGAAGCCTTCTATAGATTTTGGTTGTTTTAGTACTGAAAGGCTGTAACATTCTGCCCTCCTTTCCTTTGATGGCATTAAAATGCATTAACAGTTTCATTTTCCTTTTTTGTCAACAGATCTTATTGTTGTTATAGCTTCAATTATTGTTCTGAGTGTAGGATCAAATGGACAGGTGTTTGCCACATCTGCAATAAGGTATGCCAAGATATGTCAAGTTTAGATTTATTGTCTCTTTCAATAAAAAGGTTGAGCTGACTTACATTGTGCAAAGACATTTGTTGGCATCTATATCTAGCTACATATATCTATATTTTATTATTATTATTATTATTATTATTATTATTATTATTATTATTATTATTTTCACCATCCCTTCCTCTTCTCCTCTACCTTTCCTCTTACTTTTCTCAACTCACCCTTGCATGCAGATCACCCTCCTTTCCATACCTTCTACTCTCTCCTATTCTGCAGAGCCCCTTCCACACACCTGCCATGTGGATATCTTTACCTTATCTTCAAGATGAAAAGAATTGTATGAACGAGCCTATTAATTGGTCTCTTCCATTAGAGATGGTTAAGTTCAGTTAACAGTGGTACTGAAGCCTTATTTACCTAGGGATCCATCAGCCTCGCCATCCCCGGACCTTGGAGGGAACAAAAGTACCAGGAAAGCAAAATCTTCTTTGGAGAAAAAGAGTTTATTGAAATCTGTGCACAGAGATAATCTGTGCACAGAGACAACCAGCAGGATAGCTCCTGAAAACTGGCTGTAAAGCAATACACTTCAGCAAGCCTTCTTATACCTTTTGAGCATTTCCCCCCTCCCATTCCTTCCTCAAACTTCCCTAATCAGCTGGCAAATGTTCAACTTATTCCCTTATATGGCACATCTATATTGCTTGCTAAACACATCTATACTGCTTGCTAAACATTCCTCATACGTGTCTTTCCGCTAGCTAAGCACTTCCCCCTCCCCTCTTGCTTGTACGTACCTTTTCTTATCTTTTGCATGCAAAGCAGGAAACGCACGGCAGGAAACGGCCTTTTTAGCAGGCTGGTTAGATTTGCAAACAGTTGCATTTCTTGCTAACTGGCAAGGCAGGAAATGGACTCTTGACCTGCCAGAGTTAGTAAACAGCCATTGTTTGCTAACTGCCTGACCACAGAAACTCACTTATGTGCAGATAATATGGAGAGCAAAATTCCTTCTTAGGTACAAGGTACAGAGTGAGTGAGTGACCCTTCCCATTTCCCTTCACTACCTCGGGTTAAGAACTTACTTCGTTCTGGAGTTCCGTTCTTAACCTGAAACTGTTCTTAACCTGAAGCACCACTTTAGCTAATGGGGCCTCCCACTGCTGCTGTGCTGCCACTGCACGATTTCTGTTCTCATCCTGAAGCAAAGTTCTTAACCCGAGGTACTATTTCTGGGTTAGCGGAGTCTGTAACCTGAAGCGTCTGTAACCCGAGGTACCACTGTATCTTCTAAATTACTACATTGAATCTGAAACTTCATATTGAAGACAACATGTCATACCCAGAGTGAAATACATGATTGTGGGAAGGTACACATATTGTGGAATATGTGAAGCGAGCACAACAGAGCATTTCCCAGCTCACTTCTCGCTGTACTCAAACCTTGTTTGAAACTGCCAATATCAATCTACTCATACCTCTGCTGTTGTTTAAAACCACAACTTTTCCTGTTTGCTTTATTCAAATCTCTGCTTTTGTTTAAAACTGCCATTTTAAAATGTGTCTTCTCTTGGCTTTCCTCTCCCACACTCACTGAATGCAAACACAGGATTGTGCTGATGCACCACAGATCCTCCAATGAGGGCTGCCTTGCAGTTATAAATACATGGAAGAAATAAATTAAATCAAATATCAGGGAATAAAACTTCTATAACTTTTTACTACATTTTCTAACAAGGATCACGTCCTGGGAGTCCTCAGGCTCCATATTAAAGTTGCCTGCATCTATCAGTGAGAGTAGATACATTCAGGCACAACATTGCATACAAAAAATGCATTTAACTGCATATCACATATATGTTGCTGTTTGGGAGCACATAGGCTACAGATTGAAACAGGACAGCTGCTTGTGAAAAAGGAAACCAGGAAGGCCTTGCTCTGAAAGGATAATTGGGAAAGAGACAAAAATCAAAAGGCTCCTCCCTTCCTCTGAGCTCCCTGGGAGCTGTGGTGGAAGCCAGAGGGTGAGATAATGGCCACTTATCCAGTCCTGGGGTGGGTGGTGGTTGCAGCCCATAGAAATGGGTCCTGACCCCCAGGAGCAATGCTGGCCTGGGCGGCTTGTAGTTGGAAACCCCACGTGCTGGCTGTGTAGGAGGGCAGGAGTTCCTGCCAGGCCCCATTCTGAATTCTGGCCAATCAGACCAGTCCATGGTGGCAAGGGTTGGAATCAGACCGGAGTGGAGCAAGCTTTTTTCCACTCCGTTCCCTTCACAGCTATGTGCAAAATCAATGAGCAATGTAGCACTAAAATTTCGTAGATCTGCCCCAGGAAGCAGATAAAATTTACTTCTTCTGTCCCACAAAGCTACTACAGTCATATCTCGGGTTAAAGACACTTTGGGTTAAATCTTTTTGGGCTGCATCCCGCGGTGACCGGGAAGTAATGGAACAGGTTACTTCCGGGCTTCGCCGCATGCACAGACGCTCAGAATGACGCTCAGTCAGGCATAGGCGTGGCAAATCACGACCCATGCAGACACAGGTGGCCTTCTGCTCCTGATGCCAACGGGGCGCTGGAACGGATCCCATTCACATCCAGAGGTGCCACTGTAGTTGGTTTTGTCTGGCTCAGGACTTTTTTTATCCGGAACTCAGCAGAACTCTTTGGTGCGCAACAGAGGCTGTGGGCGAAAAAGATAAGCTATTTAAGGGGTGAGCTCCCCTAAGAAAAGCTCAACAACTTCTTTGACTGGTCTAACTGATAAATTATTTATTTGACTGAGTACTGTTAGTACTAATGAGTTTTCAAATTTCATTGTAGTATTCAGAAGAAAATATACTCACATTTCCACAGATAGGCCTTCTAAGGGGCTCTCACTGCATTCTGCCATTTTTTCCACAGGGGAATCCGTTTTTTGCAGATACTTCGCATGCTTCATGTAGACCGACAGGGTGGCACTTGGAGGCTCTTGGGATCTGTTGTATTCATACATCGTCAGGTATTGAGTATGGAAAGGTTATTGAATATGTTTAACAGGCTCTTTTTACACCTGTAAAACTCTTATTCTAACATCAGGTATGGTGAAAATGAACTCACCTGGAAATGTAGGGTTTGGGGCAATCTATAAGTGTGTTCTTTTTTTTTAATCCCTGGCCTCAGCAGTGCAGAGGCAAGGCGAGGCAAGGCTTCCCTAGTGCCTGAGACAGCTCTGTACAGGCTTTGGGCTGGATACTGCACAACAGCAGAGCAGCTGCCATTCTCAGACCGAGCCTTGAACAGGACAGGCAGCTCTATCTCAGAGCCTTCCATGAGAGAGGCCCTTCCTGCGTTAGCAGTCATTAACTCCAACAGAGACTTGGGTTCCATTAGGGCTCCTGAACTGGCAACTCTGGAACTGGAGGAAGGCAACACAGCATCCTCTTGATGCGATGGGCTCCTCTTGCGTGAGTGCGAATAACCTCCACAAACACATTTAAAAGGCTGTAGAATATTAATCAGCCTTATTATTTTTTTTAAAAAAATACAAATTAACATGCAACACTTAAGAACAATTTAAAACAACCCCACCCCAAATAAACAACACCCACCCAAGTTAAAACCCCATCCCAATTAAAACCATAATTTTAGCATAAAGGGGCTGGCCCACAACCTCGTTTCACCCCCTTTGGTGTCGTCTGCTTTGGGGGCAGCCCCGCCCCTCGGGTAGGCTGGCTTTATAGAGCCGCCCCAGCTGGGGCAGCAGGTGTTTCCAATGCTGCCTGCCTGCCCAGGGCTTTGGTACCTAAAAATGACTGCAGTTAGTCCTCTAGGGATCCATGTTGGACCCTCAGCTGTATTGACAAACGGTAACAGTACATTCAGCTGCTCACTTGAATCACTTTTGAGTGCTTCACTGGCTAGACTTTAAGCATACTCTTGGATATGGCCCAGGCTCTGGGTAGCCAGCTCACAGTGGGGTTTGTTTTTGCTTTTCAAAATAAGATTTATTCTAGTCTATGTTTACCAGAAACGCATACTCTTCAACATTTTGTTTGAATATGTATAAAAGCTAGCCTATCAACTCAAAGGTGAGACATGACTGCCACAGGTCATAAAGCAGACCAGCATCACTGGATATGTTTTATTAAAAATATGAAATGGTTATGAGTAATTTTTTAAACCAAAATCAGCATTTGTACAAAGAGAGCTTCCAATCAGTAATCCACTTTTGTTCCTGTTAGGAACTAATAACTACGCTGTATATTGGATTCTTGGGATTGATCTTCTCATCGTACTTCGTCTATCTCGCTGAGAAGGATGCAGTGGATGAGGAGGGACAAACAGGGTTTTCCAGTTATGCTGATGCTCTCTGGTGGGGTGTGGTAAGTGCATCTCTTGCGTCATATCCCGTGCTGCAAGATCACCCTTTCAGGGAAATATTCAGAATCAGGAATTTGATTGAAATTAGTGTTAAGAGTAAATAGTACAAAAAGACTCTGTGTTGTAGGTTGTAGAAGAGAAGCAAGGCCAAAATTACTTTGCGAAGTACTTAAATCTGAACATTTCATATAAAATAAAATAAAATTAAATCTTGCTATACAAGCATGAATCGAACCTGTGAAGTTAATGGTATACTTGGTGTAAGGCAAAACCATCACCAGCCAATTAAATTGCTTGGGAATGGATTCAGAGGAGCAGAAGAAAGTACTTTTTTCATTCACAGCATAATTAACAGGGAAGTTGTTGCTACTGGTTGTGGTGATAAGTCCCTTCTTTTGCTTCTTTTCATCTCTTCCCGGTCAGGAGCATATGGAGGTCGACCACTGGAAAAAAAATGCTAGACCACATTTTTCCGGAACCTAATCTCACATTCTCATTCTTTTTTATCTGAGTCATGCACAAGAGGAATGTGAATGAGCATTATGGCCATTGCACCTCCTTATTATTTATTATAGTCGTTTATATCCCTTACTTCTGCAAACAAATCCTTTCAAGCTGGCTCAGAACAAAGCAGAAGACCATGACAGAGTGTCAAAACAGCATCAGATTTGAAGTATAGTAGTCAAACATGCCAGCAGGAAGGAGCTCATATATAAACACACATATATACACCCCCCTGAAGTTATCACTCTGCTGCATCCTACTGGTCACTTGACTCAACAAGAGCAATCCTAAGCACATTCACAGTGTGTGACCAAAACATCAAGACAGAGAAACCTAGAAATAAGCTGACAAATGTGAGGAGCTACAAACCCATGTTAAAATTGGGTTCCCCTCCCAATGCATGTCACAAGCAGACCTCCCAGTGATTTTAATCCTGGTGGGTGTGTCCCGCCCACCATGCTTCAGGTGAAAGCAATCCAAATAAGTGCTTATGTTTTGGGAGATTGTGGAATCCCTTGAATATTTATTTAATGCTGCAAAACTGCCCCAGGGAGAGGAGTCATTTATTGGAGCTGCTGCCCTGGCTGGCTGCACTCTGCACTGCTGCCTCCTATGGCAGACCAGCACAATTGGCTTCCCCAGAGCTTGTGCCTGGAGAAGAATGAGCTACATCTGACAGAAATGCACAGTACTTCAATTTTAAATCTATACAAATGTGAACCAGCTTTCAGACTATTGTCATTACAGCCTTTTTGTAAACTATTTTTCATCTACTGTACAGGTAACAGTCACTACTATTGGCTATGGTGATAAAGTGCCACAGACATGGATTGGCAAGACAATTGCGTCTTGCTTCTCTGTGTTTGCCATCTCTTTCTTTGCTCTTCCAGCGGTGAGTGCACACCTTAAATAATTATTAAGTCAGTTTGTAAACATTGCTGAAGTCTTAAGAAAGTGGTTGATGTGTACAATGTACTGCTTACCTGCAGCATAGCATGCTTGTTAGCACCTGGGGTGGGTGCGCACCTGGGCATGCAGAGGGTAAAAAGAGCCTGCTGCACCAGCCCAGGCCGTGCCATTGCTGGAGCAACCCCCTCCCACTGTGCAGGGGGGGAGCCCGGCTGGCCAACGCAGACCTCGGATCATCGTAGCCTTGCAAAGTGGCTTGGGGCTGGCAGGGCAGGGCAAGGAGCTAACTGTGCATTCCCCCCCCCTGGAAAAATGTGCTCGAAGCCATCACCTGGGCAGCCGTCCCCCCCCCTCCCCCACTACGCCCCTGTGGCTTACTGCAGATTCCATACCTTACTTTTACATGTAAGCATTAAATGCAGTTTTCTTCAACAAATAACTGCTTTTTGACTTTCAGGGCATCCTGGGTTCCGGCTTTGCACTTAAGGTACAACAGAAACAACGTCAAAAACATTTCAACAGGCAAATACCTGCAGCAGCATCTCTAATTCAGGTAAATACTTGATGAAGAAATAGGAGAAAGTGAACTGACGTTTGTAACTTCTCACCATCCCAACAAAAGAGATTACAAAGAGCAATACTCTGCTACAGTGTCTTGGTATTAACTTAGGATTTTGGAGTCTGAACTGTAATGTTCCACTATTTGCAGTGCATGTGTGGGGCATTTCAGTGAACTTGAAAGGGCCAAATTTATCCTAGATAGTGGTGGTGGCAGTGGTAAAAGGTAAAGGGACTCCTGACCGTTAGGTCCAGTCACGGACGACTCTGGGGTTGCGTGTTCATCTCGCTCTACGTGCCGAGGGAGCCGGCGTTTGTCCACAGACAGCTTCTGGGTCATGTGGGCAGCATGACTGGCAAACCAGAGCAGCGCACAGAAACTCCGTTTACCTTCCCGCCAGAGTGGTACCTATTTATCTACTTGCACCTTTGACGTGCTTTCGAACTGCTAGGTTGGCAGGAGCTGGGATCAAGCAACGGGAGCTCACCCCGTCGCTGGGATTCGAACCACCGACCTACTGATCGGCAAGCCCTAGGCTCTGTGGTTTAGACCACAGTGCCACCCGCGTCCTGGTGGCAGTGAAAGCAGCCATCATTTGATTCCCAGAACACCCTTGGAGTGATACTATATAGTGAAGTAAAGTTGTGTATAGAGGAATCCTGGGGAAATCTGGCAGCAACCGGAAGGCGCTCTTTTGCTGACATGAAACAGGCCATGGTGTATGTGTGTCAAGGTCAGTTACTTCCAGATCCAATATAACCTGTCCATTCTCTCCAAATGTTGCGCCAAATATGTCACTGGAGAACTTTCAGCCCAGCCTTGAGCCAAGGACTTCCCACTCAGGAGTTGCCTCAGGGTAGGGAGCTCTGGGCAGCTGGGAAGGGGGCTGCCTCCGTGCACCCATGTGTCACCATCTCTGGCCTTTTGTTACTCCCTGGGCCACCTCCAGGCTGCGAAGGAGGAGGCAGTGTGTGTGTCACATTTTCAGAAACAACAGAACACTTCCTGCCCTTCTCTGTGCCATCCATTTCTTGATTGTGTGGTTATCTCCGCACCTGCATTTCTCTCCTCCTGAATTCCAGTTTAACTAGGAAAATTTCCATTATGAATTATTGATTTGGAACATGTACAGTTTGCCTCAGCTTTCAGTTCCTTGAGTTCATGCGCACCTTTCCTCAGTGATGCGCATGTATGCATTGATAAAACATTGGGAGGGAGGGAAGCAAACAGCATGTTGTTGTACATGAAAGTACAAGATTCTTTTTCTGCATTGCAATGCACTGCTGATGCGCACACCCACTCCTGTACAATGGTAGAAAGCCTTGCACACAAATAACAGTAACATAGAATTGCAGGTAATCTTGAATTCAAAATTTTGAGAGAAATGCAGGTTAGAATTTAAGAACTGGCCCTCATGTTGACTTCCATCTCGGAATAGAGCAGATGGCTGCAGCATCCTGTCTTAAAAACTTTCACTTGCAAACATGAATGATGTTCATGTCACATGGCCAACTTCAAGCACTTTTGAGCCCCTCCAACTGTTGGTCTGCCAGGTGGGAAAGAAATGAAGTTCAAGGTCTCTTATGTCAGGTTTTTAAATTGACTGATGACCATGTGGGAAGGTGGATTTACACTTGCATTTTAACCTTCTTGTGTTAGTTGTGCCACTGTGAATAGAAGTGTTTCATGTGGATGTTTAATATTCCAGCTTCTGAGCTGGAAAAGCAAAACTTGTGCATGGTGGTAATGGACATTAGAAGAAGAATTTTTTTTGATAATTGAAATGCTATAAAATGCAATGTGTGATTTTGGCCTAAGAGTGTGTCAGGGAACTGCCATCAGTGCCGGAGGGAGAGAGCAAAATCCAGAGAGATTCCAGAGAGCGTCCCGGGATTGGGAGAGGCAGCCCATCTTCTGGGGAAGAGAATCAGGTTAGCACCAGTGGAGAAGGGGGGCAGATGGGGGAAGTGGCAAGGAGGTCCCATGACTCCTTGCTGGGGACCAGCGGGGAGAATAGGGGTCCTCCGCTGCCTACGCCCTCCTTGCACAGAAGGCTTTCACGCAGAGAGAGTAGGAGGAGACTAGGCGTCAAAGAGCTTCTTTGCTGAAAGAAGTTTAAGAAACGCCCACTGACGGATTCTGCCAGCGATTGAGGCAGCCACGGGTGAGTGGCTGTCCGGACAGAGAAGGTTCACTCAGGCAACCCAGCCAGGTGTTTGCACCAGCTTACGCACGAGCAACCCCTAGAACCATTACAGAGTGTATTGGACTGATTTCTTAACATTCTAGCTATTACTTTAAAATAAACCTCTACTTTGTTAAATATTAATGCAGTCTTCAACTTCGTGATGTTCATGGCATAATACAGAACAGAACATTCACCAGCAGAATGGCCTGCTCCCTGAACCTGTAGGCTAGAGCAGTGGTTCCCAACCTCTAAAATCCTGGTGCCTCCCCCCGTGACATATAATTCTTATTATTCAAAAAGTGAACTCCTATTCATGTGGAGTAAGCCTAAAAGGCCATTCACTGTTAATAACTCATTCTTGAATTGCCCTCCTTAAAAATCAAATTTCCCCCCTGTGGGAACCATGGGGCTAGAGTAAAAAACCTCACTAACCAATGGCAGAGCAGACTACATGTGTCCTGTGATGCACACCAATTTGGCACTGTTCCAAGTAAATACTACTTTCCTTGTAGTATTCTTGTCAAAAGTAAAAATAAAAAAAATTCCACAATTGGATATTTTTGTCATTACTGAATCAAGAAAACCTAACTAACTACTGGCCAGTTGCTAATCTCCCTTTCCTGGGCAAGGTTCTGGAGCGAGTGGTCACAGACCAGATCCAGGTGCTTTTGGAAGAAACTGATTTTGTGGAACCTTTTCAATTGGGGTTTAGGCCTGGTTTGGGAACAGAAACAGCTTTGGTCCCTCTGTCGAGAGACACACAAGGGAAACATGTCCCTGTTAATTGTTCTCGACTTCTCAGCGGCCTTTGATACCATCGGCCATGGTATTCTTCTGGAGTGACTCTCCGTACTAGGGGTGGGTGGCACCGCTTTGTGGTGGTTCTATTACTTGGGGAATGCTATTCAGCCCTGTGGAAACCGCAGGGCTCAATCCTATCGCCCATGTTGTTTACATGAAACTGCTGGGTGGGGTTAGCCGGAGGTTCGGAGTACGTTGTCAGGCAGTATGCTGATGGCACCCAGCTCTATTTCTCCTTTACATCTGCAGGTGAGGCAGTGGAAGTGCTGGACCAGTGTCCTGCCTCGGTAATGGACTGGATGAGAGCCAACAGACTGAAGCTCAATCCAGATAAGACTGAGGCACCCTAGACCAGATGGCTGGGAGGCTGCCTGCTCTTGATGGGGTTACACTTCCCCTGAAGGAGCAGGTTCGTAGCTTGGGGGTACTCCTGGATCCTTTGCCATCGTTCGAGGCTCAGGTGGGCTCAATGGCCCAGAGCGCCTTCCATCAGCTTCAGCTGGTGGCCCAGTTACGCCCCTATCTGGACAGGGATAGCCTAGCTACTGTTGTCTATGCTCTGGTAACCTCTGGGTTAGATTACTGCAATGAGTTCTACGTAGGGCTGCCTCTGAAGACGGTTCGGAAACTTCAGCTAGTGCAGAATTCAGCGGCCAGGTTGCTCACCAGAGCAAGACGGTTTGAGCATATTACACCAATCCTGGTCTGATTGCACTGGCTACTAAGTAGTTTCCAGGCCCAATTCAAAATGCTGGTTTTGACCTATAAAGCCTTAAACTGTTCAGGACCACAATAACTGAAGGACCATCTCTTTCTAAATGAACCTACCCAAACCCTAAGATCATCTTCTGAGGCCCTCCTTCGTGTGCCCCCTTCTTGAGAGGTTTGGAGGATGGCCTTCTCTGCAGTGGCTCCCTATCTGTGGAATGCTCTCCTTAGGGAGGTTTGCCCAGGACCTTCATTATACACCTTTACGTGCCAGGCAAAAATGTTCCTTTTAAACCAAGCCTTTGGTTGATACAATTTACATCCTATGCCCTTTCAAAATGTGTTTTTTTTTGGGGGGGGGGGGTTATTGGGTTGCTGTTTTTATTTTTATTAGGTATTTTGTGGTTTTATATCTTGATTTTATTCTGTGAACCACCCTGTGACCCCCTGAGATTGAAATTCAATCAATCAATCAATCAATCAATCAATCATACCTCTATAAAAGCAAAATGGGTGGCAAGGGAGAACTGCATTTGAACTATTTTTTTTCCACAATACTTGTGGTAGAAATCTTTTGCATTGTTCATGCAGGACAAGTAACACTACTTAATTACATAGAGGTTATGTACTTTCCGTCTTTAAATACAGTATTAGCAAGAGTTTTTTTTATGTCCTGCAGACTCTGTGGAGGTGTTATGCAGCAGAGAAGTCATACAATTCCACAGCTACATGGAAGATCTATGTCACCGCAGCTCAAAACGCAAAGAAAACAGCAGCACCATCTAGCCCAAATCTCAGAAAACAGGTCAGAAGGAGCACCTTGGTTTATTAGTTACATTTCTAACCTGCTTTCCATCCAACAAACTTAACACAGAATACATGGTTTGGGAACTCCATAGAATCATTTCAGGTGTTAGGAGAACTGGAGAACCTGTTGAAGTAAAATTCAGGACTCATCCAAACTTACCTTTTTGGGCACAGGTCTGCACATTAAAGCTCTGTGTCCGAGCACTTTTTTCTTTTACCCAGCCACTTCCCTCAGAAAAACCTCCTTTTTAATGCTGAGTTGGAACAAATGGCAATTTGGGTTTTCCACAGGTTGCTGCTTGCTCTGATTCAGCAGTAAAGAGTGGGTTTTTGCAGGGAAAGTGCTGGGGCAAAATAAAAACGGCTGTTGTTTAAAGAGCTTTAAACCACAGACCTGTGCCTAGAAATGCTTAGCAAAGGTAAGTGTGGCTGAGCCCTCATTTTATCCCACTCCAAGAATATTTAAACAGTAATTTACCTCGTTGTCCAGCTGTTCATGTTCTAATCTAAGTATGCCTTCCTATAAAAGAAGTCATTCCTCAGTTAGCAAGGGACTCTTTATTCCAGGACAGCTTTTAAAATATTTTATTTGTTATACTCCGAGTAGAGCCCTTCATACTAACTGTCCACTAATTTCAGTGGGAATAAACTGAGTGTGACTTGGTCAGCTACAACCCATAAATTTATCACATGCCACATCTTAGAAGTCAGATGCCATGACATAACAAAATGTAACCAAATTGATGGAAATATCTCAGTTTTTCTCCCCTTGTAGCCATGAGTCTCACAGGCTTACCCATACAGGTGAGCATTATAAGGCTTTAGAAAGATCATTTTCAGAATCTTTAGTGGGTGGAAGGTCAGACAACAGAAGTACTTTTTGTGTCCTTTTTATCTCATTTTCCCCCATAGAAAATATTATTAAGAGGAAGTCACTTAATGGACCTTAAATACTGTAATGGAGCACAAAATTAAGTAAGTTGGATCCAAGCCATTAATTGTACTACATTGTCTTTCTTAGTAAAGGTAAAGGGACCCCTGACCATTAGGTCCAGTCGTGGCCGACTCTGGGGTTGCAGTGCGCATCTTGCTTTACTGGCCGAGGAAGCCGGCGTACAGCTTCTGGGTCATGTGGTCAGCATGACTAACCTGCTTCTGGCCAACCAGAGCAGCGCACGGAAACACCATTTACCTTCCCGCCAGAGCAGTACCTATTTATCTACTTGCACTTTGACGTGCTTTCGAACTGCTAGGTTGGCAGAAGCAGGGACCGAGCAACGGGAGCTCACCCCGTCACGGGGATTCGAACCGCCGACCTTCTGATTGGCAAGTCCTAGGCTCTGTGGTTTAGACCACAGCACCATCCTAACCTTCCCCTTATTGAATCAAAGCTGGGTTGCTCTGCCTAGCTAGCTCCACTCAAATAGACCAACTTTGCTCACAGCCAATCCTTATCTCAAACTGAGCGCTATTTACAGATAGGTAGCCGTGTTGGTCTGCCATAGTCAAAACAAAAAAAATTCCTTCCAGTAGCACCTTAAAGACCAACTAAGTTAGTTCTTGGTATGAGCTTTCGTGTGCATGCTTCTTCAGGTATCTGAAGGCTGACTTCCTGTGGGGTAGCTAAGCTGTGGTTCTGTGGCGGGCAGTAAAGCTAGAATAGTATATCAGGTGAACATTAATATGGTCTGTGGTTGCCAACTTCTTAAGAAGTCTCAGATGAAAAAGTGTGCTGATTGTTTCAAATGAACCCTTTAAAAATGTATACAAGTCTCAACTTGCCCACACACCATTTATTTCAGTTATTTATACACTTCTTGATCACCGGGGTTTCCAAGCCTGTAGAAGTTGAAATTTTTGTATCATACTTTTTTTGGTATGGAAATGATTTTATTACAGAGCAGAAGATACAAAAGGAAAGGAAAACCTGGGCGTGATAATGGTTCCACACCTATAATGAATCCAGGGGAGACAGTGCTGCCTATTCCACAAATTACTTATGACCATATCGGTCAGCGAGAAGACAAGAAAGAGATGAGTTTCTACCTTGATGAACCTGGAGGTAACCTACTATCTTACAATGAATCTTTTATGTATACAGCAGCCATGAGTTTATTTTTCAGTTGTTAAACCATGGTTAAACATTAGCTGTGGTTTAACATGAGCAGGCAGCATGCTGGTACATGCTGCTCATGTCATAAATGCCCATTTCACACCCAATTCTCCCATCTTTCCTATGCTGGACAGAAACAAACCAGAAGCCATCTTAGCAATATATGGAGAGAAATAAATAAGGAGTGCCAGTTTGAACATAACCGTTAGGCTGTTTCCTTTGCGAAGGGATGGTGAAAGAGTGGTGCAGGCACCAACAAGCAGTGCATGGGTATCGAAGGCAGGTGAAAAAAGCAGACTGAGCTGAAATTAGGTCCAGAGAGGAAATGGTTTAACAGGTTTCTTGCTTGCTCATCTTCTGTTCAGATGTGTCCTTCTGACTACCACAGGCTCCTGATATAGGTGGGTAAAGCTCAGATTAGGGTTTCTATGTGATATGAAAAGGGTGGGTAGTGACATGCAACTTCGTTTAAAATGGGCCTCCTGCAGAGTTTTATCTGTGCCAGCATCTGTTCTCAGTGCTGGAGCTTAATCCTGGAATATATGTGGGAAAATTAAAATGCATTTCCCTCATCACTGAGCTCTTTTACTTGAGGAATGAGGGGTAGCAGTGGTGTTTCCTCCCATAACCTACTGTCACTCTTAAGACAGTCAAGGTCCAGCTTCTAAAAGCACAGGACCCAGCTTGCTTGCTTGTTAACACAGGAGTCCCTGAAAGCTCTAATTTTGTAAGCAAACTTGGGAAAGCTACTGTTTTTGTGCATTGACATACATATATGCTGACCGCAGAAAGGTACTGCTGAAATGAATTGTTAGGAAGTAGATACTTAATATATATGTAACATATTTAGAGAGTATTTTGCTCTTCCTCAGAGACAACTGAAAGGAAGTGTAATTAAAGGCAAAAACATATATCCAACTGCAAGGAATATTCTTAGTGCGTTTGTACTTCTATGTATGTTCATATTTTTTTTTTAATAAATTTTTATTAGGGGTTTTTACAAAATAAAGTACAGAAATAAACAACCTTTCTTTTATCTCAACAAAGTTTCATAACTTCTTTGGACTTCCTCACATCTCCCGCTGCCATTTTCATCATCATAAATTTTTCCCGGCAATTTATCATCTAATTTGCAAATTTTATAACCACTCATTTAAATATAATCCTCTGTAAATTAGTTTCTCTTAATCTCACTTTACATCCCATTTCGATCCGATTTTGTGGTGGCCAATTATTTATGATCAAACATCCTACTTAACTTTCCGCCAAATCACAATATTTTTGTAAATAAATCTTAAATTTCCTCCAATCTTCTTCAACCCTCTCTTCTCCCAGGTCTCGAATTCTGCCAGTCATCTCGGCCAGTTGCATATAGTCCATCAGCTGCATCTGCCATTCTTCCAGAGTGGGTAGATCTTGAGTTTTCCACTTCTTGGCGATAAGTATCCTTGCTGCTGCTGTTGCGTACAAAAAGAATGTTCGGTCCTTCTTTGGCACCATCTGGCCGACAATGCCCAGGAGGAAGGCCTCTGGTTTCTTAAGGAAGGTATACTTAAATACCTTTTTCAGCTCATTATATATCATTTCCCAGAAGACCTTCACCCTGGGACAAGTCCACCAGAGGTGAAAGAATGTTCCTTCATTTTCCTTACATTTCCAGCATTTGTTGTCTGGCACATGGCATATTTTGGCTAGTTTAACTGGGGTCATGTACCACCTATAAATCATTTTCATTACATTTTCCTTCAGAGCATTACATGCCGTGAAGTTCATCCCCGTGGTCCACAACCTTTCCCAATCCTCAAACATAATATTATGCCCAATATCCTGTGCCCACTTTATCATGGCCGACTTAACCATTTCATCTTGTGTATTCCATTTCAACAGCAAGTTATACATTCTTGAAAGTACTTTAGTCTTAGGTTCTAACAATTCTGTTTCCAACTTCGATTTCTCCACCTGGAATCCTAACTTTTTATCCTTTTTAAAAATTTCTTGAATCTGAGCGTAATGTAACCAGTCTCGCACTTTATCTTTCATTTTTTCCAAACTCTGCAATTTCCAATTGTTACCCTCTTTCTCTATTATTTCCCAATATTTCGGCCATTTGGCCTCCATATTGGGTCTTTTTCGGGCCTTAGCCTCCAGAGGTGATAGCCATCTTGGAGTTTTATTTTCCAATAGGTCTTTGTATTTTGTCCAGACATTAAACACTGCTTTCCTGACAATATGGTTCTTAAAGGCCTTATTGATCTTAACTTTGTCATACCATAAGTATGCATGCCAGCCAAATGCATTGTTAAAACCTTCTAAATCTAACACATCAGTGTCCTCTAGAAGTAGCCAGTCTTTTAGCCAGCAGAAAGCTGCGGCTTCGTAGTACAACCTTAAGTCTGGCAGGGCAAAGCCCCCTCTTTCTTTCGCATCAGTTAATATCTTAAACTTAATTCTGGGCTTTTTGCCCTGCCAGACAAATTTAGAAATATCTCTCTGCCACTTCCTGAAGCACTCCGTCTTATCCACAATTTGCAATGTTTGAAATAAAAACAACATCTTAGGCAATACATTCATCTTAATAGCAGCAATTCGGCCTAACAAAGAAAGCTTCAATTTTGACCAACTGTCCAAGTCTCTCTTAATTTCAGACCAACATTTTTCATAATTATCCTTAAATAGACTCAGATTTTTTGCTGTTATGTTTACCCCTAGGTACTTTACTTTTTTAACCACAGTTAGTTCTGTTTCTCTCTGAAACCGTTCTGACTCTGCATCTGTCAAGTTTTTTCCCAACACCTTAGTTTTCTGTTTGTTTAGTTTAAAGCCCGCTACCCGACCAAAGTCCTGAATCAATTGTAACACTCTTTTTGTACTAGATTCTGGCTCTTGCAATGTCAAAACAAGGTCATCTGCAAAAGCTTTAAGTTTATATTGTTTCACTCCGATCTGAATCCCTTGCACCAACCGGTCCCCTCTAATCAAGTTCAAGAGCACCTCCAGGACAGAAATAAACAGCAAGGGGGAAATCGGGCAGCCTTGTCGTGTCCCTTTTTCAATCTTAAACTCTTCTGTAACCACATTGTTAACTATCAGTTTTGCCTTTTGTTCTGAGTAAATCGCGTCAATCCCATTTTCAAAACCCCGCCCCACTCCCATTTCTTTTAAATTCCCCTTCATAAATTTCCAAGAAATATTATCAAAGGCCTTCTCCGCGTCTATAAAAATTAGAACTGCTTTAGTGTTAATATTTGTTTGCAAGAGTTCCAAAATGTCAATAATGTTCCTTGTATTAGCAAATAAATGTCTTCCTGGGAGAAAGCCTGCCTGGTCTTTATGAATTATCTCATTTAAAACTCTTTTGAATCTTCCTGCCAAAACGTCAGCAAATATTTTGTAATCCACATTTAAAAGGGAAATGGGGCGGTAGTTCTTAAGTTGTGTCTTTTCAGTTTCTGATTTTGGTATCAATGTGATGAAAGCTTCCTTCCACGATTCAGGCGCCTTCTTTCCCTCCATAATTTCATTGCTGACCTCCAGCAGTGGTTGAATCAAATAGTCACTTAATGTCTTATAGTACTTGGAGGTCAAGCCATCTGGCCCTGGAGACTTGCCCAACTTCATATTCTGAATGGCCTGTTCTATCTCTAATCGTGTTATTTTACTATTCAGGAGTGATCTATTTTCTTGTGATAGTTTTTTAAGTCCATTTTCTCCAAAAATTTTGCAATCTCTTCCTCCTTTTGTGGCCCTTGAGTGTATAATTTCTTGAAATATTTCTGGAAACATTTTCTAATTTCCACCGGGTTCTGAATATTCCTTCCTTCTATTTCCAAATTTGTTACTATGTTCAGCTTTTGTCTCTTCTTCAACTGCCAAGCCAGCAGTTTCCCACATTTATTAGCCGATTCAAATGTTTTTTGTTTCATTGATTTAATCTTCCATTCTATTTCCTGATTTATCAGTTTGGAATATTGTGCCTGATGAAGTTTAATTTCTCTCAAAATCGGCTGTGACTTCGGGTTTACTCTTAGTTTCTTCTCTAACTCTTTAATTTTCCCCAAAATCTTGTCCTTTTTCTCATTTTGTAGTCTTTTCTTTATGGCGTTCTGTTGTATCAAGAACCCTCTCATCACAGCTTTGCTTGCGTCCCAGATTGTTCTTTTTTCCACAGCAGTGTTCAAATTTATCTCAAAATAGTCCTTTATTGTTTTTTGGGCCTTCTTGATAATCTCCTGATCTCTAAACAAGTTGTCATTCATCTTCCATCTAAAGGAGCCGGTTGGTAATAATGTCATGTCCATTTTCAACGCGTTATGATCGGAGCAGGTCTTTGGGCAGATTTCCACTTTCTTCACCTTAGGAGCCAGACCTCTAGAAATCCATATTTGGTCAATTCTTGTCCAAGTCAGTTGGGCTTCAGAGAAAAATGTTCCTTCTTTCCCTAAGGGGTTCTTTGTCCTCCATATATCAATCCAGTCCATGTTGTCTGTCATTTCAAAAAAGGTCTTTGGTAGTCTGCCTTCTTTAGTAACCTTTTGGCTTTGTGACCTATCCATGTTTGTAGAAACGATCCCATTCATATCTCCCATCATAATGATGTTATCATAGTCCAGATAATCCAGCATAATCTCATGCAACTTCTTGTAGAATTCTGATTTCCCTTCATTTGGAGCGTAGATTCCTAATATCAAAATTTTCTCTCCTTGGTGCTGTATTTCAATTGCCAAAATTCTTCCATGTTCATCTTTAAATAGAAATTTTGGTGAGAGGCTCTCCTTTGCATATATCACCACTCCTCTCTTCTTAACTAAATCCGAAGATATAAATTCTTGGCCTATCCTTTTATTTACCAATATTTTTCTGTGGAGCCTAGTCACATGTGTTTCTTGTAAACAAGTAATGTCTAGTTGCTCCTTTTTTAATAAGTGAAAGATTTTCTTCCTTTTTTCCGGGCTGTTGCAGCCATTTATATTCCAACTTAAAAGTTGCAGAGACATCCTGGATAGATCTGTTTAGTTTCCTTGGGATGGTATTTTGTTCTGTGAGTCTTCAGGGTTCTGAGGTACAGGCACCTGTGGTGGTTCAGACCCTGAGGGTAGTTCAAGTCCTTTATGAAGGTCCTCACCGTAGGCAGTCAAAAACTTATCCCTATCTTCCAAAGTTCTAATTTTGATCTTCTTCCCTCTAAAGGTAAAAGATAGTCCTTGGGGAAAGTCCCACCTAAAGATGATTGAGTTGCTTCTCAGCAGTTTTACTAAGTCCAAATATTCAGATCTAAGATCCAACAGCTGTTTAGGAATGTCCTTAAAAATCTCAATTCTTTTGTCCGAAATGTTCAAAGAGCTTCCGTAGTGCAGGCCCAAAATCTTGTCCCTTTCCTCCTTTGATCTCAACGTAATCAAACAGTCTCTGGGCCTTTCTCTCTTTGTAAGTCTTCCAAGTCTGAAGGCTGACACAATTTTAAAATCTTCCTCCTCTAAACCCCAGAACTTGGAGAATTCTTTGGTCAGAAACTCAGCTAGATTACCTTCTTCCACTTCTGGTATCGATCTTATCCTTAAATTAATCTCCCTGTTCCGAAGTTCCAACATAGAGAGATAGGTCTGATGTTCTCCGACCTGCTTACTGAGCGGCCTTACTTCTTTTTCCAACTCTCCCACTCTTTGGCTGGTCTCTTCGGCCAGTTTCTGATTTTCACCTGCAGCCTCCTTCAGTTGTCCGATTGCTTGTGCATTCTGTGCAACTTGCCCAGATAATTTGTTTAAAGTTTCTGTATTAAGGTCAATTTTCGCAGTTTGTTGGTCAACTTTCCTCTCCAAAGACTCCAATTTCTCAAGAATTCTCTCTAATACAGAACCAGATCCTCCTGAGGCCATCTCTTCTAGTTGTAAATCCTCAGTTTCTTCCTCCCCTGCCTGTGACAGGGAGGTAACTTTTTCCTCCGAGGGCAAAGTGGGCACAGATGATCTGCGTGCTTGTGAGGCTGCAGTTACGGTTGTCAGAGTTGTTTGTCTGGTTCTTAATCCCTTTCTTTTTGCGCCACTCATTCCAAAAATATCTAGCAGTCAAGGTCAAGCTGAGTTATTCCCATGGGAAAGCTACGGCCCAGATGGTAGCAATCAAACAGAGGGCCGGGAAATAGAAAGTAAAACAATGTTTTTGTTGTAAGTCCTCAATCCTCTAGGGGGAGCATAAAATGTCCTAGGAAGAAGAGTCCATTCCACATACAAAATCTAAACCAATTCTTAGGGATCTTCACAAAAGTAGTTTTAGCAGAGTTGGTTTTAGGTTTGCCACAATATTTCAAGTTGTGCTTACTGGAGTTCCAAAATGCAAGAACGTAACCATTCTGAACTCCCTCAGACTGTCTCCAAGTTTAAATAGAATGTATCCAAATTTGCAGTCTGACAGTTCTACTGCTCAGGCAGTTCTGACACCTGGGCTTCTTAAACAGAATTGTAATCCACAAAGAAAGGAATATATAAGTCCTAATAAAAGTCCAAAAATCAATTGCTTACAGTCTTTAAAAGGAAAAGTAATTTCTGCGGGTGCTCAATCTGAGCTGTCAAAAGTTCTCTCTATGCCTCCACTCCTCCTGCTCTTTGCTTTAAAAATCAATGGCTGCGGAGGACGGACTTCCTTTTCCTCGTCTCTCCGCTTTCAGCTTATTTTCAGTATTTTAGTCCCGATATTTAGTAAAGTCCTCAATTACTCACGGGTTGTTACGTTTTGGAATCTTGTGTTGAAGGAAGAAAGGTCGGCGCTCACCGGCAACGGCAACGCGGCTTCGCTCCGCTGAATGCGCATAGACCCACAGCGCCGCTACCCCCTCTGCGATCCGGAGCCCCTTACGGGGTTCCCTCAACGTTTCGGGGGTAGCTCCTGGCGCCCGCCGGGTCCCGAGACCGCAGGCTTCCGCTGCCTGCGGTTTTCCAGAATGGGTCTCCGCTTCGCCGTAGCGGACGACCCTTTTCCAGCGTAGCTTCCCTCTCCCGGTTAGGAAAGGGCAGCCATTACCGTTCGCGCCGCCTCCGGAAGTTCTATGTATGTTCATAAAACACTTCCATAGTACTTTTCTGAGATCATAGAATCATAGAATCATAGAGTTGGAAGAGTCCACAAGGGCCATCGAGTCCAACCCCCTGCCAAGCAGGAAACACCATCAGAGCACTCCTGACATATGGTTGTCAAGCCTCTGCTTCAAGACCTCCAAAGAAGGAGACTCCACCACACTCCTTGGCAGCAAATTCCACTGTCGAACAGCTCTTACTGTCAGGAAGTTCTTCCTAATGTTTAGGTGGAATCTTCTTTCTTGTAGTTTGGATCCATTGCTCCGTGTCCGCTTCTCTGGAGCAGCAGAAAACAACCTTTCTCCCTCCTCTATGTGACATCCTTTTATATATTTGAACATGGCTATCATATCACCCCTTAACCTCCTCTTCTCCAGGCTAAACATGCCCAGCTCCCTTAGCCGTTCCTCATAAGGCATCGTTTCCAGGCCTTTGACCATTTTGGTTGCCCTCCTCTGGACACGTTCCAGTTTGTCAGTGTCCTTCTTGAACTGTGGTGCCCAGAACTGGACACAGTACTCCAGGTGAGGTCTGACCAGAGCCGAATACAGAGGCACTATTACATCCCTTGATCTAGATGCTATACTCCTTTTGATGCAGCCCAGAATTGCATTGGCTTTTTTAGCTGCCGCGTCACACTGTTGGCTCATGTCAAGTTTGTGGTCAACCAAGACTCCTAGATCCTTTTCACATGTACTGCTCTCAAGCCAGGTGTCACCCATCTTGTATTTGTGCCTCTCATTTTTTTGCCCAAGTGCAATACTTTACATTTCTCCCTGTTAAAATTCATCTAGTTTGTTTTGGCCCAGTTCTCTAATCTGTCAAGGTCGTTTCGAAGTGTGATCCTGTCTTCTGGGGTGTAAGCCACCCCTCCCAGTTTGGTGTCATCTGCAAATTTGATCAGGATGCCCTTGAGTCCATAATCCAAGTCATTGATAAAGATGTTGAATAAGACCGGGCCCAAGACAGAACCCTGTGGCACCCCACTAGTCACTCTTCTCCAGGATGAAGAGGAACCATTGATGAGCACGCTTTGGGTTCAGTCAGTCAGCCAGTTACAAATCCACTGAGTGGTAGCATAGTCAAGTCCGCATTTTACCAGCTTCTTTACAAGAATATCATGGGGCACCTTGTCAAATGCCTTGCTGAAATCAAGGTAGGCTACATCCACTGCGTTCCCTTCATCTACCAGGCTTGTAATTCTGTCAAAAAATGAGATCAGGTTAGTCTGACATGACTTATTTTTCAGAAATCCATGCTGACTATTGGTGATCACAGCATTCCTTTCTAGGTGCTCACAGACTGTTTGCTTAATGATCTGCTCCAGAATCTTCCCTGGTATTGATGTCAGACTGACTGGGAGGTAATTATTTGGGTCCTCTCTTTTCCCCTTTTTGAAAATAGGGACAACATTTGCCCTCCTCCAGTCTTCCAGGACTTCGCCTGTTCTCCAGGAATTCTCAAAGATGACTGCCAGTGGTTCTGAGATCGCATCTGCCAGTTCTTTTAATACTCTTGGATGCAGTTCATCTGGCCCTGGAGACTTGAATACATCTAAACTAGCCAAGTATTCTTGTACTATCTCCTTAGTTATTCTGGGCTGTGTTTCCTCTGCTGAATCATTTGCTCCAAATTCTTCAGGTCGGGCATTGTTTTCTTTATCGGAGAAGACTGAGGCAAAGAAGGCATTGAGGAGTTCAGCCCTTTCTGTGTCCCCTGTTTGCATTTCACCATCTTCTCCTCTGAGTGATCCCACTGTTTCTTTGTTCTTCCTTTTGCTACGAACATACCCGTAAAAGCCTTTTTTGTTGCTTTTAACCTCTCTAGCAAGCCTGAGCTCATTCTGTGCTTTAGCTTTTCTGACTTTGTGTCTACACGTGCTGGCTATTTGTTTGAATTCCTCTTTGGTGGTTTCCCCCCTTTTCCATTTTTTGTACACATTTTTGTACATCCTTTTTTAATCTTAACTCAGTTAAAAGTTCTTTAGATAGCCACCCTGGCTTCTTTAGGCACCTTCCATGTTTCCTTCTCATTGGTATTGCCTGAAATTGTGCTTTTACTATCTCCCTCTTAACAAACTCCCAGCCATCATGAACTCCCATTCCTTTTAGTATTACTGTCCATGGGATCACACCCAGCACTTCCCTAAGTTTTATGAAGTCGGCTTTCTTAAAGTCAAGAAATTGAGTCCTAGTATGCTTGGCTGCTCCTTTCCACTGTATAGTAAACTTCAGAAGAGCATGATCACTCGCGCCTAATGATCCTTCCACTTCTACCCCACTAACCAGGTCATCAACATTGGTTAGGACCAGATCTAAAATGGCTGTTCCTCTTATTGCTTCTCCCATTTTCTGGACAATGAAGTTGTCTGCAAGGCCAGTGAGGAATCTGTTTGACCTTATGCTCTTGGCTGAGTTTGACATCCAACAAATATCTGGGTAACTGAAGTCCCCCATTACTACTATCTCCCTTCCTTTTGCATGCTTGGCCATCTGTTCCAGGAAGGCATCATCTATGTCCTCCGTTTGGCTTGGGGATCTATAGTAAACTCCCACAATGAGGTCACTGTTATTCTTCTCTCCCTTAATTTTGACCCAAATGCTCTCACTTTGGCTTTGAGGTTCTAAATCTTGGATCTCTTCACAGGTATACACATCCCTGACATATAACGCCACTCCTCCTCCTTTCTTGTCTGGTCTGTTTCTCTGAAATAGATTGTATCCCTCCATTATTACATTCCAATTGTGGGACTTATCCCACCAGGTTTCAGTGATGCCTATTATGTCATATTTAGTTTGCTGTACCAAGAGCTCAAGCTCATCTTGTTTATTTCCCATGCTTTGCGCATTAGTGTACAGACATTGAAGTCCATTAATCATTCCCCCGTGTCTCTTATTTAAGGATTTTTTCCTCCCACCACTAGGTCTGTGTGCTGTTTGCTCCATTTGGTCTATGACATTTGGATGATCATCTTCATCAATTGATAGACTCCTACCTTCAGGAGCACTGTCTCCCTCCCCCACATTAGTCAGTTTAAAGCCCTCCAGATAAATTTAATGAGAACTTAGGAAAAATCCACAAAGTAATGTGGAAATATGGAGAGCTGAACTAAAGATAGGAAAAATGAGAAACCATTTTGGAAAGTTTCCCCCATCCCTAAGTTTAAGGCTATTTAATCTCTAACCGCTCCTTCAGAAAAGGGAGTTCATGTTCTCATGGTGTGAAGTTCTTCACCTGACAGCCGCTGCGTTCTCCTGTAACAAAAGGCACACACATAACGGTGGTGGACAGATGGTGAAATATTCATAACCATTGGAAATGATAATTTTTGCTCAGTGTCTCTCAAAATAGAGTATTACAATGCAATTCAGTAATGGCATGTGACCAAACCACAGCAATCATGGGCAATACAATCCAGGTTCATCACCACATTTGATCAAAATGTGGGTAGGTTTTGAATGACAGGCAATGTTCACTGGTTATACCACCCTTCCATACCTTCATGTTGGTAAGAAATCTTGCAGCCATTAAAAGGGTTTGACATCTGCTGCAATGCTAAATGTTGATAGCCAATTCATGTGTTCAGTATTCCAGGTTAAGCCAGAGTTTCCCCACCTAGACTCCCTCAAGCATTCTGTACCTTTAAGAGCTGCGTGGAAGAGAAAATATGCTTTGTGCAGCTTCCACTTCCACTTTAGCATGGTAATGGGAAAAAGCTGTGCATGGTGAAATATTCCTTTCCATTCAGTTCTTGTGGGTTCAGGAAACCTCTGTGTAACAATTATAGTCTGTCTGAGAAGCCTACTTAAGAGAACGTCAAGACTACCATGGCAAGAGAATTTGTGATCAAATAGAAAGTTCAGTTTTGAATATCACATCCTAATCATTTTGAGTGGGTTAGCTGGCATGTGCCTTACTGCATCACTCTTTTGTTTAAGAAAAACAGAGGTGGGAGAGATGAAGGCAGAAGCACTTTAGATGGTGGGGCCTCAGATTCACAGAGGTCTGCTTGCTACCTGAGCATTCTAGGTCCTGGGTTTGTTTGTTTGTTTGTTTGTTTATTGCATTTGCATACTTCCTTTCTGCCAACTAACCCAAGGTGGAATACAGTTTTAATTTATTAAACCAAATAAATGATATAAGAGGCAGGGGAGGGGACAATCCAACTGAAGCAGCCCTGATGTTAATTTGCCTGCCTACCTCATTCTCTATTTTCCACAGAGCAATTGTTGAAACAAGGTCTGATGTTGCCTTTGGCTCAGGTAGTGTCCATTGTACCTTACTGGGGTGGGTGACTCTCTGACTGGAGCAGGCCCTGATGTTATCACAGGACAGAGGATGTCTGTTGGTGTTGTGATAGGGAGGGGAGAGGATAGTCCAACTGGATCAGACCCTGATATTGCTTTTGTCTGCCTCCATTAATTCCCACCACCATCACACCATATTAAAAAGGTAAAGGTAAAGGTAAAGGACCCCAGTCGCCAGGCTTTCCCAGTCCAGGAATGACCGTAGCTGTTGAACCAGCCACAGTTATTAAAAGGCTGTTGATGGCCCTCTCATTAATGTGATTTGTAGATGTTTGTTCATACATGGTTGTGTATAATAAAAATAACTTGATAGTTGTTAAACAATCTCTTGTTCTTCTAAAAATAATGCATGTATTCTTAGGATAAGAAGATTAATAACTCCAGGGATTCATCTAGCAGATAGGATATATTGATCACTGCCAGGCTCTCAAAGCTGTCATGTCGGAGCAGTTACTGTTGAATTTATCAAAATTGCCCAAACATCACAATGACTAATGTCTGCTGGAAATAGAACAATAATTCTCAGTTTGGGATTTAGGTTTTAGGACTTTTTAGAGCTGTGTTTGCACATAGTAGCTTTTCCCTTTGAGATCAGACTGCAGAGGCTTCTTCTCAATAGCAAGTATGCCTTTTGGACTTCATAACAATGAGTCCTCTCCTTATTCTAACTCAGTGTTACTAATAATACTGTAAGGGCTGGTGCTCTGGAGTCAAGCTGCTAGTTGCATCACAAAGCAAGTGACTGGTTTGTGAGCAGCTCAAAGTAAGAAGTTAGACCAGTGTCAGGTGCTAGATTATAGGCACAGATTATTGGCCCTTGTGTTATGCTTTGTTAGCAACTCCAGTGTCACACTTCTGATTATCTGCAGTTTGGGCACTATTTACACAAATTCTGTCTGCAACTGTATGGAAGGTTACTGACAGATTATGAAAATTAATGTCATTCTCTCCCCTACGTTTGTGTTATCTGTAGTATCTTGCAATGCTCTGAAGCAAGCAAGCCATGCTCAACAGAGACATGACAGTGGTCAAGACTGTAGGTTGGGTTCCACTCAGGGACACAAAATAGTTCAAGTAAGGCACAAAGGTACAGAGTGGGATAGGATTCTTCTCTTCAGCAAAGACTTGGTTGGTTAAATACCCTCAAGTAAAGGATCTTCACTGATTCACATTTAATTTGTGGGGTTATATCAACCTGATCTGGGATGAGCTGCTGCTATGTTCAAATGGCAGTTTTATGTGTGGGGTTGTAGGAGCAGGGATTAAATTTGCTTTCATTTATTAGCTAGGCCCTTGACCTGTGAATGGTGCAAAATGGGGACAGGTGACTTGAGGGATGTGTGGCAGATTCCTGGCTGTGAGAAACATGGTGTGGTTGGAGCCAATTTCACAGCTTGCAACATAGAAAGAGTTACTATTTGCAGAACTGAGGCTGAACTTTAAAAGCTCCTTTAAATCTTATTAGAAACATGCATTGAAAGAGTCTGAAATACTTACAGTGGTACCTCGGGTTAAGTACTTAATTCGTTCTGGAGGTCCGTTCTTAACCTGAAACTGTTCTTAACCTGAACCACCACTTTAGCTAATGGGGCCTCCTGCTGCTGCTGCACCGCCAGAACACGATTTCTGTTCTCATCCTGAAGCAAAGTTCTTAACCCGAGGTACTATTTCTGGGTTAGCGGAGTCTGTAACCCGAAACATCTGTAACCTGAAGCGTATGTAACCCGAGGTACCACTGTACTTTAATGTGGAAGAGCCAAGGTGGTGCCCTCCAGACTGTAAGCCCCAGTCACCAAGCCAATGGTTAGGGAAGACGGGAGCAGCAAAGGTTGTAGTCTGGTAGTAGGGCACCAACATGGGCTAACTGCATATCATTTGCCACATTGGGCTCTGCTGCTATGTGCAATAAAACAGAGGTGGCTGAAGCTGTTTTTAGTCACCCACCACCCTCTTCTCAAATCAGTCATCTCTTTCTACCTCTGAAATGTTCCACTTCTTCTGATGTGATGCCATTCTGACATGGACTTGGAGCGGGTCAGGAAAAAGGAAGGATGACTGTCGAACAATGGCATCACATCACTGAGTGTGTCTCTTATGGATGGGCAAATCTGACAGCTCTGGTTTCTCTGTTTCCCATTTTCCTAGTTTTATGTTTGGTTCTCCACATTTCCACTTCAGTTTGCTTTGTTTCCTGGTGAAGTGCTAGATTAGATGCTGAAAGTGTGTGCCTGGCCTGGCCTTTGACACCTGAGATATAGATATAATAGGACCCACCCTATTTTATTGATTGCAATCTATCTTAATTGTTTTAAATATTTTAAGAAAATGGCAACCTACCCTGGGATCTCATAGTAAAGGGTGGGTATGCACACAACAGGGACGCGGGTGGCGCTGTGGGTAAAACCTCAGTGCCTAGGACTTGCCGATCGTATGGTCGGCGGTTCAAATCCCCGCGGCGGGGTGAGCTCCTGTCTTTCGGTCCCAGCTCCTGCCCACCTAGCAGTTCGAAAGCACCCTTAAGTGCAAGTAGATAAATAGGTACCTATTTCTAGCGGGAAGGTAAACGGCGTTTCCGTGTGCTGCGCTGGTGCTGGTTCACCAGAGCAGCTTCGTCACGCCGGCCATGTGACCCGGAAGTGTCTCTGGACAGCGCTGGCCCCTGGCCTCTTAAGTGAGATGGGCGCACAACCCTAGAGTCGGACACGACTGGCCCATACGGGCAGGGGTACCTTTACCTTTACCTTTTATGCACACAACACTGCCATGAAACAGAAGGTTAGTTCTGGGTTGAGGAGTAGAATAGGCTCAGAAAGGCACCACATTGCAATGAGGGTCAGGGTTGAAGGGACTGTGTGTATTTATATCCAAAATCTATTAATGTGTAGTGTTGCATCCCCTCAGCTCCCTAGGAACCTGTTTTTTGCTTAAGGCAATGGTAGGAACCCTCTGGCCCCTGGACCTAAGTAGGCCAGTCATGCATTCCCATCTGGGCATAGCTGTCAATTTACAGATTTGAAAATAAGGGACCAGCAGCCAAAATAAGGGACCTGCAGCCTCACCTGTTCCAGGCACTCCAGTCTTCCTGTCCCTTCTGCAGTCTGGTCAAACTCATGCTGGTAGCTTCGAGAACACTGTCCAACCAACTTTGTAAACCAGAGGTTCAACTGAATAGAATCTGAATCACATGCACCACAAGGCTATGCAGCCTCATCTTAAGATGGCTCCCCGGCCTGGCTTTGCCCTGCAAAGTTTGCAGCAGCACGTGCAACAAAATGGCGTCCAGCATTCAAAACCCCCCTCAGCTTGTATTAACTAGCCACACACAAGGCATGCAAGCTCCACCCCCAAGTCGTTCTTAGACTTCTTATTGGGTGAGCAACACAGCCAAGCAACACAGTTGGAACCTCCCTCCTCCCTGGCTGGCAGGGAGGGAGGAAGAGGAGCTGCTTCCTTTGAAATTTAAGGGACATCATTTAAGGGACATTTAAGGGACATTCATCAATAAGGGACAGCAACGGGACATGGCGCTGGAATAAGGGACTGTGCCTTCAAATAAGGAACACTTGACAGCTATGCATCTGTTCTGTGGGGCCATTTCAGCTAAAGTCACGCCTGAAGTCATATGACAACAGGTGTGGGATTGGTAAAGATTCAGCTTGGTGAAGCACCACATTCAAAAGGAAGAATCAGGAGTTCACTCAGTGCCAAATTCAAGCCAGAACTGCAAAATGCACTTATGAGTGTGCTCCAGTTCTTCCCTTCTAGCCACAGAAGGAAGTTAGTCTCCTGACATATGATTGACGCCACCTAATTCCTAAAGTGAACCACCCTTTGACTAGATTCAGTTCCCCACTCTGGCTTAAAGCATGTGGCACAGGTGGGTCCCCTTTTGCTTTTGAAAATGGGGAGCTGGCACTGCATCTTTGTCCTAGAATCTTAGGTGTGTGATCTGATGCCTGTAGCATCTTGGAGAGGCTTACACAGTTTGCTATCTCCATCTTGGGATCTGAGTTTAAACCTGACCTTATAGCTTACAGCTATAACATCCATGCCTATTTTTTGTTTTTCTTCACCGCTGTACCTCTTGTTCTGTGTAACATCTTCCTGATGCAGAACTCAAGCATTTTCCACTATTTTATGACATTTTGGCTGGTCCTAATGAAGGTACCAACCAATTATGGATTCTGTGTGCTTTTTTCTTACCGCCCAACACCTGTGGCTTTTTTGTTTCCATGTGAAAGACTTGGGCGTTTCTGATGGATATTTCCTACTGATGATCCTCTTGAAGGTTATCACACTTGTTGGTCACCAGATCAGAGCCTGGGTTGCTTCTGGGGCAGCAGGAGAATCTTTGCTGGTGATTTCTCCTCCTCAGTTCAGTTTAGAAATGGCTCTCTTAAGCCAAACTTAGTTGACTTGAGACTGACTTTTCTGAATACATTGCACCCTTCTTCCCCACTAGGTCTTACACGGATGTTCAAGCAGACAGGTAGGTTGGAAACTTTTTGTGAGAGATGCCTGTTGAAGGTAATGGCCCCATATAACTTCATGCACTCTGTATTTCATCCACTTACAGAATGGAACTATACTCCTGATTTCTTAATAGCTCTTACTGCAAACTCCTTCCTGATTTTCTGTAACATGATGAAATGTTTAACATGGCAATGTCTGAATAAAAAGCTGAGCTTTGGCTTATTACAATAAGAGTAAGAAATAGGTCCAAACAAGCAACATAAATTGTGTGCACGGTGGAATGTTGGGCCATTTTTGTTTATTTGTATCATTTTGCCTAAAAATTCATATCTTCCCTGATGAGTATGTGCTTCAGGAGACAAATGAGAGTTTGAGTTTAGCCTCATCACAAGCAATGGTGGATTTACCTGGATTCACTCAATGGGGCATATTTCTGAGTAGAAGTGCCTTTATTCACGGGGGGGGGGGGGGCTACTGTGAGAGAACAATAGACACGCCCCTGCTTCCAAAGAAGGCACGCTTAGCAAGCCAAGCTCAAAGCCCTTCCTCTCTCCATGCTATACCTACTATTTCCTTACTTCTTTTTCTCCTAATCCTTCCCTTTGGTTGGCATGGGGCAGTAACTGAGTCAGAGCCAACATTCAAGCTCAAGGGCTCAAGCTCAGTGTTAGCTCAAGTTCAGGGCTCAAGCTCAGTGTTAGCTAACTGTTGTATGTGTGTGTGACAGACCCACCCCTACACACATACCTAACACCCCTCCCTCACAAACATAATATGCTTATTTCCCCCATCTATAACTGGCTGTTGCAATCTGGCAAAAGCTTTACAACCAGAACGCAAGCAACACCAGATCCACTGATGCCTGCTTCTGTAACTGCATCGCAGCACCAGACCAAACCTAGAAGTGTATCTTCCTTCTTGTGTAGTGGAGAAAATCCTGCACTTGGGGACATCGCAAGGGTCAGCACACCCAGAGTGCAGTGGATTAACCTTGCCCTGGGAAAACCACCTTCATGATGATGCTGTCTCCCCACTAGGGACTTCTTCCACCTTTAGAGCAGCAGTGTACAAGCCACTTGCACGGCTGATAGCAGGGTGAGATAGTGATGTTGGTTGCTGAAATGCTTTGTTAGCTAGACATGGAAATTAAGTTGAGTGGAGTTGTGATTTAACAATCGCCCCCAATTTCATTGGGGCAGGGGGAAGAGTGTGAAAGAAGCAGAACACATGTGTTTTCCTTATTTCTACAGGGAGTGTCAGCGGGTTTTATGGGCTGCTTATGAAGGGTTATTAAAATGAGCAACATGACTCTAGTTCCAAAATACAACTAAGGCACAATGTGTGGTCCTGCTGCAATGGAATGTGAGAACAGAAAACAACGGGCATACACATGGAACCGCAGAGAGCTACAGTGCAAAAAACAGATTTGGAAAATGAATTTTTGGCTGCTATGCACATGAGCCCTACTAGGAGTGAAGTAACTTTCCTTCTTCCCTTCCTCTTGTTTTGTTCTGTCTTGTCTTTGTGGGTCCTCTAGTGGCCACTGATCAGTGTGCAGTAACGCAGAGGCCTCATATAGCCAAGAAGACTCTTATTCTGGGTTGCAAGCCTTTGTTGCCCCATCTTTCAGAGGAACCAGGACCCCCCTCCTTTGTATGCTTTCCCTCTTGCTGTATTGTTAAAAGCTGGGCATCACTTTGTTAAGATCCCAGCAGAGGCCTTTGGAAACCATATGAGTGGCCCCATAGAAGCGACCACTCTCATAAGAGCCGACATAACTCCTGCTGCCATACTTTGGTCCTTCACATGACATGATCCCAGAGGAAGCATGCTATGCTTACAAGATATTGGGATAAAAAGCAGAATTTTGATCTGAAAGAAAATATTAGACTCAGTGTGGAGAGAGACAACTGAAAGAAGAAGCAGGAATTGTTCTAACCTGATCAGGGCAATGGTTGGCATCTAACAGGAATGAAAGGTCCTATGTCAATTTATCTATTTTTATTTATTTGTTGTAGGTATTTAAATACCGCTTAATCACTAACATTTCTACAAACAGGTTTATGTTTGTTATTTGTTTAAAATGGTACAAATTAAATGGCTACAAAATGGCATTCATCCAAAATACCTACAGTAAATGTGTGGTTGAAAATGATTTGGTTTGTGGGAATGGAGGCAAAATTAACTTAGTTCAACCCAGGAAGAGGAGACAGAAAATGGAGCATTGTGAGAGAACCTGCCTTTTATGATTTACATGAAGCAGAAATTTAAAGTAGTGTTGTGAGTTTTGGAGGAGTAGGCTGTGTGCCTCTGTCCTTTCTAATTCCTTGATCCAACAAGGACTCAGTTGCTGGAATAGCAAGACAAGTTTATTGTTTGTGAGTTGTGTGCAAGAGCTAGAAGCTAGAAGCAAACTATAGGCTATGCAGCTGAGAGACAGAGCCAAGCCTGTTTTCTGCTATAATCCAAGACTGTGGCTGTGGAAGAAGGAAGACCCTCTTGGGTGTTAATGCTATGAGCCCCTCCATTGTAGGCTCAGGTTGTATATATGTGTAAAAAACCATACATCATAATGACAGCACAGTCTCTGCTATGCCACATTCTGAGGAAACCAGACTCTGAGTAAGTGCCCGGGACCCCTGGAATCCTGCACCAATCAGAGATTGGGGGGCATGCAACACTGATGTTAGAAGTGGGATTCATGTTTCTGGGATGAGGATCTGTGAGCGAGGTGTGCTTGAGTCAAGATGGAGGGAGGAACAGCAGCATTCCTGGAGCAGTTCAGGTTGATGCTTCAGCAGCAAAGCTGACAAAATATGGAGCAGCTTAAGCAAATGATCCAGCAGCAAAAAAGCCACTGACGGGAGAAAATGGAGTTGCTGCAAGCTGAGAGGATGAGAAACCCCCTTGGGCAGAAAAACGTGGCTCCATGCAAGGTGAGAGCCCTGCCTGAGGAGATGCTACAGGGGTTTGAAAGTGCCCCAGGACCCCAGCTGCAAGGCACCCAGATGGAAGCAGTGACCAAAGAGTGTAGATGGGCAGCTGAGGGGCTGGAACTGCAAGCAACTGCAGTCAGCAGCTGAAGGCAAGGAGGAAAGACACCTTGGAGAAGGGCTATCCAATCCTGAGAGACAAAAGAATCCAAATAAGGAGAACAGGGACAGAGAAAGCAATTTTATTTTGTGAGAGAAGAATCTAGCTGCAAACAGCTGTGATACAAAACAAAACAAAACAAATGGTTAATAGTCTCTGGATGCACCCAGTCTACATGAGAAGCTCAGTGTGTGAAGAGGTTTGAGTTGATTGCTCCAGCTCAGACCACATGGCTCCCACCAGCCACTCCTGAGGTCCCCCAGAAATAATTTAGGAACTTTCACCACTTTGTAACTAAACCAAGTTTACTGCCCGTGCAATGTTTCTGACCAATGTATGGAAAAGCACATGAATTTGACCTTTGATGAGTTAGTAAGTAAGCCAATTTTTAATTTAGCAAAGGTGGTCTTTTCCAATGCTGGGGAAGAGGGAAGTTCCCCCACAATGACATATTTTAAAGGTCTATCAGCCTATGTTTCCACACTTTACTCTACTGCACTTTACTCTATTGTGATTTTAAATCTCTCTTGCAGTTCTCTCACTTTGTACTTGCCCCAAACTTGGGTCTTGGCATCCAGGAATTCTCGTTTTACAGACATATATTTTTGAACCAACACAAATGAAGTCAGTTTGCTTAAAAATATGGATGAAATTAAACTCTCTTTCATGTTGTGTGTGTGTAGGCTATACATTGTTGGACAGTTTTGAAGGAAAGGCTAAGCAGCCGTCTGTTGTGAGGTGCTATTGCTCTGGAATTATTGCATCAATCAAGGGATTGGACGAGATGACCTAGAAGGGCCCCTCATCCTCTAGGAGTCTACAGCCTCTTCTGTACTTCTAGCAGTTGTGTTCATGTGGTTTTCATGTGTGGCACTAATGCTTGAGTAAGGGGAAGCGGGGTGGTGCCCCTACCCCTGGTGACATCTGCCTAGCCTGCCTCTCTGACTTCAGCATGTTGTCTAAGCAAAGTTCCAGATATTTTATCTCTATCTGGCATCCTAAGTAATGTTTGGCAGTTGATATACTGATTTCCATTTCCGTGCACTGCTCTGGTTCGCCATAAAGCGAGATGAGCGTGGCAACCCCAGTCAGTCACGAATGGACCTAATGGTCAGGGGTCCCTTTACCTTTACCTATACTGATAATATTTAATAGTTGGCATGTAATAGTATTAGTTATTTGCATGTATTTGATAAAAGACAAAATGAAATGGAATTTGATATCAGACAGTTTCTGTGAGTTCAGATTGTGAGACAATCAAGAGATTCTGAAAGAAGCACTACGATAAAAGATGCATTATAATGTAAATATTAATATTTAATTTATATTACAACGTTTAATATTTGAGTAGCAAGACTGGATTTTTTAGGCATATTTCAAATATATGTTTCAGCTGTAAAACACCTATGCACAATGAAATTTCTAATTGATGTGTGAGAGATAAAAAAATAGCATAATATTGAAAAAGTAAACCGACTGCAGAACAGTTTCAGAAAAAGGCTTGAATACCAGCATTTCAGTTCAAGAGGTTTGTAGTCTCAGTGGAATGCAAAAGGTTCTGTTGGTAGTTCAGTTGTCTTTCTTCTCTAATTGATTTTATTGTTTGCTTTTTCTTCTGCTTCCCTTCTGGCCATTGTGTTTGTATGAAGGCCGACAGCTTTCTTGGTCATCTTTATCTATCTGTGCTGCAACCTGTCCCACTTCACAAGGTACAAGGAACATCATCCCCACATTTGTGATATACTTCTGTCTCTGTGTTGATATTTATAGTAAACTGTTATGTGTATAAATGAATAGGTGTGAGAGAGAATGTGAGGGCATGCCTCTGGTTACACTTGTCTTCTGTGCCTCGTTGCTGATGGCTCAGATACAGAGACGGGTGTGCCATAATGGTGGTGGTGGAGGGATACCATGGCAATGGCTAGTCTAGGGAGGTGTCCCTTGGTGCATGACTTCTGCAAGTGTCAGAGAGGAGGAAAGGCTTGGAGATCACAGTATCTGCGTGCCCTTGAACAAGGAGCAAGAGTGAGAGCAAGGAGTTGCAACTGACCGAGTGAGAAAGTGTGAATGTTAATAATAATAATAATAATAATAATAATAATAATAATAATAATAATAAATTCATACCCTGCCCATTTGGCTGGGTTTCCCCAGCCACTGTGGGCAGCTTCCAGCAGAATATTAAAATACAATTATTCATCCAGTATCAAAAGTTTCCCTAAACAGGGCTGCCTTCAGATGTCTTCTAAAAGTCCGGAAGTTGTTTATTTCTTTGACATCTGATGGGAGGGCATTCCACAGGGCGAGCACCACTACCGAGAGGGCCCTCTGCCTGGTTCCCTGGATAAGAGTGTGAGACTGATGTTAAAAGAAGTTTGGTGCTTGGCTAGAGGCTTCAGAGCAAGAAGGGTTAAAACAAAGTTGGACCATCGTCTGTAGCAGGATAGACTGCAAGAGCAGGGTAATTAAGAAGGTGACAGGGAGGTTTGGTTTGCTTAACAAAGTGTCTGAGCAAAATGCCAGGATTGTATTTGGGTTTACAAAGAAGCCTCTTTATAGAAGCCCAGTAAGCAAAGGAACAGAAACCTACCAGGCTTACCCTGAACTGAGGGAATGAGTTGGATTCTGGGTGCTTAACCTTGTAAATAAATAATAATGGAGTTTTCAATCATTGCCTTTTTTAGTTTCTGCAACAAATCTAGGGGGAAAAGACATCCCCTTAAATGGACCTTATTTTAGGTCATGTGCACACTACTGGCTGAAAATGCAGTCTATTTTTTCCAATTCAGATCAAAGTTGGTTTGGAGAAAAAATCATTTAAAACACAGTGTTTCTTAAAAATCAAATGTGGATTGTCATGTACACAGCTATAGTCAAGGGTGCCAATAGAATTTCCTGGGCCAAATGCATTGCACATAGGTTCCCACCACCCACCCCATAATCTATTGTCAAGAAGTATGCATATTTACATACAGTATATTGGCCCAGCCTACCTCACAGGGCGTAGGCTGGTGTTGCTTGTTTGATTTCATATGCACTGCATAAGGTCCCAGGGCAGATTGCAACAGTATAAAATTCATTATTAAATACAGTTTTAAAACAAACCACAGTGATAGGAATAGGGTGGATCCTTCTGTAAAGATAAAAGTGAGGAGTGGAGGATAATATGAACAACCTTGAGCTCCCAAATGGAAAAGCAGGTTACAAATATATAATGTCAGTTACAGAAGCCCCTAGGTTTAACTGCAATGTTCCATAGTCTTAATAATTACAGAAAAATGCAAAAAGAAAAGTTTGCCAACCCTGATAAATAACAAGCAAAAATTGCCCTGTGTACAGTTTCTCAACTCTGGTTTTTGAACTGCCAACTCTCAGCCCAACCTCTCTCACATTGATGTTGTGAATGTAAAGGGAGGAAGGAGAAGACAAGGGATGCAGCCTGGAGCTCCTGGGAGGAAAACCAGGATGTAAATGTACAGCAAATATGTGGAATTTCACAACTCGGAACACAAAACGCACAAGGCATTTTGCCAGCCTTGAGAAACAAAAAATAGCATAGTTGCCTGTAGGAATATAAACTGTATCAGGAAGTTTTAATGTTTGATGTCACACTGTGTTTTTATATTATGTTGGAAGGCTCCTGGAGTGGCTGGGGCAACCTGGTCAGATGGGGCATGGTGTAAGTAATAAAATATTAGTAGCAGCAGTAGTATTATTTTATATTTTTGTTTATGGCTACAGTATAGTACTAAATAGCTGTGTCTCAATGGGGGACATGGAAAACAAATGCAATAGCAGCATTTTTCTATGCTCATTTATTTCAAGGGAATCTCTTTTGAGTAAAACACACTGAAGCCAGCCAATTGTCTTTTATTGTGTAAAGGCAACACACTTGGGGTGTGACTGAGGCATTGTTAGTGGGTGGTTCCCTAGAATGGATGGCTGGGTGGTTGCCTGCTCTTGATGGAGTTACACTCCCTCTGAAAGAGTGGGTATGTAGCTTGGGGGTATTCATGGACCCTTGGCTGTCACTTGAGGCTCAGGTGGCCTTGGTGGCTTGGAGTGCCTTCCATCAGCTTTGGCTGGTGGCCAAGCTGCGCCCCTGGCTGGACTGGGGTAGCCTAATTATTGTTGTCTATGGTATGGTAACCTGTAGGTTACTGTAACATGTTATACATCGGGTTGTCTCTGAAGATGGTTCAGAAATTTCAAATGGTGAATAATTCAGCGGCCAGGTGGTTCGCCAGGACAAGATGGTTTGAGCATATTGCATTGATCCTGGTGTGACTGCAATAGCTGCCAATTAGTTTCTGAGCCCAGTTCAAAGTGCTTGTTTTGACATAGAAAGCCTTAAGTGGCTGAGGACCGCAATGCCTCAAGGATTGCCTCTCTCCATATGAGCCTACCTGGACCTTGCGATCATCCTCTGTGCCTTGTCCTCGAAAGGTTCAGAGGGTGGCAACAGAAGAACAGGCCTTTTCTGCAGTGACTCTCCATTTGTGGAAAGCTCTCCCCAGGGAGGTTTGGCTGGTGCCTTCATTATACACCTTTAGGTGCCAGGCGAAAATGTTCAACCAGGCCTTTGGCTGATTAACATCTTCTACCACTTTTAAATGTGTGGGAGTGGGGGTTATTGGTTTGTTTTTTCTGTTCTTGTTTTTATCGTGTATTTTGTGCTTTTATATTGTATTTTTATGTTGTAAACTGCCCTGAGATCTGTGGGTGAAGTACATGTCCTAGTATATGGGAAATACTTTTAATGAGAAATGTTTTGTTTTTCAAAAGGCCAAATATAGAAATAATTTTATCTGACGAAAGGGTGGGGGGTGTACAGGGAAAGAAGAATGCAATTGTGCACAAAGACTGGCAAATGCTACCTGCTACCTGCTAGAGCAGTCTTGGATTTCAGACGTACTCCAGAGGTTCTTCACAAGAGAAAGATTGTGGCTTGGCAGTTCCAAGAAACAAAACTTTGTGGGAATTTAAGACCAGTCTAACCAAATTTAGTATGAAAATTGACTATTCTTTTGTCCAGGACAAAGTTCTACACCATTTCTTTTGTTAGTGGTTTCTGGGGCCAATCAGAAATATATTTAGATTAGATTTCTCTGCCCAACAGCTCTGCACTTACACGGTAAAATAGAGAACTATATGACCTTTGTGAAAATAGGATGAAATTTAAGGATATTGCTCTCTTGAGAGAGATGTAAAATGCTAGGTGGCACTCTTGAGCCACATCACAATCTAAGGGTTCATCACAAGTGCTCAGGCCTAAACTTGTTATTTATATACTTTGCATCTGAAATGCCTTCTGGGAGCATCAACTATTTATGTTGTGCAATGTGCATTGCACTAATTACAAAGAGGGATTGAGTGAAGCTTACATTTAAATTGCTTCAGGTAGGTAGCTGGGTTGGTCTGACGCACTCAAAATAAAAAAAATAAAAAATAAAAAAATGTCTAGTAGCACCTTATAGACCAACTGAGTTTGTTCTGGTATAAGCTTTCATGTGCATGCACTCAGATGCATGCACACGAAAGCTTATACAAGAACAAACTTGGTCTTTAAGGTGCTACTAGACAATTATTTATTTATTTTTATTTTTATTTAAATTGCTTGTTAGACAATGTTTTATTCATCTGCTTTATGTATTTACAGTACTTGTATGATGCCCAATAGCAGCCTCCTAAAACGCAATAGGGACGTGGGTGGCACTGTGGGTTAAACCACAGAGCCTAGGACTTGCCAATCAGAAGGTCGGCAGTTCGAATCCCTGCGATGGGGTGAGCTCCCGTGGCTCAGTAGCCTGCTCCTGCCAACCTAGCAGTTTGAAAGCACGTCAAAGTTCAAGTAGATAAATAGGTACTGCTCCGGTGGGAAGGCAAATGGCGTTTCCGCGCGCTGCTCTGTTCGCCAGAAGTGGCTTAGTCATGCTGGCCACATGACCCGGAAGCTGTACGCCGGCTCCCTCGGCCAATAAAGCGAGATGAGCGCCGCAACCACAGAGTCGGCCATGACTGGTCAGGGGTCCCTTTACCTTTAAAATGCAATATGTCAGTCATCAATAAAGCAGTAAAAGAACAAAAAAAAGCAGTGGCAAATAAAGTAGTATAATAAGATACGCATCTTCACAAAAAGTTGATTAAAATGCAGATATACAAAACCTGAGAAAATGTAAAGTGTCCTCATGGGGTGGAAAAGGGTAGACAACCTTGGTAGTGAAATCTAGAGAAGGGCCTCTAAAGATTATCTTACTTAATTTATGATTCACTTTCCATAAAAACATTTCCAGTTCCACCTAGTCCTAATCTGTTAAGGTTTTCAAAGGTCAAAATCAGAACCTGGAAATGGCTTGGAAGCCAGTGCAGATGATAACAGGCACTGATTCCTGTTAAAGACCTTGCAGCCCTATTCTGGATTAGCTGAAGTTTCCAAACTGCTTTCAAAGAAGATTGCTGGACCATGGGTAAACAAGGCAAGGCTATCTTTATCCAGGTACTGTTGAAGTTGGCACACCAGCTAAAGCCTCATTGCTTTCCATGGGAAATAGTTTTTTTATGAGCCTAGCCACTTCCATTGAAAACAAAGGGCTATTCAGTGCCTCAGTTTGGATTGTGTCATATATATGCCAGTTTCTGGGACATGATGATGTAGCCTTATTGGAGTTCACTGATTGGGTCTGCGTTGCTCCGGAACAGGAGGAAGGAAGTCAAATGACACCGAGGTTGATTCCAAGAAAGAGTTTATTCTGCTCTCCGGATAGCAGAAGGCACTTGCGTGATCAAGTCCACAGCAAGTCCAAAGAAATGACAAGTTTCATGCAGTATATATACCCTCCAGGCACCCTCTCCCTCCTTCCCATATAAATCCAACCACATCAGTCTATGTACGCAGGTTGACATCACATATGTTCTTGCTCTGGTATTCTTAACCATAAAAGGGAATTCCTTCCTGTACTTCTGACCATAAAAGGATCTTCCTCTTCCTACTCTGTGCGTCTCTTGTGGTCAGCACATAAGATAAGGTACAGATGTGTCTTCTCTGTTCTGCTGGTGCAGTCAGGGTCATCCCTGTCGTCACAAACTGATAAAGGAGAGGGCTCTGAGCACAGCCGGGTTTGTGTTTATACATTGACTCAGAGCTCAAGTTAATGGATTTTAGCTAAGGAAAAATAGGGATTTTGGTGCAGTATCAAACTGCCTGCACAGTCAGTTTTGGGTTTGGGAAACCCATTCCTTCAATGGGATTTTGTTGAAATGATCTCAATACAAGTAAATATCAATACATATGACAGGGACTGGACTGAAGGGGATGAGATGGAGGAGGAATGGTGGAGATCCCTGTTTAGGATAGTTTTTAATGTTTTAATGTATTTTTAATCTCTGTTGGAAGCCACCCAGAGTGGCTGGGGAAACCCAGCCACATGGGCGGGGTACAAATAATAAATTGTTGTTATTGTTATTGTTGTTATACAACACACACACATGTTCTCCTGATGCTGCAGGAGAAGAGGAATGCTGCATTGATTTACAGCAGGGGTTTTAGGCAGGTCACAGCTCAGAGACAGATGAACAGAAGAGTTGGGAAGTGTTAGGAGAAGGGGAAGGTGAGGCAAGGCCAGGAGGCAGAGCAGCCAGCTGACACGTTGTCACTGGAGAGTATTTCTGACCCCCTTCTCCCAGAACTCGGCGTTTGTTAAGAGTGCAGGAACAGAGAACTTGGAGACAGTTGGCCATGAGCAGACACAGTAAAAGGAAATGCTGTTGCTAGGGAGGAGGGAGGAGGAGCTCAGTTGGAGCAACACCATTGTTTGGGCATACGGCATTCTTTTGTCTCTCATTATTATGAATGAATAAACTCAATAAAAAGGACTCTACCTTGTTTTTCTCTGCTTCTTGCTGCCACTGGGGGAGGGATAGAATTCCTGAGCCTGACAGCATAGCAGAGCTACTAGTCTCACTAAACTTAACATTGAACCTTGTGGTTTTTATTGATTGTAAACGTTTATTAATTTTTAAAGCTGTACAGAGGTACCTCGGGTTAAGAACTTAATTCATTCCATAGGTCCGTTCTTAACCTGAAACAGTTCTTAACCTGAGGCATGTTTTTGCTAATGGGGTCTCTTGCTGCCGCTGTGCCGCTGGCACACGATTTCCATTCTTATCCTGGGGCAAAGTTCTTAACCTGGAGCAACCACTTCCTGGTTAGTGGAGTTTGTAACCCGAAGCATCTGTAACCCAAGGTGCCACTGTACACACCTTGGCAGTTTCTGTGACATAATGGAAACTATGCATGGGCTTACACAATTACTGGACCATTTTGTTTTTTATTTATTCATTCCCAAGATTTATATGCTGCTCTTTAGTTTGGAGATTTCTATAATGACTAACAATTAATGATCTAAATAGGAGCATTAGTAAGTTAAGATCAGGAGCATCAGCCTGTTCTTTCAATACAACAGATACAACTCTAGCATTACAATAGTTCTAAAACAGTTAAAAGACTCAGGCAAATAAAAACGTGTTCAACTGACAGACCTCCCAAGGAGAGTATTCCACAGCTGGGGCGCTGCCACAGAAGTCTCTCCCACCATCTCACTTCTAAAGGCAGGGAGGACTTAGAGAAGGGCCTCCCAGGATGATCTTAGTGACAAATCACATCATGTGCCAGCTCACTGGGAGCAATATCTCCTCCTCCTCTGAGCTCCCTTTGCCACCTGAGCTCATAAATTGCAAAGAATGCTGTGTGCTTAGGGGGCAACAAAAACGAGACAAATTCATTAGGAATTGATTTGACTTGATAAGGTACACAAATAAAAAGGAACACCAGCAGACTTTACCCCACTCATCTCCTGTATGTGAGAATTTGGAATTCTTAAATCTTTCACTTTGCTCCTTGCTGGCCCTCTTTCCCTCTGATTATACTTACTTATAAAGCATGTTCTACTTTTTCTTTGGTCTTGTTGAGAAGATGGAAAGCGGCAGGTGATTTAATGTTCTTGAAATTGAATCACACTTTTTATAAGTGACCCCAGTGAAATGTCTACAATCTGTGGTTATTTGTTATTAGGATTGATTCTAGTTTACTTACGTATTTTACTACGTAATAATAGTAACAACAACAACAACAACAACAACAACAATAATAATATATTTTCAATCAAAGAATGCAAAGTCGGGAAGATCTATCTTCCTTCAGGAGGAGCATCTGCACAAAAGCACAATCTTGGCATTTTATAGATAAATACATGGGAGCAGTTTCCAAGCAAAGCTGATGGAGTGTACAGTCCCATTGCCCTGGTAATTCCCTCCTCTCCTGAGAGCTTTTTTGAGACTTGCCTGATGAGAGAACAAGGTTTTCAGGCAGGCTTAACTATTGACTGCCCTTGATTATTTGTATGGAGGATTAACTCAGAAGGTGAAGAATACCAGGCCACCCCCCAAATTAATCCTGATTAATTTCCTCATAAAGTCCAATAAGTGGGGGGACGGGACTGCTGCACCAAACAAACGAAAAACCCATGTTGTCAGCGACCTATTTGTGATATCTGAATGACCTATTTACAATAGTTAGCCCTGTCTGGAAGCAGGCACAGTCTCTGCAGAGGTCCTGAAAGCAGCTCTGCCTCACAGGACTTTTTTTTATTAAAAAAAATGTTCTCAAATCATAGGCTTGGAGAAGGTGGAAAGAGAAACTAGCAATTAACCTCAGCTGCTTTGCTAGACTCCTACTGTAGGTGTTGGTGACTTGTGGAAGTCACCTCCCGCATCCAGTGCGATGTACCAGCAGAGGATGCGGAGCTCCAGCCGAGGCCTCAGAGATTTCCTGCTCCCAGCAGACAGCTTCTGCCAGAGTCCCCAGTTTAGGGGGAAACTCCTCTCCCACACAGTTCAAAGTTACAAAGTGTTTGTTGTCTCTAGACGCAAGACAAAGCTAAACACTACTATCTACTATATACAGTTCTTCTGGTCCTTGAATTAAAGAGATATATATACAGAGAGATCTGCCAACACTATCACCATGCAATCTAATGCTGCCGTGTAATACCCACAGTCTCTTCCCCTGACTCTCACGGATCCAGACCCTGACAGCAAACAGGGCAGCATCAGGACAGGACATGAACTAACAAGGACATATTGAAAGCCATGCCCTAAAGACTACATTTCTGAACCAGTGGGATGATGACTGACTCAGCAAGTCATACACTTAACCTTGCTGGTGTTGCTGTGGTAACCCAGTGCACCTGGCATCCAGATGTGGGCAATGTGCTCCTCAGTGCACATGTACTGTGTAATTTAATCCACTGTTCGCAACAATAGGCTATGATGCATGCTTACTTTGAAGCACCACTGAAAGTGTGGCTTACATCTGAGTAAACACATATAGAATTGCACTCTTTACTAAATACATAAAAATATGCCTAGCAATCCATATACAGTGGTGCCTCGCAAGACGAGATTAATTCGTTCCGCAAGTCTTTTCTTCTTGCGAGTTTTTCGTCTTGCGAAGCACAGTTTCCCATAGGAATGCATTGAAAATCAATTAATGCGTTCCTATGGAAACCGCTTGCCAGGCTGGCAGTGCGGAGAAGGGCTTTTCTCCCCACCGCAAGCCTTCAGGACAGGTACGGGAATAGAGGGGAAGGAAAACCCTCCTCCCACCGCAAGTCTTCAGGACAGCCTTCCGAAGCCTGGCGGCGGGAGGAGGTCTCTCCGCCCCACCGCCAGGCTTCGGAGGAGGTCCGAGGACAGTGGGGAAGACGCGCTGCGCTTCCCCGCTGTCCCGGAGATTTCCCTATGGGCTTTCGTCTTGCAAAGGAAGCCCATAGGGAAATTCGTTTTGCGAAGCGCCTCCAAAACGGAAAACCCTTTCGTCTAGCGGGTTTTCCGTCTTGCGAGGCGTTCGTCTTGCGGGGCACCACTGTAATAGGTGATCCTGATAATCCTTAGATGTGAGAACCACTGAAATAAACTTTGTGGCCTACATTTACCCAGTAACTTACTACTAACTCAGTTACTTAAATGTAGAGAACATAGTAAATTTTGATTTTCCACATATTTAACAGGGTCAAATATAGATTTGTTATAATTTCTTGGTCCTGAAATTGTATTATCTGAAACACAACTATGACTTTAAGATGGTTACACCTGGTTTTCTAAGTGAAAAGTATGCACTGAAAACTGCAGTGCTGGCCTTTGTGTTTTTAGCTCTAAAGATGACTTTCCACACAGGGTCACAAAATGCCTCTGAGTGTCAAAAGCCGCTTCATAATCTCTGCCACTCATTCTTTGCAAAATGCAATTTTGTACACATAGACCGCTTGTCATAACAATGGACGCATCACCAATATTTATAGAAACATTCTACTTGTTGTCATTTCTTCATCATGCTCATATTATCCTTTAAGAAAGAAAATTGTGGGCGCAGATTGTGAGCTCACTGGAACTGCTGTGCTGCTCCTTGGCTTTCAGGGTCAGCCTCCCTTTCAATGCTGCTTTGAAATGAAAAAGCAGTCTTTGCAGGTACAAAACCAAAGCCCAGGGACTTTTACCTGTAAAGTAAAGGCACTGACTGAAAGGCAACAACTGCAGTATAAATGGAGCAACTTGTGTAATCTTGCTGTTCTGTCCCTTTAACATATTGCATCTTCACATTCTTTGTTTAGTAAAAAAGCGTTTGGAAGGGAACAGTGGTGAAATGTCAAGGGCCAACAGTTTCACAGAAGACATGGACCTCATCTCTGAAGAGGCACCTTTGCCTGCTGTGTCTGATGTGTCACAGTAAGTGCAATAATTATGAGTGTTTCTTAGAAACACATGGCATTTGTAGATGTTACCAAGTCACATGTGCAGAGTAGGAGGCCAGTCAATTGGCCAAATATTGTTTGTTGGACAGTAGATTGATTCTGTGTTATTTGGCTCCAGTTGATTCTGTGAATGCAATTAATGTGCAGTCCTTTGTTTTGTAAATAGAAGCCCTGGGGAAGTTTGAGCAGCCTTAGCACCATGAAGGGTAGAAAGAAAACACATAACTCTTTCTCTCTCTTTTGGGGTCCGAACAGAAAAGCTGCTTCTCCAATGTGCATTTCAAGCACACCATTGGAGATTTCCTTTCAAGTTTGAATAACTGCATGTTAGAGAAATGCACAGTCATTGTCTTAGAGCAATTAATATCACATCTTGGGCCTTAGTACTTTTGAAACCTCTTGGAATTAAGCGACAGCAAAGAGGGGGGATTTTTTTGGTCTTTTATAGCCCTAGAATGTGGACATTGTTGTATTTACAACTGTGAAAAAATATACAGTGCCTTTGTTATTGTGAAGGAGAGGACATATATAAACTAGCTTTTAAAAATTGAGACAAATAGCTGTCAACTTTTCCCTTTTTTTAAGGGAAATCCTATTCGGAATAAGGGAATGTCCCTTTTAAAAAGGGAAACGTTGACAGCTATGCTTGCTGATCAACCGAGGTGTTTTCTGCAGGATGGATGTTAACTCTGTTATTTGAATAAAGTTTATATAGCAGTGTCTTGTGGGCAAAGAATTCAGTACATTCCCTTTTGGTCTGTATGGGCTATTTTATTTTGTTTTGGTATAATATTTTGAACTATTATGGTGGATTTGTATTATATATATATTTAAAAAATATTAGTGTTATAGTATGCTGATTGAAATGTTAGCTTTTTTGTGAATAAGATTCCATGTAAGGAGCTGGTTTTAATATTTTAAACTCTGGGACCTGCACACCCCCAAAACTACCTTTCACTTTGTGTGCCTTGTGGCCTATTTAGACCTTTTTCTGGAGCCTGTTTTATATACTTTCACTGTATTGTCAGCATGGCTTTAGTGAGAAGTGGAACATCTTTGCAACAATCCTGGGGCAATGGAATACTCCCCCAGAGGAGGGTTAATAAATTACATCTTTACAGAGTTGGAAGAGATGCTTTCATCGTCAAAAATTTGGTTGTGGTGCCTAAGTACTCTTCAGAGAAATTGATTGAGAAATTAAAAATTAGAAACACTTAGTGTGTTGTGAGCTTAGATATTCTGCCAGAAATTGAACCTCGGGATCAAAATTTCAGAGAGTCAGTGAATGGTTTAATAAGACATGGCATATGGCCATAATGGCAAAGCTTGCTGAAGTCCTACATCTTTATGATGGAAGACAAAGACAAGAATACTTTGAGAAGCTTTGGACTCCACTTATTTTATATATGGATCAGAAATTCAATACAGACATTTTCATATAAAGGCTTTTTAATTGCTACCATAATACATGCATGAGTTATTGTTACAATGATTATATATATGTATTTTAAATTTTATTTTCTTTCACAAAATTTATACACCACTTGATTGTTAAATAACTTCAAAGTGGTCTACAATAAGAATAAACTATGAAATTATCAATAAAAACATTCAAAAATATTTAAAATCAGCAATAAGCTAAAAACCAGATTAAAACACATGGCAATATTATGTTCTTGGCAAGCCCCACAATGAACACAGTTAAGGTGCCTGCTTGATGCCAATAGGGGGAGTTCCAAAGTGTAAGTGCTGCTACATTAAAAGATTTCTTCCTTACAGATGCAGAATTAAGGTTACATAGCACCTGTAATGATGCCAAGACCTCACAAAGCAACATGTAGAAAAAGAATGATGCAAGATATATCAGGCACATGAGATAGGTGAAGGATGACTATGAGAAAGCTTTTCTAAATCACACAAGTCTGACCACTCTTAAGGAAAGCACCAGGGAACAGAGAGGTTTTCAAAGTAGCATTGAAGGTCTGCACTGAAGGAACCAAGTGTAAATCAGTCATGTGGATCAAGTAAATTGTTTCTGTAACTTTTGTACCTAAGCATGTAAATTACTACATTTTATCTGATATATGACAAATACTTTTATTTTGTATGTTAATTGTTTAAATACTAATGCTAAGTCACAGTGAACTATTTCTCATCACGTATTTTAAAGTGCTGGGCTTTTCTTCGCTGTACTAAAACATGGTATGGAAAAGTTTAGAAGTAAGGTTTTATTCAATCTTAAGAGCACAAAGCAGAATTGTTATTTTGTGAGCTTGTCCAAATGCATATGCTTACTTTCATATATCATTCTATTGAGATTAGTGCTGATATATAAATAGCAGCAACAAAAAATCCTGTGGTGCCTTAAACACCAACAAATGCATTATGTCATATAAGTAAGAGGGGACATGATAGAGGTGTGATTATGGTGCGTAAAATAATAATAATAGAATTCGGACATATGCAGTGAAGCTGAATAACGGAAGAGTCAGGATTGACAAAAATAGTTATTAGCACAGTGGATAGTTTTGTTATAGATTTGTTCCAATGAGAGGCAGTAGTAGCTACAAACTTGGATCGCTTTGAAAAAGGATTAGAAATATTCACGGATCAGTGGTCACAAACCACAGCAGTTATATTACACTTCTGTTGCTGGAGATGGTATGCCTCTGAATAGCACTTCCTGGGAATTGCAGGGGGGGGGACGTTTTTGCACTCCTGCTCTGTTTGTGCCCTGCCCACAGGCATCGGGTTGGCCTTTCTGAGAAGTGGAATCCTTTGGCGCGATCAAGTACGGCTCTTCCCTTAAGCATCTAAGGAAGTGGACTTCAGACTTATGTCATAATAAGCATGTTAGTCTTTAAGGTGCTACAAGACTCTATGTTGTTTTTGCTGCAACAGACTAACATTGCCAAATATAGAACTCTTCATGCCAGTGGTGGGTAGAAAAAGAGGTGCCAGAACTCACCATGAACACCTCCCTTGTTCACTTAGAATGGCAATGGTGTTCACCTGAAGGTGCCAGAGCCGAGTTCCATTGGGTTCTGGTTGAAAAAAAACCCTGGGTAGAACCAAATCCGGCAGTGGGAGGGAATCAATGAATCTGACTCTTCCTTTGTGTGGTATGCTGCATTCTAGCCATGCAAAAGTCTCTCCTCCATACAGAAATACATACATGCACATGTACACACCCACCTATCCTGGCAAATAAAAATAATTTTCACAGTTCAATGACATTTCAGCCAGGCAAAAATACTTAAGGGGTCAGTAAGGGACATGAGTCGAGGAAGGGGCATAGTCTAGGTAAAGTATCGAGGGTCATATACAGGGGCCTGAAGCTCCCAGGGCTGAGGTTACCATTGCCTGCAATAATCCCTATAATGATGTAGGTTTGACTGATTGAGACCAGCAGAATGTCATCCACTGAGTTTTGCAGTTGAGTAAGGATTGAACCTGGGTCTGTTTATGGTGGTCCAGTTATTTACTGGAGTCAGATGTGCCCTCGTGTACCAGATGTACCAGATATTTCTAAAGGTACATTGAGGTACATTGAGGTAAAGTGAGTATTGGCCTCTCTTTTATTTCTTTGAAGTGCTACTTGAAATAGCTGTTTTAACTGTGACTAATGCGCTTGTACTGCCAATTTTGCTTAACTTTTTATAACTAAACATATAGCACAGCCCATAACAAACCATTTCTTTCTTTAAAAACAGATGTATAACCAGGTAAGCATGTCTTAATAATGTTAATTTAAACCAGCTTGTAGTGTGATAACAGCATGGTTGAGTTTTATGCTTGATACTGTACTTTTTGACCATGAATTGGGACTAGAGGATTCCACATCTGATAAAATCACAATTCCTGACCACTTCACACTGCCGTTTTCACAAGACCAGTACCTTGATGGGGAAAACTAACTAACTAACCAACAACCAACCAATCTGATATCTGGGAGAACTGTGCTACACCATGCTGCCTGAGATTCTGGTCACCTTCATTTTCCTGGAATACCTAGAATCATAGAGTTGGAAAAGACCACAAGGGCCATCGAGTCCAACCCCCTGCCAAGCAGGAAACACCATCAGAGCACTCCTGACATATGGTTGTCAAGCCTCTGCTTCAAGACCTCCAAAGAAGGAGACTCCACCACACTCCTTGGCAGCAAATTCCACTGTCAAACAGCTCTTACTTTCTTCCTAATGTTTAGGTGGAATCTTCTTTCTTGTAGTTTGGATCCATTGCTCCATGTCCACTTCTCTGGAGCAGCAGAAAACAACCTTTCTCCCTCCTCTATGTGACATCCTTTTATATATTTGAACATGGCTGTCATATCACCCCTTAACCTCCTCTTCTCCAGGCTAAACATGCCCAGCTCTCTTAGCCGTTCCTCATAAGGCATCGTTTCCAGGCCTTTGACCATTTTGGTTGCCCTCCTCTGGACACGTTCCAGTTTGTCAGTGTCCTTCTTGAACTGTGGTGCCCAGAACTGGACACAGTACTCCAGGTGAGGTCTGACCAGAGCAGAAGACAGTGGCACTATTACTTCCCTTGATCTAGATGCTATACTCCTATTGATGCAGCCCAGAATTGCATTGGCTTTTTTAGCTGCCGCGTCACACTGTTGGCTCATGTCAAGTTTGTGGTCAACCAAGACTCCTAGATCCTTTTCACATGTACTGCTCTCAAGCCAGGTGTCACCCATCTTGTATTTGTGCCTCTCATATTTTTTTTTTTGCTCAAGTGCAATACTTTACATTTCTCCCTGTTAAAATTCATCTTGTATGTTTGGGCCCAGTTCTCTAATCTGTCAAGGTCGTTTTGAAGTGTGATCCTGTCCTCTGGGGCGTTAGCCACCCCTCCCAGTTTGGTGTCATCCGCAAATTTGATCAGGATGCCCTTGAGTCCATCATCCAAGTCGTTGATAAAGATGTTGAATAAGACCGGGCCCAAGACAGAACCCTGTGGCACCCCACTAGTCACTCTTCTCCAGGATGAAGAGGAACCATTGATGAGCACCCTTTGGGTTCGGTCAGTCAGCCAGTTACAAATCCACTGAGTGGTAGCATAGTCAAGACCACATTTTACCAGCTTCTTTACAAGAATATCATGGGGCACCTTGTCAAATGCCTTGCTGAAATCAAGGTAGGCTACATCCACTGCATTCCCTTCATCTACCAGGCTTGTAATTCTGTCAAAAAACGAGATCAGGTTAGTCTGACATGACTTATTTTTCAGAAATCCATGCTGGCTATTTGTGATCACAGCATTCCTTTCTAGGTGCTCACAGACTGTTTGCTTAATGATCTGCTCCAGAATCTTCCCTGGTATTGATGTCAGACTGACTGGGCGGTAATTATTTGGGTCCTCTCTTTTCCCCTTTTTGAAAATAGGGACAACATTTGCCCTCCTCCAGTCTTCCAGGACTTCGCCTGTTCTCCAGGAATTCTCAAAGATGACTGCCAGTGGTTCTGAGATCACATCTGCCAGTTCTTGTACTGCTGTTTTAGTTCAGTTTAGTGTGCCTGGTTGCCGAAATCTTTAAAAAGGATAAGGATATTGCAGCAAAAACCCTCAGACACACCTACATGCCCATGCTGGGTACTACGATATCTTTTGCTCTATGGGATGCACTTTTTCCCTCCTAAAAAGCAAGGGAAAATGTGTGTGAGTCCTATGGATTGAATGCAGGGGGGGAGGTAGGCGGGGAAAGCCCCCAAGACCTGCACACAAGCTCCGTGCGGCCCTTGCAGGAGAGGCGCTGCGCAAAGAGGGACGCCCCTTCAGCGACGTGCCTGCCCTGGCTTCTGCCTTAGCTGTGCAGGGGGAGCCTTTGGGCAGGGGGAGCCTTCATCCCGCTGCCCTGAAGAGGCTTGGCGCGGTTATCCCAGAAGCCAGAACAGCCACACGGTATCCCAGAAGCCAGATCCCTCTTGCTGTTCTTGCTTCTGGGATTCAAAATATATTTTTTTTCTTGCTTTCCTGTCCCCCAAACTGGGTGCGTCCTATCATCTGGTGTGTCCTATAGAGCGAAAAATACGGTAACCTATTTCCCATTGTGCCACAGCCTCCACATCTGTTGCTGTTTTGGTCTTTGGATATAGGGCCTGAAATCAGCCCCAACAGGGACTCTAAGCAGATACTATGTGGAAAATATGTGGGTTTGGTTTCCTTTTTTTGTTTTTTGTTTTTTTGTTACGTTATATTGGCAGGCATGAAACACAAAAAAAAATTGCATTAGGGTGTAAGTTTATTCAGTCTGTCAGGTGATGGTGTGGTTAGTCGAGAGCAAACAGGCAAGACTCCGACCTGTCTTTTCCAAGCTTTATTCTCCATGCAACTATTTACAGTGAACAGCGTCACAAGTTCATGTCTGGCTCAGTCGCTAGCAGAATCTGGGAGTGGCCGGTCCTTGTACCTCCCCCAGCATAACAGTCGTGTGACCCCCATCCTTCTCCTCCCCTCTCTGCGCCGAAACCTACTGCGCAGAGTGGGCGCTGGCAAAGAGGTACTCCCCTCCCCTCTGCTTTGATCAGGCTCGGTGTTGAGGCTCTCCCTAGCATCTCCTGGTCTCTGCACCTCCTCCCCACTGGAGGTGGGGCTTTCCTCCTCGCCAGAGGAGGCACTGCTTCACAAGATCTTCGGAGGCTCCCTATAACACAACTGCCCTTCCACCTCTCGCCTCTGAGCTGATGGCAGTTCCCTGACATCCACCCCCTCTCAAGACCCCCTCCCCGCTGGTGGGGTCTCTAACAGCATCCCCCTCCTGGGCGTTGGTAGGAGAGGGGGGGAAACCTCAGAAAGAACAGTCATCTTCCTCTGTGGATTCAAAAACTGCTTCCCATTCTCCCATGTTCACTCTCACTGGCGGGAAGGCCCAATCAGGTCCCCCCCCCCCACCAGACAGCTCAGTGACTTCGGCTCGGAGTCCCTCCTCCTCTACTGAGGACGTAAATCCTACGAAGTCCTCCTCGTCCTCCGTGGGTCCAAACACTTCCCCAAAGAACCTCCCCTGGGGTTTTTGCTTGCATGGGAAAAAAGTGTGGAACTCCTCCACAAGATACTCCTCCGTGATGGTTTCTGCGGGAACCCACGTGTTTTCTGAACTTGGCTCCCGCTCCCAGGCCACCAAGTACTCTAGCTGATGCCCGTTCCACCTGGGGTATTTCCATCACTTCATTACAGATTTCCCTCTCCTCTGCCCTGGGATGGGCGGACACCCCTTCCTCCCTTCCCGGGAAGCTGTGCAACTTTAGCCTGAATTCCACTGGATTGATCTGATGGATCACCTCAAAGGGCCCCAGTCTCCTGGGCTGCAGTTTCATGCACCCCCCTCTTAAAGGCAACCCCTGGGATGACAACCACACTTTGTCTCCCACCTGTATGACCCTGGCCTGCGATGCTTGTCTGCCTCCTTTTTATGCACCTCTTTGGCCCTCTCCAGGTCCAATTGGAGTTGCTGGTACAAAGCCTCCATCTCTACTGCAAACTGCTCTGCAGCTGGAACACTTCATTCCTCCCCCGCCCCCCATCCTGGGAAGACCCTGGGGTGACACCTGTAGTTGGCCATAAAGGGATTCATTCCCGTGGACACATGTTCAGCATTATTGTATGCAAACTCCGCCAGTGCTAATTTCTCCACCCAATCATTCTGCCTCTGACTTGTAGCAGCGTAAGTACGGCTGCAATATGGCTTTAGCATAGTGTGTCACTATGGAAAAGGTTTAAATGTATTTCCTGGATGTATTGCATAAGGTAGTTTTTAAATAAATAACGAAAGGAAAATGTATAAGCAAGAGAAGAGATGCAGCTGAAATTAAAGTGACACAGCAGAGTTCCTTTGCTTTATGGCAAAAAAAACCCCAGAGGGCTATTGCTTATACAAAATGACACTTGTTGGGCTAATGACACACTTGACACACATGATCTACAGTGGTACCTCGGTTTTTGAACAGCTTTGTTCTCAAACTGCTTGGAACCCAAACACTTCAAACCCGGAAATGAGTGTTTCGGTTTTCAAACTTTTTTCGGAAGCCAAACATGCTCTGATTTGAGTGCACACTTCCGTTTTGAGCGAGCAACTTGGCCCTAGCAGTGACTGCCACCGCTTCCTTCCCTTCCCTGGGATGGAAGTGGAATTGGGTGGCTCCTCAGAATGGAAGTGACTCCGGAGTAGGGAGACTTGGAAGTTGGCGACTCTCCCCCAGCACACAGAGGTGGTTTTGGGGGGGGGGCATGTGGTGGGAGAACTATGCTGCACAAATTGACCTTCTCGCTCCTTTGCCTTCTCTCCCTCCCCCTGTCCCAAGCCCGACCCCAAGCGAGGCAGCGCAGCCACATTCCTGAGCAGGGGATGGGGTGGTTGCACTGAGCGCAGGCTCCAGCCCACCTGGCCATGTCCCAGTGCCGCCATGCCAGGGACACGGAGGCAGCCTGTGGCTGCTGCTTTCTGATGCTGCTCGAAGTGGAGACAGAAGCCCTGGGACTCACCTGGGGAATGGGGAGCATGGGCAGATGCTGGAAAACATGCAGGGGAGAAAGGGGAAGATGACGGGTGGGGGAAGAGAACACTTGCCTCCCTTTCCTCCCCCCCCCCCACTTCATCCAGTTAGCCACCTCCTTCCCCATGTGCACTCCTCATCCCTCCAGTTGGAGTGTTTCCACACACTCTCCCACTTAAACTCCCACCTCCCACCTCATCCCTCCAATGGCAATGGGTAGATCACTGCCAGTTTTTGATACTGGGTAGTAGATTGCAGCCTGGTTTATTGCTTTCATTTTATGGATCAATGGTCTCATTAGATAGTAAAATTCATGTTGAATTGCTGTTTTAGGGGTTGTTTTTAATTGTCTGGAACGGATTAATCTATTTTGCATTACTTTCTATGGGAAAGCGTGCCTTGGTTTTGGAACACTTTGGTTTTGGAACTGACCTCTGGAATGGATTAAGTTTGAGAACCAAGGTACCACTATATATGGTAAGGTGTACATGTGAGCCAACTTCCAAATGCATTTCTGCTCAAAATTTTCCCTCCCCATGCTGCCAACAAGGACTTTATCTTGATGTCTGTAAAAAAATCTAGGAAACCGGCAGATGATGATGTTGATGATAATGTTTTAAAAGTGCATTCATACTGTTTGTTAGAAAAGTCAAGTGCCTGCCCCTCTCTCTGCTGAACAGTGGCAAGAGCCCATTGGGTCTCAGGCACCCCCACAGGGTCTGTCCCCCTTTGAAGAATGGAAGATGTGTTTTAAGAAATATGGTTTATTCACCCATTTACACCTTCAGTCTGCATGGAGGGAGTCTAGATCTTATGTCATGGTCACTTCAAGAGGCAGCAGTGCAGGCGTCCTTCAGCCTGCCTGCCCAAGATGGATCTCAGCTCTTCTTCCTCCCAACAACCCCCCCTTCCCTGCAGTTGCCCTGGCAACCTTCTAAATCCCCAATCTCTGTTCACAAGTGGGGCAAGGATTTCTCTTGTATTGTTAATGCTCCTCAATTGTTCTTTTCATAACCTAAGCTCAGCCAGGTTGTCTTGTATAAGCTAGGCCACGAATTCCTTTGCAGCTTGCATTCTCCTTCCATATCACAAATGACCAAAATGCTACATTATTAATTTCTTGAGCTTACCCTAAATCTATAACAATACCTTTCATTTCTGGCATCTTCATCAGTCACAGGAGACCCTGTGTTAGGGTTGCACCACAGACCTGCGACTTTAATTTTGAGTTTGAAAAGAGCAAGCTAGCCCTGAATGAGAAGCAATAGTGGGTTTGCAGGGTTTTTCACTAGGGAACTAGAAGAACACTAGCCAAAAGGTCAAGGTTTTGAATGCAGTACTAAGATGCATAATTAAGCCACATCTTCTGCCTCTAATCTAATCAGGAAGGGTTTTCCATCTGAAGAAGAGGATGATGATCATTGAAGAGAATCTGCAGATATCACTTCTGTAAGAGAAGTGCCTTTAAACAGGGAACAGAGTACACTAAGTCTAGGATTCAAAATCACAAAGAAGATTCCTCCTTTTTGAATAATATATATCTACTTTTTGGATAAATACTTGAACTGCAGACACATTCACAAAAAATGTAACTTTGGCACACACCTAACTATTACATACATCTGTTGACAAAAGCATGGTGGATTTTGCTAGAAGACAACTTTTGGACATTAGAGGGCACTCTGTCATAGTAAAATGGTGGAAAGCAGTTCACCTTTCAACAAATGCTTTAACTGATAAAAAACCTTTGGTGAGACAAATACATTCAATGTGGTCGCTAGTTTCATACTTGGTAGCTGCACTTGGGTGTACAGTGGTACCTCGGGTTAAGAACTTAATTTGTTCCGGAGGTCCATTCTTAACCTGAAACTGTTCTTAACCTGAAGCACCACTTTAGCTAATGGGGCCTCCCGCTGCTGCTACCGCGCGATTTCTGTTCTCATCCTGAAGCAAAGTTCTTAACCTGAGGTACTATTTCTGGGTTAGCGGAGTCTGTAACCTGAAAGCGTCTGTAACCTGAGGTACCACTGTATTATGCTTCAGAAGCACAAGTGTATGTTTATATACAGAATCCATATGTGCATTGTACATTGCTTGCCAATGTTTGAAAAGAAATAAGCATTCAGTATTCTCCAATGGAAGCTTTGACAGCTACAAAGCAACCTGTAGTTTAGGGTTTAGGGTTCACCAGATTTTGTCCAGTAGACCTTGTTGCCATTACTTGGTTCAGTTTCTCTCTTTATTTAAAATGAAACGAAAAGGAGGAAGCAGGTTTTCTGGCTTGGAATCTGGATATGACAATCAGGGCAGTGGTGGGCTTTGGGGTCTCAAATCTCAGCAGCACCCTGAGATTTGGAAAAATTATGAAGCAACAAAGAAGAAATCTTTCATGCTATGTATTTCATACTTTGAGTTTATCTGTAACTTACAAATATTCTTAGGGTGCCTCTGATTTGAGAAGTTTATCAATTAACTATACTGCTCTGCCATCTGTATGTGGAAATATTTATGCATAAATATCTTGGGAGTGTGTGTTTCATTTACACATTCAGGATTTTACTATCTGAAGTGGGGCAAAAATATTGCATTTTCCAGATTGCTCTGGCTAGCAACCGTGGGTGCAGTATGCTCTACTTCTTTGTTGCTTCATAATTTTTCCAAAATTGCTACAAACATTAGATTAAAATGTAATTTTTCAAGGGCCCCTTCCCCTTCATAACTAAGCAATATGTTTAGAGATGTTATCACTGTTCTCTCTCTCACCCCTCTTTTCCTTCCTTCCTTCCTTCCTTTTTTTTAAAAAAATAAATTTTTATTTATTTTCCAAACACATAATTAAAACAAACAATAAACAAACTAAAAACATACAAACATATCAACATGTATAATTCCATTATCTTGTTTTCATACACCTTGTTTCTCCGACTTCCCCGTACCTCCCTTTTATTGCATCCTAAATTTTTACATTTCTTTAGCAACCTCCAATAATTAATTATTTAATTCACTTTCAGTACAATCCTTTTTCTTTAACTTATTAGTTACAGCTGCAATTCTCTATTTCTTATTCCCTGACATCTAGCACTCCTCAATTTTACAATAATTTTTAAGATATATCTTGAATTTCTTCCAATCTTCTTCCACTGTCTCTTTCCCCTGGTCACGAATTCTGCCGGTCATCTCTGCCAGTCCCATGTATTCAGTCACCTTCGTCTGCCATTCTTCCAGAGTAGGTAGTTCTTGTGTCTTCCAATACTTTGCGAGAAGAATTCTTGCTGCTGTAGTAGCATACATGAAAAACGTCCTATCCTTCTTTGACACCAACTGGCTGACCATACCCAGGAGAAAAGCCTCAGGTTTCTTAGGAAAAGTCCGCTTTAGGACTTTCTTAATTTCATTATAGATCATTTCCCAATAGGCCTTAATCCTCGGGCAGGTCCACCAAAGGTGATAAAAAGTACCTTCAGTCTCATTACACTTCCAGCATTTATTATTGGGCAAGTGGTAAATTTTTGCAAGCTTGGCTGGGGTCATGTACCACCTATAAATCATTTTCATTATGTTTTCTTTTAAGGCATTACATGCCGTAAATTTAACACCGGTGGTCCATAACTGTTCCCAGTCAGCAAACATAATGTCATGACCAATGTCTTGTGCCCATTTAATCATGGCTGATTTCACCGTTTCATCCTGTGTATTCCATTTCAGCAGCAAATTATACATTCTTGACAAGTTCTTAGTATTGGGTTCTAACAATTCTGTTTCTAGTTTGGACCTCTCCTTCTGGAAGCCTATTTTCCTATCCTGTTTAAATAACTCGTTTATCTGATGATAATGCAACCAATCTCGTACTTTAGTCTTTAATTTCTCATAACTCTGCAATTTAACTTTTTCGCCATCTTGTTCTAAAATTTCACAATATTTTGGCCATTTAGACTCCATATTGAGTTTTTTCACCTCTTTTGCTTCCATTGGTGACAACCACCTGGGGGTTTTACTTTCTAACAAATCTTTATACCGCATCCAAACATTATATAATGCTTTTCTAACAATATGATTTTTAAAACCCTTATGTACTTTTACCTTGTCATACCATATATATGCATGCCAACCAAATCTAATGTCAAACCCTTCCAAATCCAAAATGTCTGTGTCCTCAAGAAGCAGCCATTGTTTCAACCAGCAAAAAGCTGCCGATTCATAGTAAAGTCTTAAGTCCGGCAGGGCAAACCCCCCTCTTTCTTTTGCATCAGTTAAAATCTTGTATTTTATTCTGGGCTTTTTGCCCTGCCAGACAAATTTAGATATGTCTTTCTGCCACTTCTTGAAACAGTCCATTTTGTCCAAGATCTGCAACGTTTGAAATAAAAATAACATTCTAGGCAACACATTCATCTTAATAACAGCAATTCGGCCTAACAAGGAAAGTCTCAGCCTTGACCATATGTCTAAATCTTTCTTTACCTCTGTCCAGCATTTATCATAATTGTCTTTAAATAAATTCACATTCTTGGATGTTAAGTTTACCCCCAGGTATTTCACTTTTTTCGTTATCACTAAACCTGTTTCACTCTGAAACTTCTCTTTTTCAGCCATTGTAAGGTTTTTCTCCAACACTTTCGTCTTCTGTTTGTTCAATTTAAATCCTGCCACTTGACCAAATATCTCAATTAGTTCTAATACTCTTTTAGTACTAGTATCTGGCTGTTGCAAAGTCAATACTAGGTCATCTGCAAATGCCCTTAATTTGTATTGTCTAGCTCCGACCTGAACTCCTTTGACCAACTGGTCCCCTCTAATCATATTTAACAAAACCTCCAGGACTGATATAAAAAGTAAAGGGGATATTGGGCATCCTTGTCGTGTACCTTTTTCTATAGGTATTTCTTCCGTAACCACATTATTTACAATTAACTTAGCTCTTTGTTTAGAATATATCGCACCTATACCATTTTCAAAACCTTGGCCTACCCCCATTCCTTGGAGATTTTTCTTCATAAAACTCCAGCAAATATTGTCAAAAGCTTTCTCCGTGTCCACAAAAATCAAAACAGCCTTCCTATTAGTGTCCGCTTCTAACATTTCCAAAATGTCTATAATGTTCCTCACATTATCTGACATATGTCTCCCCGGAAGAAAGCCAGCTTGGTCTTTATGAATCTCCCCCAGCAACACTCTCTTTAATCTTTTTGCCAAAATGTCTGCAAAGATTTTGTAATCCACATTGAGTAATGATATAGGGCGGTAGTTTTTAACCTGGTTCTTCTCATTCTCAGTTTTCGGTATAAGTGAGATGAAGGCTTCTTTCCACGATTCGGGTGCCTTTTTCCCCTCTAAGATTTCATTACAAACTTCTTTCAATGGTTGTATTAGCCATTCCTTCAACGCTTTATAATATCTAGCGGTCAAACCATTGGGTCCTGGAGATTTTCCCAATTGCGTGTTCTGGATGGCACCCTCTATCTCTTGTTCTGTTATTTTCTCATTCAAGATCATTTTACTTTGCTCTGAAATTTTAGGCAGTCCATACTTCTTAATAAATTCTTCTATTTCTTGTTCGTTAGTTGGCCCTTGTGCATATAATTTCCTAAAAAAACTTTGAAAACAATTACTTATCTCATTTGGTTTGGAAATGATTTTTCCGTCCACATCTAAACTTGTCACAGTGTTCATTTTTTGCCTCTTTTTCAGTTGCCATGATAGAAGTTTCCCACATTTATCCGCCGATTCGAATGTCTTTTGTCTCATTTGCTTTATTTTCCATTCTATCTCTTGATTCATCAGTTCCATATATTGCTTCTGGTAATACTTTATTTCTCTAAAAATCTCATGAGACTTTGGTTTAGACCTCAATTTCTTTTCACCTTCTTTCATTTTTTCCAAAAAATTTTCTTTCCTCTCGTTTTGTTTTCTCCTCTTTATAGAGTTCTTTTGTATTAGGAAACCTCGCATCACGGCCTTGCTTGCGTCCCAAATTATTCTTTTTTCCGTTTCTGTTCTTAAATTTATCTCAAAGTAATCTTTCAGTGTTTTTTGGGCCTTCTTGTAGATCTCTTCATCTCTAAATAGGGTGCCATTCATTCTCCATCTAAAGGATCCAGTTGATGTTAGTTTCATCTCCATCTTCACCGCATTATGGTCGGAGCAAGTCTTTGGGCAGATTTCTACTTTTTTTATCCTTGGCGCCATACTACTAGTTACCCAAATTTGGTCAATTCTTGTCCATGTCATTTTTGCTTCAGAGAAGAAAGTTCCCTCTCTCTCAAGAGGGTTCCTTGTTCTCCAAATATCAATTAAGTCCATAGTTTCAGTCATCTCAAAGAAAGTCTTTGGTAGTCTCCCTTCCTTGGAAATTACTTGTCTCTGTGCCTTATCCATGTTTGTGGAGACAACTCCATTCATATCTCCCATCATTACTACTTTATGATCTAGATAGTCCATTAAAATCTCATGCAACTTCTTAAAGAATTCAGCCTTCCCTTCATTTGGTGCATAAATTCCAACTATCAAAATTTTTTCTCCTTGAACTTGTATTTCAATTGCCAGGTATCTTCCTTGTTCATCTTTGAATATCATCTTTGGGGCCAATTTTTCTTTTGCATAAATCACCACACCTCTTTTCTTCACTTTATCTGATGAAATAAATTCTTGTCCGAGTCTCTTATTTACCAACAATTTTCTGTGAACCCTGGTCACATGGGTTTCTTGTAGACATATTAAGTCTAATTGTTCTTTCTTCAATATATGGAAAACTTGGCGTCTTTTTCGGGGAAGGTTCAAGCCATTACAGTTCCAACTAAGAAGATGCAAAGACATTTTGTTGTTAGGTACCTGTTCCTCCAACTGCTCCTAACTTTTGTTCCTCTTCTGATGGTGGTATAAGTCCAAAAGATAAGTTTGCGATATCTGTCGATCCTCTTTCTTCTGTTGTTGTTTCTACTGTTCCTTTCTGCAGGTCCTCCAAGTATCTCTCCAAAAAGTGTTCTTTGTCCTGAACTGTTTTTAGTTTAATTTTCCTTCCTTTAAATTTAAAAGACAGTCCTTGTGGAAACTCCCACCTAAAAGGTATGAGATTTTTCTTCAGCAGAAAGACCAAATCTTTATAGAGGGTCCTCACCTCCAGAATATATTTAGGGATATCTTTAAAAATTTGTACTTGACAATTTTGAATCTCCAAGGCCTTCTGGTAATGCAAGTTCAGTAATTTGTCTCTTTCTTCCTTGGATCTCAAAGTAATTAAGCAATCCCTTGGTTTCTTTCCTTGCCTCCTGCCCAGCCGAAAGGCTGCTGTTATTTCAAATTCATCTTCCTCCAAATCTTCTAACCAAAATTCCGAAAAGCTCTGTGTAAGGAAGTCCACAAGGCTGTCACCCTCGTTTTCAGGAACCAATCTCAATTTCAGATTTTTCTCCTTCCTCTGTAATTCCAGCAAAGACAGGGCTGCATCATGTTCATTCACTTTTTTTGTAATCGGTGCAAGCTTTTCCCTTGTCTCCTCTGCTGTGTTTTTAGCGCTTTCAGCTATCTTTCGTGTTTCAGAATTCTCTTGAATCAGCTTATTAATAGAATCTGTATTAGATGCCACACTTGCTGTGTTCAAGTCCAGTCTTGCTGTCAGTTCTGTCAATTTTTTAGAATTTTCCGTGGACTGCTTTGTCAATGCTTCCAGAGATTGGTTTATTTTAAGCAGTGCCTGTGTCATTGATTCCATGGATGCTGTTGGTATCTTTTCCTGTGCAGCTGGTATTGTGCCTGTTATTGAGCCCCTTTTCTTTTGTGTTTGTTTTAGTTTAGATCTAGTTACTATCTCATCTGCTGGGCCGCTCATATCCTCAAGGTCGTTCTCACAGGAAAAGCTTACAAGTGGAAAAACCCACTGTTTCTTTTTAACTGTAACAGTTTCTCTTTAAACCCTCTAGAGGGAGCATTCAATTGTATCCAAGTGAAAAGAACAAAGAAGAAACATAGAGCTATAAACCAAGAGTTCAAAAGTCCGCAGTAAAACTTTCTTTTCCCCAAAAGATCAGCAAAGTAATTCCAAATAGAGTCCAGTAACTTTGTCTCAGACAAAACCCCAACTTTATATCCAGTCTCCACTGACAGCTCACTTTCCCGGTGCCTTGCTCAGGCAGTTCAGCCAGGGGGTTTGACAGTGAAAGATCTCTCTCTCTCTTTTTTTTTATTAAGTTCAAGCAGGATAGCAATGTCCAATTTTTCTTCCCCCTTTTCCCTGCTTATTGGGGGAAGTTAAAGTCCGATGTCAGTTAGACAATTTAAAATGTTGTTTTCTTTCAAATGCAGCTTTAATTTTTTCGTTGCTTTACTTGTCATGCAGATCGGGGAGGCAGACTTCCTTAGTTTATGCCTTTCCCGTTTTCAGCCAAAATTCAAAAAATTTAAGTTTCTATGTCCCGTTCAGTCCCTCAGTCTTACTCACGGGTGTTACGGTCAAATTTTGTTTCAGGAAGGAATCGGCGCTCTCCGTTCATGGCGACGCGGCTTCACTCCACGGGCTGGGTTGCGACTCTCAGCACCGCGCTCACTCCCGATGCCGCTCTGGAGCCTTTAAAAAGGCTCTTTCACAGTACCGGGGGGCGCAAAAGGTGCCCACCGAGTCTCCTTGTTCACAGGCTTCCGCGCCTGTGATTTTAGGGGTCCCCCGCTCGCCGTAGCGGGTCAGACCCGAACTCGCGGAGCAGTCCTCCTTCGGAGCTCGAAGCAAGGACCGCCATTAAACGCTGGCGCCGACCGGAAGCTCCCTTCCTTCCTTCCTTCCTTCTTTTCTCCCCCCCCCCAATTGTTTAGCTCTTTGTTAGCATTGCTAAGGCAATTTATCTCTGGTCTCTAGGTCAAAATGAATGTATCAGACCATTACAGTACAAAAAGCTTAGTGCATGGCCACTCAAGCCTACAGCCAGTTACTGCCTTTCATTCTCTGTGACTGTTTAACTTTGCAGTGTGCTGCAAGGGCATTTTTCATAAGTTACGGATACTTATCTCATCCTGGTTTACTTTAGCAGGGGTGCATACAGCCAGATGGTAGTGAGGCTAGATCATTGTGATGGCGTCTACTTTGTCTGCTGTCAGCAATATATGGTTTTGCGCTCCTCGCTTCCCTGAATGGTAGGAAATTTCAGGGAAGTGCCTTTTTAAAAGATGAGTTTCCTAATGGGAAGAAGGCACTGGAGACATGTGTGTTTGTAATCAGATATTTACAGATGTAAGCACTGAGCATAGTGGAGTACTCAGTGGAAATCTGTAATGCATGGGAGTAGCGGTCATGTTACTCGGGTGCAGGGGCGCCGACTTATAAAAAATATTGGGGGGGCCAAACCGGGTTCCTGCCCCGGGAAGTTTTCTAAATTTTAGATGAAAATTAGTGAGTTTTAAAGTTTTTTAAAAGTATTTTAGAGTCATATGATCAAAATTAGAACCCTGAAAACTCAACTCTCTATAACTCCACACTCCGGGAAACTCGACAAGCCTGAAACACTTTTTGGCTTTGAAAAAAGAAACAAAACATAAACACGCACGGTATTTTCGTAAAAAGCTAATTTAATTTACAGTAACAATTATGCTTATAGACTATTACAGAGCAGTGAATATATAGCTCTGAAAAGACTGAAATGATATTTAAATAAATCCTAAACTATCATTAAAAGAATAAAACATAAAATATTGCTGTCGCACAGTAATAGCACTTTGATTAATAAGTGAAATAGCTAATTTAAGCTTACTTTGAATAAGGCTGAGGGTTCATTAAATAAAAATAATATCTCAAAGTTAATGCTTTAATACAGTTGATAAAGTTAATACAGTATGCCTAATACTGTATGTAAATACTGTAATACTGTATGTAAATAACGAGCTTTAATTGGGTCTTACACCCTAAAAATATTTAAGTATTTGAAAATAACTAATACAGTACTATAGTAATATAGAAATACAGTACTAAACTAGTACTAATATTTCGAAACTGAAAATTTAACATTCTGTATGTATTTAATTCTCTATTTTATAAAGATTTTTAATATCTGACAGTGAGTTTGGAGTAGCCCAATGCAAAAATCCTGAGGATCCATGTGGATCCGTGCTTTGTAACCATGTTTTTGCACCACTGTGACCCTAGGCAACAGTGGGTGCGTGATTTTTTTAGTGCAAGATGTAGCCATGAACATGCTATGTGATCTGATGGTGAATTTGGGGTGACCCAATTCAAAAATCCTGAGGATCCATGTGGATCCGTGCTTTGTAAGCATGTTTTTGCACCATTGTGGCCCCAGGCCACAGTGGGTGCGTGATTTTTTTGGTGCAGGCTGTAGCCATGGACATGCTATGTTATCTGATGGTGAATTTGGGGTGACCCAATGGAAAGATCCTGAGGATCCATGCTTTGTAACCACGTTTTTGCACCATTGCAGCCCCAGGCAACAGTGGGTGCGTGATTTTTTTGGTACAGACTGTAGCCATGGACATGTAATGTGATCTGATGGTGAATTTGGAGTGACCCAATGCAAAAATCCTGAGGATCCATGTGGATCCGTGCTTTGTCACCACGTTTTAAATGGGGAGGGAAGGAAAAACACAGAAGGGACAAGAAGCACAAGAGGGGTGTGCGGAGAAGCAGCTGGCTAAGAATGCAGGGGAGGAGTTTAACGGGGTGGGGGGAGGAAAGGAAGGCAAAAGTCCCCCCTCCCAAGCCAGCCCTCTCTCTCTCTCTCCCACCTGCATCCCTAGAGCACGGAGAGGAGGAGGTGGTGGGCTGGAGCCTGCACGCAGTGTGACTAGGAAAGAATTAGAAAGAAGGACTCGATCCTTTCCTTAACCCTCTGCTTGCCAAGAGGGCAGGGGATTCCCTGCTCTTTGTTGAGTTTGAGCAAACGCAGCAACAGAAGCGGGTGGGCAGTAAGACCCTGAGGCAGAATGCAGGAAAGCAGCAGCTTCCGCCTTCCCTCCGCCCGACCGCCCGATCTTATTTTTGCCTGATTTTTGCCTATTTTTACCCCTGCGTTCCGGCGAGTCAGCTCCAGGGACCACACATTCGCTCAATAACACACACAGGCATTTCCCCTTACTTTTTAGGAGAAAAAATCTGCGTGTTATAGAGCGAAATTTACGATAATAATTTTCTTAAATTATTGGGGGGGCAGAGCCCCCCCAAACGAATTCTTGAGGGGGCTCGGGCCCCCTCAGGCCCCATGGAGTCGGCGCCTATGCTCGGGTGGAGCTGTGGTCTAAACCACTGAGCCACTTGGGCTTGCCGATCAGAAGGTCAGCGGTTCGAATCCCCGTGACGGGGTGAGCTCCTGTTGCACGGTCTCAGCTCCTGCCAACCTAGCAGTTCGAAAGCACGTCGAAGTGCAAGTAGATAAATAGGTACCGCTCCGGTGGGAAGGTAAACAGCGTTTCCATGCGCTGCTTTGGTTCGCCAGAAGCAGCTTAGTCATGCTGGCCACATGAAATATACTCAGAGTCGCAAAGTGATTTCATGCTCTTTATTCAGCTCATAGTGGTGAGGAGGAATGAATGAAAGTCCCCTCAAAGTATCTTCTTTATATACATTATTTACACAATGGGCTGCACATGATTGGCTAATTCTGGAATTCTACTGTAAGCCAATCAGGTTGTGGATTCACTTCTATCTGGAGCATGATTGGGTGGTTCCTGCCAACCAATCATACTGCTGCATTGTTCTAAGACCAATCAGACTGCTGCATTCTGAATCCTATTGTTCTAGGACCAATCAGACTGCTGCCTTTTGGATCCTATCGTTCTAGGACCAATCAGACTGCTGCAGTTTGGATCCTATTCAATTCAGTACATAACACCACATGACCTGGAAAAACTGTCTGCGGACAAATGTCGGCTCCCTTGGCCAGTAAAGCAAGATGAGCACCGCAACCTCAGAGTCATTCGCGACTGGAGCTAATGGTCAGGGGTCCCTTTACCTTTACCTTTAACTGTCATGTAGCTGTCAAACCCCTTCCCCCAACACCCAAGACTGCTTCTTCTCAGAAGTCCCTTCTGCCTAGCTGTAGTCATACTGTTCCTTTCAAGTATCCAACATACTGCTTCTCTCAAGTATCTAGCAGACATTGAGATAAATACATAGGTACTTCAATAGCTAGTAGATATCAGCTGCTAATGCTCTTTTAAGCAGTCATCCTTTAATGTGTGTTAAAGCATTATATTTAGCTATGAACCATACAAAAACGACAAAAACTTAAGGGGTGCTTATTTTGCTGGGCAAGGTAATCTATTACATCTCACCACAGTTGGGAAAGTTTAGTTTTCTATTATTTGTCTAAATGAAAATTACTTTCTAGGTGTTGCCAAATTAGAATACCAAAGCGCAGGACTCTCAGGTAGCCTGGACTCTCATGTCTCTTCATCAGGACTCTTCATCCATGCTGTTCCCCACTCATTGTCTGAAGTGGTACAGTGAGGAAAATGCCTTTGTAGGGATACCTAAAATAATGGATATGCTGTCAAAGGGGCCTTTTCTTATGCAGACATTTGTCACCTAGACAACAATTCTGTGTGGCCCACACCATTTACAGCTTTATTGCTCTCAGTTTTTGTTGTTTCCTACTCCTTTCCTCACAAGGGCAGTGGAGACAGGGCATTTTGAAGTGCATTTTGAAAAACCACTCACCACGATCAACTTATTGTAGCTTTTTATCACATTAGATTCACAGAATCTTTCACCCAGTGTGGGTCTTGAACCCATGATTCTGAGGTTGAGTGTCTCATGCTCTACCAACTGAGCTGCCCCTCCAGTAGTTTATTTGTGGGAGGTTTGTGGTGCTGAACTGCAGAGACTCCAGGCAGTTGTAGTTTTTCTCATATTGAACCAATTCTCTGGGCTTGTTTGTGGCTTCCAGGAAGAGCATGCAATGCTTTTTAAGAAAATGCTGCAACAACCTTGCTTCATTTACAGGGAAGCTTACCTTATTTTATATATCTGTGTTCATGTTGAAGAAATCAATTAGCATAAAATGTGTTAAGTCATGGATAGGTAGTTATCTAGACTGGAAATGAATAATGCTGTCATTATGAGCAGGAACTTTAAGTCTTAATTTAATGCTAGACCACCTATGACATGTTTACTCATAGGTTTGTTGCAGTGAAGTCAGGAGGAAAGTTTTAAATTTATTTCTAGAGCTTTGATTTCTCTTGTGTACAGTAGATAACAAATGTTGAGAGCATTAATATACATAGTGAAATCTAGACTTAGGTAAAGAAAGTAATCAAGCAAAATAGTGGCTTTTCTTCTGGAGTGTACGTGCTTAAAAGAAAACAAGACCTCAGCAAAAATTACCTCTACATAATCTTTCAAAAAGTTGAAACCCATTGTTGTGCTACTACAGGAAATGACTTTTTCAGCATAAATGCATACAGGCCTAAACAGTGGATAACTGTCAAGACTAGAAAGCAATCAGGCACAGAGGTCTAAAATTGGGCTTCCCAACTTCTATTTCTGTTGAGACCAGTTCGTGTTAGTAGAGGCAATGTGTGCATATATTTCAAACATCTTGGTCCTGAACTTTCCCTAAAGTGGATTTGGATACCCAAAGAATACAGAGTGTATTTAAAGCTGAATTCAGTTCAAAATCTTAATTGCAGACAAAACCCCACTTCATATGGAGATGCTCTCATTGGAAGCCAAAGTATTCTCGCAAATAAAGCCATCCTCACAAAGAGACCTCCTTGACAACAGATGGACCCTGGGTGTGGACCCCCAGTATCAGCCCCAAAGCCTCTGCACCAGACTGGAAGAATTGCTCAAATAGCATCCTTCTATCAGTACTGTGCTTTGTACTTGACCTGCTGCTCATAGAATCATAGAGTTGGAAGAGACCACAAGGGCCATCAAGTCCAACCCCCTGCCAAGCAGGAAACACAATCAGAGCATTCCTGACATATGGTTGTCAAGCCTCTGCTTAAAGACCTCCAAAGAAGGAGACTCCACCACACTCCTTGGCAGCAAATTCCACTGTCGAACAGCTCTTACTGTCAGGAAGTTCTTCCTAATGTTTAGGTGGAATCTTCTTTCTTGTAGTTTGGATCCATTGCTCCGTGTCCGCTTCTCTGGAGCAGCAGAAAACAACCTTTCTCCCTCCTCTATGTGACATCCTTTTATATATCTGAACATGGCTATCATATCACCCCTTAACCTCCTCTTCTCCAGGCTAAACATGCCCTTAGCCGTTCCTCATAAGGGAGCGTTTCCAGGCCTCTGACCATTTTGGTTGCCCTCCTCTGGACACGTTCCAGTTTATCAGTGTCCTTCTTGAACTGTGGTGCCCAGAACTGGACACAGTACTCCAGGTGAGGTCTGACCAGAGCAGAATACAGTGGCACTATTACTTCCCTTGATCTAGATGCTATACTCCTTTTGATGCAGCCCAGAATTGCATTGGCTTTTTTAGCTGCCGCGTCACACTGTTGGCTCATGTCAAGTTTGTGGTCAACCAAGACTCCTAGATCCTTTTCACATGTACTGCTCTCAAGCCAGGTGTCACCCATCTTTTATTTGTGCCTCTCATTTTTTTTGCCCAAGTGCAATACTTTACATTTCTCCCTGTTAAAATTCATCTAGTTTGTTTTGGCCCAGTTCTCTAATCTGTCAAGGTCGTTTTGAAGTGTGATCCTGTCCTCTGGGGTGTTAGCCACCTCTCCCAGTTTGGTGTCATCTGCAAATTTGATCAGGATGCCCTTGAGTCCATCATCCAAGTCGTTAATAAAGATGTTGAATAAGACCGGGCCCAAGACTGAACCCTGTGGCACCCCACTAGTCACTCTTCTCCAGGATGAAGAGGAACCATTGATGAGCACCCTTTGGGTTCGGTCAGTCAGCCAGTTACAAATCCACTGAGTGGTAGCATAGTCAAGACCGCATTTTACCAGCTTCTTTACAAGAATATCATGGGGCACCTTGTCAAATGCCTTGCTGAAATCAAGGTAGGCTACATCCACTGCATTCCCTTCATCTACCAGGCTTGTAATTCTGTCAAAAAACGAGATCAGGTTAGTCTGACATGACTTATTTTTCAGAAATCCATGCTGACTATTGGTGATCACAGCATTCCTTTCTAGGTGCTCACAAACTGTTTGCTTAATGATCTGCTCCAGAATCTTCCCTGGTATTGATGTCAGACTGACTGGGCGGTAATTATTTGGGTCCTCTCTTTTCCCCTTTTTGAAAATAGGGACAACATTTGCCCTCCTCCAGTCTGCCGGGACTTCGCCTGTTCTCCAGGAATTCTCAAAGATGACTGCCAGTGGTTCTGAGATCACACCTGCCAGTTCTTTTAATACTCTTGGATGCAGTTCATCTGGCCCTGGAGACTTGAATACATCTAAACTAGCCAAGTATTCTTGTACTATCTCCTTAGTTATTCTGGGCTGTGTTTCCTCTGCTGAATCATTTGCTCCAAATTCTTCAGGTCGGGCATTGTTTTCTTTATCGGAGAAGACAGAGGCAAAGAAGGCATTGAGGAGTTCAGCCCTTTCTGTGTCCCCTGTTTGCATTTCACCATCTTCTCCTCTGAGTGACCCCAGTTTCTTTGTTCTTCCCTTTGCTACGAACATACCCATAAAAGTCTTTTTTGTTGCTTTTAACCTCTCTAGCAAGCCTGAGCTCATTCTGTGCTTTAGCTTTTCTGACTTTGTGTCTACACGTGCTGGCTATTTGTTTGAATTCCTCTTTGGTGGTTTCCCCCCTTTTCCATTTTTTGTACACATCCTTTTTAAATCGTAACTCAGTTAAAAGTTCTTTAGATAGCCACCCTGGCTTCTTTAGGCACCTTCCATGTTTCCTTCTCATTGGTATTGCCTGAAGTTGTGCTTTTACTATCTCCCTCTTAACAAACTCCCAGCCATCATGAACTCCCTTTCCTTTTAGTATTACTGTCCATGGGATCTCACCCAGCACTTCCCTAAGTTTTATGAAGTCAGCTTTCTTAAAGTCAAGAAATTGAGTCCTAGTATGCTTGGCTGCTCCTTTCCGCTGTATAGTAAACTTCAGAAGAGCATGATCACTCGCGCCTAATGATCCTTCCACTTCTACCCCACTAACCAGGTCATCAACATTGGTTAGGACCAGATCTAAAATGGCTGTTCCTCTTATTGCTTCTCCCACTTTCTGGACAATGAAGTTGTCTGCAAGGCCAGTGAGGAATCTGTTTGACCTTATGCTCTTGGTTGAGTTTGACATCCAACAAATATCCAGGTAATTGAAGTCCCCCATTACTACTATCTCCCTTCCTTTTGCATGCTTTGCCATCTGTTACAGGAAGGCATCATCTATGTCCTCCGTTTGGCTTGGGAATCTATAGTAAACTCCCACAATGAGGTCACTTATTCTTCTCTCCCTTCATTTTGACCCAAATGCTCTCACTTTGGCTTTGAGGTTCTAAATCTTGGATCTCTTCACAGGTATACACATCCCTGACATATAACGCCACTCCTCCTCCTTTCTTGTCTGGTCTGTTTCTCTGAAATAGATTGTATCCCTCCATTATTACATTCCAATCGTGAGACTTATCCCACCAGGTTTCAGTGATGCCTATTATGTCCTATTTAGTTTGCTGTACCAAGAGCTCAAGGGACGCAGGTGGCGCTGTGGGTTAAAGCCTCAGCGCCTAGGACTTGCCGATCGAAAGGTCGGCGGCTCGAATCCCTGCGGCGGGGTGCGCTCCCGCTGCTCGGTCCCAGCGCCTGCCAACCTAGCAGTTCGAAAGCACCTCCGGGTGCAAGTAGATAAATAGGGACCGCTTACCAGCGGGAAGGTAAACAGCGTTTCCGTGTGCAGCTCTGGCTCGCCAGAGCAGCGATGTCACGCTGGCCACGTGACCCGGAAGTGTCTCCGGACAGCGCTGGCCCCTGGCCTCTTAAGTGAGATGGGCGCACAACCCCAGAGTCTGTCAAGACTGGCCCGTACGGGCAGGGGTACCTTTACCTTTTACCTGTACCAAGAGCTCAAGCTCATCTTGTTTATTTCCCATGCTTTGTGCATTAGTGTACAGACATTGAAGTCCATTAATCATTCCCCCGTGTCTCTTATTTAAGGATTTTTTCCTCCCACCACTAGGTCTGTGTGCTGTTTGCTCCATTTGGTCTATGACATTTGGATGATCATCTTCATCAATTGATAGACTCCTACCTTCAGGAGCAAAAACATTCCTCCCAACCGTTGTGAGGTGCAGCCCATCGCTTGCCAGAAGTCCATCTTCAAGAAACTGTGTGTGTACTGTGCAAAAATAACATTGGAGTGGAGCATATCATGTTGGTGGAAGCCTTTATATGTACTTCGACTTTACATGGGAGCAACTACAGACACAGTTGCATGCATATCGGCAAAGTATGTGTGAAGCTATTCTATGCCCTTGATGGCTTTATTAGCTCCTCTGTGCCACTGCAAACCTTTAAATTATGGCCTAGCTAATGATGAGTTAAGCCACTATCTAACTCAATCTTCTCAAACCCATTAAGAGACTCTTGTTTCCAGTACTGTATATGCATCTCAGAATAGAGGAATAACCATCCTTTCTACATGCCAGAATACATAGGTGCAAATGAAAAAATTCATGTAATGAGAGTCATACTGACACCCGCTACAGGAAATTTTTCCAACTTCCTTCACCTTCCGTCATCGCCTAGTGGCTTCTCACAGCAGTAAAAAATAAGTAGTAATGGTTGTAGCGCCTCTCTTGTTTCTTTGTTGTGATAAGGACTCCAGGAACAACAGGGTCCTGGTAGAATCGGAGTCTCTCTTCCTCTATTTAAGGCACTGTGAAGAAGAAGAGGAGGAGGAGGAGGAGTTTGGATTTGATATCGATATCCCACTACCCGAAGGAGTGACAGCCCTGTTAAAGGGTTTGCCCTGAGCACGAGGGCTGAAAATGTGAATGAGGACATGAGCTACAAGCATGCTGCGGCTGCGAACCCCCCCTCCATATGACTCCTATATTACTCACCTCCACAGGTTATCTTTTAGATACTTTTCGTTTCAGGCAGAAGTTGAACAAATAAGAAAGATTTATTTAACAGAACAAATTGGATAAAACAAAGGATGCATGCGGAGATAATGTTCAGGAAACAGTTAACCTATTAATAACTATACTAAAACTAATGGATGTTACAGGCTTATGTTCATTTATTACGCTCCAGGTACAGTAGATGTTACAGGTTTCTAGACTAGATGGTAAATGCTCAGCTTATTTCCAGTTGTTTCATTCAGTTCCTTACCTCTGTTGTTGCATAGGTGTTACAGCATCATAGTCTGGTTCTTAAACAAGGTGGTACTTTCTGTCAGTTACCCAACCTCTCAACAATTCCACTCCTAAGGCATTTCTAAATAGCATAACAGACCCAGGGGATCCCCACCCCCTCCTAAACTGGTTTGGGAGTCTTCTTTTTTCTGGAAGATCTCTCCCCTCTCGACTGGAAGGAACCCCAGAGATGGTCTCCTCACAGCTTCTCTAGCTCAGACTCCTGTCTGAACAGTTTCGTAAGACACTCAACACTGTTTTCCTAGCTAAGCTCAGAGACTCCTTTCTCTAGCTGTAGATATTTTCCTCAGAGTGGATGTTATACACACCAATTCTTCAACTCTCCCTCCAGCTCTTTCCCTTAAACTATATGTCAAACTATCTGAACCCTCTTTCCTCAAAAACAGCTCCTTTTATTCTCCCTCCCAAAGTGCTTGCCCCACCCCCTCTGACTAGCTCCACCCCCTGGTGGAATTCTGAGGCACTGCATCACCAGACTCTGGTCTGGCTCTGCTGTCCGTCACAAATGTGTGCGTATTTTACCATGAAGGCCTGCAGAGAGTTTATAAATGTAATCCACTGAACATGCTTATAAACCTTTCTGTGGTCAAGAGCCCTAAGAAGACAGGGTTCCTGGTGTCAGAAGGGCTGGCTAAGCTTTCTGCAGACCCGTTTGCTGAATGTGTAAAAGTCTAAAGAGAATACCACACACCTGAGGACATTACAGGGTTTTTTTAGGTGTGCCCATCCAAATTTTCAGCCCTTGAGTGTTTAGGCAGGGAACTCCTGAACATAACTTAGATGTTTCTGCTATACAGAAAACACTTCAAAAATTCCATGAGGGATTATGCTGAGCACAGTTAGATATTTGGACTGGAGGTCCCCTTGACAATATTTTGTTGCCACTCAGCAGAAGGGGTTTTAACATTTTATGAATGAATGCATATTGGCTTTCTGCCAATGGAACTTGTAAAAAAGAAAAGAAAAGCAGTTACTACAAAGAGTTCTCTGGCTCAATAGCTTAAATACGTGTGTGGCAGGGAACTGGGAGGTAGTATGGAGTCCATTAATTTGGCAGGCCCTGAATTCCATCAAATGCTACTAACTGTATGTGTTTTCTCTTGTTTGGGCTTTGGTGGGGGACATATTCTGAACTTACGTTGACAATTTTGCTTTCTCACAAATGCTTGGCTTAATGTGTCTTCTAAACCACTCATGTAAATAATAGACTTACCCCTGCTTTAATTTGGAAAGAATGAAAAACCTCACAAGACTATAATAGCAGCATGGGAGATATTATATTTAAAAACTGATTGGGAGTTCCCACATTACTAACAAATATTGCAAAAATGCTACTCTGAGATTTAGCTTATCCTGGCTTAATACCCCACCCCCAATATATTAACTGCATACCCATTTTTTGTTGTGTAGCTCCACAAAAAACTTATTATTCATTATGATAATAATAATAATAATAATAATAATAATAATAATAATTTATTTATTTATTTATTATTTATACCCCGCCCATCTGGCTGGCTTTCCCTAGCCACTCTGGGTGGCTTCCAACTGAATATTAAAACAATACAGCATTAGACATTAAAAACTTCCCTAAAGAGGGCTGCCTTCAGTTGTCTTTTAAAAGTAAAATAGTTGTTTATTGCCTTGACATCTGCTGGGAGGGCGTTCCACGGGGCAGGCGCCACTACCGAGAAGGCCCTCTGCCTGGTTCCCTGTAACCTTCCTTCTCGCAATGAGGGAACCGCCAGAAGGCCCTCGGCACTGGATCTCAGTATCTGGGCTGAACGATGGGGGTGGAGATGCTCCTTCAGGTATACTGGGCTGAGGCCGTTTAGGGCTTTAAAGGTCAGCACCAACACTTTGAACTGTGTTCGGAAATGTACCAATGCAGATCTCTCAGAACCGGTGTTATGTGGTCCCGGTGGCTGCTCCCAGTCACCAGTCTGGCTGCCACATTCCGGATTAATTGCAGTTTTTGGGTCACCTTCAAAGGTAGCCCCATGTACAGCGCATTGCAGTAGTCCAAGTGGGAGATAACCAGAGCATGCACCACTCTGGTGAGACAGTCCGCGGGCAGATAGTCTTAGCCTGCATACAAGGTGGAGCTGGTAGACAGCTGCCCTGGATGCAGAATTGACCTGTGCCTCTATGGACAGTTGTGAGTCCAAAATGGGCACAGTTACCCCATTCAGGACCAGGGAATTCCCCCACACCCTGTCCCCCCAAAACAGTACTTCTGTCTTGTCAGGATTCAACCTCAATCTGTTAGCCGCCATTCATCCTCCAACTGCCCCCAGGCACTCACACAGGACCTTCACCGCCTTCACTGGTTTTGATTTAAAAGAGAGGTAGAGCTGGGTATCATCCGCATACTGATGAACACCCAGCCCAAACCTCCTGATGATCTCTCCCAGCGGCTGCATGTAGATGTTGAAAAGCATGGGGGAGAGGACAGAACCCTGAGACACCCCACAAGTGAGAGCCCAGGGGTCTGAACACTCATCCCCCCACACCACTTTCTGGACACAGCCCAGGAGGAATGAACGGAACCACTGTATGACATTGCCCCCAGCTCCCAGCCCCTCAAGATGGTCCAGAAGGATGTTGTGGTTGATGGTATCAAACGCCGCTGAGATATCCAGCAGAACTAGGAAACAGCTCTCACCTTTGTCCCTAGCCCGCCGGAGATCATCAACCAGCGCGACCAAGGCAGTTTCAGTCCCGTGATGAGGCCTGAATCCTGACTGGAAGGGATCCAAATGGTCCGCTTCTTCCAGGCGTGCCTGGAGTTGTTCAGCAACCGCTCGCTCAATCACCTTGCCCAAGAATGGAAGATTTGAGACTGGGCGATAGTTGGCCATTGTGGCCGCATCTAAAGATTTTTTTTAAGAAGCGGTTTAATAACCGCCTCTTTCAGTGGGTCTGGGAAGGCTCCCTCACGGAGGGAAGCATTCACCACCCCACGAAGCCCATCGCCCAGTCCTTCCTGGCTAGCTTTTATAAGCCAGGATGAGCAAGGATCCAGGAGACAGGTGGATGGTTTCACTCGTCCAAGCAGCCTGTCCACATCCTCGGAGGTAACAGATTGGAATTGATCCCACTCAACTTGACTAGACAGAACTCTAGCACTCTCCTGCCCCGGCCCTGCTCCCACGGTGGAGTCTACTTCTTCCTGAACCTGAGCGATTTTATCTGCAAAAAACTTTGCAAAATCATTGCAGGAGAACATGTGGCCCGTATTGGGCCCCGATGTTGCAGGTGGTTCCGCTAAATTGTGAACCACCTGAAAAAGTCTCCTGCTGCTGTTTTCTGCAGATGCAATGGAGGCGGCGAAGAAAGCCCTCTTCGCCGTCCCCATTGCCACTTGGTAGGCTCGACGTTGAGCTCTAGCTCGTGTCCGGTCTGATTCAGAGTGAGTTTTCCGCTACCGGTGCTCTAGCCGCCTCAGTGATTGTTTCATCGCCCTCAGATCCGTGGAAAACCACGGGGCTCTCCGGGCTCCATGCAATCGGAGAGGGCGCTTCAGAGCCAAACAGTCAATAGCCCTGGTTAACTCCACATTCCAGCGGGCCACCAGGGAATCAGCTGAGAGGCCATCAACTTGGGATAAAACATCCCCTACCACTCTCTGGAAACCAGTTGGATCCATTAAGTAGCGGGGGCTGACCATCCGAATCGGTCCCACCTCCCTGCAGAGGGGAAGGGTCGCGGAGAAGTCCAGTTGCACCAGGAAGTGATCTGACCATGGCACTTCTTTTGTTTTGCTTTTAGTTAGTGTCAGATCACCAACACCCATAGAGGTAAACACCAAGTCTAAGGCATGTCCGCAACTATGAGTTGGGCCAGACTTATTCAGGGACAGCCCCATGGAGGCCATGCTTTCGATGAAGTCCCGAGCGGCCCCTTGTAAGGTCGTGTCGGCATGGATGTTAAAATCCCCCAGGACAACCAAGCTAGGTGTCTCCAGGAGCATATCTGCCATGACCTGAAGCAGCTTGGGCAGGGAATCCTTGGTGCAGCGGGGAGGTCGGTACACCAAAAGGAATCCTGTACTGCCCCTATTGCCCAGCTTCCAGAACATGCACTCAGAGAACTGGGTCTTCCCAATAGGACGCCTGGTGCAGACTAATGACTTCCTAAAAATCACTGCAACCCCCCCTCCCCGCCCACACGACCTGGGTTGCTGTGCGTAAGAGAAACCTGGTGGGCAAGCGGCAGCAAGGACAGACCCATCTGCTTCCTCCAACCAGGTCTCTGTCACACATGCCAGGTCAAATCCTCCATCCACAATCAGGCCGTGGCTGGCAGTGGTTTTATTCATCATTGACCTGGAATTGCACAGCAACACTTTCAGGTCATGTGAGTTTCCCTTGCTGATTCCAGTATCCTTCCGGTCAGGACCAGACCTGGAGGCAGGGATAGTCCTCAAACAACGACTAACCCTGCCTCCTCTGTAATGACATGGTCTGGTCTTACGGTAACTCCTCCTCCTGCCCGTGATCACTGAGATCGGGTGTCCCAATATATTCCCCCCTGTGGAACCTGCCCCAGCCATTCTATTGGCTGAGGCCCACTCCCAGGCAGCCCTGGCCCTACCCCTTAAAAAGCAAAATACAAGCTATATAATAACTTAACAGAATAATAAAAGAGAAGCAAAGCAAGAAACAACTACTCCCCACCCTGACTAAATACTTATCCAACCCCAAGCAGAAATAAAACAATAAAATTATAGAATATTATAAAAAACAACGACCACCATTTAAAGTGCAGCAAATTAAAAGGACTTAAAACATTTAAAACCAGTAATGCCGATATTTTCTGCAAATTATACAAGAGTAGCTGAAAGTTCCTGGCATCTCTTGGGAATTCTGAGAAACAACAAAAAGCCTGAGATTTATAAATTGATAATAAAATATGTTCACTTGTGTGTGCACACATGACCTGACCATGGAAAATCCGAATAGAATCCAGCCCAGAATTTGGGCTTTTAAATTAACACTGTCTCCTTTCTCCTGCCCCTGATCACAAAACAGTATGTTCTCTGTGGGGAACATAATATATTAACATTAATATTAATATTAATATTAATATTAATATTAATATTAATTTATTATTTATACGCCAGTCATATGGCTGGGTTTCCCTAGGCACTATGGGCAGCCTCCAACAAAATATAAAAAATACATTGAAACATCAGTAATTTAAAACTTCCCTAAACATGATGGCGGAGCAGACCCCACCAGGATTCCTCACTTGGCACATGGCTCAATTCCTGTATCAGCTGTCATGATTACAAAGGGGGCCAAAACCAATGGTGAGAGATATCTTTGGAGATGTCCACATCAGCACAGTTTGGAACCGCTACATCAAATTGGGCAGCAATATCTTCAGAGGCATCCAGATTGGCAGAGTTTGAAACGGTGTGGTCCACCAGCTGAATTCAAGACAGTGTCTGGTGGCATTCAATCATAGGCCGAAATCCACTCCTCGATCTTGGGAACAGACCTACCTAATTGGGCAACAATATTTCCAGAGGCATCTGAAGTGGTGGAGTTCAGAATGTTTCGGTCCACCATCTTGATTCAAAATAGCATGCAGTATCCAAAAAACTGCCTCCTCCCTCTTGGGAACCACCGTATCAGGTTTGGTGATGGTATCTCATGAGGCTCATGCAATTTAGAAGCCATCAACTGATTGCTCACTTATGTCTGTGTATCTCCTTAAGTACTTCCTTGGCAGTAATCTCCAATGTACTCAGGGGGACTTGTATAGATGTATAGGAGTGTGGCGATTCACAGCTTTGAATCTTTGATTTCTGCTCCACAAATGAAAAGGAATAATACTTGCTGCCTCTTTAGAAAGGGTTGAATATTGTGTATGCTATTCTGAATTATGAGGCAGGTGCTCTGCCTTCAAGGAGAATCCATCAGTGCGTATAATGCCAGCTCCCAAATGTTGGTATCTACCAAGAGACCATAGCAGAAGATTCAGCAGGTTCTTGTATTGCTGATTGGTCTTCTTTCGCCCTTTTCTTCCCGTTACTTCCTATTCACAAGAATTGCTTTGGATTCTACACTACATGACTAGAGCTACCTCCATGGTACCCTCTTGAAAAAGCTTTTGAAACATCATATTTTGAAACGTCATAGATGGATGAAGTTCAGACAAAAGGGAACCTGAGTACACCCTTGGCATCAGGGCAATGCCACTGCATATAAAGGCTGTCTTTGGTCTGATTCAGGAGGTGGGAGAGCTGCTGCTTAATCCTAGCAGGTTGTGATGGCAAGACTTAAAGGTTCTGGTGCAGTACCTAAGAAGAGCCCTGCTGGTCCAATATCCTGCTCCCACAAGTGGCCAGTCATATGCTCATGGAAATCCCACAAGCAGGACATGAGGGCAACAGCACTTTCCCCCACTTAGGATCCCCAGCAATTGATGTCCAGAGACAGCCTCCAACAGTTCAGGTTCACTGGTTATGACCCGTGGGGCCAGAAGTCCTTGATTGCCTGATTCTCCATGAATGTAACTAACCGCCTTTCAAAGGAATCCGAGTGGGCATCACTACATCTTGTAGGAACAACTGTCATGGTTTAATTTTGCAGTTCATATACACCTGGTAAGGACACCTGGGAACTCTCCACTGTGTGTCAACAGGTGGGCACAGTTCCCAGGGTGATGCTGGCTGAGCTGCCTCTCTTATTTCCACTCTGCCAGGCTTGGGCTGGCTCCCCAGCATCTCCCCCTTGACAGCTTTAAAATGCACTCCAAACATTTCCAATATATGCTCAGTAAAATGAAAATAAGCTATACAGTAATGAAAAATTGAAAATACAGTATGATTATATTAAACTTGTGGCCCAATAGAGCAGTGCTATTTTTCCTAGAAAAAAGAAGTGCCAGAGCTCACCATGAACTTCTCCCTCATTTTCTTAGAATGACAATGGCACCCACCTGAAAGGTGCCAGAGCTGAGCTCTAGTGAGCTCCAGCTGAAGAAAACCCCTGCTTTTTTGTTGTGTATAACCCAATTTAAATAGAAATTGAATCGAGCACATTTTAAAAATCCTCAAATGCTACCTACTTCACTGCACTAATTCTTTTTGTTAAAGCTTACAGTGCTGTTCTATATGTTAGATATGGACAAGCATCTTCTAAGAGAAAACAAATAATTTCTTGGTCAGAGTAAGCTGTTAAAGTAAATGAAAATTTTCTCAGAATTTCCCCCCTCGGGCCATGATAGTGTTACATGCCACCCCAATCTCCACAGCAGTGCAGGATTCCAAGGGTCCAGGCACTTACCAGGGTTTATGTTTCCTTTGGAAACAAGGCACCGCAAATATATGGTTTATTTACACACACACACACACAGAGAGAGAGAGAGAGAGAGAGACTACAATGGAGGAGCTCCCAGCATTAAAATCCCAAAAGAGTCTTGCCCTGGATGCTAGCAGAAATCAGCCATGACCCTCTGCTCCCGCTTGGTGCATTTAACCATCTGAAAACTTTTTTCCTAGGTCACATCATCAACACTGCAGTCCTAAACAACTGCTCTCTCTTTTGCCTCTGCTCACTATCTCAGAGTTCAGGGACGCGGGTGGCACTGTGGTCTAAACCACTTAGCCTCTTGGGCTTGCCAATAGGAAGATTGGCGGTTTGAATCTGTATGATGGTAGTGAGCTCCTGTTGCTCTGTCCCAGCTCATGCCAACTTAGCAGTTCAAAAGCACACTAGTGCAAGTAGATAAATAGGCAGTGTTTTTTTCTGGAGGATGCAGGGTGAAACTATTTTTTTTTTTTAAAAAAATAGTTTCTTCTCTAGAATGGTGAATCGTCAGTTCCGCTGCTACCCCTGATGGTGGCCTCATTTCCTGTTTCCTGAGTCTCAGACAGAAGTGAGTGTTTAATGTTTGAAGTAGGAGTTGAAATCTAGCACGGTGATTGGTCAGTTTCATTGTTATCACCTCCGATGGCAGCTTCCTTTCCTTTCCCAGTGATTTTCTTGAGTCAAAATGAGAGTACCCCTAAACATTTTTTTAGAAAAAAGCACTGTAAATAGATAAGGCAGCGGCGGGAAGGTAAACGGCATTTCCATGGGTGTGGCACTCATCACGGTCCTCCATGCGCCAGTAGCGGTTTAGTCATACTGGCCACTTGACCCAGAAAACTGTCTGTAGACAAATGCCAACTCCCTCGGCCTGAAAGTGGAGATGAGTCCCGCACCCCATAGTCGCCTTTGTCTGGACTTAAATGTCGAGGGGTCCTTTACCTTTCACCTTTACCCCACCACATGCTGACTGGCAAAGAGTCTTTGTTTTGCTGATGTCCCATCTCCCTGTCTTAGTTCTCTGCTAATGGTGCATTTTTCAGGTGATCTTTTGAACACAGGAAGCTGAGTCCAGATATTAAGCACCTGACTTTAACTCTTTAAGCATTGGCAGGTGGCGCTGTGGGTTAAACCACGGAGCCTAGGACTTGCCAATCAGAAGGTCGGCGGTTCGAATCCCCGCGACGGGGTGAGCTCCCGTTGCTAGGTCCCTGCTCCTGCCAACCTAGCAGTTTGAAATCATGTCAATGTGCAAGTAGATAAATAGGTACCGCTCCGGCGGGAAGGTAAACGGCGTTTCCGTGTGCTGCTCTGGTTCGCCAGAAGCGGCTTAGTCATGCTGGCCACATGACCCAGAAGCTGTACGCTGGCTCCCTCAGCCAATAAAGCGAGATGAGCGCCACAACCCCAGAGTGGGTCACGTCTGGACCTAATGGTCAGGGGTCCCTTTACCTTTACTTTAAATTCTTGTTGTTGTTTTGTCGTTTAGTGGTGTCCGACTCTTCGTGACCCCATGGACCAGAGCACGCCAGGCACTCCTGTCTTCCACTGCCTCCCGCAGTTTGGTCAGGCTCATGTTTGTAGCTACGAGAACACTGTCCAACCATCTCATCCTCTGTTGTCCCCTTCTCCTTGGCTGTTGCCTTTGTCCATGGAGTTTTCTTGGCAGGGATACTCTAGTGACTTGACGGTTCCTGCTCCAGGTGGATCACGTTTGGTCAAAACTCTCCACTACGACCTGTCCTTCTTGGGTGGCCCTGCACGGCATAGCTCATAGCTTCTCTGAGTTATTCAAGCCCCTTCGCCATGGCAAGGCAGTGATCCACGAAGGGGCTTTAACTTCTAATACTTACTAAAGCCATGAAGAAAATCTGGCACCCACAAACTCACAGCAATATAAAGGACATTGCAGAACATAGTGGAGCACATTCTCCACCTTTTTAAAATTACTGATGCAAATCTGTTGGGAAACAAGTATATGTCTGTTGGAATAGTTCTAAAAATAGTGGACTCATCTGATCTTTCAAGTTTGATAAGTGTGTTATGAAAGGGAAAGGGTTGCACTCACGCCTCCATCATGCAAAGCCTGTCACCTGCAAATATATATCTGAAATGAGCCAAGATGTCACACATATTTGTTTGGGCAGCATGTAATATACAAAGCAAATATGAACAACCATAGCTATTTATTATTGGGTGTGTGTGCATCATATTGTCTTTCCCTTTGATGTTAGATTTGTTTGAGTAGATGACTTGTATTGCAGTCCTAAACATGGGCACTCAGATGTAAGTCCTATTGGATTCAGTGGGGCTCACTCCCCTCCCAAGTAAGTGGAGCTAGGATCACAACATATATTTCTTTTTGGAAATTGGTGTAGATATATGCAGTGGCTTTTTTTATGGGGGGACGCAGGGGTACACATACCCCTAAACATGTTGTGAATCTATGTTTGCCCTCATTGAGGGGCAGTATTTCAATATGAGCAGGGAAATGAGAGTACAGTGGTACCTCAGGTTACAGACACTTCAGGTTACAGACTCCGCTAACCCAGAAATAGTACCTCAGGTTAAGAACTTTGCTTCAGGGTGAGAACAGAAATTGTACTCCGGCGGCGCAGCGGCAGCGGGAGGCCCCATTAGCTAAAGTGGTACCTCAGGTTAAGAACAGTTTCAGGTTAAGAACGGACCTCCAGAATGAATTAAGTTCTTAACCCGAGGTACTACTGTACCCATAAACATTTTTTTTTAGAAAAAAAGCACTGTATATATGTATACCAAAGCATAAAAATGCAGGTTCTACTTAAAGAGACCCTGGTGTATCTAACTTTAAGCACATAAATGGGTGAAAAGTTTTAGATGCCAACACAGGTTTTGTCTTAAACTGTCTGTATTGAATTTTAGACTGAGTGACCTCTGTGAGAAAACTATTCAGAACCACCCTTCATAGAAGACAGTAACATCTAAGCACATCTTTTCTAAAAAGGTCATAGGTTTTGAATATTTATTTCACCTGTGTTGACACAAGCAGACAGGCAGAAGTGGGAGATGGAAGGGTTGGCATAAGCTTGAGAAGGCCCGAAGACAAGATGGAGGAGGTTGGATTTGCAAACCTAATCTTAAATGCCATGCAATAGAGAGTGTTCATCAACTTCATGTCCAGGACTGATTTATCCTTCAGATCACAGCTGTCTTGGTTGCTGCCTTCATCTGATCCTAAAACCATAAACGACTTCCATGGCTTTGATGTAATGGGTTCAAGACTCAAAAGACTTTGATGTTTGTTTGAAGTTGATCACATAAAGGGGACAATGTATTTGCCTGCTTTCATCCCAGGCTATAGTGGGGGTGGAGTGAAGGATAGTAGCAGTTGCAATATAATGTAAAATCTTTTCACTGGTGCAAAATCATAATGTGTGCTTTTGATGTTCCTAGTACATTTTGTACATTTTGTATTTCACAATTTCAACTATGGAAGAAAAAAGAGTGTTTATGCTTTGCAGGGACTTGGAAATTCCTATAGGCTTGTTTTATCAAGCCATAACACTGCGGATACCGGGGGGGTGGAATCCATACAACAGTAACTGTATAAATAGTACCGTTTTGTTTTGTTTTGTTTTGTTTGTACTGAAAGGGTGGTTGGTGCAAATGGTGGGTGAACTATGTTTTAAGTAGAGGTTAGGAGTTTTGCACACTTTACCCTACTCAGTATATGCATTTTTGTACCCATTACTTTTCTGAAGAACTATTGAAAATTTCAGAGATGTGCAAATTTCAAAAGATGGCTGTGTTTCAGTTAGTGTTTTGTTTTAGAAACTGCAAATCAGAAAGATTCATCTTTAAATGCAAAGCGAATCAATTTTCTTCACCATCCCTAGTTCAAAGTTTTCTTTTTTTAAAAAAATATTTTTTATTATTTTCCAACACAAATATACAATTATGTCAAATTTTCACAAATTTTCACCAATTTGATTCTTTTTAGACTTCCTTCGGCTTCTCTGACAATCATCCATAATTACATCTCAGTTTACGCATTCCTCTGTTTATATTGCCATTAAACTTCCCTCCCACTCCTATTTGTTTTTCACAATATATCTCTGCTTTCACAGTGCTTCTTGAAATCCTACCAGTGTTTTTTGCACATCACATATTCTTTTCAGATATTCAATAAATTTCCCCCAGTCCTCGATGAACTTTTGGTCTTGAAGATATCTAATTTTTCCGGTTAATCTGTCCAATTCTGCATAGTCAGTCAGCTTCAGTCTCCATTCTTCTATTGTCGGTATATCCTCTTGTTTCCATTTCTGGGCCAGTAGAATTCTTGCTGCTGTGGCTGCATATTGGAAAAGCTTACAGTCTTTTATTCTAATTTCATTCCCTGTAATTCCTAAAAGAAAGGTCTCTGGTTTCTTTACAAATGTATATTTTAACATCTTTTTCATTTCGTTATAGATCATATCCCAGAAACCATTCACTTTCTTACATTCCCACCACATATGATAAAACGTACCTTCTTTTTCTTTACATTTCCAACATTTGTTGCACGTCTTAGACATTTTTGATAATTTTACCGGTGTAATATCCCATCTGTAAAACATTTTCATGACATTTTCTTTAAGTACTGTACATGCAGTAAATCTTAAATTCTCTTTCCACAGTTTTTCCCAGTCCTCAAACTGAATATTATAACCGAAATCTCTGGCCCATTGTATCATTACCGATTTGACTTCCTCATCTTTGGTGTTCCATTCCAACAATATTTTATACATTTTTGACAAAATTTTACAATTATTATTTATCACATCTGTCTGAAACTTTGAGTCTTTTTCAACATAATCCCTTTCTTTAATATCTTTTTTAAACATTTCGTTAACCTGGAAATAGTGCAACCAATCATATACGTATTCTTTAACTTGTTCATATGGTTTTAGCTTCCATTTTACTCCTTCTTTGATTATCATTTCATCATATGTAATACATTTTCCTCTCATATTTACTTTCTTTACACTCATAACCTCTAATGGTGATAACCAGTGTGGAACTTTCGGTTCTAATAGGTTTTTATACCTATCCCATATTTCAATCAATGAACTCCGGAATATGTGGTTCCCAAAGCCTTTATGGACTTTCTTCTTTTCGGCCCATAGATACGCGTGCCATCCAAATCTGTTATCAAAACCCTCTAAGTCTAATAGTTCTAAAACCCTCTAAGTCTAATAGTTCTTTATTCTCTAATTTTATCCACTCTCTCAACAAGCAAAGACATGCTGCTTCATAGTATAGTTTCAGATCTGGCAGGGCGAAGCCTCCTCTTTCCTTTGCATCTGTTAATAATTTGTATTTAATTCTCGGCTTCTTGCCCTGCCAGATATATCTTGAAAGCACTCTTTGCCACTCGCTAAAGATTGCTACCCCCTTTAATATGGGGATAGTTTGAAATAGAAATAACATCTTTGGAAGTACACTCATTTTTATCGTAGATATTCTACCCCAAAACGATAATTTCATTCTTCCCCACACTTCTGAGTCCCTCTTTATTCCGTTCCAAACCGGTGTATAATTATTCTGAAACAAATCAATATTCTTAGGAGTTAACCAGATTCCTAAGTATTTAACTTTTTTCACCACCTCAATCTCTGTCCTTTGTTGCAATATTTCTATTGTACTTTGATCCATATTTTTTGTGATTATTTTAGTTTTTTTCTTATTTAATCTAAACCCTGCCACACTTCCGAATTTCTCAATCTCATCCAAAACTTCTTTTACACTTTCTAAGGGTTCTTCAATCGTAATTACCAGATCATCAGCAAAGGCTTTTACTTTATATTCATTCTGACCAACTGTTACCCCTTTTATTAGTTCGTTTTGTCTCATTGACCTCAGGAAAACCTCTAGGACCATTATAAATAGTAATGGTGAAAGTGGACACCCCTGTCTAGTTCCTTTTGTTGTTTTTATATATTCTGTAGTTACATTGTTTACAATTAACTTTGCTTTCTGCTCTGAATAAATTGCCTTTATCCCATTAAAGAACTCAGTTCCCACATCCATAAACTCCAGGTTCTTCAACATAAAATCCCAAGCAATATTGTCAAAGGCCTTTTCTGCATCAACAAATATTAATGTAGCTTGCTTCTCATTCCTTGCAGTCAGATATTCCAAAATATTAATTACATTTCTTATATTATCTTTCATCTGTCTGCCTGGAAGGAAACCTGCTTGATCTTCATGAATAATTTCTTTTAATATTTTTTTCAATCTATTCGCTAAGATCCCTGCAAATATTTTATAATCTGTATTAAGCAGTGAAATAGGCCTATAGTTTTTCACTTGTGTTAAGTCTGAGCTTGTTTCGGGATCAATGTAATGAAAGCTTCTTTCCATGTTTCTGGGATGTCTCTTTCTTTTAGAATGTTATTCATTACTTCTTTCAATGGTTGCATCAAAACCTCTCTCATTTCTTTATAATATCTTGCTATGAATCCATCTGGTCCTGGGGCTTTCCCTCTTTTCAATTCCTTTATAACTTCTTTTATCTCCTCATTTCCTATTTGGGCATTCAGTTGGTCTCTCTTTTCTGTCGGGATCTTTTGCACCTTTTTTTCTTTCAAAAATCGTTCTATTTTCCTCATGTTGTTTCTTTCTCTGTTTCTATATAAGTATCTGTAAAAGTCCAAGAATCCTTTTCTGATTCCCTTCGGGTTATCTATCTCTTCTCCATTTACAATAATTTTATTAATCGTATTTTGTTCCTTTCTCTTTTTAATTTGCCAGGCAAGCCATTTGCCAGATTTGTTCGCAAATTCAAAGTTTTTTTGTCTTAGTCTTTTGATGTTCAGCTCTATTTCCTTATTTATGATCATTGCGAATTGTGTTTGCAAAGTCTTGATCTCTTGTTTTATTTTTAGATTATTTGGTTTTTTAATAAGTTTTTGTTTATTGTCCATTATCTGCTTTAGAATTTCCTTTTCCCCCTTTTCTCTATATTTGTTCTTCAGTGAATTCTGTTGAATGAAAAAGCCTCTCATCACTGCCTTGCTTGCGTCCCATACTACACTCATCTTCGTACCTTTACTGTTCTCCACAAAATACTCAATTAGTTTCTTTCTTGCTTTTTCTATAATTTTTTGATCATCTAAAAGACAGTCATTAATTCTCCATCTGAAAGATCTTTCTTCAAATCCTTTCAGTTCCATTTTTATTGGATTGTGATCCGAGATTGTTCTAGGTTGAATCTCAATTTGTAGGATTCTTGGGGTCAGTTCGTTCGAGACCTAGTTCTAAGTTTTCAATTCACTTGATGCTGTGATCTCTGTTATAAAATGAATATCACTATTTTTGGTATTACTACCATTATTGATTGTTCATCCCCAAGGAGCCATTTGCATACTCCAAGGGCCATTATCACTTGTCTGTTTAGACATTGATAGGATACTGTGGGGTTGTCATGTGTTTTTGAAAGAAGAAGGCCAAAGAAAGTGGTAGGGTGGGGGTGGAAGAGAGAGTACAACGCATAGGTGCCATCTTGCACCAAAGATTGTGGGTGCCTGCAACGAAGGGCTTCAACTTTGCCCATTGACTTTGTGGGGCCCAGTACCCATTGCCCCCTGGAGTTGGCTCCAGTGGCACAGTGCATGTAATTTTAACAACAAACTGTAGAAAACACACATTTTATAAAATAGTTTCTTAAAAGATTGGTTGTTCAGGAGGGGGTGGGGGATAGAATTCCATATGTGAACTCCAGAAATCATGGAACTGCTTTCAAATAAACTATACTGGCACTGCAGGTCTGCCCTGTACCTTATTTCTCTGGGCTGGGAAGCAAGATAAAACATTTAAAACTATTGTTTTGTGTGAATGACACAGACCATCAGGTAGCAAGACATTGGGGTAAAAAATATAGCAAATAATAACAAATCCACTTATCTCAAGCTGGAAATGCCTGCAAAATGCACAGACAGCTGATGTATTTAAACAATTGACCAGTGTTTTGGATTACGGCAGAGATACAGAAAAAGGACACAACTCAACACACACAGAATTGCTAAAACATTTCATAAAGCTCACAGTTTTCCTTCAGGGAGAAATAATTCACTTTGGCCATTACTACACGGACTAATCCTACAGTAGAACCCAAAACATAAGGAAGATGATTGAAAACACAAAAGAGGGGTGATTAAAATCCATAAATAATTTATTTAAAATAAAATTCTATATATCATATTTTTTATATTCAGAATTTATTTGCTTATGTATTTATAAAGCTATTACAATTTACTGCCTTAACACACACACAGTCATGTAAGGTAGAGAGACGTAACAGTGAATGTTAATGGTTGTAGACTTGTTGTTTTGTTACAGTTGATGAATATATCCCTTTTTTGAGCATTGTTGAATGGATTTTAAAGTGCACTCTCTAACACCATAGCAGAAGCAGTGCTCTGTTTGAACTACTGTGCTTAGGACAAAACTAGATGAGAATTTAAATGTGTACTTAAAACAACAACAATAATACACCAAGTTGTCTCTGAGGAGTGAGTGCTAACAGCATTTGGACAGAGGGAGTTTAACATTTTCCTTCTCTATAAGGATCTTGATAAAAGTCACTCCTCCATAGGTTTGGAAGGAAGCGTCCTTTGGTACCAAGGAGAGCTTTCCCTTTTATTCCCCTTTTGTGCTTTCAATTGCCCCTGTCCCTCTCCACCTTGCTTGTGCCTGGGCAATAGGTGTGCTGCCATCTCACATCCTTGGCCCTTAAAAAGAGCAGGCATTGAACTTACAATGATCATCTCCCCCCTCTGATATGAATTGTGACGAGAGCAGGATGTGCATCTCAGCAAGCCATTGGAGTTGGCATGCTCATATTTTAGAGAAGGGGCTCTGCCCTCCAAATGATACAATTTGCTCCATTGTCTTTTTTCATTTTTATCCTTCCCAAATCTCCTCTTGAATGGGTTAATGTTATGCTTCTGAATCCATACTTTAATTAGTGGGTAACTCTTAAAACTATGGATGGAGGCTCGCAACATAATACAGGAGGCAGCATCAAAAACCATCCCAATGAAAAAGAAATGCAAGAAAGCAAAGTGGCTGTCCAACGAGGCCTTACATATAGTGGAGGAGAGAAGGCAAGCAAAATGCGAGGGAGATAGTGAAAGATACAGGAAATCGAATGCAGATTTCCAAAAAATAGCAAGGAGAGACAAGAAGACCTTCATAAACGAGCAATGCAAAGAAATAGAAGAAAACAATAGAATGGGGAAAACCAGAGATCTGTTCAAGAAAATTGGAGATATGAAGGAACATTTCGTACAAAGATTACCATAATAAAGGACAAAAGGGGACTCCCCTGAGTGAGTGCTTGAGGGCCCTGCTCTTGCCACTTACCATCTGGCCTGGGGCGGGGCCTCAGATTCGGGAAGAAGTAGACTCCACCGTGGGAGCAGGGCCAGGGCGGGAGAGTGCTAGAGTTCTGTCTAGTCAAGTTGAGTGGGATCAATTCCAATCTGTTACCTCCGAGGATGTGGACAGGCTGCTTGGACGAGTGAAACCAACCACCTGTCTCCTGGATCCTTGCCCATCGTGGCTTATAAAAGCTAGCCGGGAAGGACTGGGCGATGGGCTTCGTGGGGTGGTGAATGCTTCCCTCCGTGAGGGAGCCTTCCCAGACCCGCTGAAAGAAGCGGTTATTAAACCGCTTCTTAAAAAACCATCTTTAGATGCGGCCACAATGGCCAACTATCGCCCAGTCTCAAATCTTCCATTCTTGGGCAAGGTGATAGAGCGAGCGGTTGCCGAACAACTCCAGGCACGCCTGGAAGAAGCGGACCATTTGGATCCCTTCCAGTCGGGATTCAGGCCTCATCATGGGACTGAAACTGCCTTGGTCGCACTGGTTGATGATCTCCGGCGGGCTAGGGACAAAGGTGAGAGCTGTTTCCTAGTTCTGCTGGATCTCTCAGCGGCGTTTGATACCATCGACCATAACATCCTTCTGGACCGTCTTGAGGGGCTGGGAGCTGGGGGCACTGTCCTACAGTGGTTCCGCTCCTTCCTCCTGGGCCGTGTTCAGAAAGTGGTGGTGGGGGATGAGTGTTCAGACCCCTGGGCTCTCACTTGTGGTGTGCCTCAGGGTTCTGTCCTCTCCCCCATGCTTTTCAACATCTACATGCAGCCGCTGGGAGAGATCATCAGGAGGTTTGGGCTGGGTGTTCATCAGTATGCAGATGATACCCAGCTCTACCTCTCTTTTAAATCAGAACCAGTGAGGGCAGTGAAGGTCCTGTGTGAGTGTCTGGAGGCGGTTGGAGGATGGATGGCGGCTAACAGATTGAGGTTGAATCCTGACAAGATAGAAGTACTGTTTCTGGGGGACAGGAGGCGGGCAGGTGTGGAGGATTCCCTGGTCCCGAATGGGGTAACTGTGCCCCTGAAGGACCAGGTGCGCAGCCTGGGAGTCATTTTGGACTCACAGCTGTCCATGGAGGCACAGGTCAAATCTGTGTCCAGGGCAGCTGTTTACCAGCTCCATCTGGTACGTAGGCTGAGACCCTATCTGCCTGCGGACTGTCTCGCCAGAGTGGTGCATGCTCTGGTTATCTCCCGCTTGGATTACTGCAATGCACTCTACGTGGGGCTACCTTTGAAGGTGACTCGGAAACTACAACTAATCCAGAATGCGGCATCTAGACTGGTGACTGGGAGCGGCCGCCGAGACCATATAACACCGGTCTTGAAAGACCTACATTGGCTCCCAGTATGTTTCCGAGCACAATTCAAAGTGTTGGTGCTGACCTTTAAAGCCCTAAACGGCCTCGGTCCAGTATACCTGAAGGAGCGTCTCCACCCCTATCATTCTGCCCGGACGCTGAGGTCCAGCGCCGAGGGCCTTCTGGCGGTTCCCTCATTGCGAGAAGCAAAGCTACAGGGAACCAGGCAGAGGGCCTTCTCAGTAGTGGCGCCCACCCTGTGGAACGCCCTTCCAGCAGATGTCAAAGCAATAAACAACTACCTGACATTCAGAAGACATCTTAAGGCAGCCCTGTTCAGGGAAGTTTTTAACATGTGATTTTACTGTATTTTTGGTTTTTATGGAAGCCGCCCAGAGTGGCTGGGGAGGCCCAGCCAGATGGGCGGGGTATAAATAATAAATTATTATTATTATTATTATTATTATTATTATTATTATTATTATTATTATTATTATTATAATAAAAGTGGCAAGGACCTAACAGAAGCAGAAGACATCAAGAAGAGGTGGCTAGAATACACAGAGGAGTTATACCAGAAAGATATGGATGTCTCGTACACCCCAGGTGGTGTGGTTGCTGACCTTGAGCCAGACATCCTGGAGAGTGAAGTCAAATGGGCCTTAGAAAGCACTGCAAATAACAAGGCCAGTGGAAGTGATGGTATTCCAGCTGAACTACTTAAAATTTTAAAAGATGATTCTGTTAAAGTGCTACACTGAATATGCCAGCAAGTTTGGGAAACTCAGCAGTGGCCAGAGGATTGGAGAAGATCAGTCCACATCCCAATCCCAAAGAAGGGCAATGCCAAAGAATGCTCCAACTACCGCACAATTGTACTCATTTCACACGCTAGCAAGGTTATGCTTAAAATTCTACAATGCAGAGACTTCCAGGGTGGTGCCTTGGTGGTGCAATGGCTGCCTCCCTCTGAACTGGAGGGACCAGCTTCGCGCGAAACGGGTTGTATTCGCTACGGCGAAGCGGGGACCCTCTCAAAAATCACAGGCGGATGAAGCCTGTGACCATGGGACTCGGCGGGCGCCTTTAGCGCCCCCCCAACCTGCTAAGGAACCCACTAACGGGCTCCGAAGTGAAGAGGGGGAAGTGGCGCAGTGCTGAGAGTCATCGGCTATTTCCGTGGAGCGAAGCCGCATAGCTGTTGCCGGAGAGCGCTGCCTTTTTCCTGGAACAATTGGAACTTTAAAACAACAACCCGTGAGTAGTACGGAAATTGGATTCTTTAAATATCTTTAAATTCGGCACTGATCGGGGAAGGTCCAAACAGGAAGTCTGCCTCCCCTTTCTGTAAATATTCTAAAGCAAAGAACCTCCAACTAAGGTCGTGGAGAGCTTTATTTTTTGCAAAAGATTTTAATTCTGCTGATTGAGATTACAAGAAAATTTATTTGGAAGCAGGGGAACCTGCGGGAGAAGAACTAAATTTAAAAATTGATGTGCTAACACCCCCCCCCCCCGGACCCGGGAGTGGTCTGTGAGAGCCAGTTGGTGAGCAATTGAACAATTTGACAGCTGTCAAGTTAGCTGGCAAGATACAAAAAGAGGACTTTGTCTCTGCTGCTTATATTGGTTACCAGTTTATGTTTTAAAAGAAGGAAGGACTGCTACAATTTAACGTATGGAACTTTTGGCTTTGTGCTGAAAGGAGTAAAAAGAAACTTAAATCCCCCTAGAGGGAGTCTTGGGACATTGCATTAAGAACCAGCTGAGAAATTGTTTTTTGACCTTGATATGCTTAAGAATGGCAGTTGGTAAGGAAATCCAGTCTGAACTGAACAGGACTTTCTTTCTCTTGGGAAAGTTGCAAGGTCAAATAGGTGTTTTGACTACAAATGTTACAACTTTGGGCACAAGAGCTAGTACTAGCAATGAACTTGATAAGAACTTGGTATAGGAATTCTACTTAACTGAACAAACAGAGAAAATTGAGAAGGAGAATAATGTTGCCTTTGAAGAGAAAAAGGGGGGGGGATTCAACCCTGCAGATGCAAAAGGTGAGCTGCAACTTGAGGCTTGACATGATGGTAACAAGAAGAAACAAATTTCTGAAGATGGAAGCCTGGCCTGAATGGGAAAATGAAAGATGGAGAGACCTCCTTATTTGGAGATCATATGACCCTTGGATTACAAATTTGATTCAGCTGGAAGTTGGAGCTATGGGGACATTTGGAATTCAAAGGAGAATGAAACAAGATGTGGAATACCCTATAGGCCTTACTTTCAAGTACGTAGGCCTGGCTGGAAGAAACATGGATGCTGCAGGGCGGGAGTCTCCCCGAGATTTGGTCTTGAATATTAAAGACTATCAAAAAGACTGGCAGGGGAGCTATGAGAGAGATTTAAGAGCCTCGGACATAAGATCACCGGGTTGATGGTCTTATTTTGAGATTTGTTGCGGACTGAAACCGGGAAGGGCGATGGGTGGAACGAAAAATGGGAATTTAAAGTGTACATAATATAAGTTGCTTTTTTGTTTTGTTTTTTGTGTGTCTTACTTTTAGGAGAATTGGAAATTCGTGGAAGGGAATTTTCTTTCGACCTTAGGGAAATGTTTTAAGAACAAGTACCGTTATATAGGTTTGGATGAGAGTTAAGTTTGGATAAAGTAAAAAAGTGGTTTTCAAAAATATGGTAAAATCAAGGTTTTTGTTGATAAGATGTTTGAGAAAGGAATTGAATAAGGATTTGCTGAACCAACAATTTGAATTGGAATACAAAAAAGGGAGGTATGAGGAGGTCTGGGAAATAAGTTAATGAAAAATAAGTAACAGAAATTTTATGTGTTTTTAATCATTTTGATTTTTGTATGTATGTTATTTTTTCTTTTTTTCTTTTTTTTGTATGTATGTTATTATTATTTTTTCTTTTTGATTTTTATTGTATTACTATTGGAAACTTTAATAAATATTCTTTTAAAAAAAAAATAATTCTACAACGCAGGCTCGAGCAGTATGTGGACCAAGAACTCCCAGAAGTGCAAGCTGGGTTTATTTTTATTTTTTTAAATTTTTTTATTGCTTTTTAACATACATACATATCATACATATCACAAACATACTTACACAGCCAAGAAAAAAGAAAAAAAAGAAAAAAAACGAAACATGTAATACATAAAAACATAGACAACTGAACTTACATTGACAAACACTCATCGACTTCCCTTTATCTCGATTTCGGAATAAAGTTATCATATTTTTTATCCGCAGTGTCTCATTTTTCAAGCAATTTTTACGTAGTAAGCGTTATCTCATACCTACTGTGAATTTTTCAAATATATATTTGTTTTTTATCAACATTTTTATTTTCCTTTTATTTCTGTTTCCATGTATAACTTAAATTTATCCCATTCATTATTAAATTTTGTACTTTTTTGATTTCTTATTTTCTGTGTCAATTTTGCCAGTTCTAAATAGTCAAATAGTTTAGATTGCCACTCTATTATCGTTGGGATTTTAGACGTTTTCCAATACTGTGCTATGAGGGTTCTGGCAGCCACTGTTGTGTATTGAAAAAATGTTTTATCTTCCTTTTTGATTTCTTCGCCAATTATCCCCAGGAGGAAAGCTTCAGGTTTTTTTGCTAAAGGTGTATTTGAGGACTTTTTAAAATTCATTATAGATAGATTCCCAAAAAATTTTAATTGCCTCACATGACCACCACATATGTATAAAGTCACCCTCCTTACTCTTGCATTTCCAACACATTTTATCACCTGTTTTATAAATTTTATCCAATTTTACCGGCGTCATGTACCATCTGTACATCATCTTATACATGTTCTCCTTGAGTGTTGTACATGCCGTGAAGTTCATACCTTTACACCATAAAGCCTTCCATTTGTCAAACTCTATATTATAACCCAAGTCCACTGCCCACTTCACCATCACCTCCTTCACTTCCTCATCTTTGGTGTCCCACTCAAGTAACTGGTTATACATTTTTGATAGTAATTTTGTTCTTCCTTCTATTATTTCAATCTGAAATCTAGATTTCTTCTCATTTATCCCAATCTTTTTATCTTCCGTCCACATGGAGTTAATTTGGTGATATTGAATCCAGCCAGTCAACTTATTTTTTATTTCTTCATATGGTCTGATTCTCCATCCGGATTCATTTCTAACTAATAGATCTTCATATGTCCATCTTTCCCCTTCAGTGTTTATTTTCTTTTTTGTCAGTATATCGATTGGTGATAACCACCAGGGGGTTTTCTGTTCCAATAATTTTTTATTCCTTTCCCACACTTCTAACAGTGGCCCTCTAATAATATGGTTAGAAAAATCTTTATGTTTCTTTCCTTTATCCCGCCACAGATAGTCATGCCATCCAAATCTTAAGTTAAAACCCTCTAGATCTAACAAATCTTTATTTTTAATGACAATCCATTCTTTTACCCAACAAAGGCATGCTGCTTCATAATATAACTGTAAATTTGGGACCGCAAATCCCCCCCTGTCTTTTTGAGCCGTGAGCAATTTGAATTTAATCCTTGGTCTTTTTCCTTGCCAAATAAATTTAGAAAGTAGTCTCTGCCAATCTTTAAATAGTGAAATTCCCCTAATTATCGGTAAATTTTGGAATAAAAAGAGTAGTTTTGGTAATAGATTCATTTTGATCACAGCCATTCTCCCCAACCAAGAGAGGTGTATTCTGTTCCAAGTATCCAAGTCCTTTGTTATTTCTTTCCATGTGTTCTTGTAGTTATTTTCAATCAGATTTATGTTCTTCATGGTTAACCAGATTCCGAGATATTTTACTTTTTTGGCGCAGAAGTGCAAGCTGAGTTTAGAAGAGGCAGAGGAACCAGAGACCAAATTGCAAACATGCGCTGGATTATGGAGAAAGCTAGAGAGTTCCAGAAAGACATCTACTTCTGCTTCATTGACTATGCAAAAGCCTTTGACTGTGTCGACCACAGCAAACTATGGCAAGTTCTTAAAGAAATGGGAGTGCCTGATCACCTCATCTGTCTCCTGAGAAATCTCTATGTGGGACAAGAAGCTACAGTTAGAACTGGATAAGGAACAACTGATTGGTTCAAAATTGGGAAAGGAGTACGACAAGGCTGTATATTGTCTCCCTCCCATCTGAATCTCTACATCATGTTATGTTTATCTGCCCTTTGTACAGTTCAGCCCGTGCTAGTATACTAAACCCCATAATCCAGCCTATGGCTGACAAACCAGTAGACCTACAGCTTGCCTGGGTTCTTCAAGATGTGGATCCTTATATTACCCTACAGGTTGCTAAATTCCTAACAGCCATCCTCTCGTACAAGAGACGGAACGGAATGTTAGCTGATTATTGATAGTTATAAGAATTTTCTATAATGACATCAGATATTGATTTTAGTGTAGTGCCCAAAATTTTTAATCTTAATCTTAAACTTTTTATGAATGGCTAATATCCGTCCTTGTGAGTTGTGAACTGGGTTATACTACTTGTGGTTTGTACGAGTCCGCTGTTTTATTTGATTTGTTTTGTTGTGTTGTGTTGTGTTTCATGATGGGCGTAAAGCCGAATAAACATTTGTTGTTGTTGTTGTCTCCCTGCTTATTTAACTTATATGCAAAATTCATCATGCGAAAGGCTGGGCTGGATGAATCCCCAGCCGGAATTAAGATTGCCAGAAGAAATATCAACAACCTCAGATATGCAGATGACACAACCTTGATGGCAGAAAGTGAGGAGGTCATGAAGAGTCGGACACGACTAACCAACTAAACAACAAACAACAACTCTTAAAAATGCCTACATTCACTGTTTCTTTTTAAGGAGTAAACTAGAGTATTAGAAAAAATTGATTCAGATTTAAGTATAAAATAAATGTATAACTGAGGGGAACCTTCATCACTCTTCCAATTCAATCTGCCCTTTTGGTGCCAATGGCTCAGCTGAAGGCCATGGGATTAGAAATGTGTTAAGAGCCTTGATATAAGTGAAAAAGAGGGAGTAAACTATTTAAATAACTAGCTACAATTAATTTCTCCCCTGATAACAGCAGGAAAACTAGGTCACTAAAGGCTCAAAACTGTGAGTCATGACAGCTAAAGGTTGCAGAAACACTGAAGCGTGGAAGGTCATCTGCAGGGCACAAAAAGAACCTGGAGCGTGTAGCTGCAGACTGCAGAGCGGTAGGAGGGGAGAAGCTCATTCACAAAGGGGTGCCAAAAACAATGATACCATTTCTGTTTAGTGTCTTTTAATCTTGTTACTGTTCATGTACTGGAGCCCAAATTGCCCCTGTTTTTCTTTGATAAATAGATCAATATATAATTGTGATTTTTACTGTGCTTAAAAAATGAGCACTGTATCAGGAGAAATGGAAAGAAATAGGAAATGCCATATCAAAGAAGGAATGGAATGGATTTGGAAGATAGTACTGCAATCTATATTTTGTATCAATTTTAAAGAAAATTTTAATAAGATATTATTTAGGTGACAATTAACTCTATGTTAAGTAAAGTTTAACTTTAGAATTAATTGTGTGTGCTCACATCAATAAAAGACTGGCTGCTAATTGTGTGAGATATAGTGTACACCAATGGGTCAGAATAGACCCATTGAAATTAATGGATCTAAGTTAATTATTACCATTAACTTCACTGTTGTTGCTGATTGAGCGTGTGGCATTCTGCGTGCAAAGCATGTGCTCTGCCAATGAGCATGACGTGAATGAGTTGTTCTTTGTTTAAACACATGGACCTGCCATCTACTTTGGCAATCAGTAAAGTGAAAGTACATTTCAGGGAGTATACTGAACATCTTGCATAAAATTTTGTATAATCTTGTATAAAATTATGATAATTAACTTCTGTATACTAATATTGTGTACAAAATAACATTCTCGGCAAATTCCACTGTTAGCTATGCATTGTGCAATAGTACTTTGTGGGGTCTGTCCTGAACCTTTTGCAAACCAGTCTGAGTTGTAATAGTATGGGAGAGCAAGAGGGGAAATATCTCAACTCCTTACCATTCATAACTTTATAACCTACCATCATCTCCTCCAAATCAGTTTTTTTTCCTAACCTGAAAAACTCTAAACACTTTAGCTTATTCCCATGGAGGTGTGCCAAGTGCTTGATCATTTTGCAACTGCTTTTTCTCTATCTTTTCCAGCTCTGTAGCATTATTTTTGACACTGGGAAACAAGTGTTTTAACTGAAAGTAACTGAAAGTTTTTTTTTTACAACCTTTAATTAACAATCTGCCCCCACACTTGCTGTTTATATATATGTGTGTGTGTGAGAGAGAGAGAGAGAGAGAGAGAGAGAGTGTGCGCGCGCATTGGTACATGTGAAGTTCTCTTTGGGCTTGTATTTATGTTTTGGGACTGGGATTCATATGTTGACACACATGGAGCAGCACATCAGCATTAATGCTGACATAATACAGCAGGGAGGGACCACCCAGCAATGTCAGGATGTCTGGGTGGCCTTGCTTGACACTGGTTCTTTCTCTTGTAATCCTTAATTTTTAAATTGCTACCAAATAACTTCTTGGGAGAATCTGGTCAGAATGACCCAGAAAAAGGGGATTGTGGTTTCAATTTCAAATCCACCCCATCCATCCAGGGTGTGTCTAATGGGAATGCAGAAAACATCTCTGAGCCCTTTTTCACCCCTCATCTGTCAAAGTGAAGCTAAGTGTGTGAAAAGATGGTACAAATGTTCACTTTTCAGCTTCTGGAAGAAATACCTACTGTTCTTTGGGTTTTCAACTGACTTGCTTGGGTGAAGGCACTTTATCATATGAAACTGCAATCTGCCACACTCAATGGCAAGTTATTCTTTGGCTTAACCACTTAGAGACCAACTGTGCATTGCTCACTGTAGCATGTGTCTGCCCAGATACTCTTTTTTCTTTCTTTTTAAGGGAAAAACAACAAAGCAGGTAATTGGGACCACAGAAGAAGTGGGAGGTGTGCTTAACTCTCCCCAGCATTGGCTGCTCCAAATCACAGCACTCCATCCCAAAGAGCTTTCTTTTCCTTAGCAGGGTTCAAAATGCAGCCTTGTCCCTGTAAGAGGAAGAAGAGTGGCCTGGGTAATTTAGAGCCAGCCGCAAAGTGGCTTCCAAGAAAAGGGTTAAGAACCTCCCACTATCCCCACCACACCAACATGCCCTCTTTTAAATTATTTGGAGAATTAGGTAGAGGAGAGTGTCCAGGTTCCATTTACATGTTTGCTCGTAGCATGTAGTTTCCATGCAGGAGGAAGGGGGTCTTCTGATTGCCCTTCCCGCTCCACTAGGCAGGTCTATGCAAATTAGATGCTGTTGCCTCCATATGAGAGGGACACAAGAAGCATGGAAAAGGGGAAGCACAGATCCAATGTATTTTGGCGTAGGGCCTCAGAGCCCACTTCTGTTCTTGAAGGGAACATGGGGTTTGCTAATGTTTGAACTACAACATGAAGGCTTACCTGTTATACCTGTTATACTCACTATACCTGTTATAATCACTAAGAATTTGACCCTACTTTCACTGGGTCAGCCTGCTGTGCTCAGCATCCAGTTTAAGCCCCGGGAGAGCACAGCCTCTACATCTAGATTTAGATATGGAGGTCCAGGGACTTGACTCAGTTATGACAGTTTCCTTTGCTTATCTTATCCTGAAATAGCCCTGCATTGGTTTTAAAGGTGTCATGATGCTTGGGGCTGTATAAAAAGAGGCCATAACAGAAGGTCCCTGTTGCAGTCTCTGGTATCTCCCATCAGAGGATATTGACGAACAGGAAGACCAATGACTGAGATGAAGGAGAGCTGCTGCTGGAGTACTATTAATGGGTAGTAGATGGTCAATGGTCTGCCCCACTGTTAAATGGGTTTATAAATAGTCACGTAAGATTAGTCACATGTACATGCTGTTTTGATTATTGATCCATCAGTTTGGGGAACAGGTGAAGCCTTTCACCTTTAAAAAATATGACAGAATTGCTGGAAGTTCAATCATCAGCCTGCCTTGCTCTGCCAAAGACACACTGTTGAGGATCAATAATGGGTCACTGTGGAGGGGTTCATACCAAGTTCCAGTTGACTCTGAAAGTTGCTGGCTGTTGGATTCTGTTATGATAGAACTGCTGCCAGATCCTTAAGCTTACCGGTGCTGTTGGGCTCCTGGTTTAATACAAATGTTTTCTTTCTGTGATTTATGGCATTCTGTCTCTGGATCTTTTATTTTTCCAGGAGCTCAGTTTCACAAACTCAGGGCCAAACATCCCAGGCCCTCTCACTGATGGGTTATGGTTCTGAGCAAGGGAAGAAGTCCAGGTTGGTGCAAATACTCCACCAGACCAAATAAAATAACTGTTTCAAGTTGGCACTGATAAATCAGGCAGCAGAAGTACTGCTGCCTGAGGTATGCAAACCGCAGCCTGCTGGGTTAAGTGCAAAACTGAGAAATGGAACAGTTGTTGAGCCTAGATAGTTTTATAAGTTATTTTCTGCCCAGAAAGGCTAATATTACTTCCAAGAGTTATTCATGCTTCTCTTGGAAGTGAAATGATTGATGAAATTTGTGTATATCTTGGTAACATTTATTTCCAATAAAACCAATTATTAATAAAACCAATAAAATACTGCACTAGAACTTCTCGCATTGACAGTAATGAAGAAATATAAACCATCTGGATAACATACTATGTCGCTTGGGGGGCACCAACCTGGTAGACACCATGGCACCCATAAAGGCCTTTATTAGTGCTTATGGGCAGCAGCCCCAGATTTTGAGCTTTCATGGATGAGTATGGCTGGCTGTAGCAATTCCAAATTATTCCTGCATTCTATTATTTTCTAGCTCTAATCTACAGCAGCACACCAGCAAAAGAACAGCCAACGCCTAAGAGCTCTGGAAAAGAATGTTTTTCAAACATTTTATTAAAACCAGCAAACAAAAATGAATAGATTTTTTCAGATTTGAACCATTTTATGTTCCCTTTCCCCTTCATGGATCACTGCCTTGCCATGGCAAAGGTGCTTGAATAACTCAGAGAAGCTATGAGCTATGCCGTGCAGGGCCACCCAAGATGGACAGGTCATAGTGGAGAGTTTTGACCAAGCATGATCCACCTGGAGGAGGAACTGGCAAGCCACTCCAGTATCCCTGCCAAGCGCCTTTTCCTAGTTTTATTCCTTCTATCTCTGGGTCATTTCTTATTGCTGTTAAATATGTTTCTAAGACCGTTATGAAAAGAAGAGGAGACAGTGGGCAGCCCTGCCTTGTTATTTTGGAAATATTAAAAGGTTCTGATATTTCACCATTTATTATCTATCTAGCCCTTTGAGTTTTGTATATTGCTTATATCCCACTGCAGATTTTTTTGACTAGTCTCATTGTTTCAATTTTTTTTACATAAACTTCCATTATCAAAAGTGTGCTGGGCCCAGAGGTAACCCGAGTAACGCGGTCCAGGTCCGGTCCCGAATCCAAGGGTTCTGCGAGGAGTCAGTCCGACAGGGCCAAGGTAGGACACAAGGCAGGAAACCAGGCAAGGTCAGGCACAGGATCACAGGCAGGTTCTGGCAAACAGCAACGTTGCTCCCGCAACCTGGGGCGGGGTCCAGCAGCCTTTTATCTCTGTTGGGGTAACGGCCGGTCCTGACTCACCTCCCTGTCTCGCCCGAAGGCGAGCACTCCTCTTGCGAGTATTCAGGTCTCTCCTTCTCTCAGACCTCAGTCTCTGCAGCTCAGGAGACGTTGGTGGGTTACTAGACCCAGAGGTCGCCTCAGCCTCTCCTGATCCAACTGGTAGTGGAGCAGCTGTAAGTGATGGCCCAGCTGGAGGCAATGAGGTCACCCCTGCATCTGGAGCCAGGGCAGGCTCAGGACTCGGTCCAGCTGGTGCCTGTTGCAGGGGAACCTGTGCAGACTGGGGCTCTTCAGAATCAGGCCCCAGATTAGGTTCAGCTGCCGCCTGAGGCAAAGGATCCGGTGCGGACTGAGACTCCTCTGGCTCCGAGTCCGAGCCTGAGTCCCAGGCCATCACAAAAAGCCTTCTCGTCGTCTACCAACATTAAGGCTGCCTTTTTATCCAGCCTCATTTTAAGATATTCTACAATGTCTATTACCATCCTTGTTTTGGATCTGTCTTCCCGGTAAAAAGCCAGTTTTGTCGTCACCAATTATTCTCCCCAAAATCTTTTTTAATCTATTGGCCATTCCCCCCCCCCCCCCCAAATATATTATAAGCCGAATTTAAAAGCGATATTGGTCTATAGTTCCTGGTTTCAGTCAAATTGGATCCTGGTTTTGGTATTAGTGTTATTAGTGCTTCCTGCCAGGATTCTGGGACCCGTCTTTCTTGTAGAATTTTGTTCATAATTTTGACCAGTACTGTTAGTAATGTCTCTTCTTGTTTCTTATAACACATTATAGAAATCCTTACTAGAATGTTTTTATCAGCCAAGGGGGCAAAGTTCTAGAGCACAGGTGATCACCTGAACCGAACCAAGCACCTTGTCCATGTCTCTGAGCCTTACAATCCAAGCCCAGATAATGCTATGGACATCTCTCGAGACTCAGCTACTATTTAATAGTGGAGTCAGGTTCCCAAAGGATGCAAGCAATTTTAGCCACAAAATGCTTTTGCAAACAAGTCACAGCTATCCACCATTGGTTCTACCACCTCCTTTGGACCTTCATGCAATAGTCCCTGTGCTGCCTGGAAAAGCTCTGCTGGGGGGCCTAGTAAGGATGCAGCGGAGGCAACAACATATGCATTATTTGCCACCTTAGCTGTCCTTGGTATTCCAGTTGATTTCCCATTAATTTCTGTATGAAAGATAAGCACAAACCAGTAGGATTTAAATTATATTTGGCTGAGGCATGCCGACTAGTTTTCTTGACAATGAGAGGTTTCTTGTCCTGTTTGGTTCTAAATACTGAATGTCATACACTATTTATGTGGCATATCAAGTAGCATCAATACTTAATGACTGTAGTAACCACCTGGCTCAGGGTAACAGCTTGAGAATGTGATAAGTGTGAATGAGGCAGTAGGCAGGTGAATGAAATGTTAACTCCTGCAGGTAAATGGCAGAGAAAGAAAAGTGCAACTTAAAACTTGAGCACCAAAATGCAAGTTGACAGACTTTGGCAGGATGTGTCTAGCAATAGTATATTCATTAGGACACCATATGGTTAGTTGCAATATAGAAACCTCTCATACTGCTCCTGCATATGGCACCCACTATTTATGTAAAATAGATGCTGCTACATGTTATTAAAAATCTAACATTACAAAGTCCTTTCCTGTCTGCCAGCTTGAGAGTTAGGTTACATAGACAGTATCATCCAGCTTTTTACCTCCTGTCTGGATAATTTTAACATGCCTATATGGGATTTTTGTTGTATGTTAATATAATGATGGAGAGGCTGAGAAGAATAGGAATTGCACAAGCAGTAATGTCTACACTAAGGCTCACATGAAATCTGACACTCAGACAAGGGGACCCACCCCCACTAACTTTTTATTTTTATCTTTTTGTTGCTGTTAATACGTGATTTCACAGCTTGTATTCAATCCTTCTTGGTTAGGGTGTGTGAGGGAGCTCCTTGTGGGAAACTTGCACATACATACCTGAAGCCTGCAGAAATATAAATGCAAATTTTTTTTTATATGCATCAGTAATGAAATACCATTGGCAGTCTTAAAAAAACCACCGCTTGTGTTCACTTGATTTCTGTTCTGGATCAAAGCAAACATGTGAATTGCTTCAGTTCCTGGGCCTCAGTTCCTGAGCAGAATTCTCCAATATCCCCATTAATAGATGTGAGCCAAAAGTTTTCAGCAAAAAAAGAAAGAAAAAAGTGAATGGATGTGAAGGAATAAGCCATAAGGGGAGAGCCGTCACTGCCCTTTCATTACTGCTTTTTTCACTACTTCCAGTTTGACAATGAGAGCAAGCAGAGCTGTTCCCCGTGGCAGCAGGCCGGCATTCCCCGTCTCTTAGTCAACCCCACCACATAGTCTTAAGGTAGTATTGTTGGGACACTCACCACTTATAAGCCCCTCCACTTCGCTTGAATTTTGTCCACATACAGACACTCCACAAACCACCCAAACCACCTTTGCCATTTTCAGCTCCCATAAGTGGGCTGGTTGTCTCTCCCCGTATGTGTTGGGGTGGCTTTTATTTGGTAGGAGTGGATATATTAACTTAATCTAGCTCTCCAGTCTTACATGAGTAGGATTTAAAGTGTTGGCTTTGCAGAGTTAAAAGCATACCATCCCTCAGACCATTTAAACTGCAAGCTGGGCACTAAGGCTGTGTAACCTTATATATATATTTCAATCCAGACTGCTCCAGCAGGCTGGGCTCTCCTCTATATCTTCAAAATAATCGGGCAACAGACTGTATTGTAAGCTTGAAAAATATAACATTTAATAGTCTTGCACAGGATTCAGCAGAGAGCAATAACAAAGGCAGGAAAAACTACTTCTAAAATACACGGTGGAGATTGAAGGTGGTGATTTTGTCATGAGACAAAGGTTCTTGAGAGCAGAAGAAGCAGTAAGGCCTCTACACAATCATCCAAGCCTAAGCCTGCTAACTGCTAACAGCAAACTGCAAAATCACTGTGGCTGGTGACCCATTCCGCCTCTAAAAGGAGCCAGCCTCTCTGTGGGCCTCAGTCGGAGAGCTGCATGGATTGTGTGTGGAGTAGTCTGTGGAGCAGTGCTGCTGCTGCAGCAGCAATGGACTCCAGGACTCTAGGAAATCACTGACTAAGACTGTGCCTCTGTGAAGAGCCAGATAGCTGCTATGAGCACTCTGTGTATGCTCTTTAACTATGCTGCTTATGAACAAGTAAAGTTCTATTCTGTTTATGAAGAAGACTCTGCGTTGATTAATTTACCGCTGTGCGACAGCTTTCACTTAGAATGCAAATACATGTCCTGCTCCATTGAAGACAGACAAAGAAGAGGTTGGCTGAGGCAAGGAGGAAGGAGAAAAGCTATCTTCATCTTTTGTCCTATTTCCCACCACAGGAAGTAGGGGAGATCTGTAGGGAGTCAGAACCCCTGTGAGTCTTGGTGGGATGCTCTCCCCAGGGAGGCTCGCCTGGTACCTTCCTGGCATATCTTTAGGCACCAGGCAAAAACGTTTCTCTTCAACCAGGTGTTTGGTGATTAAGATTCTATGGCTTTTTACCTGTTTTTCTGGGAGTGGGGTTACTGGTTTGTTTTAGTTTTATTATGTATTTTGTGTTCTCGCTGTGAACTGTCCTGTGATCTTTGGACATCTTTGGATCTTTGGTGGTATACAAATTTAATAAATATAATTTTTATGTTCTTTGTTAAATTTCGTTCTTTTGGCCCGTCAATAACCCTAGTGGTGGGGGGGGGGGAGTATGTTGCTGCCACAGGCCAGTGTGGGGAGGACTGAGAGAATGAGCAGGAGATTGGTATTGGGTTGAATTAAGCTGCCACTTATTGATTACAGATAAGAATAGGCACTGGGCATGTCCACATGCTGCCTGATTGTAACCCAGTGAGGTCAACCCTGGGCTGCGGAGTTGCCCCCGACATAGATCAGGTGTCACAACCCCTCACAGGCTGCCATTGGGAGAGGTGTATTAGCCTATGGGTCCCCTGGACCCCTTCAATGGGATAGTACACACCCTGGATATGATCTATTTCAGCTACTGCCTTCTGGAAGAAGGTATAGGGTTATAAAGGCCAGGACTAGCCACCTGAGAAACAGTTTCTACGCAAATGCAATTCTGGTTCTAAACGCAGCATAAGGAGTCTCTATAGCATAGTGTATTTTAAAATGGGGTTTCAGAGTTTTTAGGGGTTTTTGAATGTTTTATGTAGTTTTTATGTAGTTTTATGTAGTTTTTCAATTTCATTGTTCTGCATGGGACAATGACAATAAAGATATCGTATATATATCGTATATATATCGTATATACCCCCACTACTGAGGATCCAGCCCAATGCCTTATCCACCAAAGCTGTGGCAGTTGCTATGAGGTGGGTGAAAACCTGCAAGCTGCCCAATTTGCTTGCAGGTGAAAATTCCTCCCTGGCACCGAATATGACTGATGATGAGTAAAGGTCCATACACCAACTCTCATGCTCCCCCAGTGAGCGGGCCCCTAACAGACTCAGACTGGGGGGGGGGGTGGAAAATCCCACAATGGACAGCAAAGAAGGCAGCCTGCACCTGGCTACCCCGTACATATCCCAGAGGCTGAAAGGGCCCAGCCTCCATGCCCAATTGGCTTTGTGGATGAGGCCCACCCAGCATGGCTGGAGGTGGGTGGCACCAGGTGACCACCCCCTACCCAGATGCACCAGAGGATAATGGGAGGCCCCAGGACCAGCTGCCATTTGTCAATTCTATATATATTTTAAAGTGTTCCTCTTCACTTTTACTTAGCTGAATTCAACTCCAGCTATAACCAGAGACTATTGTGGGAAGTGTGTATATACGACAATCCTCAATAGTGATACACCTTCAAAACTCGGAAAAATATATTGTCTGACTCCAGCCTAAAACAATTTCTTATCCATTTTGTATTTCAGGACTTCAGTTTATTTATTGATTGTAGTTGTGTAGAAACTAAAATTTTGGTTACAGATAGGTAGCCGTGTTGGTCTGCCATAGTCAAAACAAAAAAAATTCCTTCCAGTAGCACCTTAAAGACCAACTAAGTCAGTTCTTGGTATGAGCTTTCGTGTGCATGCACATTTCTTCAGATACTTCTGAAGAAGTGTGCATGCACACGAAAGCTCATACCAATAACTGACTTAGTTGGTCTTTAAGGTACTACTGGAAGGAATTTTTTTTGTTTTGACTAAAATTTTGGGTTATTTTGGGCTTTTTTACACTGCATTCTTGATGGAGCAATATATACACCACAAATAATTAGGGGGCAATAGTTCTAGGCATTTACTCTTTTTCAAAAGTAGGGACTTCAATTTTTTTTTTTACCATTCACTACATCAGCTCTTTAATATAAGAAGTGTGAAATTACAGTTCATGTCAACAGAAACGACCCATTTAACTGGGTCAGACTAGAGTGTGGTGGGGCAGAAAGGGGAGCAAAATATGATGGCAATGAGTTTTTAAAATTGTATTCAAGTTTGAAATGAGTTTTAAAACTGATTACAGCACAAATGAACTGGTTTGTATCTTGAGCAAAGAAAAACAGATTGGCTGTACATTTATTAAATGGGGGGAGTGTTGAAAGATTTTTATTATGTGAGAAAGAGAGAACAAAACCCAAAGAAAAATCTGGGCAATTAAACTTTTCATTCTTTGTATGTAACATGAAGAAAATCACTCAGATACTGGGGGAGTGGTACCCAGAGACAAATTAACCATTGTAAGCAGAGCACTATAAATTATCAAACATGCATTTGGATCTTGGAATTGGGTGCAACTGTATCAAGGAGGAAGAAACGGATACATATCTAAAGAGTGCTTCACTTAGGAATAGGATGTCTCCCTTCTGAGGTTCCCCTGTCATTGTTCTTCCTAGCAAGGTGGTGCATGAAGAGATTGGTGGAACATCTTTGGAAATCATCAGCAGTAATCGGCTCCCTTTACCAGCTTCCACATTTATAGTCTGAGCTCACCCTTTTCTCAGCAACAGTTGGAATGCTCTGCTGCTTTGAAGAGCACATTGCTAGAAAATTAACAGCATAATAGCAACTAATGGCTAGGGAGGCAGCTGGACTGCTCGGAAACAAAGAACATGGCAGAAAAGTGGGGAGGGACGACGACTCCTCTTTGCATCTGTCTTTACTATCTTCTGCATATCCAAATTAACTTAATTTCTTCATTTCTTCATCTACTTTAAATATATACTCTTAGAAACTGCAGGCCATTACAATAATCCTGTCAATGTTCTTATCTGTTTACAATTTATCTGTAAATATTTAATAAACCATTTCCATTCCTTTATAAAAACATTGTTATCTTGATTTCTTATTCTTCTGCATATTCCAAAAGATTTTTGTATCCGTTCTACCTTTGCTGGGACTTCTACTTCTTTACATTTTTGGGCGAGTAACATTCTTGCTGCTGTAGTAGAATACATGAATAAATTTCTATACAGTTTGGGTAGTTCTGTGCCTATAATTCCCAAAAGGAATTTGGTGTTGTTTTTTTACAAAGGTTATTTTAAACATCTTTTTCAATTCATTATATATCATTTCCCAGTAAGTTTTAACCTTACTACAAGACCACCACATATGATAAAAAGAACCTTCTTTCCCTTTACATTTCCAACACTTATTTAATTTAGATTTATACATTTTTGCCAATTTACTTGGGGTTAGATAAAATCAATATATCATTTTCATATAATTTTCTCTTAAACCATAACATGCTGTAAATTTTATTTCCACATTCCACAATCATTCCCATGCTTCTATGTCTATATTGTGACCAATATCTATTGCCCAATGTTTTTGGCATCTGTTTGTCTCGAGAAACAGCAGAGTGCATCCAGGGCTGTTAGTGTTAGTTTCTGTTTTTGCCACTGTGCAGCTGCTTAGAGTCACAAGACTCTGTTTACATTCCAGAGACAGTTCAGGCTGTCTCACAGGAGATGGGAGACGGATGTGACGTTACTGGTTTCCTGTTCCTTTGTTTGTTTCAGTTGCTCTCTGCTCTCACAGAGAGAGGATGTGTTTTCTGTCTGCGTAGTTAGGAAAATAAAACTCTTTGCAATGTAGCCATAAATCCCATCACTTCCTTGTGCTGCTTTGATTCTCTGCTGAATGGGAATGTGCCTGAGCCTCATCAAAGGCTCAGGTCATTAATCACATTGGAGGGTAATTCCGAAGGACTCGGCCAGAGGAAGATGAGCTTTATCAGCTCGGTCGAATGCAGATTCCAACAGTTATGGCTGGTTCAGCTGCAGGTTAGCGCAGAGACTCGGAGACAGCAGCTGATTCTTTATTCAAGGAAACAGAATGAAAACAGAGAAACTATGAGCAATACAGGGTCCCAGCAAAGCAGCTGCCAGAACTGGCCATCTGACACTCCACATGTTTCCCCCATCTAATTGGCAGCCCACTTGGATTTTCCCAATCGAGGAAAAGCAGTTCTCTTGCAGAGTCCACACTGCAAGTGAATCCTGTGAAGTTCTTTGGAGCAGCTAGCAAGTGTGGCTGCTGTCATGCTTTCACAAACACTTCTCCCACGACTCATGACTGGAATGTAGAAATTGAGGGGTATAACCTTTTCAACAGGAATAGACCAAACAAGAAGTGGAAATCACAAAGGAGGAGTATGTACGAGTAGCCAATAGTTGCAGGAAGAAGGTCGGGCAAGCCAAAGCTCAGAATGAGCTCAGGCTTTAAAGAGAGGTTAAAAATAATAATAAAAGGTTCTTCAGTTATGTTCAAAGCAAGAGGAGGAGCAAGCAAGTAGCAGGTTCTCTGCGTGGAGAAGACAGAGAAATGCTAGTGGGTGAGAGAAGGAGGAACTGCTCAACACCTACTTTGCCTCTGTCTTCACCCAGAAGGAAAGCAATGCACAACCTGGTGATAACAGAATAAATGATGTAAAGAGGGAACTGCAGCCCAAGATAGGAAAAGAGGTGGTAAGGGAACACCAAGGTACGTTAAACAAATTAAAATCTCCAAGGCCTAAAGAGCTGCACCTAAGGGTACTAAAGTAGGGTTGCCATATTCTGAAAAGCAAACAAAAGGACACATTTGCTGACTTCTACTTTTAGCTGCAGATTGCTATGACGACTCTCGTTTTAATGTTTTGTGAGTAGAGCTGCAGAATTGGGCACATTCCACTGAGTTCTACTTCTTCTTCTGTTTGTTCTAGAGAATCCCTACTATGCTTTTTTTAAATGCCTGTCTATATCCGCAGATGAACCACACCAACAGCACGTCATTCCAGCGCCTGCCCCACAAAACAAAAACAACAGCACTTCTGAGAAGAGCACACTGATGCTATGACAAGAAACCTGTAGCTGCTAACTGCCTCCTTGCATCTAGGCAAAGTAAGCTAACAAAATGCCATACACTTGCCGATGTATTTTCATTTAACCCAGGCCAAAAAACTATCAATGCCTTTTTGGCTGATTTTACCAAATGAGAAGTAGGTCAGGCTGAGATGACCATTGAGGCGGGCCCAACTAGCACCAGGGAGCAGGGGCATCTATCCAGCCATGACACCTTAGCCAACCAGCTCCCAATGATCTCCTTCCTCCACTACCTCTGGGGCAGCCCCTGATCCCCTTCACCAACCAGAAGCGGCCCCTGCAGTGCTGGCATTAGCCGCCAACCCATCTGGACAGGCAATCACACTGGCAGTGCTGGGCTGGCAGTGCCCTCCATTGGCACACAATGTGTCACACTTCTTTGCCTCAGCAGCTACTTCTGTGGAGGAGGAGGGCGAGGAGGCTGCACTGCCTGTGGGAGTGCTAGAGAGCCACACGCAAGAGCCTCTCTGTCTACAGACAACGTCATAGAGGCGAGGGGAGATAAGGTAGCAACCTGTGCCTTTCTTTTTTTTAATAGGATATTTATTAAGATTTTTTAAAGTATTACAATAAAAATGAAAAAATAACAAAAATACAAAATTATAATAGTTAAAAACACACAGATTTTTCATTGCTAATTTTCCTTTAGCTTATTTCCCGGACCTCCTCATACCTCCCTTTTTTGTATTCCACTTCAAATTGTTGGTTCAGCAAATCCTTACCATTAGATTTTTACCTGTTTATAACCCTTTTTTCATATTCTCTTAAAGCATTACAGCTGGAAACCACTTAATTTCTATCCAACATCATTCTAACATTCATTAATTTTACAATATTTCTGTAGGTAGTCTTTAAATTTCTTCCAATCTTCTTCCACCGACTCTTCTCCCTGGTCTCGGATTCTGCCAGTCATTTCTGCCAGTCCCATATAGTCCATCACCTTCGTCTGCCATTCTTCCAAAGTGGGTAGATCTTGTGTCTTCCAATACTTTGCAGTAAGTATTCTTGCTGCTGTTGTAGTGTACATGAAAAAAGTTCTGTCCTTCTTTGACACCAATTGGCCAACCATGCCCAGAAGGAAGGCCTCTGGTTTCTTCAGAAAGGTATATTTAAATACCTTTTTCATTTCATTATAGATCATTTCCCAGAAAGCCTTGATCTTTGGGCACGTCCACCAAAGGTGAAATAATGTACCTTCAGTTTCTTTACATTTCGAACATTTAGTATCGGGCAAATGATAGATTTTTGCAAGCTTGACTCTCTTAAGGCATTACATGCCGTAAATTTCATACCTGTGGTCCACAACTGTTCCCTGTCAGCAAACATAATGTTATGTCCAACATCTTGTGCCCATTTAATCATAGCAGATTTCACCATTTCATCCTGAGTGTTCCATTTCAACAGCAAGTTATACATCTTTGACAAAATCTTAGTTTTGGGTTCTAACAGTTCTGTTTCTAATTTTGATTTTTCCACCTGGAAGCCAATTTTCTTGTCCAAATTATATGCCTCCATTATCTGATAATAATGAAGCCAATCTCGCACTTGGCACCCTGTGCCTTTCAGGGTTTGGGGTTTGTTTTTTAATCAGACATTTTGCCAAATTTAAAAAATCCTCCTGGACAGTAATTTTAAGCCTGAAAAGGAGGACGTGCCTGGGGAAATCTGGATGCATGGCAACCGTATACTAAAGGAGCTTGCATATGTAATCTTAGAGCCTTTGTCTGTGATCTTTGAGCATTCTTGGAGAGCAGGTGAGGTCCCTGCAGACTGGAGGCAGGCAAATGTTGTCCCCATATTCAAAAAAGGGAGAAAAGGCGACCCAGCTAACTACTGCCTGGTGAGCTTGGCATCAATACCAGGAACGGTCTTAGATAATTCAACAATCAGTCTGTGAGCGCTTAGAAAAGGATGCTGTAATTACTAATACCCAGCATGGGTTTCTCAAAAACAAGTCATGCCTGACAAATTCCCTCCCTCCCTCCCTTTTTCTTTTTCTTGAGTTACAAGCTTGGTGGATCAGGGGAATGTTGTGGATGTATCTTGATTTCAGTAAGGCTTTTGACAAAGTCCCCCATGATATTCTTGTGAGGAAGCTGGTAAAATATGGGTTGAATGAAGTAACTGCTAGGTGGATTTGTAGCTGGTTGACTGACCGCCTCCAAATAGTGCTTACTAAAAGTTCCTCATCATCCTGGAAAAAAGGAACGAGTGGGTTCTGTCCTGCACCTGTAGTTGTTCAATGTCTTTATAAGCTAATTGGATGAAGGAATAGAGGGGTTGCTCATCAAATCTGTAGATGACACTAGATGGGGAGGAGTAGCTAATACTGCAGAAGACAGAATCAGGTTTCAAAATTACCTTAACAGATTGGAGAACTGGGCCCAAACTAACAAAATGAATTTCAGTAGGGACATATGTCAGGTTCTGCACTTAGGAAAGAAGAACCAGATGCACAAATATAAGATGGCCCTATACCTGGTTTACTAGTAGTACCTGTGAAAAGGATCTAGGGGACTTAGTGGACCAGAAGTTTAACATGTAGCTGCAAAAAAGTTAATGCTATTCTAAGCTGCATCAACAGAAGTATTGTGCCCAGATCAAGAGAAATAATTGTACCACTCTATTTTGCCTTGGTCAGACCACACTTGGAATACTATGTCCAGTTCTAGGCACCACAATTTAAGAAGGATATTGACAAGCTGGAACATGTGCAAAGGAGGTGACCAAGATTATCAAGCGTCTTGAAACTAACCAAGCCTTATGAGGAATGGCTGAAGGAGGTGGGTATATGTAGCCTTGAAAAGAGGAGAATGAGAGGAGATAAGATAAAGGTACCCCTGCCCGTACGGGCCAGTCTTGACAGACTCTGGGGTTGTGCGCCCATCTCACTTAAGAGGCCAGGGGCCAGCGCTGTCCGGAGACACTTCCGGGTCACGTGATATGATATGAGATATGATAGCCATCTTCAAATATCTGAAGGGCTGTCACATGGAAGATGGAGCAAAGTTATTTTCTCCTGCCCCAGACGGTAGTAAGACCTAAGCCAATGTCTTCAAGATACAAGAAAGGAGATTTCAACTAAACATCAGGAAGAATTTTCTGACAGTAAGAGCTGTTAGACATTGGAACAGACACCCTTGGGAAATTGTGGACTGTCCTTCTTTGGAGGTTTTTAAGCAGAGGTTAGATGGCCATTTGTCATGGATGCTTTAGTTGAGATTCCTGCATTGCAGGGGATTAGACTAGATGTCCCTTGGGTCCCTTCCAACTCCTATGATTCTAAGAAATTAGAGACCTGAAGGCCCACCACTATTAGAGACTCCATTCTGAATTTGTATAGGGTTTACTCCATATCCTCTTCTTCTCCCGAAGATATCCAACAATGTAGTAGAGGTTTAGGATCAGAGCTTTCCTTCTCCTAGATCAGTGGTGGCCAAACCTGGCCCTCTCCCTGGTGCTGAATGGGGTAACTGTGCCCCTGAAGGACCAGGTGCACAGCCTGGGAGTCATTTTGGACTCACAGCTGTCCATGGAGGCGCAGGTCAATTCTGTGTCCAGGGTAGCTGTCTCCCAGCTCCATCTGGCACGGAGGCTGAGACCCTACCCGCCTGCAGACTGTCTCACCAGAGTGGTCCATGCTCTAATTATCTCTCGCTTGGACTAGTGCAATGCACTCTATGTGGGGCTACCTTTGAAGGTGACCCGGAAACTACAACTAACCCAGAATGCGGCAGCTAGACTGGTGACTGGGAGCGGCTGCCGAGACCACATAACACTGGTCTTGAAAGACCTACATTGGCTCCCAGTACGTTTCCGAGCACAATTCAAAGTGTTGGTGGTGACCTTTAAAGCCCTAAATGGCCTCAGTCCAGTATATCTGAGGGAGAGTCTCCACCCCCATTGTTCTGCCAGGACACTGAGGTCCAGCACCAGGGGCCTTCTGGCGGTTCCCTCACTGTGAGAAGCCAAGTTACAGGGACCCAGGCAGAGGGCCTTCTTGGTAGTGGCACCTGCCCTGTGGAACGCCCTCCCACCAGATGTCAAAGAGAACAACAACTACCAGAAGACATCTGAAGGCAGCCCTATTTAGGGAAGTTTTTAATGTTTGATGTATTGCTGTATTTTAATATTTGGTTGGAAGCCGCCCAGAGTGGCTGGGCAGGGTATAAATAATAAATTATTATTATTATTTTGACTACAATTCCATCATCTTTGACCACTGGTCCTGTTAGCTAGGGATGATGGGAGTTGTAGCCCAAAAACAGCTGGAGGGCCAAGTTTGGCCACCACTGTCCTAGATGGTCTACCTTCCCAGGTTGACGAGCCCCACCAGCCCCTCATTTCTCTCTACAGCATGTGCTGAAACCACCTTCTGGGCCGTTGGAAAGCCATTCCTGGGGTGTGGCTGTTGTTGCATGCTGACAGCTTCTAGGAACCACAGGTGAGAACCAAGTGCAGAGTGGAGACCAAAGGTGGACAAAGTACCCCGAAAGGAGCATGGTGTGTTCCCCCACCAGGGCTACTGCCGCTCCCCTAACACCCTAGCAGACAACAGGAAAGGAATAAAGGGTAGCTGTTTCTTTTTATTAACTTGAGTTCTGCACGTTACTTGGAACTAGTGATTCTGCAGGAGCCTAATGAACCTTAATAATAATATAAATGACCAACACATTCAAGTGGAATCAGCGGGCCCAATTCCACTGGAATGACTGAAGGATGAAATCGCACAGCCGACATAAAGATATGGCAGAATTACCAATCTTAAAAAATGACTGATTAGGAGCCAAAGCAATGAAGCGTGCAGAGATGCAGTGGTGTACTTTGGGCTCAAAGGAACCTTTTAATTGTTTAATTTCTCATGACACGTTAACAGTTCTCTCACAGCAAACAGGTTGGGAATTACTTTGAAAAACAATTCTTTGCCAGGACTTTGCTATAACAGCCATTCAGCCTATGTCTAGGTTGTTTTAGTTTGTTGTTATAACCTTCTGTCCTTGAGCATGAGCCGTGCAGTAACCTTTGTCAGCAAAAGAAAAGACCTGCATAAGTTACATTTTGTATAGTAACTGTTTTGCCACAGGCTTTATTTTTCTACATTGGTGTCTGCTGAGGTAAGATATCTGTCCCAGGACGCGCAAAGCAATGCACATAGCATGGAGATTACCTAATTACATTGGTGATTGGTGTCTTAGCCAATGTCCATTTAGATAAATCTGTCTTTCCTGCTGCAGTCATAACAGCAGAAGACTTCCTGTTAATTATAAACTTCTCTTTCCAGTCACAGTGAATTGGGCAGACAAAGACCGGGCCTGTGCTGAGCCAATTTCTCATCTTCCCATCATTTTTTGTTTGCAATGAATTATATTTTAGTGCTGAACTAATATTTTCAGCCAATCATTTTCTGGCCAATTGCAGGGCAAATATAAAGCAGCCTGGAAAATTGGGGGTGGCAGGGGGGGAGGGAGAATTTCAGGCAAATGTTCAGAGGTGAGTTTGGGTTCTTATCTTAATGACTGTATGAGGTGGCCAAGGGTTTTTGTTGTTTGTTTTCTTCATATCACACCAGTCTTTGGTGTTTCCACTGCCATTCCTGGAATACCCTTGAGAAGACACCACGTTGTCTCTGGCAGGTCTCAAGCAGAGCCTTTCCCAGCTCTCCTACGTGAGACAGTTTGAAATAAAGATACAAAAGACTGTAGTTGGGACCTTCTGCATGCAAAGCATCTGCTCTGCTGCTGAACTATAGCCCTTCCGAAGCCTGTCAATCTCATCAGTAGGACAAAGTGGAGCCGTGTCTGCCATGCTTCATATAAGAATTAAAGCAAGCTTTGTGACGAGGCTTTGACAATTTTGCGGGATTTGTGACCTTACCTTCTGACAAAGCATTACAGAGATGGAGATAGTCTAATTGTCAGTTTCCTATATTCTGACTGATAGTGCTGCTTAGCACTTATTCATGCAGGAATCCTTTTGCTCATTTACACTGACCTTGTTTTCAACATTAATAGGGTCATTTTGTCCACATATATTTTTTCCATTTCTATAATGTCTAGAGCTTTTAGTCTGTTACAGAGTTCCTTATTTCTATCTTTCAGGGTCCACCCCACACACATTTTAATTGCAAGGTGACAAATATTTTCTATTAAAGTACAGATACAGTTGCCAAGATCACAAATATAATTACAGATGTAACTCCACACAAAGATCAGGTCAGTTATGTCAACAGTAGCTTGCTTGGCTTTTCTCAAAGATTAAACAAACAAAAATCCCTGTTGCAGCCAATATTCATAGAACAGGTTAAGGTGGATTTGAAAAAATGAGAAACACTGCTGAAAGAGAAAGTGCTAAAGAGAAATTAAAACTGACTGAACACTCCATTACTCCTCTAAGTTATGTGTTTTAACACTTAACAGCTACAAGAATAAATTTGCTAGGATGGTGTCTCCAGCCATTGACTTCAGACATACTCTGTTTTTAAACCCTGCTCCACATTTTAAGAAAATTGCAATAATAATGTGGGTTTTAAATTGCACTTGGTTGGCATACTTTAATCTACAATTTCACACAGGCAATGTAAACATTTGTTACAGGAGTTCAAACTTTCCCATGGGAGAATGCTGCATTAGCCTTTTCTCTTTTTTCTTTTTAAAGCTGTGCATGTGTTGGGGGTGAGGGAGATATTACAAGGTACAGACTTGGAAAATGATGTGAAAGAGTATTTCTGTTTTATTTACAAACTAGTTACAACAATCTGATTCCAAACTGGAGTTGTGGTTTGGTAACTAAATCTTTTTTTCCTTTTTAATATGATAGCTGTATGTAGTGTTAACTTGGCTGAGATTTATTTGGATAAATATATTTTAAGTATCAGACATTGTTCCTCTCTTCTGGTGTTTTCCTCATTGTTTCATTCTTCTATTTGATTTTTTTAAAAATACACTGAATAGTAAAGTTGTACAGGTAGATTCTTTCTTTCTTTTTAAAATATTTTTTATTGAATGATTTTATGTTACAAAAAACAATACAACCATACTACCACTAAATATAATTAAGAAATAAAAATTACATACATCAATATTTAGTTCGTTTATTTCCTCCCAAACATTCCATACAAAAACTCACATATGTGCAGACACCCACCCACCCACCCACCCACAAAATGATAATAATGAAAGTAAATATTCCCCCCCTTTTATCTTACAAAATCTTTTCTTCAACTTTGACTTCCTGTCAAGTCCCTTTGCATATATTTTATCTTACAATCGAATGTACACAAAACAATAAATTTCTATATAAATTTTCCAATACATTCTGAAAACATAATAAATCCTTAATTGCTGTCCACCTCCTTTTAGTTCCTTTATCACTCAAATGCTAGCACGGAGTCAAAACTATTATTGTATTTTTGAACATATCTTTTATAACCATTCAATTTTTCCGCAAATTTTTTGCTTTGAGTTTCCTCTGAGTTTGCTATTCAATTGAGCTGTCTCCACCAATTCCTGTAATTTGATTTGCCAGTCTGTTATTTTTGGAGCCCCGTGATCTTTCTTTCTTTTCTTTTTTTTATAAATATTTTATTAAATTTTCAAATACATAATACAAGATCCCTACACCAAAAAGCCAGAACAAATACACCAAGAAACCATATAAAAATAAAAAAATAAAAAATAAAAAGAACAAAGAGAAAAATATAACCAACCGTTCAGAATAACTTTTCTTATATAACTAACTGGACTTCCTCACATCTCCTTACCCTGCATTATTTATAATAAGAATGTCAGCAAATTATTACCTTGTTTCATACCTTATTTTGTACTTTCCAAATATTATACTTCTAAATTTAAAGTAATTTTTATCAATTGCTCATACCTTAAAGTTAAACATAGTAATGCCTTAAATTTCGACCTTTTCTTACTTATAACTTAATTTTCTATTTTACAAAATCTATTTGCTGGAACTGGTGTTTTCTAAATCGTGCAAATACTTAACATTCATACAACTTATAATATTTTTGTAGATAGTCCTTAAACTTCTTCCAGTCCTCTTCCATTGTTTCTTCTCCCAAGTCTCGGATTCTGCCAGTCATTTCAGCCAATTCCATATAGTCCATCAATTGCGTCTGCCACTCTTCCAGTGTGGGCAAGTCTAGTGTCTTCCAATGCTTTGCGATGAGTATTCTTGCTGCTGTTGTCGCATACATAAAGAAACTTCTATCCTTCTTTAACACTTTCCATCCCTTGGCCACAAGTATACAAGCCGCTGTGGTTGCATACAAGAATCTTAAATTTTTTGGGATCTCTTTATCTAAAATACTTAAGGAGTGAGGAAGGAGTGAGGTACCACCTATGAGCCATTTTCATCATGTTCTCTCTTATATTATAGCTGGCTCTTTGGGATCTCTTTATCTAAAATACTTAAGGAGTGAGGAAGGAGTGAGGTACCACCTATGAGCCATTTTCATCATGTTCTCTCTTATATTATAGCTGGCTGTAAATTTCAAATTTACATTCCATAAGTTTTCCCAAACTTTTAGCATAATTGGATGGCCCACATCTTGGGCCCACTTTATCATTAAAGCCTTAACCTCCTCATCCATTACTTTGTAGTCTAAAAGAAGTCTATTCATTTTTGCGATTATTTTGGTTTTACTGTTCAGTAGTTCTCTTTCAAATCTTGAAGGCTCCTTTTCAAAACATATCTGCTTTTCCTATCTGAACACTTCATTCACCTAGAAGTAATCTAGCCAACTAGAAAAGTGATCTTTTATTTTCTCATAACTTATCAATACTAGTTGACCCTCCTCCTCCCAGTTCTCTTTGATGTTGTTGTCTTTTTTAACAGTGATTGCTTCTAGTGGAGAGTTCCATCTTGGGGTTTTCTGTTCCAAATATCTTTTGTATTTTTCCCATACCTTATATATAGCATTTCTTATTATATGATTTGAAAAACTCCTATACACCTTTATTTTCCCATAATTAAGATAGCCATGTCACCCAGAACGGGTGTCATGACCTTCTAGATCTAAATATCCCATTTTTTTTAATAAACACCAATCTTTAAACCAGAGAAGACATAAGGATTCGTAATATAGCTTCAAATCCGGTAATCCTTAGCCACCTCTTTTTACAGTATCTATTAATATCTTATGGTTTACTCTTGGTCTTTTACCCTTCCACAAAAACCGCTCAATAGATGTAGAAGTGGCTGTACCGATTCCTCCTTCAAGACAGTGGAACCACTCCATCACATAAATGTGTGTTAACCATGCCCTGAACATACACACCCCTGACAGACCACTCCCTCCCTGTCTAGCTTTAATCAGCTGTGAAGGACAGGTCAAGAAAGCGGGTGGTCAGTTGCATTGCTGCAAGCACCTTGTCCATTTCATCAAGCTGTAAAAACTGAAATTTATCCCATAGGAGAATGGAAGATTGTGCATTGAACACCTCACCTGAATCTGATAGCAGAGCTGGTCAACTTTATACTTAAACTAACTAGCAAAGGAGTCACAGCTGGATTCTCAGGTGACTCAAGCGCATCAACTGAAGCAAATGCTGACATTGTTCAAACTACTTAGAAAAATTTCACTGGATAGCAAGTAGCAGATGTGATGGATGCAGCAACTAAGCCTTCTTTGTGGGAATGTTGAGGGTGGCAGGAGAGGATATATTGATTATTAATATCCTTCCTAACTTGTGGCAGAAAGCTTCTTTACATAGCAGAGTTACATTTCCCTTCTTTAGCAGCAGAAAGCAGGTTGCAAACTCATGTGAGCCTCTTAAGACAATAAACAATTCAATCTGGCTGGCCCAGATTGAGATATGTTCTATTATTCCTGGTAAGACCCCTTTGATCCCTCCTAAAAGAATAAAGACACAACAATCTTATTTATAAGTAACAAAAAGTAGTTTTACTCACGATCAGGCAGAGCACAGTGTGATCCCTGAAGGCAGGCTTTAGGCTTAAAGTTATAAACATGTACTGTCAGGTTTACCCCATATGGGAAATAACCTGGGGGACTGCTGGCTGGCAGTCGGCAGTCCAGTCCAAGTGAATCAGAAAGTTTGCAGGACGAAAAAGAGGATCGAAGAGAGTGACTTGGCCTTTTGCCAGGTCTGGAAATGTCACGCCCACCTCCTAGTCACATGCAAGGAAGGATGCTCCAGGCCAGGAGGAACAGGAAGCTCAACTGACTGGACCAAACATTCAGGTCACTCCTAGCAAAACAAGGAATGTTGTACTTGACTGCTCCCAGTGGATTACATCCCACATTCTTCACTGCCTCCACATGATAGGCATATTTATGTGCTTGAAGAAGTCTTCAATCAGGAAGTCTTGTAACATTGAATCTCTAGCTGTTGTCCATCTTGTTTCATAGCCTGCAGCCCTCTGGTATAGAATCAAAGAATCATACCAGAGCCTGCCTCTCCCCATATGACCCAAGCTGGACCCTGCAATCATCATCAGAGGCCATTCTTTGTGTGCCCCCTCAACAAGAGGCCTGGAGGATGGCAACATGAGAACAAGCCTTTCTGTGGTGGCTTCCCATTTGTGGAATACTCTTCCCAAGGAGACTTGTCCAGCACCACCATTATATATCTTTAGGTGCAGGCAAAAACAGTCCTCTATGGGAAGGTGTTTGGCACTTAACTAGCTGTGGCCTTTTAGAAGTGGGTGAGATGTTTAATAAATTTTTCTTTCCTCTTGGTTTTAATGCTTTAAGTGTGGTTCATTGTCTGTCTGGTTGTAAGCCGCTTTGGGCTGCTCAGGGCAAAATAAAGTGACTAACAAACTTAATAAATAATAATAATGTTGCAGACTTTGTAGCATTGGAGAAGGTGCTCCAGGGTGATCCAGTTCATCATATGTTGTCATTCCATCCTAAGCCCCAGGCCTCAGCAGGATTGCCAGTTTTGACCACTAGAAAATCCCCCAGAGCATTCCGGAGTCCATCAGGTTCCTTTAGTCCTCTACCCTTTGCAGAGTGAGGTTGTTGGCGCGGGTCCATAGGATGTAGCATGGGGTCAGGGTATGCACACACACATTAAGGAATGTGGATGCACGATTCACCCCATGTTTGCTCTCTTTTGTAAGAGATGACAGTGGTGGTAGTGTGGCACATTGTGCACATACTACATCATTATTTCAACTTCTTATATCATCCAAAGGCCATCACCGCACCACACTTTATCTAAGGCTTAGTCTACATATGTGGTAGAACGATGCAAGTGTCTGGGGGTTCCACTTCAGACTGAATATGGGAGACACAAATTTAATGCTTCTCTGGATAAAATTCAAGTGTCAAAATAGCACAGCAGGAAGTAGATTTGAGCTAGAACATTTCTGCCAGATATTTATCCTTTACTATAAAAGGTAAAGGGACCCTGACCATTAGGTCCAGTCATGGCCGACTCTGGGGTTGCGGCGCTCATAATATGAACTGACTCAGGCCTTGCAAGTATTTTTACCACTTGTAAAAAATGGATGGCTATAGAACAGCCTTGGTAGATCAGGCAAGGCCTGTCTAATCCAGCAGTCAGGTGCCTCTTGGTGCAGAGCCTCCTAGGGTCCCTATTTTCCTGGGACATCCCTAATTTAGAGAAGCAATCCTGGTTTCTGATTTGATTCCAGAACGTCCCACTTTTCCTTAGGATGTCCCTATTTTATTGGATAAATGTTGGAGGTATGGAGTTATCCCACCCACGAGCCATCTGAAGGCAATCCTGCATAGTGATTTTTTAAAAAAATGTTTATTTTTTTAAATGTTTGTATATATGTTGGAAGCCGCCCAGAGTGGCTGGGGCAACCCAGTAAGGTGTGTGGGGTATAAAGAGTAAAATTATCATTATGGAATGGTATGTCCCTATTTTCATCGGAGAAATGTTGGAGGGTATGTTGGTGCTCACAAGCAGAGTGTCAATGTGGCAGCACCGTGTTTCCCCCCAGCATCTGGTATTCACTATTGATTTAAACTATAATAATATGAACTGACTCAGGCCTTGCAGTCATCATTGGAGGCCCATCTTAGTGTGCCTCCCCCACAAGAGGTCCAGAGGGTGGCAGCACAAGAACAGGCCTTTTCAGTGGTGGCTCCCCATTTGGTAAATGCTCTTCCTAGGGAGACTCACCTGGCTCCTTCATTACATATCTTTAGGTGCCAGGCGAAAATGTTTCTCTTCAACCAGGTGTTTGGCTGATTAGCATTCTATTGCTTTTTAAATGTGTTTATGGCAGGGGGTGATAGGTTTGTTTTTGTTTTATTATATATTTTGTATTTTCCTTTAGTAGGTTTCTGTGGTGAACCACCTAGGGATCTTCAGAAAAAGGGTGGTATACATATAAAACAAACAAACAAACAAATTTATCTGTCCCTAAATTATTTGTTTTTAAAAGCCAGTTTCATAGAATTGTAGAGTTGGAAGGAACCTTGAGGGTCATTTAGTCCAATCTCCAGCAATGCTGTGAATTCCGTATTTTAATTATGTGTTATGTGAAAAAGTAATTTGCAAAATAAACTTTATCATGCTATCCTGTATTTTAATGTCACGGGGTGGGGAATGCCTCCATTCTTTACTGCCTACATAATCTGTGATTTCATTAATATTGTATTTTTTGTAAAAAAAAAGTCAAAATGCCAAATGCTTTAAAATGATAAAACACACAATTGACAGAACACTTTAAAACTTTCTAATGTGCTTTATGTACACCATCTTTTATTTCTTACAACAAACTTGTAAAGGAGGTCAGTGTCCCAAGAGTGTCCCAGCATGTGCCCTAACACTGAGCTGAGGATCCCAAACCTCACTTAATGCCATCTTCTTATTCTCATGCTATTCTCATTTATTCAGATTTGGGACCTCAGAACATTCTTGTACAGAAAAATTGTATAGTGAGAGTTGCAGAAATTAACCTTGGTGACATGACTTTCTTGAATCCGCGCATTTATGCATCACATTCAGATCAGCAATCCAATGTTTAAGCACCGGGTGCTTTTTAATGCCAACATCATTATACTTTGAGAAAGAAATGTGGATTGGCTTGCAATTTTTCAAATAATTTAGCTTTCAAGAGCCAAAGCCCCAGCATTCATAAAGACTCAATTTTGCACTGCAGGGTAGCTGAGATGGAACCAGTCTCAGGGACCTGGAACGCCAGGCAGCTCAAGCAAGCAGCACGCAACTATTGCCGTCTGCTGTGCTTCCTTGCTTCACTTCCTTTATCTTAAATCTTTAGTCTGCCTACGAAGATGTACAGTAGGTGGAATCTGTCAGACATAAAGCCAGCAGGCAATGCAAAAGTGGAGACGTCTGGCGTCAGATTGATTAAACCAGTGCACGTGTCTGCAGAGAGCAAGATGTGGAGTTTAATCACTGGACACTTGCTTTCTGCTCTGTTCTGTGGTAGATAGTTAAGCAATGTTTTAGTCTTTGCAGTGAGCTCCACGAGTTCTCCTGTAAGTTAGAGCACAAACCTTTGCATGCATACTTGGAAGAGTAATCACTTAACTCTTAGCTGATACAGGATTGCAACCCTTTGAAATGTTATCAAATAAAACACACTTCCTTCTTTTCCCTAGCTATGCCATTACCTTGCTCTTATCAAAAAGTGTGGCAGATAATTCCACTTGTGTGGGATAATTAATTAGCACAGGCTGATTGAAGACTTAAATTGTTTACTGAACAAATGTAGCTTTGTTTCCATTTAACTATGTGAAACATCTGCTCTTTTGTTAACATTGTGTCCTTTATTGGTGATTTATTGGTGATTTTAAATTTCTATTTAGTGTATATTTTCATTGTTATAACTCTCCCTGTGCTCATTAATTTGATGAAGCATAGGCCAGAAATTGAAATAATATATCATTTTATGCCATCAAAACTCCATAAGGAAGGTGCTGTATTGGAGAAAGTCTTGTTCCTTATCACCATCCAACTATCCTTATGGAAGGACACTTAACATTTTAGAGCACGGAGCATGTGGAAAGGAGGCTAGCCTTCAGATGCAATACTCTCCCGACCTTCCGTGGGACTTGCTTCCAGGTCAACATGCATAGGATTGAACTGTGTATGTAAGAACTTGCATAACAATATGGTCACAGACCTGAACTAGCTGATATTTAAAGACTAGCCCACATGGAATGCATTATAAGAGACTGGTGTGCAATAAAGTGTGTATTAAAGTGTAAATTTTCTTCCTTGGAGAGGGTGCAGTTGATGAACCAGTCTGAGGCAAAACTAATGCCACCTGATACAAATTTGATCACTCTAATCTTTTTCATTATTGATTGTAATTCTGTTAGTAAACCAGGCAAGAATGATAGGATCATCTGAGGGTATCAACTAAGGCATCCAAGACAGCTCCTAGTGTTGGAAGGTTCTTCCTGACGTTTAGCTGAAATCTCCCTTGTATTGGTAAGAGCTCTTGGACAGTGGAAGGGTCTCCCTCGGGAGGTGGGGGACTCTCCTTCCTTGGCGATTTATAAGCAGAGGTTGGGTGGCCATCGGTCAGGGTTGCTTTAGCTGAGATTCCTGCATTGCAGGGGGTGGACTAGATGACTCTTGGGGTCCCTTCCAACTCTGATTCTTTGATTCTATGGGGGGGGGAGATGGGCAAGGAAGCTTCCTAAGCCAAATATTCAATAAGAAAAGGACATGATTGCATTGCAGGGTCCACAAGGACCCTTGCCTCTTTCCCTTGCCTCTTTAGCCATAGAAAAACAAAACATTTTTTTAAAAATATAGGCCATATTGGCCAGGTAGTGAACAAATATACAAGAGTCCCATGAAACTTTAAACTGACTAACAAATTAGCTAGAGGGCTAAAAAGTTGTTTATTTCATGGGGTGGGGGGTATTACTGCAGTATCTTTTTAAATTATTCCACTATTTTTGCAGCCAGGATATATTTTTTAATGCAAGTTTCCAGAAAAACATGGTATTATGTCTTGACGTATGATGCCAACAAAAAAGTACAATTACATTTTAAATAGAAAATATAAGAACCACGCATCCTTTGAAATGCAACCAGTTTACTTTGGCTTTGTTTAATAACCTCGTTCTCAGTCTTGCATTAAAGATTTGTAGCTTCTACTTTTAATAATGATGCCACATAAAGATGGTTCTCTTTGAACAGTTTCCTTATGTTCAGCTACACTCATTAGGAAATCCTGTGTTTCAAAGATCTTATCGAGCTGTATGACGTCTGTAATTATGCCACAAGAGGCCCTGCTTTTTAGAGGTTTCCAATTTTTCCATTTCTTGTTAATCTTCTTGGCTCTACTACATTGTGCTACACTCTAGTTAGAAACAGTGGAAACTGTCACTGTATGCAGACACTCCATTGACAACTGAGAAGTAAACGAAAAGATAATTACTAATGGAGGGAGGGGGAAATAAGCCAGGCAAGCAAAGGCCATTTCTTTGTGAAGGCAGAGTCTGAGTTCAAAACTTATTGTCCTACCAGTGAGGGGTGAGGGTGGATTTGAATTTCTGTTTTCTGCAGTTGCTTATTGAAGCAAGTCCCTAATCAATAAGGAATACTCATTGAGGCTCAAACCACTTTTGTTTTTAATAAATCTTTATCCAAAGTGGCATAGACAGATTGCAAATCTAAATGATGAAAGAGTAGTTGGGAAGAGGGTGCTTAGCCCTTTCCCTTCCTGTTATTTTCCAGCTCAAAATAACCCTTCTGCAACTATTTGCCCTCATGCTTGGCTGCTCTGGTCCATGTAGTCACGAAGAGTCGGACACGACTAAACAACAACAATCCTTCTTCTGCTCAAGAAGAGCCTACTTGCCATTCAACATACAGAGTCCCACTCAAAGAGAAAAGGAAAGAACCATAGAATGCCATGTGAGATGCACTTTAAGCCTGAAATTTCACCTGTAGCAACATTCAAACCAAGTGTGCAAGTGCTTGCGCATAACAGTGCATAAAAACAGATTCAGGTGGATAACCATGTTGATCTGTCATAGTCATAATAAATAACAAGATGAAGGATGTGAAAGATTTTTTTCATCTTTCATCTTGTTATTTATTAGTGCATAAAAAAATGGGGGGGGGGTGAGTTCTGCCAGCTGCCTTACCTTTTTGAAAGGGATGAACAGTGTAAAGATGCTTCTCCCTGCATGTCCCTGGCAGAGATCACTAGTGTGCCTTCCGGGAAGACACTCTGGCGATCATCAAAGGAACGCTCAGGGCGAACACGCTTCACCCTGCCGCATCCCTGGTGGTGCTTAAAAGGAGGTAGCAAGGCCACCTTTGTCCTGGAGCATCCTTTCTGAGGATCACCACATGTTGGGGGGGCTGGCCCCCCACCCCCATAGATGGCACCCCTGCACCTAGTTAACCTCTTCCTATTTGAAACTGCCCAGGCCAGGAGCCATGGGTACGTCAAGAGGGAAGACTAAGCCACAACCAGAGGAGAGGGAGGAAGCAGGGGAGGGGCAAGCAGAGAGTCAGGACAAGGAGCAAATGAGGGCCAACAGACATACCAGGAGACAAGGCTGAGAGCTGAGGAAGACCTCCTTGCTTCAGCAAGCCTTGACTGGATCTTAAATTCCTTCCTGCCCTGGAAGATCAAATAGTTAGCCTGGGGCTGGATCTACACGGAACTTTTTAACATTATTAGAATGATATTAGCTATGTCATTCTAAAACCTTTACAGGGCATCCTGCTTTTAAAAAGTTCCTCTCCTGTTTCCCTTAGTGCTGGCTCATGGTTGCTCTGCAGCGCCCTCTGGTGTCACATTTTAATAATACATAAAAAACGTTAGGAGTAATGCATCATTTGTCCCTCTGTTACCACAACCCTTCCTTAACCCTTTCCTAACGTTCTAAACCATGAGTGTAGATCCACCCAGGATGGACAGGTCAGTCCAGAGCCTGAGGATACTAAACTACCTATGCAGAGGCTGCAAACTGGGGTTTCAGGGCTCATCACATAGGGCAGCCATGCACAAGCCCAAATGCTCCTAGCTCAGTCCCCACCAGAGAGGGCCTCAAAGCTCCTGCATGTACAGTGGTACCTCGGGTTAAGAACTTAATTCGTTCCAGAGGTCCGTTCTTAACCTGAGGTACCACTTTAGCTAATGGGTCTCCCGCTGCCGCCGGCGCACAATTTCTGTTCTCATCCTGAGGTAAACTTCTTAACCTGAGGTACTACTTCCAGGTTAGCGGAGTCTGTAACCCGAGGTGTTTGTAACCTGAGGTACCACTGTATGTGTCTACTACCGTGATTAATGTACATATTCTTGGAGTATTAAAAATATAAGAACTCTGCCCCCCATTTAACCTACTCATTGTGAACATGCACACTGCTTGGTGGCTGCAAAAAGGATCACATAATGAATAATAGCACACCGTGAGAGAACTGGTAATTTGAAAGTATTTTATGGAGACAGTGAGACTAAACTATTTGAAAACAAATAGTTAAAGATTTCCAAGTCCAGCATAATTTAGCATGATGCTTACACCTATTACTGACAATCTATATATGTCTCTTGGTATTCAAAGAACCAAATTCTCTGGTCAGCTGAAGAAACTGGAGCTGATCATGTATATTTAATCTTCAATTCAGGTTAAGAAAAAGCAGCAAGCCTGCTCAGTTTGCCCAGAGGTAACTCAGGGATCTTCAGAGTATATTCACATATTACATTGGGAATCTGAAGCAGCATGTTTTTTAAACTTCATCATTGTTGCTGAAACATTTTCAATATGCCTCCATCTCCATCTCCCCTTCCACATCCAGCACCCACCACCTTCTAATGTATGGAGATCCTTTTCTATAGCCATCCATGTGTATACTATTCATTAGTGGTAACAGGGCTTTTTTCAGCCGGAACTCATGGGAACGCAGTTCCAGCACCTATCAGGTGAGTGCCATTGCCATTCTAAGAGAACGAGGGAGGTGTTCATGGTGAGTTCTGGCACCTCTTATTCTAGAAAAATAGCACTGAGTGGTAGTAATCTCACAGTGACATTGCACAAGGAACAGAGTAGGATACCTCCATGAGATGTCATGGAGCATCTCATCTGAACTTACAATTTTTTATTTTATTCATCCAGTTGCATAAATATAAGATGGGGGACACCTGGCTTGAAAGTAGTACATGTGAAGATGATCGAGGGGACTTAATAGACTACAGACATAATATGAGTCAGCAGTGATGCAGCAGCAAAAATATGTGAACACTATTCTAAGCTGCATCAACAGAAGTCTCATGTTCAGGTCAAGGGAAGTCATAGTCCCACTTTATTCTGCCTTGGTCAAACCACACCTGGAATACTGTGTCCAATTCTGAGCACCACCATTTAAGAAGGATGCTGACAAGCTGTAACATGTGCAGAGGAGAGTGACCAAGATGATCAAGGGTCTGGAAACCAAGCCTTGTGAGGAATGGTTGAGGGAGTTGGATATATTTAGCCTGGAAAAGAGGAAACTGAGAGGTGATATGCCTATGGACATGGGTGATCTGACCCTAAATAAAAGCGAAACAAAAGAAGTGCCATGGTCAGATCACTTCCTGGTGCAACTGGACTTATCTGTGACCCTTCCCCTCTGCAGGGAGGTGGGACCGATTTTTATGGTCTGCCCTGCCACTTAATGGATCCAAATGGTTTCCAGAGAGTGGTAGGGGATGCTTTATCCCATGTTGATGGCCTTTCAGATGATTCCCTGGTGGCCCGCTGGAATGCGGATTAACCAGGGCTATCGACTGACTGGCTCCGAAGCGCCCTCTCCGATTGCATGGAGCCTGGAGAGCCCCGTGGTTTTCCACGGATCTGAGGGCAATGAAACAATAGCTGAGATGGTTCGAGCGCTGGTGGCAGAAAACTCATTTTGTTTTTTTTTTTTTGTTTTTTTAAATAATGTTTATTCAAATTTTAAAGATTACAAGAAAAATATTTAAAAAAAACAAATACCAAAAAATACAAAAAATACAAACCGTTAAAAAAAAACCAACTCAAACCTTTACATAGCTTTCTTTCCTTTGCTTATTCCCTTGACCTCCTCACACCTCCCTTTTTTGTATTCTAGTTCAATTAAATATTTCAGCAAATCCTTTCCAGCTTTGTTTTTATCCTAGTAATTTATCTTAATATACTGTAATTTTACATTCTCATCTTTCACCAGTTAAAAAGTCAATTTTTACCTAATCCTTTATATCATTTCTGCTAAAATCACATTACTTCATTCCAATGTCCTAATATTCCTGGATTTTACAATATTTCTGTAGATAAACTTTAAATTTTTTCCAATCTTCTTTATCCTAATAATTTATCTTAATATACTGTAATTGTACATTCTCTTCTTTCACCAATTAGGCATCCATTTTTACTTTATTTAATCTTACTTCTCCTTAAAACTGATATACTTAAACTTAATATCTTAAAACATTTCCCCTAGGGTCATAAAAATTTCATTCCACGATTTTTCCAACTCTCATCAATTTTTTTTAAATAATATCTCCATATATACATTTTTAACTCCCAGTTTTCTTCCACAGTCCCCCCTCCCCGGTCTCGGCCCCTGCCGTCAGTTCCATCAACCTCCAACAGTCCATCAACCTGGAGATCTTATGTCCGAGGCTCTTAACTCTTCTTCATGTCCCATCTGCTTGATAATCTTTGGTACTAAAAAGCAGATCTCGGGGGAGCTCCAACCCATCGATGCTCATATTCCTTCTTAACAGGTCTGCCAGATTTCCATAGTTAAGGCTAGGGCCCATAAAGTATTCCAAATCTTGTTTCACAATTCTTCCAAATCCAAAGGCCCCAAAAGCTCCAATCACCTCTTGGCTCAAATTCATACCCCAAAAGTCATTTGATCCCCCCATAAGGGGGTCTCTCCACCTTTCATTTTCCAGATCAGGCCAGATTCCCATCTTCAATGACTGGCTTCTCCTAATTACAGTCATATAAGGCCTCATCTTGTAATCCTCCACTTGCCTCTGTAGGGTTAAGGCTCCCCCTTGTATTGCTTTATACTCCACAACAGCAACTTTCTCCTTCTCTAATTCATCAATATGTTCAGTTAAGAAAGATTCCTGTGCCGGGTTCTTGTCAACTTCTATGCTAATGCCCACTTTTGTTCCCAAAATATCAATACTGGTAGCCATGGCATCCATCTGTTTATGCAGCTTTCCCAACAGATAAAATGTCCTATTCAGTACAGACACTACTTCTTCCTTAGCCGACATCCTTGAGATGTTCAAGGTCAAAGCTGGTTTCTCACAGTTTTTATCTTTATCTTAAAGCCAATATCCCAGCTACACTCTTGTAACAATGTCCCAAAACTCCCTCTAGAGGGAAACAGTCTCCATTTGTCAATCCTTTCCAGCACAGTTCAAAAAGTAAAATAGTAACAGTTCCAATTACCTTTTCTTCTTTTTTAAACGCAGAAGCGGACAGTAGAAACAATGTCTTCTTTTATGTCTTGACAGCTAGCTGTAAAATTTATCCTGTTTACCGTTGATGGACTTTTTGCAGACCGTTCCCAGGTTCAGAGATGTGGTGTTTCGATTTTTAATTTTCCAGCTTCTCCTGCAGACTTCCCCTGCTTCCAAGGGGAGTAGTAATAATAGTTTCAATCGGCTTGAACTAACTGCTTACTGTGAGTAATTTTATGGCACCACTCTCCTGGAAGTGGTAGTATTCTTGTGAGGAAGACTAAAGGATTTAAGGAGCTCCCCAGCACAGTGCCCACGACGGTTCTCCTGCAAAATTGACTTATGGGTCATGGAAAACGTCCAAGAGACTCTGACGAGGCATTATCCTCTCCGAGCCTAAGCAATTAAGAAAGGGTTCACCTAAAGAAGGGAGAGGCCCCGAGGAATGTACCTACTCAATAGCAACTCAAAATCGTTTCGATCCTCTAACTGCCCTTGAAACAACATCAGAAGATGAGGCCCCTGAGACGTTACAAATTGGAAACGCTAATGGTAACACAAATGGGGATGGTCCCTATCCGAAGGAGGAGTTGGTAGCCGAATCGGTCTGCACAGGATGCGAGCAACTCCATCTAATAATTAGAACTCTAAACTGTATATTTAAGAGAATTGACGGCCTATCCTCTCAGCTGCATAGCCTTCAGCAAAAACTGGATGACCAGCCGGCACAGACAGCCCAAGATGGGGCAGTAGATGTTCCATTGCGCCGGCAGGAAGCTCCACCAAACACTGATTGCATGAAGAACTGCAAATACAATCTCAACCCCGCACTGAATCGCCAATCCCTGATTCTACATCCAAGGAAGATTTCCCTAACCTTCCGGGAAAGGGACCTAAGTTGGACAACGCTACATGGGTCTAAAGAGCACCTCAGATGGCTTCTAAAACTCGAGACATCACAAATAGATCTTTGTGCTGTGCTTCCCTTAGTCCGCCAGAACAGATATCAGAGAATAATGCTGGCTTTCCGCTCTGCAAAAATCCCCTCTCTTCTTATTCAGCAAAAAGTGTTTTTGAATAGTCTTGGCATTTTTCCAACGAGAGTTTTCATGGACTCCATAATTAGACCCCTCCTATCGGAGAGATTAATCAAGGAGACGGTACAACCTTCCCATCCTGAACCACAAAAGAGGGCTGAGCTGTACACCTCATGTCAGGGCCAGTCCCATAGTACCCCCACTCCTACAACTAAACACTATGATTGTGCCAGTAACTCTTTGACACCCCAGGAGGAAAGAGAGCTTATCGCCTCCTTTGGAGAGTTACCAGCGATGGAACAACAAGAAATTATAAATAGGCTGGACTCACTTAAACTTCAGCTCCTAAGTATCGCCTGCAACGGAGTTACTATGAATAATAGCCACTCTAACTTAGCGGTGCCATGCCCCATGGAGGTGGAAACAACAATCCCCCAATATCCAGCATATAAGGTGCCATCGGCATTGGATGGGAAGGTCTCACTGCTGGAGGCAGACTCTTCTCCTCCCCTTCACACTGGTAACTCATCCCTGCTTTTAATAGACTTATCTGTTCCCTCTGAGATTAACCGATCAAAGAATGAATCTCAGGATAACACTCCCCTGGATAAATCGTCGCCCCTGCACCCCTCCATGCCGGACTTGGAATCAACATACATCGAAGACCATCCATGACCTGAGACGGTAGTGGCCACTCCAAGTCAGGCTTCTCCACCAAAAATCCAAAAATTACGTGAGGAAGACACTATAGTGTCGAGAGTCAACACAGAGTGGACTGAAGACCCAGCAGGACATATAAATCAAATGATCACAAGTGTTTCGGTTAGATCCCCAAAGAGGACGGCTCCAGCGGACTTGGCAGGAGCCTCTTCAGAGCCTAGTTGGGCCCGACAGCTAAAATCGCCAAATATTATCTCTACTCACCAGGATGCTAACTCTTTTCTGCCCCCCCAAAAGTCTGGCCCTTGCGACTTGATCGTGCCACAACCGACTCGCACCAGAGCAAAAGACCCACCACAACCGGCGCGCACCAGAGCAAAAGACTCACCACACCAGGACGTCAACCCTCAGCAAAGGAAAATAACAGACTTCTTTAAGGGAGCGTCCTTGCTGCATAAGAGCTTCCCACAAGAATTTAAATGACGGTTAGCCGGACAACCCAAAAAACCACCAATATCGATCCTCTGTTGGAACATCGCTGGCTGGCGTAGGAAAAAATGTGACCCAGAATTCCAGTCGTATATCAATTCGTTTCATATCATTCTATTGCAAGAAACTTGGGAGGAGGGTGAAATTGTTATAAACGGATTCGACCTTCTATCTCTTCCAGCTTGCCCCTCCCAGAAAGGAGGACGGCCGAAAGGTGGTCTAGTAATAGGTATCTCACTGAAGCTGCATTTCAAATTTTCATTAGTTTTGACTGCTCCCTCCTATGCTTTATCCCGGTTGATGTCGGGGGGGGGGGAAGTATCACTGCTAATCTCCAATGTCTACCTCCCGCCAGGGGGTTCGTCCCTTGAACTGCATGATAGATGGAAAATATTAGAAGATCATTTAGTATCATGCCGAGTTAAATATTCCAATAGCCAATCCTTAATTGGGGGTGACTTTAACGCACGCATAGCAGCAAATTGGGTCGATTTAACTAAAGCTAAATGGTGGTCTGCTCCATGCCTCGACAATTATGATTTGAGACACGCCGTGAGGAGAACCTCAAAAGACTCTAAAGTAAACGAGGCGGGAGTACTTCTTTACCAAATGGCTATTCGCTTAAACCTAGTACCCCTGAATGGTTGCTGCCCTCCCGATATACCGGGGGAGTATACCCACCTAGGCATAAAATCAAACAGTGTACTAGATTACCTTTTAGCCTCGAGTGATCTGATGCCGAAAGCTCTCTCTTTTAAGATTGACAATATTCAGTTCAGTGACCACCTTCCACTTGCTGCTATGTTTGACCTAGACTGGCACGGGGACGAGTACAGTCATCCAACTCAATTAGACACTAACACAGAAAACCCGGTAGAGGGCATTAATACGGCATTACGAGTGAAGGGTATAAAGTGGTCTGTAACGCAGGCTCAAAAATATTCTCAATTTTTTCAGCAGGAGATCGTACAAACCTATTCAGCCCTTGACATAACCTCATATGAACACGATCAAACTATTAATCTATTTGCCAATCTGTTGAATGACCTCACGTCATTCTTTACTGTCCCAACCCACCAGGTAAATCGGGCCCACTCCAAGACAGGTGCACTGTGGTTTAACCGTAATTGCAAAGAAGCCAAACAACATCTTTGTGCTATTTATAATGATTACAAATCCTCAGGGGCGACTATGCTTCCCAAGGAGTACTATCAGGCAAAATCAGCTTACAAATATGTGCAAAAAAAGGCCAAACAGGAATGGCAACTGAACCGCTGGCATGCACTTATAGCTGCCTCAAATACCCGTAATTCCCGAAAATTCTGGCTGTTGGTTAACAGAAAATCTAAAAGTTACCCACTAACCGTTATTCCTGCCCCAGTTTGGGAATCATTTCTAAGGAACTATTTTGCCTTACCAGACCTTAACATTAATAAAATCGATGGATTCTATGAGCAGCTCCCTCTTTGGCCACCCACTGATCCGGAAGAAATCCACGGACTCATTTCCAATCTCAAAGTTGGAAAAGCCCCCGGTCCCGACCTAGTCCCGGCGGAAGCTATAAAACTTCATGCACACTGGTGGGCGAAAATCCTGGCCGTTACTTTTGATGCCGTAAACAACAGTGGGAAGGTTCCAAGAATATGGAAGGATGCGATTATTATTCCAATTCATAAAAAGGGCTCGACAGATGACCCGGGAAATTACAGGAATATCAGTTTATTGTCAATAATTGGGAAAATATATGCACGGTTCTTGTTAACTAAGCTTACTAAGTGGGCCGAAGAGAACAAGCTGATTGGGCCTGAACAGGCTGGTTTTAGACCGAATCAGTCAGCGGTTGATCATGTCTTAGTTTTATACCACCTTGCCCGGAAATATTCCGCCCCAAATAGAGGCCAACTTTGTGCAGCCTTTATTGATTTAAAGGCCGCTTTTGACAGCATCCCCAGGGGATTACTTTGGGGAAAATTAGCACGATGGGGAATAGACAAAAGACTTTTGTGGCTAATAACTAAATTGCATGACGGATCAGCCGCAAGGGTGAGAATCACTCCGGCCGGCGACCTCTCAAACTCAGTAACCATCAATAGAGGTGTCCGTCAAGGATGTATCCTTGCTCCGACCCTTTTTAATCTATTTATGATATGAGGGCACCTCTGATAGATTCTCAAGAAACGATCCATGCCCCCCGCCTTGCCCAATATCGTTGCCCCCTTCTACTCTACGCAGACGACGCAGTGATCCTATCTTTCTCAAGAGTAGGCCTTAGGAGGGCACTGAAAATTTTTGATGCTTACTGCAAATCAAATTTTCTTACAATTAATCATGCCAAGTCCAAAGTTCTAATTTTCACCAAGAGTCGAAAAACCTATAATTGGAGAATAGACGGAAAAGCCATTGACCAAGTCTTTAAATTTCAATACTTGGGAATCCTTCTCCAACACAACATGGCCTGGAAGGTCCATCTGGCATATGTATTAAATAGAGCTAAAGCCCTTTCCTTTGCGCTACTGCGTTTTTTCTTTGCAGATGGGGCTTTCCATATTCCATCAGTGTTCCATATTCCATCAGGCAAAGGTGATTGCAACAATAGCATATGCAATTCCAATATGGGGGTCCTTTGTTAATCTAACCCAATTGGAGGTAATCCAAAACCAGCTGCTAAGAAGGTTGCTAAAATTACCCAGGTGTGTAGGCAATACTGCTATACGTCTCGAACTAAATGTTACATCTCTAGAAACCACATTATGGAAATGCATCCTCTGTTACTGGTTGGCATTATGGCATAAACTTCCAAATCTCCACTTGATACAGTGTCTCTGGAGAGACGACTTCCCTAGCCCTTGGGCAAAAATAATACATGGGAAACTTGTGTCCTTAGGACTGTCTACATCTGAACTACTAAAATTGGATTTAATTTCTGCCAAGAGAATTATAACTCACAAATTAGAGGAGATGGATTTACAATTTAATATTGCGACAGGTGGTGGCACCTGTTCGCCGATAAACCTTGGCTTAACACCACCAACAAAGCTTCCATCTTATTTAACTACCTTATCTGTGGTGATGCACAGGTACGCCTTTATAAAGGCTAGATTCAATGTTTTCCCATCAAATGTGTTGGGTAATAGACTCTCCAACGGACAGATCTCACTCCTCTGTGACTGTAAAAGTGGATCTACAGAATCGTTATATCATATAATCTTCTGTTGTCCTATACATTCGGCTTCACGGTCCAAGTTTCTGGCCCCATATTTATCGAGAATAGCTGACAGACCTCAGGAAGCCCAAATAATATACTTATTAAACGACGAAGACTCAAGTAGATCCCTTGCAGTCGCTAGATAGCTGATTAATGTCTTATTTCATAAGAGGAGAAATGGATCACTGTATGACTCTGACAGCTTAGCCAAACTTAAGAACCATCAATAAGTGCCAGAACTAAGACGCATATCCCCCAAAATCTGAGGGATTTGAATTGCGGTTGACATAGAGGGAGCTTATTGTGTATAGTTTACTTAATTGAAGTAAAATTGGTTTTATAGGGGTGTTTTAACTTGGAACTGTTTAAATTGTATTGTTTATGGATAAATTTTGATGTATTGTTTTTAGATATGGGCCAATGGCCGTAATAAACCAATCAATCAATCAATAGTTTCAATCAGTGGAGTTTTAATCCTTTACGAAAGACTTTCCAAGACCTTAGTTAACAACTTATTTGCTTCAGTCTATTTACAGAAAGGGAAGGTGGACTTCCTGTTTAAACCTTCCTTGTTCAGTGCCAAATTAAATTATTTTAAGAGTCCAATTTCCCGTTCTACTCATGGGTTGTTGTTTAAAATCCAATTATCCACAAAAAGAAGTCAGCGCTCTCCGACAGCGGCAATGCGGCTTCGCTCCGTGCAAAAAGCGGTCGATTCAAAGCACCGCGCCGCTCACCACGACGTCACTCCAGATTCCCGATATCGGGTCTCCTCGCGAGTAGGGGGCGCAAATGGTGCCAGCCGAATCCCAGGTTCACAGGCTTCTCCACCTGTCATTTCTAAGGGTCTCCGCCTTTGCCGTGGCGGTCAGACCCTGTTTTTCACGGAGCTGGTTCCTCCGATCGGGAGGAGCTCTGCCATTGCCGGAGGTGCCAACCCGGAAGTCCAGAAAACTCATTTTGAATTGGACTGGACACGGGTTAGAACTTAATGTCGAGCCTACCAAGTGGCGATGGCAACAGTGAAGAGAACCTTCTTCACCACCTCTATTGCATCTGCAGTAAATGGCAGCAGGACACTCTTTCAGATGGTTCACAATTTAACAGATTCTGACTCAACATCAGGAAGAACCTTCTGATCGTAAGAGCTGTAAACAGTGGAACAGACTCCATCAGAAGGTGATGGACTCTCATTGGAGGTTTTTAAGCAGAGTTTGGATGGCCACCTGTCATATATGATGTAGCTGAGATCCCTTCATTGCAGGGAATTGGACTAGATGACTCTTGGGGTCCCTTCCACTCTATGCCTTCTGAACACCAAGCATCACTACCAGTTCCCGAGAGGGGGCTGGGTGAGGCCAGGGAGTAGCGTGGACACAGGGGGCACGGTTGGACTGGCTGCCCTGCTGCCTGCTACTGAATGGCTTACTAATTGACCCTGATTATTGTGGTGCTTTATTTCTCCCACCAGCTGTTCCTGCCTACATACATGGAACTCTGGGACTGGGAGTTTTCTCTCTCACACCCACAAACTACACATCCTGGTTTAACAGTACAAGCAAATTCTGTTTTCTAGAGAGGGACTTGCTGCTCAGAATATTGTTAGTTCTGCTCTAACCCTGCTTCTACTTGGCTCCAGAAATTCTCACAAAATCTGGATGATAGGAACAGATACAGGAAAATAAGTGTCTATAATTATCTTCAAGTGTAATCTGCAGTTTAGCCGAGATTTCTCCTCTGCATGGCAATAGGGTGGCAGTTTGGGTCCGGACACTGAAACAGGATTTTGTATTTGTGTAAATGCACATACTAAAGGTCAGAATTTCTTTAATTTCAAATAAAAAGGGGAATGCAATTCCTCAACTCTTCACCCCAACAGGACTCTCAAAATAGCTAACCATATCTGAAACAGCAATAAAACCAAGGCATAAAAATTAAAATATCAAGCCATGTAATAACCAGCAGAAACCTGTGAAACTTGGTCTTTCTCCAGTAATACAAAATACTCCCTTAAATAATCCAAGGAAAACCTTTGCCTAAAATAGCACTTGCCATTTTCATCATAAAAAACTTACAAGCATTTGGTCCCACTATGCCCTTGAACAGATTTCATTCTCTTTATTATGGAAGACCAACTGGGTTTTCATAATCTGTAAAAATGGAGTAATCTGGCAGGAGAGAGGGTGCTGCTGCCACAGAAGAGGCTAGTGGCTTTTACTGGCTACCTTAAGAACTTATACGTACCATAAAAATGGAGAGCACATTCCTTCACATATGGACTCGATCTATGCAGTAAGATGTTGCATGATCACTCCTCACGTATGTTTCTTTCCTACCAAAGTATTGTTTCATATGCTGTTAGTTCTAATTTCACATTTGTCAAAGGAAGGGAAAGCTCTAGCTTGAATAGCTGCCTTTGGAAAGGTAGGTTGAAGTTATTGCTAGAGTTCCCATATTTCAAAAAGTGAACATCCGGACACAAAAGTTGTTAATGATTTATTATTATTATTATTATTATTATTATTATTATTATTATTATTATTATTATTATATTATTATTGTTGTTGTTGTTGTTGTTTTGTTGTTGTTGTTGTTGTTGTTGTTATTATTATTATTATTATTATTATTATTTGCAAAGTTGTACAGTTTTTTCCACCAGAATTTAGTTTTGCTTCTGACTGTAATATTCCGGCTGTTTTCGGGAAATTCTGGACATATGTCAACCATAGTTATTGCACGCATGAAGCAAAATGCACCATCTTTTATTTTTAAAGAAGATCTTCTGCTTTATTTTTTAGTTGGAAAAATCCACTTCCCCAAGAAAGGTTTCAGTACTGTTGTCAGCCTTTCAGCTCTTTGGCAGAAAAAAATAACTGAGTCTTTAGCTGCTGACATCAAACACACAGTAGGCTGCTGTCCCCAAAGCTGGATGGCTCAGGTCACAGAGGTCAAGTGCCTAATAGGAGAATGTTTTAATTGTGTTTCTGTGCCTGCCCTTCACTGACCCATTGGCAGGCCTCTTTGGGTCACGTGGTGGCAGTTTATGAAAGGGTGAGAAGGAAAAGTGGTATTATTCAAGCATCACCATTACTATGGCATAGTGCAGGTAGGGAGAACACAAGGCTTCAGCTACTGAGTAATCCTGCAAATTGGTTAAACTAACAATGGAAAGCACTATGTGTTGTCAGGCTGAAAAACTAGAGCCCCCAGACACGCCCTCCAACATGCCTAATCCTGCCAAACAGTACAAAATCCTATTACTCAGTGAATTAAAAATCCTGCTTCAACACCCCATTTGTCTTAAAGTGTTTCAACGTCTACAACAGAAATGCAATACTTTTTCAGTCATATAATTACCTGCATACTGGTCTCCCCCCCCCCCAGCACTTTTAATCTTCTGTGGCAGGATTTAACCTTCTTCTTTTTCCATGTTCTTGTTGAAAAATAAAAAAGGGTCGGTTTAAGCCAGAGTATACACTAGTTTCTACTTCACTCTACTCTACTCCACTCTCACATTTTGGGGTATTATTATTATTATTATTATTATTATTATTATTATTATTATTTTACTGATAGGGAAAAATCAGTTTGGAAACAAGTATTGAGTGTTATTTTCAAAAGAGTGCACACTGTAGATAATAATCTATATGTTTTTGCCAGTGCTATTTTTCTAGAAAAAGAGGTGCTGGAACCAGATTTGAGAAACACTGCTCTAGGGGTACCACCAACACATCCCCCTAATGGGAAGTTGTAGCAGGTGCCACCAGAATCTGAGGGGCTGGGCTAGGGGAGGTTCACCCAGCAGCAGTGGCTGGGCCAGCTGGCACCCCTCCGCCACCTGAAGCAAGGGCTGCATAATGGGTGGACCAGCCCAATGTTAAACCCAGACACTCCGTGTTACAATTGTCTTTTTGTCCATATTGGGGTACTGCGACAGACAGTGTGACTTTCGTGGCTGCATTTTCACCTCAAAGCAGCACTTTGTTTCACCTGAACATTTTATCTTGCTCTATTTTAAAAGGAAAGGGCATTCAGTAATTTTTCCAATGCATTCCAGAGGTGTCTATTTTAGAAGGTGAGATTGAAGCATAGTTGTCGTGCATGTGTATTTTCAACATATGTTTTCAAGATTTTAGAAACAAAACGTCAAACCACACTTGATTTGGAAGTGTGCATGCAACTCTTATAAAGTTATACAAAGTCTTATAAAGTTATAAACTCTTATAAAGTTATAACTCTTAGAAAGTTATACAAAAAGCAGTGTCAATGATGAAACACAACATAATGAAAAATCAAACAACCAAGATTTTTTAAATTACACATGTTCACGCAGCACACGTTCGTGTTTAAAAATCATTACACACACACTATAAATTCAGCAACACAAATCATTATGCACAGTGAATTTGGGAATTATACTAGGGCCTTGAGCAGCATGTTTCTCAGAAAGCTACTCCAGACACTGGTTGAGACTGAGGCAGCATTCCTGGCCTGGTTGCTTAGTCATTGAAATGTAGTGCCGTTGGCTGAGTTGTGAAAAAACAGCTGTGGCCCTGTAATCAAAAACTAGATTCCAGAACATTGATCATGCAACTCTGTCCTGCTTAAAAGAAAACTGGTATAACCTGAAACAAGCTGTGTACTGAAAAGAAAAAAGTTGTACATTTATGTGTAAAACAATTAACAAGATCTGAGAAAGAAAGCAAACAACTTTCCAGCTGGGCTCCTTGAAAAAAAGGCTTATGTCCCTTTGCTTCAACACAGCAAAGGGACATAAGCTCCCCTATGAAATTGTCTAAGTGTTTGTATACAATTTCAGACGTCACTTTCTCTGCATTGTAGTTTTCAATCAGAAAGTATGCTGACTCTGTAAATGCATACATCACATTTGGTGTTAGGTGGTACATGTGCTGTGTTCTATGTGACCAGTTGCATTACTGTCTGCAGTTATGCTAAAATTTGCACATACCTAAAGAGTACCGTGTACTCTTCTTTTAGAAAAAAAGGTGCTGGGACTGCTTATCCTTGAGTACCCCCAGGAAAAAAGCACTGAGAGTACCCAAGGCAGAAACAGCACATCAACTGCTAATGAAGCATGCAACCTTTGCATCTACAGTGGTACCTCGGGTTAAGTACTTAATTCGTTCCGGAGGTCCGTACTTAACCCGAAACTGTTCGTAACCTGAAGCACCACTTTAGCTAATGGGGCCTCCTGCTGCTGCCGCGCCACCAGAGCATGATTTTTGTTCTCATCCTGAAGCAAAGTTCTTAACCTGAAGCACTATTTCTGGGTTAGCGGAGTCTGTAACCTGAAGTGTATGTAACCTGAATTGTATGTAACCTGAGGTACCACTGTATATTTTATTTACAGTCTTGACCTTTGACCTTCTTAAGTATGCATTTCTCAGATCACTTACATTAGAAAAGTCCTGGAGGAGTTGGAATGATGCTTTTTCAGAGCTAATGGCTTGAGCTTGTACAGTAGATGAAGTTACTGGGACTGAAATAGTTCATGCACACTAGGCTAACCAACAATTCATTTGCATTCTTAATGTGTGAAAACACTGAACTTTGGGCAGACAGCATAGTCCCTTTCCATCAGGGTGTTCAATCTACCATTTTATTTTAATGCCTCTTGTCATATCTCTTCTAAATCAGAGCTGAAGTTAATTTTTATTACATGCACATTTTTATGAAGATAGATGTGATAACCTTTTTGTCTGGTCTGTATGGTAGATAATACTTTGCTCCAGAGTTATTTCCTAGAACAAATATTTTTGGGAATTTAACTCAAATGCATAACACTGATTTCAAAGCCCACTGTATAATTACATGGGCTAATATTTATATACATGGTCTCAGGCAAGTTTGTTGTTGTTTAGTCGTTTAGTCGTGTCCGACTCTTCGTGACCCCATGGACCAGAGCACACCAGGCACTTCTGTCTTCCACTGCATCACGCAGTTTGGTGAAACTCATGCTGGTAGCTTCGAGAACACTGTCCAACCATCTTGTCCTCTGTCATCCCCTTCTCCTTGTGCCCTCCATCTTTCCCAACATCAGAGTCTTTTCCAGGGAGTCTTCTCTTCTCATGAGGTGGCCAAAGTATTGGAGCCTCAGCTTCCCGATCTGTCCTTCCAGTGAGCACTCAGGGCTGATTTCCTTCAGAATGAATAGATTTAATCTTCTTGCAGTCCATGGGACTCTCAAGAGTCTCCTCCAGCACCAGAATTCAAAAGCATCAATTCTTTGGTGATCAGCCTTCTTTATGGTCCAGCTCTCACTTCCATACATCACTACTGGGAAAACCATAGCTTTAACTATATGGACCTTTATTGGCAAGGTGATGTCTCTGCTTTTTAAGATGCTGTCTAAGTTTGTCATTGCTTTTCTCCCAAGGAGCAGGCGTCTTTTAATTTCGTGACTGCTGTCACCATCTGCAGTGATCATGGAGCCCAAGAAAGTAAAATCTCTCACTGCCTCCATTTCTCCCCCTTCTATTTGCCAGGAGGTGATGGGCCCAGTGGCCATGATCTTCGTTTTTTTGATGTTGAGCTTCAGACCATATTTTGCGCTCTCCTCTTTCACCCTCATTAAAAGGTTCTTTAATTCCTCCTCACTTTCTGCCATCAAGGTTGTGTCATCTGCATATCTGAGGTTGTTGATATTTCTTCCGGCAATCTTAATTCCGGCTGGGGATTCATCCAGCCCAGCCTTTCGCATGATGAATTCTGCATATAAGTTAAATAAGCAGGGAAACAATATACAGCCTTGCCGTACTCCTTTCCCAATTTTGAACCAATCAATTCCAGTTCTAACTGTAGCTTCGTGTCCCACGTACAGTGGTGCCTCGCAAGACGAAATTAATTCGTTCTGCAAGTTTTTTCGTCTTGCGAGTTTTTCGTCTTGCGAAGCACGGTTTCCCATAGGAATGCATTAAAAATCAATTAATGTGTTCCTATGGAAACTGCCTTCAGACCAGGTCCGGGACAGTCTGTCCCCCGACCTCTTCTGAAGGCTGGGGGGGGGGGACAAGGGCTTTTTTCCCCACCCCCAGCATTTAAAAAAAACCCGGGACAGCATTTTAAAATGCTGGCGGGCGGCAGCGAAGGCTTTGCTGCCGCCCGCCAGCATTTAAAAATCGCCCCGGGACAGCGGAAGACTTCTCCGCTGTCCCGGGGCGATTTAAAAGCCCCCGGGATGGCAGGCAGGGGGGACAAAGACTTTTGCCCCCCGCCAGCCTTCAGAAGAGGTCCTGGATCTCTTCTGAAGGCGGGCGGGGGGCGAAAGTCTTTGCTCCCCTCCGCCTGCCTTCAAAAGCCGTCCGCTCTTAAAAGCCCCCGGGAAGGCAGGCAGGGGGGACAAAGACTTTTGTCCAGGACCTCTTCTGAAGGCGGGCGGGGGGCAAAAGTCTTTGCTCCCCCGTGCCTGCCTTCCCGGGAGAGCGGACAGCTTTTGAAGGGAGGCGGAGGGGAGCAAAGACGTTCCACTCTCCTGGGAAGGCAGGCACGGGGGAGCAAAGACTTTTGCCCCCCGCCCGCCTTCAGAAGAGGTCCTGGACCTCTTCGGAAGGCGGGCGGGGGGCAAAAGTCTTTGCTCCCCTCCGCCTGCCTTCAAAAGCCGTCCGCTCTCCCGAGAAGGCAGGCACGGGGGAGCAAAGACTTTTGCCCCCCGCCCGCCTTCAGAAGAGGTCCAGGACCTCTTCTGAAGGCGGGCGGGGGGCAAAGGTCTTTGCTCCCCCGTACCTGCCTTCCCGGGAGAGCGGAAAGTCTTTGCTCCCCCCCTTCAAAAGCAGTCCAGGACAGAGGAGAAACACGCTGCGTTTCCCCGCTCTCCCGGGAAGGCAGGCAGGGGGGAGCAAAGTCTTTGCTCCCCCCGCCTGCCTTCAAAAGCCGTCCAGGATAGCGGGAAGCGCTTCCCTGCTATCCCGGACTGCTTTTAAAATGCTGGCGGTGGGGAGCAAAGCCTTTTGGCCCCCGCCGGCCTTCCTGGACCTCTTCTGGAGGCCGGAGGGGGGGGGAAGGCTTTGCTCCCCACCGCCAGCATTTAAAAGAGGTCCCCGGAGATTTCCCTATGGGCTTTCTTCTTGCGAAGCAAGCCCATAGGGAAATTCGTCTTGCGGAGTGCCTCAAAAAACGGAAAACCCTTTCGTCTTGCGGATTTTTCGTCTTGCGAGGCATTCGTCTTGCGGGGTACCACTGTAGAGATTTCTCAGGAGACAAGTTTCTCAGTTACAGATGTCTTTACTGTACAGTATGAAGTAGAAATCAATTAGGCTATGGTTAATGTGTGTCCCAAGTGTCCACTGTGTCTCTGTATGATTCTCTATTCTGGCTTTATCTCTTTTCAGTTAGCCTCTACTGTAGGTTGGTGATTCAGCTTCATCACTGCAAGTGTGCTGGTCCCGGGGGGAAGGTTACCGTTGGCGTAGTCAAAGTCCGGTCCTGGGTCACTAGCCTGGAAACAGTTCACAAGGAGCGGGGCGAGGTCCGAAGCCGGGCGGGGACAGGAACACTGGAGGGTCAGGTCTGGGTCCGGGCAGGACTGGCCTTTATCTTCTCTAAGGCCAGGGGCGGTCCCGGCCCCCAGGAGACCCGCCTCTCCTGACCTTAAGGCGAGCACTCCTCCTGGGAGAAACCAGTTCCCTTCGCCTCTCTGCCCTGAGCCTCTGCAGTTCAGGAGAGGCTGAAGGGTTACTGGGCCCAGGGGGAGACTCACCTGTAGGCACTGAGTCCTCAACCACCTCTGGGGCCAGAATGGATTCACCTGGTGCCTGCTCCTGAGGATCCGGCACAGGTGCAGGCACTTCAGAATCAAGGCCCTTCCCCAGTTCAGCCGGCCCTGGAGGCGGGGACTCCTGTGCAGGCTGGGATTCCTCCGGTTCAGCCTCTGAATCAAGCAGACAACCCAATGACGGGGTTCCTTCCCAAGTAGAAGGTCCTCTATCCCATTTCCCCTCCGCTTGGCAAAGTTCTTTATACAATTGTTGGGTGTTAAAAGTTTTCTCAGAAGGTTATTTTATAGACCTCATCTCAGTCCCTCCATGTTTCATACTCTCTGCCTTACCTAAGAACAAAACTTGCTTACAAGCAGTTTGGAAATACATAAGTCATCTCCTGGAAATGAGAGTAATTGTACCAGTTCCAGTTGACCAATGCTTCCTGGGCCTCTATTAAATTTCTTCATGGTGTCAATAAAATAAAATAAAATAATAAAGGCACCAAAATGTTGGCCGCTTCTCGACTTCCGGGTTGACACGATCGGTCTAATGGCGGATTCCCTCCGAGCTCCGGAGGGAATCGGCTCCGCTGAAGACGGGTCTTGCCGCGCCGGTGACGCGGGGACCCTCAGAAACCACAGGTGCTGATACCTGTGGACTTGGTGACTCAGTGGGCACCTTAAGCGCCCTCCTCGACAATCGAAGAGCCTTTTTAAAGGCTGCGGAGAGGGTATGAGGAGTGGCGTGGTGCTGGGAGTAGACCGCTACTTCAGTGGAGTGAAGCCGCAAGCCATTGCCGGAGAGCGTCAACTTTCTTCCCGATATTTGAACTGGAAACAAATACCCCGTGAGTAGAAGGAAATTCGGACTTTAAAAGAAATTTATACCTTTAATTTGGAACGAACGGGGGGATGTGCTAAAGGGAAGTCCGCACCCCCCTACATACAGATAATTTGAAGCAAGGAGCAAAGAACTAAGATCGGAGGGGGAAAAAAAACCCTCGTGTTTTTTGAGACTGACAAGAGATTCCATTAATTTGTAAGAATAAGCTTTTATTTCTTTTTAAGTTGTGCTGGAGGGAAGAGGTGAATTTTGAAAACTTTTGTGCACCCCCCCCCCCTGGATCCGGGAGCGTCCCGCATGAACCTAGCGTGAAAGAACAGGAGTTTGACAGCTGTCAATCGAGCTGTCAAACAGTTGGATAAAGATAAGAACTCTATTACTTTATATCTCTTTGGTTTAAAGGTGTTACATTTAACTAGAAGTGGTTGGAAACAAAGTAAATAACAGGGTAAAAGACTGTTGGCAAAGAACTCTGAATAATGGCAATCCCCCTAGGGGGAACCAGTGACATTACAATGGCTGCAGAAGGAAAATTACTAGCAGAAATAGAAAGAGCCTTTTTTCTCGTGGGAACCTTGCAAGAGCAGGCTATGGTTATGGACAAACAACTCACGACCTTGATCTCTAAAACAAGCAATCCTGCTGACGGAAATAAGGATTTGACTCTAAAAGACTCTGCAGCTGAACCAGAAAAGACATCTTTGGAGCTGGTGGAAAAGGAGGTCGGAGGGGAAAAAGTACAGATAAAAAATTTTGAACAGAAATTTACGCGGTCAGGAAACAAAGAAGAAGCTTTTTGGATTATAAACTATGAAAAGACGAGACAGAGGAGAAAAGCAAAGGAGGAAGTCGCCGGATACTATGGAACATTGGAAGTTAAAAGAGCAAAGAAACATAACTGGGACTTCCTCCTCTTTTCTGGCCTTTATGATTTTGAATTTGGGGGATCTTTGGCAGAACCTTGGCCGCAAGCTTCTTCAATTAGGTTTGAACTAAGAGAAGATGAACTGACTGCGACAGACATCCCTCGAGATCTGAAGACCAACAAAAAGGACTACCAACAGAATAGACAGAGAGAGACTGAAAGAGACTTAAAGGCTTCTGATGTGAGGAATCCGGGCTAGGAGTTTCATGGGAGGACAGTTATTTGGGAAGGGACAGATACCTGGGCAGGGAGGGAGGGGGAAAACAGAATCTAATTTTTTTTTTTAATGATTTTTGGGTTTTATAATTTTGATTTATATTTTAATATAAAAAAGGGGAAATTTATGGTATAAGAACCTTGATCGATCTTAGAAAAAGGATCTAATGTATATAAGAGAACGGGACAATAAAATTGGGCCTAACAAAAAGAATTAAGTTTAAACATAACAAGAATAGGTTAAGGAGAGGAATAAGAACTTGCTGAATTAAACATGGAAATTGGGATGTATGGGGGGGTGGGGGGAAGTCAGGGAAAGAGGGTTATGAAAGTAAGGATATGAAAGCATTTATGTGTGTTTTTTGTTTGTGTCTTTATAAAATGTGAAAATCCAATAAAAAAATTATTAAAAAAAACACAAAATGTTGGCCGCTTCTCAATCTGAAGTTACTAAATCGTTGTGTTGCTTACAAAAAATTCAAAATGGAGTCCTTAACCTCCATCAGGGAGGCTCTTCACATCAGCGACTAGATAGATATAGACTTTATTTGTGTAGCCGACAGGCCATAGCATCAAAGGACAAACACCAACAAAAATACATTACGAATATAGTTCCATAAAATCTTATGACCTATTAAAACCCTAGGTAGAAGCTGGATTATCATTCATCCATGACCCTCTGTCCCATGGGCAGCGGCCTTTTCTCTGGTAGATTGTTCCAGGTCGGTTAAGTGAATAGACCAGCCAAATTGAAAGATTATAAATATAAATATAACCTCGGAGGGATGGTCAGGACAGGGAGAAAGGTAATAATAACCAGATGCAGATAAATTAATAATCTCAGTACTTAAAACTTGGCAGAGGTAATAAAATAATAATAATAAAACGTAAAGATAATAATAATAAGATCCTAGGTGAGGAATCCGGGTGACGACACCCATTTTCAAGAGATGCTGTGCTTGGAGGCCACATGTAAGTAGTTTTTGATGCACTACTTTGGACCACCGACTTCTATGAGCATCTCATGCTACTAGAGGTAGTAGTCCGGATGGGTTTAAATTTAAGCGAAGCCAATAGTTGAATGTTCTTCAACTACAGGTTAGTTCGAGCTTCGGAGGGAATTGGCTTAGCAGGGATCGGGTTCTGCCGCGGCGGCGACGCGGGGACCCTTAAAAACCACAGGCACGGAAGCCTGTGGACCTGGTGACTCGGTGGGCACCATTAGCGCCCCCGACCCGCGAAGGAGCCTTTTTAAAGGCTGCGGAACGGGGAACGGGGAGCGGCGCGGTGCTGAGAGTTCTCTGCTTCCCCTGCTGAGTGAAGCCGCATGCCATGGACGGAGAGCGCTGACTTTTTCCTTTAAACATTGGAACATTTGTCTGATAATAAATGTTGGAAATGTAAAGAAAATGAAGGAACATTCTTTCACCTCTGGTGGACTTGCCCTAGGGTGAAGGCCTTCTGGGAAATGATATATAATGAGCTAAAAAAGGTATTTAAGTATACCTTCACCAAGAAACCAGAGGCCTTCCTTCTGGGTATTGTCGGCCAGAAGGTGTTAAAGAAGGATCGAACATTCTTTATGTATGCAACAACGGCAGCAAGGATACTCATCGCTAAGAATTGGAAAACTCAAGATCTACCCACACTGGAAGAGTGGCAGATGCAACTGATGGACTACATGGAACTGGCCGAGATGACTGGTAGAATCCGAGACCTGGGTGAGGAGAGGGTTGAAGAAGACTGGAAGAAATTTAAGATTTATTTAAAAAAACATTGTAATTTGGTTGAATGTTAAGAAAGGATGCTAGATCATAAATAATTGTGCACCACTAAACTAGATGGAATTAAGATGACAAGTAAGTTGAGGAAAAATTACAAACCTATTGAAGAATTAATAGACTATATTTAAATGAATGGGACACAAGATTCTAAACAAGATGATAAATTGCGGGAAAGAATTGACAATGATGCAAGTGGGAGCGGGAGATGTGAGGGAGTCCAAAGAAGTTAAGAAAGTATGTTATGATATATGTTACACTGTTCTTTATTTTTGCATTTATGTTTAAAAATCTTAATAAAATATATATCTAAAAGTAACAAGCCGTGAGTAGTACGGAAATTGGATTTAAAATCTCTTCTTTTGAATTCGGCACGATCGGGGGAGATGTAAAAAGGAAGTCCGCCCCCCCCCCCCGCCTTGTAGAGAATTTAAAGCAAGGACTAGATAACTAAGGTTGAGAGAAATATCTTCGTCTTACTCTGGACAAAAATTACTAATTTCATGATGGGACAGTACAACTAATTTTGCTGGAGGATAAGAGTTGGTTTGGAAACCTAAAGTGTAACCCCCCCCCCCGGGACCCGGGAGTGATCCGCGAGAGAACCTACTGAAAAGAGACAGAAGACTTTGACAGCTGTCAAACTAGCTGTCAAAGTTGGGGAATAAAAGGAAACTTTGTTTCTGGTGACTTTGCTGGTTAGATTTTCTTTAATTTGGATACAAATTGTTGGGAATAAAGAAAAATAAGCTACATTGGGCTGGTGGATTGGAACTGGAAGGATACTAAGTAAACATAATCCCCCTAGAGGGGATTTTTGGAACATTGTAAGAAATGGTTGCAAGTGGAAAAATACTCACTGAGCTGAACAGGACTTTTTATCTCCTGGGAAAGCTTCAGGAACTCCAAGGAGAGTTCTAGGAACAGAGCGATATTTTGACTACAAGGGTAATAACGCTGAATGAAACAGTAAATAATTTTCCTGGAAGAGGAAGAGACTTGACTCAAGTTTTTGTTATTGAACCAAAAGCCCTTGAAGTTGGAACAGAAGCCGTTGCAGCTGGGCAGGAAAAGAAACCTGATAAATCCGAAAAAGTGGAACAAGGAATATATGAGGATTTGGAGAAAAGCGAAGGTGAAGCTACAATGCTGCAGAAGATCAAGGCAGGCCAGAGGCCTGTTGGTACAAATTTGGTCAAAATGGAAGGTGGAGCTTCTGGAACACTCAGATTTAAAAGGCTTAAGAAACAAGATTTGAGCTCCACCTTTAAATATAGAGGCCTGCCTGGAAGAAAATTGGATATTATGGGGACAGAGCTTCTTCGAGATTTGGTGTTGAATACAAAGGACTGTCAAAAAAGCCGGCAGAGAGAAATTGAGAGAGATTGAAGAGCCTCGGACATGAGGGACCCAGGCTGAGAATAGATGGACTGATGGACATTGGTTTGGGGATCAAAACCGGGAAAGGGAGGGTGGGATGTGGGAATCCAAAGGGTGTAAAAATATAATTTGTTAAATTTCTTTTTTCTTTTTATATTTTTTTGTAATTTTTATGGAATGTGGGAAAATCGTGGAAGGGAAATTTGGGTCGACTTTAGGAAAAAGGTTCAAGAATAAGTTAAAATTGGTTTTTTAAATCAAATAGAAATAAGGTTGCTAAAAATAAATCGAGGAATGGTGGAAAGAAGAAAAGGAAAATAATAGCATGGTTAAATAAATTATCAAGCTAAGGTTGAGAAATAAGATAAGAACTTGTTGAGCGGATAACTTAAACTGGAATACAAGAAGGGGAGGGGGGAGGAGGTCTGAGAAAAAAGGTGAAAGAAAAAAGGGTTTTTAAATATTATGTGTTTTTAATTGTTTTCTTTTTTGATGTTTTTTGTTTTTTTAATTCTGTATTTTTTGTTTTTGTACTATGTGGAAAATCTCAATAAATATGTATTAAAAAAAATGAAAATATTTCATCCACTCCTGGGGTTCTACAGTACATGTGGGACCAATCTGCTCCTGGCCCAGGAGGCCCATAATGGTATGCCAGAAGGAGGTTGAGTCTTTCTCATTCAAGGCCTTCACTAAATAACACCAGGCCAATCTCTCAGCTTTTTGTTTTTTTACCTTTAATAGCTGTTTGTAGTTTCGTCTTAAATAGATGTAAGCCATAAATAGCGAGGGTGCTCCGGTGTTTCTGTAATTCCGATAGGTTGATCTCAGACATTTCCCTCGTTGTCTACACTCCAAATCAAACCATCTCTCTTGATCCTTTGCCCGCTTTGTAACAGAATTAAGTATCTCAGTTGTTAAGAAGGTCTTTAGTCTTGCTAATAACTCGTTGAACAAGTCCATGGCCTTTCCCCCGGTATTAGCTGATACAATGGCTGAGTAGATGGTCTTCACGTCTTCCGAATGGAGGAGATAAGTTAGCTCTGTATTGAGCATGGGGGTCCATTTAATTCTTCTGGGGGCCAGTCATCCCAGATTAACGATGGGGGTGTAGTAAAGGTTAGCCGTGGGTTTGTTAAACGATGGGCCATTGAGCGCTAAAATTAGTGGGAGGTGGTAGTTTTCGGTGTTATGTCCTACTTGAAACTTCGACACAGAGTTATAGGCGAATCTTGATATCAGAATGTAGTCTATCACACTTCCTCCCATCTTTGAAAAATGGGTATACTCCCCTGGGCGATCCTCTTCCTTACTACCGTTTAATATCATCAGCTCCCTTCTTTTTGCGACCTGGGCTAGACATAGCCCCAAGAAGTTGCATTTATTATCTTTAGAAAGTCGTGAAACGCCTGCTTTGGTTGGACTTTCAGGGTCCTGAATCTGATTATATTGGCTGTAAAGATTGTTATCATCAATTCCCATACGGGCGTTGAAATCCCCCCCCCCCCGATTATAATCGGTGTAGAAGGGTGGGAAGATTCTATGGACTCTAGGAATGCCTCTAACTCTGCCCAGTTAGTTTTCACTATAGCTTTTTTTTGGCGGGGGGGGGGCAGATAGACATTGACCACTACAAGTGCATCTCTCTTAAATTTGAGTAGGACTGCCGTGGCTAGTGAATTGCAGTTTGGGAGGGCTTTTAAGGAATGTTCAAGCTCTGTGGAGACTAGGCCTACCTCCCCTCACAGATGGAGTAGCAAATAGGGAGTGACAAGAATACCCATTGAAGAAAATGGGGTCGCTGTGCCAGGTCTCCTGCAGGAGGATGATATCGAATCGCTTAAGAAACATTGCAAATTGTTGATTGTTTTTCTTAGCACGCCATCCTGCAATGTTCCAGGACAGCAGCTTTAATTCTTTGTCCCTCCATGGTGTAGATTTGTTGGGTCCACGGTGTCCAGTGACCCCTTTACATCTAAAAAAACACTCCCATTAAGTTTGTCAATAGGCATCTGCTGCATAAGGGAATGATTATCCATAACTCTTGGGGATTTAAGGGGGTGGTTTGGACTTGGGGGAGTAGCTATTTCATTTGGGGAGAGTTTTAGATAGTTGAACCAAGTACTCGGAGATGTGACAGTCTGTTTTAGTTTTGTCTTATCATACACCAGCGGGGGCTGCGATTGGCCTCCCACCGTCCTCTTGTCCACTAGGCACTTGGGGGGGTATAGGCCGTGTGTGTGAGCCTTCCATAGTCTCAACATGGGCCTCCTTTTTGGTCAGTCTGCTTCTCAGGGTGTCAAGTCTAACCAAGATTTCCTTTTGGGCTGGCATCTGCAGTGACCAGAACCGATTTATTAGGTTATGTTCTTCTATGGAGAAAAAGTCCTCTCTGTCGTTCAAATGGAGTTGAGTCTCAATAGGGGCTAGAATCATAGAATCATAGAGTTGGAAGAGACCACAAGGGCCATCGAGTCCAACCCCCTGCCAAGCAGGAAACACCATCAGAGCACTCCTGACATATGGTTGTCAAGCCTCTGCTTAAAGATCTCCAAAGAAGGAGACTCCACCACACTCCTTGGCAGCAAATTCCACTGTCGAACAGCTCTTACTGTCAGGAAGTTCTTCCTAATGTTTAGGTGGAATCTTCTTTCTTGTAGTTTGGATCCATTGCTCCGTGTCCGCTTCTCTGGAGCAGCAGAAAACAACCTTTCTCCCTCCTCTATGTGACATCCTTTTATATATTTGAACATGGCCATCATATCACCCCTTAACCTCCTCTTCTCCAGGCTAAACATGCCCAGCTCCCTTAGCCATTCCTCATAGGGCATAGTTTCCAGGCCTTTGACCATTTTGGTTCGCCTCCTATGGACACGTTCCAGTTTGTCAGTGTCCTTCTTGAACTGTGGTGCCCAGAACTGGACACAGTACTCCAGGTGAGGTCTGACCAGAGCAGAATACAGTGGCACTATTACTTCCCTTGATCTAGATGCTATACTCCTATTGATGCAGCCCAGAATTGCATTGGCTTTTTTAGCTGCCGCGTCACACTGTTGGCTCATGTCAAGTTTGTGGTCAACCAAGACTCCTAGATCCTTTTCACATGTACTGCGCTCAAGCCAGGTGTCACCCATCTTGTATTTGTGCCTCTCATTTTTTTTGCCCAAGTGCAATACTTTACATTTCTCCCTGTTAAAATTCATCTAGTTTGTTTTGGCCCAGTTCTCTAATCTGTCAAGGTCGTTTTGAAGTGTGATCCTGTCCTCTGGGGTGTTAGCCACCCCTCCCAGTTTGGTGTCATCTGCAAATTTGATCAGGATGCCCTTGAGTCCATCATCCAAGTCGTTGATAAAGATGTTGAATAAGACTGGGCCCAAGACAGAACCCTGTGGCACCCCACTAGTCACTCTTCTTATGTTTTCCTGCTGGCTATGTTTTCCTGCTGGTGCACTAGGCTCTGGTTTTGCTGGTTTTGTTGCATATGCACTCTATCGTTTTGTTCCTCTGTTCCTGGTGTCCCTTCCCCCTTGGCCGCCGGTAGGGAGGTTGGCGGAGCTCTGTTTTCAAAGATTTTTAATAAATCTATTCCTATCTTTAAAAATTGATATCTTGTTCTAAAGATGAAGTTGACCAGATTATGATCTGTGAAAGTGATCAGGGCACGGACTGAATGTCCATCTTGATATATGTAGTCTATACTGTCTATGTCGTTTGCTTTAACTGCCCCAGGTAGGATGTTGTTTATAATAGTCAGCAGGTGCCTCACGCGGTCTGTCCCTGTGCGAGGACCCAGTGGTTTTGGATAATTCGTGAACACCATCTTTTCCGGGCTTAGGACCAGGATCCATTCTTTCTTTCTACTGGGGGCTTGGAGTTCCCGCGGGTTCCCGTCTATATTGGAGATCCCCGACTTACATCTGTTTGCAGTTGCTACAGGGGTCCTAGGTGGGTTCAAGACAGGAGCGTCCCGCTGTAGTTTGGTTGCTTTTGTCAGGCTGGGCGAACATAGGGGGAGAACAGCCGTGGGGGGCTTATTTCTTTGAATGTACTTGGGGAATTATTTTCACATATGGGGAGGGGTTTGGTCTTTGGCGAGTCTCCCTTGTCAATCTCTTTGGTGCCTTGAGCTTTGATTTTTTTTGTGGATATAGAAGGTGATGATAATAAGTTGAAGAGTTTCTGCCACTGTTTTTTGCTGATGTGTTGGGTTTTTCTAGACGGCTTAAATTTTTTGATGTTTTTAGTTTTCTTCATCTTGAGTTCCGGTTTTCTTTGGCGAGAGTTCTTTTTGGGTGGTATGTGGATTCTAGCATCTGAGTCCAGGGTCTGATCTGTGGCTCTTTTTGCTTGTTTGAAATTCTCCACAAGCGTCAGGAGTAGGCCATTTGTTACTGCTAGAAAGTTTTTTATATTGTAGAGGTCTGTGCGTATCTGATCTATTTGATCGTGTAACTGGTCACCCCTCTCTTCTATACTGTTGGCATTCGCTGTGGGCTGAGGGTCTTGCTGGTTTTCCCTGAGATTCTGAGGGTCTTGCTGGTTTTCCCTGAGATTCTGAATTGATTTTTGGTGCTCGAGGTCATTGGGGTTGGGGGAATTGGTCATCAAGGCGTTCTCAGCTAGGTCCAGTTCCAGCACCCAGCTCAAGGAATAATTTGGTCTTTCATGCTTAGTTTGTAAGTCTTTGCGTTGTATTGACCAATCCAGCACAGTAGGGGCAATTTCTTTTGAAGTGCTCTCGTGCTGTGGATTCTTATTCCTTCTTTACAGGGGAAGTAATTGGTGATTTTACTTTGCTTCCTTCGGGGCTCCCACTCCCCCTGAGGTGATATTGGTGCAATTCCCAGGTCCATATAGTTCTTTCTTGTGAGGACCATGTTGAGCGTGGAAAAAGGTAATTGGGAGCAGTTTGTTGGAATCTCTTAGTCCTGGGTTTTTTGGCTTCACTTGGCTCAATCACAAGACGGATTATGTTTATCTTCCAGTTTCCCACCTTCGAAAGGCGGGGAGGGTTGTTTTACAAGCAAGGTTTCATGCTTGTCCCTTATCTCGGTGGGCCTCTGGGGTTTCTGCTCCCTTTTCCGTCTTTAGTTCTCAGCTTTAGGGCTTTTAACGCTTCTGTCCTGTGGTGCCTTCCCCTTATAATTGCGAGCAGAAATGTCGAGGCTATCTCCAGTACCCTCGTCACCCTCAAAGAAGTTAAATGACTAATAAATCAGAATGGTTTACTGCAGCAAAGTAATAGGGCTTGTGCCAGGGGATAAAATGAAGCAAAACTTGACTTCAGTTTCAGCCGCTCCTTGTTTTCTTCCTCATTCAGGTGGGAGTTTCCAAGCCCTGGGAATTGTAGCTCTTTTGTCAGATCAATGCCAGGTCTTATGTTCAATGGATGAAAGCTGTGCGTTAGTTGCAAAGACTGCAATCTATCTTCTTTAGCATTCCTTGTTACGCTAAACCGAGTTGAGCCATAAAACAGTAGATAGTAAAACAGTAAAACAATAAACCATTAGGCTAAAAGCAAAGGAAACAAAATGACAACTAAAAATAAAAACATAGGGTCAGAAGATGGCTAAAACCTAATTAAAAGCTTAATTGAAGGTGGGAGGTTCTGGCTAGGCTGCTACCTCCGTCGCCATCAGCGACTCTCATCCATCAATCTTTGAGAACCATACTTCCATGTTCAAATGCATCCAGATCACCAAAAGTATCTACGGTTCACCATAGGCGAGCATCATTTTCAGTTCCAGACTCTCTCCTTTGGTCTAGCCTCTTTGCCCAAGTTTTCTCGAAGATAATGATGACCCTAGTGGCACACCTGCATCTACAAGGCGTTCATATTTATCCATTCTAAACCACGTGCTCCTCCGGGCAACGTCCCTTCAACAGGCTCATCTCCATTTGCACATCACCCTCAAGACATTACAATCTCACGGCTTCTTGATCAACTACAAAAAAAGTTGCTTGGTTCCATCACAAAGGCTCATTCACCTAAGAGCCCTGCTAGATGCAGGTCAGGTCTTGTGGCTCTTCACCAGAGTGGATCAGCAAAATCTCTGCAGCAGCAGCTGCAATCTTAAAGAGAAAAAAGATGATGGCCAAGTGTCTGTCAAATAATTCTAGGACTCTGCGTGTCAGCCTCTCAGAAATACCCGACAGTGGTTTTTACTTCTACATTAATGGACAATCATTCACAACCACCCCAGGTCTTTGCTCTTACCTTAAGCTGTCCATTCTGTGGTGGGTGCAAACCTCCAATCTTCAGCAAGGCACTCCATTCAGAAATCTGTGCAGCAGTCAGATAACCACAGACTCCAGTTTACAAGGATGGGGTGCCCATTGTCAGTATCTCTACACTCAAGGCCTGTGGTCAAGCTTGGAGGCCACTCACTCCATCAGCTGATGGAGCTAGAGTTGAGAGCAGCCAGACTGGCAATTGTTCGCTTCTCCTCTTGTCTTCAACTCCATCACGTCCTTCATCAGACAATTTAATAATGAAGGCCCACATACCTAGTCAAGGAGGCACCCATTCAGAATCTCTCCAGAAAGAGATGGCTCTTCTCTTCAATTGAGTCAAATTTGTAATCGGTGTGTCAGCAGTGTGGACCCACCCAGTTATTGGGGAGTGCTGTGGTATGTCCCAATCTACTGTTCCCTGCATCCCATTAAATAAATAGAACAATTGGCTTACCTGAAGTGTAGATTTGTGAGTGGGATGCTGGGGACAGTGGAACCCTTCCTATGATGGTCTGCAGTCACACTGATTTTTTTTCCTTTAGGAAGGGTACTGTTGACTCTTTCACTTCTATTTTTATTGATTTGTGAGCCAGGAAGGGAGGCAGGATGCTATTCTTGTTTCTGGTGCTTCGGTAAACGTTGCTGCTTGCCGAGTCCGAAAAACTGAGAAGGAAGTGCCTGCCTCCCACAAGTCTTTTCTCCTGCCTGAGGTCATGTGAGAGGAAATACCCATTCCACTGGCCCCAGCGTCCCTAATTCATTCTTTCTAATCCATAGAAGACAGCAGTGGGGCTTAACAGGCTGGTGGAGCCAGCAGCCTATCCAGGGTCCCACTGCTCTTGTCATCAAGTTGGTGGTGGGGAGGAGTCTGCATATTAGTGGTGATCAGACCCTTGCCACAACTTCCCAGTGGATCATTGACAAGCCCAACTCCGCCCCTTCCCTAAAGCCCTGAATTTCAGGGGTGTGTGCTGGCTACTGCTGGCAGGGGTATCATTGGCAGAAGCTTTTACCTTCCCACCATTTTGCCAGAGCCTGGCACACGCGGTCAGAGGGCTGCTTCCACCTCATCCAAACCCCTCCAGCATGGCAGATGAAGTGTTTGGCTTGCACTGCCAAATGTTTTTCTTCTTCTTATCACAATGGACCCTCTTGGCGAGATTATTTTTTATGTATATAGAAGCTTTGATGATTGCTGGTTATTAGTTATTCGAATTTGTGGCACATCACCCTTGCTTATGTCAGAGCTGGAGAGAAACCTCTTGCCAGCAAAAGACCCAGAATTCTTGAGAGTTTTGTTGTTGTCTTGCAGTTGACTGGAAAGGAGGAGCGTAGGAGAGCTGAAAGGAAGGCACGTGGTTTTCTTTGGGGGATGTTGCTTTGAGGACTCTAACTCCTTTTATTTCTTTTTCTATTTTTATTACATCTTTTTATTACGTCTTCTGCACAGAGTTCAATGTGGCGTATATGTTTTGCCTCCTCCCCACATTCTTGAGGATCCTTAGCTGCTCCCTTCTCTGTTCCTCTCACATGACCTCAGGCAGGATCCCTACATCATTGCTGGGTGAGATCCCATGGACAGTAATACTAAAAGGAAAGGGAGTTCATGATGGCTGGGAGTTTGTTAAGAGGGAGATAGTAAAAGCACAACTTCAGGCAATACCAATGAGACGGAAACATGGAAGGTGCCTAAAGAAGCCAGGGTGGCTATCTAAAGAACTTTTAACTGAGTTAAGATTAAAAAAGGATGTGTACAAAAAATGGAAAAGGGGGGGAAACCACCAAAGAAGAATTCAAACAAATAGCCAGCACGTGTAGACACAAAGTCAGAAAAGCTAAAGCATAGAATGAACTCAGGCTTGCTAGAGAGGTTAAAAGCAACAAAAAAGGCTTTTATGGGTATGTTCGTAGCAAAAGGAAGAACAAAGAAACAGTGGGGTCACTCAGAGGAGAAGATGGTGAAATGCAAACAGGGGACACAGAAAGGGCTGAACTTCTCAATGCCTTCTTTGCCTCAGTCTTCTCCGATAAAGAAAACAATGCCCGACCTGAAGAATTTGAAGCAAATGATTCAGCAGAGGAAACACAGCCCAGAATAACTAAGGAGATAGTACAAGAATACTTGGCTAGTTTAGATGTATTCAAGTCTCCAGGGCCAGATGAACTGCATCCAAGAGTATTAAAAGAACTGGCAGATGTGATCTCAGAACCACTGGCAGTCATCTTTGAGAATCCCTGGAGAACAGGCGAAGTCCCGGCAGTCTGGGGGAGAGCAAATGTTGTCCCTATTTTCAAAAAGGGGGGAAGAGAGGACCCAAATAATTACCGCCCAGTCAGTCTGACATCAATACCAGGGAAGATTCTGGAGCAGATCATTAAGCAAACAGTCTGCGAGCACCTAGAAAGGAATGCTGTGATCACCAATAGTCAGCATGGATTTCTGAAAAATAAGTCATGTCAGACTAACCTGATCTCGTTTTTTGACAGAATTACAAGCCTGGTAGATAAAGGGAATGCAGTGGATGTAGCTTACCTTGATTTCAGCAAGGCATTTGACAAGGTGCCCCATGATATTCTTGTAAAGAAGCTGGTAAAATGCGGTCTTGACTATGCTACCACTCAGTGGATTTGTAACTGGCTGACTGACCGAACCCAAAGGGTGCTCATCAATGGTTCCTCTTCATCCTGGAGAAGAGTGACTAGTGGGGTGCCACAGGGTTCTGTCTTGGGCCCAGTCTTATTCAACATCTTTATCAACGACTTGGATGATGGACTCAAGGGCATCCTGATCAAATTTGCAGATGACACCAAACTGGGAGGGGTGGCTAACACCCCAGAGGACAGGATCACACTTCAAAACGACCTTGACAGATTAGATAACTGGGCCAAAACAAACTAGATTAATTTTAACAGGGAGAAATGTAAAGTATTGCACTTGGGCAAAAAAAATGAGAGGCACATTCAACTCAAGACTTTTAAAGGACAAAATATTACATCAAAAAGGACAAGTGAAGTTAGTAATAGATGATAGGCCTATCAAAATATTTAAGGAAATCCCAAAAAGAATTCTGAAGAAAAGGCAGAATCATAAGACAGTAACAGAAGCACTCAATAAGAATTTGATTAGATTCCGGTGGGAATTTCCTGAGGGCATCACCTTCACATATAAGGACAGAAGAAAAACTTTTAGATCAGTAGATGAGCTGGGAAAATTCTGGAGGAAGTACAAAAAAGAATTAACTGGAGAGCCAACATTGGAGCAAGAGGAAACAACGCAGACACCACAAGAAGCATAGAGAGACAAGCACGTATTGGGGGGGGGGGGGGAGATTGGAAGAAGCAGATTATCAAAATCCTAAAATTTCTGAGTTTTTTTATTTTTTTCCTTTCTTTTTTATTTACTCAACGAAACTACTGTAGATAATAAATAAAAATTAATGAATCTAAAAATTATATCTTGGAATGTTAACGGTTTAAATGATAAGAGGAAGAGAAATAAAATAGAACATGTATTGAGGAAAGAACAATGGGATATTATATGCTTGCAGGAGACCCATGTGACTAGAAACCATAGAAGGGTTTTAGAAAACAAGAGATTGGGTCAATAATTTATATCCTCAGATGTAAAAAAGAAAAGGGGAATTGTGATCTATGTGAACCCTAAACTAGATGCAAAAAAAATCTTTAAGGATGATGAGGGTAGATTACTAGGGGTAAAAATAACAAAAGGTAAAGAACATTTAATTATAGTAGGAGTTTATGCACCGAATGGTAACAAAACAGAATTTTTCAGAAAAGTAGAAGCTAATTTACTAGAATTTATAGAAGAGGAAATTATTTTGATGTGAGACCTAAATGGTGTCACATCAATAGAATTAGATAGGACAGAGAGAGAAAGAAAATCCAAAAAAGGCAGACTCCCAGACACCTTCTTTCAGATGGTAGAAAACTTAAATTTGATTGATACATGGAGATATAAAAACCCAGGAGAAAGACAGTATACACATTTCTCGGAAGTTAAAAAATCAGTCGGCAGAATTGGCAGCATATGGGTATCAAATAACTTAACAACTAAAATTAAAAAAGCAGAAATACAGACCAAAATGATTACAGATCACAACCCAGTAACATTAGAATTAAAGGAACACAAGAAAACTAATAAAAGATGGAGACTTAATGAAAGATTATTAAATGACGAAAAGACTGTGAAAAAAGCGCAAGAACTATTGAAAGAATTTTTTGAATTAAATAAAGAACAGGATACAGACTTCAGGACAATATGGGATGCAAGTAAAGCTTTCATAAGAGGCTTTTACATACAACAAAGTGCAATAAGGAAAAGAAACAGAGAGCAAAAACTGGAACAAATAAGGAAGGAAATAGGAATAAATGAAAAATTATTAGCAAAACAACCAAAAAATGAATTAATAAACCAAAAACTAAAAATATTACAAACCCAGGCTTCAGCAATATTAAATAGTGAAATTGAGGACAATATTAAATGGATGAAACAAAGGTCGTTCGAATTTGCAAACAAACCCGGAAAGATGCTAGCCTGGCAACTGAAAAAGAGACAAAAGGAAAAATTGATTGATAAAATAGTGGAAGAGGGGAGAACTTCCTCAGATAACCCTGAGGAAATTAAAAAGTGTTTTACAAAATATTATAATAAGCTATATAAAGCAGGAAATGAGACAGAGGTTGAAATAAAAGAGTATTTATGTGGAAAGGATATACCTAAAATTAAAAAAGAAAAGATTCAAGAGCTAAACTCCCCAATAACCACATAGTAGTAATCCCAAAACAAGGACGAAATAAAGAGTTTATAACCAATTATAGACCAATATCATTACTAAATAATGATTACAAGATCTATGCACAAATATTGGCAACAAGATTAAAGACAGTTTTGCAGGATTGTATAAATAAAGAGCAGGCAGGGTTCTTGCCGGGCAGGAAAATGAGTGACAATATAAGAACAGTGATTGATATGATCGAGTATTTAGACATGAAACCAAGTAAGAAGGTAGCCTTTGGTTTTGTGGACGCGGAAAAGGCGTTTGACAAAGTATCATGGAAATTTCTAAAAATATTATTAGACCAGTTGGACATGGGAAACCAAATTACAAGAGGGTTAAAAGCAATTTATGAACAACAAGAAGCAAATATAATAATATAATAATAAATAATGACATGACTGATTATTTTAAAATACAGAAGGGCACCAGACAAGGGTGCCCACTTTCACCTTTGTTATTCATTTTGGTTTTGGAAATATTAAATCAAGAAATCAGATTGGATCAAGAAATAAATGGAATATCCCTAGGAGAGAAAATATACAAAATAAGGGCATTTGCAGATGATTTAGTTTTAATGGTGGAAAATCCAAAGGAAAGCATAGCAAAGGCTCTAGAAAAAATGGAAAACTTTGGAAGGGTATCAGGTTTTGCTTTGAATAAAGAAAAAATGAAACTAATGGTAAAAAACATGGGAGATCAAGAGAAAAAGGAACTGGTAGAAAAATTTGGATTACAAATTGTAAAAAAGTGAAATATTTAGGTATTCAAATAACAATGAAAAATATAAATTTGTTTGAAGATAATTATAATTTTTTTTGGGAAGAAACAAAAAGAGAAATGGAAACTTGGACAAGATTGAAATTAACACTCTGGGGTAGAATTTCGGCTATTAAAATGAATATCTTACCAAAACTTCTGTTCCTTTTTCAAATGATTCCCATAATAGGTGAAGATTATTGTTTTAAAAAATGGAAAACGGACCTAACAAAGTTTATATGGCAAGGCAAAAAGCCACGGATCAAATATAAATTATTAACCGACATAAAAGAGCGGGGAGGTTTTGGACTCCCAGACCTGAGACTATATTACGATGCAGCATGCTTTACTTGGATCAAGGATTGGATCAAATTGGATAACAGTGACATTTTGGATTTGGAGGGATGGAACAACAGATATGGTTGGCATGCCTATCTAATTTATAACAAAGTGGCAGTCCATAAAGAATTTCTAAGCCACGTAATTAGAAATGCACTATACAAGGTCTGGGTGAGACATAGAAGGTTGTTGGAACCAAAAACCCCATGGTGGGTCTCACCGCTAGAAGTAATATCGGTTAAAAAGAAAAATACTATAGGAAGAATGGCAACTTACCAGCAGCTCCTAAAGGAAGAACAGGGCCAATTAAAAATAAGACCATACGATGAGGTGACCCAATACTGTACCACATGGTTACAATATCACCAAATTGCACAAATATTCAACCAAGATAAAGTAATAGGATTTGAAAAAGAAGAATCAAAATTACAAAAAGTATTATTACAAAACTCAAAAAAATATATATCCAAAATGTATAATTTATTATTAGATTGGGAATTAAAGGATGAAGAAGTAAAAGAAGTTATGATTAAATGGGCATGTGATATAGGATATGTAATTCGGCTGGACCAATGGGAGAAATTATAGAAATATGACATTAAATTCACAGCATGTTATACAATAAGAGAAAATTTTATGAAAATGGTGTACCAATGGTACTTAACTCCGGTAAAATTGGCTAAAATTTACAAATTAAAATCAAATACCTGTTGGAGATGTAAAAAAGAAATAGGAACAATGTTTCACATGTGGTGGGAATGCCGACCTATTAAACAATTCTGGAATGAAATCTATGAAGAACTCAAAAAGATGTTTAAAATATCTTTTAGTAAAAAACCAGAGGCATTCCTTTTAGGTTTAATTACAAATGATATCCCTGAAAATCAAAGGAAAGTATTCCTTTATGCAACAACAGCTGCCAGGATGCTTATAGCTAAAAACTGGAAAGGCAGAAAAATTCCATCAGTGAAAGATTGGCAAATTAAATTTTGTGAATACATAAATCTGGCAAGACTTACAGCTTACATAAGGGGACAATCAGACCAGAAATTATTAAAAGAATGGGGTTGTGCTAAAGAGTATATGAAAAAACATTGTTCTGGAGTTAGTATATTGGTATGTAATGAATGATGCTTTACAGGGTTAAAGAATAAGAAAAATTGTGTTAAAAAGCACAAAGATGGAAGTAATCTAATTAGACACAACAATACAGTAAGAGTAATTTTTTTTGAGGTCTTAGAACAAAGGAAGGAAGTCAATTTGTGTTTATGTACGTAATGATATGGTTTTGTTCTGTAGATGTGTGCTTTTTTGTTTTTGTTTAGTTTAGTTTTGTTTCCTTTGTTGTTGTTTTTTTTCCTTTTCCTTTTCTGTTTTTTTTTTCTATATGTTCCCGGGATTTTTGTTTGTATAGTATTATTCTGGATTCAATGTTTGTAATTTTTGTTATGATTCTGCATTGAAAATAAAAACAATTCAAAAAAATAAAATAAAAAATGAGAGGCACAAATACAAGATGGGTGACACCTGGCTGGAGAGCAGTACATGTGAAAAGGATCTAGAAGTCTTGGTTGACCACAAACTTGACATGAGCCAACAGTGTGATGCGGCAGCTAAAAAAGCCAATGCAATTCTGGGCTGCATCAATAGGAGTATAGCATCTAGATCAAGGGATGTAATAGTGCCTCTGTATTCTGCTCTGGTCAGACCTCACCTGGAGTACTGTGTCCAGTTCTGGGCACCACAGTTCAAGAAGGACACTGACAAACTGGAACGTGTCCAGAGGAGGGCAACCAAAATGGTCAAAGCCCTGGAAACGATGCCTTATGAGGAACAGCTAAGGGAGCTGGTCATGTTTAGCCTGGAGAAGAGGAGGTTAAGGGGTGATATGATAGCCATGTTCAAATATATAAAAGGATGTCACATAGAGGAGGGAGAAAGGTTGTTTTCTGCTGTTCCAGAGAAGCGGACACGGAGCAATGGATCCAAACTACAAGAAAGAAGATTCCACCTAAACATTAGGAAGAACTTCCTGACAGTAAGAGCTGTTTGACAGTGGAATCTGCTGCCAAGGAGTGTGGTGGAGTCTCCTTCTTTGGAGGTCTTGAAGCAGAGGCTTGACAACCATATGTCAGGAGTGCTCTGATGGTGTTTCCTGCTTGGCAGGGGGTTGGACTCAATGGCCCTTATGGTCTCTTCCAACTCTATGATTCTATGATTCTATGATTACCATGCCAGATTGTTGCGTTTGACTAGAATCACACTGTTTCTTGCTCCCCACTTCCTACAAGTGGTGGGAGCTGACTGGGTTTCAGGATTACAAGATGTAGGATTGCCATATTTCAAACAGTGAAAATCCGGACACAAAAGTGCTTAGCTTTTTTGGCCAAAGAGGATGAGCTTTTTAAAGTAGTTGTTGGGCTGCCACACATCCAGATTTTCCCGGAAAATTTAGTGATTTCTGCCTGGACGCTGTTAATGAGGGCCATTTGCTGGCTATGTCCAGGAAATCCCAGACGTATGGCAACACTACAAAATGGTAAACTATTGCCCACCTATTTCTTTCTAGCTCAGTTACACTTCTACTGACTTTAATCAACATTTGAAGAAAGGCAAAATGAAAGAATGATGCACTGAAATCCTGCTGCCACTGCCAGTGGCGGAGCAAGCCGATCAGGTGCCTGGGGTGGGGGGCGTGCCTTGTGCCCAGGGGCGGGGCCAGCTGCCCGTGGAACGGGGCGCTCCGTGGGGCCTCTGAAGAGTCTGCCTGCCTCCTCCCACTACAGCTGTTGGGAGAGACCTGTGACTTGGGCGCACTGCAGGCGCTGCAGTGAGTGGCGCCCAGTATTTTGTCATCACCCTCATCACCCCGGTGACACCCGGGGTGACCCTCCCCCACCGCACCCTCCTTTCTCCACCCCTGGCCACTGCCAGCAGACATCATGAAACAATTGTTAGTTCCCTATCATATTCTAATGGTCATGGAGCATATATATCACCACTGTGAACCCAGCACGGTACTTTCAGACCTGAGACTCACAATGCATACAGGAATCTAATTTCATGAGCTTTAAGCTGTACCACGTAGTTCAGAACAGGGCATTATGGCAGCCATGAGGCTATAGCTCCAAATGGTGGGCCTCTGTCTTATCCTGTTCCTCTCTCACATAAAGATGCTTAGTATGTGGATTTCCTAAGTCTGGGATGTACAATTATGCTGCATATATGTATGTGATATACTAATTTGGGCATCCCTAGATGTTAAAGTAGAATACAGAGGAGACACAAGGCTACTGTTTTCATTGGCATCTTTGTGTTTGGTGTAACTTTATCGGAAATGTTATACTCGCTCATGCAGTGTTTGAATTAAATATGCAAAGGCCTAGTACTGAGGTACACAGTAAGATTTAGACTTGATGTTGATTCCCAGTCAAGTCTGTGGTTCCCTGTTTGTGGACTGCTCTCCCCAAGGAGGTTCATCTGGCGCCTTCATTATAGATTTTTAGGTGCCAGGTGAAAACATTCCTCTTCCATCAGGCCTTGGGCTTATTAATGTTCAATTCTAAATGTGTTTGTGGGAGTGGAGATTATTGTTTTGCTTTTGTTGCTGTTGTGTTAATCTACTTATTTTGTGCTTTTATCCTGTATTTTTATCTTGTGAACTGCCCTGAGATCTTAAGATGAAGGGCAGTATATAAATTTAATTAATTAATTAATTAATTAATTAATTAATTAAAAATTACCCAGTGCATGCATGTGAACTGTTGTGTGCCTGTGAATTTTATGCTATGTGCATGCCTACATACTGTGCAATAGATACTCATTTATATCAGCAGTCTTTGTTGTGCTTATTCTGTGAGTTGGGTGGGTAGGACTTATTAAATATATTGTGGGATCAGTATTTTATTTTCTGTTTACTGCTGTTTTTTCTTAATTTAGAGTCATTGTCATTCCATTTTTACTGTGTCAGTCACTTTGAGGCACTTAATTATTAGAAATTTTGTTTGTAAGAACAGTACGACTAATCAATTTATTATTCACATTTTTGCAATTAAGGGCTTCATCTCTGGTCTTACTATAGGGGTCCAGCTCAATCATTCTGATGTTGGTCCTCATGTTGGAACTGTGTATCACCTCTGTTTTCACAGACATCAGGCTGGTTTTCAAACCTTCTGTATGACATGGAAAATTCTGCACAGGGAGGGTTTTTCCCAAAATAAAGTTTTATTAGTTTTCCAATATTCCCCCAATAATAGCCAAATTAAAACAATATCAATTAATTTCCAATTAATACAATTATTCAAATGCCAATCAACTTCCAGTTAATACATTTTGGTTAAAGTGGCTCCTGCGTGGGGGATTGGATGTATTTCTGATCTTATGCCACTGTGTTCCATAATCTTATTAATTTTAGGTACATTTCAGTTATAATGATAATCCCTTGATCAATAGCTGCATAATTAATGATTTCCATTAATGATTTCCATATATTATATAAATTTATAAAACTTCAAGTGAGGAACTCAAAATATTAGCTTTGTACAGTCCTGCATATGAAATTAATAATAATAATAATAATAATAATAATAATAATAATAATTTATTACAGTGGCACCTGTTACAGGCGCTTCAGGTTACAGACTCTGCTAACCCGGAAGTAGTACCTTGGGTTAAGAACTTTGCTTCAGGATAAGAACAGAAATTGTACGGCGGCGGAGTGTCGGCAGCAGGAGGCCCCATTAGCTAAAGTGGTGTCTCAGGTTAAGAAGAGTTTCAGGTTAAGAACAACGGACCTCCAGAATGAATTAAGTTTTTAACCAGAGGTACCACTGTATTTCTACCCTGCCCATCTGGCTGGGTTTCCCCAGCCACTCTGGGCGGTTTTCAACAGAACACTAAAAACAGAATAAAACTTCAAACATTAAAAACTTCCCTAAAGAGGGCTGTCATCAGGTGTCTTCTAAAAGTCTAATAGTTGTTTATTTCCTTGACATCTGATGGGAGGGCGTTCCACAGGGCAGATGCCACTACCGAGAAGGCCCTCTGCCTGGTTCCCTATAACCTCACACCTCGCAGTGAGAGAACTGCCAGAAGGCCCTTGGAGCTGGACCTCAGTGTCCGGGCTGAACGATGGAGGTGGAGACGCTCCTTCAGGTATACTGGGCCGAGGCCGTTTAGGGCTTTAAAGGTCAGCACCAACACTTTGAACTGTGCTTGGAAACATACTTGGAGCCAATGTAGGTCTTTCAGGACCAGTGTTACATGGTCTTGGCGGTCACTCCCAGTCACCTGTCTAGCTGCTGCATTCTGCATTAATTGTAGTTTCCGTGTCACCTTCAGAGGCAGCCCCATAGAGTGCATTGCAGTAGTCCAAGAGGGAGATAACTAGAGCATGCACCACTCTGGCAAGACAGTCCGCGGGCAGGTAGGGTCTCAGCCTATGTACCAAATGGAGCTGGGAGACAGCTGCCCTGGACACAGAATTCACCTGCAACTCCATGGACAGCTGCGAGTCCAAAACGACTCTTAGGCTACGCACCTCGTCCTTTAGGGGCACCCTAAGTTACCCCATTCAGGACCACGGAGTCCTCCACACCTGCCCACCCCCTGTCCCCCCAAAACAGTACTTCCGTCTTGTCAGGATTCATCCTCAATCTCTTAGCTGCCATCCATCTTCCAACCGCCTCCAGACACTCACACAGGACCTTCACCGCCTTCACTGGTTCTGACTTAAAAGAGAGGTAGAGCTGGGTATCATCAGCATACTGATGAACACTCAGCCCAAACCCCTTAATGATCTTTTCCAGTGGCTTCATATCAATGTTAAAAAGAATGGGGTAGAGGACAGAACCCTGAGGCATCCGACAAGTGAGAGCCCAGGGGTCCGAACACTCATCCCCCCCCCACCACTTTCAGAACACGGCCCAGGAGGAAGGAGCGGAACCACTGTATAACAGTGCCCCCAGCTCCCAGCCCCTCTAGATGATCCAGAAGGATGTCCTGGTCGATGGTGTCAAAAGCCACTGAGAGATCCAGCAGAACTGGGAAACAGCTTTCATCTTTGTCCCTCTTTAAAAAACTGTTATGTCCATGGAGATTCCTTCTGACCATCTATGGTATTGTCTCTTTCACTTTCCCAGTGTTGCCTCCCATCATGACTTGTGGCAGAATTGAATCTCGGAAGTTTCTCAAAGGTCTTAGCTCTCCGTCCCTTTTGCTTCGATGTCTCTCAGCCTCACTCACCTCACAGACTGTTTGTTGTGGGGGAGGAAGGGAAAGGAGAATGTTAGCCACTTTGAGACTCCTTAGGGTAGTGATAAAGTGGGATATCAAATCGAAACTCTTCTTCTTCTTCTTCTTCTTCTTCTTCTTCTTCTTCTTCTTCTTCTTCTTCTTCTCTCTGATTGGCTCCGTCACGGGGAGGCCATACCCACCCATGCTGAACCACAGTGTGCCTAGGTGTGCTGAGGTTAAACAGGAAAAGGTCTGCTGCACCTCCGCAAGCTGCAATCTAGTGCACATCAGGACTCCTCAGTAAGACAGGAAATGTAGACACTGTTGGAAAACCTGGCCCCTCTCCCCGGCTCCCGGGGCTTGTTTACCACTGATCTACCCTGGCTGGCATCCTTGCAGTCCAGGAAGACCTTGATAGGCGACATCTCCCAGTGTGGAAGATGCACACACCCTTTCATCCTTGCATACCAGCAGGAGAAAGAAGATAGTCAGAAAGTCTGTTTCATCTACGATTTATTTCTGTCTGTACCTCTGTACAAAAGCATGTCTGTTCAGTTCAGTCTCCTCCAAGCAACTGCAAGAGACTTCCTTCACAAAAGCAACAGGAAGGTCTCATATTACACAAAGAGCAAATCCCTGTGAATTCCCTGGAGCTTCCGGTCTCACGGTCAGCTCCACCATGTGATGTAAACATCGAGCTGCTTGTTCTCAGCTGCGTAGGACTCATATCCCAACAGACACATTCAATAATTTTGCTCTGTTCAGAAGGGGAAGCTAAGCCTGACCTGTATGTAGCAGAAACTGAGTATGATTGTTAAGTTGTTCACCTTAGTTCCCTTTGCAACAAATGCCACATTAAGGGGGAGAGTAAGTCCCCTTTCATGCCAGCTCACAGAAAATTTAGTGGTCCAGGATGAGTCAGAATGAAAGAGTGAGAGATGCTCAAAGGAAGGGATATTTATACTCAATTTCTCCCCTTTGAAGGTGATTTTCTTTTGTACAGTGGGTAGCCAGGTTCCTTTGGGTGTTCACAAGCAGAGCATAAAGGTTTACAATCCCCAAATGTGTAAGAGCAAAATGCTCTCCTAATATCTCCAGGAAGAGATTTCACATTAAGCAGAAGTGGGCATACACAACTGACTTTATTGCATACAATTTCTGTTTGGGCCTGCCCAGGTGACCCTTATCAGCCCAGTATAAGGGGAAGCACACTCTTTACATGTGAAATATGTGAAATAATTTTGTTTTTAAAATTAAGCATGCTTGTAAATAGTAATTTGCCTGGTCAGCTGTGGTTTCTAAGGATCAAGCAGGAAAGCTTTGATTAACCACCTGGTTTTGCCAGAGTTTTGGTGTGTCACAAGCAACTGTCACAAGCTAGCGTGGACAGATAGGCTGGCAAAAATGTTTCTGGTTTAATAACTTTCGTGAACTCATTTGCAATGATGAAATAAAGACCAGCATCTTTCTAGGAAAGGTTTTTTGTTATAACTTCAAGTGTCCAAATATCTGCCCGCATTTTAATTTCTTTGTAGTAGAAACTTGTGGGTACCTTCAAAGAATATGAAGAGTGTCACAATGCTCCACATTTGCCTACATTGTGCCTTGCTTGCACTGATGGCAATTTCTCCTAATCTCCAGAATTTTCTATACTTCAGATTTATCTATTTTTGTTTAACGCCTTAAACCACTAATTCTCAAACTATGCCAGGACACACCAGCATGCCATAAGAAATGCTAGTTGAGTAGCTACAGGATGATAGAAGCCTCCAGTACCTGACCTACTGTTTCTCTGCATGATCCACTGTTTGAACTTGCCGTCTTCCAACCAGGAGGAGCGATGGTCAGACCAGTCACTCATGCAGAGACACAGACAGGCACAGAAGCATATAGTGAGCTCCTTTGAAGGCAGGCAATTATTTCTCTTTCACACTCTAAAGCATTTTGGTTATGAGCACAGCATGCCTCCATTCTGCACAAGTGGATCTCAGCTGTCAGAAACTTGAAGGTTCCTATACAAAATTGAAGCAGGAAAGACAAAGCACAAACATCTAAAGGGGCATGTATGCTTCATATACTATTGCGAATTTGCACTGAAAAGCTTTGTATTTTAAAATCTTTGGGGGAAAAATGTGTGCCTGGTTTGTTTTGTAGGCTAACAGAAGCACACCGAACAGCTGTCAAAGTCATCAGGAGAATGCAGTATTTTGTAGCCCGGAGGAAATTTCAGGTAATAAATGGCAACAGCAACAGAACCAAGTAGTCCATAACATAAGTACTGTGGAAAAGGTATTTGAAGTGAAATGTGTAAAAAAAAAACACCAACACCCACCCACCCCTCTGCCTAGGCACCAAACTACATAGCTCCAGATTGTTCAGACAGGACCTTGATTACTCATAGCTTCTAGTATTATAGAGACTAATTACTGTGAACATTGTTTTATGTTTGAATCTATTTTTTAAAGTTTGCAATTTCATTTTTACACTGACTTACATTGTGCCACCAATACAGATCACACACAATGCACTTATTTTCCCTGTCATTAACAGTAATCCCTCATTGTATGCAGAGGTTTGGTTCCAAGGGTTCTGAGTATGCATGAAAATCACATGCACTCAGACCCTTGGAGCTTGGTATTCAGAGCCTGGCTATGTGTTATACTCCACATGTTATACTCCAGCCTTGACTACTGTAATTCACTCTACGCGGGGCTGCCCTTGAAGCTGTCCCAGAATGCAGGTGCGGGTGCAGAATGCTGCAGCGAGGCTCCTCACGGGGTCTCTGCCATGGGAGCATATTCACCCAGTGCTTTTCCAGCTGCACTGGCTCCCGGTGGAGTACAGGGTCAGATTTAAGGTGCTGCTTTTGACCTTTCAAGCCCTTCATGGCCTTGGACCCTCGTACCTACGGGACCGCCTCTCCTGGTATGCCCCACGGAGAACCTCAAGATCCATAAATAGCAACACCCTAGTGGTCCCGGGCCCTAAGGAAGTGAGATTAGCTTCAACCAGAGCCAGGGCCTTTTCAGTCATGGCTCCGGCCTGGTGGAACGCTCTGCCTCATGAGACCAGGGCCCTGCAGGATCTGATTTCTTTCCGCAGGGCCTGTAAGACAGAGTTGTTCCGCCTGGCCTTTGGCTTGGAGCCATTTTGATTCCCTCCCTCTCTTTCTTTTTGATTTTCCTTTCTTCTCCTGTGATGAGGCTACATTTTAATATTTTAATGTTTCAATATTTTAATGTTGTATTTTAATTTTATTTTTTAGTTGTAATCATTCAACTTGTTTTTTTATTATTGCTTGTTAGCTGCCCTGAGCCCGGCCTTGGCCGGGGAGGGCGGGGTATAAATAAAAAATATTATTATTATTATTATTATTATTATTATGTAACACAGAGACATTGCATGTAAGCTCTCACTGCTGGGGGTTCTGAAGTTTCTCTCTCAAAAACAGGCAAAGAAAACTGAATGGGAATACACAGTTTTCTGACTACCTATTTTTTGTTGTTGTTGTTGTTGTTGTTGTTAATATGCCTCACTATCTGTTCTCCCCATTTCAGTCCATAAGAAAAATTAGTTACTAAACAGACATAAGCAGAGAGACAAAAAGCCTAGTAAGAAAGGCAGACTGTGGCCCAGATCCCCTCCAGCTTTCTCTGCCTGTCCCTGGGGAGACTTTAGCATTCTCTGTAAATTTTGTTTTTTCTCTGTCTCTAATTTTTCCAAGCTAAAGTTTGGCTTTGCACATTTTCATATCAGTTTGTAATTTTTAAAAAATACACTGTGAAAATTCATCCGCATTTTAGTGTGAATTTGCACTGTGGGTTAAACCACTGAGCCACTTGGGCTTGCCAATCAAAGGTCGTCGGTTCGAATCCCCGTCGGGGTGAGCTCCCGTTGCAAGGTCCCAGCTCCTGCCAACCTAGCAGTTCAAAAGCACCTCAAAGTGCAAGTAGATAAATAGGTACCGCTCCGGCGGAAAGGTAAACGGCGTTTCCGTGCGCTGCTCTGGTTCACCAGAAGCGGCTTAGTCATGCTGGCCACATGACCTGGAAGCTGTACGCCGGCTCCCTCAGCCAATAAAATGAGATGAGCGCCGCAACCCCAGAGTCGTTCGCGACTGGACTTAATTGTCAGGGGTCCCTTTACCTTTACCTTTTTATCCTTACATGCACATTTTTATATGCAGTTTTGACTAGTGAACCATTTTTGGCAAAGCACTTTACCCTAGTATATGCATTTGTGTACACATTGCTTTGCTGGAGCAATGCGTTGCAAAATTTTGGAAGAGTGCAAGTTTCAAAGGGCGGCTGTGTTTCAGTTCTTGTATTGTTTTGGAAAGTCCAAATGAGGTAGGTTTGCCTTTAAATGGGAACAGAATCAAATTTCTCCCCCCTCCCTTCAGAACCTGCCTTGCACACAACAGCTGTGTTTCATGTAGCAGATTTCTCACTTTGGAATGAGTGAGTAATTGGCTTAGATCACAAAACGGTTTTGTTGTAGTTCTTTATTTTTCTGTGTTTATGCTTAAAAAGACCTGCAGAGGATGCCAGGTTAGTGCCCCTCCCCATTTTTTGTTTCCATTGTGTGTGTTTAGGATTTGAGGCATTCTCAGCCTCTGACTGGGCAGACTCTACAGCCTGCACATTCTAATGTGGATGATTTTATATGAACAAAGAGAGGTTTATTAGGAAGGAAGAAGATTAATTATGCTTTTGGGTAGCTTCCTCTCTCTTTTTCTGGTTTTGTTTCCCAAACCTTTGTTAGAACAGCTAGGCATTGAGCCATTGTGATACAATAGAGAGCCCCAAAAAATAGATTTGAGGGGTTGGGTGCGAAGGAGTGGTACACTTAGACAAACAGCCCTCAAAGCATCTCTGCCAGTCAAGTCCAGAGAGTGATACTGGCACAGTTGCAATAGTCTGCTTTTCCTGGCCAGAAATAATGATGTGTCAGCATCTGTAAGCAGGAAGTTGCAGAAAGCAATAATAATAATAATAATAATAATAATAATAATAATAATAATTTATTATTTGTACCCCGCCTATCTGGTTGGGTTTCCCCAGCCACTCTGGGTGGCTTCCAACAAAGATAAAAGATACACTGAAATGTCACATATTAAAAACTTCCCTGAACAGGGCTGCCTAAATTTGGAGCTTTAAAAAATTGAAAGTATAATAGTCCACCCCTTCCCTCCAAGCACATACCACATGTCAAGAAAACAGTGAAGCCGTGTTCCCCAAAACCAAGCTCCAGGTAGGCCCAGACTGCTGAAGATTACCTAAAACAATTTTGTTTGGATGGGTTTCTGTTTCTCTTTGTAGTGGTGGTGGTGGTGGTGGTGGGAGAGAGGGGTCTGTTTCCTCTACTTGTTGTTCTTGTTGTTCTTGTTCTTTGCAAGTTTAGTTTTTCCTCTCTGCTTTTATCTGGAATTTCTAGGATCCCATGGCTGCACTCCAAGCATGACTCCATCACATGCTGGAGGGTTTAATGCATGCTAATATCTCTGGCCTAGGCTGGTGGCAGAGAGAAAACTGACAACAAGACTAACAAGCCGTTGTTACTTCTTTTTCAGTTACTAAAATTTTCACTGTACCTTCTCTAGTCCTTTTCTGGTCCCTTGACCCACAGCCAAAAGAGGGACCCATTGCCACCCCCAGATTCCCCTTGGAGATAAAGTAGATTCAAAGATAGCAAAAAACAAAGAGAGCACAGTCTTCACCTCCTTTTCCTGTGTTTACTCCATGAATAATAGCATTGTCATGCAAATTTTCCAGGTTCACTTTTTCTCTTTTTGGGGGTTCATTTTTAGTGTCTTGGCCAGCCCTTGTATTTTTAGCAACAAAACAGTCAGGTAACTAATTAATGCTTTTGCTTGCTTGTTCTGCTGTTTTCCCTTTAAACTTTAGTCATTGAATTGTAGAGTTGGAGGGGACCATGACAGCTGTCCAGTCAAACTCCCTGCTAACTTGTATATTAAATCTGTATGCAGGAATGGGGTCCCATGCCCACCCCACATCCAGTATTACAAAATTTGTTTCATTCTGAAGTAGTTATCACCAAACTTGTGTGTAGGCCAAAAGGGGTGTCATTGTGAAAATGAGCAAAGAGTTGAACTTTTGCCTGTAAAATAGCTTAATTGTCTTTCCAAATATGCCATTTTGAAATGACCATATTTTGCTGGAAAATCAGTTGCACAGCCAGAGTTCACTAATGAAACTACTTTGTTGGATATCACTCACAATATATTGTTATACACACCCCATTTTCTTCTCTGAGCTCAGAGACATTTCATGGGCCCATGTGTGGCCTAGGATTGGTGCACTTGGAACTGAATGAAGGTTGCCGGAGACTTGCGCCATTTCTATGACAGCACAAAATGGTTGGTTCATGGCATGACGTTTTTTGCCCACTGACACCTTGGTGACATTGCATGCAGCCGGGGGCGGGGGGGGGAGACAGGGCAGGGCAGTGACGCTCTCTAGCTACTTAGCTTTCCAGAAGCTCTCTAGCTATTTAGCTATGCAAAGGCCTGTTCTCCCAACAAAAGGGAATATGGCAGGCTAAGCTTGTCTACCTGGTTCAATTTCTTTAGCGTTTTTTCCACTCTGAAGCATAGGGTTGGGGGAAGGATTTTGAAAGTTATTTTACCACACACACCCCCCCACGGCAATATAAAAAGAACTCACTCTGCTAGAAATGCACTTCAGGTGCTCTTGAATAAATGAGCATATGAGACTCTGCCTAATTCCCTGCCTCTCCCACACTTGCTGCTGTCACCACCACCTCCTTCTTCCACTCCATCCAATGAGTTGTGTTTGGGTTTTTTTAGCTTGCCTGCAGTTGCATGTGTCAGATGTGAATTGTCATGTGCTGGCAACAGGCTGCATGGCTCTTTAGTTCATTTCGCTGCAATGGAGTAAGTGGTGACGAGGCAAGACTGATTGCTTGAACCAACCTTTGGTACACTTATGTGGTTGTCCATCAATTCAGCTGTGAAGAGAAGACATGCTGTTAATAAAATGTGTTGAACAGTGGTAGGTGATTTCTCATGGGTCTGTTGAGGTAAAGGGCAGGAAAGGGCAACTAACAGCAGGTTGAGGTGCTTCTCCCCAGTCATGGAAGATCTACATCAGGAACAAAGGTGGGAAGGTACCGGCAGTGCCTCCTGTTTGCCAAGAGACCACTGTAGAGGTGGCATGGGTTGGGGGCTGCAGAGGAGTTAGCAGATGTGGCCTCCAAAGAGCACGTTGCAGCTGTCACTGCCGCTTCTGCAGCTGCAGTAGGCAGTGCATTCATGGGAGTCCAAATTTGCTGTCCCTTTGGATCCTGCTGCCTGAGGCAGTCGCCTCCTGGGTGGTCTGGCCCTGAGTGGAGCTAAGGGTAGGCAGAGCCCAAGGTTACAGCAGGCAGCATACACTTGACCTAGAGATACACTCAGACAACCTGATATACACAGACTGACACACACAGATGTAAGTGGTGATGGTGGGGAGAAACAGCAAGGTTAGGGTCTCTGCGGTGGGCAGAAATGGCGAGGTCTAAGAGGTGGGTGGGGAGATTTCTGTGCTGCGCTTCAAAAAAGGTACTAGTCCTTTTGTCACAGCACAGCTCAAGAACCAAATTATGATGTCATAGTTCCCTCCTCGTTCTTTACGCCAGTCTCCTGCTGAGTCTCCACAGTGGTGTGTTGGCTAAACTTTTGTCTCCCTGCCCCTTGCCCAAATGGAACTGCAGCAGCAGTGTGATTAGCTGAAAGCGTCCTGAATGAAATCTGATTGGTGCCCTCCAGGCACAATTCAGAGTAAAATGAAGTGCTAGCTGTGGATTCTTGTGTGAACCAAGGCGACTAGGTGTCTCTAATCTCAAGGAAAGAAGGGTGTTTGAAGGCTTGAGTGCTATTTTTTAACTGGAAACTGTCTAGAAAATTTCCTCAATCTTCTTCTGAAGGGTTAAGGGGGTGGGAACGGGGAATGGGAGTCTCAGAAGGACAGAGTAACTGCAATCAAGGAGAAGGGGGAGAGAGGGCTAATCCTGTCAGTAGGTTGTTGCCCCTTCTGGACCTTGCCTCCATCTTCTACCTGCCACACTTCCAAACTAAGAGTATAGTATCTGACCGCATCATGTAACTCAGCATTTCTTTATCTTATGGATTCTGTCCATGCCATGACAAACCTGGATTTCTGTGGTACATAACCTCATATTACACTGTGGCTTACATATGGGTGAATCATTATCCTAAGTCAGTGATGGCCAAACTTGGCCCTTCAGCTGTTTTGGGACTACAATTCCCATCATCCCTGACCACTGGTCCTGTTAGCTAGGGATGATGGGAGTTGTAGTCCCAAAACAGCTGGAGGGCCAAGTTTGGCCATCACTGTCCTAAGTCCTCGTCTAGCTAAAGCTCTATATGTATTCAGCAGGTTATATCAATTAAAGAAGCAATCTGAAGTTTATCCTAAGTATAAAGAGAAAAAGTGGATTATGGTCTGGAGAACTTATCTATTACATGAAACTTTTCAATGACTTAGAGGGGCACTTTAAACCTTTCGATTCCAGATGATGCAGTCACTGGCTGGGTGATGAATTTCATAATCTGATATAAAATAATATGTCACTTCTTTGGTGACCAGCAACAATCTTTTGTACAGGCAATTGTTTATCCCCGGTATTATGCTATGCTTTGCAGTATCAGACACCCATGTGTTACTAAATGTGCTCCTAAAGCTTCTTTATGCATTGATGGCATGAAGAGGCTCTGCATGTGCAAACATTAGGTGGGCCGGGGGGGGGTCACACCCCTTGCCACTCCCCCACCACCTTCACAGGCCCCATCCCTGACAAGCCTACATGGCCTGTGTCTGATCAGGGGAAGGGTCCCTCCAGCTTCAGAGGTGAGAGCCAACAGCGTGGCTCCCGTGCCCCTCTCTAGATGCTGAGGCTCTACATGTGATGAATGTGTAAAGAGGGTTTGGGTGGAAGCATAGATATACTCTATATGAGATTGATATATTAATGATTGAACTTGTGTATTTGTTTTCTGTTCCCTGCCCTCAATTTGTGCCACAGCATTTTGCAAAAGCAAATGGAATTAATTGAAGGGTATGTGTTTGCTTAATAGTATGAAAGGGCAGTATAGATAGCATGATAGTACACAGTTTCCAGCTGGATTTGAATCAGTCACTCAATCAGTCTGTAAGAGAGTCTGTGTACTGGTCCAGTAAACGCTTCCACTGCGCAACCAGCAACAGTTCTCTTTGCAGAGCATTAATTAATTCCAGTGCAGAGATTCTTGTTGCAGTACAAGCTTCAGAGTCTCAACAGCAAAGAAATAACGACACGGGGAAGCCTGTCTTTCCAAAGACAGGTTTATTGCAGAAAGATAACAGAAACACCTCCGGAGCTTTCAGACATTTTTGCTTCAAGCCCCGCAGGCAGAGAAAACAAACACTCTTTATATACTGAGCAACTTAACAACTTAACAAGCTTGACTACTTAAAGTCACATGACATTGCTAACTTGCCAGCGTCTTAGGTTTCACACCCTAACAGTCTGTGCATATGATCTGGATGTTCCGACCCCCGATAAGCACAGATCAGGGCCAATGACTAGGACTTGTTTAAGTAAAGCTTCCACATGTCCAGAATGTTTTAAAGGTGTATAAAGGTAAAGGTAAAGGGACCCCTGACCATTAGGTCCAGTCGTGGACGACTCTGGGGTTGCGGCACTCATCTCACTTTATTGGCCAAGAGAGCCGGCATACAGCTTCTGGGTCATGTGGCCAGCATGACTAAGCCGCTTCTGGCGAACCAGAGCAGCGCACAGAAATGCCATTTCCTGTCAGGGAACTGCCATCGCAACTAGCGGAGGAGGCGAGGCTCCACAGCGATGCTGGAGAGGGGCCAAGCAGGGAGAGAGGCAGGTCTCTGGCTGGGGAAGATAATCAGCGCTACACCAGGGATAGAGGGGGGCCGATGGGGGAAGCAGAGAGGAGGCTCCAGGACTCTTCGCAGGAGACCAGCGAGGAGAGCACAGGTCCTCCGCTGCCCACACCCACCCTGCGCAGAGGACTTCAGCGCAGGGAAAGTAGGCGGCGACTTGGCGTCAAAGAGCTTCTTTGCTGGAAGAGGTTCAAGAAACGCCCACTGACAGATTCTGCCAGTGACTGAACAGCCACGGAGTGGATGGCTGTCCAGCGAGAAACGGTTTAACCAGGCAACCTAGCCCAGAGAGGCGGTAACTTATGCACAAGCAACCCCTAAAGCTATTACATTTCCCTTCCCACCAGAGCGGTACCTACCGTATTTTTCGCTCTATAAGACACACCAGACGACAAGACACGCCTAGTTTTTGGAGGAGGAAAACAAGAAAAAATATATTCTGAATCCCAGAAGCCAGAACAGCAAGAGGGATCGCTGAGCAGCCCTCTTGCTGTTCTGGCTTCTGGGATAGCTGCGCAGCCTGCATTCACTCCCTAAGATGCACAGACATTTCCCATTACTTTTTAGGAGGGTAAACGTGAGTCTTATAGAGCAAAAAATACGGTATTTATCTACTTGCACTCTGACGTGCTTTCGAACTGCTAGGTTGGCAGGAGCAGGGACCGAGCAACGGGAGCTCACCCTGTCACGGGGATTCGAACCGCCAATCTTCTGATTGGCAAGTCCTAGGCTCTGTGGTTTAACCCACAGCGCCACTCGTGTCCCCAACCCTTTAAAGGTGTATAAAAGATGCTAGTCAAAATGTTTTTATTCGGCTTTACGCCCATCATGAAAGACACACACACACAAAAAAAACAACAACAAAAAACAGCGGACTCGTACAAACCACAAATAATATAACACAATTCACAACTCACAAGGGCAGATATTAGCCATTCATAAGAAAAGATTAAGATTAAGATTAAAAAATTTAGGCACTACACTAAAATCAATATCTGATGTCATTATAGAAAATCAATAATCAGCTAACATTCCATTCCGTCTCTTGTACGAGAGGACGGCTGTTAGGAATTTAGCAACCTGTAGGGTAATATAAGGATCCACATCTTGAAGAACCCAGGCAAGCTGTAGGTCTATTGGTTTGTCAGCCATAGGCTGGATTATGGGGTTTAGTATACTAGCACGGGCTGAACTGTACAAAGGGCAGATAAACATAACATGATGTAGAGATTCAGATGTTTTCATTTCACAAGCACACATTGAAGGGACTTGGCCCTTAGTGAATCTATGTCTCAGCATGTTTGTTGGAAAGACATTGAACCTAGCTCTAACGAAGGCATAAGCGATGTTAAGTAGGACGGGGCGCGGTAGATAGGGGTTATGCCGAAATTTAACAGCGAACAGGTTCCACCGCCAGCTACGAAATTTTGGTATATCTCCGCATCATCCAGCCTTTGATTTATACACCTTTTTATAAAAGATGCTAAATTTTATAAAGTTTGAGCCTGTTTAGAATGGTAGCTAAGAGATTGAGCTACAACCAGGAAGTCCTTGGGTCAAATCTTGTGTCTGCCATGAACTCTCTTGTTGATCTTAGGCAAACCACTTTCTCTTATTCCCACTCCTTGTCTGAAATAGGAAAATGTGATAAAATACCAATGTATCTTACACAAATCCTTAAGTACCGTAGGTGTATAAGGCGACTTTTTAGCCCTGGAAAAGAGGTTAAAAAATCAGGGGTCGCCAGGTATGGGCGGCGCGGGGCGGAGGCCCCCCACCCCCCTTCCGAAGCAGCAGCAGCAAGCAACGGGCTCAGCTCCGCACCAGGCGGCTTTCTCACGGAGCTGCCCAGCGTATTAGGCGGCTGGGCTTTTAGGACAAATCCCCAAATTGCAGCTGCTAATTTGGGGGGTCGTCTAATACGCCCAGTCGCCTAATACACCGGAATCTACGGTATTAATATCTATATGGCTCAAAGCAAGTGATGCAAAAACAGGATATCTCTCACCTTTTCCATTTTTATTTGTTCTCTTTTCACAGCAAGCTCGGAAGCCTTATGATGTGCGTGATGTGATTGAGCAATACTCTCAAGGGCATCTCAATATGATGGTTCGAATAAAAGAACTCCAAAGAAGGTACCCAGCTCACAGTTGCTTCAGGTGCCCTGTGAGCTAGCAGTGAGGGATATACATTTGAAAAGCATTTTGGGGCAAAAATGCTGTATTTTGTACACAGAAATTGGTGATGTTACATTGTCTAACACTGTATTAAAGAGACTTCAACAAGTCTCTTTAAATACAGTGTTAGATAATGTACAGGTTATTGTTCCCGCAGAGGAATGGAATATGCCTTAGCATTTTTTCAAATGCTCAAATTATTTTTTGCATGTTCTTTTCTTGCAGTCTTTACAGAAAGGTTCGCCAGTTTTATTATCCCCATAATAGAGAAAGGAGGCTGATAGAAGAGTGGCAGAGGCAAAATTCACACGGGAAGTTTCCTGATGTTGCTCAGTATCCTGAGCAACATGCTACCTCAGTTTTCAGTGGTGTACAATGGACCTTCTACCTCTTGGGGAAAAGAATGCAGTGGAATCCTTTTTGCAAGGATTATGCCAAGATAATATATGTGAAGCCCTTTTAAATGGATATGGATATGCTAAATTTATAAAGTTCTAATATTATCATGACCATTCTAGATATCCAGGTTGATAACAGAAACACCAGGCCCCCGGTGGCAGCCCAGATGGCTCATGATGCACAAAAGAAAACTGCCCGTGTTGGGTGCCTTGGCCCTGCTAACTGAACTTCTTTCCTGAGCCGGTGACTGAGGAGAGCCTCTGTCACTGATCTCAAATCTCTGGCAGGTTTGTATGAATGTAGGCAGTCCTTTAGATAACTTGATCCCAAGCCACTAAGGGCTTTATGGTCATGACTGACACTTTGAATTGTGCCCTGAAGTATACATGCAGCTAATGCAGCTGACAAAGAATTGGTGTAATATGGTATGACTGTTTAGTTCCTGTGAAAATCCAGGCTGCTGCACTCAGCTGCTCCAGTTGAAGCTCCTCCACCGTCTTCATGGGCAGCCCCATTTTGAGCCCATTTTAACAGTCCAGTCTTGATGTAACTGGGACAGGAATTGCTGTTGCATTAGCCTCCATATTCACATAGGATTCTAGCTGTCTGATAAAAGGCACTCCTTGCCACCCCTGGCAGCTTTGGTTCTGCAGGTAATGTTGAATCCAAGAGGAGCCCCAAGATGCAAACATGGTCTTTCAGTGGAAGTGCAACCTAATTCAGCCCCAGGTAAATTCATCCAAGCAGAATCAGCCATTTTCCCAGTCACAGTATTTCTGTATTTCTGTATTTGTCTAGGGTATATTTCTATTTGTTTACCCTCATCTATCTCAAATCTGCTTCCAGACACCTGTTCAGGTATTTCACAGCCTTCCTAGGATTAGCCAATGGAAACATGAGGCAGAGTTGTGTGTCATCTATGTACTAATAAGGAGCAGGAACAAGGTTCAAACTCTGTCAGTCCCTGTGTAGACTTGCTCTCTGTCCTGTAGTTCACACAAGCAAAATTGGCATCACTACAACCTGAAGCATAATGAAACCGACTTGATAACATTCTTGTGTAATCAAATTCTCTTTTCAGGTTGGATCATTCCTTGGGGAAGCCTGGCCTCTTTCTTCCAGGTATAGAACATTTCTATAGACCTATCAGTTGCATCAGCCAATGAAGGGCAGGTGGGGGGTATTTAACTGAAAATTTAGGCCACTATTTAGTTATTATATTCAGCTGATAATCAACAAAAGTTTGTGAAAAGCATCTCTATTTAATGATTCTTATATGTGTGTCTTTTACTATGCATGTAAATTTAACAAATGTCAGAGGACTGGGCATCTTACGGGCAGTTTTCTCCATGCATCTTTAGCTACAGATCAGTGTAACATAGCTCAGAGATCAGGAAAGGAGGGCAGGACTGAACGGAAAGTACTCAATTCTTTTCTCTTTCTGGATTAACTTGATTTGCTCTCCATAATACCAGGTCCTCGCCAAACGTAGCTGGCTGTATAGCATCATCCTACTAGCTCTACCCTATCAGGACACCCTCCCCTCACTTATCTGGATAGTGGCAGCAATATGAGTGGTAGAAAGATGTGAGTCAGAGCTTTGGTTAATTTAGCTGTGAAAGCAAGGAACTTTCTCAGCCCTTTATCCAAGGATGTCAGGGGTTGCCCTTCTCTTGTGTCCCAGTATCCATGGATCTCTGCATTCCGTGGTGGCTGGGGGGGCCAGAGCCTCCCTCCTGACATTGGTGTCCCTACAGCTTACCTAGGTGGCGCTGGGCAGAGCAGGGCAGCAGCAAGGGTGGGGTGGCACAAATGTCTTGGTGGAGCCAGGTCCTGTGCTTCTGTTGTGCCCACACAGCAGTGCCCTTGCCGCTGTCCTTCTCCACCAGCATCACTGAGGTAAACTGCAGCAACATTGGTGTTAGGATGGCAGCTGCGCCCCACCACACCGGCAACTACTGTTGGTATTAATCTATTATGAAGGATATAGTGCAATCATGTTGCCAGCCAATTTTCCTCTACCTTCTTGCTAGAACTATGTTAAATAAACTAGCTGCATTTCCCCCCAGATATATATAATTGAGTATTTTTTCCCCTTTTTTTCTTTTTTAAGAAAAGGGAGTAGACAAAGGATACTATACGGTAGGAGCCAGACTGATTCGGCTAGAGGATAAGGTAAGGATTTGTTTGTTTGTTTGTTTTAAAGCACTCTCCACACACCGTTAATGATATCAGATTTATGTGCCATGATGATTGTATCTTACCATCATTTACTTTAAAACTCTGAGAAGCCAAGATAGGAAGAGAATACACTAATACAGCCACCGAAAGTGGCTAGGGAAACTGAGCCAGATGGGTGTGGTATAAATAATAAAATTATTATTATTATTAACTGGAAGACGTTTGATGAAGAAGTTTTCTGTAGGCTGTGTTAGGGCTATCTATACATGGCAAACTTTGATGCAAACTTTGGTGCAAAGCAGGAAAGTGCTTCTTGACCGCGTGAGTAGTATAAAGATGTGTTTGAAGCTCAAAAGGTATGAAACCTGAAGCATGGAGGAATTTATGGATGGCCCTTGCTTCCAAGGTTATCAAACCTAATGCATGGCAATTTGCTGGCTTGTTTTTGCTGGGATATATGGAGACAGGTGTGTTGAACTGCTGATAAGTAAAGGTAAAGGTACCCCTGCCCGTACGGGCCAGTCTTGCCAGACTCTAGGGTTGTGCGCTCATCTCACTCTATAGGCCAGGAGCCAGCGCTGTCCGCAGACACTTCAGGGTCACGTGGCCAGTGTGACAAGATGCATCTGGCGAGCCAGAGCCGCACACGGAACGCCATTTACCTTCCCGCTGGTAAGCAGTCCCTATTTATCTACTTGCACCCGAGGGTGCTTTTGAACTGCTAGGTTGGCAGGCGCTGGGACCGAACGACGGGAGCGCACCCCGCCGCGGGGATTCGAACCGGCGACCATGCGATCGGCAAGTCCTAGGCGCTGAGGCTTTTACCCACAGCGCCACCCACGTCCCTTTGAACTGCTGATAAGAATCAATAAAGTGTTGATCTGTAATGGAAGAGTAAGCTGCGTGGGCAGTGCCCTGCTTTGGTGAAAGGGAAGGGATATATAGATGCAGGGGTTTATTTTGAGGTGGTACGTGACTGTATACTGTACCGCCACCTCTTTTCGCCTCCGCTTCTTTTCGCCTCCACTGCTTCCCTGGAGCCATTTTGGCATGTCCCACCAAAATGGGGCTACCACAAAGTGGCATGGCTAGAGTGGCCATCTCCCCCTCCCCCTTCCTTGATTAGTGCTTATTCTACCACAAAGTGGCACGGCAAGAGTGGCCAATGCTACTTTTTCTTTTCCTTGCTGCGTGGGCCACTCTAACTGACCAGTTTATGGTAGAGGAGGACTGCTTTGCTCTTCGACCACAAAGTGGCATGGCTAGAGCAACCTTCATGTCAAGGAAACAGCTGCTCTAGTGATGCCACGTTGTAGTAGCCCCCCTTTGGTGGGGTGTGCCAAAACTCCTCCAGGGGGCAGGAAGCTGGAAACTTTGGGGGAGGGAGAGGGTGAAGCACAGGATAGATGATAGTACAGTCATACCTTGGGATAAATACAATTCAGGATGAATATTTTCGGGTTGCGCTCCACAGCGACCCGGAAGTAACGGAGCTTGTTACTTCCGGGTTTCACCGCATGCACAGAGGCTCAAAATGACATCATGCACATGCGCGAAAGTGCCAAAGCGCAACCCGCTGACGCGCAGATACGGGTTATGTTCGCTTCAGGATGCAAACGGGGCTCCGGAACGGATTCCGTTCGCATCCCGAGGTACCACTGTATTTCTTTGCAAGAGAACTGAAATGGTATGAGATGTAGCCAGCCATGCCTGCGGCCCATACATTCATTTCTATTGATCCCACTGTCTCCTCTGGGTAAGCAGATTATGTGGGTGTTTGCTAGGGTTTTGATGAAACAGGTTTTGCAGACTTTGGAGACAATAGTGGGGCAACATTGTGTATCTGCAATATGGTTACCAGATTTTTTTCAATGAATCCGGGGACACTTTTTTTTTTTTTTGAAGCCGAGTAGCAACAGGGAGTCAGTAGTGGGGATGGTGAGGCAAAAGACCCTGGGCCCAAGCACACATGCATAGTGTATAAAGGTGCAAAGCCCTTTTTTCAAACTCTGTGAAACATAAATGCTCTGAGTTTTTTAAAAACTGTGCAACGGCGTGCCGCCTGCCCGTGACTCCCGAGCCTCCCCCGATCTCCTTCCCCCTTCCCCCTTCGTTTTGACTGATCAGGGGAGGCTTTTGACTTCAGACAGGTGACAACAAGTGCCTCAGCTTGAATGCTGTGTTAAGAACAGTGCATTTGCCATAAGTTATTTTGGCTCATTCTTGTCATTGTTTCTCAAGTGAATTTTTATTTGTATGACCCAAGGATGTGGTCAGAGTGCTTTGTAAGCACAACTTTTCACATATATGTTCAGTCTTGGTCATCCTCCTGGCTGATAACATATGACGTTAACATTTGTTGAGGTACGTAGATTGGCCGGGTGCTGTGCATCAAACAGGCATCATATTTTGCTTCCTTTAAACAAAGTGATACATCTTTGGACTTTAAAGGAACATGCTCCCCCCCCCATCACCACACACATCCCCCCATTAGTATATCTCTAAGACTTCAACTAATCTTAATCTGGACTGATAATTGTGTGTTTAGATGCACAATTTTTAGATGCATGAATTCAACTTGTTTTTACCTTAGTTTACTCAGCTGAACACAACTGAGCTACATGTGCAGCATGCAAGTGCACACTGCTGAAGTCACAAGTGCTGCACTGCTAAGAGCCAAACCATTGTCTGATTTAGTGGTTTGTTCCCCTCCAACTACGAGCAGTGAGCCAAGAGCAAGCTTTCGTTACCGCTTGTGTTTGTTTTCAATAGAAACCATTCACAAGCCTGGGTTCAGATTAGGGCTTTTTATCAGCCAGAACTCACCAGAACTCGGTTCCGGCCCCTCTCAGGTGGGCTCCATTACCATTATAAGAGAACAAGGGAGGCATTCAGGATGAGTTCCGGCACCTCTTGTGCTAGAAAAATAGCATTGGTTCAGATGTAACAATAAACAATATGGATGCTTTAGTTGAGATTCCTGTATTGCAGGGGTTTGGACTCTACAAGTCTGTGATTCTGTCATTCTAAGATCATGGCTTAGCTCCCAGGTGTAGGACAACAACAGGAGTGGGCAAGCAGCCAGGCACCTACACTTTCAGCAGTGTGCACCAGAACCTTGTGTGTTCACTTTTAAACCATGGTTTAGTTTAGTGCTTTGAAGTAACATGTAAACCAGTCCAGGGAACAATCTGGAGGTATTGGTAAAATGGAGGCCCTGGGGTTTTTTTTATATTTCAAAAGAGAAAATGTTCAAAATGAAACACATGGGATGGCTACTTTAAGAATCCACTATTTACAGTTTAAAAATAAGTAACATAAATAATATTTGGGCTTCAGAAATCAGACTCATTGATTTTTGCTTTAATCCCTACCAAATGTAGTCTACACATTTAGCAAATGACTATGTTCAGTTTGTATACACACAGAGCCCTATGTAAACAAGAGGAGTGGTTTTGCCAGTGGGGAAAGATTAATGTGGTCTTTTTTATGTACTATATATATATTTACCTATAATGAGCCTGGTTACGTGAACATTAAAAGTATTTAAAATGTCAAGATTATGTTAATTCTGTTCTGAAAGGAATCCTTCGCTCTAAATTATAGCTAAGAAATTACATTGCTTATTCATGAATTTTATATTTAAGTGGCTGTTTCCAAAAATGTCACTGTAGGAGGGAAGAAAGGTTAATTTTCCTTGGCTGGTGCTCCATAGCTGTACCTGTGTTCATTTGGTTTTATTCAGGCAAAGAAATGCTGGAGACTAAAATAACTTCTTACATATTGATGTGTGCTTGGAAGAACGGACTTGTAGTGCTTTGGGCTGTTGGTAGCATCACATATGTGTATAAAATTCTACAAGTAGAAAACTGAGATGGAGGGGAGGCTGTTTTTCATTGATTGGGGGGGGGTTCTTACCACTAACTGTAGTTAATTAATGAACAAGTTAAAAAGCTAAACGCTGGGAATAAGCCCCATTGAACTCAGTGGGATTTCTGAATGGATACATGCTGGGTTGCACTTTGAATATTTGTAGCACCTCACTGAAATCTTATTAAAAATATAAGAAACAAAGGGAGACTATTTTCAAGTACAGCGAAGCCATTTCTTCAATTAAACATATAATACCTGGCCTTCATTTTACTCTTGAAGAAAATCCAGTTCTTGGAGGTTTTGAGCCAATGTTGGTAAATAAGGCACAGTTCTTAGTTTAACCACTGAAGTGTAAATTTGTGGGTTTGACTAAAACCCTGAAGCAAAACACACAGATAGATGCTGATGCAAATGTTTTTATTTTTACTATAGTTGTGCTTTTGTTCCCTCTTTTGGAATCACCCATTGGATCTAGCATGACATATTCTGTGCTGGACTGTCATGAAGGAAGAGTAGCAAAGACACTGTTGTCCAACCCAGGATATTCTTATTAGGAAGTACAGAGCTGAGGTGGTGCAGGTTCACTACTGTGATGGGATGATGAGCTGCTTGTGCGTAAAAGCTTAGTCCCTCAGAGTTTGCTCAGCTTAGCAAAGCTCTGTCTTTAGCGGAGCCCTTAAGCATGGCTCCCTCAATCGCTGGCAGAATCCGACAGTGGGCGTTTACGGAATTTACTCCAGCATAAAAGCTCCTTGACGGAAACGCGTTGTCTGGATTCTCTGCGCGACAGTTTCCGGCGAGGAGTGGGTGTACCTATGGGAGGTCCTGAGACTTCTCCGCTGTTATCGCTAGAAGACTCCCTGAGCCATTCCTTTGCCTCCCTCTCTCTCTGATTTCCCATTCTCCCCCTGCTGGTGCCTTCCTCCGCTGCTGAGTCTCTCCTGACTTCTGAGAGCCCCTCCACCTCCTGTCTTTCCGATGGCAGTTCCCTGACATCCACCTCCCCTCCAGGGCCCCCTTCACCCCCTCCCGCCCCCTCCCCTGCTGGCGGTGAGGATGGAAAACCCCGGAAGGAACACTCCTCATCATCAGAGGATTCAAACACTTCTCGCCACTGCTTCCCGTGTCTCCTCCCTGAGTCCTCTTCCTCGTCGGAGTCTATTCCCTCTTCCACCCCTGATTCTGGGAACCCTTCAAACTCCTCTTCCTCATCGGTGGTGCCGAAGTGTTCCCTCCTGAACTGTGCCACGGGCTGAGGTTTCCTTGGGAACCGTTGATGAAACGTTTCTATTAAAACCTCGTCATTGACCTCCTCCGCTTCCCCTTCCCATTCTACCAAATACTCCACCTGATTCCCTTTCCACCTGGAATCAATGATTTCTGCCACATGCATGTTGTGTTCCCTTTCTTCTATGACTGGTGTTTGAGTAACCTCCCTCTCACGTTCCCCCCACTCTCGCCCCTCTCGGTACGGTGACAGTAGGGACCTGTGAAATACTGGGTGCAGTTTCATGTGGTTGGGCAATCTGAGTTTGAATGCTACCGGGTTGACCTGTTGTATGACCTCAAAGGGTCCCAGCCGTTTGGGTCTCAATTTCTTACACCCTCCCTTGAACGGCAGTCCTTGGGTGGATAGCCACACCCGGTCCCCCACCCTTATGGTTTCACCTTCCCTTCTGCTTCTGTCTGCTTGCTTCTTGTATTCATCGTTGGCCCTCTCTAAGTTAAGTTGGAGTTGCCGGTGGATCGCTTCCATCTCTTCAACAAAGTGTTCAGCCGCCGGGACACTCCACCTCTCCCCTCCTTCTCCTGGAAATGCCCTGGGATGACACCCATAATTTGCCAGGAAGGGACTTATCCCTGTGGACAAATTCTCCGCGTTGTAGTAGGCAAATTCTGTCAGGGCCAACTTATCTACCCAATCATTTTCTCTGTCATTTACATAACACCTCAGGTATTGTTGTAAAATCCCATTTGCTCTTTCCGCCTGCCCATTTGTTTCTGGGTGCCGGGCAGTTGAAAAATTGACTTCTACGTGCAGTAAGCTCATGAGCTTCCTCCCGAACCTGGAAGTAAATTATTTCCCTCTGTCTGAGACCACCCTCAAGGGGGCGCCATGCAACCTGAAAATATGCTTTACAAACAACTTGGCGGTTTCTTCCGCTGTGACCGCGTGTGAACAGGCTATAAAATGGCACATCTTAGTTAATAGGTCTACCACCACCATGACAGCTGTTTTCCCTTTGGATTTTGGCAGATCCGTCATAAAATCTATGGATACCGCCTCCCATGGCCTTTCTGGTGTGGGTAAGGGTTCCAATAGCCTTGGTGCCAGCCTCTCCCCTTTCGCTCGCTGGCACCTGTCGCACCCCCTAACATATTCCCGTACGTCTTCCCTCACCTTGGGCCACCAAAACTCCCTGGTGACCAACCACATGGTTTTGTGCTGCCCGAAGTGCCCCGCTGTGGGGCTGTCGTGTAACTGCTTGAGCACTCTGCCCCTCAGTTCCCCATCGGGTATGTACAGTGCCCCTTTGTAATACAACGCCCCGTTCTTTTCCTCAAACCCCCCTGTGTTCTCCCCTGTCCCCCTGAGTTCTCTGAGTTTTTCTTGGGCGTATTCATCGTTCTCGGTACCCTCTACCAGTTCTCTTTGCCCCACCAATGCCGCCCCACACACCCAGTGGTCCTCGGGGATGATCTGCCTTTCCTCAGGCGCTCCCTCCCCCTCTAAATACTCAGGTTTTCGGGAGAGAGCGTCCGCCCTGACGTTCTCTGGTCCTGGTACGTAACGAATTTCAAAATGGAATTTGGAGAACCCCTGGGCCCATCTCACTTGTCTCTGGTTCAGTACTCGGGCAGTTCTCCAGTATTCTAGATTTTTGTGGTCGGTCCGCACTTGGACCTTGTGCTGCGCCCCAATCAGCAGGTGTCGCCATCTCCGGAACGCTTCATGAATGGCGAGTAGTTCTCGGTCGTATACGGTGTAGTTCCTCTCAGATTTGTTCAACTTCCGCGAGAAGAAGGCACACGGTCTCCATTCCGACGTATCTTTTCCCGGCTGTAGAAGCACGGCCCCCACCGCTCGGTCTGATGCGTCAGTCTCCACTCTCATTGGTTGCTGTAGATCCACGTGCAAAAGTTGTTCTTCCGACGCAAACGCCTTCTTTAATCTCTCGAACGCTCGCTGCGCCTCTTCCGTCCAGACAAATTTCTTCTTGCTGCTGAGACAATCAGTGATGGGCGCCGTTAAGTGGGCAAAGTTCTTGATGAACCTCCGATAGAAGTTTCCGAAACCCAGGAACCTTTGCACGTCCTTCTTAGTTTTCGGTGTCTTCCATTCCAGTACCGCTTGAACCTTGCCAGGATCCATGGCCAATCCCTTGTCTGACAACCGGTACCCCAGGAATTCCACCTCTCTGGTATGAAACTGACACTTCTCCAGTTTCACCCACAGCTGGTTTTCTTGCAGTCTGCTCAGTACCTCTCTTACATCTCGCACATGCTGCTCCTCATTCTCTGAGTACACCAGGACGTCATCTAAGAACGCTACACAGTTATTGTAAAGCAATGGTCCCAGCACGTGATCCATGAACGATTGAAAACAGGCCGAGCCCGCCTGTAGACCGAAGGGCATAACGAGGTACTCAAAGGCCCCCAAGGGGGTGAACATAGTGGTCTTCCACTCATCCCCCTTTCTCACACGTATCAAGTTATATGCCCCCCTAAGGTCCAGCTTGGTAAAAATTTTCCCTTTCCTCACCCGGGTCAAAATGTCATCGATTCTGGGCATGGGGAAAGTCACTGGTTCTGACACTGCATTTAGGGCCCTGAAGTCCACGACCAATCTGGGTTTATTAGTATTTTTTTTGTCCACAAAGAACACTGGGCTGCCCCCCACCGCTCGTGACTCTCTGATGAAACCTCGCTTGAGATTCTTGTCAATGAACTCCCTTAACTCCTGCATCTCCCTGTCTGACATTGCATACAGCTTGCCCACTGGCAATTGGGCTCCTGGGAGTAAGTTAATTTGACAGTCAAAGGGTCTGTGCGGGGGCAGTTTATCTGCTTCTCTTTCGCTGAAGACGTTAACCAGGTCGGCGTATTGTCGTGGTACCTTCCCTTTATCTGTTATTTCCATCCCTGCTAGCGTGGCCTGGGTTCCTACTTGGGCTTCCCTTTCCTTGCAGTGTGCCAGGCAATGCGCTGACCCAAATGAGACTACTCTCTGGTGCCATCCCACTAGCGGATCATGCAGCGCTAGCCAGCTCATCCCCAAAATAATGGGCGCTCCTCCCAAGGTGGCCACATTAAACGCTATCAGTTCTGTGTGCCTTGCCACCCTCATTATCATTGGGACAGTCTGCTGGTTAACTTCTCCTCCCAACAGCGCCCTCCCATCAATCGTGGTCACCTGCAAAGGGTTACTTAAAGGGATAGTCTGTATCTGGTGTTCGGCTGCAAACTCCTTACTCATAAAATTACAGGAGCTGCCTGAGTCCAATAGCGCCTTAATCTTTAGTGGGTGTCCGTTTGGCAGCTCTAGCAACACCTCTATTACAAGCGCTGGTCTTGGGGGTTCCGGCGTGGGCACATTCACTGCTCTTTGGCCTGGCTGCTGTGCCCCGATGGTGGCAGCCAGGCGTTGGCTTTTACTTGCTCCTTAACTCCCTCCTCCTCCCCCCCAACAGCTCCCGCCATCCCTTGCCATTCCTTTCTTTGCGGACAGACTCTGGCAAAGTGACCTGGCTGTTGGCAGAGAAAACATTTCTTGGCGCTTTTCCCCTCCTTCTTCTGCCCTTCACTGGGGTTTGAAACTGCGCGCACGAGCGCTGTTCCAATTTCCATCGGCTCTGCTGGCGGGGAATGCTGCTCGGGAATCTCTGGAATGCGGAAATCCCTCCAATGTTCCCCCTTCCCTTCCCGCTTCTCCAAAGCTCTCGCCTCCTGGCATGCTCCTATGGCCAGCGCAGATTTAGTCAGCTGGTCCATAGACTCCGCCCTGGGCGCCCGGGAAAGTTCGTCCTTCACTGCCGAAGATAGTCCTTCTTCGAACAGCATTTGTATCGGTTCCGCCGACAAATCCCAACCCAATTTATGGATCAACATGGTGAACTCAGTCCAGTACTCACGGACAGATCGGCTCCCTTGTTTACACCCCATTAACTGTCTGCGCACCACTCCCTGCTCAATCTCGCTGGAAAACATCAGATCCATGGCGCGAAAAAACTTCATTGAGTCCTTTAGGGCGTCATTATTAGCTGCCATCAGGGGTCTCACCCAGTCTTTCGCCCCCCCCCCCCTTCGAGATGGCCAATCACAAACGCTACCCTCGATTCCTCATCAGGAAAGTCATCAAACTGCAGATTGAGGGCATATTGCATCTCTGTCCTAAAGGCTTGATAGTTCCTGGGATCACCCCCACATTTCTGCACCAATCCTGGCACCTTCCTTGTGAGTGGGGTGGCTTTTCCATTTTCTGCATCCTGAGCCCTCCTCTCCTCGAGCCTAGCCGTTTGCAGCGCTAGCTGGACCTCCAACATCCTGTACCTTTCTTCCAGGATTGGACCCGCTCCAGCTCCTCCCGCTTCTCCGGCTCCGGCTGGGTTGCTCATAATGCCTCTCCTTGCACAAGCTGCTTTCAAATACTGTCGGATTGCTGTGATGGGATGATGAGCTGCTTGTGCGTAAAAGCTTAGTCCCTCAGAGTTTGCTCAGCTTAGCAAAGCTCTGTCTTTAGCGGAGCCCTTAAGCATGGCTCCCTCAATCGCTGGCAGAATCCGACAGTGGGCGTTTACGGAATTTACTCCAGCATAAAAGCTCCTTGACGGAAACGCGTTGTCTGGATTCTCTGCGCGACAGTTTCCGGCGAGGAGTGGGTGTACCTATGGGAGGTCCTGAGACTTCTCCGCTGTTATCGCTAGAAGACTCCCTGAGCCATTCCTTTGCCTCCCTCTCTCTCTGATTTCCCATTCTCCCCCTGCTGGTGCCTTCCTCCGCTGCTGAGTCTCTCCTGACTTCTGAGAGCCCCTCCACCTCCTGTCTTTCCGATGGCAGTTCCCTGACAACTACCTTATAGCCACTTGTCAGAAAGTCCAGATCCTTGCAAGACAGTCTGCAATATCACTGACCATTTTCTGTATGCAAGGGACTATGCTATCACGTGGGCCCTCCCCTGCTGTCTGAAGTGCTACAGCCCAGACGCAGGTTGCCTGTCTTAGTGAGAACTAGCCTGCAGATTCCAAGCTTCTCCCCGATCAGCATATTGATTTGTTAAACTACTGCTTTACAAGCTCTGCTTCCTCACTGTCGAGGAAAGGGAAAGCCGGCCAAGGCTCTGTAGGTTCCACAATTTCATGGGAGCACCAAAAAGCAATAGAAAATGGTACTGGGTACTGAAATTGGCTTCCTGAGAATGTGAGCTTCCGTTTTAAAAATATTATATTTGCCATTCTCAGCAAAATAAGGATGAGATTTGCTCCTCTGTTTTCCAGAACACAGCCTGGGTGTAGGATTTCCATTGTGGGGTACACACTGCATTATCTTAGTTCCTTCTGCTTTCGCAGCCTTCTCTCTTAAATACTACTAGTCAGCAACCTTGTGGAATCAGGTCTTTCTGGGTCCTGATGACCATCCAATTCCACCTTGGCTTTCATCTGCCTCCACACCTCCATGGCTTTTGCTTGTGTGGGTTTCGCTGATAAAATTTCAAGCAGCCATCTGGGACTGTCGGAGGTCAATAGCTAGATTGTTTGGTGTAGGTCACATGCACCTGTGGTTTCATTGAGATGAAGTAATAATACTTAGCAATGCCTCCAAATCACTGGGGAAGATTTTATTAGTGTCAGTGAAATATTCAGTAGGATGAGAAGATGAAGTACTCTGCAAGAGTACAAATGAAATACTTTATTTTTGTGAAGGCAGGAGCATCGCACAACCATTTGTGAAGCTAGAGGATACAAAAAGTCCACTTCAGATCCACTACAAAATCACTTTGTGTCAGTGAATTCTTGCAGCCTCAGTAAAAGGGCCACCTGGGGGCACCTGACGGTAACCATGTGTCCAACAGCTCAGTTGTCTATTTAAAAGTCCTTTATCTGAAGAGCTGCCAAGTCCATGTAGGGTTTAAAGATAACTGGAAGGGAGAGCAGGTATATTGTGTGCATGTTAAAAAAAAAGTTATGTTGTAGAAAACTAAGGTGAAAAACATTCATAGCAAGAGTCCGGGGATGGGTATCAGACTGGTGGACAGGAGGAAATCCATAGTCTATGATCTTCTACCTGCTCTTCATCCATGAACAGTAGTGTGATTTTCCATAACCACCAATTTTAGGCACAAACCTAAAGAATCATAGAATCATAGAGTTGGAAGAGACCACAAGGGCCATCGAGTCCAACCCCCTGCCAAGCAGGAAACACCATCAGAGCACTCCTGACATATGGTTGTCAAGCCTCTGCTTCAAGACCTCCAAAGAAGGAGACTCCACCACACTCCTTGGCAGCAAATTCCACTGTCGAACAGCTCTTACTGTCAGGAAGTTCTTCCTAATGTTTAGGTGGAATCTTCTTTCTTGTAGTTTGGATCCATTGCTCCGTGTCCGCTTCTCTGGAGCAGCAGAAAACAACCTTTCTCCCTCCTCTATGTGACATCTTTTTATATATTTGAACATGGCTATCATATCAGCCCTTAACCTCCTCTTCTCCAGGCTAAACATGCCCAGCTCCCTTAGCCGTTCCTCATAAGGCATCGTTTCCAGGCCTTTGACCATTTTGGTTGCCCTCCTCTGGACACATTCCAGTTTGTCAGTGTCCTTCTTGAACTGTGGTGCCCAGAACTGGACACAGTACTCCAGGTGAGGTCTGACCAGAGCAGAATACAGTGGCACTATTACTTCCCTTGATCTAGATGCTATACTCCTATTGATGCAGCCCAGAATTGCACTGGCTTTTTTAGCTGCCGCGTCACACTGTTGGCTCATGTCAATTGAAAAGGGGCTTCTGAGCATACGAGCAAGCCTTTCCATACAAGCATAACAAGGCCCTCAACTTGTGTCAGTGTGAAATCATGTACTAAAAAAAAGTGTAGTCTGATGTCCAGCTCTGAGGGTCTTCTAGTGGTTCCCTCACTGTGAGAAGCAAAGTTACAGGGAACCAGGGAGAGGGCCTTCATGGCAGTGGCATCCTCCGCGTGGCACACCCTCCCTCCAGATGTCAAGACATCTGAAGCCTCTTCTCTCCTTTTTGTCCGTTAGAATTTCGAACTTTATTCTATGATTCCTCCCCTGCCATACAAACCTAGAAATCGTTTTTTGCTACTCCTTGAATTGGCCTTGTCCTATAATAATTGGGATGGTTTGGAATAAAAAGAGCATCTTAGGTAAGACACTCATTTTTATGCCTGCTATCCTTCCACAGAAAGATAGTTTCAATCTATCCCTTTTTTCAAATTTGTTTTTACCTCTTTCCAAGTTGTTTTGTAATTATCCTTAAATAGGTTTGCATTTTTCGGGGAGACCTAAGACACCCAAATATTTTATTTTCTTTGCCATTTTTATCTCTGTTTTGTTTTGTAATTGATCTAATTGTTTCCCCTTCATATTTTTTACCATCATTTTTGTTTTACTTTTGTTAATTTTAAATCCTGCCATTGCTCTGAATTCTTCAATTACATTTATTGCTTCTACTGTCAAAGACTGAGGTACTTGTAATGTCAAAACTATGTCATCAGTGAAAGCTTTGACCTTGTATTCTTTTTCTTCGCATTTTATTCCTGTGATTTTTTCTGTTTCTCTTATATTTTGAAGTAATACTTCCAATATTGATATAAACAGCAAGGGTGACAGTGGGCAACCCTGCCGTGTGCCCTTTGTAATTTTGAAGCTCTCTGTCAATCCATTTATTCTGAGTTTTGCATTTTGATCCTTATAAATTGCTTCTATACTTCTTAAGAACTTTGTCCCCAGACCCATCATTTCTAAATTATTTTTCATGAAAAACCAGGACACATTATCAAACGCCTTTTCGGTGTCTATAAAAATTAGAGCAGCTTGTTTATTTATTTTTGTTTCTAAATATTCAATTATATTTACTATATTTCATATGTTATCTTTTAACTGCTGTCTTGGTTAAAATTCCGCCTGGTCTGGATGGATTTGTGAAACCATAATGTTTTTTAGTCTCTGCGATAATACATTTGCAAACAATTTATAGTCGTTGTTAAGCAATGATATCCGTCTATAATTTTTTACATTAGTAAAATCTGTTCCTTGTTTTGGTATTAGCGAAATGAATGCTTCTTCCCATGTTTTAGGGATCTGCCCTTTTTCCATTATATTATTCATTACTTCCTTTAGCGAAGGGACTACCTGTTGGCTTAATTTCTTATAATATTTAATTGGTATGCCATCAGGCCCCAGGGCCTTCCCCCTGCTTAATTACATCTATAATCTTTTCTTCTGATGTTGGTCTTTCTAGTTGTTATTTCTTGCGAAATTGCTTTCAATTTATGTTCTCCTATGTAAGTTCTTATCTTCTCTTTATTTTCTTTGGGTGCCTTATATAGAAATATATTTCTTTGGGATTGTCTATTATTTCATTATTATCTTTTACTATATTTATAATATTCTGTCCTTGTTTTTTCTTTAATTGCCAGGCTAGCCATTTTCCAGTTTTGTTTGCTTTCTCAATTTTTTTTTGTTTTAATAATTTAATTTTCCGTTCCACTTCTTCGTTTATAATCATGGATAATTTCATTTGCAACATTTTACTTGCTTTTTAAAGATTTAGTTCCTCTGGTTTCTTGACCATCTGATTTTCTAAGTCTCTTATTTTATTTAATATTTCTTATTTATTCTTTTCTCTTTCCCTTTTTTGAATACAGTTCTGTTGCAAGAAAAATCCTCGCATGACTGCTTTGCTTGCGTCCTAGACGACATTAATGTCTGTGACTTTATTTAGATTTAATTTGAAATATGTGTTTAAGTAGTTTTTGGTTCTTTCTAATATTTCAGTATTGTCTAGCAAACTTTCATTTATTCTCCACCTTCGTGTTCTTGGGTTTTTACTCTTCCATTCCATTACTTTAGCATTATGATCTGATACCGTCTTTGGTAAAATTTCAGCTTTCACCACTCTTATAGTTAATTGTTTTGATATCCAATTTGATCTGTCTGGCTCCAGCTTTGGTTTGGTTCTAAATAATATGTAAATTGCTTTGTTAATGGATTTTTTAGTCTCCATATATCCACTAAATCATTATTCTCTGTTAAGGATGTAAAGGAGTTCGGTAGTTTCCTCTGGTCCGATTTCACTCTTCTTATTGATCTATCCATTTCAATGGAGGTTAACCCATTATAAACTCCCAACAATATAATATTATAGTCTATGTAGTCTGTCAATATTTCCTCCAATTTTTAAATAAAAGTCTGCTTTCCTTTCGCTTGGTGCATATATCCCCACTATGATTATTTTTTCTCCTTCTATTTGTACTTGTACTCCTATTATTCTTCCTTCATTATCTTTGAATGTTTGTTGTGCATTATATTTATTTTTAATATATATAACAACTCCTCTCTTCTTTTGCACATCTGAAGGGATAAATTTGTTCCCTATTTTTTTATTCCTTAAGACTCTATTGTGTTTCCATGTTACATGTGTTTCTTGCAAACAAATTATATCTACATTTTTTTATTAACTCGTTTGATTTTTTTTTTTTGCTTTATTATTCATGCCATTAACATTCCAAGATACTATTTTAATTGTCATTTTGGTTTATTTTATTGTTTTCATTTAAATATCTCCTTCTTCTCACTCTTGTTCTTGTTTATCTTCTTCACTTTCCTGTTCCCCTCCCTCCATCTTCCCCAACTCCTTACATCTTCTCCCAAATTTCTGCATTTCTTGTACTGTCTTAATTTTAAATTTCTTGTCCTTATAGTAAAATGACACACCTTCTGGATATTCCATCGAAACCTTATTTTGTTAGCAATTAGATTTTTATAAATTCCTTATAAACATTTCTCTCGCGTAAGAAACGATTTGGAATGTCCTTGAATACCACAATTGTTTTCCCATCTATAGTCAATTGTTTTTCTCTACTTTTCCTTAGAATTGCATTCCTCACTTCTGATGAGTTAAAATTGCTATAAAATCTCTTGCCTGTAACAAGGTGACTTTTATTCTAAAGACATTGGTCACCATGTAATCAAAGTCCTCCTCCTTCATTTCTAGCAATAATAATAAGCCTCTCTCACACATTTTCCCCATCTTTTTCTGGAAGTCCTCGGAATTTCAAATTCTGTGCTTTTTGATTCATTTCAAGAAAGGCTAAATTGTCTAATGTGCTCTCTTGCACTTTCAAAAGCTCCTCTATCTGCCCTTTCATTTTCTCTCCTTTTTTATTTTCTCTCATTTCTTTCTGAATTTATTTCGATTGTTCCTCTACTGTTTGTATTTTTACTTTCAGTTCCTTCGTTTGTCCTGATAAGTCTGTTGCAACTTCCACTAACTTTTCCTCAATGTTTTTTTTTCACTTTCCTTTACCTCTCTCCTTATTTCTCTTATCTCTGCCAATATTTTTGCAAAATCTCCCTCCCCTTCTATCTCAACTTTTGATGTCCTTCTCTCCCCTGGTGTTGTTGTTTTTCCTATCTTACTCATGTTTCTTTAATTAATAGTTTGTTTCAAGGTGCAATTTCTCAAACCACCACTGGGGGGGATATATTACCCTGTTTGTCAAAAAAACTTATTTTTCCTGCTGTTCTCTCTTTCGCCACAGAATGTCTCTTATCTATCTCACTTTCTCTTTTACTGTACCCAATGATTATCTTAATTTCCTTTCCTTAAGAACAGTCTCTTATAGTCCAACAAATATATACAGATACACATTCAAATGCAAATACAAATCTCCACCCCCACCCTAATTGAATCTGTCGTTTTGCACAGCGTCTGTAATGAAGAAAGTCTAATAAGGGGGAGAATATAAAACTTCTAATTCCCCTGCCACTTTTCGCAGAGGGTAGTGTGGAAAAGGTCCCAAACCAATCAGTTCTGATACTTTGTAGATACTGAGAAGTAAAGTAGAATGCAAACAGTATCTCTGATGTCTCTACAGTCTGAAGTTCTTAATAATGTCTTTGGGATGTTTCCAATAACCGTGTTGTTACAATAAGTCTTTAGGCTTAATAATGTTTCCAAGCTAATGTTTCCAAAAGCCCCTTAACAGTACAGTATACAAAACTCCAAGTTGCTCCCAAATGTGCTGAGTTTCACAGGCATTCAAAGCATTGTCTGTATCTCACATTCAAGTTTGTTTTGTTTAGCTTTGTCTTGTCTCTCTTGCCCCTCGGGTAGCTGAGACCTTTTCTCTTCTTTGTTACTCAGTAGACTTTTTAAAATGCTGACTCATAACGATTTTTCCCTGCACCATTTTCTCCACCGGCATCGGGTATGATTTCCTTAATTTCCAAACCATTAAAACTTTCACCCGTACCTCCTTGTTCTTTTACTGCTTTCGCCCTTTACCTTTTTGTTTTTGGAGTCTGGGGTTTTATCATAAGCCTCGGAATGCTTTACCGCTACACCTTCGGAGCCTGTGGCATCACTCTGCAGGTCTAGAATGGATCCTAGTGTTCACATCTTCAATCCTTCCTCCTTTCCGAACCTTGACCAGTCCGGTATGCGCACAGTAGAGTCGTCCTGAACGCATCCCCCAGCCCCTGAGGATTTACCTCCTCAGGTTTTGAGGTTCGCGGAGCCCTGGCGTAACCTCTTTTTGCCTCACAAAGCTCAGGACCTCTCCAAAGAGTTGATCCTGTGCTCCTTCAAATGGTGGTGATAAAACAGGAAGTCTTGATAGCCCATTTTCAGTGGATTTCTGAGACATCCGTAGCCAAGCCCAGCCATGAGCTCAGGCAACAGACTCAGAGCAGCGGCATATTCTACACGCCTGGCCTCTAGATCTGCCTCCTGCAGGCCTGTCCATAAATAATTTTCTCACTGCCAGTATGACCCTACTTGGTACCCATACCAGGGCTTGTCCACACCTCCTCCATTTACCCTGCCAATTCCCCCTGGGTAAACCTGCAGTTTATCACTGAATTTGACCAAACAACAATCAGGTTTTCTGTGGTTCAGTGGTAAAGAGTGTGTTTTTCAGGAGAAAGCTGAGGGGCAAACGCAAAAACACTCTGACCCATGCTTTCTAGGCACGGGTCAAGCCCTTAATCTCTTCTGTGTCACTCTGCAAACACCTCTGATTCTGCAGGATTGGAATTCTCTTCTTTTTTAGCTTGCTTTTAAATTAATGATTAAGCATCAGCGTCATTCATTCTCACTTTCTTCCTTTGTATAGACCACTGAAGGCCTGTTTGTACATTTAATTTCAAAATTGTAGGGTACTTCAAAACAAAAAGGAGAAGAACCACTTCAGTTGTTTTTTAAAAATCACTATGCTCCTAAATTTAGTCTTTTTGCTTTTGTCAATAGCTTTTACTATTTTTCTCTGAGGCCTGACTATATAACATTTACCCTAATAATGACTTATTGCGCTTCATTCTGATTTTCTAACATCTCTTAAATTGTAATAGACTTAACTCAAGATAGAAGCAGAAAAAAGTTTCCAAATCTAATTTTATCCTGACTAGCTGGGGTGTTGCAGTTTGTGTTGGTGTCTTGGGGAAGGCAATACTTTGCCCTGGTGGCAGCACAGGGTGTGTGTGTGCATGAATGCATAATTCTCTTTTCCCTACAACTCTGTTAATCTTTGGGTCAAGTTCCATTTCTAAAAATAGCTTCTCACATTTTAAGCAGGAATGTTTGCCTATGCAAAGTAAACACCTTCATGTAAGCCTCCTTTTAAGGCACAATGTTGACTTTTGAAATTTTTTTAGCCTCTTTTTCTTACGATAACTACGGAAAACTAATTATAGCTTTTCCTTTTTGAAATAGCATAATCCACCTTTAATTTCTTTCACTACAAGGAGTTGAATAATTGATGTGTTGCTTCAGGTAAAGAAGACACGTGCTCTAAAATTTTGCCAATTAATCTAAATAAAAAGATAGTGGGCTACATTGTGATAGATAGTGCAAACTAGTGACAGGGAGAACTGAGAGGGCCCTGTTTCAAATCTTACTTCTGCCATGAACAGCTTACAGGCTGGCCTTAAGCCACAAGGCTTGCATCCTGTAGTATTAGTAGCAATATTGAACCATTTTATCTGGTGGTTGAGATAATTTATCTGAAATGCTTTCAGTGACTGGGAAAAGTGTTTTATGCTTAGTATTATAATTAGTTTGATAGAGGCTGAGCATTTAGGAATACATTAAATATAGCCAACATAATTAGAAACTAGCCAGAAACATGTGTTCTTATCATGTTTTCCAGTTCTAGAGAGGTAGCTGTGTAATCTTTTGCAGAGGAAGACCATGTGGTGTCCTTTAGAAGTTGCAAAACTGCAGCTTCCATCAGCCCTAGGCAGTATTGGCCAGTGGTCAAGGATGCTGGAAACTAGTCCAGCAACATCTGGCGAACCCCAGGTTGGCTACCCCAATTTACTGTAGCAAAAGCAGCAACAAGTTTTTTGACATCTTAACGAAAGCATTGAGGCATGAACTTTCATGGTTTGGAAGTGGCCTTATCTGAAAGGCTCTAGTCCACCAATGTTTAAAGTGACTCTGTAAGCATTTAGCTATAGCACGGCTCCTTTTTCTTTATGTGGCCATAGTATCTTAAGTAGACATTAATAATATCAATAAACTGCATTTTTAATAAAAAGAATGCAAAGGAACACCAGGATTAATTCCTTCTCCTTTGCATTGTGTTTCATTTGTTTGGAGTAACATATATGCGTTTGAGGCCCCTCATTTTTGAATTTAAAATTAAATCTTCATCTAAACAAGCTTTTACGGTTTTCATCCAAACTGCTAGTCAGTTGTCTAAAAATTAAAAGAGCATTCCAGCAGCAACAGGATTTTATTCTAAGTAATGAGCATTATTCACTCTGTAGTTATTTTCAGAGATTTAGAAGTCATGAGATAAATCCACATTACATGTGGGAGAAGCAAGGGTTAAATTTACTTTGATTTCTTGGATGGGTCCTCAGCTTGTGGATGGCGCATAATGGGGACCTGTCTCTTGGGGTTTGGGGAGGGACTTGCAGTCTCGTGGCTGTGAGGAAAATGGTGTAGCGGCTGAATATTATTTTGCAGCCTACAACATAGGAAGAGCAACAAGGTGCAAAAATGAAGTCAAAATTTAAATGCTCTCTTTCTATTATTACTGTGTTTGCAGAGATTAACTTATTGAATGCTTACTTCAACAAATAATCAGAATATATTGCTATAGAGTACTAGGGGACGCCCCCCCACCCCGCTTGCCAACCCTCCAATTCTTTACACCTCACACAACCCCTCAACAGCTCCTTCAACCCCCACATTACTATCTCCCACCCAATTGCCAACTCCTATCCCAACAGAGTTTGCTCAAAATTCTCCCATCTGCACCTTCTCACAATCCATCCAATCCCAGGATGTCACTACAACTTGTGGAGGAGATGTGCCCAGACTCCTCTCTAGTCACAGTTGGGGGGGGGGGCTTTCTCCTCCTCATTCCTGAATCTTCTGTGAGCAGCAGTGGGCCTTTGGGAGTTAGGCAGTTTCAGAGGGGAGGGTGAAGGGGAAGTTTTCACAGAATCATAGAACTGTAAAGTTGGAAGAGATGACCAGGGGTCATTTAGTCCAACACCCTGCAGTGCAGGAACCACAGCTAAAGAATCTGGGACAGATGGCTATCCAATATTTTCCAAGAGTCCATGATCTTTTGGACAAACTGCTGGCAATTTTCAATTTGAGTTTCTTCATTAGTCCTCAGAAGAATGAAATCTAAGTATGTATAAATGAGTTGCTCATATTGTACATTAAAAAGGTAAAGAACCCCTGGGCAGTTAATTCCAGTCAAAAGTGACTATGCGGTGCAGCGCCCATCTTGTTTCAGGCCAAGGGAGCCAGCGTTTGTCTGCAGACAGCTTTCCAGGTCATGTGGCCAGCAAGACTAAACTGCTTCTGGCACAATGGGACACTGACGAGTGCAAAAGCGCATGGAAACGCTGTTTACCTTCCTGCCACAGCAGTACCTATTTATCTACTGCCACTGGTGTGCTTTCAAACTGCTAGGTTGGCAGAAGCTGAGACAGAGCAACAGGAGCTCATCCCGTTGTGCAGATTTGAACCGCCAACCTTCTGATCAGCAAGCCCAAGAGGCTCAGTGGTTTAGACCATAGCATCACCGCATCTAAACTGCATCTAAACCACTGTGTCTCTTGGACTTGCTGACCGGAAGGTAAATAGCATTTCCTTGTGCTCTGGCTTCCGTCACGGTGATCCGTTGCTCCAGAAGCAGTTTAGTCCTGCCGGCCACATGATCCAGAAAGCTGTCTGCAGACAAACGCTGGCTCCCTTGGCCTGAAGCAAGATGAGCGCTGCACCACATACAGTGGTACCTCGGGTTACAGATAGTACCTCAGGTTAAGAACTTTGCTTCAGGATGAGAACAGAAATCGTGCGGCGGCAGCGGGAGGCCCCATTAGCTAAAGTGGTGCTTCAGGTTAAGAACAGTTTCAGGTTAAGAACGGACCTCCGGAACGAATTAAGTTCTTAACCCGAGATACCACTGTAGTCACTTTTGACTGGACTTAACTGTCCAGGGGTCCTTTCCCTTTCCCTTTTACCTTGTACATTAATGAAAGTGTTTAAAGAATAACAATAACAAATACTGTACCTTTGGGTCCCAATCTTTCATATATTTTTGGTTTTGTTAAATTGAAAAATGTTTCTCAAGTAGTGATGGGGGGGAATCCCTTTAATGCAAACTGAAAAGCATCTGTATTTCAAAATTTGCGCTTCTGAATGTTGTGGTAAAGTTATTTAAGCAATAATTACATACAGAATGTGTATGTTAGTGGAAAGTGCACAAAAAAGGGGAATGGAGAGCAAACAAAACTGACAGATTCCTCAGTCTCTGCCATTGAACACATGTTGGTCACCCACAAGTATTCTGCATGCACTCTCCATACTAGGAGGCCTCCTCACATTGATGCAGTCATTATCTGTGGTTCTTATTTTGGGCAATGAAAACTCCATATTCTCTCCTGAATATTACAGCAGGTTTGTAAACAGACCAGGGCATGGCACATGATGCGGTCACTGCGTGTGGAACCCAACAGGTCTGGGTCTGTTCTGTGTCTGAATGGGAGACTGCCTGGGAGATTCCACGACACAGCCAAGGCAGATTATAAATGTAATAATAGATAGATACACAAATGTCATGTACCTGTGCTTGGTACAAGGAACAGTGTTTTCTGCAAGATGTGTACACTTGAAGTAGAAAGATTTGCAGTGTAAGTTAGTAAAATACTGACTGCACAACTGTGATGAGCATTAGATCAAGATAAATGCACAGTAGCTACATGGCCTGTGCTTTGACTGGAGGAACACTTTTTAAATGGCGGACTTGGCAGAGGTTCACATTCTTCCTTAAAGCAGGGTGATTTGGAGTCCCTCCTTCAAGTTCCTAAAATTTCAGATGCCTACTCCACAGCAACACAGAGCAGGGCTTTCAGTGTAGCTGCCCCTGTTTTGTGGAATAGCATCCCTGATGAGATACAATAAGGCTCACTATCTGCAGTTTCCAACAGTGATTGAGCACATTGCTGTTTCAACAAGCTTTTCCAGCTGGATTGTTGGTGGGAGGAGGGAATGCAGGTCTCTGTTTTGGCTGGTTATTTGTATTGTTTTAAATCTTATCTTTAGTTATTGGGGGTTTTTTTACATTGATTTTAACTCTATTTTTAGTTGCTTTTATCATGTGGTTGTAAATCTTGAAATTTATATGAATAATTTTCATTGTTTATTGTTGATTTTCATTGTTTATTTATTAATCAGTTAAATAAACAAATACCCCCTAGTGAGAGGTGTAAAACAGACAGACATACCTGGGGGCAGGGGGATGGAAAATGAAATAAAAACATTTCAGTGAATAGTTTTTCAACACAAAGAACCCATTCCTATCCATGAATTATATAGAGAGCTAGGGCTCTATGTGGAAATTATTTTAAGGCTGGCTGTAAGGAGTGCTTGGCTGGGGGCTGACAGTTTGTTTCAGTTGTCCTAAGCTGCTTTCTCTCCCCAGCCTGGTTTGGGCAGTGACATCCCTCCCCCAGGAGGAGATAAGGCAGTTCCACCATGTCATTGACCACAGAACATTAGCCTGGCTCCTGACTGTCCAAGTTGAAACTGCTTTAAAACAGCAGGGTCAGCCTGCTCTCAAACAAACTGATATTATCACATTAGTGGTGGCATTTTTTGTGAGCTGTAGAATAAGAGTCACTAAAAAAGGGGGAAGTTAGAAAAAAATAATTACTGCATTTTCCTCTCTCTTCCTAACTGTATGATATATAAATCAAATGTATTTTTTTCTGCATTCAGAATGGTAGTTACTGTTTATATCGGTGCATATAGATCTGTCAGTTTTCAGTGATTGGGATCATCTCTGTGAATCTCTTCAATAATGGCATGTTTTTGTGAGGTTAGTATGCTGTGAAGAGTCCATTGAAATCCAATCCATGACCAACAGAGCTGTGTTGTACCAATTTGTTGAAACCTATAAATTTGGGCTAAATTATCTGTAATGGGAATTGGGGTTGCTTGTGCGTAAATTCCAAACTGCTCCGAGCTGGTTGTATAGCTGGACCTTTCCCCAGTTTGACAGCCCTAACAGCGCGACTGTCTCAGTCACTGGCAGAATCCGTCAGTGGGCGTTTCCTAAACTTCCTCCAACATAAGAATTCCTTAACAGCCAGTCTCCTCCTCGCTTCTCTGCAGTGAAGCCTTCTGCGCAGAGTGGGTGTGCCAAGCGGTGGTCCTCCACTCTCCTCACTGACCTCACTGGAAGAGTCTCGGAGCCTCCCCTCCGAAGTACTCTCAGCCTCTCCTTTCTTCCTGGTGTCACCTTGGTTTCCTTCCCCAGCGGAAGCTCTCTCTCTCTCCTTGCGGGTTCCCTCTCCGGCATCATTAGGGAGACTTACCTCTCCACTCGGCTCCGATGTCAATTCCCTGACATCCACCTCCCTCCCAGGGCCCCCCCCTCCCCCGTCCGTTCCTTGGACGGTGACGCAGGGAACCCCTGGAAGGAGCCATCCCCTCCCTCTGAAGATTCAAACACCGCTCTCCACCTGCTGCTGTCTCTTCCCGCTCCCCAATCTCCCCAGTCGGATTCCTCCCCCTCGGATAACTCCCCTTCCTCCTCTTCGGAGGCGGGAAATCCCACAAACTCTTCTTCATCATCCGTGGGACCAAATTGCTCCACCCAGAACCTCCCTAGTGGTTTGGGCTTCCTAGGGAACCTGCGATGAAACTCCTCCTGCAGATGCTCATCCCTAATCTCTTCTGCTGGAACCCATGTGTTTTCTGATTCTGACTCCCCCTCCCAAGCCACCAAATATTCCACTCGCCTCCCTCTCCACCTTGAATCGAGAATTTCAGCTGCATGACCACTGAGTTCCCTTTCCTCCATCAGTGGATGCAGGGGTGTTTCTCTTTGTTGACCCAGAAATTCCCTCCCCTCCCTGAACGGTGAGAGTAAGGACCTGTGGAACACCGGGTGCAGTTTCATGTTGGAGGGCAATTTGAGTCTAAAGGTCACAGGATTCACCTGTTGGGTTACCTCGAAAGGTCCCAATCGCCTTGGCCGTAATTTCTTACACCCCCCTTTGAACGGTAACCCTTGGGTAGACAACCACACCTGATCCCCCACTCTTATAGTTTCCCCTTCTCTGCGGTGCTTGTCAGCCTGCCTTTTGTACGCTTCTTTTGCCCTTTCCAGGTTAATCTTAAGTTGTTGGTGTAAAGCCTCCATTTCTTCCACGAATTGTTATTGCTGAGATAACTGGGTATGTGACCTGGGATTACAATAAAAAATGGTGGTTGACCTATGTGCTGTCGGTGGACTATGAAAGTGAAGAAGCAACTCTGGCCTTCTTACACCTGCCAGGCCCAGCAGCGTCATTTGTCTACCTGTCTAGTTGGGATTTCTTAAGGTCAGGCAAGCAGAAGTCCTAAGACGGGTCGAACCAAGGACTGCAAATGGCCACACTTACACTTTGACAAAAAATGAAACGTCATGTGCAACAAATGCTTTTGAAAAGTGTTTGGTGTAAAGGATAAATAATGGAAGAATCAATGTTTTCAGACCCGTTTCATATGGAAGGTATGTATTTTGTTGTAACGTTCATGAAATGAAGTACTAACAAGCATTATTTCAAAGCGTTAATTCCATCATGTGGTGATGGTGGGGAGAAATGTTTAGTGATCTGGTTTCAAATATTGTAAAATGCTTCATGTGACTTACATCTGGATTCAAGTCTACAATTATAGAAAAGTACTTAGCACTTTCCACTTCATCAACAAAGCTTTTGAAGAGATTATCAGCCATGATAATGAAATGTAATTTTGATGAGATAAATTATTAGTTTTACCAGAACCGCAGTACTGATAATTTTCAGATGCCATTTGAGAAAATAATTTAATTCAGCCAGGTATTCAAAAATCACATATAGTGTCCTCCTCAATAAATTATTTGTAGATCAATGGTGATGCTGATTAGAAGCAGCCAATGTGATGGGTTAAACTGACTACATAAATGAAGAAAATTATATAAAAGGAGTTATAGGAAATAACTTACTTGTAGGGAGAAAAAATGGTTTTAAATATGAATGAGTGGAAATGAAACATAGTGCATATGCACCTTATGTGTCACCATTTTGGATTTAGATAAGAGACTGGGCATTTTGGGGGCCAGACATAAAACTCCTAGGATTATCCCTATGTTATCCATGTGCATTTGTGTACACATACACACACAGGTTGGGAGCATCAGCAGTGCCCCTCTGGAGGCTTCAGCCGGGACAAAAACCCTGGCTAGTTCCCCCATAGCTATGGCTCTGCTGAAGGCAGCCCTATATCAGGAAGTTTTTAATGTTTGATGTTTTATTGTGTTTTTATATCTGTTGGAAGCTGCCCAGAGTGGCTGGGGCAACCCGGTCAGATGGGCAGGGTACTACTACTACTACTACTACTACTACTACAGGGTACTACACAATAACCTTTGTGCTTCTGCAGAGCGCTTTTGCCGAGGTGAGGATGCTTCTCCGGGAAAACTCAATCAGCCTCAAGCTTAGCAGGGCAGGAATATTATTCCAGCTCAGAGCCATCTTTCCCATAGGGCTTAGTGGTGTGTCGCGCAAGGGCACCAGCCTCTCAGGGGCGCCCCAGCATGTGGAAGAGCTGTGCGGCTTTGCTGGCGGCCTCCCCTTTCCTTGCACACCAGTGGCGTAGCGTGGGTTGTCAGCACCCGGGGCAAGGCAAGTAATTTGCGCCCCCTAACCCGTGGATTTGCGCCCCCTAACCCTAACCCCCAGATGTTGCGCCCACTGCGGTCGGCCCCCCCTGCACCCCCATGCTACGCCACTGTTGCACACACGCCAGCTGCACCCCACCAACCATAATGCTGGCAGGCATGCGGCTTCCTTCCCAGGCCTCCTTGGGTGGAGAGCAATCCCTGCAGAGGCTTAAGATGGACGCTGCGCCCTGCCAATCATATGGCTGACAGGCACGCAGCTTCCCTCCCAAGCCTCTGCACCCCACGCCGCATCTGCTCTTCCAGCTCAGCCCTGACTATCAAAGTTAAAAACCATTCTCACAATGTGCCCTGCACAGCTCCCAAATTACAGAAACCTCCTCCACAGGAATTATTCACACAGATACCCTTTATCCAAAATCACAGTGATCAACCAACCACACCAAACCCAAAAGGTTCCTGTTGTGCTTTTGTGCTAGGAAGTTTCTCTTCATTTCAGATAATCGTGTTCTTCAGGCAGGTTTAGCAGGTGCTTTCTTCCATTCATCCCTTGCTCACCTTGCCTATATTGTTGTCCCCTACCTTTATCTGTCTACATTTAGGATATTAGCTCCTCAGAGCAGGAACCAGTCTTTTGCTGGTGTTAACGCTTGAACGTGGCATGTACACCAATATTAATATTATTATTTATTAATAATTATTGTAATAATAATAATAATAATTTTTTATTTGTACCCCGCCCATCTGGCTGGGTTTCCCCAGCCACTCTGGGCGGCTTCCATAGAAACCAGAAAACACTAAAATATCATACATTTAAAACTTCCCTGAACAGGGCTGCCTTAAGATGTCTTCTGAATGTCAGGTAGTTGTTTATTGTTTTGACATCTGATGGGAGGGTGTTCCACAGGGCGGGCGCCACTACCGAAAAGGCCCTCTGCCTGGTTCCCTGTAGCTTTGCTTCTCGCAATGAGGGAACCGCCAGAAGGCCCTCGGCGCTGGACCTCAGCGTCCGGGCAGAACGATGGGGGTGGAGACGCTCCTTCAGGTATACTGGGCCAAGGCCGTTTAGGGCTTTAAAGGTCAACACCAACACTTTGAATTGTGCTCGGAAACGTACTGGGAGCCAATGTAGGTCTTTCAAGACCGGTGTTATGTGGTCTCGGCGGCCGCCCCCAGTCACCAGTCTAGCTGCCGCATTCTGGATTAGCTGTAGTTTCCGAGTCACCTTCAAAGGTAGCCCCACGTAGAGCGCATTGCAGTAGTCCAAGCGGGAGATAACTAGAGCCTGCACCACTCTGGCGAGACAGTCCGCGGGCAGGTAGGGTCTCAGCCTGCGTACCAGGTGGAGTTGGTAGACAGCTGCCCTGGATACAGAATTGACCTGCGCCTCCATGGACAGCTGTGAGTCCAAAATGACTCCCAGGCTACGCACCTGGTCCTTCAGGGGCACAGTTACCCTATTCAGGACCAGGGAGTCCTCCACACCAGCCCGCCCCCTGTCCCCCAAAAACAGTACTTCTGTCTTGTCAGGATTCAGCTTCAATCCATTAGCCGCCATCCATCCTCCAACCGCCTCCAGGCACTCACACAGGACCTTCACCGCCTTCACTGGTTCTGATTTGAAAGAGAGGTAGAGCTGGGTATCATCTGCATATTGATGGACACCCAGTCCAAACCCCCTGATGATCTCTCCCAGCGGCTTCATATAGATGTTAAAAAGCATGGGGGAGAGGACGGAACCCTGAGGTACCCCACAAGTGAGGGCCCAAGGGTCTGAACACTCATCCCCCACCACCACTTTCTGAACACGGCCCAGGAGGAAGGAGCGAAACCACTGTATAACAGTGCCCCCAGCTCCCAACCCCTCTAGACGGTCCAGAAGGATGTTATGGTCGATTGTATCAAAGGCCGCTGAGAGATCCAGCAGAACTAGGAAACAACTCTCACCTTTGTCCCTAGCTCGCCGGAGATCATCAACCAGTGCGACCAAGGCAGTTTCAGTCCCATGATGAGGCCTGAACCCCGATTGGAAGGGATCCAAATGGTCCGCTTCTTCCAGGCGTGCCTGGAGTTGTTCAGCAACCACACGCTCAATCATCTTGCCCAAGAATGGAAGATTTGAGACGGCGATAGTTGGCCATACTGGCCGGGTCTAAAGATGGTTTTTTAAGAAGCGGTTTAACGACCGCTTCTTTCAGCGGATCTGGGAATGTTCCCTCACAGAGGGAAGCATTCACCACCCCGCAGAGCCCATCGCCCAGCCCTTCCCGGCTTGCTTTTATTAGCTAGGATGGGCAAGGATCAAGGAGACAGGTGGTTGGTTTCACGCGTCCAAGCAGCCTGTCCACATCCTCGGGGGTAACGGATTGAAATTGATTCCATGCAACTTGACCAGACAGGGCTCTAGCACTCTCTCGCCCCAGCCCTGCTCCCACGGTGGTGTCTAGCTCCTTCCGAATATGAGCAATTTTATCTGCAAAAAACTTTGCAAAATCGTTGCAGGAGATCTTGGGGTCTTTACAAGGCCCCGGTGGTAAAGGTGGTTCCATTAAATTGCGGACCACCTGAAAGAGTCTCCTGCTACTATTTTCTGCAGATGCAATAGAGGCGGTGAAGAAAGTCTTCTTCGCCGTCGCTATCGCCACTTGGTAGGCTTGACGTTGAACTCTAACCTGTGTCCAGTCAGATTCGGAGTGAGTTTTCTGCCACCGACGCTCTAGCCGTCTCAGCGATTGTTTCATCGCCCTCAGCTCCAAAGAAAACCACGGGGCTGTCCGGGCTCCATGCAATCGGAGAGGGCGCTTCGGAGCCAGACAGTCAATAGCCCTGGTTAACTCCGCATTCCAGCGGGCCACCAGGGAATCAGCTGAAAGGCCATCAACATGGGATAAAGCATCCCCTACCACTCTCTGGAAACCATTTGGATCCATTAAGTGGCGGGGGCGGACCATCCGAATTGGTCCCACCTCCCTGCAGAGGGGAAGGGTCGCGGAGAAGTCCAGTTGCACCAGGAAGTGATCTGACCATGGCACTTCTTTGGTTTCACTTTTACTTAGTGTCAGATCACCCACGTCACTAGAGGTGAATACCAGGTCTAAGGCATGTCCATGACTATGAGTTGGGCCCAACTTATTCAGGGACAGCCCCATGGAGGCCATGCTTTCCACGAAGTCCCGAGCGACCCCTTGTAAGGTCGTGTCGGCATGGATGTTAAAATCCCCTAGGACAACCAAGCTAGGTGTCTCCAGGAGAACATCCGCCACGACCTGAAGCAGCTTGGACAGGGAATCCTTGGTGCAGCGGGGAGGTCGGTACACCAAAAGGAATCCTGTACTGCCCCTGTTGCCCAACTTCCAGAACATGCACTCAGAAAACTGGGTCTTCCCAGTAGGACGCCTGATGCAAACTAATGACTTCCTAAAAATCACTGCAACCCCCCCTCCCTGCCCACATGACCTGGGTTGCTGTGCGTAAGAGAAACCCGGCGGGCAAGCGGCAGCAAGGACAGACCCATCTGCTTCCTCCAACCAGGTCTCTGTCACACATGCCAGGTCAAATCCTCCATCCACAATCAGGTCGTGGATGGCAGTGGTTTTATTCATCATTGACCTGGCATTACACAGCAACACCTTCAGGTCATGTGGGTTTCCCCTGTTGATTCCAGTATCCATCCGGTCAAGGCCAGACCCGGAGGCAGGGACGACTAAACAACGACTAAACCTGCCTCCTCGGTAATGACATGGTCTGGTCTTAGCGTAACTCCGCCTCCTGCCCATGATCACCGAGATCGGATGTCCCAGTGCTTCCGCCCCTGTGGAACTTGTCCCAGCCATCGTGTTGGCTGAGGGCCCCACTCCCAGGCAGCCCTGATCCCGCCCCTTAAAAACAAAATACAAACTATACAGAACCAATAAAACAACAGAAAACAAAAACAGAACAATTATACTAAAATTAATCCCCAACCAAATATCCATCCCACCCACCCACCCCCAACAGAGGAAAAAAGGAAAAAGAGAAATACAAATTTAAATTGCCACCGACTGCTTGAGGACATTTTAAAACACATTAACCACTTGGAACAGGGAAGCAATTGCTTCCCCAAAAGTTTGTTCCAAATAAGGGCCTTGGCCACGCCCCCTGGGCCAGTTGGAAAAGGCCCTGGAAGGGAGCAGGCCCTGCAGTCCTCACCCAGCCGATGGTCCAAGGCTTCCCAGCAGCAGGAGTCCCTTTATAGCTGGGAGAGAGGGCTTGGGCCACGCCCCCTGGGCCAGTTGGAAAAGGCCCTGGAAGGGAGCAGGCCCTGCAGTCCTCACCCAGCCGATGGTGTAACTATTGTTACATGGAAGCACACATGAGACTGTGTGAAATCATAGAAATGAGTCCTCAGACCTTTACACCAGACCTTCCAAGTGTCCCCATTTTCCAGGGACGTCCCTGATTTAGAGAAGCTGTCCTGGTTTCTGATTTGATTTGAGAGAGACTCTCCTCCCTGAAAGAGAGGGGAGTGGTTGTGGGCGGGAGCCCGAGTACCGCCCAGCAGGGGGCGTTGCCCCTGCCTCCAGCTCACCTGGCTGGCGCTCACGCCCCCCCCCCCCGGTGGCCACCCAACCAGGTGCCATGGTGGGGGCGTGTTCAGCAGCCTTTTGCTGCAGCGCCAGCCTTTCCCTGGCCTCATTCCTCCTCCTCGTCCCGTCACGAGTCACCCACCCTCCACTCCCTTTTAGTTAGGGCTTAGGTCATTGGCCTTGCTATGGACCTTAGGTTGGTCGCCCTGGTTGCCCGGTGGGCCTGGTAGGAGTTTTTCCATTTGGCAATAGGCTTTTTGGTTTTTTTTGCCTACCTCGTAGCAATCGTCACAACTTTTGTGGTATTGGTGGGTAGGTTAGGCATTGGAATAATGTGTGGTGGTGTGTCGAAGTGCTAGGTGTGGCCATCGCCTATGCCTTCAATTTTTAGGGGTATTCCGTTAAAGGAATCTGGCGGTCGTGTATTCTGTCCGATGCCTGCTTGGTGGGAGGCCATGGCACGACCCTCGGTGACAGCAGGGGTGAGCCTATAGTTGGATTAGCATCAACAGGTGATGAACCCCTGGTGAATAAACCCACTTGTTTCGATCCAATGCCTAAGCAATGAAAATTATACCTTTTCATTGCTGTAATCAATAAAGTTGTGGCCTTTTCTAGCCCATTAACCTTATATCACGTGTCCTTGTGTCTTCATTTCACTTCGCGGGGGTCGGGCCCTCGAACCACAATGTTCCACTTTTCCTTAGGATGTCCCTATTTTCATTGGAGAAATGTAGGAGGGTATGGAGTTATGCAACCCCCCCCCAAGCCGTCTGAAGGCAATCCTATATAGGGAAGTTGTTTAATGTTTTATTATGTTTTTGTATATGTTGGAAGCTGCCCAGAGTGGCTGGGGCAACCCACTAAGATGTGTGGGGTATAAAGAGTAAAATTATCATTATGGAATGGGACATCCCTATTTTCATCGGAGAAATGTTGGAGGGTATATTACGCAGATGTTGAAGTAAATAGGTTGCATTGTTTGCCTATATTTGTTGGCAGGCATGTGGCCTTTTTACCTTGCAAGAAAAGGCAGGCAGAATTTCAGCTGAATCCTATTGCCAAGCACATATTTCTTTCTCTTTTCCTTTCTTTCCCCCTTTTCCCTCTCTTGAGAAATCCCCGAGGTCAACATTGTAATAAACAGCAGGAAGGGTCCAATTTTCTGCACCTGTGGCCTTGTTTGTCTTCACTTTTCTATAGGTGAATGAGTACTGAGAACACAGAAAGGAAGTGATTTCAATAGCTCAGCTTTAAAAACTCAGCATGCTGATCAGCAAGTGCTCAGGTGAAATAGTGTTAAACTTTGGTTCTTAGCAGAGTATTAATAGGAATGGAAAGCAGTTACCAAGTATGCAGATAGGAAATGGCATTGTTCAAATCTGCCTCTGAGCCAGTGTGTATTGTCAATGTAATTGGCCTGTTTGATGTGAACTGTATTTAGGTTGTTTCGCTTGATTAAAAACTTTGCACCTGAAAACACTGAATACACCAAATTTATAGTACACAGTTATATTATTTTGAATCTTAGTAAAGATAAAGGGACCCCTGACCATTAGGTCCAATCGTAGACAACTCTGGGGTTGCGGCGCTCATCTCGCTTTATTGGCTGAGGGAACCAGCGCACAGCTTCCGGGTCATGTGGCCAGCATGACTAAGCCGCTTCTGGTGAAACAGAGCAGCGCACGGAAACACTGTTTACCTTCCCGCCGGAGCAGTACCTGTTTATCTACTTGCACTTTGACATGCTTTCGAACTGCTAGGTTGGCAGGAGCAGGGAACGAGCAACGGGAGCTCACCCCGTCGCAGGGATTCAAACCGCCAACCTTCTGATCAGCAAGTCCTAGGCTCTGTGGTTTAATCCACAGCACCACCCACGTCCCTCCTTTTGAATCTTAAGAGATGCCAAATGATAATTCAGCAAGAATTGCTGAATGTATCTACTTCTCATTTCCACTTAAGATACAGTGGTTATTTGTGCTTTTCAATACTGCAGTAAAGCAAATTACACACTCATAGTTAAAGTTTCTTGTAAATCAATAGGCTTCTGAACATTTGGTACAGAAAGAGGGAGGGGTGATGACATTGTGCATGATGCCACACACCCTAATCCAGTTCATGTGATGAGGGAAGAGGTAAACAGACTGTTTTTAAATAAAAAACCTAGTACCAAATATAATCACAAACTGGTTAGAAGAAGTATATGCTGCTATCGCTTAATGGGAATTTCTGCACACTGTGCATGGATCTATCCTTGCCGTTGAATTAAAAGGTGAAACCCCCATTAAGGTAGGAATTCCTAAAGTACATTGAAGCAGCTAGAGTTATAGATTATGCTGACTCCGTCCCTCTTCTTCTAAAGAGGCAACGTCAAACCGTTAGTGTTATATGATGCCTTAAAGGCTAATGAATACTTAAAGCATGAGCAGGAAGAATCAGATAGCATATTCTTCTGTATTTTTATATATTATATGTATCGGTCACCTTCTTTTGCCACAGGCAAACTCAAAGCAATTTACAAGAAAAAAGAACACATACATTCCTTAAAACCAAGGGGTGGGGGTGGGGAATACGTTAAAACACCCCACCCAGTATAAAAGGCCCTTGGTAAAGCTTACCATAATGAAGGACAAAAGTGGAAAGGACCTAACAGAAGCAGAAGACATCAAGAAGAGGAGATACACAGAGGAATTATACCAGAAAGATACACCCCAGGTGGTGTGGTTGCTGACCTTGAGCCAGACATCCTGGAGAGTGAAGTCAAATGGGCCTTAGAAAGTATTGCTAATAACAAGGCCAGTGGAAGTGATGATATTCCAGCTGAACTATTTAAATTTTTAAAAGATGATGCTGTTAAGGTGCTACACTCAATATGCCAGCAAGTTTGGAAAACTCAGCAGTGGCCAGAGGATTGGAGAAGATCAGTCTACATCCCAAACCCAAAGAAGGGCAGTGCCAAAGAATACAATAATCTTTATTGTCATTGTCCCATACAGAACAACAAAATTGAAAATTGACATCAGACATTCAAAAACCAACAAGCCTGTTACCCCAACTATCCTAGCCTTGTTAACCCTCTAAAAACTCTTGATACCTCATAATTAAATACAATAAAGTCCCACAGAGACTACCTTACACTGCGTTTAAAACCAAAATCGCATTTGGATAAAAACTGTTTCTCAGGCGGCTAGTCCTAGTCTTTATAACCCTTTTTCCAGAAGGCAGATGCTGAAAGAGATCATTTCCAGGGTCATTCCCGCACTATCTCTGCAGCTTTCTTATGACACCTGATAGCATAGATTTGATCCAAGGTGGGAAGAGTGCACCCAGTTATTTTCTCCACAGTCTTTACAACCCTGGACAGCATTGTTTTTTCCCTGACCGTGAGCTCCCAAACCACACACACAGACCATAAGTTAACACACTCTCAACAGCACAATGGTAAAATACCACCAGCAGGTCCTTTGAGAGATTATTTTTCCAGAGGATTCTCAGAAAATATAACCTCTGCTGTGCTCTCTTCATCTCTCCCGGTCTGCCCCACGGAGAGCCTCAAGGTCCATAAATAGCAACACCCTAGTGGTCCCGGGCCCTAAGGAAGTTAGATTGGCTTCGACCAGAGCCAGGGCCTTTTCAACTCTGGCTCCGGCCTGGTGGAACGCTCTGCCTCATGAGACCAGGGCCCTGCAGAATCTGATTTCTTTCCGCAGGGCCTGTAAGACAGAGTTGTTCCGCCTGGCCTTTGGCTTGGAGCCAGCCTGATTCCCTCCCCCCCCCCCTCTCTCTTTTTTTCCCTTCTTTTCCTTCTCCTCCTGCGATGAGGCTACATTTTAATATTTTAATGTGCCATTATTTTAATGTTGTATTTTATTTTTGTTTTTAAGTTGTAATCATTCATCTTGTTTTTATTATTGCTTGTAAGCCGCTCTGAGCCCGGCCTTGGCTGGGGAGGGCAGGGTATAAATAAAAAATTATTATTATTATTATTATTATTATTATTATTATTATTATTATCAGGTCTTTGCTGTTTTCTCCCCAGGTTAGGTCATCTCTCAACTCCATTCCCAGAAATCAAAACACCAAGACCTGTTCCACGCACTTCCCCTCAATAAGTGGCTGAATATTCAATTTACATTTCCTAAAGTCCACAATGATCTCTTTTGTTTTCTTTAAGTTAAGGAGTAAGTTATTTTTCCTGCACCACTCCCCCAACTGCTCAACCTCCTTCCTATAGGCCGCCTCCCCCTCTCCAGCCGTGATTAAACCATCCACCGTTGTATCATCTGCAAACTTAATGAACTTATTACTGGGGTATTTGGGGGCACAGTCAGCTGTATAGCGTGTATATAAAGTGGGCTCAACATGCACCCCTGCGGCGTCCCCGTATTCATGATGAGATCCACAGAGACGTGTGAACCCATCCTGACCCATTGGGAACGGTTTGATAGAAAAACTAATATTCACCTGCACAAACACGGTGAAAGTCCCAGGTCTAATAATTTGGGCATCAATCTATGCAGAAGAATAGAATTAAATGCAGAACTAAAGTCTACAAACAACCATCTTTCATAGTTCCCTTGCTTCTCCAGATGAGTCAGGACAGCATGTAAAGCCATTGCCACAGCATCCTCCATGGATCTCTTTGCCTTGTACACAAACTGGTAAGGGTTAAGTCCCACTGGCAGACAAGATATGATGTGGTTCCTCACCAGTTTTTCAAAACATTTCATTATAATGGGTGTCAACGCCACAGGGCGAAAATAATTCAGACTGACTATCTTTGATTTTTTTGGCAGGGGTGTAATGGTAGCGGATTTCAGACAGGGTGGAACGGTGGCTTGGGCCAGAGACTGGTTAAAAATCTTCATAAAGATTCCTGCCAGTTGGTCCGAACAATCTCTTAGCACCCTGCCAGCCACCCCATCCGGGCCCATAGCCTTCCTCGTGTTTAGCTCCTTTAATATTCGCCTCACATCTGCCTCTTCCACCCTGACAGCATTTCCTGTAAGTAGTGACACCAATTGCTCCAACATCCCTGTTGGAGCCACTCTTGGTGTCACCTCAAATCGGAGAAAAAAGGAAGTGATATTCTCTACCACTGATGAATTTCTAGAATGCTCCAACTACTGCACAATTGCTCTCATTTCACATGCTAGCAAGGTAATGCTTAAAATTCTACAAGGCAGGCTTAAGCAGTATGGGGACTGAGAACTCCCAGAAGTGCAAGCTGGATTTTGAAGGGGCAGAGGAACCAGAGACCAAATTGCAAACATGCACTGGATTATGGAGAAAGCTAGAGAGTTCCAGAAAAACATCTACTTCAGTTTCATTAACTATGCAAATGCATTTGACTGTGTCGACCACAGCAAACTATGGCAAGTTCTTAAAGAAATGGGACTGCCTGATCACCTCATCTGTCTCCTGAGAAATCTCTATGTGGGACAAGAAGCTACAGTTAGAACTGGATAAGGAACAACTGATTGGTTCAAAATTGGGAAAGGAGTACGACAAGGCTGTATATTGTCTCCCTGCTTATTTAATTTATATGCAGAATTCATCATGCGAAAGGCTGGGCTGGATGAATCCCTAGCCGGAATTAAGATTGCCAGAAGAAGTATCAACAACCTCAGATATGCAGATGACACAAGCTTGATGGCAGAAAGTGAGGAGGAATTAAAGAACCTTTTAATGAGGGTGAAGGAGGAGAGCGCAAAATATGGTCTGAAGCTCAACATCAAAAAAACCAAGATCATGGCCACTGGGCCCATCACCTCCTGGCAAATAGAAGGAGAAGAAATGGAGGCAGTGAGAGATTTTACTTTCTTGGGCTCCATGATCACTGCAGATGGTGACAGCAGTCACGAAATTAAAAGACTCCTGCTCCTTGGGAGAAAGGCGATGGCAAACCTAGACAGCATCTTAAAAAGCAGAGACATCACCTTGCCAACAAAGGTCCATATAGTTAATGCCATGGTTTTCCCTGTAGTGATGTATGGAAGTGAGAGCTGGAGCATAAAGAAGGCTGATCGCTGAAGAATTGATGCTTTTGAATTATGGTGCTGGAGGAGACTCTTGAGAGTCCCATGGACTGCAAGAAGATAAAACCTATCCATTCTTAAGGAAATCAGCCCTGAGTGCTCACTGGAAGGACAGATCCTGAAGCTGAGGCTCCAATACTTTGGCCACCTCATGAGAGGAGATGACTCCCTGGAAAAGACCCTGAAGCTGGGAAAAATTGAGGGCACAAGGAGAAGGGGACAACAGAGGACGAGATGGTGGTAATAATAATAATAATAATAATAATAATAATAATAATAATAATAATAATATATTTATACCCAGCCCATCTGGCTGGGTTTCCCCAACCACTCTGGGCAGCTTCCATCAGAATGTTAAAATACAACACTGGGCAACAATTTTTTACTTTTTGAATGTTGTCTAGATTTCTACAACTGATTTAGGGTATTTTTGCACTGCTGAATCAGGAAATGGCATCCCTTTCTCTCCATCAGGTCAGGTTTACTGTAAACTGAATGGTGGGCATTGATAAAGGTAAGTATGCGTAAATTGCATGTTGCTTCACCATTTTTCAAACTTCAGGGCTTGAACTTCCATTTCTTGGAACTCCTGGAATGCTCAGCCGCAGGGAGGTCTCTCTTCAGAGTCCAACAGTGGTCAGCCATCATGACTGTGTGCCAGCGACCCTGATACCTGGTCTCCATCTCTTTCATGTCCTGATGGAATCTCTCCCCCTGCTCGTCACTCATTGAACCCAAATTCTCAGGAAACCGGTCCATATGTGAAAATAGGTAGTGCATCTTGACGCTCATGTTGCAGCCCAGGTTTCTGAAAGCAGTCAGCATGTTGTTGACAAGTTCTGCGTAGTTTCTGGCCTTATTGTTGCCAAGAAAGTTCTTCACTACCAGAACAAATGCCTTCCACGCTTCCAGTTCCACTTCGTTCATTGATTTTCCGAACTCTGGATCTCTGATGAGCTGACGGATCTGAGGTCCGTCAAAGATGCCAGCTTTCAACTTCTCCATGGTCAATTCTGGAAAAGCCTGGCACACGTAAGTGAAGCAGTCACCATCCTTGTCCAGATCCTTGGTGAACTGCTTGATTAAGCCAAGCTTGATGTGCAGCGGTGGGAAGAGTATTTTGTCTCTGTTCACCAGAGGGTCGTTGATGACGTTCCTTTTTTTGCAAGGCACCAATTCCTCCCGCACAGGCCAGTCCTTCTTCGTGTAATGCTGAGTGCAGTCCCTTACTATCCCACATGCACAGAAAACATGGGTACTTGGTGAAGCCAGACTGTTGTCCCAACAAAAAGTTCACCATCTTCAGGTCAACACAAATAAACCACTTATGCTGATCCTAACCAATTTTCTCCAGCACATACTTCACCGCTTCATAGTTCTCCTTCAGTGTACTTGAGTGAGCCAGGGGTATAGAGGCAAACTGGTTGCCGTTGTGTAGCAGAACACATTTCAGTGATCGCTTGCTGCTGTCAATGAACAGTCTCCAATCTTTGGGTTCGTACTGTGGCACTCCAAGCTTGAGCAGAAGCTGCGCAATTTCTGCACAGTACACCAAGTCCTTCTCTTCCAAGAAAAAACGGAGGTTTTATGACTTCTAACTGATCCCTTTTCGACATAATCACCCATTACCCCCACCAACTTCTTCTAAAATGCTCCACACAAGCGTACATGTGAACAAAAACGTAAAAAAAGACATGTGAGAATAGCTCAAAAACCTAACCTGATTGAGCAAAACCAATGTGATTTTTGGATTCAGCGCATCAGATTCGTCCTAAATCAACTGAAAAAATGCAGACAACAAATTTGTTGTTGATCAGTGTAGTCTATTAAACATTAAAAGTTCCCTAAACAAGACTGCCTTCAGATGTCTTCTAAAAGTCGGTGGTTGTTTTTCTCCTTGACATCTGGTGGGAGGGCGTTCCACAGGGCAGGTGCCACTACTGAGAAGGCCCTCTGCCTGGTTCCCTGTAACTTGGCTTCTCGCAACGAGGGAACAAACAAGATGAATTTTAACACGGAGAAATGTAAAGTATTGCACTTGGGCAAAAAAAATGAGAGGCACAAATACAAGATGGGTGACACCTGGCTTGAGAGCAGTACATGTGAAAAGGATCTAGGAGTCTTGGTTGACCACAAACTTGACATGAGCCAACAGTGTGACGCGGCAGCTAAAAAAGCCAATGCAATTCTGGGCTGCATCAATAGGAGTATAGCATCTAGATCAAGGGAAGTAATAGGGCCACTGTATTCTGCTCTGGTCAGACCTCACCTGGAGTACTGTGTCCAGTTCTGGGCACCACAGTTCAAGAAGGACACTGACAAACTGGAACGTGTCCAGAGGAGGGCAACCAAAATGGTCAAAGGCCTGGAAACGATGCCTTATGAGGAACGGCTATGGGAGCTGGGCATGTTTAGCCTGGAGAAGAGGAGGTTAAGGGCTGATATGATAGCCATGTTCAAATATATAAAAGGATGTCACATAGAGGAGGGAGAAAGGTTGTTTTCTGCTGTTCCAGAGAAGCGGACACGGAGCAATGGATCCAAACTACAAGAAAGAAGATTCCACCTAAACATTAGGAAGAACTTCCTGACAGTAAGAGCTGTTTGACAGTGGAATTTGCTGCCAAGGAGTGTGGTGGAGTCTCCTTCTTTGGAGGTCTTTAAGCAGAGGCTTGACAACCATATTTCAGGAGTGCTCTGATGGTGTTTCCTGCTTGGCAGGGGGTTGGACTCGATGGCCCTTGTGGTCTCTTCCAACTCTATGATTCTATGAGATGCCACACTGCTATGATGTCTGAATGCTAAAATGTTCATAATTGGCTCAAATCTCATGTGAGGTTCCTACTTCATTGCCAGGAACAGAGGCAATGAATGTGTGTTATTGGCCTTGGCTACATGTTTCTGATAACCACACACACCAGTCTCATAGATCTATGACACTGGAAATAAGTTTTGCACTATTAGACACAGTGGCACAGAAGTAGGGACCTTTGTGGTTGAGGCCCCCTCCCAAGTTATTAGTATACATTGTTTATAGGGAGGATATCTTTGAAATGTTGCCATGGTTGAATTCTAGTCTTTAGTCCGTTGCATTGTTTCCTAGTCCCCGATTACAGTCACTGGAGGCTGGTCCATTAGGCCAGGGGTTTCCTACATGGTGCCTGTGAAGGCCTTTATTAACTCCCCTGAACAGGGGCACATGATTGTGGGTTTCACTCCTTAAAAAAAAAAAAGTCTCCAGCTCTTCTAAAATTGCTGTGAAACATACCCTTCTAAACAATTTCTGTTAGAGGAGTCAGCCTGACTTCTCCCGCCTGTCAGACTTTTTAGCCTGTGAGTGAAGTCAGACCTGTGATAAATGAGCTTTTTTGGTCACCAGGCAATAGGAAGCACTAGAATTTAAAATGGTGCCGTTGGGGTAATTGCAGCAGGGCCAGCAGAGGCCTCAGAGTCCAGCGTTTTCATTTTTAAAAAGTAAGTCTCTTGCTGATCTATAAAGAAAGTTATGAAGCATCAGGTGCTTCTAAGTTGGAGGTCACCAACCCAAAGCAAGCAGAGGAATGAATATAATGCGGCTGCTGCTGCAGCACAGAACACTTACCTTGATGAAGGATGGAGCAGTGTGCTTGTGTGTGTGCAGGTGCGCATGCACTTGCGCACACACAGCTGAAGACCTCTGACTTTTGCATGGCTGGAATGTGCCCTACTCTACAAAAGTTTTTTTAAAAACCACATCCATTGCTTTGCTTGCTTCCTCGTCTAGCCCTGCCCACTTTGGCCTCTGGTCCCACCCACCAGTAGCTTGAGACAAGGGAATGCAGCCCTCAGGTTGAAAATGCTTCCCCATCCCTGATGTAGGTAATCATATTTGGCTAGTTGATGGCGTCAGTGTGGGCAGTGAATCTTAGGAGCAATGTTCGCACTCTGAACAATTTCATTTGCACTTGGTGATATCTTGCTAAAACTGACTAACTGTGTGAGGATCTGTGCTGTCTAAGGTGAGGAAGTCGAAATTTAAACTAAAAAGTAGTGCCAAAGTGGCAGCTAATCAAGGGTGCAAATTGCAGTAAACTACCTTTAAAAAGGTTAGAAGTGGAGAGGGGAATTTGGGTGGAAATCCCTCCTTCCCCTTTTCATGCTGAGATTTGTATCCTGAGAAAGTTCAGTACAACACTGTTTCATACACACACACACACGTGGATGTGGGCGTGAAGTCCTTATTATTGTCAGTGAAACATCTAGCTCCATGCATACAACTTGACTCAAGACAGTCATGCACATCAAATCTTATAGATGCACACTTGCACAACCTCCAGTGCCAAAGTGGTAGCCAATAATAACAGCAGTGTAGCAGATGGATTTTAAAAAGACCCAAACATAACATAATTTGGTACATAATGCTGCTTTTTCAGTGCTGCAATTACTGCCATTCAGACAGATGTAGTATCATGAGAGGTCTCAGAGTACTTCTTCAAAAGATATGTCAGATGTCTTGATCTGTAATTATTACTAATTGTTGTTTATTACTGCTTCAACTGCTATTAATAATCCTGCTGGTAAGCCCTGCTTATGTGCATGGAGACTCTGCTTCAAGGTAATATGACACCAGGCCTTTTTAATGACCTTAACAAATCAGACCTCTGAGGTGGTATGGGAATACGCACCCCACTGCAGTGCCTCACTCTTGGCCTGAGGAGAATAATGGGACTCCTGTAGAGATGGAAGGGATGCAGCACCTCGCTCCAGGGCCGTAAGCTAGACCACCAGCTTCTGTGATAATAAGGGGAAACTATATGAAGCCAAGTACTAATGGTCTATTACCTCCAGAGACATTGCTACATTTTGGGTGTTTGGGGTTTCTTTAATTTTACCTAGTATGTACAAAGCTGCTTATAGGTTCTGTCTTTTAAAGATTCTAATACCCTGGTTTTGTTTAACCAAAAAGAGAGTGAGGTGTTCAGATGAAGAGAAAGAGCCATGCAGAATGGATCTGAACTGGCTTAGTTCCTAGTGACTTCCAATGCCATACACAGCCGTTCTGCTCATGGTTAACACTAAAATGTAGGGCCCAGGATGACTTCCCCATGACTTTGCAGCCGACCTGCATACCATGTGACCCCTTCTCCAAGTCAAATTTAGCCCTCCAGTCATGCAGTGTGCCTGCCAGCCAGTTCTTGCAGTTGTCTGGCTTCTGCAGTCTCCACTAGGTCAGTAAAAACAGAGGTTTCACTGAGACCCTGTTGGGTTACCCTAGCTGTCTGATCACCTAGAGAAGTATGCCTCAGGGTGTTGATATTAGAAGGAAAGCAGGTCCCCATTGTGCCCTTTTTATGTTCCATGAATAAAGCATTTCAATAAGTGTAGCTTTTCTTTCCCTCTGGCAGGTTTTGCTACAGTGTCGTTTATTTTAAGGTTGGCAGTATTTGATCTTTTGGGGCGAAACATGAGAAAATAGAGGATGCAAACTAGTGGTTCTGCAGCAGGTGGTGCTGTTTCCTCTGTCAATCTTTGCTTATTCTAATACTGTTTGCTGTTAAGTGGAGGGGTGTGTGCAAAATATATTTTTGCCAGGCTGATTAGTCACTACTGTCTTGTGACCTGAAAGAATTCATGACTGAAATTTGTATTTCACTTACCTATATCTTTGTTTTTGTGGACTTCTAATGTACTGTAAAATTGTAGGGTGGTCATTAACAGCAGGTTTTCCGTGTCACCTGTCTTTCAGTATAGTTGGGCACTGGAGAGGTAGCTGGTTCTTAAACCAGCATTTTGCCCCCTTTCCCATCTTCCATATAGGAAAGTGGCTGCCATCCTTATGAGCATTCTTACTCACTTCATTTCCCTGTCTTAATAAAGCAGAAATCCTTAGTTTAATTTAGCTAAAATTCTGAATGGAATGAATGGAACCATGTTGCAAAACAGGGGTGGGTCTGAATGTGGCTGCCTTATCAGACCCTTTGGACTATCCCAGGCCACATGCCTCATTGGCAATAAGTGGTCAGAGGGAGAAGATGGGAAAGAGGAGGTGGTGTAAGCTGAAGAGGTGACGGAGCTTAGTGAACGGGGGAAGTTTGTGGCAGAGAGCAGTCCAGACGTAGGCAGAAGCTGAAGCAGGAGAGTGGGACGAGGTAGGCCAAAGCAAGCCTTCTTCCAGACCTTTGATACCTGCCCCGGTACCCGGAGCGGTGCAGGGGCAGGGCTAGCCACCCACGTGGCAAGCTTCCCTAGCCGCCTGCCACCCGCACGACAAGCGTCGGGGGCGTGCTACTAGCCGCCCGCGGTAGCATTGTCCCTAGTGGTTTACCACTCGCCCAGCGAGCATCCAGGGCGTTGCCTGCGTGACAAGCGCCCTGGGGCGCTGCCCACGCAACGAGCAGGGGTGGTTGTGGGGCGAGGTCACCTGCCCTCACGGCTGACACCTGGTGTGCACCGCACCCCCCGCACCTGCCTTCCTCCGCCAGTGCTTTGATCATCTTGGTTGCCCTCCTCTGCACACATTCCAGCTTGCCAATATTCATCTTAAATTGTGATACCCAGAACTGGACACAGTATTCTGAGTGTGCTCTGCAAGGCAGCATAGAGTGGTACTATTGCTTCCCTTGATCTAGATGTAATAGTAACTCACACAATTAAATGACGTCATTTTTCACCACCACACATTATAAAAGAAAGAAGAGCAAGAAAAGCAAGGCTCTGCTGTTGGCAGCAGCTGTACATTTGCAGGAATGTCTACTTTTTGTGTGCATGTTCCAAACACAATCAGATTTCTAATAAATCAAGGAAGACTGCGATCTACACCTTAAAGCACCAACGTGGTGTAGAGAAGTGTTGGGCCTGGAAAAATGTGGCCCTCCACATCCATGAGGCTTTCTAGAGCAGGGTTTCCCAAACTTGGATCTCCAAGTTTTTGGACTACAACTCCCATCAACCCTAGCTAGCAGGACCAGTGGTCAGGGATGATGGGAACTGTAGTTCAAAAACAGCTGACAACTCAAGTTTGGGAAACCCTTTTCTTGAGGATCTTCATCACTTACTGTTTCTCAGCTAGCTCTTTTCCCAGTGTTATATGTATGCCAACCACCCTGAGCTCCATAAAAGAAGGGTCAGATTAAAATGTAAGAGAGTATATCAGCTGAGACACATTAAGTTCCAGTTAATAATAATAATAATAATAATAATAATAATTTATTTACACCCCACCCATCTGGCTAGGTTTCCCCAGCCACTCTAGATGGCTCCCAACCAAATATTAAAACACAATACAGCATTAAATTGTATAAATCAGGAGCGCTGGAACTACTGGGCTTCATATAATGAAGGTTCTAGTTCTGATTGAACCCTACTCTGATTGAACCCTACTTTGATACAGAACAATGATTTAACAGAGAGTTACGCTGGCAGCTGTTCCAGTTGCTGCCATGAGTTGACAGTGCTTATGATTTAATGGCACTTTGGTCACCATCTGCCATTTCTTTTCGCAGCACCACGCTCATTTTCCATTACATACCCACTGACCAATTTCAGTCCAGGGGAGGGGGGAAGCATATGATAGTATACATCACATATTATAAAGCATGTGGATGGCTTCACTGTTGCATTCTTGACTAAGCACATGCCATAGTCTTCGTTTCTCATATTTTGACAGCAAGATCCAGGTGGCTGTCTTTATTCCAAGGTTTGGGAAAAGTAGAAACCCAACTTTTGAGTGAGCTGTTGGAATCCAAAGCCCCTTGGCCATTTTCCATTGCTAATCAAAATTCACTTGAGGTGTACACCTGGCGTGCAGTTGAAGCTCTAAGCACAACTGATAATTGCCAGAGGAAAACAGTGTGGATTTCTAGACTTCCAGGCCATAGAACTCCTGATGAGCACAAGAATGTCATTTCCATTATCTTTATTTGGGGAGGATTGACTGTTTCTTTAAAGGGATAGCTTGGTAAAGAGTAAACTTCACAGCAGTGATGCGGTTTAGTTTTTTCTGGTTGGCCATTTCATTATGGTGAATCCCAAAAGGCTTCTGGATTAAAAACAAAGACTGGTTTGTAAAGAAAGTTGCTGTTGATGGATTAGGGCAGTGTGCCTGTTGTAACCAGACCCACAATGCAAGTTCATTCATTTAGAATGCGGCCCTCGGACTCACATTACTCTCCCTCCCAACTCCACCCGTTGCCATCCAGCCGGTGAAACTTAACACCTCCTGAGATTTTATTGCCTATCTCAGTTCACCAACAATGTGTGTCGTGCTGTGAAAAATATAGCTATAAATCAAAGTCAAGGGTACAGTGGAGTACTAGCCTTTCTAAGGGGCCTCATTTCAAAGCTGTAACTAAATAGATTTGTGTTGTGTTTCTGTGTGAGAGAGAAAGTGAGAGCAATATAGATAGATGTTAAGCAAACAAAGGTAGATGCAAAGCACCTCAATATTTTAACCTAGATTTTTTTAAGTATAACAGCTTAGTTTGGGCAATGTTTTACTTTTATTGTTGTTTTTAAAAAGAGAGGACTGCAGCCTGATTAAAATGTATGGAACTGATTAACCAGTGGATTTTAATCAATTAAGCTGTCGTAGAATTTTGGTTATGTAAATACCATGAAATAAATAAACCAAATAACTAAATAAATAAAACAATTGTTTTGCATAACATATCATATTGAGTGTGCTGTTTTTCTCTTACGAGCCAATCCATAGCTTATTTCCATCTGGTATTCTGAAGTATACTTTCTTTGAATGTGGAAAGTTCATTACTTATAATTATGATGGTGAATAATGAGTATAGGAAAGTAGTGTTTCAAAATAAGAACGACATTGCTGGATGGGACCAGAGAACTAGGTTGAAGGGGGCCTTGGGCAAAGTAGCAGGCCCCTTCTCTACTCCCAGTGCTCTGAGCACTGCTGGGACACCAAATCTAGCTGCTCTTTCCATTTCCTACAGCAATGCCAGGTCTGAGTATATTGTGGGAAATCTGATGCTCCTCAGATTGCTGGTCCAGAAGGAAAGGAAGAGGAGTAGCAGGGCAAACATCGGCAGGAGATGGTGGCAGGTAATGATGCCAACCCTTGTATCTGCCATGCACTGTATACTAAAGGGCAGCCAAGCAGATGCTTCCCAGATGCTCACAAGCAACAATGTCCCCTTCCAGAGACTGATACTCCTTTCCTCTGTGCCCCTAACCATTTCTCCTCTGATTTTGGTCCCATTACAAGGAAAAGAGAATAGGGAAGTAGGGTAGGGAAGATGCCAGGCTATGATTCCTTTGCTCCAGTCAGCTCAGATTCCTTACTGCTGACTCCTGGCTCCTGCTCCATAGTTCAGGGCTGACAACTGTTTTCATTATTTATTCAATTTCTACACCACTCTTCATCACACAGCAGATCCAAGGTGGGTTACAAATTAAAAACAAATGCAAAACACAAGCATCCATTAATATAGCACCAAAACAAAGCCAAAAGCCTTACATAACACACTCCTTTAAAAAAAAAATTCTTAAGTTTTGCACTTATTTTTAAATTACTTCTTATATTTTATTATTTTTCAATTATTACATCTTGCTCTCTATCTTTGTTTTGTTAATTGTAAGTGTTTACTCAAACGCTGCTCATGAGTCCACTTCTTTACAATGTTTCTGTAGATAGAACTTAAATTGTTCCTAATCTTTTTAAAAGTCTCCATTGTGCTTATCTCTCAATTTTCCAGTTAGTTTCGCCTTTTCAGCATACTCCATCAACTTTTCTTGCCATTCTTCTTTAACACGCATAACACACTCCTAATCATTACATTTACAGCTGGTCTCATCCTTTCCCAAAATTTCAGGCTCAAAAATAAACAAGTAAAAAGTTTTAAATTCTGACCCAAAGCTTGGCACATTTGTGTGTGTGGTGGGAAGAATATATGTTTGTAGAGTACATGAAAAATATTTTCCAGTGGAGAGATAAACATTGTGGAAAGGCTTGGCAATAGTTTCAGCTCATTAAAAATACATTTCATTCACCAAGATAACAATAAAATGGAATTAATTTCCTGCATCAACTGAAAGAAATCCAGGTGTGTTTTTTAATTGAGTCAGAACACAAATACAAGAAATATTTGTAGATTGATACTTTTGCATTATATTATTGCATACTGTTAAGTTGTGGGTTGACATAACAGACGGCACAGCGATTTCTCCAAGTAGCTCTTTATTTTGTAAGCTGGAATAGAACTGACTGCAAACAGCTCAGCCGGCCTGCTTTTATAGGCAGCCGGCTGTCAACATTGTAGCAACAACAGCCCAGAGTTTCCCGCCTAAAATAACTGACGCGGACCTGAGTGAAAACTATCTACAGACCTGAGTGAAAACTATATACAGTATCCCCCTGCTGGCCCAGGATGAAATTTCACTACATAATACCCCTCCCCACCGAGATAAGGCGTTAGTTACAATCGTAATTGTTTACTTATATACAGCACTACGCGTAATGGTTCAATTAGGCACAAAAGCATACCGGTTACATTTCCCATACTTAGACCAACAGTGATACCTGTCCAACAACATAGTCCTTTAAATAAGTTGGGCGCTTGGAAACTCTGCCAGACCGCCGGGGACTGGTAGCCAAGTCCGGAGGGCCACCCAGTTCTTGCTGAGGCTGTGGTGCGACCCTAGGTGGCGTTGGAACCAACTCTCCTGGATCCGCTGCTGTGGGTGGAGCCTCCGCAAGTGGAGTGGTCTGAGTCTGTGGTAAGTCTGGCAGACCCTCTGAAACGGCTTGGTTCGGCTCCACGCTGGCAGTTTGCGAGGGAGGTGTAGGTGGGGCCTCGCCATCTGTACGTGTCTCTTCTTGAGCCGCAAGCGCAGTTGGGGGCACCACGGTAGTGTCCAAGTCCCCAACCCTGCGCCTAAGCTGGTCTATGTGCCGTCGCCACAAGCGTCCGTCTTCGAGTGCCACCTGGTATGAGCGAGGTCCAGTGACTCCCACTACTGTGGCTGGCACCCAAGGAATGTCCCCCACATAGTTCCGGGCAAAGACCTGGTTTCCTGGGACAAATGACCGTGGCGCGTTGGCACAGCCTGGGGGTTCAGCCACGGCAAAGCCCGGGTGTAGCCGGTCGAGCGGTGACCTGAGGCGGCGGCCCATAAGCAGTTCAGCAGGACTCCGCCCTGTGGCCGCATGAGGGGTGATGTGTTGCACGAACAAGTATTTGGCGACCCGCTCATGCCAGTCTCCCCGGTCCAGGCGCGCCAGTGCCTCTTTTGCCGAGCGCACCATTCTTTCCGCTTGCCCGTTGCTGGATGTATGAAAGGGTGCCGTTAGGGCATGGCGGATGCCCAGTCCCAAAAGATACCGCTCAAACATGCCTGACGTGAACTGCGGTCCGTTGTCAGAGACAAGGACATCAGGACACCCATGCGTTGCAAACAGGCCTCGCAGTACCCGGATGACGGCTTCTGTAGTGGTGGAGGGCATCAGGGCAACCTCCAGCCATTTGGAATAGGCGTCCACCACTACCATAAAGGTCCGGCCGTGACAGGGGCCAGCCAGATCGATGTGCACCCTCGACCAGGGTGTCTTTGGCGTCTCCCAGGTGTGTCCCTTAGCTGCCGGTGGTGCAGGCCTCGACTCTTGGCACGCTTGACAGGCGGACACCCAGGCAGTGATGGCATCGTCCATATTAGGCCACCAGACGTAACACCGAGCCAATGCCTTCATTTTGACAATTCCCGGGTGGCCAACGTGCAGAGCCTCCAGGACGCGCTGACGGGAGTCCCTGGGGAATCACGACGCGGTCTCCCCACAGCAGACAGCCGCGATGAGCTGAGAGTTCATGTTGTCTGGTTGCGAAGGGCTGGAACTCCGATGCAAAAGGCCCTTGTGGCCACCCCCTCCACACCCAGTTGAGCACCCGGCTGATGGTGCGATCCTGGGCAGACGCGGAGGCCACAGTGGCAGCCGATACAGGCGCTGCCGGAAGATCCTCAATCAGAAGGAGCGATGAAGCTGGAGCCGGGTCTTCCACAAATGCTGGAAGAGGGCAACGGCTGAGGGCGTCGGCATGGCCCATCGATTTCCCCGGGCGATGGATGAGCCGGTAGTGGTAGGCAGCCAGGAAAACAGTCCATCGCAGCATGCGTGGCGAGAGGACCGGTGGAGTTGGACGATCACCGGCGAGGAGGTCCAGGAGTGGCTTGTGGTCAGTGATGAGGTCAAAAGTCCTGCCATAGAGGTATTCATGGAACCTCTTCACCCCAGCCACAAGTGCCAGTGCCTCCTTGTCGAGCTGGCTGTAATTCCGTTCCGTCGGAGATAGCGTTCTGGAAAAGTAGGCGAGCGGTGCTTCTCTTCCGTCTGGAAAACGGTGACTAAGGACAGCACCGATGCCAAAAGGTGAGGCGTCGCAGGCAAGGACCAGCGGCCTGGATTCACTGTACTGTACCAGCACACTGTCTGATGAAAGGAGAGCCTTGACCGCGTTGAAGGCCGCCGTCTCCCGATGACCCCAGGCCCAAGGCGTCTTTGTGCTAAGGAGTCGGTGAAGAGGCTCAGCCACTGTGGCTTTGTGGGGCAGGAACATGTTATAAAAGTTCAGCAGCCCCAGGAACGCCTGCAACTCCGTCTTGTTTTTTGGGGTGGGGGCCTGCTGGATAGTGCGGATCTTGGATGTGGTCGGGTGAAGGCCGGAGGCATCGATAAGATAGCCCAGGAACTCTACCTGTGGAACGGCGATCTGGCACTTTTCCCTCTTTACCTTGAGCCCGGCCTCTTGGAACCTGGTCAGCACGGCACGGAGGCGCTCGAACAGCTGCTGGTGTGAGTCTGCAGACACCAAGACGTCATCAAAATATGGTACCACGCCCGGAAGCCCTTGCAGGAGACGCTCCATAAGGCTTTGGAAGATGCCAGGAGCCACACTCACCCCGAACTGCAACCGGCAGCAACGGAATGCCCCCCGGTGGGTGACGATCGTCTGGGCTTCAGCAGTGGCATCATCGACGGGCAGTTGTTGATAGGCTTGGGCAAGGTCCAGCTTAGCGAAGACCTTACCCTCACCCAGGGAATGCAGCAGGTGTTGGACAACAGGAACCGGATAAGCGTGCTGTTGAAGTGCCTTGTTGATCGTGCACTTGTGGTCAGCGCAGATTCTCACCGACCCATCTGGCTTGACAGGCGTGACGATGGGGGTTTCCCACGTGGTGTGGTCAACCAGCTCCAAAACTCCTTGGGCGATCAGTTTGTCCAGTTGTTCGTCCACCTTAGCCTTGAGAGCAAAGGGAACCCGGCGTGGCTTTAGCTTGATGGGGGCGACTTGTGGATCAAGGCTAAAGGAGATGGGCGTACCTGTATATTGCCCCAAGGTGCCTTCAAAAACCTCGGCAAAGTCTTTGACCAGACCCTCAGTCTCTGCGTTAGAGATGCAGTTGATGCCGGTGACTTCCAGGCCGAGGGCATCAAACCAGTCTAGCCCTAGGAGGCTTGGCCGCTGACCTTCGACCACCACCAACCGGAGCAGGCCCGAAAAATCCTTGAAGGTGATCCGGAACCGGCCAACGCCTACCACGGGAATGTCGTTTCCCTGGTAGTCTCTCAGGTGTATGCGGTGAGAGTCGAGTTGCCTTTTGGACACTCTGGGTACTAGTCTTTTGATGGTGCTCCATGACACGATGGACAGGGCAGACCCGGTGTCGATCTCCATGTCACATGGAGCTCCTTCAATGAGCACCGTGACGTTCAGCTTGCGTCGCGTAGGCGAGTCGGTTTGGCCAATCGTGGTTCCAGACGGGCAGCGGCAGTTGGTGAGAGCGAAACAACTTTCCTTGGCAGACTGGAGTGAAGACTTGGACTTGCGAGTCGATGAAGGGGGGGTGTCAGACGGAGCCGATCGGCAGACCTTACCGATGTGGCCCCTTCTGGAACACTTCCTACAGATGGCGTCTCTGAATCGACACTTGGCACGGGAATGGTTGCCTCCGCAGCCGGCACATTCCGGTTGGCCCTTGGACTTCTGTTGGAACTTCCTGCGCTCCCGCTTTGCCTGGTGCACGTCATCGTCTTCACTGGAGGATGCCTCATCACTGCTGGCCTCTTCATGATGCACCGGAACTGGCTCCCTAGCAAGACGCGGGCTGCTGGACTTGCGGATCTCCTGGGCGGAGCATTCAGCAGCTTCTGAGGCCACAGCCTCCTCAATGGCTTTCTGTAGCGTGAGGTCTGGCTTGGCGAGGAGACGCCGTTGCAGATGGATGTCCCGGACCCCGCAGACGATTCGATCCCCCTCTGCCTGGTTCCGGTGGTAGAACGCATGGCGGGCAGCAATCTTGGACGGCTTTGGTGCGTAGTGGTTGCGGAGCTTCTCTTGGATCGTGTCCCATGGTGTTGCCTGGACTGCTTCAGGCGCAACCAATGCTCGGGCCGTCTCAAACACCTCAGGCCCACAGAGGCTGAGGAATAGGCCTCGCTTCCGATCCTTTGATACTGCTGTCAGCTCGTTGGCTTGGAGGTAGCAGTCGAACCGAGCGAGGTAGGAGTCCCATGATTCAGAGGCTGGCGCAAACGGCGGTAGAGGCACAAGTGAGGCCATGATTCCGATGTCGGCGTGAAGGGCGATGGATGGAACACAGTGCTCTTAGCCAGAACAGTCAGCTCAGAATTGGTTCTGTCCAGTGATTTCGCTCAGTGATTTCGCTCTGTGATTCAGCTCAGTGATTCAGCTCAGTTCAGAGGCTGGCCGCATCTGGCTGTGCTCTGATGTCCATCGATCCCATCCTCGTCGCCAGTGTTAAGTTGTGGGTTGACATAACAGACGGCACAGCGATTTCTCCAAGTAGCTCTTTATTTTGTAAGCTGGAATAGAACTGACTGCAAACAGCTCAGCCGGCCTGCTTTTATAGGCAGCCGGCTGTCAACATTGTAGCAACAACAGCCCAGAGTTTCCCGCCTAAAATAACTGACGCGGACCTGAGTGAAAACTATCTACAGACCTGAGTGAAAACTATATACAGTATCCCCCTGCTGGCCCAGGGTGAAACTTCACTACATAATACATACCCTCCAAGTGCAAGTGTCCCGATCAGTGGTGTAGCGTGGGTTGTCAGCACCTGGGGCAAGGCAAGTAATTTGTGCCCCCTAACCCGTGGATTTGCGCCCCCTAACCCTAACCCCCAGATGTTGTGCCCGGTGCGGCCGGCCCCCCCTGCACCCCCCACGCTACGCCACTGGTCCCGATTTTCCACGGAGAGTCCTGGAATTGCAAAAGCCATTACGGTTTCTATTTGATCTCTGGATGTCTCTATTTCCCCTGCCAGTGCCCCCGCTGTGGGGCTCGGGCAGTAGGATGAGCCAGCACTTGTCCCAAGCGGCAGCGGCAGCTGCAAGGGAGCAACCCGTTGCCTGTCCATGGCCGCCACTACCGGCCTGGAGAAGAGGCGAGGAGCAGAGCTGAGGCCACTGAAGCCCAGCCCTGCATGATGCGCCAGTTCTGAAGACCGCCCTGGGTGGGGGGAAAGGGGGAGGGGGCAAGGAGTATTGGGGGCTTTTGGGGGGTGCATCTGCATCTAATCTTGCCCCTTTCTAACATTTATTTATTATTGTTTGTTTATCTTTTTGTAAATCTACCAAAGAATAAAAATAAAATAAAATCAGGATAAAGGGACTTCCTCTGGGTGGTGGAGGTTGTGTGTGCTGTGTCCCGTTGGTGAAGTGGGGGTGGCACTCCCCCTTCTTCTGATACGAAATGCTCTGGGGGGTGGGGGGTGGTTGAGAAGGGTTTGTTGCGGGGGAGTGAGAAATGTCCCATATCCACCTGAGGAATGTTGGAGGTTATGCCTTTATGATGTTCAACAGATGGGTCTCATCCTGCTTCTTTCATACTTCAGATACTTTCCTACTTCTTCAATAATGTCCTTGATTTGGGACGGTAGAATTGGGTGTGTAGAATCTGTCTAAAGATTGCTTTGTATCCTTAGGGCTCCTGTTCATCAGCCTTAAAATATATTTTAAAGACTTGCTAGGATTTTGTGGAGAACTGTAACTACAGCTGAAAGAACACACACTAAACTGGATTTATGACTTATTTTATGCTGTTATGATTGGTTTTATGTTCTGCTGCTTTTATTGCCTTTTATCACTGGCTTGGAGTTTTATTGAAGCTTTAGATGCTATGGCTTTATTTTTTATTTCACTTTGAATACTTTTGATGAGTAGAACATGTTAGAAACAATGAAATAAACTGAGAAGGGTAAATATTTAGATGTTGTTGTTCAGATACTGACAAGCTGAGTAATTTACAATTAGGAATAAAGGAGAAACTCATTTGGTCGATGTTTTTAAGGGAGCTGAGGTAATTTGCACCTCCTGGACCAATACATGGGTCGGAAAAGCATTTTCTTTTCCATCACACACATCTCTGCAGTTTGCATTTCTTGGTTCAAAAGCTTACAAACTACATTTAGAAATGCATATATTGACATTGAACATGTATTGAAATGTGTATCTTGTTATAAAATAATTCTTTAAATGTTTATTGAAATACAATTAGAAAGAGAGAGAGAGTTTAATATTTCGATGGAGCTTAATGCAAAAGCAGGGCAGAATACACTTATGAATGAACATATGAGAAACTGGCACGGACCAGATTTGACCCATCCCTACTTTGGATGTATTCCTATAGACGCTCAGCAAAGCTTACAGCCTGTTCTGTTACACCGTAAAGCATCTCCACAGACTGCTAGCTTCTTTCCATACATAGTTCTTGCCCTTTCAAGGCCTAAATGATTTGGAAAATCTCCTGAATGAGTTCCCTCAGTGATTATACCTACTCATGAAGCTCTGCTCCATATCCTATTTATGGTGGAACTAGATTAGTTTCCACCAAAAACAGGGCCTCCAAATAGGCCGCCCCATGCTCTGGATGACACTTCCAAGAGAGGCCCCTGCATTGATCCCCTTTACTTTTCCTTCACAAGGCCTTTGAGAACTGTGAATCAGAATTTCTCACTGTTGTATACAGTGCTATCTTTATAGCACAAGAGATGCCGGAACTCTCCCTGAACATCTCCCTTGTTCTCTTATAATGGCAATGGCTTCCTCCTGAGAGGTGTTGGAATTGAGTTTCAGTGCGTTTCAGCGGGGGGGGGGGGGGACACCTGGTTGTATCTTAAACTCCATCAGTACCTAAAGCATATTTTCTTCTGGTCCAATACATACATGTAACATACCAGCCTAATGCTTTGAGCTGTTGGAATCCAAAGGATCTGAATCCAGAGGATCTGAATGGTGCCTTTTTAGTTTCTTTAGGTCCTTTCCTTTAAGCTCCTTGTGTTTCTGGATGCCTGCTCTGTATTTATTGCCAGACAAAGTGGTATGACCTGTGTTGATGCAATTGCACACAGAAAATCCTATTTAGATACTGGTCCCATTCCAGTCTAATGGATGATGGGCAGTATAGAAATTTAATAAAGAAGAAGAAAAAGAAGAAGAAGAAGTCTGGAAAGAAGAAGCCTGAGCATTTAACCCACATATGCTCGGGGGCCTATAAACCCTGTCATCAACATTAAATTCTGCTATCCCTGAGATCTCATTGACCCTAGTTTTAGTAATGTGCTTGTCTCTCCATCCTGCTGTCAGTTGAATGACACACTTTGTTGACTTCTCCTTCCTGAGCCCTGTAAATGCAGGAAAGAGTTCTGGGATTTGTAGTTATTGAGAGAGCTTGGTGCATCTCTCTCTGGCTATGAAACAAGGTGTGGATAAAGCATTGGCTCAGGTACTTGCTTCAAGAGTTTGTAAAGCTTGCTTCAAAAGAAGAGGTGAGGCTTAAAAGTACCCACATTCTCTTTCAGAGAAGAATTACCAGCTCACCCCTAATATGCAGTTCCCCCTTCCCTTTCAGTCATACTTACTGAGCTGCACAGCAGGAGCAGCAGAGGGGCTTCAGCAAAAATCAGGAAAGATGGAAGGGTGGTGTTTGACTTGCAGAATCATGAAATCATATAATTATAGAGTTGGAAGGGAGCCCAAGGACCATCTAGTCCAACTTCCTGCAAACAGCTCTTACCATCAGAAAGTTCTTCTGATGTTTAGTAGAATGTCCTTTCTTATATCTTGAATCCATTGGTTTGTTTTTTTTAAATAATATTTATTACTTTTCCAACAATTTAAACATTACAGACATTACAAAACAAAATAGACAATACAATACAATACAATACAAAAACACCACACAACACTAACATATTAAACTAACACAACAAAATAAAAACAATTTACAACACATCATACAATTTCATCATCCTATCCTTCATTCGCTTATTTCAACGACCTCCTCACACCTCCCTTTTTGTATTCCACTTCTGTTAATTGTTTCAGCAATTCCTTTCCATCTTCCTCTGTTTTCTATCCTATAATTATCTTAACATATTCTAACCTTATTTTTTCTTTTAATACTCTAATAATCTATTTATACTTAATTCCTTATAACATTTCTACTAAAGCCATATAACTTCATTCCCACATTTTTCTAACATTCATTAATTTTACAATATTTCTGTAAATAGTCTTTAAACTTTTTCCAATCTTCTTCCACCAACTCTTCTCCCTGGTCTCGGATTCTGCCAGTCATTTCTGCCAGTTCCATACAGTCCATCAACTTCATCTGCCATTCTTCCCGGGTGGGTAAATCTTGTGTCTTCCAATACTTCGCTATAAGTATTCTTGCTGCTGTTGTTGCATACATAAAAAAAGTTCTATCCTTCTTTGGCACCAATTGGCCGACCATGCCCAGGAGAAAGGCCTCTGGTTTCTTCAGGAAGGTATATTTGAATACCTTTTTCATTTCGTTATAAATCATCTCCCAGAATGTCTTCATCCTTGGGCATGTCCACCAAAGGTGAAAGAATGTACCTTCAGTCTCATTACATTTCCAACATTTATTTTCGCAAGCTTGACTGGTGTCATGTACCACCTATAAATCATTTTCATTAAATTTTCTCTTAGGGCATTACATGCCGTGAATTTCATACCTGTGGTCCATAACTGTTCCCAGTCAGCCATCATTATGTTATGTCCAACGTCTTGTGCCCATTTAATCATAGCTGATTTCACCATTTCATCCTGGGTGTTCCATTTCAACACCAAGTTATACATTCTTGACAAATTCTTGATTTTTGAATCTAACAATTTTGTTTCCAATTTTGATTTTTCCACCTGGAAGCCAACTTTTTTGTCCAAATTGTATGCCTCCATTATTTGGTAATAATGGAGCATTTCATTTCCATCTTCACAGCATTATGGTCAGAACAAGTTTTGGGGCAAATCTCCACTTTGCTGATCTTCAGAGCCAATCCCCTGGTTACCCATATTTGATCAATTCTTGTCCATGTCATTTTAGCCTCAGAGAAGAAAGTTCCCTCTCTTCCCAGAGGGTTCTTCATTCTTCAAATGTCAACTAAGTCCATATTTTCAGTCATGTCAAAAAAGGTTTTTGGTAGTTGTGATGGGATAGTGAGCTGCTTGTGCGTAAAAGCTTGATCCCTCTGGGGTTTGGCTGGTCATCCAAACCGAGGCACTAACGGAGCCCCCAAAGCATGACTCCGTCAGTCGCTGGTAGAATCTGACAGTGGGCGTCTACGGAATTTACGCCAACATAAAAGCTGTTTGACGGACATGCGCCTTCGTGACTCTCTGCGTGACAGTTTCCGGCGAAGGGTGGGAGTTCCTAACGGGGGTCTTGTTACCTCTTCGCTATTCTCACTAGAAGTATCCCAGAGCCTCCCCTCCGCTGTGACTCCTGCACTCCCCCTGCTGGTTCCTTCCTCTGCTGCAGATTCTCTCCTATTCTCCTGGAGCCTGTCCACCACCTGTCCCTCCGATGGCAGTTCCCTGACATCCACCTCCCCCCCAGGGCCCCCTTCACCCCCTCCCGCCTCCTCTCCCACTGGCGGTGAGGGCGGAAAGCCCCTGAAGGAACTCTCCTCGTCGTCCGAGGATTCAAACACTTCTAGCCACGGCGTACCGTCTCTCTCCCCGTCTTCCTCTTCTTCGTCGGAGTCGGCTTCCTCACCCACCCCTGACTCTGGGAACCCTTCAAACTCTCCTTCCTCATCGGTGGTCCCAAAGTGTTCCCTTCTGAATCGTGCCACGGGTTGCGGTTTTCTTGGGAAACGCTGATGAAATGTTTCTATTAAGACCTCGTCACTGACTACCTCTGCTGGTACCCAAGTGTTTTCCGACTCTACTTCCCCCTCCCATTCTACCAGATATTCCACCTGATTCCCCTTCCACCTGGAATCAATGATTCCTGCCACGTTCATGTCGCGCTCTCTCTCTTCTATCACGGGCGTTTGGGTGGCCTCTCTCTCACGCTCCCCCCACTCACGTCCCTCTCGGTACGGCGACAGTAATGACCTGTGAAATACTGGGTGTAATTTCATGTGACTGGGCAGCCTGAGTTTGAATGCTACTGGGTTGACCTGCTGTATGACCTCAAAGGGTCCCAATCTTTTGGGTCTCAATTTCTTACTCCCGCCCTTGAACGGTAGTCCTTGGGTGGATAACCACACCCGGTCTCCCACCCTTATAGTTTCACCTTCCCTCCTATTTCTGTCTGCTTGCTTCTTATATTCTTCCTTGGCTTTCTCTAAGTTAAGTTGAAGCTGACGGTGGATCGCTTCCATCTCTTCAAAAAAATATTCCGCCGCCGGCACGCTCCACCTCTCCCCTCCCTCTCCTGGGAATGCCCGGGGGTGACACCCATAATTTGCCAGAAAGGGACTCATCCCTGTGGACACGTTCTCCGCGTTGTTGTAGGCAAATTCTGCTAGAGGTAACTTATCCACCCAATCATTTTCTCTGTCTTTTACATAACACCTCAGGTATTGTTGTAAAATCCCGTTTGCCCTTTCCGCTTGCCCATTTGTTTCTGGGTGCCGGGCAGTTGAGAAATTGAGTTCTACGTGCAGTAAGCTCATAAGTTTCCTCCAGAACCTGGAAGTAAATTGTTTCCCTCTGTCGCTCAAAACCCTCAAGGGGGCGCCATGCAACCTAAAAATATGTTCTACAAACAACTTGGCGGTTTCCTCCGCTGTGACCGCATGTGAACAAGCTATAAAATGACACATCTTGGTTAATAGATCTACCACCACCATGACAGCTGTTTTGCCTTTGGATTTTGGCAGGTCCGTCATAAAATCTATGGATACTGCCTCCCATGGCCTTTCTGGCGTGGGTAAGGGTTGTAATAGCCCCGCTGGCGCCACCCTCTCTCCTTTCGCTCGCTGGCACCTGTCGCAACCCCTGACATATTCCCGTACGTCCTCCCTCACCTTGGGCCACCAAAACTCCCTGGTAACCAACCACATGGTTTTGTGCTGTCCAAAATGTCCCGCTGTGGGGCTGTCATGCAACTGCTTGAGTACTCTGCCCCTCAGTTCCCCATCGGGTATGTACAGTGCCCCTTTGTAATACAACGCCCCGTTCTTTTCTTCAAACCCCCCTGTGTTCTCCTCTGTCCTCCTGAGCTCTCTGAGTTTCTCTTGGGCGTATTCATCGTTCTCAGTACCCTCTATCAGTTCCCTCTGCCCCACCAATGCCGCCACACACACCCAGCGGTCTTCAGGGATTACATGCCTTGCCTCAGGCGCTCCCTCCCCCTCTAAGTACTCCGGTTTCCTGGAAAGAGCGTCCGCCCTCACGTTCTCGGAGCCGGGCACGTAACGAATCTCAAAGTGGAATTTGGAGAACTCCTGGGCCCATCGCACTTGTCTCTGGTTCAGCACTCGGGCTGTTCTCCAGTATTCCAGATTTTTGTGGTCAGTTCGGACTTGAACCTTGTGCTGCGCCCCAATCAGCAAGTGCCGCCATTTCCGGAATGCTTCATGAATGGCGAGCAGTTCTCGGTCGTATACTGTGTAGTTCCTCTCGGATTTGTTCAACTTCCGCGAGAAGAATGCACACGGTCTCCATTCAGACATATCTTTTCCCGGCTGGAGAAGAACGGCCCCCACCGCTCGGTCTGACGCGTCAGTCTCCACTCTCATTGGTTGTTGTAGATCCACGTGCAAAAGTTGCTCTTCCGACGCAAACACCTGCTTTAAACGTTCGAACGCCCGCTGCGCTTCTTCCGTCCAAACAAATTTCTTTTTGCTACTAAGACAATCCGTGATGGGCGCTGTTAAATGGGCAAAGTTTTTGATGAACTTCCTATAGAAGTTTCCGAAGCCCAGGAACCTTTGCACGTCCTTCTTGGTCTTTGGTGTTTTCCATTCCAGTACCGCTTGAACCTTGCTGGGATCCATGGCCAATCCCTTGTCAGACAACCGGTACCCCAGGAATTCCACCTCCCTGGTATGAAACGGACACTTCTCCAGTTTCACCCACAGCCGGTTTTCTCGCAGCTTGCTCAGTACCTCTCTTACATCTCGCACATGCTGCTCCTCATTCTCTGAGTACACCAGGACGTCATCTAAGAACGCTACGCAGTTCTTGTAGAGCAGTGGCCCCAGGACGTGATTCATGAATGATTGAAAGCAGGCGGAGCCCGCTTGTAATCCGAAAGGCATAACCCGGTACTCAAAAGCCCCCAAGGGGGTGAACATAGTGGTCTTCCACTCATCCCCCTTTCTCACACGTATCAAGTTATATGCCCCCCTAAGGTCCAGCTTGGTAAAAATTTTCCCTTTTCTCACCCGTGTTAGAATGTCATCAATTCTAGGCATTGGGAAAGTCACTGGTTCTGACACTGCATTTAGGGCCCTGAAATCACATACAAGCCTGGGCTTGCCCGTGTTTTTTTTGTCCACAAAGAACACTGGGCTGCCCCCCACCGCTCGTGACTCTCTGATGAAACCTCGCTTGAGGTTCTTGTCAATGAACTCCCTTAACTCCTGCATCTCACTGTCTGACATTGCATACAGCTTGCCCACTGGCAATTGTGCTCCTGGGAGTAAGTTAATTTGACAGTCAAAGGGTCTGTGCGGGGGCAGTTTATCTGCTACTTTTTCGCTGAATACGTCAATCAAGTCAGCGTATTGTGGTGGCACCCTCCCCTTGTCCATCACTTCCATCCCTGCTAGAGTGGCCCTGGCCCCTGCCTGAGCCTCTCCCTCCTTGCAGTGTTCTAGGCAATGTGCTGATCCAAAGGAAACCACTCTCTGATGCCAGCCTACTAGCGGATCGTGTAGTGCCAGCCAGCTCATTCCCAAGATAATAGGAGCCCCTCCCAAGGTGGCTACGTTAAACGCTATCAGTTCTGTGTGTCTTGCCACCCTCATTATCACTGGTACAGTTTGTTGGTTCACTTCTCCTCCCAACAGCTCCCTCCCATCAATCGTGGTAACCTGCAAAGGCTTACTTAATGGGATAGTCTGTATCTGGTGTTCAGCTGCAAACTCCTTACTCATGAAATTACATGAGCTACCTGAATCCAATAGCGCTTTTATCTTCAGTGGGTGTCCGTTTGCCAGTTCCAGCAACACCTCTATCACAAGCGCTGGTCTTGGAGGTTCCGGCGTGGGCACATTCACTACTCCCTGGCCTGGCTGCTGTGCCCTGATGTTGGCAACCAGGCGTTGGCTTTTACTTGCTCCGTGATTTCTTCTTCCTCCTTCCCCCCAACAGTTCCCGCCATCCCTTGCCATTCCTTCCTTTGCGGACAGACTCTGGCAAAGTGACCTGGCTGTTGGCAGAGATAGCATCTCTTGCCGCTCTTTCCCTCCTTCTTCCGCCCTTCACTGGTGTTTGAAACTGCGCGCGCGCGCGCTGTTCCAAGTTCCATCGGCTCTGCTGGCGGGAAAGGCTGCTCCGGAATCTCTGGAATGCGGAAGTCCTTCCAACGTTCCCCCTTTCCTTCCCGCTTTTCCATAGCTCTAGCCTCCTGGCGTGCTCCTATGGACAGCGCTGATTTAGTCAGCTGATCCATAGACTCCGCCCTAGGCGCCCGGGAAAGTTCATCTTTCACTGCCGGAGAGAGACCTTCTTCAAACAGCATTTGAATAGGTTCACTAGAAAGGTCCCACCCTAGTCTATGAATCAGCATGGTGAACTCAGTCCAGTACTCACGTACAGATCGGCTCCCCTGTTTACACGCCATTAACTGTCTGCGCACCACCCCCTGCTCGATCTCGCTGGAAAACATCAAGTCCATGGCGCGATAAAACTTCATAGTGTCCTTTAAGATTTCATTATTGGCTGCCATCAGGGGCCGAACCCAGTCCTTCGCCCCTCCCTCTAGATGGCCAATCACGTACGCCACTCTAGAGTTCTCATCGGGGAAGTCATCAAACAGTAGATTGAGAGCATATTGCATCTCTGTCCTAAAGGCTTGATAGTTCCTGGGATCCCCCCCAAATTTCTGCACCAATCCAGGCACCCGTCTGGCAAGTGGGGTGGTTTTCCCTTTATCCGCATCTTGAGCCCTCCTCTCCTCGAGCCTCGCCGTTTGCAGCGCCAGCTGGACCTCCAATGCCCTGTACCTTTCTTCCAGGCTTGGACCTGCTCCAGCTCCAGCTCCTGCTCCTCCGGTTCCGGCTGGTTCGCTCATGATGCCCTCTGCTTGCACAAGCTGCTTTCAAAGACTGTCAGATTGCTGTGATGGGATAGTGAGCTGCTTGTGCGTAAAAGCTTGATCCCTCTGGGGTTTGGCTGGTCATCCAAACCGAGGCACTAACGGAGCCCCCAAAGCATGACTCCGTCAGTCACTGGTAGAATCTGACAGTGGGCGTCTACGGAATTTACGCCAACATAAAAGCTGTTTGACGGACATGCGCCTTCGTGACTCTCTGCGTGACAGTTTCCGGCGAAGGGTGGGAGTTCCTAACGGGGGTCTTGTTACCTCTTCGCTATTCTCACTAGAAGTATCCCAGAGCCTCCCCTCCGCTGTGACTCTGCACTCCCCCTGCTGGTTCCTTCCTCTGCTGCAGATTCTCTCCTATTCTCCTGGAGCCTGTCCACCACCTGTCCCTCCGATGGCAGTTCCCTGACAGTAGTCTACCATGTTTGGTGACTACCTGTCTCTGTGCCTTGACAATATTTGTAGACACCACTCCATTCATATCTCCCATCAAGATCATATTATAGTCAATGTAATCCATCAGAGTCTCGTGTAGTTTCTTGAAAAACTCCGATTTTCCTTCATTTGGTGCATAAATACCTACTATCAAGAATTTCTCTCCTTGTGATTGAATTTCAATTGCAATAAATCTTCCTTGGTCATCTTTGAATATGGATTTCGGTGATAGGCTCTCCTTTGCATAAAGGACCACTCCTCTTTTTTTAACTTTATCTGATGAGATAAATTATTGGCCCAGTCTTTTATTGCTTAATATCTTCCTGTGTAGCCTTATCACATGTGTTTCTTGCAAACAAATCAAGTCCAAATGTTCTTTTTTCAATAAATGAAAGACTCTCCGCCTTTTTTCTGGAGAATTTAGTCCATGAACATTCCAGCTCAAAACCTGCAACGCCATCGTGTAATTACGCAGATGTTCCTTCAACAGCACCCAGTGCTTGCTCTTCCTCTGTTGGTGGTGGTGGTGTAACGTTCACTGGGAGATCCAATCCAAAGGATAATGCTGATATATCCAATATTCCCCTGTTTGGTGATCTTCTATCCGATGCTCTTTGCTCTAGTCCTCTATCTGGTGATCTTCTATCCGATGCTCTTGGCTCTTTTCCAAGTCCCTTCTACAGATCTTCTTCGTATTTATACAAAAACTTTACTTTAACTTCTACTGATCTTATTTTAATTTTCCTTCCTTTGAAACTGAAGGATAGACCTTGGGGAAACTCCCACCTAAAAATGATTTTATTCCTTCTCAGCAAGGCAACCAAATCTCCGTAGTCAGGCCTAAGATCCAAAAGATATTTCGGGACGTCTTTGAAGATTTCCACTCTTGACTCTTGTACTTCTAGGTTCTTCTGGTAGTGCCAACCCAATATTCTATCTCTTTCTTCTTTAGTTCGAAGGGTGATCCAGCAGTCTCTTATTCTATTCTTCTCTTTTTTTCCTCCTCTTCCAAGTCTGAAGGCCCTCACAATTCTAAACTCTTCTTGACCCAAGTCCAGATCCCAAAAGTTAGCAATTTCCTGTGTGAGGTAGTATATCAAGCTTTCCTTCTCCGATTCAGGTTAGGGCTCTAATCCTCAGATTTGTCTGTTTTTCTTTAAGTTCAATCATAGCAAGCTTCAACTTGTGATCATCAAGTTGCCTCTGTAGGGCTGGGACTCTCTCTCTCTCCAGTTGTGTTACTTTACATTCCGCAGCAACGGCTTTCTCCCTAGCTTCCTCCGCAGTCTGCCGTATCAAAGTAGATTCCTGTATCAATTTCTGGATAGTTTCTGTATTGGTATTCACCTTTTGTCCCAGATTATTTACCGTATTTTTTGCTCTATAAGACTCACTTTTTCCCTCCTAAAAAGTAAGGGAAAATGTGTGTGCGTCTTATGGAGCGAATGCAGGCTGCGCAGGTATACTTTCTGTATTTAAGTCAATTTTAGTAGTTGCAGCATCCACTTTCCTGTTAAGCTGTTCCAGTGAATCATTTATCTTATTTAATGCAACCGCTAAGGCCTCTTCTGTTGACATTCCTCTTGATTTTGGATGAACTGGTGCAGAGGCAGCTGCAGAAGAGGCGGATGTTGAGCCTCTCCTGGATTCCTGCCAAGTCTTCCCAGACCTTAATTTTTTTTCAGTAGTTAACTGGTCTGTTTTTTTCCTTTCCATTTGCCATAACACTTAAAGGATTCAAGGTCAGTCCCAGAGTCTCACAGTTCTTTATCTTGCAGCTGGAAATTCCCCAGCCCAGCTCTTGTAAAGCAACCAATTTCAAAGGCTCCCACTAGGGGAAAACAGTTTCTATTTATATTAATCTATAGTGTCCTCTTTTAAACGCAGTTTCAAACAATCCAGTGACCAGAAGACACCCCATGGGGGGCTTGCTCCGCTGCCCCTGGGCACGGCGGCGCAAGCCACCGCCATTGCACTGCCACAGCGGTGTGCAGAGGACTGGGCCGCCAGTGCTGCAGCCGCGAGCAGAGGATCCCTCCGCCATCCGTACTGCCGTACATAGCTGCTCGCGCACATGTGCCATACGTAGCAGTGCTGTGCATGCATTCACCTTTTTTGCTACTGCATCAAACTGTTGACTCAAGTTAAGCTTGTGGTCTACTAAGACCCCTAGTTCTATAGGGAAAATGCGGCAGACTTGTTTATTGCCTGCATTCCCCCTTTTTCTGAGTAGAGGAACTCAGAAAGTTACTTGAGCTCATGTGCAAAACTCTTGCCCTGAGACTGGAGAATATTGCTTAGCTACACTTACAAGGTCAGACACAGTATTTTGTTGCTAGAAAAATTAGTACCAAACTTTGGGAAACTGAGCTTCTCCTGCTTGTCATGTTTCATTTACTCTGATTCTATTTGAATGAAACAAATATTTATTTAACATTAGACAATCTACGCTAGGAGAAATTAGATGCCTTTTATTAGCAGGATTTCCTTTAATAAGGCAAAGGTTAGTACCTTAGTGAGAGCAGAGCAGGTCCAAAAATGTGTGAACACACTTACTACCTTTTCCAAAGGATTAAAATTACCAAATGATTCTATCAGTGTTCTATACCGCATTTCATGCCTATATCACACATAAGACATACATTTGAAAGTATTTCCAGCGGGCTGTCAGGTTAAAAGGTTTGACTTTCAAAAGGTCCTTAGTTGCTGAAACTATCTGGTTTCAGCATACATGCCTGGCCACTAAGATAGGTTGGACAATCTCTAGATTGGACTAACGCAATGAGGTTTCTGTGAGTTTGACTTTGACTTGTGTGCAGAAACTAGACCACTCTGGAAAAGTTGCCCCAGCAAAGCTCAATGTAGCATATTGGCCCAATGTTCAGAAAGCTGCACTGGCTCCCTTGTACTTTTTAGGGTTAATTTAAAGGTGTTCTTATTTAATTGTTAAAGCATTCCTACACATTAGCCTTCTTAAGCCTCGTGCCCTGACCATTGGCAATACAGACTGGGGTTGATGAATGTCATAGTCCAGTGGCGTAGCGTGGGTTGCCAGTGCCGAGGCTATGTGGAGAGAGGTGGGAGGGAAGCAGATAACAATAACAACAATAATAACAATAATAATTTATTACTTATACCCCACCCATCTGGCTGGGCCTCCCCAGCCACTCTTCCAAGAGGACGGCTTCCAATAGGTTATTAAAAACACAATAAAATATCAAACATTAAAAACTTCCCTAAACAGGGCTGCCTGCAGATGTCTTTAAAAAGTCAGCTAGTTGTTTATTTCCTTGACGTCTGATGGGAGGGCATTCCACAGGGTGGGTGCCACTACCAAGAAGGCCCTCTGTCTGGTTCCCTGTAACCTCACTTCTCGCAGAGAGGGAACCACCAGAAGGCCCTCAGAGCTGGACCTCAGTGTCTGGACTGAACAATGGGGGTGGAGACGCTCCTTCAGGTATACTGGGCCAAGGCCAATTAGAGCTTTAAAGGTTAGCACCAACACTTTGAATTGTGCTCGGAAAACGTACTGGGAACCAATGTAGGTCTTTCAGGACCAGTGTTATATGGTATTGGCGGTCACTCCCAGTCACCAGTCTAGCTGCTGCATTCTGCATTAATTGTAGTTTCCGGGTCACCTTCAGAGGTAGCCCCACGTAGAGTGCATTGCAGTAGTCCAAGAGGGAGATAACTAGAGCATGCACCATTCTGGCGACACAGTCTGCAGGCAGGTAGGGTCTCAGCCTGCGTACCAGATGGAGCTGGGAGACAGCTGCCTAGGATACATAATTGACCTGCACCTCCATGGACAGCTGTGAGTCCAAAATGACTCCCAGGCTGTGCACCTGGTCCTTCAGGGGCACAGTTACCCCTTTCAGGACCAGGGAGTCCCTCACACCCATCCGCCCCCTGCCCCACCAAAACAGTACTTCTGTCTTGTCAGGATTCAACCTCAATCTCTTAGCCGCCATCCATTTTCCAACCGCATCCAGACACACAGGACCTTCACCACCTTCACTGGTTCTGATTTTTAAAAGAGAGGTAGAGCTGGGTATCATCTGCATACTGATGAACACCCAGCCCAAACCCTCATTGATCTCTCCCAGTGGCTTCATATCAATGTTAAAAAGCATGGGGGAGAGGACAGAACCCTGAGGCACCCCACAAGTGAGAACCCAGGGGTCTGAAAACTCCACCACCACTTTCTGAACACAGCCCAGGAGGAAGGAGCACAACCACTCTATAACAGTGCCCCCAGCTCCAAGCCCCTCTAGATTGTGCAGAAAGATGTCCTGGTAGATGGTATCAAAAGCCGGTGAGAGATCCAGCAGAACTAGGAAACAGCTTTCACTTTTGTCCCTAGCCTGCCGGAGATCATCGACCAGTGCGACCAAGGCAGTTTCAGTTCCATGATGAGGCCTGAATCCTGACTGGAAGGGATCCAAATGGAAGGGGAACCCACAGACTTCTGTCTAGCTTGGATCACAAACCCACAGCAGAGGTGGACCCAGTGTCTCACTGGGGCACGTCCAAGCCAGCCCATCTAAAAAAGAGAAAGAAAAGGGGAAACTCCAGCCCTTCCTTGAAGCTGCCTTTCATCCTTCTCCATCAATGAATCCTTAAAGAGGAAAGGCATTGAAGGCAAGCCTCTTCGCGTTGTCATACCCTAGGAATAGATTGGCATATCAGGCAGGAGGGATGGGGCAGCCCTTTCAGTGGGAAAGGGCCCTTGGCAGCTTCCCTTCTTTTTTTTCTCCCCATCCCTTTTTTATTATTGATACACCAAAAAAGGAAAAAAACAAGACAAGAAATACAAACCAAACCATGATAAGGACAATGTTAATTCCAAATCAGTGAAATAAAAAGCAGTCCTGGGACTATAGACCCGACATCCCGTCCATTCCTTATTTCAATTATCTATTATTTGTTGCCAATACACGTTTTTGTCTTAAATTAACTAATTATTGATTTATCTAAAGTTTCAGATCTTTCTTAACTCTACTACTAAAGTTATTCAAATGCTGCAACAGAGTTTAAACTACTGTAATTGTTTTTCAAATAAACTTTAAAGACTTCCCGTTTTGAGAGGAATTCGTGTTTTGGTTTGTTCTTTATTTTTTCTGATAAACTATCTAACTCCACATAATCTGTTAACTTTTGGATCCATTCATGAATAGAAGGGATTTCATCACTCTTCCACTTTGTAGCGATAAGGACTCTTGTTGCCACTGTGGCATATAAAAATACACTCTTCATTTTTTGCGGGATATCCAAATCTGTGATCCCCAGGAGGTAAGCTTCTCGTTTTCTCTTAAAGGAAGTCTTTATTATTATTTTTTTATTTCTAAGTGGATACACTCCCAGAATGCCTGGATTTTTTTGCATGACCACTACATGTGGTAGAAAGTGCCTGATTTATCTCCCACACCTCCAGCAATTACTTGGGACATTTTTGTACATCTTTGACAATTTCCAAGGTGTTAGATACCATTGGTGTTGCATTTTTAGGAAGTTTTCTTTTGAAGTATAGCAGTTTGTGAATTTCCAATTATTCTTACACAAATTTCCCCACTGTGGCATGGTTATTGAATACCCAAAGTCCTGTGACCACTTAACCATGGCCGCAGTGACCTCCTCCTCCTTGACTTCCCAGTGGAGGAAGTGGAAGGAAACAAAAGAAAAATGTGTGGCTGCAATGTTCAGTCAATATCTTCACTTGACTAAGTAAGATTGCAGTAAATGAAAATTTTCATATTACAGTCAATGACTGTGCCGTAGAACAGTTAGTTGCATATATATGAGTGTGTGTGTGTGCGCGCGCTCATGCGTGTGTGTGTGTGAGAGAGAGGGAATAATGCACAAAAGGTCCAGCACCATCACATGTGATTTCAACAGAGGAAACTTCCAAAAAATAAATAAACAAGAGGTTGTGTTGAAAGAAAAAAAGAGTCTAGAGAAGACTTTTTCAACCTTGGGTCCCCAGATGTTGTTGTACTACAACTCCCATCATCCCTAGCTACTAGTACCAGTGATCGGGGTGATGGGAATCATAGTCTGACAATATCTGAGGACTCAAGGTTGAAAAGGGATGCTCTAAGCCGGATATCAGATACAGGTACCTTGCTGGGAACCAGTCAAAGCAAGTGAAAAGATGGGAAGTGACAAGGAAGTCGATCAAAAGGGATTGATGTGATCAATTGTTGTCAGCCCTTGTGCTTTTGGTTCAGAATGAGGACTGAAGCTGCTTTGCAGTGCAGCCAGGAGCCTGTGGAAAGGAACAGGAAATTGTTCTGCCCATCCTGATGGGTGATCAGCTTCAGTTAAAAACTAGAGTTGGGACCAAGGGTTTCTCCCAACCCCCACAGTGTAGCCACATAGGTGGGGAGACTATTTTTGAGATAAGATCATGGGCGTAACCAAGGGGGGCAGGGAGGGACAGCTCCCCCCAAAAAAAATTCATAAAAATACATAGCTAACTGAGGTTCTGGTCTCCCCCAACAAAAGGTCTGACCCCCCAACAAAAATCATGGCTACGCCCATAGATAAGATATCAAAAGTTGGCAATATTTGGTGAGTGTGGGTGCAGTACCGTCTGCTGCAGCAAGTGGCACCAGTGTTCCTAGCACGCGCCATGGCCAATTCTCCACATAGTGCCTCTGTGGAAGGACACTGTATCATGACAGAGATGTGGGTGGGAGTGCTCCAGTATAGGGTTGGAATCTTAATGGCACTTGTCACATGAGCAAACCCGGGGGGGGGGTTAATAAAAGAAAACGTGGAGGAAGATGCCTATACTACCTAATATTTGAAAAGTAAGGCCCCTCCCCCCCATTCCAAAATTAGTCTGACCTGTAACAGATAGAAGGAGGACTGGTTCAATCCCCCCCCCCCCCGTTTTCACTGCCTCTGCAGCCCCACAAAAAGGTAGGAAGAGTTGCTGCTGAAATGTTTGGCTCTTTGCCACTAAAACATGCCTCGCTTTGTGTCTAGGTTTGCACCCTAATGAGTTAAGCAAAGACTTCCCAGAAAGCTGGGCACTGAGGAGATACTTTGGGGGAGGTGGCATCATGCAGGAGATTGGAGGAGCAGGTTGAGGCATTAAAAGGCAGCAATCAATGTCACAGTGGGTGGAGATGCAATCAGACATTTATCATTGTTTTGCTAATATGTTTTTTGAAATCAGCTTTTCTGAGCAGAGCTCTTGTGGAAAGAATGGCTCCTGTTAGCCTGTCACTGTTTTTTTCTGAGCGGGAGGGGGAAGTCTTAATGTCAGAGCCGGTCTCTGAGCCAGACAAAGCGTCTTGAAAACCTAATGAGATAATCAAATTGGATTCTGAAGGGGGAAATAGAAACATTTTGAACATGAGTTAAGAATTGCCCCTTGTATATTGCATCTCTTGCACAATACACAAAAGGTAAGTAGCTTAATTGAGAGCCGTGCATTGCGGCAGGAGGAACACGTGATGTGAATGGCATGATCGTGATTCATTAGAGCCTTAGAAAAAGTCGGTTCAGGCTCCAGTCCTTCAACTCTAGCTTGTTAACCTTATTAGAAATGGAAGAATGGCCAAGAGTTGAGAGAAAGCAGAGCTCATTGGCAAACACCCTGATTTACAGATTCCCGATCCAAATACCACCATTGTTGGGGAGTGTTTTATTACCCTTGTCGGAATTTTAAAGTCTTTAATCACTGTGTTAGTTAATACCCTATTTATTACCATCACTTGCTGTATATTAAATGTGCTAAGTTCCACATGTGAAAGCGCTTAGTTGTAATCAGGTAATACACTAGTAAGGTGCTGCTCAGCTGTCAGTCTTGGGGGAAATTGGGATATTCCATGCAAAGCACAGCAAAGTAGGAGGAAGGTTGGTTAATCAAGGATCTACTTTAGCTGCTTATAAAGCTGTTTATGTCCCAAGAAATTGCATTGCTGCCACCTTTTTGAAGTAAAAGAAATATGGCAAGAGTGTAATTTTTTTCATGCTGACCAAAGAATTCCTATTCGTAATGTCAAAAGTCACTGAAAAGTAAGAAAATACTTTTGGGGGGAGGGGAAAAATCTATTTCTTAATGTTACTTGGTTCAACAGTTTATTAAAATGTAAGTGTGTGTGCAGAACGATATTAAGGGATTGACCAATTTGCATTCTAAGAATAGAACAAAGGTGTCACAACAATATGCAGGCTTTCAAATGAAAGCAAAATGCTTCATCTGGTGGGATCAGTGTCAGCCTTAGCATAAAGCAGGGGTCAGCAAAGTTTTTCAGCAGGGGGCCGGTTTACTGTCCCACAGATCTTGTGGGGGGGGGCCACAAATAACCCAGAGATGCATTTTACATAAAAAGACACATTCTACTCCTGTAAACACACGCTGATTCCCGGATCAACAGCGGGCCGGATTTAGAAGGCGATTGGGCCAGATCCGGCCCCCGGGCCTTAGTTCACCTACCTATGGCATAAAGCTTTAGATGGGAGGGGCTGGGAGCTGGGGCATTGTTATACAGTGGTTTTGCTCCTCCTGGGCAGAAAAGAAAGAAAACACAACCCACACCAAGTTCTGGGCTTCAGCTTTTGTTAGCACTGGGTTCAAAATAAACATTGTTCATATTCTTTTTCAATGATCATGCATTTACACTTTTATGTCCCTTTCTATAATACACATATTTTCATACCCTCCAAGTGCCCCAATTTTTCAGGGACAGTTTCCGGAATTTTGAACGACATCCTGGCTTCTGATTTGAGCCTGGAATGTGCCTATTTTCCCTGCTGCAGATGAGTCAGTGCTGGCAAGGGACTGTCCCATTGCCTTTCCATGTCTGCGGCTGCTTCTCCTGATAGGAAATGCTCTGCAGGGGGAGGCAAGTGATGTGGGTCGGGGAGGGCCAGTTGGGGTGGGGAGTAAGAAATGCCCCTATTTTTATCTGAGGAATATTTGAATGCCTATGCAGCTGATGCAGTCAGTGCAGAGATCCTCTGCCCCCCCCCCTTTACATGGGTTGTATGAATGCTTTGAAGTAATGTCCTCAAAGAACCGAGAACCTGTTGAAATTGATTTTGCTCAGCTAATCCTAGTTGAGGCCTGTTATTCTGGCAACTAAAGCTGCAGATGTCCACCTTTGTCAAATAGGGCACAAAGTGCATCTGTTCCAAGACAGAAAACATGCGATGTCTTGCGTGTGAAATTGCTACCTGAGCAATGGATCGAAATGAAGAACAGATTGTCTTGCCTTACAGAAATTCTTGTATGCTCCCATTTCCTTCCTTCATACAAATCTTCAGGTGCTGAGAATTTCCCTCACAGAAGTATAATTCCAAAGGTTCCCTGGCTAGAAGAAATTACCATTAAATCAATTCACACCTATAATGTAGATGTACTCTTCTGTGTTGTGTGGGCAGTTCTTGAATTATTCGGTTTGTCTCTCCTCATCTGCTTTTATTTTTAAGAATTTGAAAATATGAAAAAGTTGCCATGGGCTTAGAATTCTCACCAGTGAATTTCCCACTAGGGAGGTATGCATGTGCCTCAGCCGATCCCAGCATTCATGTGCACTTTCAGCCAGTATTTTATACAGTCATACCTCAGGTTGAAGTTGCTTCAGGTTGAACGTTTTCCAGTTGCACTCTGCGGCAACCCGGAAGTAACAGAACGCGTTACTTCTGGGTTTCGCCACATGCGCAGATGCTCAAAATGACGCCACGGGGCGAGTCACAACCCATGCACGCGCAGTCGCGCCGGTCTCCCGAGGATTGCGCAGAGCTTCCTGAAGCCTGGAGAGCGAGAGGGGTCGGTGCGCACCGACGCCTCTCGCTCTCCAGGCTTCAGCGAAAGCCTGCATTCGCCCCATAGGACGCACACACATTTCCCCTTCATTTTTGGAGGGGAAAAAGTGCGTCCTATAGGGCGAAAAATACGGTACTTAGCATTCAGCTAAGTAGTACTTTGAATAGACCTGCTGAAATTAATGAGCATGACTAAGCATGCAATGAAGAGATGTACATAAATGGAGAAATGTTTGTGTGCGCTATCGCCTTTGAAGATAAACATGATCAGAGAAGAAAATGCTGTGAATGAGCAAAACGTTGCTGTATTACACAATGTCTGTGTGTCCAATGTAGCACTGCACTGTTGTTGCCTTTGGGTAAGATTTCCAGATACACCTGTTGAAGCACAGTGTGGATAATGTATCAAGAACTGTGAAAGCATTGTGACCAACTAGTCTTACACACCTTGAAAGATTAGCACACTTTTTGTGAAATCAGCCTTCATGGGCCCCTTCATTGGATACATCAGCTTTATGAGCTCTCTGGTAGAGAAGAGATGGCTTAATGATCTTAGTCCTTGCTGCATACCAACAGATTGCTGATACAATGAGTTTGACATCAAAATATTGGTAGTCTTCAGCATGATGGCCCAAGCTCAGGCTGACTAGAAACAGTGTGTTACAACAAGGCTGGATGCATGTTAGTTCCCTTGAGGTGATGTTTTGAATTCAAGGCAACTAACATGCAATTTGGATTCAAAACAGAATAGAACTTGGAATTTGAAAGGCACACAGAACAACACCTTTACTTCTGAAGCACATCTGGAGACCTGCCATGAGCAGATTATATAAATAAGTCAGGACACAGATAGGGCTTAGTTAATCTTGGGCAGAATGTGTTTCTTGAGACTTTAGAATCCAGATTTAAGGAAATGGGGGGAAATAATAATAATAATAATTTTTTATTTATATCCCGCCCTCCCCAGCCAAAGCCTGGCTCAGAGTGGCTAACAACAAAAAAATAGCACAGTTTACATAAAATCACAATCAATTAATTAAAATACATTCTAAAATCAATTCAGAATCAAATTAATGACAACCATTGGGCTAGAGTTCTATGAGGGTCAGACTGTGCCCTGGCCAAAGGCCTGGTGGAACAGCTCTGTCTTGCAGGCCCTGCGGAAAGATATCAAGTCCCGCAGGGCCCTAGTCTCTTGTGACAGAGCGTTCCACCAGTTCAGGGCCACGGTCAAAAAAGCCCTGGCTCTGGTTGAGGCCAGCCTAACCTCCATGTGGCCCGGGATCTCCAAGATGTTTTTATTTGCAGACTGTAAGGTCCTCCGTGGGACATACCAGGAGAGGCGGTCCCGTAGGTATGAGGGTCCTAGGCCATATAGAACTTTAAAGGTTAAAACCAGCACCTTAAACCTGATCTTGTACTCCACCGGGAGCCAGTGCAGCTGGTATAGCACCGGGTGAATGTGATCCCACGGCGAGGACCCTGTAAGGAATCTCGCCGTGGCATTCTGCACCCGCTGGAGTTTCTGGGTCAGCTTCAAGGGCAGCCCCACGTAGAGTGAGTTACAATAATCAAGCCTGGAGATGACCGTCGTGTGGATCACAGTGACTAGGTCAGGGTGAGAGAGGTAAGGAGCCAACTGCTTAGCTTGGTGGAGATGAAAAAATGCCGCCTTTGTTATAGCTGCAATCTATGCCTCCATGGAAAGGGAGATGTCGAAGAATACACCCAAACTCTTTTAACGGACGGTGCTAGCACTAATTGCGCCCCCACAAGAGATGGGAGTTGCCCCCCACCAATCCCATATCATCCCGCTCCAGCCAGAGGACCTGTGTCTTCGAAGGATTTAACTTCAACTGGCTCCCACGTAACCATCCAGCCACAGCTTCCAAACATCTGGTCAGTGTGTCTTGGACCGAGTCAGGATGGCCGTCCATCAACAGATAGGGAAGGGAAAAATCCTTACAGCCATGAAGGATATATAATGCCTTCTAGGAGATCTGGGAACCTTAATAACAATTTACTGCCTGATCGACAAAACACATTGAATGACTGCTTCCATAACATGTTGGAAGGGACATGATGTTGATAATGGCTTGTTTCTGTCTAAACTGTTGGGAGTTATTGACATCTTGGCCTTTATTTTTTAAGAGATCTTCTGAAATCAGAGGCCAAGCTCCTGGCCAAATTATTTGCATATGTATGAATCATTTCCCATAAGCCATGGGGCATCTCAAAGAAATTTACAATATAATAGCATTTTTAAAACAATTACATATATGTTATATATATAAAATGCATATACATTTTAAAACAACTGCACATACACAACATCAATTCAAATCCAAGACAAATACTAATTGGGATGGAGATCTTAGAAGGCTTGTTGAAAGAAGAGCATTGTTAGCAGGCTCTTCTTGGGTGACAGAGAGAAGGTGGAACTACTTTGCCTCTGTCTTCACCCAGAAGGAAAGCAGTGCCCAACCTGGTGATAACAGAATAAATGATGTAAGGAGGGAGCTGCAGCCCAATATATAGGGAAAGGGGTAGTAAGGGAACACCAGGCTACTTTAAAGGAATTGAAATCTCCAGGGCCTGTTGACCCTTGTAATGTCAAAGCCTTATTCTATAATTTTGAGAATTATTTGAAAACAGTTGGGGTGCCTGCAGATTGGGCAAATGTGGTCCCCATTTTTAAAAGCGGTGTGTGAGGAGAAGATCCAGGCAACTATCGACTGGTGAGCTTGATATCAATACCAGGAAAGGTCCTAGAACAGATAAGCAAATGGTCACAAGTGAGCATTTAGAAAAGGATGCTGTGATTACTGAGACCCAGCAGGGGTTTCTCAAAAACAAGTAATGCCAGACAAATCTCATTTGTTTCCTTTCCTTTCCTTTTTCTGATAGAGTTACAAGCTTGGTGTATCTGTGGAATGCTGTGAACATAGTGTAGCTTGATTTCAGTAAGGCTTTTGACAAAGTCCCTCGTGATATTCTTGTGGAAAAGCTGGTAAAATGTATGCTGGATGAGGTAACAGGTTTTTGTTTTGTTTTTTGCAAATGATAATTTGTTATCATGTTGCAGATTGGACCTCTAACTATGCCGTCACATATCTAATTCTTCCAATGATGCCATTTAGGACTACTAGTAATAGCAGAATGGCGCACCTATGAAATGTTCTCTCATCACTAGACTAGATTGGGCTCAAAATTATATACAATAATACAAGCAGAAGATGAGAGCAGGCAGACTTATCTTGATATCGTTTATTAAACTATATCCTGTGTGGCTCATCCTGGAGGCTATTAAGTTGAAGGCAAACTTATTTCTGTTTTTTGACATGGAAATGTACATTGGAATCATGCTGAAGATACAGGCAACAGAAAGGAAGAATACCCCAAAACGGGTCAAGGTCAGTAATTAAAAGATTGGGGGGGGGGGGAGTCTGTTATGAGTCTTCGGTTTATCATGGGTAGGTTTGTGGCAAGTTAGAGTAAAACAGCTTCCAGAGAAATTCATTAGCTTTTAAGAGACTTTTGGATGTGTGCATTATGTAGGCTCATTCCCTTTTACATTCCCTTGCATTTTCATCTGGTATTTTCCATTGTGCTGCAATTGGTTTATTTTGCACAAATCCCTCCACTGATACAAAAACATAAAAACTACCTCATACTGCATAATATACCTGGATAACTCAACCATCAACAAATCAATCAGCTTCCCTTTCAGAGTTAATGTATTTCCAGTCTTCTGCAGCAAAAACAACCAAGAGTCTTGTAGCCCCTTACAGACAAGGTGAGTGAAGTATCTATGGTTCCAGTTCTAACCATGTCTACTCAGATGTGAGTCCTGTCGAATTCAGTGGGCCTTACTCCCACATAAATGGAGTTAGGATTGCAGCCTATCCTGCTAGCTTGATTTCACAGTTCAGAAAAACTTTGTCATCCAGTCTCATTTCTGTCACTTGGGCATCAGGGATTTTGTCAACTGACAAACTGATCTGCAAAGGATTTCTATGCTGCACTGATGTGCTCAAGTAGCAGCTGCTGGAAACAGAATTCTGGGTTGAGTGGACCATGGCCAGATACACACAGAGAGAGAGAGAGAGGGGGGGGGAGATTTTTTTTTAAAAAATGAGAGCAAACATATTTTTCTAGTATCTCCTCTTTAAATTATGGATATGCCTCCTGTCTCTGATCTCAGTAATGACTAATAATAGTCCAAGAATGAACTGAATATTTTTGTTCTGTGGTAAAGGATGGACACATTTGACACATTATTCTAAAGATGAACCATTCTCTGTGTATGCAGGTAGAAAAAAAGCAGTCCCTTGCAATAGTTATTAAAAGGCTTGTCTGCAGACATGAGGGCAATAATCTGACTGGAGCCAGCCAGTCCATGACCTTACATGCCCTGCATGGAGGCTGGGGGAACCACACCTCAAATCTTACCCTCCATCTTACTCCACCCTCTGTAAAACAAATCACACAACTCTAGTTTCATAAATTTAAAGATATATTGCCCATTTTGGAAATAAAGCTGACACCGATAGGGATGACCATGGAATTGGGTAAAGTGTTTTAGATTTTACGGAAAGGTTTTTCTGTGCTCATCTGTAAGTTTATAAACAAATTTAACTCGGAAGAACTTACTTTCATATCAGTGTATATATGATTTCAGTCAAAGCTAAAATAGTCTTTTGTAAAAAAGAAAGAAATTCAATGAATTTTCAAAATATGCAACTTAAATTTTGATTTTGAAATCAAAACTTTATATCAGATGTTGCAATTCCTCAGTCTGTGGGGGTAAAAAAAAGTAAGGTTAATAGGAATTGTACTGTTTTCATTTGTGAATTGCATACTTCAAATGTTTAAACATTCCGTTTGCTAGCTCTCAAAAACTGTCAAAGGTTGGCTGCTATTGCAGAAATCTTCACATGTCAGATGCTGATACCAAGGCAATCAAATATTTCTTTGAAGATACAAAAGTTGCAAAGGAGAACTCTGAGGAGCATATTTGTTTTCAACTCTAATTTTAGCCCCATTCCTTGATCAAACGCCCTTCTGCACCATATATTATTTATTATTGATTTGAGTTTTTATTCAAAATGCACACTCTGATTTTTAGCATTAAAATCAGCTTTTGTAGTGGCTTAAATCATCAAAAGATGGAGAAAAATTAATGGTAGACAGTTAAATTTAGTAACAAAAATAATACAGTACCAAAATGTTTTAAAAACACACGGAAAACACCAAACCCAGATAGTCCTCAAAACAGCAGAAAAGCATTGCAATCAATTTTATACAACCGGTTATAATTTTTTTTACAGTTTAATACATAAGAATGTATTCACAAGCCTTCAGAAACTAGAGAAGTAACCTAGGTCTGAAAGATCTCTGCCACTCTAGAAATCATTGGTTCTATCCTTGGTTTATTTCTCTTAGTGAAAATGGTTCAGCTTCCCCACCTGACTTCAAATGCCCTGGGTGTTAATACTTGGGTTTAAGCACACCTGGGGGGGTGGGGGGGGCTTCTTTTTCCTTGTTTCCTTGTAGCTACTTGCCTAATTGAGACTTTCAAAGAAGAGCCTCTGCAGCTGCCCTTTGGGGGTTGCACTGATACGCATGAGTTATCTGACATAATCAAATATGGTGATAAACTGCCAAAAAAAACCCTGATTGGGTTTTTATTAGAATCATAGAATTGTGGAGTTGGAAGGGACTATGAGGGTCATTGATTTCAACTCTCTGCAATGCAGGAATCTTTTGCCCAACATGGGGCTCAAGTTTGCAACCCTCTCATGCTCTACCATTTCTGTGAATGCAATATTATATGTTATTGCTTGTTTAAACAGTTTCAAGAATTACAATATAGTATATCTCTTGCACAAAAGGTAAAGGTACCCCTGACCGTTAGGTCCAGTCGCGAATGACACTGGGGTTGCAGCGCTCATCTCGCTTTACTGGCCGAGGGAGCTGGCGTTTGTCCGCTTCCGCGGACAGTTTTTCCGCATCATGTGGCCAGCATGACTAAGCCGCTTCTGGCGAAACCAGAGCAGCACACAGAAACGCCATTTACCTTCCCGCCAGAGCAGTACCTATTTATCTACTTGCACTTTGACGTGCTTTCGAACTGCTAGGTGGGACCGAGAGCAGGGACCAAGAAACGGGAGCTCATCCGGTCGCGGGGATTCGAACCGCCAACCTTCTGATTGGCAAGCCCAAGTGGCTCAGTGGTTTAGACCACAGCTCCACCCGTGTCCCAAACACCTGTATAAATGCATTTAATGAAGATTTTAAAGTGTGAACTTATTTTGTTACAGATTCTGAAATTGAAATAGGGAGCTAAATTGTCATTTGATACGCCTCTAAGTACTGTAGGTATACAAATCTAAGAGAAACTGACAGAAAGCAAGACATCATATTTATTTTTCAAAAGTGGTGGCCCCAGTGTCAATAGTCCCTGAAGGTCAGCACTTCCTTTTTCTGGTCCTATTCCTGTGTCCTCCTAACACAAACAAAACAGCAGGTGGAACTTTTACTGGGAGGAAAATAAAGGCCGGGGGGGTGGAATGAAGTGTATAATTCATGTCAGGCTGTTGTTAAATGCAATGGAGCAGATCCAATAAACATGTGTCAACTGGAATTTTCTAGGCTCAGGGGCAGGCTGCCCATGAGGCAGCCACCTCAGGTGGCAGAATCCAAGGGGCACTGCCATGGGCACACCTGCCACTGCTGCCAGAGAAGTGAGGTGAAGTGGCAGTGGCAGCTTCTGGGTTCCAGGAAGATCTCACGAGAGCTGAGCTGAGAAATCTCACCATAAGCCACAGCCGCGTGACCCTGTTAGTCACTAGGTTTGAATACTGGATGTGTCCAAATTTTTGGTAAAAGCAAAATCAGCACAATAGTCATATGTATGGATGCTGCTGTGACTACCTGAAAACAGATAAATTTGAAAACAAATTAAAATTTAGTAGAGGTTGCACAGAGAAAGTTTGCAAATTTGCATTCTGAGAGTCATCTTTCACAGTCATCTTTCACATACTTGAGAACAAAAATACTGATTATTTTGGCTAATAATTCCAGATACTAAAATCTACTATCCATTAGTACTGAGGCAATTTGAAATACAAACAATATTATTTTTCAGCAACCCAATTGTGAAAATGGTTAGGAGTATGCATTATGGCAAATTTCCTTATTGAAATGCTGGTAATAGCATCCTCCTAAACCAAGTGGCACTGTGGTCTAAACCAAAGAGCCTAGGGCTTGCTGATCAGAAGGTCGGCGGTTCGAATCCCCGCAACAGGGTGAGCTCCCCTTGCTCAGCCCCTGCTCCTGCCAACCTAGCAGTTCGAAAGCACGTCAAAGTGCAAGTAGATAAATAGGTACCACTCTGGCAGAAAGGTAAACAGTGTTTCCGTGCGCTGCTCTGGTTGGCCAGAAGTGGCTTAGTCATGCTGGTCACATGACCCGGAAGCTGTCTGTGGACAAACACCAGCTCCCTCGGCCAATAAAGCGAGATGAGCGTTTCTAGATTCCACGTGATCACTGAAAAAGTGCAGTGAGAATGAATTTTGAGAATCTTGGTTCTGGGAGTTTTTCATTTAAAGAAAAACAAAACCAAGTAAGGTTCTAGCACTTACAGCTGCAAATATAAGCTTTTATAAGTATAAGAAATGATTTCTGGAATATAACATTATAAGATGGAGGAACTTAACCTCTCCCTTTGCACACAGACACCCATGTTCACATCCTGGATCTTCCTCCCCCCACCCAATCGCAACCACTCAGCCCCATTTTGACATGCACCCAATTTTGAAGCACCCAGCCACTCCTCTTCAGCCTTCTTTGTACTCAGGTTTTCACTTTCATCCCTATTTCCTTCCCTTTCCCTTTCCCCTCTTTCCCCGTCAATCTTGAAATGTTGTATGTGGGCAAAGACGTCTCCTCTGAACATGTGCAGAGTGCTATCCCTTCCCCCATTGTGTCTTTTCCTATGACCTCATGGCACTTCATTTCCCCCCCTCTTTCCCCCCCCCCTCACCCTTTGCCACACTCCCTCCTACTATTTCCTGTTTGGGACACTTCTCATTATCTTCTAACTTCTAACTAACTAATGGTTCTTTTGATTGCTATTATTGATTAGTTATGCCATGCATCAAGCCGAAAATTTTATTATTTGCCTCATTTTTGCTACATAAAATATGAGATTGAATTTTTCTGTATCAGTCTGCCCCACTTCCCCCTACCACTGTGGTGGGAAGGTAAACTGTGTTTCTGCGCTCTCTGGTTTCCATCAAGTTGTTCCATTTCACCAGAAGCTGTTTAGTCCTGCTGGTCACATGACCCAGAAAGCAGCTTTCTGGGTCATGTGACCAGCAGGACTAAACAGCTTCTGGTGAAATGAGATGAGCGCCGCAACCCCAGAGTCGCCTTTGACTGGACTTAACGGTCCAAGGGTCCTTTACCTTTTTACCTATTGGCTCACCCTTCCTGTTTTGGATCGTTGGAACACCCCACTTTTCCTTTTGCCCCCCACTTCTCCCAAACCTTTTCAGGATGTCATAAATACCATGTGTGTGTCCTGCATATTTCACTGATGGTGTAGAAATGACAAAGGTAAGACAGGATGAGGCTGATTGCATTTTCCTCACCCCATGGTGACCAAGACAGCTGAGCTCATTCCTTAATTCTCATGGCATCCTTGCTCTAGTCTGCTAAAGGATTCAGGCATATTTTCCAACCTGAAGTCAGCAGACTCAAGCTGATAGAATGGCAAATCTGCCTCTTTAGGCCATAGGAAAATGCTTTTGCACTGGACATTTGCAGTAGATGAGCCTTTTCCTTGCTTCAGGTTTATTTGGTGGCAGCAATAACGCAAACACAGTTGTTTGTCAAGCCTGTGGGTGAAATGGTTTGGTGATTGTCTGCTTTTCTCTCCAAGCCTTTCTGCCACTGTACTGTTTCCTGGTGATGGCTGTCAGCTTGTGATTTCAGGGGGCCGCCTTCAAAGAGGCTCTCTGGCTGTCGCGTCTGCAAGAAAGGCTGGTGATGTTTGTGTTCTTCATTAAGATACGTTCTTTTAATGTGGAAGGGGTGGAACCAGGCCTACATTTGTATCAGGATTTCGGCCCTAGCATTTGTTTCAAGTTCCAGGGCTTAACCCTGGAGAAAATGGATGAAAAAAAGTTCTCCAGGACAATTGCCAGAGCAGTTCCTTCACTATTAAATGGAACGAGGAATTAGTGAGAAGAGCTTCCAGGTCAGAGGGTTTGATGTCAGATAGACTTGAGCCTAGGCATTGCTTTTGCTAAAGAATAAATCCCGGGTATAGTTCTACCCAACATTTGGCTCCATTTTGTTCAGGTTATGTAGGAACCTCACATTAGAGATGAACTTAGTGTGTGACCTTTATCACTAGCCGCTCTTTTCTCCGCAGTATGAGTTAATAAGGTTGGACCTCCATATCAGAATACAGGTAGGACCAGTTCCTGTATTCTAATACAGAATACAGTTTAGTTCATCCATCACCTTAGCATTCTACCACTTAATTCTGTGACCTGTGTAGATCAAGCTTAAGGCTACCCTACAAATTGTTGCACAGATTGTTAAGATAATGTAGGTTTGTAAAGTTGTTTGGAAAAACTCAATAATCAATCTATAGCAAAATATTTCAAAAATTGCAGGTATTGAATCTCCACCCGGAATAAATTTTCTCTGTGTTCCCTTAATGCATATATTAGTGATAACATAATATGGGTTTTAGGGACGTGGGTGGTGCTGTGGGTTAAACCACAGAGCCTAGGACTTGCCAATCAGAAGGTTGGCTGTTCGAATCCCCACGATGGGGTGAGCTCCCGTTGCTCGGTCCCAGCTCCTGCCAACCTAGCAGTTCGAAAGCACTTCAAAGTGCAAGTAGGTAAATAGGTACCGCTCCATCGGGAAGGTAAATGGCGTTTCCATGCGCTGCTCTGGTTTGCCAGAAGCGGCTTAGTCATGCTGGCCACATGACCCGGAAGCTGTATGCTGGCTCCCTCAGCCAATAAAGCGAGATGAGCGCCGCAAGCGAGATGAGTCGGCCGCGACTGGACCTAATGGTCAGGGGTCCCTTTACCTTTAATATGGGTTTTTTAGCTATAGAATTTTCTTTTCTTTTTTTATAAGATATTTATTCAAGATTTTCTTAATACAATATAAAAAGCAAACAAAATGACATATAACTTTACAATAACCATACTTTCTTCACTTCGTTGGACTTCCTCACGTCTCTCGTTCCTGCGTTCCAAGTTTATCAAACTTTATCCAGCAATTTATCACCTTGTTTCAATTCTTATTTTATAACTTTCAGATATTATGTCTCTAATTTTAAATAATTTTACCCAAATCTTAAAAGCTTAATTTTAACATATTATTTAACCAAAGTTTAACTTTTCATATATTTTCACTTATCTTCATATTCCTTTCAACTAATTTAATGGTGCCATATTATTTATAATCTTGCATCTTTCTCAACACTCATACAGTTTACAATATTTTTGTAAATAGTCCTTGAATTTCTTCCAGTCCTCCTCCACGACCTCTTCTCCCAGGTCTCGGATTCTGCCGGTCATTTCTGCTAACTCCATATAGTCTATCAGTTGCATCTGCCATTCTTCCAGTGTGGGTAGATCTTGGGTTTTCCAGTACTTGGCGACTAGTATCCTTGCTGCTGTTGTTGCATACATAAAAAATGTTCGGTCCTTCTTTAACACCCTCTGGCCGACGATGCCTAAAAGAAAGGCCTCTGGTTTCTTAGGGAAGGTATACTTAAATACCTTTTTCAACTCATTATATATCATTTCCCAGAAAGCCTTGACTCTAGGACAGGTCCACCAGAGGTGAAAGAATGTTCCTTCTGTTTCTTTACATTTCCAACATTTATTATCAGACAAATGGTATATTTTTGCAAGCTTGACTGGGGTCATGTACCACCTATATATCATTTTCATAATATTTTCTTTCAAGGCATTACATGCCGTGAATTTCAGACCGGTGGTCCATAACCTTTCCCAGTCAGCAAACATAATATTGTACCCAATGTCCTGTGCCCATTTTATCATAACCCATTTGATCGTTTCATCTTGTGTATTCCATTTTAACAGCAAATTATACATTCTCGAAAGTACCTTAGTGTGGTGTAGTGGTTAAGAGCGGTAGTCTCGTAATCCTGGGGAACCAGGTTCGCGTCTCCGCTCCTCCACATGCAGCTGCTGGGTGACCTTGGGCCAGTCACACTTCTCTGAAGTCTCTCAGCCCCACTCACCTCACAGAGTGTTTGTTGTGGGGGAGGAAGGGAAAGGAGAATGTTAGCCGCTTTGAGACTCCTTAAAGGGATTGAAAGGCGGGATATCAAATCCAAACTCTTCTTCTTCTTCTTCTTCTTAGGTTCTAACAATTCCGTTTCCAACTTTGATTTTTCCACCTGGAATCCTATCTTTTTGTCCAACTTAAAAACCTCTTTGATCTGAGCATAATGTAGCCAATCTCGCACTTTGTCTTTTAGTTTCTCCAAACTCTGCAGCCTCCAATTATCTCCATCTTTTTCTAGTATTTCCCAATATTTCGGCCATTTGGCCTCCATATTGAGTCTTTTCCGGGCCTTAGCTTCCATTGGTGATAACCACCTTGGGGTCTTGTTTTCCAGCAAGTCTTTATATTTTATCCAGACATTAAACACTGCTTTCCTGACAATATGGTTCTTGAAAGCCTTGTGACTTTTAACCTTGTCATACCACAAATATGCATGCCATCCATGAGCATTGTTAAAACCTTCCAAATCCAAAACATCAGTGTTTTCAAGAAGCAGCCAATCTTTCAGCCAGCAAAAAGCTGCTGATTCGTAGTACAACTTTAAGTCTGGCAGGGCAAAGCCCCCTCTTTCTTTAGCATCAGTTAATATCTTAAACTTAATTCTGGGCTTTTTGCCCTGCCAGACAAATTTAGAAATGTCTCTTTGCCACCTCCCAAAACACTCCATTTTATCCACAATCTGTAAAGTCTCGAACAAAAACAACATTTTTGGCAATACATCCATCTTTATAGCAGCAATTCGGCCCGACAAGGAAAGTTTCAATCTTGACCAACCTTCTAAATCCCTTTTAATTTCTAACCAACACTTTTCATAATTGTCCTTGAATAGGCTCAAGTTCTTAGCTGTTATGTTTACCCCTAGGTATCTTACTTTTTTAACCACGTTTAACTCTGTCTCTTTCTGAAACCTTTCTGATTCTAAAAGTGTCAATTTTTTTTCCAATACCTTAGTTTTCTTCTTGTTAAGTTTGAATCCCGCCACCCGACCAAACTCCTGAATCAATTGTAATACCCTTTTCGTACTAGATTCTGGCTCCTGTAAGGTCAAAACCAAGTCATCTGCAAAAGCTTTGAGTTTATACTGTTTCGCTCCGACCTGAATTCCTTCCACCAACCGGTCCCCTCTAATCATGTTCAAGAGCACCTCCAGGACCGAAATGAATAACAAAGGAGAGATAGGGCAACCTTGTCGTGTTCCTTTTTCAATTTTGAACTCTTCCGTCACCACATTGTTCACTATCAATTTAGCCTTTTGTTCTGAATAAATTGCGTCTATCCCATTTTCAAATCCCCGTCCCACTCCCATCCCTTCCAAGTTTTTCTTCATAAACTTCCATGAAATATTATCAAAGGCCTTCTCCGCATCTATAAAAATTAACACTGCTTTAGTATTAATATTTGTTTGCAAAAGTTCCAAAATGTCAATAATGTTCCTTGTGTTAGCAAACAAATGTCTACCTGGGAGAAAGCCTGCCTGGTCCTTGTGGATTACCTCATTTAAAACTTTTTAAAATCTGCTTGCTAAAATGTCTGCAAATATTTTATAATCCACATTCAGGAGGGAGATGGGGCGGTAGTTCTTGAGTTGTGTCTTTTCAGTTTCTAGTTTAGGTATCAATGTGATGAAAGCTTCTTTCCACGACTCCGGTGCCTTCTTCCCCTCCATAATTTCATTGCAAACCTCCATTAATGGATGTATCAAGTAGTCTTTCAATGTCTTATAATATTTGGAGGTAAGCCCATCTGGCCCTGGAGACTTGCCTAGTTGCATATTCTGAATGGCTTCTTCGATCTCTTGTTGTGTTATTTTATAATTCAGGATTGTTCTATTTTCTTGAGACAGCCTTGGTAGACCATTCTTTGTCAAAAATTGTTCTATCTCCACCTCGTTTTGTGGCCCTTGTGTATATAGTTGTTTGAAATATCTCTGGAAACACTTTCTGATCTCCACTGGGTTCTGAATATTTCTTCCTTCAATCTCTAAATTTGTGACCGTGTTCAGTTTTTGTCTCTTTTTCAGCTGCCATGCTAACAGTTTTCCACATTTGTTTGCCGATTCAAAAGATCTTTGTTTCATTAGCTTAACTTTCCATTCCACTTCCTGGTTTATCAATTTAGAATATTGTGCTTGGTAAAGTTTAATTTCTCTTAAAATCTCCTTTGACTTCGGTCTTGATCTTAACTTCTTCTCACATTCTTTAATTTTCTCCAGGATCTTGTCTTTTTTCTCATTCTGTGCTCTTTTCTTTATGGTGTTCTGTTGTATCAGAAACCCCCTCATAACCTCTTTACTTGCGTCCCAGACGGTTCTTTTTTCCACCGTAGTGTTCAAATTTATCTCAAAATAGTCCTTCAAAACTTTTTGGGCCTTTTTAGTAATCTCCTGATCTCTAAACAAATTGTCATTCATCTTCCATCTGAAGGAGCCGGTTGGAGTTAGTCTCATATCCATCTTTACGGCATTATGGTCGGAGCAGGTCTTTGGGCAGATTTCCACTTTTCTTGTCTTAGGTGCCAGACCTCTAGTTATCCATATTTGGTCGATTCTTGTCCATGTCAGTTGGGCTTCAGAAAAGAATGTTCCTTCTCCTCCCAGGGGGTTCTTTGTCCTCCAAATATCAATCAAGTCCATATTGTCAGTCAGTTCAAAAAATGTTTTAGGTAGTCTGCCATCTTTTGTCACATTTTGGCTATGTGACTTGTCCATGTTGGTTGATGGCACCCCATTCATATCTCCCATCATAATGATGTTGTCATAGTTCAGATAGTCCAGCATTGTCTCATGCAGCTTCTTATAAAATTCCGATTTCCCCTCATTTGGTGCATAGATTCCTAATATCAAAAACTTTTCTCCTTGGTTTTGTATCTCAATTGCCAGAATTCTTCCTTGCTCATCTTTAAATAAAAATTTCGGTGACAGGCTCTCTTTTGCATATATTACCACTCCTCTTTTCTTAACTCGGTCTGAAGAAATAAATTCTTGGCCTAATCTTTTATTTATTAACACTTTTCTGTGGAGCCTAGTCACATGTGTTTCCTGCAAGCAAATAATGTCCAATTGTTCTTTTTTCAATGCATGAAATATTCTTCTCCTTTTTTCCGGGGAGTTGGCGCCATTGATGTTCCAGCTCAGAAGTTGCAGAGACATCCTGGACAAATCTGTTATTCCTCTAGTGGTGGTATCTTTTTATCCTGGTCTTCAGACCCCAAAGGTATAGGTGTAGGTGCAGGCGCTGGTCCAGACCCTGAAGGTCTTTCAATCCCTTTCTGAAGGTCTTCTCCATGGGCACTCAAAAAATTTTCTTTATCCTCGGCTGTTTTAATTTTCACCTTCTTCCCTCTGAAAGTAAAAGATAATCCTTGGGGAAATTCCCACCTAAAGACAATTGAGTTGCTCCTCAGCAGTCTTACTAACTCAGTGTAGGTGGATCTAAGGTCCAAAAGTTGTTTAGGGTTATCTTTATAGATCTCTGCTCTTCTGTCCAAAATTTCAAGTGACTTTTCGTAATGTAGGCCTAATATTTTGTCTCTTTCCTCCTTAGATCTCAAAGTAATCAAACAGTCTCTGGGCCTGTCTTTCCTTGTTAGTTTTCCAAGTCTAAAAGCAGTCACAATTTTAAAGTCCTTTTCTTCCTCCAAAGGCCAGAACTTGGAAAATTCTTTTGTTAGGAACTCAATTAAATTCCCTTGTTCAAGTTCTAATATTGACCTCAATCTTAAATTATTTTCCCGAGCCCGTAGTTCTATCATAGACAGATAGGCCTGCTGTTCTCCAATTTGCTTATGCAAAGGTTTTACCTCCTGCTTTAATTCTTCAGCTTTTTGGTTGGCTTCCTCTGCCAATTTTCGGTTTTCTGCGGTGGCTTCAAATAATTTGCCAATTTATTGTGCATTCAAAGTAACTTGTTCAGTTAGTTTGTTAACACTGGCTGTATTTTGGTCAATCTTAGCCGTTTGCTCATCCGCTTTTTTATCCAAAGCTTCCAATTTTTCAAAGATTTTATCTAGTACTGAGGTAGATCCTCCTAGAATCATAGAATCATAGAGTTGGAAGAGACCACAAGGGCCATCGAGTCCAACCCCCTGCCAAGCAGGAAACACCATCAGAGCACTCCTGACATATGGTTGTCAAGCCTCTGCTTAAAGACCTCCAAAGGAGACTCCACCACACTCCTTGGCAGCAAATTCCACTGTCAAACAGCTCTTACTGTCAGGAAGTTCTTCCTAATGTTTAGGTGGAATCTTCTTTCTTGTAGTTTGGAACCATTGCTCCGTGTACGCTTCTCTGGAGCAGCAGAAAACAACCTTTCTCCCTCCTCTATATGACATCCTTTTATATATTTGAACATGGCTATCATATCACCCCTTAACCTCCTCTTCTCCAGGCTAAACATGCCCAGCTCCCTTAGCCGTTCCTCATAAGGCATCGTTTCCAGGCCTTTGACCATTTTGGTTGCCCTCCTCTGGACACGTTCCAGTTTGTCAGTGTCCTTCTTGAACTGTGGTGCCCAGAACTGGACACAGTACTCTAGGTGAGGTCTGACCAGAGCAGAATACAGTGGCACTATTACTTCCCTTGATCTAGATGCAATACTCCTATTGATGCAGCCCAGAATTGCATTGGCTTTTTTAGCTGCCGCGTCACACTGTTGGCTCATGTCAAGTTTGTGGTCAACCAAGACTCCTAGATCCTTTTCACATGTACTGCTCTCAAGCCAGGTGTCACCCATCTTGTATTTGTGCCTCTCATTTTTTTTGCCCAAGTGTAATACTTTACATTTCTCCGTGTTAAAATTCATCTTGTTTGTTTTGGCCCAGTTCTCTAATCTGTCAAGGTTGTTTTGAAGTGTGACCCTGTCCTCTGGGGTGTTAGCCACCCCTCCCAGTTTGGTGTCATCCGCAAATTTGATCAGGATGCCCTTGAGTCCATCATCCAAGTCGTTGATAAAGATGTTGAATAAGACCGCATTTTACCAGCTTCTTTACAAGAATATCATGAGGCACCTTGTCAAATGCCTTGCTGAAATCAAGGTAGGCTACATCCACTGCGTTCCCTTCATCTACCAGGCTTGTAATTCTGTCAAAAAACGAAATCAGGTTAGTCTGACATGACTTATTTTTCAGAAATCCATGCTGACTATTGGTGATTACAGCATTCCTTTCTAGGTGCTCACAGACTGTTTGCTTAATGATCTGCTCCAGAATCTTCCCTGGTATTGATGTCAGACTGACTGGGCGGTAATTATTTGGGTCCTCTCTTTCCCCCTTTTTGAAAATAGGGACAACATTTGCCCTCCTCCAGTCTGCCGGGACTTCGCCTGTTCTCCAGGAATTCTCAAAGGTGACTGCCAGTGGTTCTGAGATCACATCTGCCAGTTCTTTTAATACTCTTGGATGCAGTTCATCTGGCCCTGGAGACTTGAATACATCTAAACTAGCCAAGTATTCTTGTACTATCTCCTTAGTTATTCTGGGCTGTGTTTCCTCTGCTGAATCATTTGCTCCAAATTCTTCAGGTCGGGCATTGTTTTCTTTATCGGAGAAGACTGAGGCAAAGAAGGCATTGAGGAGTTCAGCCCTTTCTGTGTCCCCTGTTTGCATTTCACCATCTTCTCCTCTGAGTGATCCCACTGTTTCTTTGTTCTTCCTTTTGCTACGAACATACCCATAAAAGCCGTTTTTGTTGCTTTTAACCTCTCTAGCAAGACTGAGTTCATTCTGTGCTTTAGCTTTTCTGACTTTGTGTCTACACGTGCTGGCTATTTGTTTGAATTCCTCTTTGGTGGTTTCCCCCCTTTTCCATTTTTTGTACACATCCTTTTTAAATCTTAACTCAGTTAAAAGTTCTTCAGATAGCCACCCTGGCTTCTTTAGGCACCTTTCATGTTTCCATCTCATTCGTATTGCCTGAAGTTGTGCTTTTACTATCTCCCTCTTAACAAACTCCCAGCCATCATGAACTCCCTTTCCTTTTAATATTACTGTCCATGGGATCTCACCCAGCACTTCCCTAAGTTTTATGAAGTCGGCTTTCTTAAAGTCAAGAAATTGAGTCCTAGTATGCTTGGTTGCTCCTTTCCGCTGTATAGTAAACTTCAGAAGAGCATGATCACTCGCGCCTAATGATCCTTCCACTTCTACCCCACTAACCAGGTCATCAACATTGGTTAGGACCAGATCTAAAATGGTTGTTCCTCTTGTTGCTTCTCCCACTTTCTGGACAACGAAGTTGTCTGCAAGGCCAGTGAGGAATCTGTTTGACCTTATGCTCTTGGCTGAGTTTGACATCCAGCAAATATCCGGGTAATTGAAGTCCCCCATTACTACTATCTCCCTTCCTTTTGCATGCTTGGCCATCTGTTCCAGGAAGGCATCATCTATGTCCTCCGTTTGGCTTGGGGATCTATAGTAAACTCCCACAATGAGGTCCCTGCTATTCATCTCTTCCTTAATTTTGACCCAAATGCTCTCACTTTGGCTTTGAGGTTCTAAATCTTGAATCTCTTCACAGGTATACACATCCCTGACATATAACGCCACTCCTCCTCCTTTCTTGTCTGGTCTGTTTCTCTGAAAGAGATTGTAACCCTCCATTATTACATTCCAGTCGTGGGACTTATCCCAGCAGGTTTCAGTGATGCCTATTATGTCATATTTAGTTTGCTGTACCAAGAGCTCAAGCTCATCTTGTTTATTACCCATGCTTTGTGCATTAGTGTACAGACATTGAAGTCCATTAATCATTCCCCGTGTCTCTTATTTAAGGATTTTTTCCTCCCACCACTAGGTCTGCGTGCTGTTTGCTCCATTTGGTCTATGACATTTGGATGATCATCTTCATCAATTGATAGACTCCTACCTTCAGGAGCACTGTCTTCCTCCCCCACATTAGTCAGTTTAAAGCCCTCCTGATGAGGTTTCTGAAATTTTTGGCAAAAACATTCCTCCCAACCATTGTGAGGTGCAGCCCATCTCTTGCCAGAAGTCCATCTTCAAGAAACTGCAGTCCGTGATCTAAGAATCCAAACCGTTCCTGTTTACACCATTTGCGAAGCCAGCTGTTCACTTCCACTATTCTTCTCTCTCTCCCTGGGCCACGTCGTTCAACTGGGAGGACAGATGAGATGACAATTTGTGCATTTAATTGCTTCAATTTCCTGCCCAGAGCCTCATAGTCACTTTTGATCTTCTGGAGGCTATTGCTTGCAGTGTCATTGGTTCCCACATGAACCAAGAGGAAGGGGTATTTGTCAGTGGGTTTTATGATTCCTTGCAGTCGTTCAGTTACATCTTGGATCTTAGCCCCGGGGAGACAGCACACTTCCCGAGACATCTTGTCAGGCCCACAGATCACTGCTTCCGTTCCCCTCAGTAGGGAATCCCCTATCACCACTACACTCCTCCTCTTAGGTTTGGTCGTGGTTCTTCCGTGAGCTGTCCATTCCAAGGTCGCCTGCACATTCCCTGAGGACTGACTTTGCTGCTCGTCTTCATATACCTGATCGACTGTAACGAGGGAGAGATCCTCAAATGGAGTCTGCTCTTCGTCTTCCATGCTAGGGGAGAGGACCTCAAAGTGATTGTGTATTTCTAAACAATCAGAGCGAACCCTGGGCCTCCTACTTCTTTGAGTCATGTTTCTCCATATATCTGGCTCCTGTGTTGGTGAACTAGCCTCCTTCTCAGGGGAGTCCCCTGTCTCCTCCTTGGTGGAGACGGTGTGCTCTGTTGCTTCCAAGAAGAGCTCCAGCTCTCTAATTCTTTGGAGCGTAGCTACACGTTCCTCCAGTTGCTGGACTTTGTCTTTTAAGAGGGCAATCAACATGCAATTGCTGCAGGTAAAGCTTCCTGCCACCTTTGGCAAGATGGCAAACATTGTGCAGGAACCGCAGGCGACTGCAGCTGTTCCCTCACTCTCCATCTTGAGAACGTGTCGTTGGGGCTGGCTACAGTGGTCCTCCATCATAAGAAGCGTGCAGACAGGACAAGTAACTCCCCCCCAAAAAACCCTAGGTCTCCCCCAACAAACGTTTGAGACTAGCTCCCTAAATCTAAAGATAGATCAAATTGCGCGCGCCGCTAGGCACTTGCCGCTGCCCTACAAGCTCTGATAAGCTCCTCCCACAGCTAATCACCTACCTCAACAGAAACCCTGCCCCCTCTGACCTTTGCACAGGGAGAGCAGCTAATCAGCCACAAGAAACACGCACAGGAGAAAAACCCTTTTTGCTCCTTCTTCAGCCGCTGCCCTCCTGCTGCCATATCTTCCGGCAAAGGTTGCACAATTCCTTCTTCCCCTTCCAAAACAGCAGGGACAGATGATCTACGCAGCTGTGAAGTTAAAGTCAAAGTTGTTTGTTTAGCTTTCGCTTTAGCCGCTCTTGTTCTCCCAGTGCCACTCATTCCAATTCTGTCTTCTAGTCAAGGTCAAACTGAGTGAGTTCCCATGGGAAACCACCAGCCCAGAGGGTAAACAGCCGAATAGGAGGAAAGGAAAGAGAAAGCAAAGTCACATACAATTGTAAATCCAAAGTCCTCTAGAGGGAGTTCGAATATATTTTGAGGGAAGAAGCCAAGTTGTTAAAGTCAGTTGTTCAAAAGTCCAATCATTTCAAAGTTCCAATACTTTTAAAACCATGTCCAGACAGCCATTAATTTCCAAAGAACCTTCAGTTTTCCTGTAGTTAGCAGAGTTGGTCTTAAAAGCACAACAATGTCTCTATCAAGTGCCAGAAAAGATGATTCAATATAACAGTTCCAGTAACACTCAGCTGTAACAAACCAAAGTAACAAAGTGTCAAAGTTTGCAATCTGACAGCTCTGTTAAACAGGCAGTCCGCCTGCCTGGGTTTCTCTGTAGAATTGTAATTCCAAAAGAAGAGGTAAAGCACAGTCCATACTAAAAATTAAGTCACTTAGACAATTAAATCCTGAATCTCCATAAAAACAGCTCCAGTAGATGCGCAGATTGGTTGCTTTTAGCGCCTCATCAAAGGCTCCAAGCTTCAAAGTCCTTTGCTTTAGATCTTAAGCAAAGGCGGGAGACGGACTTCCTGGTTGCGTCTCCCGCTTTTAGCCGAATTGACAGTAATTTAGCCTCCAATTGTTTCTAACTTTTTCTTACTCACGGGTTGGTACTTTTCGAATCGAATGTTCCCAGGAAAAAAGGTCAGCGCTCATCGACAGCGGCTATGCGGCTTCACTCCACGGAAAGAGCGATCGACTCACAGCACCGCGCCAGCCTCTCCGTGCTCCGAAACTCCTTACAGGGTCTCTTCACCGTTTCGGGGGGCGCTTCTGGTGCCCGCCGAGTCCCCACGACCACAGGCTTTCGCTGCCTGTGGGTTTCTGATGCGGGTCTCCGCTTCGCCGATGCGGACGACCCGTTTCCGCGGAGCTCCCCCTTCACCACTGGAAGAGGGCAGCCATTGCCGTTCGCACCGCCTCCGGAAGGACTTTAGCTATAGAATTTTCTGCAGCATTTGCAGCCAGAAATTTATCAAAGCCTCCTGTTAAGCTCTCTGTTTTTCATGAAACCAAACAGAATTTTCCCAGGATGTGTGTTCATTGTGGACACTTGTTGCATCTTGTCAGAGCCTGCAGTGGAGGTTAACGAAGCGCATGATAACATCAAACCTTACAAACAGAGATGTGGGGATATTTTTCTCCATTAATATCTTAGTGCACAAAAGCTGCTTAAATAAAATTAGCTCTCAGTAAATGACCATGAAATCATCACCTTAGTAATTAAGGCGTAATTCTCATCTTCAAATAGTGTTGTTGTTGTTTAGTCGTTTAGTCATGTCCGACTCTTCGTGACCCCATGGACCAGATCACGCCAGGCACTTCTGTCCTCCACTGCCTCCCGCAGTTTGATCAAACTCATGCTGGTAGCTTCAAGAACACCATCCAACCATCTCATCCTCTGTCGTCCCCTTCTCCTTGTGCCCTCCATCTTTCCCAACATCAGGGTCTTTTCCAGGGAGTCTTCTCTTCTCATGAGGTGGCCAAAGTATTGGAGCCTCAGCTTCCTGATCTGTCCTTCCAGTGAGCACTCAGGGCTGATTTCCTTAAGAATGGAGAGGTTTGATCTTCTTGCAGTCCATGGGACTCTCAAGAGTCTCCTCCAGCACCATAATTCAAAAGCATCAATTCTTCAGCGATCAGTCTTCTTTATGGTCCGGTTCTCACTTCCATACATCACTACTGGGAAAACCAGAGCTTGAACTATACGGACCTTTGTTGGCAAGGTGATGTCTCTGCTTTTTAAGATGCTGTCTAGGTTTGTCATTGCTTTTCTCCCAAGAAGCAGGTGTCTTTTAATTTCGTGACTGCTGTCACCATCTGCAGTGATCATGGAGCCCAAGAAAGTAAAATCTCTTACTGCCTCCATTTCTTCCCCTTCTATTTGCCAGGAGGTGATGGGACCAGTGGCCATGATCTTCGTTTCTTTGATGTTGAGCTTCAGACCATATTTTGCGCTCTCCTCTTTCACCCTCAATAAAAGGTTCTTTAATTCCTCCCTTCAAATAGTAGTATATCTTTATATAACTATATTTTAAAAATCATTTTCACTTACAAAGCAATTTACAGTTACCATTTCAAGTACCAAAAGCAACAGAAACAAAATTAAAGTAGCCTGTGAAAATATTTTAAATTACTCCAGGAACAGTTGTAACTGGCAAAGGCATTCCTAGCCATGGGGGATATTTGGGTCACTAGTGACCATGATGTATCCAGGAGTACCCTCAAGCTATGTACTTGCTTTTTCAGAGGAAGTGCCACTCTATCCAGAACAGGTCTTAACCTGGGTAGGGAATATAAAACTCGCAAGGAGATGGAACCATTTTGCTTTTGCTTCTTCATTGTCCCTTCCCCCAACCTGAGTGCAGCTCCCAGTGACCTTGGGTGTCTGGGTAAGGGGAGGACAAAGCTGCTGGACTTTACATTACACAGAAAAATGCTTCCTGCAGGTCAAAAAATGTCAAGAGACAGAGTAGTGTGTCCTTGGCATACTGGGGACCTTTCGCACACAGCCCCCTCCTGATGACCTGACCTCACAGCTTCATGTGGCTGTTGAGTAGTATGTTTATACACTCCTGTGAAAATATTAATTACAGGGATTTTTGTTAATAATTTAGGGGCTTCGTATATTTCATTAAGGGAGGTTTTTGGAATAAGAGACTACAGAACTGCGACAGCCAGGCACCTGGGAGGAGGAGAAAACCATAGTGGAATATGCAAAACCAAACAAAAATAAGCAAAAAAGGAACAGTGTCCTGTTTAAGTTCATGCTCCTTCTTCTCACCTATAATTAAATCTTAAAATAAAATTCAAATTTATGTTTTCAAGTGAAAAAACCCTTTAAAATAGAATAACATTATTTTGAGTTTCAAAAAGGCATCATTATGTTGAATATTTTTAAAGAACAGCTCCCGCCCCCAATCTAAGGAAAAAGTGAGCAGTTTGGTGTCTGCTTGGATTGGAAACAGATGTGGAAAGTTTGTAGGTGTGGAGTATTTCTATTTCCAAGTTAAGTTTTAAAATGGAAAGGCGGCAAGCTGGAAAGTTTCCTTTGGTTAAAATGCCTCTGATTGAAATGTTTTCATCCTTTCTCTTATTATTAATAATATATTTGCATTTAAATGGTCAAAGCACTTCATGTCCTTTATCGCAGTAAACCTTGTGAGAGTTCTGTAAAGTAAACAAAAATTATTTACTTTTTTTAAAAAATAATATTTTATTGGTTTTTTTTATAAGATAACAACATACAAAGGAAAAGAAAAAAGATTCACATACAACAGCAAAAACCAACAACATCAAAAATCACACAAAAAGAAAAAAAACAAAAATCTCTCTTTTTAAATTCTTATCTTTGATTCACTTACTTTCCTGAATTCCTCACGCCTCCCTTTTTTGTATCCCAGTTTGACAATTAGTTCAGCAAATTCAAATCCTGCTACTTTACCCTTAAATGTTTTACCTCCCAATTTTATAAACTCAAATTTCTCTTGTCACCAGAACCCCTTCATATTATTTTAATGTCATCAGCATTCATACATTTTATAATGCTTCTGTAAATAAATTTTAAATTTCCTCCAATCTTCTTCCACCAACTCTTCTCCCTGATCTCGGATTCTGCCAGTCATTTCAGCCATCTCCATATAGTCGATTACTTGCGTCTGCCATTCTTCCCCAGTGGGTAGGCCTTGTGTTTTCCAGTGCTTTGCAATGAGTATTCTTGCTGCTGCTATAGCATACATAAAGAAAGTTCTATCCTTCTTTGGCACCAATTGGCTGACTATGCCCAGGAGAAAGGCCTCTGGTTTCTTAGGGAAAATGTACTTAAGTACCTTCTTCAATTCATTATAGATCATCTCCCAGAAAGCCTTAATCCTTGGGCACGTCCACCAAAGGTGAAAGAATGTACCTTCAGTTTCTTTACATTTCCAACATTTGTTGTCGGGCAAATGATAGATTTTTGCAAGCTTGACTGGGGTCATGTACCACCTATATGTCATTTTCATAATATTCTCTCTTAGGGCATTACATGCCGTAAATTTGATCCCGGTGGTCCACAACTGCTCCCAGTCAGCAAACATAATATTATGTCCTATATCCTGTGCCCATTTAATCATAGCAGATTTTACCGTCTCTTCCTCAGTACTCCATTTCAACAGCAGATTATACATACTTGATAGTGTCTTAGCATTGGGTTCTAACAATTCTGTTTCCAACTTTGATTTTTCCACCTGGAAACCAATTTTTTTATCTTGATTATAAACCTCTCTTATTTGAAAGTAATGTAGCCAGTCTCGCACCTTCCCTTTAAGCTTCTCATAACTCTGCAATTTCAGCTTGTCACCTTCCTGTTCCAAAATCTCACAATACTTTGGCCATTTTGCTTCCATATTGAGTTTTTTCATAGCTTTTGCTTCCAAAGGTGATAACCACCTTGGAGTTTTATTCTCCAAAAAATCTTTATATCTAATCCAGACGTTAAATAGCGCTTTCCTGACAATATGGTTTTTGAATGCTTTATGCGCTTTAACCTTGTCATACCACAAATATGAATGCCACCCGAATACATTGTCATAACCTTCAAGATCTAAGATGTCAGTGTTCTCAAGAAGTAGCCATTCCTTCAACCAGCAGAAAGCTGCTGATTCATAATATAGTTTAAAGTCCGGCAGGGCAAACCCTCCTCTATCTTTAGCATCAGTAAGTATCTTAAATTTTATTCTGGGCTTTTTGCCCTGCCAGACAAAACTAGATATATCTCTTTGCCACCTCTTGAAACAGTCCATCTTGTCAGTGATTTGCAATGATTGGAACAAAAACAACATTCTCGGCAGTACATTCATCTTAATGACAGCTATTCGACCAAGCAAGGAAAGCTTCAAATTCGACCAAATCTCTAGATCTTTCTTAACTTCTGACCAACATTTCTCGTAATTGTCTTTAAATAAATTTAAATTTACATTCTTAGCAGACAAATTCACCCCCAAATATTTTACCTTCTTTACTAGTGTTAGATTTGTCTCTTTCTGAAATAATAACCCTATTTACGTTATTATAGGTTTATCTTGTCCTCCCTCCAAGAAGCTGCAAAAGGTATGCATAGACCCTCTGGCAGTTTATCATTTTCCAAATTCTAAGAAGCAAGGAGGAGGCTGGAGTGAAGGACCTGGAACCTTTAATGCTGAATCTTGTTCTGGAATAATCAAGCCTTATTAATTATAGCAGAAAATTTGCAAGTGTGTGGAGTGGGGGGCAGGTAAGACACCAGTTTGTAGTTGCCTGCTCACCATGGAGTCATTTCACATTAGACCCTGAACCATCCAGGCATTGGGGGGAAATGAATCCAGATTGGCCCACTGCTTGCATATCTTGTGGAACGGGGAGCACCTTTTTTGCGACAAGTTCCATGGAGTATGGAAAGCAAGGAAAAGTTTGGCAATAGAAACTTCAAGATAAGCACACAACAGGAGGGGTCCCATGGATGTGTTGCAACTCTGCAGCTCCTTTAGCATCATGGATAAGGCAGCCTCAGCTGAAGCTGTGGATCCGCAGAAAGGAAAGGAGGGAGCTGGAGGCAGGAGCTCTGGACCAGGCAGCCTACACACATTGCAACAGCCTGCTGCATTTTTCTTTAAAGCAGTGAAATGAGTGGTCTCTACTGTAAAAGCTCTTAGAGTAATCTCAGTCCTGCACCCCTTCAGTAGAAAGTTTGTACATCTTACCAGGAAAACATAGCTTAGGTTGCATTATAGCTGAAAAGAATATATTGGCACAAACATCTGGCCCTCCAGATGTTGTTGGACTCCAGATCCCATCATCCCTGACTGCTTGCTGGGGCTGATAAAAAGGTAAAGGTAACGCTGACCGTTAGGTCCAGTCGCGAACGACTCATAGGAGCCCAACAATACTTGGAGGGCCAAGTTAGCCATTCCTGATCTAGAACCTGAAACATCTCTGCTCCCTGCTGCTTTCACCAGTTGGGCAAGGTTTGAAATCAAATACCCTGTAAGGAAGAGAAGCTGCACCATCTGATCTTGGTATAATGGTGTTAGCTGGGCACCTGTCAACCTTACCTGCCACAGCAGGAGAGACAGGACACCAACAGGTGACTGAGGCCTGACCCTTCATGGTCAACAATTGTGGCTGCATTACAGTCACTTCTGAGGTCTGTTTTTTGACAATTCCAGCGGCTTATTGTAACATTAAGAACTTGGTACCCAGGTTTGCTTGTTTTCCTCTTTCCTCCCTATCTCCTTTTCCTTTCGAGTTGTTTCTTTTAAAGTTTAAGTCAGAGGGCAGTAAGTGTCTTGCTTTCATTCAGTGATGGCCCAACTTGGCCCTCCAGCTGTTTGGGGACTACAACTCCCATCATCCCTAGCTAGCAGGACCAGTGGTCAGGGATGATGGGAATTGTAGTCCCAAAACAGCTGGAGGGCTGAGGTTGGCCATCACTACTTTAACTGATCTGTAAGCTGCTCTGGAAGTCTTTTTAGCCGAAGAGTGAGGGTATAAAATCAGATATAACAAGCACTCCCAATATCACCAACACAGTCTCCTTCTGCTTTACCATTTTTCTGGTGGCTGATGCTTCTGGATCTTTTATGTCTTATTCTCTCCTAGTGTGGCTAAGGGAAGAGAATAAGGGAAGACATGGTTCAGGAACAAAAAGTTATTGCCCCAGGCTGCATACAGAAAATACAAGCAATTTAGAAGTTGGCTCATGCTGTTTCTCGATTACTTTCTTACTGCTGTCTGGAAACTAGTCTGGTCATAATTTTGCAATCATTTTTGTAATTACACTCTCATGGGAAGTGGAGTATGAGCCCCCATTGTGCAAATATGGGCTTTTTCTGACATAACATGAATGATATCATAGGAGAGCATGGTGTTTGCTCATGCAAACGTATGCATGATTCACCTGGTTTATGTGAGTTCTATATGCTTTAATATATAATATACACAGGTACTTGGTTCATATGTGACATTATTTGAATATACATTTATGTTCTCAGGATAGCTAACAAAGCACTGTAGTAAGAAGCAATAACAAATAAAATACAAATGTAGATTTTTTAAAAAAAAACTTACAAACCAGCACAAGAAACTAAAAGCTATAGCAAATAAATAAATAAAGTGAACTAAATTAAATACACTAACAGTGATTCTTAAAAGCCTGGGAAACAAAAGGGTTTATTACTGGGTGCCTAAATCATAGTGACAACATGGAGTGAGAAGCTGTAATTGCACAAAAGCTGTTTCTCAGTTACTACCTACTCCACTTCAGATAGGTTAAACCACAGAGCCTAGGGCTTGCCGATCAGAAGGTCGGCGGTTTGAATCCCCGCGATGGGGTGAGCTCCTGTTGCTCGGTCACTGCTCCTGCCAACCTAGCAGTTTGAAAGCACGTAAAAGTTCAAATAGATAAATAGGTACCGTTCCGGCGGGAAGGTAAACAGCGTTTCCGTGCGCTGCTCTGGTTTGCCAGAAGTGGCTTAGTCATGCTGGCCACATGACCCAGAAGCTGTACACCGGCTCCCTCAGCCAATAAAGTGAGTTGAGCGCCGCAACCCCAGAGTCGGGCATGACTGGACCTAATAGTCAGGGGTCCCTTTACCTTTACCACTTCAGATGGAGGTGGCTGTTGGAGAAAGACCTTGGGTGACAATGTCAGGAGATGTGGTAGAACGCAGTTAACAGGTATTTGGTAATTGGGCAAGAACCAATGATTTCAGCAGGATGGGACTTCCCCAATTCTTGCTGTGCAAATATGATCTTTTTCACCCTACTCATAGAGTTTACAGCAGATCCATTCCTTGCTCCTAGCCAGGATTCTGCAAGACCATGTCTTGCATTCAGTTTATCTGAGGGTTCCAATACTATTCAGCACCAATTTTTGCCCCAAAGTGTCATAAAATCGTTGAAAAGTATGTTTTTCATGCAGGGTCAAACTAGATGGCAGCAGTCCAGGCACCCGGCTTGAATTCCTGTTGACCTCCCTGGCTGCATTCCCCAGCAGACGCAGGCAAGGTCTCGATCGGCGATTCTTCTCAAACGTGAGAAGAACACACCCCTCTTTCCTGCCTCCCCCAGGCAGGGGAAAGAGATAGACAGAAACGTATTTACATGCCTTTATTTCTGTCTTTGCAGCGTTACAGAAAACGTGACTGCTCTCTCCATACTCCAGCAGTGTTGTAACTAACACTTCCTGTACATCCTGTACAGCTCATATTACACTGTGAGGTAATTCCGGTGCTGCGCACTGTGAAATGACTGCCCCTCTGTTCCCACAGCAGTCCCAACATTCCCATCATGTTTACACTTCAAGCTAGGACTTTGCAGCTGCATTGGTTCATTATCGTAACAGTATTTAACATGTTTCTTAAAAATTGGCCCAATGGCACCTTCTACCTCACCTCAGATAGTGGCTTCAGGAAACACTGGTTTTTCATAGAGACCACAGGAGATAGAGTTAGCATTTCCTCCCTATAGGCCATAGTCTCAATCATGACAATCACTCCCATGGTGCTTTTAAAAAATAAAATCATGTGATATAAATCATGCATATAAAGTGCCATATAGTGATAGATTTTAGCAACTAGAGACACAAGAGGTGAATGTGTCTGGTTTATTTTTTTATTACCTTTATAAATGGTATTTCTTCCATTACAGTCTAAATATTCAACAAAAGATCCAACTTCAGTGAACTGGGTGTGTCTTTCTGTTGCTCATGAAGCACGCAGTGCTGTTATTCACCAGAGTCAGAGTACTGTTTCATATCTCCCAGTTCTGTCCTGCTGCAAAGCCTTTCTCAGCCCTTCTTCATGAAATCTCTTTTGACCTATTCTTCTAGAATTGGCCTCTGTGACCTTCTGGGTTAAGGCTCCAGGTGGTTAGAGCACACCTGCATGCACTACTTTACTGGATGAAGTGCATATTCTAACTACCTTAAAAGGGAGTTTTAGGGTCCCTCAGTGAGACCCCTTGTGGCCTCAGGGTCCTAGCGAATACCTCTTCCCTGAGTATTTTACCATAAGAAATAAGTGGACGCTAAACAAGTGAAATCATTTCGATGTCCACTACTAATGGTAGATATCTGATGTACAGAAAGTTCAGTGCACGAGAGAAGAGTAAAACACCAACATCTTCTTTTCATAAATGTGTTTGGTTTTCCTTAGGCTTTCATGTTTTAGACAAACCTGCTGACTCTTACTGCTGTTGCTTTTCTGTTCCTTGGGGGCCCCAGCAGCTGCACATGTTGGCTAGGCAAGTGTTGCATTTTGAAACAACAGCAGGCTAAACAGCCAGCTGTGCAGGGGTTCCTCACTTTGTGACACACAGGCATCCTTTCTGACTCTCACAATTCTACATAGACTGACCACAATCCTATGCATGTTTGCTCAGAAATAAGTCCCAGTGAGTTCAATGAAACTGAACTCCATAGTGAGTGTGCATTGGACTGAACATGAGTCATTGCGGAATCATTAATAGGGTTGTACTGTGCACCTTAAGGCTTTGTGAGAAATCCATTATCAGAATTAAGAGTTTAGAATTTAAATGCAATATACCTTATTAAACATTGAGTCAAGCCTTAGTGTTTGTCTGATTTCCAGGGCAAGAGGATTGGGATTGAGAAAGGAGATGAAAGACTTCTTTATTTCCCATCTGTTCTTATGAAAATCCAGAAAGCAGTTGTATTCTTCATCCACTTTAAGCGGTCTAGCGTTCAGACTATAAGTTCATCTAAAAGGGTGGTCAATATAAAAAGAGAAGTGAATTATCTTAATGGACATGAAAAGTTTAACAGTCCAATGAGAGGTGCACTTTCAGATTTCAGTGGAAGAAATAGTTATTTAACAAATTCTATATACCACTTATATAGGGACGCAGGTGGCACTCTGGTCTAAATCACAGAGCCTAGGACTTGCCGATCAGAAGGTTGGCGGTTTGAATCCCTGCAACAGGGTGAGCTCCTGTTGCTCGGTCCCTGCTCCTCCCCACCTAGCAATTCAAAAGGACATCAAAGTGCAAGTAGATAAATAGGTACCACTCCAGCAGGAAGGTAAACGGCGTTTCCGTGCGCTGCTCTGGTTGGCCAGAAGCGGCTTAGTCCTGCTGGCCACATGACCTGGAAGCTGTAAGCCAGCTCCCTCAGCCAGTAAAGCGAGATGAGCGCCGCAACCCCAGAGTCGTCCGCGACTGGACTTAACTGTCAGGGGTCCTTTACCTTTTTATATACCACTTAATTGTAAATAAAACCTCTAAGCAGGTGTGTGTGAGAGAGAGAGAGTGAGAGAGAGAGTCTGAGGCAAGTGTCTGTTAGTTTCTAGGGTTCATTCTTGAATATCTTCAAAGTTCAACTAGGGGAGGGGGAATCTGCTATTCTTCAGGGGAGCACATCACAGTAACTTTATTAATGTTATGAACATGAAAGATTTGTATGATTGGCATGACCAGCCTATATAATTGGTTTGGGGTGTTGGTTAATACTTCCTATTAAACGGTGAGAAAAGGGTTTTTGTGATTCTGTAATGGGTCCTCCTAAGTGTTCATGGATATTGAGACTTTATAGGTGCAAAGAAAAGGGGGGCTTCTGTATCTTTAATTGCTGTTTAGAGAATCTGCAGGGGCAGATTTTGTACCTTTAGAGAATTGTAGTAAGTGCGGTTTTTCTCACTGTTGTTTGAAAAGTTTTATGGTACCATTAGCTCCGAACTTTTCAACATCATTAACTATGGAATGGAAATGCTACCAGTGTTCAAGACTATAAATTAAGCTAAAAAAACCCCTTCTGCTGACTGAAACACTAAGGAAGGATGCCAAGAAAGACTTTTAAGAAAGCAAGACAGAATGCATGCAGCAAAAGTTCAGAAGTACAGTACATCTATGCTTCCGTCTGGCCAGAGCAAACCAAATGCTCCTAGGCAAATAAAATGCATTTGCTTTGTTGTGCCAGGTTCATAAGATTAGGAAAGATTGTATGTAAAAAAACACAGATAAAAAATATTATTTGAAAAAAAGATTAGAAAAGATTGTATTAAATATGTTTCCCAGTTGTCTGATCAGCCTAGAAATTGCAGTACAGGGGTGGGAAATCTCAGGCCTGCAGACCAAATATCTGACCAATTCTAGGCATCCATACTTGGTCCACAGGACTCTCTCCAGGCCACCCACCACACAGAGCAATAATTGCCATGCTTCATACACTCTCCAAGTGCTTTTCTTTCCTTTTTTGCTTGGAGAATGGAGAGGTATGATGGGTCCAGGGCTGGCGAGTGGTGGTGGTGATATTCTGGACTATATGGATGTATCACTGGAGTTAATTTGTTGCTCCTGCCAGTGAGTTCACCTCAGCCCCATCCAGATAAAATGCAGCAATGCTAGTGGGCCTTTTTTTTGCTAGGGGGGAGGCAGTTGTTCCAATGTGAAGAACCCTCTCTTTTTACATGGCTGAAATGTAAATATTTTCAGGCAGATGTTATGTTAACTTAACTGTATAAAAACAAGAGTCACATCCATTGTTCCTCCCACTATTGACATGCTGCTCCCTGGAAGACTGGCAGTGACAGAATGCATCTGTCAAGGTGAAATAGGTTGCCCATCCCTATTGTGGTACATCACCAAGTGCTCTGTTAACTGCCCAGATATTCAGAAGTAACGGCTGCTCACATGTGAGGTGGAAACTGGATGTGCCAAGTATCCCCTCCCCATGATATCTGTATGTAGAATATAGGCAGCGGGAGTTTTTTCTTCAAAAGCAGTACTGTATATAAATTTATTAAAGATACCTGTATAAATAGATACAAACATATGAGGAAACGCATTTTAACAATGTGGCATCAGTTCAGTTGTTTTTAACACAGCCATGGCTGCAAATCATTGACCAAACATGTTCAGATTTCTCTTTACTGTATTTTAAATACTTAAATTAATAGGTTGTAACCTATGCTGTATTTCTTTGTTTAACAGACACCCCATTGACAAGGTTATCTGAGTTACAACCTTTAAAGCAGTTGCCAACTTTTATCTCAATCATTGTGAGACCTGGGAGGGGTATGGGAAACAACAACAACATTGAATTGTGCTCAGGAACATACTGGGAACCAATGTAACTCTTTCAAGACCGGTGTTATATGGTCTCGGCGGCCACTCCCAGTCACCAGTCTGGCTACTGCATTCTGGATTAGTTGTTTCCGGGTCACCTTCAAAGGTAGCCCCATGTAGAGCACATTGCAGTAGTCGAAGCAGGAGATAACCAGAGCATGCACCACTAAGGGCAGGGAGGGTCTCATCCTGCATACCAGATGGAGCTGGCAGACAGCTGCCCTGGACACAGAATTGACCTGCGCCTCCATGGACAGCTGTGAGTCCAAAATGACTCCCAGGCTGTGAACCTGGACCTTCAGCAGCACAGTTACACCATTCAGGACCAGGGAGTGGCCCCACCTGCCCGCCCCATGTTTCCCCAAAACAGTACTTCTGTCTTGTCAGGATTCAGCTTCAATCTGTTAGCTGCCATCCATCCTCCAACTGCCTCCAGACACTCACACAGGACATTCACCGCCTTCACTGGTTCTGCCTTAAAAGAGAGGTAGAGTTTGGTATCATCCACATACTGATGAATACCCAGCCCAAACCCTGATGATCTCTTCCAGCAGCTTCATATCAATGTTAAAAAGCACAGGGGAGAGGACAGAACCCTGAGGCACCCCACAAGTGAGAGCCCCGGGGTCTGAACACTCATCCCCCAACACCACTCTCTGGACACGGCCCAGGAGGAAGGAGTGGAACCACTGTGTAACAGTGCCCCCAGCTCCCAGCCCTTCTAGTCAGTCCAGAAGGATGTTGTGGTCAATGGTATCAAATAATAATAACAGATAGGTAGCCGTGTTGGTCTGCCATAGTCAAAACAAAAAAAAATTTCTGGTCACATCTGTTTGGATTCTGTGGCGGAAGCAGTCAATGTACAAGTCCAGTGTGGTATTGCGTCCATCAGGAGGGGTCCATGTGGAGTCCCTTTTTGTGTAACACTTTTTCGGTGGTAGTTGGTGGTCAGTGTTCTGTTGGGAGGGTGGTGGTTGTTCTCCAGTGGGTTGAGAGGTGTTGTGTTGTGAAGTTTTTGCTTGTTCTGCTTTGTCTTGTTGTTGTGTGTGTTGAAAATACTCCTTCAGGCGTAAACGGCGGAAAAATGCTTCCAAGTCCCCGCAGAACTGGATCATGTGTGTACAAGATCTCAAAGTAGCTGTTTTACTACAAAGGAATTTCAGAAATAGACTGGAAAGAGAAGCTGCTGAATTGCAACTTATCACCAAACTTAAAACCATGGAGACACCTGGTCTGAACAAAGACCTTGGATTCTTATCTCATTATACATGACAAAGCCATTTTTCACCTTCTCACCCCTTGCTTTTTCCTGTAAGACCTATTGCAGTCGTTAAGAGTCGTCAACAGGCTCATCACAGCTATCTGCCAATCACCCATTCCCACCACCCTTCTGAGTAATACCCCTCCCCACCTTCTCACTATATAGAAGGGTCTGGAAACTTCTGTTTCAGTGTATCTGAAGAAGTGTGCATGCACACGAAAGCTCATACCAAGAACTAACTTAGTTGGTCTTTAAGGTGCTACTGGAAGGAATTTTTTTTGTTTTAAATAATAATAATTTATTGTATATACTCTGTCCATCTGGCTGGGTTTCCCCAGCCACTCTGGGCAGCTCCTAATAGAATATTAAAAACACTTGTGGTCCACAAGCAGAGATGTTGGCATGAAAGCACTTTTCACAGCTGACAGATTACCTTGTTGCGATGCCAGCAACACCCACCTTTGGAGAAGGTGGTTACGGTAGAACCACATACATGCAACTTGCAGCCTCGCATAAAGCCATGTGTGAAAAAGTGTACTGGTGCTTGACACTAAGAGAAAACAATGCTGCTCACTTTTACTAAAATTCTGATGTTACCAATCAAGCAAGCAATAAAAAGCCCTACAATTAACTTATAGACAATAAAGCTATGCTGTTGGTTTTCCTCACTAATTTGCCTACTAGGTTACGTCTGTATTTTCTGCATATGATATTTCTTTTTAAAAATTGTTATAAATACAAACCTGAGGGCTGATATTTTCTTTCAGCATGGCTGAAAAGCATTCTTGGTCTCCTTATTTGGAAAATTCTGCTGCTAAATCGGATATATAAAACCACAGAAGAGGGATATTGCTCCTTAAAAATAACATTTGAAGTTCATATCAGGCAAATGTATGAATTTATTGTCTGGCACTATATCCTGTACTTCGAGTGAGCCACGTGCCGTGGGGGTGTTCAAGTGTGTGGGGGGGCACTGTGTTGCTTTTGGATAGTCTCTGCTTGTATAGATGTGCTTTTGGCCTGTGTGGGCCGGAAGGGAAAGCAATGACCTGAAGAGCTGAGCACGGATCCCAGTTAAAACATTTACACAGCTGAAACCAAGAATCTCTCCGGCAAATAGGAAAAAAAAACAGATGAAAGTGTGAAGCACTCCTAAAGCAAGCCCTGCCAAAGGAGGTTGGAGAATGAAGACAAGGCTTTCTTTTTTATACCTGGCTGGTACAGAATGTTGTCTGACTGTCTTTCTAAACTTGCTTCTTGAATAGCAGTTAGTAACCGATGACCCCTGGGCTAAATCCAGTCACTTGAGGGGTTCCAACTGGCCTCCTAGTTACTATTCCAGAGATGAAAAGGGATATGAAAAGAGAAACCTCTGCCACAGTAGGATTTACCAGTGTGCTACTTTGGAAGTGTTTGGAAGAGAATAATAGTCTCTTCTCAAAGCAGCCCTCTAACCAGGGAACAAAGAGGGGGCATAGTGCAAAAAGTCAAATCCTGGCAGGATTGGGATTGAAGTTCTGAGACAGATCAACAGTAAAGTTGATCCAGATGTAGTCAAGTACAGAGACATGAACTTTCCCCAAAACTGAGCTGCAGTCAATGCAAGAAGTGATAACCTTGAGAGAACTAGGAAGCCACAGCAACGTCAGGGTGTGACTATTGCCCAGGCCTGGCATGGAAACCTTTAAACCCAGACTAGGGACTCAGTTATACTGTTGGAGACTTCAGAATCTGGACCAGAATGGAAAAAACCAGGCAGCAATATTTTTAAAAGAAGTTTTATTGACTTTGGTTTAGTTGTCAGACAAACAAAGCAAAGGGGTGCATTCAGCAAAAATGAGAGAATGCCCACCGTCAGTCAGATGCAGACAACTTTTATATCTTTTGGCAAAAGCACAGTCCAGCCCCTTCACCCACCCCCTTAAACATTCCCCTTTATGCATATTCATTAAAGCTCTACCAATAAACTTGGTGTTTGCCTTGTTCGGTTCCAAACTGCATTATCCACTAGGTGGTGCTGTAAGCTTATAATCCTCTTGACCTATTTGCAATTCCTTGTAAAACCACATTGACCATCTGTGTTCTCACCGTTAGTTTTGTGGTGGGCTACATCTTCCTGTTGTTGCTCTCTTCTCGGTCTGTTTACTGGAATTGGGTCAATAGCTAGAGCAGGTGTGAAGTGCTCTGACCACACTTGCTGCATTTACAAAAATGCTGTGTGCAGGCAGAGGAGAGAAATAGTTTTTAGCTTTCAGCTTGCTCCTTATAAAATGGCTTCAGTCTGGCTCTCCAAAGTGGACCCAGGTGGACCCCTGGTCCTCACTCCTTCAATACAGCTGCAAATACAGTCGTACCTTGGATCCCGAGCGCCCTGGAACTCAGATGTTTTGGCTCCCAAATGCAGTGATTGCTCCGGTTTACAAACCTCACAATGGCTGGTAGTTTTTTCCTGGTTCTCAGCCTCAATGCTGAGGCATTGGTTCCATTACTGTTGCAAAGCCTGACATACACATTCCATTTGGTTGGTTGGTTTGCTTGCTTTTTTGTCTGTTAAGAGCTAAATAAAATCTTTTAAGTATGAATGCTAACATACAAATAAAGCACAGTAAAAACAATCCCCCAGTGAAGCAGCATTTATTAAACACAGCCATTTTAAAAGCAGATTAGCAGATAAGAGCGATTTCAGCTAATGTTAAAAAGAAGTCATGGCGGAAATGAAAAGGTCTTTGCCTAGCATGGAAAACACATTAGAGTCTGCACCAGGTGAACTTCCCTTGGAAGAGCACCATGACTTATGCCCTTTTCAGAGATTGCTCTTGGTTGCATGACACCTGTGGCAGGGGAGATCCATCACAGTAGGTTCAGTAGAATGCATGTAGAGAGCCCCTTTAATGCATGCAGCACCTCTCTGTGTGCTTTAAGAGCCCAAGAAGAGCCAGTGGCCCATGTAGTCCAGCATCCTGTTCTCACAGTGGCCAGCCAGAGGCCCCAAGAGGAAACCCACAAGCAGGATTCAAGCCCCAAAGCCCTCCCCTCCCCTGTGGTATTCAGAAGCATGGCTGCCTCCAGCTGTGGAGGCAGAGCTTAGCCATCCTGGCTAGTTGCCATTGATAGTCCTCTTCTCCATGAAGCACATAGTTCAATGCCACACATTCATTTAGGCCTAACATAACAACTGGAAACGGCTTTAGACTGGCTTAGTTTTATATAAATTTTAGATATGGAGTGGTCAGAACATAAGAAGATCAGCCCAAAGGCCTCCCTAGTCCAGAATCCTGTTGATGAAGAGCATCTACTGGGATGGTCCTGTGCCTGAAATCTTGTCCAGCTGCATTGGGGGAATCTAAATATGGCAGAGACCAGGCCAGCAAGCAGTAATGCCAGTGGACAGCGTACGACACCTGCATCTGGTTGCCAGGCTTGCTGTTGGAGGCAGTTCTTTGCCTGCCTGCATTTATACCTGCACATCATCAGCAGTAGAACAGGGCAACTGACCAGCCCATTACCCATCCCATGTGCAGTAGGCAGAGGAGAGGTTAGTGCAACATCCTGCTCAGAGGAGTTGTGGGTCAGGCTTTCAGAAAGCAGGGGATGGGTTTGTTTTTCTCACTGTGCTTTTTTTTACTTTTTTGCCTGGCAAAATAAAATAAAAACTAGAAACACAGGCTTTCCTTTGCTACTCCAGTTTATTTGAAACAAGATGTTTGGCAAAGTGAGTTTTTGCTCAGCTAAATACAGAATTTTTGATGACTTGGAAAACCCTTTACATCACTCCAGTGACAAGGATGTGATTGCATGGCATTTCTTTCCAAGCAATACACTCCCTCGCATGAGAACTGAATGCATAGGGCAGTTGTCCAGCTGATGAGAAGGAAGGTCAGTTCTGACCAAACCAAGAAAGCTGTGCTGTGAAATCCGGCAGAAGTAACATACCATCAGATGCTGTGATGTCTGTCACTTGCGGCAAACAGTTTCTGAGGACTAAAATCAGAGCTTTTCATAAATATTTAGGATGAAATGTTGAGACTGAAAGGATTCCATTTTACAGTATGAAAACCAATGATTTTACAACTGTCTTATGTAATCTTGTACTGCTCTTTAAAAAACAAAAAACAAACCTAACCTGAAAGAGTTTCCATTTCTGACTCGTTTTAGAAACTCCAGTGAGCTGCTGGAACAGCTTTCAAAAATATTCATTCAAGATCAGCACCAAATTGTATCCCAAAATAACCTCCAGTGGAAGCCTATGTGCTGTGCTAAAAACATTTTAAAATCTTCATTAAATTAATTCAAAATCTTCAAGAAAGTAAAACTGGATTTGAGGACTGTATACATTATGCATATTCTTCTGGATTTGCCAGGCCTTGAGAAGAGGAAGAAGTGGTGCAGAGCATTAGGTCCCATTTCTGATCACTAGGAATGATTCTAAGGTTTCAGCAGCCAGTGCTCACACACTTTGGGCATATTTTGAAGATGGGGGAGGGGGGGTCCCTTTAAAATGGAAGCTGAGATCAGACCACCATTAATACCTGCAATCCTTAGTGCTGGTGGGACCTGCAGTTGGCCAACACCTCATCTGAATACCTATTGCTTCCCCCTATGCTGCCAATCCACAACCCCCGTGCCAGCACTGCCATGCCCTGACTGGCATCAGCGCCAACAGCACCGGGGGAGTCACCAGCAGGTAAAGCAGGAGGCATTCACTGGCAGCACCATAAAGGGAAACAAGTGGCGCTTTACTGATGGCCCACTCAAACCTGGCAGCCACCCCAAGAATTTGAATTGTGTACTCAGCACCACACTCTGTGTTCTTTGGAAACTGCAGTAAGGAATATATAAATCAGTCAGTCTTCGTTTCTTAATTTCTCCCTAGAGAAATGAACAAATGGCTATGAACAGTATTCCTTTTGACAAAATTTAATAAAATCTGCTGTCATAGTAGCTTCTTTGAGTGCATAAAGCCTTCCACATTTCAGACAGAGAAGTGCAAAGGTTCCTGTTCTCGTTGCCTTTAAACTTTGAGGGTTTTTAAAGGTAGGGATAGGAGATAAAACAATTATAAGCAGGGGCTATAATTCAGAGAAAGATTGTAGGCATTGTTGGATTGTAATGAGCTCAGGGTTTCTAAATGGTGGTTCATTTCCACCAAGACACGCAGCCGAGACTTTAGTGTCTCTGCTAGTGGTATGAAAGGCTCATTCACAGATATCTGAGTGAAAATACGTTTTGTGGCTGAGCGTTCTTCAAATAACGCTCCATTGCATTGCCTTTTATTTTCCTTTGTATATTTAGGGTAAGATCTAAAGAGTGGACATTCACTGGCAGAAGACAGAGAACCACTGATGGATTTGTTCTAGCTGTTTTCCTCACAGCGGAAGAAATGAGCTTGTTTTTTAATGGAGTACTGAGTTGTTTCTTCAACATTAGGAATTGTTGTGAGCAAAATGGCTAGAAAAACTCAATGACATTCACAATTCTTTCTTGCATGTGCAGGGACCTTCTTTGGATCTTGGCCATAGGGCAGGCTTTGTGTTGTAATGTGATAGCACTGGATTACTGTCCAACTAACACAGTACCCAAAAGCTGAAGGTATTTAAAGATAATATTGATAATTAAAATTCCTATCATAGAGAAGGACTTTTCTTTTACTTTATTGTACAGAGTAACTGATGCTACGGAACAGTGCCAGCCCTATTGGATTGTTCTGATAAGCTCTTGGAAGGTTGATTAAAGGGGCCCAGGGCAATTTCAGACATAAAGGCAAGTCTAATCATGTTTTTTAAAGTCAGCCTTAGTATGCACAATTCATTATTAACCCAATAAGCCTCTGTTATCCCATTTCTTGAGTTCTATTCAAGTCTCCGTTTGAGGTTAAAAGTGTCCCACATCTGTTAATTAAGGCGCATAATCACAGAGGAAAATGCTGCATCTTTGTGCACTTGGATAATTAGCTAATGCTTGGCTATGGACACAAACGAAGTCTGAATCTTAGCCTGGCATGTGTTTGCACTGCAATTGCTCCATGCAATTTCTCCCTCTCTCACTGGGGGATTGTTCTAAAGATTATTTGTGACAATGAAAAATGAGTACCGGGTTCTCAAACTGGAAACGCCAAGGCCTTCACGGAGGAGCCATTGTGCTCACAGTCCCTTGAGTCATAAAAGGGAATAGGGTGTGCTCAAACACAGCACAGGCCTCTGAATCAGCGTTTGCATCCCAGCCATTCACAGTGGGTCTTCAGCAGAGGAATTCAGAATATACTTAAAAGTAACATAAATATGAATCTGACACAGCTATGTATACCCTATATTCCAGTGAGTTCAAGTCAGCATAAAGAGAGTTTACATGTGGTTTCCTGCTTAGCTTCAGCATTGCAGTGGCTTGGACTATTTGGGCCCTTGCAATCTCTTCTGACTGTACAATCCTATGTTTCCGCAAGGTGCCTCTAGGAATTTTAAACGATGGAGGTCAGAGGAAAATGTAATGCAGAAAGTACAAAAAGTAGCCATTCACAAAGCAGTTGTTCAAAACTCAGACATCCTGACATATAGTGTGGTTGAAAACAAAAAACAACTCAAGCCACAGCTGATAACATTGAACTTTATGATGAACTGTAATTCTTTTTTCCTCAGTAATATTTATTAGTTTTTCATTTCATTACAAAGAACAACCACATTTCTTATCTTCACATATATTCTGACTCTCTCGAGTCAACTCCTTCCTCCCTTCCCCCTAGTTAGCTTTCTAATTACATTTCCTATCTTCTTCACATTTCTATTTCCTATTATTTACTTTATCTTGCTTAATTCAATATATTATGTAATTATAAATAAGTTACAGATTCTATTTGCAAGAACCTTTAAGTCAAACCTGTTAGCATTGTTGAATTTTTACAATGTTCTATTAAATATATTATAAATTTACTCCAGTCTCTTTTGAACAGTTGGTCTCGGATGTTCCCAGACAATCTTGCCAGTTCTGCACGTTCCATCATCTTAGTCTGCCATTCACTTAATGTTGGTATTTCTTGTTGCTTCCATTTCTGGGCTAAAAATATTCTTGCAACCGTTGTGGTGTAAAGGAATATATTATGGTCTTTGGGGGGATTTCATCTCCAGTGATACCTAATAAGAAGGCTTCTGGCTTTTTTGGAAATGTGTTTTTAAAACTTTTTTCAGCTCATTCTATATCATATCCCAATAAGCTTTGACTTTAGTGCTAGTTCACCACATATGGTAGAAAAACCCCTCATGTTCCTTACATTTCCACCATAATTTGTCACTTGTCCTGTACATTTTGGCCAGTTTAGATGGTGTCAAATACCATCTATACATCATTTTCATTATATTTTCTTTTAGAGCTTTACAGGCAGTAAAATTAATACCCTTTTCCCACAATCTTTCCCACGCCTCTAGTTGAATATTATAACCAAAGTACGCCCATTCAATCATAACCGTCTTAACTTCTTTGTCCTTAGTATTCCACTCTAACAACAAATTATACATTTTTTACATCATTTTACTTTTGCTTTCTAACAACTCAGTCTCCAGTTTTGACCTTATGTTTGCAAAGCCATTTTTCTTATTATCTTCTTTAAATACATCATTCAATTGGTGATACTGCAACCAGTCTGTCAGCATTCCTTTTAAATCTTCAAAAGATTTTAATTTTAATGTATCCTCCACTTCTACTAATAAGTCTTTATATGTGGCCCAGTTTCCTAACATATTTTTTCTTTTTGACTGAAATAGCTTCCAATAGTGTGATTCAGGAAACCTCTATGAAAACCCATAAGACAACCAAATCTATTATCAAATCCTTCCAAATCTAACATTTCAGTATTTTCTAACAAAATCCAGTCTTTTAACCAGCAGAAACAGGACACCTCATAATAAATTTTCAAGTCTGGCAGGGCAATTCCACCTCTTTTTCTTGCATCCGTAAGTCGTTTATATTTAATTCTAGGTCCCGTCCCCCCCGCCAGATGAATTTTGTTAAGATTTTTTTGCCATTCTTTGAATTGTCTTGTTCCACTGATCACTGGAATTGTTTGAAATAGAAATAACAATCTTGGCAGCACGTTCATTTTTATGGTTGAAATTCTTCCTGAAAAAGATGATTTCATCCTTCCCCATACTTCTAAATCTCTTTTGATCTCATTCCAAACTTTAACATAATTGTCTTTATATTATTTCATATTTTTGGCTGTCAACCAGACTCCTAAATATTTAACTTTCTTTACAGTCATCAATCCAGTTGTTGAAGTTCATCTATTACTTTTTGGTCCATATTTTTAGTTATTAACTTCGTTATGGCTTTATTTAATTTGAATCCTGCTAGTTGCCCAAATTCTTCTATCTTTTCCAGCGCTTCAACTGCACTGGATATTGGGTCTTCTAAGGTTAAAACAAGGTCATCAGCAAAGACCTTTATTTTAGATGATGGTGAATTGTAATTCAGCGGTTTCACATGGCAATCTCCCTTTGGAGTTTTTTTGTTCAAAGGTGGCCATTTTCTAATTTCCTCGCAGTCGGAAATGTTTTCCCATTGGTTTTTGAATACTGCCGTTTCAGATGTTAGATGCGTATCCGCTTTTTCTTTTGCATAGAGACTGGCCTGTGTCCTGTTCTCTGGGCTGGCGCTTCATATGGGGAGCCCAGCAGTATTTCAAGGCACCTGCAAGGATTCTGGCAATTTTCCAGGGTTCAACTATGGTCCCATTGTGAGCTGTTGTCTCCACAAGTATCTCTCTCCAACCCTTATATATGTTGACAGGACTGCAGTGCACAAAGCCCTCCCTTCCCCAGGAGCTGGCTGGCTGGCAGTTAAAGGGCCCCTGCCTTATTATGCCATTTTGGGCTCCTGTGGGGTTGGAGTGACAAGGGTACCATGAATCAAAGGAGAGCAGCAAGACTATGGCCTCTGCTCAGGAGGGTCCTGAAGAAGGTCCTGGTGGGTGAAGAGCTACACCCTTCATAGCTCTTCATAGGTAGAGCATTAGACTCTTAATCTCAGGGTTGTGGGTTCAGTATTCCTGCTTTGTAGGGGTTGGGCTGAACGACCCTCATGGGGTCTATGATTCTGTTATCATCCTCTGAGTCTTTCACACAGTCCATGGTCTCTGGGTCATGACAGCGTTCCCACATAGAATGCAGAAGGGCATTGCTAGCAGATGATGTGGAATCATAGAGGAATTGTAGAGTTGGAAGGGACCCCAAGGGTCATTAGGGAGGCAGTTCCACTGTCAATCAGCTCTTACTGTCAGAAGATTCTTCCTGATCTTTAGTCAGAATTTCCTTTCTTGGTGCATGTGACAGTCCTCATAAGGCTTGGTTTCCACACGCTTTATCATCTTGGTCGCTCTCTTCTGCACATGTCCCAGCTTGTCAATATCTTTCAGGGAAGTTTTTAATATGTGACATTTTAGTGTATTTTTCATCTCTGTTGGAAGCCGCCCAGAGTGGCTGGGGAAACCCAGCCAGATGGGCGGGGTACAAATAATAAATTATTATTATTATTATTATTATTATTATTATTATTATTATTATTCAGTTGTGCTGCCCAGAACTGGACACAGTACTCCAGGTGTGGTCTGCTCTGGCTTCGGTGTTCCATTGCGCCAGAAGCTGCTTAGTCATGCTGGCCACATGACCTGGAAAAACTGTCTGTGGAAAACACCAGCTTCATCAGCCTGTAAAAGCGAGATGAGCACCACAACCCCAGAGTCGTTCGCAACTGGGCTTAACTGTCAGTGGTCCCTTTACCTTTAACTTTATAATTGATTGGGACACTAGACTTCCATTGATGCAGCCTAGAATACCAATAACTTTTTTTGCTGCTCCATCACACTGTTGACTCACGTTAAGCTTGCAGTCTACTAAGAGCCCTAGATCCTTTTTACGTGTACTAATGGCAAGCCAGGTGTTCCCCATCTTATATTTGTGCTGCTGTTTATTCCTGTTAGTATTTTTTGTTGTGAACTGCCCGGTGATCTTCTGATGAAGGGTGGAATACAAAACAAACAAACAAACAAACAAACAAACAAACAGTTTTTTAAAACTGTTTTAAAAACAGTGCTATTTTTGGCAACTCTTCTATTCAAAAGCCCTTGTAAATCACCTGCCACACAATTTCTCCCAACTGAAATTCATGTTGTTAGTTTGGGCGCAGTTCTCCAATCTGTTAAGGTCATGTTGAATCGCACTTCTGTCTTATGCAGCATTAGCTATCCTTCCCAGTTTGGTGTCATCTGAAATTTTGATGAGCATCCCCTCCATTCCTTCACTCAAGTCGTTTATAAAGACATTAAGCAACAACAGTCCCAGGGCAGAATCTTTCAGCACCCACTTTGTCCCTATAATGTGGTACCTCACGTTACAGATGCTTCAGGTTACAGATTCCGCTAACCCAGAAATAGTACCTCGGGTTAAGAACTTTGCTTCAGGATGAGAACAGAAATCACGCAGCAGCGGCGCGGTGGATGCAACAGAAGGTCCCATTAGCTAAAATGGTGTTTCAGGTTAAGAACAGTTTCAGGTTAAGAACGGACCTCCAGAATGAATTAAGTTCTTAACCTGAGGTACCACTGTATTCCAGGATGATGAGGAACCGTTACTGAGAATTCTTTCTGAGTATTTCTCTGAGCACAATTCAAAGTGTTGGTACTGACCTTTAAAGCCCTAAATGGCTTTGGCCCTGCATACCTGAAGGAGTGTCTTCACCCTCATCATTCAGCCTGAACACTGAGGTCCAGCTCCGAGGGCCTTCTGGCAGTTCCCTCACTACAAGAAGTGAGGTTACAGCGAACCAGGCAGAGGGCTTTTTTTGGTAGTCATACCCGCCTTGTGGAATGCCCTCCCATCAGATGTCAAGGAAATAAACAACTATTTGACTTGTAAAAGACATCTGAAAGCAGCCCTGTATAGGGAGGTTTTTGATGTTTGATGTCTTACTTGTTTTGATTTGTTGGAAGCCACCCAGAGTGGTTGGGGCAACCCGGTCAGATGGGCGGCATATAAATAATAAATTGTTATTATCAGTAGTAGGGTTCAGTCAGCCACATCTTTATCAACAACTTGGATGATGGACTCTAGGGCATCCTGATCTAATTTGCAGATGACACCAAACTGGGAGGGGTGGCTAACACCCCAGAGGACAGGATCACACTTCAAAACGACCTTGACAGATTAGAGAACTGGGCCAAAACAAACAAGATGAATTTTAACAGGGAGAAATGTAAAGTATTGCACTTGGACAAAAAAAAATGAGAGGCACAAATACAAGATGGGTGACACGTGGCTTGAGAGCAGTACATGTGAAAAGGATCTAGGAGTCTTGGTTGACCACAAACTTGACATGAGCCAACAGTGTGACGCGGCAGCTAAAAAAGCCAATGCAATTCTGGGCTGCATCAATAGGAGTATAGCATCTAGATCAAGGGAAGTAATAGTGCCACTGTATTCTGCTCTGGTCAGACCTCACCTGGAGTACTGTGTCCAGTTCTGGGCACCACAGTTCAAGAAGGGCACTGACAAACTGGAACATGTCCAGAGGAGGGCAACCAAAATGGTCAAAGGCCTGGAAACGATGCCTTATGAGGAACGGCTAAGGGAGCTGGGCATGTTTAGCCTGGAGAAGAGGAGGTTAAGGGGTGATATGATAGCCATGTTCAAATATATAAAAGGATGTCACATAGAGGAGGGAGAAAGGTTGTTTTCTGCTGCTCCAGAGAAGCGGACACGGAGCAATGGTTCCAAACTACAAGAAAGAAGATTCCACCTAAACATTAGGAAGAACTTCCTGACAGTAAGAGCTGTTTGACAGTGGAATTTGCTGCCAAGGAGTGTGGTGGACTCTCCTTCTTTGGAGGTCTTTAAGCAGAGGCTTGACAACCATATGTCAGGAGTGCTCTGATGGTGTTTCCTGCTTGGCAGGGGGTTGGACTCGATGGCCCTTGTGGTCTCTTCCAACTCTATGATTCTATGATTCTCTTCTAGATCTGTCCTGTAATAGATAGTTATTGGGTTGATCAATCAATAGATAGCTCTGGCCTTGTTGATTTGTGGTTTCATTCTTCAATGGCTGAGTATTGTCATTTGAGGAATGCCTGAAGTAAATTCTGAAGTTGTGAGTCATTATCCAATGAGTCTGAAAATTGGTGATTGCCTCCTATAGCTTGGTTGGAGACCAGGGATGGGAAATCTGTGCTGCCTTAGATGTTCTGAGAGCCCAGTTTCCATCAACTGCAGCCAACATAGCCAATAGTCAGGGGGGATAAGAGTCCCAACTTCTGGAGGGCCACAAATTAGCACCTGCTGTTGTAGAGAATGATATTCTAGGTGGATGCCAGAAGTGTGAAGTACATGTAGTGATGTGCAATACCTCTTTTATGTAGTAGTTGCACACTGGTGTCTAGAAAGTGGACCTCATGCATGGGTTGGTCTAGCTTCAGGTTGGTGGTGTGGCAAAAGTTACGGAACTCCTGGTGGAATTAGACAAGTGGTCCTTGTCCATGAGTTCAGATGGTAGAGTTGTCATTAATATATCTTAGGTAGGGAATGAGCTTTTGGGAAAAGGAGCTGAGAAGGCATTGTTCTACGTCAGCCGTGAAGATGTTGGCATATTGTGGTACTACACATGTGGACAGTGGGAAGAGCTCTGGGCTAAGTCATTTGGCATTTTTGGAGTAGTGGCATTTTTGGAGTAGTGGGCCTTTGGTCCAGCCTTGAAGCCCTGGCCAGTACCTTAACCCCATACTCTCTAGAACATGCCCTGAAAACAGCAAAAACTATTTTAAAATGTGTAGATTCCTTTCTCATTTCATACTATTCAATTAATGACAATAATGTTTTACAGGTGCTTCCTTAAACTCTGTGATTATACCCTCAGGTTGTTGTTGTTGTTTTTTTAAAAATCCACTATGAGGTTTTGCTCCATTTATCATATTTAAATTATAACTTAAAGGTGTATCCTGTTTACCAAGTCATAATTATATCCTGGACTAAACAAGCCATTTTGGATACTTTCCAGTCTATTGTAGTCTGTCAAAATGGAGCATGACATATTAGGAAGTTCAACAGCAGCCAGTAGTACAAGTTAAAAGCTCACACTTTAGCACTCTTCTACAAAACCGTAAAGAATGTTTTATCTATTTTGAGGAAAACAATTTTTAAAAATGCAATTTGTATCCAGAATAAAAGACTTGAAAATATTAATGATCTAGCTGATCAGTCAAAACAAAACAAATTTGTCCTGATTCTTTAGGAGGTTATGCTTTGTTTGGGTGAAATGTTAACTTCTGTACATGTGCTTTCATGAGTGTGTGAGAAGTTTGAAAGTAGTGTCGTGTATGTCACCAAGAGTGTGAGTTGTAAAATCTCTCCCCAAGTTTCACCTCTGCTATGAGCTCCCCAGCTGATATTTTGCAAGCTACTTTTTGCACCATACATTTAATGAGATATGATTCATCTTTAAACAGTCATGGCTTCCCCTAAATAATTCTGGGAGTTGCAGTTAAGGGTTCTTAGAGGCACCAGAAAATAGGGCCTATCCCTGGTAAATTGGGACATTTGTACTAATCCATCTGAATTGATTGTCTTAGGATTTGTTTTACACAGACCTCTGCACACACACACCCCAAAAGTATTCATTCACTCCTCCAAACACTTCTGTTCTGAGAATCCATTAATCCTGCACTTGTCAGACAAAAATGTCAGGAGCACGCACCACCTCAGAGACTGTGGTGACTCTTCCATTCCAGGGCAAGGATGGACGACTGGCAGGTGTGGGAGCTACATCCAGCCCCTAAGGCAACTCCATTCGTGTGTGTGTGGTGTGTGTGTGTGTTTCCAAATGAGGCCCTAGGTAAAGGTAAAGGTACCCCTGCCCGCACGGGCCAGTCTTGACAGACTCTGGGGTTGTGCGCCCATCTCACTCAAGAGGCCAGGGGCCAGCGCTGTCCGGAGACACTTCCGGGTCACGTGGCCAGCGTGACAAAGCTGCATCTGGCCGTTTACCTTCCCGCTGGTAAGCGGTCCCTATTTATCTACTTGCACCCGGAGGTGCTTTCGAACTGCTAGGTTGGCAGGCGCTGGGACCGAGCAGCGGGAGCGCACCCCGCCGCAGGGATTCGAACCGCTGACCTTTCGATCAGCAAGTCCTAGGCACTGAGTCTTTAACCCACAGCACCGCCTATGTCCCTAGCCCTAGAAGGGTACATAAAAATTCATGGCTTTGCAGTTGGCATTAAATGTTTCCTGTGTTATTTCTTGAAGGACAAAAGAACCCCACTAAACATGAAGCTATATACAGTGGTGCCCCGCAAGACGAATGCCTCGCTAAACGAAAAACCCGCAAGACGAAAGGGTTTTCCGATTTTTTAGCGGCTTCGCAAGACGAATTTCCCTATGGGCTTGCTTCGCAAGACGAAAGCCCATAGGGAAATCTCCGGGGACAGCGGGGAAGCGCAGCGCGCCTTCTCCTCTGTTCCTGGACCTGTCCTAAGGCTTGCGGTGGAAGGTCCGGGAACAGAGGGGAAGGCGCAAAGGGCTTCTCCTCTGTTCCCGGGGCTTGCGGTGGGAGGAGGGTTTTTCCTCCCCACCGCCAACATTCAGAACAGCATTCTGAATGTTGGCGGTGGGGAGGAAAGCCCTCCTCCCACCGCAAGCCTTCAGGACAGGTCCGGGAACAGAGGGGAAGGTGCGCAGCGCTTCTCCTCTGTTCCCGGACCTGTCTTGAAGACTTGCGGTGGGAGGAAGGTTTTCCTCCCCACCGCCAACCTTCAGAAGGCTGTTCTGAAGGCTGGCGGTGGGAAGAAAAGCCCTTCTCCCCCCAGCCTTCAGAAGAGTTCCCGCCTAGGCTGCGGATAGCAGCCTGCTGCCCCGCGCGAGGGGCGCTCTTAAGCAGAGCGCCCCTCGCGCGGGGCAGACATTCGCCGCTTGGGGCTCCCCAAGCTGCGAATGTCTGCCCCCCGCGCGGGGCAGCAGGCTGCTATCCGCAGCTTGGAGAGCCCTCTGGACCTCTTCTGAAGGCGGGTGGGGGGCAAAAGTCTTTGTCCCCCCTGCCTGCCTTCCCGGGGGATTTTAAAATGCTGGCGGGCGGCAGCGCTGCCGCCCGCCAGCATTTTAAGATCGCCCCGGACAGCGGAGAAGTCTCCGCTGTCCCGGGAAGGGGGGGGAAGCAAAGACTTTCGCCCCCACGTCAGCCTTCAGAAGAGGTCGGGGGACAGACTGTCCCCAAACCTGGTCTGAAGGCGGTTTCCATAGGAACGCATTGATTGATTTTCAGTGCATTCCTATGGGAAACCGTGCTTCGCAAGACGAAAAACTCGCAAGACGAAAAGACTTGCGGAACGAATTAATTTCGTCTTGCGAGGCACCACTGTACTGCATAGTATGAGTTACTCAAACAAAGGCAAGCTTAATAGAAAATGCTTTTCCGAGTAGATACTAAACTTACAGCTCTCCAGTAGAAGTATGGAGCAGAGAAAATAATGGCAGCAACATTTCTTATAAGCTAGGGTTGCCATGATCATGAAGCTGAGGCTCCAATGCTTTGGCCACCTCATGAGAAGAGAAGACTCCCTGGAAGGGACCCTGATGTTGGGAAAGATGGAGGGCACAAGGAGAAGGGGACGACAGAGGACGAGATGGTTGGATAGTGTTCTCGAAGCTACCAGCATGAGTTTGTCCAAACTGCGGGAGGCTGTGGAGGACAGAGGTGCCTGGCGTGCTCTGATCCAGGGGGTCACGAAGAGTCGGACACGACTAAACGACTAAACAACAACAACAAAGTGTTGCCATACGTCCAGAATTTCCTGGACATAGCCAGAATACTGCAGTCAGAAGCAGTTGGACGTATGGCAACCCTTTGTCTAGATTTTGCCGAATTTATTTTCTTTTATTTATTGGATCTGAAACCTGTTTCTTTATTCAATACATCTACACACTGATACAAATATATGGTTTTTACTTCAGAAATTGAAAGTGTCACATAGCCATTAATCTCTGCACATTCCACATTAGAAACGAATTCATAGGATTGGTCTAAATCACATTCCATGTCTGTTTTGTGCAGGAATATTTGTTAACATTACAGTAGAAGGATAATGTGAATTTTGAAATTCCACAGTATTGTGGGCATAGAAGGATGGTGGACCATGAGTCCATCCCCAATGCACTTTACAATGTACATAACATGGGCATACACAATTTTTACCATTAAAAAACAAAAGAGTTGCTGCAAAAGTTGCTGTGAATCACTTTGAACGTCTGCAAATATAGAGAGATGGGGGTGTGCCTACATCACAGGCTGTGCATAAGATTCTGTTTCTGTACAATGTAATTTGACTTGAGAGTGCAAGCATGGTTTCATTTGACTTTCTACTTTCAAGGGAACCCTTTGCAACAATGAAAAAGAGTTACTTGGCTGCCATGCAAAATGCAGTACACAGGACTGAGATGCGTGTTCCAGGACAGGGAAAGCCCAAGTTGGTTACATCTCCCACCATCTTGACCGTGCTGGTTTGGTGGGCATTGATGGGTTTTGGAACCCAACAACAACTGGAGGGGACCCATATTCTCTGTTCCTGTTATTATTATTATTTTTCATTGCAAAATTACAACATAAAATATACAATAATCGAGAATCTTGAAAGAAAAAAGAAAATGACAAAGAAAAAGAAAAGAAAACATGCATACATTTTGACTCCTTCCTACCCTTTAGAGACTTCCCCTTTTCCCCTTTATCTTAATTGTCGTGTTGTATATACATGTGTATATTACTTCTAACTTTAACCCTTTCCTATCTATTTCTTCCTCTCTTTTTTTAACCTTGCAAACTTCATACACACTGATATGTTTATTCCAGTGCAATGTTTTTTCATATACTCTTTAACACAGTCCCATTCTTTTATTAGTTTTTGCTCTGATTCTCCTCTTAAGACTGCTGTTAATCTTGCCAAATTTATGTATTCACAGAGTTTGATTTGCCATTCTTTTATTGATGGGATTTCCCCCCCTTTCCAGTTTTTTGCTATAAGTGTCCTGGCAGCTGTTGTCGCATATAGAAATATTTTCTTTTTATCGCCAAGGATATCATTTGTAATTAAGCCTAGGAGAAATGCTTCTGGCTTTTAAATAAAAGATATTTTAAACATCTTTTTGATTTCCTCATATATACTATTCCAAAATTGTTTAATAGGTCCACACTCCCACCACATATGATACATTGTTCCGATTTCTTTCTTACAACTACAGCAATTATTAGATTTTAATTTATAATTTTTTGCCAATTTGACCGGTGTTAAATACCATTGGTATATCATTTTCATAAAGTTCTCTCTGATTGTATAACATGCTGTGAATTTAATATCACAGTTCCAGCCAAATTGTATAACCTATATCGCATGCCCACTTGATCATAACTTCCTTCACCTCTTCATTTTTCAAATCCCACTCCAGTAACAGGTTATACATTTTGATTTTCCCTTTCAAATCCTATTATTTTATCCTGATTAAATATATTGTATAATATTTTTTTATTGATTTTTAACATAAATAAACCATTTTAATCCAAATTTTCACAAATTCCATACTTTTGGACTTCCTTCAACTTCTCTGACAATCATCCATATTTAACTCTTGCTTACGCATTTCTTCTATTCTCTATTGCCATTAGTCCCCCCTCCAATCATCCATTTTTCATTTAACAATATACCTCAGTTTTTACAGTGCTTCTGGTTTAACCCCACTAGCGTTGTTTGTACTTCACATGTGTTTTTCAGATATTCCATAAATTTCCCCCAGTCCTCAATGAACTTTTGGTCTCGAAGATATCTAACTTTCCCTGTTAACTTGTCCAGTTCTGTGTAGTCTGTTAGTTTCATCCTCCATTCCTCTTTCGTCGGTATTTCCTCTTGTTTCCACTTCTGAGCCAGTAGAATTCTTGCTGCTGTAACTGTGTATTGAAAAAGTTTGTAATCCTTCCTTCTTATTTCCTTTCCTGTAATGCCTAAAAGTAGGGCTTCTGGTTTTTTAACAAATGTATACTTCAACATTTTTTTCATCTCATTATATATCATCTCCCAGAAGCCCTTCACTTTCTTACATTCCCACCACATATGATAAAACGTTCCTTCTTTTTCTTTACATTTCCAACATTTATTACAGGTTTTATACATTTTTGCTAATTTTACCGGTGTGATATACCATCTGTAAAACATTTTCATAACGTTTTCTTTTAACGCGGTACAAGCAGTAAATCTTAAATTTTCCTTCCAAAATTTTTCCCAATCATCAAATTGTATATTATATCCAAAATCTCTGGCCCATTGTATCATTACCGTTTTAACTTCTTCATCTTTCGTATACCAATCTAACAACATCTTATACATTTTTGACAAAATTTTACAATCATTATTTATTATATCTGTTTGAAACTTTGAATCTTTTTCCGTGTAACCGCTTTCTTTAATATCTTTTTTAAACATTTCATTAACTTGAAAATAATGCAACCAATCATAAACATGTTCCTTAACTTGTTCATATGGTTTTATCTTCCATTTCCCCCCTTCTTTAATTATTAAGTCTCCATATGTAATCCAATTACTTCTCATGTTTACCTTCGTCACCGACATAATCTCTAACGGAGATAACCAATGCAGAACTCTTGGTTCTAATAGGTTTTTATACCTATTTCATACTTCTATTAGTGGACCTCGGAATATGTGGCTCCCAAACCCTTTATGTATTTTCTTCTCACACCATAAGTACGCGTGCCATCCAAATCTATTATCAAAACCTTCAAGGTCTAATAGTTCCTTACTTTGTAATTTTATCCATTCTTTCAACCAACAGAGACAGGCTGCTTCATAGTACAGTTTCAAATCTGGCAGGGTGAAGCCTCCTCTTTCCTTCACATCTGTTAATAACTTAAATTTAATTCTCGGCTTCTTGCCCTGCCAGATATACCTTGATATCACTCTTTGCCACTCTATAAAGATTGATACCCCCTTTATTATAGGGATAGTCTGAAACAAGAATAGCATCTTAGGAAGGACGCTCATCTTTATAGAAGAAATTCTACCCCAAAAGGATAGTTTCAGTCTGCCCCATTCTTCCAGGGCTTTCCTTATTTCGTTCCACACCGGAATATAGTTGTTTTGAAATAAATCAATATTTTTGGGAGTTAGCCAGATTCCCAAATATTTTACCTTTTTCACCACATCTATCTCTGTTTTTTGTTGCATTATTTCTATCATACTTTGGTCCATATTTTTCGCTATTATTTTGGTTTTCTTTTTATTTAATCTAAACCCTGCTACAATTCCAAATTGTTCCATCTCCTTCAATACTTCTATTACACCTTCTGTTGGTTCTTCAATTGTTATTACCAGATCATCTGCAAAGGCTTTCACTTTATATTCATTCTGACCAACTGTCACCCCTTTTATTAAATCATTTTGTCTAATCGCCCTCAGCAGGACCTCCAGGACCGTTATAAATAACAATGGTGAAAGTGGACATCCCTGTCTAGTTCCTTTTGTTATTTGTATATCTTCCGTAACCACATTGTTGACAATCAATTTTGCTTTTTGCTCTGTATATATTGCTTTTATCCCATTAAAGAATTCTTCCCCCACATCCATACATTCTAAGTTCTTGAGCATAAAATCCCAAACAATGTTATCAAAGGCCTTCTCTACATCCACAAACATTAGGATAGCTTGTTTTTCATTCCTGGCAGTCAGATATTCCAAAATGTTTATTATATTTCTTATGTTATTTCTCAACTGTCTGCCAGGAAGAAAACCTGCTTGATCTTCTTGTATAATTTCTTGTAGAATCTTTTTCATTCTATTCGCTAGAATCCCTGCATATATCTTATAATCTGTGTTCAATAGTGAGATAGGCCTATAATTCTTAACTTGTGTTAAGTCCGAATCCTGTTTGGGGATAAATGTAATAAATGCTTCTTTCCAGGTTTCCGGGATGTCTCTTTCTTTTAAGATATTATTCATGACTTCTTTCAGCGGTATCATCAACACATCTCTCAATTCTTTGTAATATCTTGATGTGAATCCATCTGGTCCTGGGGCTTTCCCCCTCTTCAATTCTTTTATTGCCTCCTTTATTTCATCACTGCTTATTGGGGCGATCAGTTGTCCTTTTCTTTCCGTCAGGATCTTTTGCACCTTTTTTTCTTTCAAAAATCGTTCTATTTTCCTCATATTGTTCCTCTCTTTGTTCTTGTATAGTTGCCTATAAAAGTCTAGAAATTTCAAATTGTTCGCGAATTTGAAATTTTTGTCTTAACATTTTGATATTTATTTCGACTTCTTTATTTATTATCATTGCAAATTGGGTTTGCAAAGTCTTAATTTCTTGTCTTATTTTTTGATTATTTGGTTTTTTAATCATTTTTTGTTCATTGTCCATTATCTGCTTTAAAATTTCTTTTTTACTTTTTCTCTATTTTTGTTCTTCAATGAGTTCTGTTGAATAAAGAAGCCTCTCATCACAGCTTTGCTTGCGTCCCAAACAATACTCATTTTTGTACCTTTGTTACTGTTATCAACAAAATACTCAGTTAATTTCTTTTGTGCTTTTTCTATAACTTTTTGATCATGCAATAGGTAATCATTGATTCTTCATCTAAAGGTTCTTCAAATCCTTTTATTTCCATTTTTATTGGATTGTGGTCTGAAATTACTTTTGGTTGGATCTCAATTTGTGATATTCTTGGAGTCAATTCATTTGAGACCCATATTTGATCTATTCTCGACATTGACTGATTTGGTTCCGAGAAGAAAGTGAATTGTTTCTCCAGTGGATGTCTCAATCGCCAAATATCTATCAAATTACAGTTCTTAACCATTGAGAAGAAAGTCTTAGGTAATTTCCCCTCTTTACTTAGTCCATCTCTTAGCATGTCCATCACCAATGAGACCACTCCGTTCATGTCGCCCATTATTATAATTTTCTGATCCATATATTCGAATAATTTTTCTTCTAGAGTTTTATAGAAGTTTGTCTTATTTCCATTAGGTGCATAGATCCTGACAATTATCAGATTTTCGCCTTGCCATCTGATCCGGACTGCTATGATTCTTCCTTCTTCGTCTTTGAATATTTGTTGTGATTCAATTTTGCTGTTGATGTATAAAACCACCCCTCTTTTTTTCTCTTTGTCTGAAGATACAAATTCATTTCCCAATCATTTATTAATCAAGATTTTTCTATGTTTTCTTGCGACGTGTGTTTCTTGTAAACATATAATGTCCAAATTTTTCTTCTTTAAAAATTGTTCAATTTTATTCCGTTTTTCTCTCTCGTTCATCCCATTAATATTCCAATTCCATACTTTTAGTGACATGATGATTTCCAATTAAATAATTTTATATTATTTTATGTTATTTTAGTTTTTATGATCTAATTGTTTCTTCTCCTTTTTCCTCTTCTTCCTCTTCTGCCTTCTTCTCCTGATCTTCTTCTTCATCATCTATTTCTGATTCATCCTTAGCTCCAGCTCCTTCATCTTTTCCTTCTTCTCTATCTCCTACTTTTAGGTCCTTATACCTTCTCAGGAATTTTCCTGTTTCCTCTGGGTTCAGCAATCTGTGCTTTTTACTTTTGTAGAAAAAAGAAATTCCTTCTGGAAATTCCCATTTGAAATCAATATTATTTTTCTTCAAAACCTGCACCAATGGCTTGTATGGCTCTCTTCGTTTCAACAATCTTATCGGTATATCTTTGAAAATGGTTATGTAATTTACTTCTATGTATAGTCTTTTCTCTCTGTTTTTCTGCAATATCAAATTTCTCATCTCCCTATCTTTAAAGGTGATTAAACAGTCTCCTGTAAATTTTCCTTGCCTTGGTTGTTCTTACTTTCATTCTAAATGCATTCTGTACTGTCTTTGCTACCTCCTCTATTGGTAATTCCATCCATTTAGCCAATTCTGATATCAGCCTCTCCTTAATATTCTCATTCTGTATCTCCGGGATGGCTCTCAGCCTCAGATTCACCTCCCTCTGTCTCATTTCATTCATCGCAATCTCATCTTTAATTTCTTCTTGTGATTTGTTTAATTCCATCAGAGAGAGCCAGTGTGGTGTAGTGGTTAAGAGCGGTAGTCTCGTAATCCTGGGGAACCAGGTTCGCGTCTCCGCTCCTCCACATGCAGCTGCTGGGTGACCTTGGGCTAGTCACACTTCTTTGAAGTCTCTCAGCCCCACTCACCTCACAGAGTGTTTGTTGTGGGGGAGGAAGGGAAAGGAGAATGTTAGCCGCTTTGAGACTCCTTAAAGGGAGTGAAAGGCGGGATATCAAATCCAAACTCTTCTCTTCATTTCCACCTTAAGCTTTTCTTCTTCTCGTTTTACTTCCTTAAGTTCTAATTTTGTCCTCTTTAAACCTTCCTCAGTAGCTAATGCCCTCTTTTATACCTCTTTTATTTGCCCTTTAAGTTCATTGACTGTCTCATCAATTTTTTAATCCATTTTCCCTATCTTATTATCAACTGATTCCAATTTGGATTCTAAGTTCTTTTCACTTTGTTTAATTTCCGCAAACATCTTCAAAATTTCAGTTCTGAATTCTGACTCTTGTTTAGACCCTTTCCTTTCTCCTGGTGTTTAGTGATATTGTAGCCATGTGGTGCAGTATTGGTTCACTTCTTCCTAAGGTCTTAATCTTAATTGACCCTGCTCCTCTATTAAAAGTTGCTGGTATGTGACCAGTCTCCTGTCATATTTTTCTTTTTAACGGATATTACTTCTAATGGTGATACCCACCATGGAGTTTTTGGTTCTACTAACCTCTGATGTCTCATCCAGACCTTATACAAAGTATTCCTAATTATATATTGTAGGAATTCTCTGTGCACCGTTACTTTGTTATAAATTAGATAGGTGTGCCAGCCATATCTATTATTCCAGCCCTCCAAATCTAAAATATCTGTGTTGTCTAACGTAATCCAATCCTTGATCCAGCAAAAGCACGCGGCATCACAATAAGTTCTTAGGTCTGGGAGCCCAAGACCTCCTCGTTCCTTTTTATCTGTTAATAATTTATATTTGATCCGTGGCTTTTTGCCTTGCCAGATAGTCAAGTCCAATTTCCATTTTTTGAAACATTCTTCTTTACTTATTATGGGGATCATTTGAAAAAGGAACATTAGTTTTGGTGAAATATTCATCTTTATACAGTGGTACCTCAGGTTAAGTACTTAATTTGTTCCGGAGGTCCGTTCTTAACCGGAAACAGTTCTTAACATGAAGCACCATTTTAGGTAATGGGGCCTCCTGCTGCCGCCGTGCCGCCGGAGCACGATTTCTGTTCTTATCCTGAAGCAAAGTTCTTAACCTGAAGCACTATTTCTGGGTTAGTGGAGTCTGTAACCTGAAGCGTATGTAACCTGAAGCGTATGTAACCTGAGGTACCACTGTAGTCGAGTTTCTACCCCATAATGTTAATTTTAATCTTATCCAAATTTCCATTTATTTCTTAATTTCATCCCAAGTTTTTTTATAATTATCTTCAAACAAATTTATATTTTTCATTGATATTTGAATTCCTAAATATTTAACTTTTTAAAAAAATTGTAATCTGAATTTTTCTACCAGTTTCTTTTTCTCCTGTTCTCCCATATTTTTAACCATTAATTTTTTTTCTCCTGGTTAAGTGCAAAGCCTGAGACTTTTCCAAAAAAAAATCATTTTTTCTAAAATATTTGCAATGCTTTCTTTTGGATTTTCTACCATCAGCACTAAATCACCAGCAAATGCCATTAGTTTATATGCTTTCTCACCCAAAGATATTCCCTTTATTTCTTGATCTGATCTTATGTCTTGATTTAATATTTCTAAGACTAGGATAAACAGTAGCGGGGAGAGTGGGCATCCCTGCCTAGTACCTTTCTCTATTTTAAAAAACTCAGTCATATTGTTGTTTATTATTAAACTTGCTTCTTGATCATAGATTGCTTTTAAACCTCTTGTGAATTGTTCTCCCATTTCCATCTGTTCTAAGATTTTCTTCAAAAATTTCCACAAAACTTTATCAAACACTTTTTCCTCATACACAAATATAAAAGCCACTTTCTTGTTCGGCTTCATATCTAAATATTCAATCATATCTATCACAATTCTTACGTTACCACTCATTTTTATTCCTGGTAAGAACCTTGCCTGCTCTCTGTTCCTGTTATAGGACCCATGCCAAGTTCATAGGACCATGGTCATGCATGAAACACCCAACACTTGCCTGTGCTTGAGATGGAGAAGAAGAGTTGTGGGAGTTTGTTGTTTGGTCTTCTACTGAGTCTTCCACTTCCAATTCGTCCAGTGGTTCTGTCAATGTCACTTACATTTCCCTTCTTGTAGACCTGAACACCTGATCTCAGTGTATTGGCCAGCCATGTGTAGAGCACTTGGTGGTCTGCCATACATGGCTGGTGGGCTGTGTTCAGGTCCATGAAACATACATTGTGCAGGCCTATTGTACTTTCTCACTGGGGAAGCCTTCGGAGGTTGATCTTCCACTGCAGGCATCGCATGGGGTGGGGATGCACAGATTCATGTACGTGTTTGTGTGGACTCTTACCAAATTTGAGCCAGGAGCTGCTGATATCAGACTGTCTGATGTTCATATTAATGATTTCCTTCAGGTTTTCTTCTTTACATATTGACTTTTTAATATGGCAGTTCACTGGTTAAAGCATTTTAACTGATTGATTGTTTGCCTTTTAATAGTTCTAATTTAAGTGAATATACACATTATATAACCTAGTGCATGAAAGTGTCTTTTTAATGTACCAAAGGATACATGAGAACCTAACCTTTCATTCCATATTACTGGGACTGTATTAAATTCCTGTGAGCTTTGGTTTGTTTGTTTTTGTTTGTTTTGTTTTTTTTTTTTTTTTAGCATGAAATAACATTTGGGGGGGGGACACAAAATGCTACCTGAAGACCAGGACTAGCTAAAATCCAAGTTTCTTTACACAATGCTTTTCTTCCTTTGCAGCTATGGTTTGTGGGTTCAGGGGGGAGGTCTCTCACATCTCTATTGCTTTATTTTGTGCTCCCACTAATCCTCTCTCTCTCTCCCCTTGTCTCACTCACTCACAATAACACACCCATTACCAGGGCGTTTTTTCAGCTGGAACTTGCTAGCACTCAGTTCCGGCCCCTCTCAGGTGGGCTCCATTGCCATTATGAGAGAACAAAGGAGGTGTTATGGGTGAGTTCTGGCACCTCTTGTTATAGAAAAATAGCCCTGCCCATTACACTTGTTTGAAGGCTGGCATTCTTTTCTTTTTAAAAAGTTCAGGGATCTGCAAAATCACTGCTGCATTCAAAAGTTATAAAACCAATACTGAAAGAATCAGGGTTTGTTTAAAGTCTCTCCAATCTGCCCTGCCCTCCATTCCTTGTCCCTTTCCACCTGTTGAGACGTTTTCGCAGTGGGATAGCAAACAGTCCCTTGGGAGCAGCCCCAGCTGTTAGGAATGGAAAACAAAGCCAAAGTTTGCAAAGAAGCTGTGTGCGCATGCGTGTTTGCTTTTAGATCAGTGAAATAAATGACCACAGTGACCACATGCCCACCAGTTCTGGAGCTCTGTACACAAACCCAAAAGGCAGGTGGTTGGTGGGCAACATATTGGTCCCATTGATCCTACATTGGGGTTAGTTCTTCAAACCAGCAACTCTGCTTTTTTCCCTAGAAGCCAAATAATTTGGCCTTGTCTGGCTTCATATCACTTGGATTTTCTTCACACAGTAGTGTACCTAGATTGAGCCAACAGTGACTCCTCCCTTGCCCATAAGCTGGACAGGGTGATAAAGTGGGTAAAGGTCATCTATAAATAACAATTAAGATGAGGTTCTCTTGCTTAGAGGCTTTCAGTTGGAGCCAAAGAACTCTGAGCAGAAATAAAATTGCCAACTAGTATTACTCTGTAGCGCAGATTGTTGTGCAACCTAATTTGAGTTCATTTGTTGTATTTTACGTATTCCCCACCCCTTCAACAGACTTCCAAGGGAGCTTTCAAAAAGTCAAGATTACAAGAAAACAGATAAGAGCAAGAACTTTAGAACATGATAAAAGCAGTCACTGCAATTAAAATGAATACCAAGCAGTGCAAAAACAATGTATAGAGCATTTTAAATCCTGAGAAAATACAAAGGTCTTTTCCTGGCACAGAAATGGTCTTGTGTTGTGCCTTCCTGGGACAGCACTCTGCACTGGGCAAGCCCTTTGCCCTGTAGCCCCTCCATCTGCCATCCATCAAAGAAGGGATGCTGCTTCATGCTCCAAAGGAAGCATTTTATGTACTTATTTATTGTGTGCGCACGCTGCACCTTTATTTATTTATTTTTTTAAAAGGTTGCAGTGTGGTGTTTCACTTTTTCCATGCACAGTAAAAACAGCCTCCGGGGAATGGAAGATGTCTCCCTCATGGGAAAGGGCATCTTTTGACCCAACCATAAATGCAGGCAGAAGCCATTAGGATTTCCCTATGCTTACAGCCTAACATTTTACACAAATAGCCAGTCTTTGGTGACATAAACAGAAGCATCATGGGAAGTAATAGTTGCACCCTGTGTGTAACTAGGGTTGCCATGTGTCCTCTTTTTCCAAGACATGTCCTATTTTTCAGGGATAGAATTTGAGACAAATTGCATTTATTTGCTCTGAATGGCCATCATAGCATCCTCTTTGTTGCTCTTCAAAATATGGCAGCCCTAATACTATGTTCATTTTTTAAAAAAAAGATATTTATTGCGATTTTCAAACAATACAACAAACCTCACACTCAAAGCTGAAACAAAAAAAGGACTAAAATAAAAGAAAAAAAATACCATCACAATCAATCGATCAAGCAAAAACAGAAAAATACAACACGAAACATAAAAAAAGGAATAGACCTAAGAGAGAAAAAATCACATATATCCAGTTTCTTACCCATTATTTTCATATCCTTCTTTCCTGACTTCCTCACATCTCCTTTTTCTGTGTTCCCTTTTTACACAATCATATTCAGCAATGCCTAACCTTTTTTCAGATCTTATTCTGTATTGTAAAGGTAAAGGTAAAGGTACCCCTGCCCGTACGGGCCAGTCTTGACAGACTCTGGGGTTGTGCGCCCATCTCACTTAAGAGGCCAGGGGCCAGCGCTGTCCGGAGACACTTCCGGGTCACGTGGCCAGCGTGACATTGCTTCTCTGGTGAGCCAGAGCCGCACACGGAAACGCCGTTTACCTTCCCGCTGGTAAGCAGTCCCTATTTATCTACTTGCACCCGGAGGTGCTTTCGAACTGCTAGGTTGGCAGGCGCTGGGACCGAGCAGCGGGAGCGCACCCCGCCGCAGGGATTCGAACCGCTGACCTTTCGGTCGGCAAGTCCTAGGCGCTGAGGCTTTAACCCACAGCGCCACCTGCATCCCCTATTCTGTATTGTACCTTTCATCTATTATGTCTCCAATTTTTCCCCTTATAACCTCTTACTTAAGTTTGACATAATGATATTCTAACTTTTCAACCTTATTTCTCATAAAACATTTTTACATATTCCTTTCAACTACAGTGGTGCCTCGCAAGACGAAATTAATTCGTTCCGCAAGTCTTTTCGTCTTGTGAGTTTTTCATCTTGCGAAGCACGGTTTCCCATAGGAATGCATTGAAAATCAATCAATGCGTTCCTATGGAAACCGCCTTCAGACCAGGTCCGCCTTCTGAAGGCCGGCGGGGGGCGAAAGTCTTTGCTTACCCCCCCCCACCTGCCTTCCCGGGAGAGCGGAGACTTCTCCGCTGTCCCGGGGCGATTTAAAAGCCCCCGGGAAGGCAGGAAGGGGGGACAAAGACTTTTGCCCCCCGCCAGCCTTCAGAAGAGGTCCTGGACCTCTTCTGAAGGCCGGCGGGGGGCAAAAGTCTTTGCTCCCCCCTGCCTGCCTTCCCGGGAGAGCGGAGAAACGCCGTCCAGGACCTCTTCTGAAGGCGGGCGGGGGGCAAAAGTCTTTGCTCCCCCCGCCTGCCTTCAAAAGCCATCCGGGATAGCGGGAAGCGCTTCCCTGCTATCCCGGACTGCTTTTAAAATGCTGGCGGTGGGGAGCAAAGCCTTTCGGCCCCCGCCGGCCTTCCTGGACCTCTTCTGAAGGCCGGAGGGGGGGAAAGGCTTTGCTCCCCACCGCTAGCATTTAAAAGAGGTCCCCGGAGATTTCCCTATGGGCTTTCTTCTTGCGAAGCAAGCCCATAGGGAAATTCGTTTTGCGAAGCGCCTCCAAAATGGAAAACCCTTTCGTCTAGCGGGTTTTTCGTCTTGCGAGGCGTTCGTCTTGCGGGGCACCACTGTATGTCACTAATGCCATATTGTCCTTGTATCCTGCATCACTTTAACATTCAAATATTTTGCAATGTTTTTGCAAGTAGTCTTTAAATTTCTTCCAATCCTCTTCCGTTTGCTCTTCTCCCATGTCTCGGATTCTGCCAGTCATTTCTGCCAATTCCATGTAGTCTATCAGTTGCATCTGCCATTCTTCCAGAGTGGGTAGATCTTGTGTCTTCCAGTACTCCTAATACTATGTTCAGTTCCACTGAACAGACTGGTTTGCCTGTGCTGGGCTGAGACGGCATACATGGGGTGTGCAACAAAGATGAGGGGGGAGCTGAATGTTGGTGTCACCCAGGGCACTGCTGAAGCCCAAAGTGTGCCACTGAACTGAATCTGGAGTATTGTGTCCAGTTCTGTATTTTTTTATTTTATATTTTAAATATGTTTATTAACAATTTCAACATAACAAATTATCAAACCATATAATCACTTACCTTAATTTTCCCCCTTTTCCTCTCCCTTTCATCCTTCCCTCCCCCCCCCAGACTTCCCTCAGCTCCTCTCTCTGATTTCTCAGCACATATTGTTCTCTGCATGTTATAAAATTGTACATATCCTTACATGTTATGTTACATCTAGCATGTTATCAACCAATAAATTTGTGTATGTTTATTCAAAACCTGCCAAGGAGTCCAGTTCATTTTGTTGTCTTTTTAGATAATTTGTTAAAAGCTCCCATTCTTCCTTAAAGTCACAGTTCTCCTTGTCCTGCAATTTATATGTCAATTTAGCCAACTCTGCATAGCTCATCAATTTTTCTTGCCACTATTCTTTCGTTGGGATTTCCTCATACTTCCATCCTTGTGCTATCAAGACTCTTGCCGCTACTGTAGTGTACACAAATAAATTCTTTGTTTTTCTGGGCAGATCTTGTCCTACAATCGCTAACAAAAATGCTTCTGTTTTTTTTTTTTTACAAATGTCATTTTAAACATTTTTTTCAATTCATTGTATATCATTTCCCCAATTTTTTAAATTTCTCTACATTCCCACCACATATGATAAAAAGTCCCTTCTTTTTCTTTACATTTCCAACATATATTTGACCCGGTTTTATACATTTTTGCAATCTGTACTGGTGTAATATACCATATATACATCATTTTCATGTAATTTTCTTTCAAGAGAGAACAATCTGTAAATTTCAAGTTTACTTTCCACAGTTTTTCCCAATCCTCGAATTGTGCATTATGTCCTATATCCTGTGCCCATTTGATCATAACCAATTTGACCTCCACATCTTTTGTTTCCCATTCTAGCAAAATACTATATGCTTTCTTCAGCAGCTTCCCTTCTTCTTCTATAACTTCCTTTTGAAATCTAGAAGTTGTATAACTAAACCCTTTCTTCTTATCTTGCTTGTACATCTCATGTAATTGTCTGTAGTGTAACCAACTCTGAAAATGGTCTTTAATTTCCTCATAGTCTTTTTTAGCTTCCATTTCCCTTCTTGATCCTTCAACAATTCTCTATATGTAGGACACTTCCCTTTTTTGCCAAGCGGTTTGAGTAATGAAGCTTCAATTGGTGATACCCACCAGGGTGTTTTTTGTTCTATTAAGTCTTTATATCTCTACCACACCCTCATTAGTGATCTCCTAATTATATGATTGTAGAATCCTTTGTGGACTTTCCCTTTCCCACACCATAAGGATGCATGCCATCCAAATCTATTATCATGACCTTTCAAATCTAATGCTTATTCCATTTCCAGTTTTATCCAGTCCCTAATCCATACCAAACATGCAGCCTCGTAATACAATTTAAGGTCTGGGAGGGCAAACCCACCTCTTTCTTTTATATCTGTAAATATCTTATGTTAAATCCTTGGCCTTTTGCCCCCCCCCCCGACAAACTTCTAAATATCCTTCTGTCATTTTTTGAGGCAATCATCTTTCACCATTACTGGGACTGTCTGGAACAGAAAGAGCATTTTTGGCAATACATTCATTTTTATTGCTGCTATTTTTCCTAATAGGGAAAAGTTCATTCTGCTCCATATTTCTAAATTCCTTTTTATCTCAGACCACATTTTTTCATAATTGTCTTTGTAAACATTTATGTTTTTTGCTGTTAACCAAATCTCTAGGTATTTTACTTTTTTATGAGTTCTGGATGCTGTGTTTAAAGAAAGACATTGATGCACTGGAGCACGTCTGGAGACAGGTGACCAGGATGCTAGGAGGTCTGAAAACTACCTTGTAAGGAATGGTTAAAGAAATGGGTATGTTTAGCCTGAATAAAAGAATGTTAAGTGGAGACATCATGGCTGTCTTCAAACATCTGGAGGGCTGGCACAGAGAAAATGAAGCAGCGATTTATTTATTTTTAGGGTTATCTGTGAATTTGCTAAACGAGAATCATGAACCTAAAATGAGGTTTCTTCTCAAGTGAGGTTATTCAGAAGGCAGAACTAGAACCAATGGGTAGAAATGGCTGGGAAACAGATTTCAGATAAATCCAATGGTAGGAATGGAACAGGCAGCCTTAGGATGTGGTGGGCTCTTCTTCTCTTGAGGTGCTTAAGCAGAGGCTTGTATTATATTATATTTATTATATTATATTATTATAATTATTTCAATTATAGAAAATAAAGTGATGAAAGAGAAGGAAAGGGGGAAAGTGCAAAAATACATTAAGAAAAATGTGGTATAAATCAGATACATTTCCATTCCTTTTTATATAGATGTATAAATAATATTATTGTCCTAATCTATGTATGATTATTAATAACTATATTCTGTATAAGCTCATTCCAAATGTCAATATATTTGTCCAAATGAAGTCTGTGTCTATAAGCAATCTGTTCATATGTTGTGAGTGTTGTCATCATTAATCTATTGATTTGAGGTGATCATATATTTATTATTCCAGATCATCAATACCAGTCTTTTGGCTGGTATGTTTTGGAACATAGAATCCACTTTCACTGTCCAGTTGTCAGTTTCCAAACAATAGGTATATAATTCAACATAATATTTTCCTCTGAAAACCCTTTTCCTCACAGTTACATTTATACAGTCCATTTACACACATTTATTCATTGAAGGATGATCTATGATAAAATCAGTCCTAAATTGAAGGCCAATATTGTTAGATCTGCACTTCTGAAGCCCCATTCCATATAGCTGTTTTTAACTGATCTCTTTTAATTTCTCTTATCAGTTTTTACTCTTCCATTACCTATGTTTAATCAAGTATTCTATGTATATGTTTTAATCTACATTTGGTTCTTGCTCCCATTTATTTAATAATCATCCCCTTAGAGATACTGTTTGCTATTTATTTAGATGTCTTGCTTATGCTGGTCTGTGACCAAAATAAAGTACAGTGGTACCTCGGGTTAAGAACTTAATTCATTCCAGAGGTCCGTTCTGAACCTGAAACTGTTCTTAACCTGAGGTACCACTTTAGCTAATGGGGCCTCCCTCTGCTGCCGCGCAATTTCTGTTCTCATCCTGAAGCAAAGTTCTTAACCCGAGGTACTATTTCTGGGTTAGTGGAGTCTGTAACCTGAAGCGTCTGTAACCTGAAGCATCTGTACAGTGGCGTAGCGTGGGTTGTCAGCACCCGGGGCAAGGCAAGTAATTTGCGCCCCCTAACCCGTGGATTTGTGCCCCCTAACCCTAACCCCCAGATGTTGCGCCTGGTGCGGCCGGCCCCCTCTGCACCCCCCACGCTACGCCACTGCATCTGTAACCTGAAGCGTATGTAACCCAGGATACCACTGTATGCATTTATACAGTCCAGCATTTTCTCCCAAAACCTAGGGAGTAAAAATAGATGTTTCAAAGAGGCATAAACCTTATTACATCTCCAACAAAGAACTACATTAGAGAGTCCTTTTTTATACATGCATAATGGAGTCCATTAAATTTTAAGTATTATTTTCTGTTGTATAAGGCATAATTTAAGATCCATCAATACCATGGTTAGAGAAGCTAAAACATTTTCTCATTGACAAGATAGTACTGGAAGATCCCATTCTTTATTCCAATCATTTCTTAAAGTCTGCATATCAAACTTGTTTATTGATAATAAATATCTATAGAAAGTGATCGCTATTTTTATTTTTATTTCTAGTTTCAAAAGTTTCAAAAGATTTATCCAATTCTTTCAATATCTCTGATGTCTCAGAAGCTGAAAAAGCTGCCGGTTTGTTAGAAGATGTCATAGCTGTAGATATTTCCAGTGCGCTGCATCTGACAGATCACATTTACCTCAATATACATATACAACTCATCCTCCTCATCGATCAGTTGGTCCAAAGTCAATGCACCTGCTTCCATCCATTTTTTCTGTATTGCCATCTTTTTCCATTTTTTTAAAATAGGATTTCCCCACCAAGTTAGTTTAGTACGAGAAAGTGGATGAAATTTGTATTTTATTATCCTTAAAGGCCCACAACAATTCTTAAGCTGTTTTAGTTCTGATTCCTTTGACTGAGTTGCAGAGCTGGCTTCTGCAACAGTCACAGAAATTGCTACTTTTACGGCACTGGTGCCATGTGTTGATCTCTTTTTAAAAACAAGTTAATCTGTTCAGTGGCAGTTTTAATCTGCAGGTTGCAACTGTGTCTTCTCTTTCTTTCGGATTTGGCTTTTGCAAAAAGCAAAACATCCCAAAACAGGCTTCTGAGAAACTGATATCATCAGGGAATATGTTCCTAAATAGACGGCATGTGCTTTAGGCATACCTAAGAACTGACCCAGTTGTTGTTTGTAACAAATGGTTTTGGAGCAGCCTTCAAATGTCTGGGATATGTTTGATGGTATGTGCAACAATGTGCAACATGTGCACTACTGACAGTCGTCCTCTGTTACTAAAGTGCTTATTGCAGGTACAAATGTGCTTTGTAACACTGAAGAAAACAAAAAAGGGATTTTTTGTATGTGATATCATGCATTATACACAGCTGTCATTCCAAATGCACCTAAAGATGGAACCATGTGCTATAACGATGCTATATAGACCTCTGAGTTGAGTAGAGTCATTCTAAGTTTGTTCAAGGCAGACTTGGGACATGAAATATGAAACCCAAATTAATTTTTTGGCTGTACTGTATAGACATAATGCTGATCCCTGCACAAATACTGCCCAAGTCCTGACACTCTTCTTCCCTCTTTACCGGTAAGTTACTCTTTTTTCTTTTCCTCCAAGCATGAAAAGTATTAGTGCTATTCTGAGAAGAATTCCTTAATCCTACACATACACAAAATCCCTTTGGACTCTGGATTACATCTTCAACAAGCACCTTGACAGCTGTGAATATATAATTCATATTAAAAGCCCTTAGACATATGACAGTGATTTTCTGCAGCATTTTAAGGGCAGGTTTTCATGTATGTAAAAAATAAAAATGGGTCTGGTTTGAGAAAATATTTCTAAAAATAGTCACATTCCTTTAATTTGCTTTATGGTTGTGATGTGTGACTGGAGTGAATAGAATTGGAACCTCAACAAATCAGTAATCTGATGCAAATTACTGGATTTTTTTCCAGTTCTCCTAACTCACTACAATATGAAATGGAAGCTTTCAGAAATCCTCTTCAATTTTTTTTACCACTTTTCTATCAGAATTGGTTCCTGAAGGACCTCAGGGCAATTAAAATACAATACAAATGATAATTCAAATACAATACAAACTTCTGCTTGGGGGAGAAGATTGTCAGCGGGGCCCAAATCCAGGCATGATGAAGGTGTGCTCAGCTGTTGCTTCCCCTTGTCTCTGGCCTTGATTCTAGTAGTTGAAAGGAGGAGGATTTTTGCCTGGAAGAGGATTCAGACTGCTTAGAAGCCTAGAATCAGAGAACTGTAGAGTTGGAAGCTACCTTGAGGGTCATCTAGTCCAACTCCCTGCAATGCAGGAATCTCATCTATATCACCCATGACAAGTGGCCATCCAATCTCTGCTGAAACCCTCTAAGCAACGAGAATCCACCACCTTTTAAGGTAGTATGTTTCATTATCCAATAGCTCTTATGGACAGAAGTTCTTCCTGATGCTTAGCTGGAATCTCCTTTCATGTAACTTGAATCCGTTGGTTCAGGTCCTACCCTCCAGAGCAGGAGAAAACAAGCTTGCTCTGTCCTCCATGGGACAGCCCTTCAGATATTTGAAGATGAGTATCATCTCTCAGTCTTCTCTTTTCCGGGCTAAACATACACGGTCCTTCAACCAAGCTTCTTGTAAGGCTTGGTTTCCAGACCCTTCATCCTCCGCACGTGTTCCAGCTTGTCAATATCGTTCTACAATTGTAGTGCCCACAATTTTACACAGTACTGCAGGTACTGTGAGTCTGGAAAAGCCTATGTCCCAGCTGGAGGATCCTTTGGAAAAGATTGTAAGTCATGAACCAGCTTGGCAAACATTTCAGCAAGAGCTATGCTCCTGTGCTTGTTCAATTCCAACTTCAGCAGCTGACTTGAGGGCTCTGGACTCAGAACCACAGAAGATAAAAGCTAAGGGGATTCACTGCAGAGCTGTGGTTATTTCTGAAGGGCACAGACTTCCTACGTTTTCACTTTCCATCAAAAGGAAGTTTCCTGTGTGCCTTGGACTGGTTCACTAGATTACAAATAACTTGAAAACTGGATGGTATGTTGAAGGAAGTTGGCCATGTTTTGCTTGCTTCTGGGCTAGACTATGTTTGGCTGGAGAGTTATTTTATTTATCAGCATATGTGCTATGAACTTTCTACACACACGCACATATATATCATGCTCATTGTAAATCAGCAAGAGGCAGTGTTCCAGTTCAATAGCACATTCCAGCCAGCATAAGAGGCTGCAAAGAGCACAGAGAGGAAGGCCAGTGAAGAGGTGTGTCCTGGGGAAAGGACTAGATAGAGAGGCATGAAAGTGCCCCTTCCCTCCCCACTCCACCATGGCCTGAGGTTATTGATATTGTACCACCTTTATTTGCTTAGAACAGGGATGGGCAACTTGCAGCCCTTGACTAGTTTCATGCAGGGGACAAGTCAGGAAATCAGGGATACAGGGTGACACAACTAAAGAGAAAGAAAGGGAGTGCCTCGCTCACTTCCGGCTCATGAATGGTATCCCAAACTCTCTTCAGTTCTTGGGGCGGGGGGAGGGGAGGGAGCTATTGCCCAGCTCCAGCCTTGGATAATGTTGAAGTAAGGCATAGGGACGCAGGTGGCGCTGTGGGTTAAAGCCTCAGCGCCTAGGACTTGCCGATCGAAAGGTCGGCGGTTCAAATCCCTGCGGCGGGGTGCGCTCCCGTCGTTCGGTCCCAGCGCCTGCCAACCTAGCAGTTCGAAAGCACCTCCGGGTGCAAGTAGATAAATAGGGACCGCTTACCAGCGGGAAGGTAAACGCGTTTCCGTGTGCGGCTCTGGCTCGCCAGAGCAGCGATGTCACGCTGGCCACGTGACCCGGAAGTGTCTCCGGACAGCGCTGGCCCCTGGCCTCTTGAGTGAGATGGGCGCACAACCCCAGAGTCTGTCAAGACTGGCCCGTACGGGCAGGGGTACTTTTACCTTTACCTTTAAGGCATTTAACTGATGCCAGCCTAGCAGAAGTAGCTCACTGAGTCCTTTCTTCAGTGCACATTTTTAGCTGTAATTCACTGAAGAATTGGCGGTGAGAAATCATTTATATAATTATAGTCCCAGAACCTGAAGCATCCGCCCACAGGCACAGTTTCACCACTTGCTGTGTGCTTTGTTACAATGATTTACTATCTAACTCTTCACTCTGAGGGCTTTCCGAGCTACTTATGTACCAATTCAATTCAGAAAATAAATGTGTCTCAGCTATCAGAAAGCAATGTTTTGTGATTATGAAATGTTTTTGGCTCTGGTAGTGTACTTGAGACATAGTTTGTCCTGATTCTAATGGTGATGGGTTATGTTTTGTATCTGCATTGAGGGAAATGCTGGTACAGATCCAGCTTAGCTACCACAGAATCGTGAGTTTACAAGGCTGAACGCAGCCCAAATAAATGTGGGCCTAATTTATTTAATGATATTTCAAGTTAGGAAAGTGAACATTGAGACCAGATGTTTGCACTGTATTTTTGCTGGAAAGTACACAGCTGCACAGAGGGGACGCGGGTGGCGCTGTGGGTTAAGCCACAGAACCTAGGACTTGCCGATTAGAAGGTCGGCGGTTCGAATCCCCACAATGGGGTGAGCTCCCGTTGCTCGGTCCCTGCTCCTGCCAACTAGCAGTTCGAAAGCATGTCAAAGTGCAAGTAGATAAATAGGTACCACTCTGGTGGGAAGGTAAACAGCGTTTCTGTGTGCTGCTCTGGTTTGCCAGAAGTGGCTTAGTCATGCTGGCGACATGACCCGGAAGCTGTACGCCGGCTCCCTCAGCCAGTAAAGCGAGATGAGCCCACAAACCCAGAGTCGGCTATGACTGGACCTAATGGTCAGGGGTCCCTTTACCCTTTACCTTTACACAGCTGCACAAGCTATCATGATGAATACAGAAGCTGTGTATGTCCTCCCTCAATATTTTGGAAATTCTCTAGCTCTGCTGCTATAGATATATATTTATTTTACAAAAATCCAACCTAAAATAAATACTATCTGTCTATGCTAAGATTGAAAAAGGATGTCAGGACTTTGAAAGCTCTTCCTTCAAGCTGTCAGACATTGGTTCAGAGATGGGGGGGGCAGGAGAGTGGTCCAAAACGGGCAGTAAACTTGACTTGTCAGGTTTGCTAGGGAAACAGAATGCCCGAGGCAAAGGAGTCAAGGCACCTTTGCTTGGCTAGTGGAAGACATGGCTCAAGAGACAAACACACAGCTTACAAAGGCATCTGTGTTGTTACAATTTTAGGGTAAACCCTGGAAATGAATAAATTCTAGGATTGTAATTATTTGGTGTGGGAAGGGAGAAATATAAGCTGCAGAGGAATTCCTGGGTAGCCTGGCCAAGCTGGGGCCATTAAGGTAAGGTTACCAGACGTCCCCATTTCCTGGGGACAGTCCCTGGATTTACTAATCAGTCCCCATACAAAATCCATTAAAGTTGAAAAGTGTCCCCAGATTCACTGAAAAAAATCTGGTAACCCTACATTAAGGGAACAATACAGGGCCATTGAGGGGCATTGCCAATGCAAGAGATCTCCCCCCATACACACCTTCCCTGAGGTGTGAGCAGAGACAGGGGTTTGAAAGGTTATCAAGGAAATGGGGTATGCATTTTTAAAAAATATTTTTTTATTAAGGATTTCATTGTTTACAAAAATACATGCATTGTCTCTTTTTTCAAGCTGTGTTTTCTACAGATCAGTTTCATTTGTTGTGAGACATTAGTGTTGCATACAGAATTAGTTTAGGGGAAAAGAGGGGGAGTGGTGAGTGGGGTGGGGTGGGGTGGTTGTGCTTCTATTCTACTTAGTGTATGTGTGGGGTTTTGTGTTGTGTTACTTGTATGGGCACTCCTATTATTCGCTTGTTGTATTTCCTTGGTAGTGAGAGAGGTTAGGGGTGGCCTAGAGTGTGGTTGGTTGGTGTGGTTGGTTGTCTTTGATTGGCTGTAGTGAGATTTGGTTTTTTGTGTGAGTGGGGTGTATGTCTGTGTATTTTTGGATCAGGTTAGCCAGATTGATTCGTATGCTGTTGGCAGATTATCGTCGTTTTCTTGTTGGGCTGTGTATTTGATAAAGGGTAACCATACCGGGGTGAAGGCGTTTTCTTCTATTTGTCCCCATGTCAGTTTCAGCTTATTGGTTAGTTTTTCTAAGAAGGCTGTTCCCCATACTATTTGGTACCATTGGTCCATGCTTACTCCTGACAGGTCTCTCCAGTGTCTGGCTATGATGCTTCTGGCTGCTGAGAGTAGGTGGGTTATGAGCTCTTTATGATGTGAGATTATTGTCTTGGAAGATGTTTAGTAGGGCCAGTTCTGGGGTGACTTCTAATACTTGTTTAGTTATTTTGCATATTTCTTGTATGACTGATTTCCCAGAGAGTTGGATTTGGGGGCATTTCCACCACATGTGGAAGTATGTGCCTGTGAAGGTGCATCCTCTCCAACATTTTGGTGAGGTTCCTGGATGTATTAGCGCTAGTTTCCATGGTGTTAGGTATCATCTGTAAGTGACAGAAAAAGGGTTTTCTGAGAGGAAGAAATGGAAAGAAGGGCTGGTATTCATCTTGGGAAAGGCTGGCTACAGGCAGATTACACTGCTGCCTCTGGGTATGACCATGCTGTAAGATCTGGACTCCCTCCATGCAGACTGAAGGTATAAATAGGTGAATAAACCATATTTCTTAAAGCATGACAGTCTCCGCTGTGCCTCTCTATTCTCCAAAGACCTTGTGTGTGTGCCTGGGACCCCATGGGCTCTTACCACCACTCGACAGAGAGAGTGGCAGCATCGGGCTTTTGTAATACCATAATATAAGAATGTCCTACATCTGGTTATATATATATGTTTGTTTGTTTGAAATTTTGCAACAACTTTGCCCCCTCCCCTCAAAAAGCTTTTGTGTCTGGATTTTCACTTTTTGAAATATGACAACCCTACTATAACAGAAGAGCCAGTTCCCAATGCTCTGTCTTTTTGTCAGTATCTAGCATAGTCACGACAGCGCATCAATGAGGCTGGCTTTGGAAGAGAAGAGGGAAAAGAATTGCTTTCCTAGTTTTGGAGGCAAAGGCATAGCTTGGGAGAGCTGCCTGGGTATGTCCTTCCTTCCCCCTCATTCATGCTAGGGAGAAGGAAGAAATGCCACTATAGGATATTTGGAAGGGGAGGGGTGGGCAAGGGGTACAAGACTGCAAGGGCCCTTCCCTTCACCCTGGGGCAGTTACCTCATTTTAGATGGTGGGCTACTGTAATGTTAACACTACTGTCTCAGCTCTGAAATGGGAGGGTGGAACAGAGACAAAAAAACCTGTATTGAATTTTCTGAGGTGAGTGGCAAAACCTATATTTATGTCTGCAGGAAAGAAAGTTGTTGGGCAGTCAAACCTGTTCCATCAATATGTGTCAGTTTGCAAGATGCGTCATTAATGTCAGTTGGGAGCCAAGAGTTGACAGCAAGAACTTGTCATAATGAGACCAGCAAATAGTTTAATCATGGCAAATATTTGTTTAAGCCGAGGTGAGGTGTTTGTCACAAATTTGTCCCTGAAGAAATACCTAGGCCTGTGTCAGGAGGACTGCTATTTGCTTAGTGTTACTGTGATTTAGGATTACCAAATTAAAGCTGGTAACTGTTAAATGTATCTCTCGGATTCATAGGTGAAGAATTTGAGTATGATCTTCCCAAATAAAAAAGAGCCAAAGGATCATAGCAGCTGGGGCTAGTTTTGGAAAGAGGCACATGGATTTAGTAGTTGCAAGTTGCCCTTGCATGGGCGCACCAAGAATAACTGCAGCAGCAGCAGCAGGGGACAAAGTACAGGAAGGATCGCTGCAGGACGTGAGTTACAACAGGATGGAAAAGGCACCACTTTTGGTGAATGGTTGTCAAGAGGAACAAAACAAGCTTCAAGCTCCAAGCATCATGGCTATGAGTCTGCAGTGTAGATGAAGTCTTCTGGGAACCAATCAGAGTTTCCTTTCCGGAGCTGTCCAGACATGGGGACAAAGAGGAGTAATGCAGGAAGAGTTGCAGCCGAGGAATGCTGGGGATGGCAGGATAGGTGTACAACAGTAATAATTTTGGGGATCCTGTCTTACAGCTGCTTTAGGTTGTCCAGTTCCACATTTGGTAGGATGTTCTCAGGGCAGCCTTTTAGAGGATGTAGCTGCACCTGCTGTATGGTATGTGGCTTCTACCAAAAGAAAAGAAGAACGCCTCCTCCTTTTCTCTCCCCTGGCAACATTTTGCATTGTGCTGTTTTGCATTGCTTGAGGCTTCCTTCTACTTCCCTGTGTGATTCTGGCCCACGCATGCATTGTTCACATATGCACCAATGCTGCATTCTCTCGGGAAGAGGCCCATGACCTCACATCCGCTTCCTTCAACAGCAGTGCATTCTTCATTCTTGTCTGTGAAGCAGGTCACCATGTGTAAGAGCTACAAATGATTGGAGCACCTGGTGTCCCATTTGCACACAGCAGGAATTTGGCTGTTGGAGTTGCTTCATAAACAGCCATGTTTAATGTATGGTTATCAAAGGAAGCAACTATGATGCTGGGCTCCCATCATCTTACATGCAAGTAGCACATATGTAGGGCTATAAAGGTAAAGGTAAAGGGACCCTGACCATTAGGTCCAGTTGTAGCCAACTCTGGCTTTATTGGTCGAGGGAGCTGGCATACAGCTTCCAGGTCATGTGGCCAGCATGACTAAGCCGCTTCTGGCGAACCAAAGCAGCGCATGGAAACGCCGTTTACCTTCCCGCTGGAGCAGTACCTATTTGTCTACTTGCACTTTGACATGCTTTTGAACTGCTAGGTTGGCAGGAGCAGGACAGAGCAACGGAAGCTCACCCCATCGCGGGGATTCCAACCGCCGACCTTCTGGCAAGCCCAAGGGGCTCAGTGGTTTAACCCACAGCGCCACCTGTGTAGGGCTATAGTGAATGTCATTACACCCTAACACTATTTAGCTAGTCAGATTCAGCTGTGTGCTGGCATAAGTGAAGGCAAACAAAACTAATTAAAAGAGAACATACTGTTTCCTGCACTAAATAATCAGGAAGCTAATGGCAAATGAAACCTATTTAGTGCTATGTCTGCTGAGCAGGTAAACAATTTCATTTATTTTTCAATGATCACAAAGTGGGAGTATCTTGTTGTTGATGAAAAAACAATACCCCTCCTCCGCCTTCCAGCACACCCCTTCTTACAATATCACCCAACCAAATTGTTAAGTATCTATTGTTTCATCTCACACTTGCTTTCAAACCTGCTGCCATGCCTTGTTCTTTTCTCTGCTACAAGGAATAAATCCTTGACATTATGTGAACTGCTAGTCCTGGAAGATGAGATGACCTGCTGTTTTATCCTATGGGGGCAGCACATTCTCAGATTTTGCTCACTGCTGTGTCATGCCTTTCTCATTGTCACTGCCATGCCTGTACTTTATTAATCTGCAGAAGCTGTAGCCTGATACTGTTCTACTTGGATCGGATTTGAGTTAATTGGGCATCTGGCTTGTTGAAATTGTTACTAGAGCAGTCAAAACTGGAAATGTACACAAGAGCTCCCTCCCACCCCAAAACAAAAAATAACAATGGGAATCTAGTTTAAGTTAGGGAGTTGAAAAGGAAGAAATAGGGTAGTGGGGGATTAGGGAAGACAGCCTGGGGCAGGGAGGGTAGACTTTCAAGTCAGGAGGCTTTGCTCCTTCCCCATCGCTCTGTGCAACGCAAGTGATGAGAAATGCAGCACATTATCTGAACAGTCTAAGCCATTTGCATGTTGTTCAAAGGCTGAAGAGAAGGCTGCTTTAAATCCAAAGGGTGAAGGGGGTCAGTGAGGGAGGGAGGAAGCAGAGAAGGGGGGAAGCAGAAAGAGTGAAATGCAGAGGGGTGTTTTTATTCATAGCCAGGATTAACCCTCTCTCCTCCAGTTCCTGGCAGTGATAAATGCCTGGCCTGACAGATCCTGTCAGGTCCTGCACACAGTGCCCCCCCCCCCCCGTGCTACTCAATTAAAGTTCCCTCAGCGCTTCTCTCTCTCCCCCCCTTCAGCAAACCCCTCAGTGGCAGCATTTGGGTCTGCAGGGGGTAATCAGAGATTCTGGGCAGTGCTCCATTTTAAAGCAATTGTTGGGGGAAGGGAAGTGGAAAGGATAAATGCTTTCCGTTGGTTTGATACCTTTCCAGTCTTTGCAGTGTACAGATTCACACACACTAGTTCAGTTTCAAATAGGCATTTCTATTGTTTATCCTTCTCACTTTGGGGGAAGGTGAAGAGGAAAACTCATAGAAACTGAGGCCTTTCTGAGAGGCTTATCCAACATATGATAGCTTACAGTTGTATACATTTGACAAGAAGATATAGGGGAGAACAGAAAGGGGAGGTGTGGAACCAGTGGCAATATCTATAAGGCACAACCTGGAAACAAAGCCAGAAAGAATGAGGCTCTATTGAAAATTCCCTCTTTGCCATAGATAAGAAGCAAACATATTGTTACATCTGTTTGCTCTGAGGTCCATATAACACCTAAGAGGCCACACTGAGGGCTATTTGTCTCCCAGCTGCCCAGCTTTGATGAGAGGAGGATGGAGGAATGGAGGAGACTTCAGCCGCCTCCCTCCTTTAGATCTGATACAGATTCCAAATGCTTGAAGGATTCAATGTCAATGACTTCAATTTACAAGAAAGGAGCTTCTGCCTCAACGTCAGGAAGAACTTTCTGGTGGTAAGAGCTTTTTGTCAGTGGAACAGTCTCCTTTGGGAGGTTGTCAGCTCTCCTTTATTGGAGCTTTTAAAGCACAGATTGGATGGTCATCTGTCATGGATGCTTTAGTTGAGATTTCTGCATTGCAGGAGGTTGGACTAGATGACCCTCGGGGTGCCTTCCAACTGTACAATGCTGTAGTTCTCTGAAGGGCAGCTAGAGTGTTGATTCAATCTACCCTTCACAGAAGAAGCTTGCAAACATCCAGACCTTTCCTCCCACGGCAACATGAAGTTTTATTTGAACAGCTTTGCCACTTGATTTTACTGTACATATAGACTAAAGTCATACAGAGCAATCCTATTCAAGTCTGCTCAAAACCAGGAAGCCACATTGAGTTCAGGGGGACTTATTCCCAGGTAAGCAGATCCCCTTCCACTCATTCACGACAGCAATCATTTCCCTTTATTGTTCCCATATGTAATGTGTAATAACCTATTACTGTATTGGCCTGAATATAAGCCACACTTTTTTTTCCAAATTCCGACTGTGAGAAGTTAAAGTGCAGCTTAAATTCACAACCTTGCAAAAATTGGTTTTTACAATATCACTGCTGAAACAGACATACAGTAAAATGGAACAAAAAATGCTTTATTGCCAATTTGCGAGCTTGAGACTGTTCACTTGCCATTTACGGGTGTGAGTGCCTGCAAAATTGTAGCAAACTGAAGAGCGATTTGTGTTTCTAGCAATTCTGTGGTAATTTTTGCGGGCTTGCAAGATCAAAGGCTTAAATGGGTTCGGAGTTACAATTCTACCAATAGCAGTGATTTTCAGCCTGTAACCTAATTTTAAGGGAGCGGCTTATATTCGAGTATGGTCTTTTTTTCTCCAGCCACCCTTGAATTTCAAAGGTGCGGCTTATTTGCAGGTGCGGCTTATATTCGGGCCAATACAGTATATAAAAGAGCAAGACCCTTAGTAGCATTTATGGATGGTCACATTTATATCATGCTTTTTCTGATGAAACTTAGCTTATTTTATCCTCAAAACAACCCTGTGGGTACACGGGTTTAGAGAAGGCAGGGGTTGCCAGGCAAGCAGGGGGTGGCCTGCCATGGAGAAGGGGGAGGCAGCCACCTCAGGTGGCAGGTGGCAACTCTCAGTTATTTCAATTGCCATTGGTTTTGTTTACCACTTGTCTGTAAAACATGATCTTGCGTAATATCTATATACTTAGTCCTGTAAAATGTAAGAGAATTCAGAATTCAGAAGCAGATGCCTCCTGTGTTGTTTCTTGTGTATGCACAAAACAGCCCAAGCATACACTAAATGCATAAGCATTTGGGGAAGCAGATTGGCTGAATTGTTGACCATAAGAATCAACACAGGGCTGGCATTTCAGGTTGCAAAACCTGGCCCATGGACAGTCAACTTGGATGGCCATGCAAGATGAGTTTAAACCATGGCTTTTTTTCCCTAAAAAATGTTTAGGGATACTCTCATTTTCCTACTCATATTGAAATACTGCCCTTAATGAGGCCAAACTTAGATTCACAAAATGTTTAGGGGTATCTGTACCCCTGAATTCCCCCAGAAAAAAGCACTGGTTTAAACCGATTGGCACAGAGAATGGGCAGCTTGAGCCAGGCTGCTGTTTTGTTTAGTCTCTGGAGCGCTCGTTTTCATAATTAAGCCAGCTTTCCCCTTCCCCCTCCCCTCCCCCTTGTTTGTTTTTTCAAACGAGGCTGAGGAAATGAGGGACTCAAAGGGATTCCTCTCCCCTGTGTGTACACTGCTGTAGCAACTTTTACATTGCTTTTGTGTGATCCCTTGGATGTTGACTGATTTAAAAAGAAACTTCTGTGTGTCAATACATTGGATACTAGGGATGTGATTTCTGTTTTTTATAGGAAAGTAGAAAGCAGTGAGAAGTAGTTTATATATTTTCTACCAACTATGAAAACAAGACTGCTGTGCAGTCAAAGAACTGGAGCCAGAATGAAGGATCATGGATTCATTCTATGTAGAAGTTGTTATGTCAAGCAATAGTCTTGAGCTTTCTTCTTTTCCTCATTTTTTCCATCTTAAATTCTTAATATTTTAATTGAGTGGTGAAGGGTCTCCTCATTGTACGTCTGGGATACAAAAGCTAGAACACGTGAAGGTCCACTGTAACCAGTTTGATGTCCTGGATTAATTGTATAAACCTTACTTGCATGGACGATTGTGTATTTTATGGGAATGCATTCCGTATCTTTCTTGTCTGATCATTGGGAATTATAGGGTTCACCAGCTACACCCTGAGGCACAGATGAGAAGGCAGTAGATCATTGTTGTGTATGTGAGAAATGGCACATCTCTTGCCTGAGGGCAGGAAAATTAAAAACTCAAAGCTTCATGGAACCTGTAACCTGTTGGGAGATTGGCACAAGGCAGGTAGGCCTTTTTCAGCAGGGGGCCGGTCCACTGTCCCTCAGACCTTGTGGTGGGCCGGACTATATTTTGGGAGAAAAAATGAACAAATTCCTATGCCCCACAAATAACCCAGAAATGCATTTTAAATAAAAGCATACATTCTACTCATGTAAAAACACACTGATTCCCGGACCGTCTGCAAGCCAGATTTAGAAGGCGACTGGGCCAGATCCAGCCTCCGGGCCTTAGTTTGCCTACCCATGGCCTAATCTATAGCTAAAGTTAGCTAATCTGGAGCTGGACACTCAGTGTTACAGTGGTACCTCGGGTTAAGTACTTAATTCGTTCTGGAGGTCTGTTCTTAACCTGAAACTGTTCTTAACCTGAAGCACCACTTTAGCTAATGGGGCCTCCTGCTGCTGCGCCACCGCCGCCACGTGGTTTCTGTTTTCATCCTGAAGCAAAGTTCTTAACCTGAAGCACTATTCCTGGGTTCGCGGAGTGTGTAACCTGAAGCGTATGTAACCTGAAGCGTATGTAACCCGAGGTACCACTGTATATGGAAAAGCTTTTCATGCTTGGGAGAGAGGCAAACCCAGAAGAGAGGGCTGCTACTGAAGAGTAGGACTCTCCTGAGAGTCTGGTCAGGACAGGGCTGTTTAAGTTCAGCGAAAGTGGGTGGTCTTTAAAGCTATTTTGCTCAGTTGGAGATTATACTGGATTTCTGTAACTTTTACATACAATATGCTTTTCTTAAAATTCTACATTTTTGCTCAGTAAACTTTTTATTTCTTTTTTTTAAAATACTTTTTATTAATTTTCCAATTTTTTAAGACAAAACAACAACAACATACAAACATTAACAAATACAAACAAACACATAGATACAATTTCTTAACCTCCTTTTCATAAACCTCCTTTCTCCGACTTCCCCATACCTCACCCTTTTTTGCATCCTTGTTTTACGATTTTTCAGCAACCCTTTTCACCAAATAAATTTAGACTTATTTATCCTTCTCAATTTCCCCTTAATTCATCAAACAATTTCAGCTGTAATTCTGTGTCTTCCTTCCCCTTAACATTTTAGCACTCCTCAATTTTATAACAGTTCTTAAGATAAATTTTAAACTTCTTCCATTCTTCCTCCGCCTTCTCTTTCTCTTGGTCACGGATTCTGCCAGTCATTTCTGCCAATCCCATAAAGTCGATCACTTTCGTCTGCCATTCTTCCAGTGTGGGTAGCTCTTGTGTCTTCCAATACTTTGCTAGAAGAATCCTTGCTGCTGTAGTGGCATACATAAAAAAAGTCTTATCCTTCCTTGACACCAATTGGCCGACCATGCCCAAGAGAAATGCCTCTGGTTTCTTATGAAAAGTACATTTAAGTACCTTCTTAATTTCATTATAGATCATTTCCCAAAAGGCTTTAATCTTTGGGCAGGTCCACCAAAGGTGAAAGAAGGTACCTTCAGTCTCATTACATTTCCAAGATTTGTTATTGGGCAAATGATAAATCTTCGCAAGCTTGACTGGAGTCATGTACCACCTATAAATCATTTTCATAATATTTTCTTTTAAGGCATTACATGCCGTAAATTTAATACCAGTGGTCCACAACTGTTCCCAGTCAGCAAACATAATGTCATGACCTATGTCCTGTGCCCATTTAATCATAGCTGACTTAACTGTCTCATCTATTGTATTCCACTTCAGCAACAGATTATACATTCTTGATAAATTCTTAGTATTGGGTTCTAACAATTCTGTTTCTAATTTCAATTTCTCCACCTGGAAGCCAATTTTCCTGTCTTGTTTAAAAGTCTCCATTATTTGATAATAATGGAGCCAATCTCGTACCTTGGGCTTTATTTTCTCAAAACTCTGTAATTTGAATTCGCCACTTTCTTGTTCTAAAAGTTCAGAATATTTTGGCCATTTAGATTTCATATTAAGTTTCTTCACCTCTTTAGCCTCCATTGGTGATAACCACCTAGGAGTTTTATTTTCCAACAAATCCTTGTATTGAGTCCAAACATTAAATAATGCTTTCCTGACAATATGGTTTTTGAAACCCTTGTGAACTTTAACCTTGTCATACCATATATATGCATGCCAACCAAACCTATTATCAAATCCTTCCAAGTCCAAAATGTCTGCATTCTCAAGAAGTAGCCAATCTTTCAACCAGCAGAAAGCTGCCGATTCATAATACAGTCTTAAGTCCGGCAGGGCAAACCCCCCTCTTTCTTTTGCATCAGTGAGTATCTTAAATTTTATTCTGGGCTTTTTGCCCTGCCAGACAAATTTAGATATATCTTTCTGGATGTGAGGGCGATCTGGCTGCGACATCTGTCACCTCATTGATCGCCAGGGTTGATTTGGCTGATCTGGCTGGCTAGGCGGGTGTCCCCTTCCTCCCTCACCGCTCCATGTGCGTCCCTCCCGAAGCTGCGCGCTCGGTGGAAGAGGACGACCATCCCAGATAGAAGGAGTGTACCGTTCTTCGGTCAAGGGTATACGATAACTTTTTATTTCTTAAATCTGTGTGGTCTCTGCTTATTTTAAACACCCATGTGCTCAGAAGCCACAAAACCACACTACTCAGAGAGGTTTCAAGAGACCCAAGGAAGGTTATTGCATACTCTCCTACATTTCTCTGATGGAAATAGGGATGTCCTATTCAATGATGATGATGATGATACCCCGCCCATCTGACTGGGTTGACCCAGCCACTCTGCGAGGCTTCCAACATATATAAAAACACAATTGAACATTAAAAAACTTCCCTATGCAGGGCTGCCTCCAGATATCTTTTAAATGTTGTAGAGTTACTTATCTCCTTTGCTCAGGGGTCACATAACTCCATACCCTCAAACTTTTCTCCAATGAAAATAGGGACATCCTAAGGAAAAGTGCCGGGCACGTGGGTGGCGCTGTGGATAAAACCTCAGCACCTAGGGCTTGCCGATCGCATGGTCGGCGGTTCGAATCCCCATGGCGGGGTGAGCTTCCATCTTTCGGTCCCAGCTCCTGCCCACCTAGCAGTTCGAAAGCACCCTTAAGTGCAAGTAGATAAATAGGTACCACTTTATAGCGGGAAGGTAAACGGCATTTCCGTGTGCTGCTCTGGTGCCAGTTCGCCAGAGCAGCTTCGTCACGCTGGCCACGTGACCCAGAAGTGTCTCCGGACAGCGCTGGCCTCCGGCCTCTTAAGTGAGATGAGCGCACAACCCTAGAGTCAGACACGACTGGCCCATATGGGCAGGGGTACCTTTACCTTTTAAGGAAAAGTGGGGGGATGCTGGTGGCGCTGTGGGTTAAACCACAGAGCCTAGGACTTGCTGATCAGAAGGTCGGTGGTTTGAATCCCCGCGATAGGGTGAGCTCCCGTTGCTTGGTCCCTGCTTCTGCCAACCTAGCAGTTCGAAAGCATGTCAAAGTGCAAGCAGATAAATAGGTACTACTCCAGCGGGAAGGTAAACAGCGTTTCCATGCGCTGCTCTGGTTTGCCAGAAGCGGCTTAGTCATGCTGGCCACATGACCCCAAAACTGTACGCCGGCTCCCTCGGCCAATAAAGTGAGATGAGCGCCGCAACCCCAGAGTCGGGCATGACTGGGCCTAATGGTCAGGGGTCCTTTTACCTTTACCTTTAAGGAAAAGTGGGATAATCCAGGATCATATTAGAAACTAGGATGGCTTCTGTAAATCCGGGACTGTCCCTGGAAAATAGGGGCACTTGGAGGGTCTATTAAATAGGGGCACTTGGAGGGTCTATTATTCAGTCGATTTGCAGAAATAATTTCCCCATCAACTGGTTGCAGCAAGTTCTAAAGTGGAGAAAGGAGGGTGCAGACAGATGGACACACAATGCAGTTGGCAGGTTTCCCTTCCCAGGCCACACAGTATGCTCCTGAGGACAAGGACCTCCCTTTTTTTGCTTATGGTTATATAATTATGAACATTATTACCGTTATTTATAATGAGTCTGACACATTAAGGCAGAAGATTTCTCCCTTCACTCTTTTTTCTAATAGCAGTATTATATACCGTATTTTTCGCCCTATAGGATGCACCGGGCCATAGGACGCACCTAGATGGGGGGGGGGGGAATAAAGGGAAAAAAAATATTTTTCCCCCCAGGCACGGGGCTGGGGTGGGGGAAGCCCAAGCTTCCCCTGACCCCAGCCCCCAGAATGGGAGCCAGAGCGATGCCGAAGCTGCGCGCACCTTCACCATCACTCCCAGAGTTTGTGCGGCTGGGGGGATAGCTTCCTGAAGCCTGGAGAGGGAGAGGGGTCGGTGCACACCGACCCCTCTCCCTCTCCAGGCTTCAGCGAAAGCCTGCATTTGCCCCATAGGATGCACACACATTTCCCTTTCATTTTTGGAGGGGGAAAAGTGCGTCCTATAGGGCGAAAAATACGGTAATTTGCAGAATATCTTCTTTAAAATCCCAACAAAGATTCATTTTTTAAAAAAAGAATTTTATGCATGACTAGAGTTAATCTATCAATGGACAATTATTTGTGAAGCCTTTGTAACCAAAAAGAAGTTGAAGATTTGAAAGCAAATCATCTTAGTGCAACAGACAGCAAATCCTGTCTTCAGAACTAGTGACTTAACAACTTGAAAGGGGGAAAAACATGGTGTTACTAAATCATTCTGATGCTGCTTGACATCATTTATGAATTCAGTTTTGCTGAAATAATTGGACTGAGCTATTAATGAACTGGGGCAGTCCATCCACATGTCCATCTAGAGGAGATGAATGAATTGCAGATTCATAAGTAGGGAGGATCTATAACAGAAAAAGGGGATTCCTAGGACATACCACTTTAGCTTCTATCTATGCCATATAAGGTTTCCTGCACATTTGATTTTCCCTATGTCTGTCTTGTATGCCTACAAATAGCTCTGAAATTTATTTTGGATTATGGAAATGCATTTAAATAACAAACAATCAGTAACCACTGGAATTTTATAGTCCTAAAGCTGCACAACTTCCTTTTGCTTAGAAGGAATAGAAAGGGCAAATGAATAACTGATTAAATAGGTCTGATCATTTCATGCAACCCAAAGTTGTATCACTGCATTTTGTTACACTATCCTTGTATTTTGAATTGTTAATGATTAATTCAGCAGTGCACATGATGGAAAATCTGTTCCTTGGCACACTGGCCAAGATATCCTAATGGATATATGTATGTAAATTGATAAAGATCTTCTGTGAAAGCAAACTGAAATATCAAGAGTATTATACTAACCACGTCAAACTGATATGTAACACTGAAAAACTAAATAGTTTCTATTATTCTTGGTAGTAGTAATATTATCCTAAACCACTGATTGCAAGTCCTCTCTGTTGGTTAACTCTCCTGCCCACTCAGTCATTTTTCCAAAACAAGTGTTCTGTGAAGAAAAGGGAATGACTGTTGTTAGTTTGCAGTATAGGCATGACCTTAGTGCAGTGGTTTTGAAATGTTCAGCCTTGAAGAAACTATTTCTACATCAGCTAGTCAGCCACAGAATTCTTCACCTACCATGAGCAGTGGCAGACCTGGGGGTCTCAACTTTCAGCGGTGCCCTGTGCAACACCAAAATTCAGCACTCCCGCCTCTCACACTCCATTCTAAATCATAGATACAGCTCTGCGCCCAGGGCAACAGAACCAGTCACACTGCACTAAATCCCCCTCTGCCATGAGCCCCTTGCATATTGCCCTAGTCCATTCTCTAGGGCAGACGTTCACTTTACATAAGCCTCTTGGGCCTCACTGTTGCCCACAGTGACCTGAGAGTTCACATCAGAACACATCTGCACTGTCCTGTGCCTGCATATTGCAGGAAAGATTGGAAGTGATGGAAAGCTTGTCCTCTATTACACCTATTTAGTTAATTATTTAATTGATGTAGAGATGGTATCGGACTCCTAGTAAATTGGCAAAAATCTATAAGTCAGAATCGGTCCTGCTGGAAATGCAAAGGGAAAGAAGGTACTTCAATATACGGTGGTCATGCAAAATAGCAAGAGCTTTCTGGGAATGATTTATAATGAGTTGGGGGGAAATGATAACTTTTGTGAAAAAAACAGAAGCTTTTCTTTTAGGTATAATTGGTGGAGAAGTACCTAGTGAACAGAAGAAAACTTTTTATGTATGCTACCACAGCTGCCTGAATGATTTATGCCCAAAAATGGAAGGAAAAAACAAGAGCCAGTGTGGTGTAGTGGTTAAGAGCGGTAGTCTCATAATCTGGGGAACCGGGTTCGCGTCTCCACTCCTCCACATGCAGCTGCTGGGTGACCTTGGGCCAGTCACACTTCTCTGAGGTCTCTCAGCCCCACTCACCTCACAGAGTGTTTGTTGTGGGGGAGGAAGGGAAAGGAGACTGTTAGCCGCTTTGAGACTCCTGAAGGGGAGTGAAAGGCGGGATATCAAATCCAAACTCCTCTTCTTCTGACAAACGAAGATTGGCAATTAAAACTAATGGAGTACACAGAAATGGCAAAACTTACCGGAAAAATAAGAAAACAAGATTAAATACTTTTTAAAACAGAGTGGGGAAAATTTAATACTTATTTGAAGGTACATTGTAAACAAAACAAAACAAAATCCTTCCAGTAGCACCTTAAAGACCAACTAAGTCAGTTCTTGGTATGAGCTTTCGTGTGCATGCACACTTCTTCAGATACCTTCTTCAGATACTTCTGAAGAAGTGTGCATGCACACGAAAGCTCATACCAAGAACTGACTTAGTTGGTCTTTAAGGTGCTACTGGAAGGAATTTTTTTTGTTTTGACCAACACGGTTACCTATCTGTAATTGTAAACAAAGTAAAACATCAGCAGGACATGCAGCAAGTTAACAAGAGGGAACATAAGGGAAAATTAGTAAATAGTCTTTAATTGGATATGCAATAATAAAAAGACATAAAATAAATAACCATGGAAAGAAGGGGAGGAAAGTCAAAGGGAAAGTACATTGGATTTGTAAAGATTATGTTTTTGTTTAAAATATTTGTAAAATGTGAAACTGAAAAATAAAATTATAGAAAAATTATTTAATTGAAAGAACTACTCAGACTAATAAGGGCGTAGCAAGAGCACTGTGTGCTAGGAGCCGAATCCTATAATTTATATATATATATTTGAACTAGCATATGCAAATTTCAGTCTTTTTTTGGTAATGTTTCCTCTTTTTACCATCCTGTTCATAGTGATTGATCTACAAGGGCTAGTAGAGAATTTTTTTTAATGTAAGTTCAGAGTCTGGGCCCCCACTGGTCTTGGAGCAGCATATCAGTTCCTCCTCTAGCCGCTGCCCCCCCCCCCCATGGCAGACCTGACAGAGTTGCATCTGCATGTGAAAGAGCTGGTGCTGCGTGTTTCCTGAGTGTGTTTGAGAGATGCCACATGTGTGTGTTTGCTTGCATGTGTGAGATTGCCCCATACATGCATTAATTCTCCACACACAAAAAACCATCTGAAAAAGTCTGAGCTGTTGCTAATTCTAAATCTTTGATTCTGACATGCAACCTCTCACAAAGCTGATTTTAAGTTCTTGAGTGCATTGTTTAAGTAAAGATAAAATCAGCAAACGAAGTATTTAATTATAAAGGAAGGCTTTGTGAGAAAGAGGCAGATGCAGCCGCAAAATGAGTTGTTATGCCAATCTCTAAAAGCACCTGTGCCCCCAAGGTCCTGTAGGTACTAAGCAAACAGTAGTGTTTTGTAACAACTGCAATTTTTAAACATCATGTGATTTTTTTTGATGACTGAAACACTTCACACCTCAGTATAATTTTCATCTCAGATCCCTTCACAAACTTTTCAAGTTTTAATTAAATCTGCCACATCTTATTGTAAGAAAGCATTTTCTACTCCCACTTTACTGAGCCAAGAGGACAAGCTGGCCATCACTTAAGAGTCACGCAGGGTGGGGCTGCTGGTGTTCAATGCCTACTCTAGCACAGTGTTTTCCAAACCAATAGCTGACGCTATTTTTTTCTGAAATGAAAAGAAAGGGGGAAATGCTGTTTCTGTCTCTGACCTTTCCTGCTTTCCAGAAGGCATTCTAGATTCTTGAGCACCTCCCACTGATAAGGAAGGTAGTGCCATACTCTTGAATGACCTCTTTAAGCGGAACTGCTTCCCAGATCCCAGGCAGCCCTACCCATGGCAAAGAAGAAAGATCATTGATGAGCTCTTTGTAGGGTTGCCTCTTCAAACATTTTTCCCTATCTTCCTTCATTCTCTCCAAAAATGTCCAAATTCAGGAGACTGTTTCCCAGTACGGACGGGGAGAGAAATTATCTGAGGTAGGTGATTATCAAAATAATAATTTCTGGCTTACGTAAATGTATAGGCCTTTTATTTTGGACTGCAGTTAATTGATTAGTTAGATTAATCAATTGAAAACCTTTTGATTGATTAAAAGGGCCCACAATTAATTGAATGTCAGGTTTTTTAAAAAAATAATAAGTTTAATACCGCTATAAAAGCTTTAGTTTTTAGAAGAGGCATTCCCCGTTCTTACACAGAAAGGAATGCCTCTTGCAGGAAGGTGTCTTCTGTGACACACACATCTGGCCATGCAAAACTGAAGAAAGGCCCATGAAATTGCAGGAGAACTTGGAAAAGCAAACATATTTATTCAGCACCCCATTTTCCAGTGGTCACTTTGGCCTGTCCAAGAGAAGTGAGGGAAGTGAGATATCCCTCCCTTTCCTCTGCCCACTTGCTATTTGGGTGCTGCTACAGAAGCCTAATAAACAGGGCAAGAAGAAAGATGGGAGGAGTTTGGGGTGGATGACATGTTTCTGAATCTGGATTGCCTCAGAGATCAACCAAGCTATTTTCCAACTAATCCGACACAGGCTCAGAGGATTTTGCCCGTCTTCTGCCTCCATGGACATACAACAAATTTAAGACAATACAGACAACCAATTTACCAAGGCTCTTGTTTTATGTGTGTGCAAAGATATGTGGGTCCCATTAGTTATTTTGTCAACTAAAGCATATAGGATTGATAAACTAAGGCTTCTTTTATTGAAATGTTGGACATACTACAAACCCCTGACTCTGGGAATCCTAAAATTGCGCACAACCAATGCATTTGTAATTCCAAAACCTACAAGTGCATGCATTAATTTATCATGAAAAATTATCATTTAGACCCAGGCAGAGTTCTGTCTCTTCTCTCTTTCCTCCTCCATTTACCCCCTAATAATAAATAGTAAAATATGAGGAGGAGGAAACAGGATTTTTGTTAATTTAAACAGGAAAGGTTGATGGAAAGCAAAACAAGTGAAACTGTTGTCAAAGTAAAGTATGTTCTAGGTCACAAAGGTTCTAACACCTACCCTAAGAATGGGTGGGCATGTTTGGAATAAAGGAAGGGAGGACAGGAAAATGATGGAGTTTCATAGATAAGTTTGGTGGAATGAAAATAAACAAAAATGAATGGGAAATCAAAACAAGATAATCACATGGATTGCTGGTTTATTCCCTCCCTATATGGAAATGAATTATGTGTTTTTAGAGTTCAATATAATTTTAAAAGAACTCTGTTGAAATTTCCCTTCATTTTAATCACTGTTGCTTCCAATAACGTTGCCAATTATGTTGTTATGTTAACTATGTGTCATAGCTGAACCAGTGTAAAATGCCACATTCTAAATCTAAGGCCAGGTTTGAACAGTTAGACCAAGGCACCTTACTCTCAATAATCGCCATGACAATTTGTCAGGGGACATCCTGTTTTCTGCTGTTTCAGCACCGCAAATACAAATGAAAAGAGGAACATTATTGCAGCTACAATTTCGGAAAGGTCAGTGTGGTTCCACTTGGATCTATAAAACATCTTCACCCTGGCCTAGCTCCCTGGCTTAAATCTTGACCAGGCCAATTCCTATTTCTTCTCCAGATCACCAACCCTAACAACCAGCTTCTTAGGTACTGTGGCAGGTAACATTTCTTTTTAAATAGCTTTTTTTAAATAGCTAAAGTACGGGGTACCACGTGCATACCCTGCAACATTTGTCAGATGAAAATAGGGACATTTCTCACTCCCCCTCAAATGACCCTCCGTTACCCTCCATTGTCCGTCATCCCCCCCCCCGAGCATTTCCACCACCACTACACAAATGGTACACAGCACACATGCCTGAGAAAACCCCTTAATCCCAGTTTTATTTTATTTTTTGGTAGATTTACAAAAAGGGGGGGGGACACCAATTAATAAATTTTAGAGGGGCAATAATAAATAAAGGGGCAAGATTAGATGTGGACACACAAAGCATTCAATTAAAAGAAAACAAAAAATCTATCCTTCTTTGTTCTCTCCTCTGCTTCCCCTTTCCCCGCCCTGCCCTCTGCTTGCCTGCTTGCCCACTGGAGCCGGCCTGTCGTGCAGGGCTGTGCCTTGGTGGTGGCAGCTCCTCCCCCCCCCCATTCTCCAGCAGCTGTCACGAGCTGCCCAGTGGAGGAGGCCAGCAGCTGCTCTGGAGAGACAATGAGATGCTCCCTCCTGGCTGCCCAGGGCAAGCGTCAGCTCCTCTCCTCCTCCTCCTCCCAGAGCTCAGTGGCAGCAGCACTGGTGGGAGAAATGGGGACATTCCAGGATCAAATCAGAAACTGGGATTGCTTTCGTAATTCCTGGATTGTCCCAGGAAAATAGGGACTTTTACATATTGTGTTTTGAGTCTGGTCTACAGTTTAAACTGTTTTGTTTTGCTTTGGGAGACACCCAGAGAACTCCTGTTTTGGGAAGTCCTATAAATGCAGTTAATAAATTAACCTTAGTTACCCAGGATTAAGCGCCACAGAATTCAATAGGACTTATTTCCAAGTAGACATGGTTAGACTTGCAGCCTACAGTAGCCATGAAACTAAAAAAACCTGGCTTGTTCATCTTGTTATGTCTTCCCATGACCAGGAACTCTGTGTTGAACCCGTTAAAGTAAGGGAGCCTCATTTCCCTTCATTCATGTAAGGTTCTGTTAGACAACTACGTGTATCCACGGTTACACTTGGTGCTCGTCCTACTGATACTAATTCTGATGCATCTTTGTTGTCATCTGTGGACCTGAGAGCACCTGGCCCCTTCCCAAGCCTCCTTTTTGCTGCTGAGGCAATTTTGGTTTTGTTGCTGGTGATTTTGTAATTTCTTCTGAATTTCTGGAACCTATCTACTCCAACTAAAACATTTCGCTTCTACCTACTAGGAACCTAAGGTGGCATTCATGTTTAGGAAGAAAACCATAACAACTTGTCCCCATCCATGTGAACTTACTGACCTCCGTGGTCATGAGCTCCCCCCCAGATCCAGAGCCTACCGTTTGCCACTGCCCAGCTAAAAATTTTGATTCACTTCTCATATGGACTGTGCCAAGCTTGTGAAACCCTTAGTTCTGTTGCTAACCTGTTGTTTAAATAGAATTTTTTAAAACTCCTGTTTCCCTGGAGGGGAAAATAACATGCAATTAAATCGTTAGAACACTGAAAAATACAATTCAAAGAGAACCCAACTTCACACTTTGAAGGGAATCTCGGGGAATGACCGCTCCCCCGCTTAAAACGGGGGGCGCCCTTTGCGTGGACGTGTGCAGCCCCTAGATCTGGAGCAGCTCCAACAGCCTAGGCTTGGCTTTGCCTTCCCTCAGGTGGGGTACCTGGAGGTCTCCGCCTACCTCAGTCAGTTGTCCAATCCCACCTGGGGGAAGCGTTGCCAAGGAGACCAGGCCAGGTAGGGGAGGGATTACCTGCCCACACAATAGAGGGAGGATCTTACCTGGGAATTCTCACTTGGCTCCAGAGCTTCTCCCACCCTACCCACCCTCAGTTAATGTCTTATTTTGCAGGTTAATTTTTCCTCACAGGTTTTGCAGGTTAACTTTTCTTCACAGGTATGCGGGCGCTGCTACGTTAAGGTCGCTGTTAAAGGAATTTCCCTGCATTGGCAGGTTTCGCCTTTCCCGTAGCAAAACGTCACAACTTTGGCGGTATCAGGCCTTGGGCAGAATCCTTTTGTCCATCTTCCTCTTTCCGGCGGCGATACCAGGGTTCCCCATTAAAGGGGTTTTCTGAAGGGAGGCTTTGACCATACGCCGAAAGGTCGTCATTGCTCTCCCCGGCGGCGGCGGCGGCGGCGGCGTTACGGGGGCAGCTATCTCTGCTTGAACATATGTTCTCCAGAGCCGGCCCATCCCCCCCCCACACACACTGGATAACCCTGATGCTCCCTAAGTCCCCGGCTGGGGACTAGGGAGGGAGAACGCCCAATGCCTGAGCCAAGGTCTACCCACATTTGAAATTTAATAAAGTTGTGGCCAATTTAATCCCATAGCACGTTGTCTTGAGTCGTTATTCCACATGACGGGGGGACCGCGCGGGATCTGGGGACTCCGCCTGTCCATGCAAAGTTTTCTGAACCATTTTGGGAGGGCTATGAGCTATTTTCAGTCTGTCTGATCCCATTTCTCCACATTTCGTGCTCTTCATGTTGTGCCATTTGAACAAGTGGCTGTGTTTTAATTTTGGGACTGTGTGATCCATGGGCGTAGCCAAGGAGGGGCAGGTAGGCAGTTGCCCCCCCCCATCAATATGAATCAATACAAATCTGAAGTTCTGCCCCCCCCAAAGCCTGCCCCCCTCCCCAACAAAAATCCTGGCTACACCCATAGTGCGATCATTTTGTAAATATTGTGTTGAGTCAGTCAGGATTGGTGGGAGCTAAACAAGCTTTTCAAGAAGCTGTGTGGCTTTTTCTATTTTTTTAAAGAGAGGAGCAATCCTTTAAATTCTTATTCCAGACTTGCAGTTAGCTTACTATTCAGCAAAATATGTAATTATCTCTGTCTCCCTTCTTCTTTGCATTGTTTCAGTTTTCAATCCTATCCCAGGAGGACTTATGTTAAATCTTATCTGACATTGGTCCTTAAATCAAGGGGATGGAGCAGCTCCCCTGTGAGGAAAAGGGAGCAAGCAGTGTGTTGGACTTTTTAGTTTAAGAAAAAGGCAAGTAAGAGATGACATAATAAAAGTTTGTAAAATGATGCAAGGCATGGAGAGTGGGTGGAGGAAAGTTTTCCTCCCTTTCTCATAACACTGGAACTCATGGACATGCAATGAGGCCGGAGGCTGGAAGATTCAGGACAGAGAAAAGAAAATGCATCGTTAAAACTATGGAACTCACTTCCACAGGGGGCCACCAGCCTAGATGGCTTAAAAGAGGATTAGAGGCATTCATAGGGGAGGAGGAGAGGGCTATTGAAAGCTCCTAGCCAACAATGGAGGCAGCCGTGCTTCTGAATACCAGTTGCTGGAACCTGAAGGAGGGAAGACTTCCTCGTGGGCTCAGGTCTTGCTTTCAGGCTTCCCACCGGCATCTGTTGGCTTCTGTGAGAACATGGGCTGGAGGGGCCACTGGCCCAGTCCAGCAGGTTTTTCTGATGCTCTTTTCTCTGCAAAACAACAAGAAAAATGCCACCCTGCCTGGTCTCTGAAGGGATCAGCTATGAGGGATGTAGTGAGGTAGCCCTACCTAGAATGCATAATAAATTGCTATTAAAGGCACATCAATCCTAACTAATTATTTGGATACATTTCTGGAGAAGATGGCATGCTCAGGTGTCTTCTCCCTCATGGGCTAATTTTTATATGCAGGAAACAAGTGTATATTGAGCTGCCACTATTTTTCTGAGCCAGCTGTTGTTAGATAAGCTCTGCTACAATAAGAAAGGATTCAGCCCAGCATTCGAAGCTTGTTTATGGCTTTACTTGACAATCTGTGCTTGCATGGGCTGTCACTTGGTCAAAGTTAGGCTGACACTGAATATGTTTTTGAAATGTCAACCCTTGGCCTTTGTCCCCCCCTGTTTTATGTTCTCCAACCCTACACAGCTGTGTAAGCATCATGCAATGTAGACCCCATGGCCATCTCAGGGGTGGGTTACTTTGAGGCCAATGCCTTGACCCCTGCCAGGTGTTGCTGAGGCCTCCAGGTCCTTGTATTGATGTCACTGCCGTGGGCAGGAAAACAAATTGGGAAGCACTGTGATAGGAGCAGAGAACTATTGAGCTACTCAACAGAATTGCATAAAGCTGGAGGGTGTAAAGAGGTAACGTATAGCAGAACAGGTCTTAGGCAAATCTCTCTCTTTCCTTATGTCACCAGCAGAGAACCTGCAGAATGGGAATGCTGATATTGATACTGATCTTGTATTGAGTTAATGTATGTAAAGCACTTGAGCATGTGTATGTATCACTTCCTCCAATATTGAACACAAATGTTGAGAGCTGATAGGATCAGGCCCAAAACAGTCACTGGGAAACAACAGGGGAGGTGCCAGCCTCCAAGGAAACCCCAAGATTTACAAAATCTTTTTTAAAGAAAGTGCTAATGTCCCCAAAACCAATTTGGTGAGAAATGATCATGCTCAACAATCATGGAATGCTGCATGTCAGCTGGAAATAAAGAACAGAAAATTGTGTGAGAGAGGGGAGACAGGGAGGTATCTAGATGTACAGCAGGGCTTTCCCTTTATTGGGAGAAAAGATGAAACAGCAAATGACCCATTTCAGATGTTTCCTTGTGATAACCTGAGAGTTGCTTCTCAGGTACAGGGTTGTTGTGCTAGTCTGCAGCTTTTGCATATGAGCCATGTGTGGCCCAAGTGAAGGCATTTTTTACACATTAGCACACCCAGCCACGTATGTGAGTACCCCAACCCCACTGGCAGCATGAGTCTTTTCTATTCAAACATCACTGTTGTCTGTTGGTGCCAAATGTTCTCCATATGTTTTTGCTTCAAAAGTAGTGATTTGGGGTGACTAAACTATTTTTTTTTAAATCTTTTTTTTAAAAAAAAAATGTTTTAACTGTTTTAGCTGAGTTGATTGACATCCTACACCCTTTCAAAATGTGTTGGGGGTTTATTTAGGTTGTGGTTGTTTTTATTTTGATTATTTTGTGGTTTTATATTCTGATTTTATCCTGTGAACCACCCTGAGACCTGCAGGTATAGGATGGTATATCAATTCAATAAATAATAATAAACACTGCACACACCACGGAAAAAACTATTCACACTCCCATGGTTTTCCACAGCTGTTTATAGTCATTGTCTCCCCTCTCTTTGTGGTGACCATTTCTCCTCTGCATAATTCTTCACTGAGTGATCTCAGTGCATCAGTGATGCTGATATGATGACATTACAGGGTCATAGAACAAATCAGTGTATGTCCCTGCTACCATAACCTTTAATTTTATTTCATTCTATAAGCAAATTTGGTTCAACAGAGGGAGGGCTATATTTCTTAGTCTGCTCACATGGCAATCTTAGAGAATCAGAATAAATTTTAAGAATCTAACTTTTAAGAATAATAATGATTGACAAAAGGGGGAGGGGGCTTTCAATTTTAACTAATTTTTTTTTTTACAAAACTGGTTGAGCAGTAATTCAAACATATTGCATCCATGTGAGGTAACACCAAGAGGAAGCAGCTGCAGTGAAGCTCTCCCTGTGAGTTTTTGTGATGGGGGCCCATCTGTTCAGACACGTCACACACATGGTGGGCCTACCAATTAAGAGTCTCGGTGTGATATCAGCTACATAACCAGTAATTATTTTTATGTGTGTGACCTCATCAGATTAAAATTTGCTGTAATACTCATTTGACTGGGTGAATGTAAGAAATTTAAAGGGACGCGGGTGGCGCTGTGGTCTAAACCACAGAGCCTAGGGCTTGCCGATCAGAAAGTCGGCGGTTTGAATCTCTGTGATGGGATGAGCTCCTGTTGTTCGGTCCCTGCTCCTGCCAACCTAGCAGTTCGAAAGCATGTCAAAATGCAAGTAGATAAATAGGTACCACTCTGGCGGGAAGGTAAACAGTGTTTCCGTGCGCTGCTCTGGTTCGCCAGAAGTAGCTTAGTCATGCTGGCCACATGACCCGGAAGTTGTCTGCAGAAAAACGCCGGCTCCCTCGGCCAGTAAAGTGAGATGAGTGCCATAACCCCAGAGTCGTCCGTGACTGGACTTAACGGTCAGGGGTCCCTTTACCTTTACCTATGTAAGAAATTAGCTACCAAGTGTTCTTTTGAAACTATTTGTGTGCTGTCAACCATTGTTTAGCTTGTTAATCATCTGATTTTAAAAATAGATTTATTACATTTAAATAAATACATATCACACCAAAGCCTTATTGTAGAAGTCTTTTGCAATACCAAATGAAGTATAATTTGATGCTATTCATTGTTAAAAGGGTTTTTAATTTCGCTATAGCAGTAACAGAGCAAAATACCCTCAAGAATCAAGATGTATGCTCATGATTTGCAATCCCACCTATTAAAATGTCTCATCTCTGAGTTCTTACTTGTGCTGCCCAAGAAAGTACATTTTGCTGGTTACAACTAAGGTAATAGGCACACTACAACCTAACCTAATGCAAAGTACAGATTTTGAGTGCCCTAACCAATCTACAATTCCAAGGATTTGGGGATAAAAACGGCATTACAGCTGCACTGTAGCATAATCATAGCCCACAACTGCATATGTGGTAAACTATATACTTTCTGGTTTCACAACAGGTCACACAGATTGACCGAAAGCTGAATGACATCCTGAATGCTCTTGAGGCTCAATTTATCAAGCAGCAATCAGCAGACTGGACATCATCTTCAGCTACCCCTAGAGCTAGGCGGTTGCGGTCTTCATCAGGCTCACCTCCGCTGAGCCGTAAGATGTGAAAACAACTCAACAGTATTGCACCATCTTTCTCATTCTTTCATAAATAGCTGTAGTTGGTGTTGAGATCCAAGTTTGCAACTGATTAAATGGATCCATGAACAGAAAGAGTAAGACACAAGGCACCTTCCCACATGCCCTTCTTTTAAACCTAACACCTTCCTCATCCTTTCTTCCTTCATTTCATCAAATGGAACCAACAGGATGTGGTGACGCTCAAAAGGAACAGAGGTAAGAAACTTGTTTGAGAGAGAGGCTTCACCAAGAAATAATATTAGTCAACTCTGTATGTTAGGATGAGTTCATTCCTACAAAAAGAGAGGTCAAGGCTTGTCTGGAAACCATCTTCTGATCTGGACATTCTTCCTCTTGTTATTCAGCTGAGGACATTAGCACTCACTGATGAGGGAAATGCACTCTGTACTTGCTCAGAGGCAGTTTCATCTGCTCATGTGTATTCCAGAGTTGATCCACAACATTGAAAACATGCCATAGGCAAGTCCTGGCTCAAACAAAGCCCTGGATTGACAAGCCTTGTTTTCTAGTAGTGAGCTAACTCTGCTACAGTTTTCAAGCAAAGGATCCTAATCTAGTGAATGGTTAAGACATTACCTCAACACAAGACACCAGATTTTTCAGAATATATGTATAAAATGTGTTGAACCATACACATGCGTAATATGGCATTACCCAAGAACAGTAGTAGTGTGAATTCCCCTTTAATTTCCCCACTACCTTTCATAGTTTTGAGTTTTCCAGTTGGTTTTCAGTGAGATGAATATACTCCTTTGTGGAAAATTCCTGTTTTCCACAAGGTGGAGGAGTAGAAAACACCTTAAATTTATATTTTCAACCTTTTGATTAGCAAGTTATTGACAGCCATACTCTGTGTCACCGAGGAAAAATGTGTAACACATCAAGGGAACTAAAGGAAGAACCTATGCTATTATTAGGAAACAGTGTTTGCAATGAGACAGAAACATGTTGAAATGAAGAGTAATGGTGCTTTGAATACAAATATTTTAATACCTGTAAGCTGCACGAATTCCCATTTATAAAGTTAATTTTCATTCATAAGTGAGACTAAGGGAAAACCTGACATTTTCTTTCTGCCGATGTTTCTGCCTTCCTACCATCTGGTGTCACATGATTTTTGTAAAGTGGATCCAAATCATTATTCTGTTTCACATGCATATTATTTACAACTGTGCATCTCATTCCACACTCAAAAGACAATGTTGAATTATTATTTTTGCATATTGCATTCACACTAGTATCCAGACTTGTGCTTCATGTTTTTCATTCAAAGGACAGGTCATGGTTTCACGTTGTCTATACAATTGACCCTCATGTTTCAGCCTATTGCCCATCATGTTCCTCCATTTTTAAAAAATCAGCAGTGAAATTCAAACCTGAGTAGATCCAAATTGTAGTTGTGTTGCCCATTCAAATGTTCAAGCAGCAGTACAGATCTGAATCACTGTAATGTATTGCAAGTGCATTATTTATACATCATAAATCAACACAGGTCTACACCCTTGTTGTTGCACATTCCATGGGAAGTTGGCCTTATTGTCACAGGCACATTGAAGCCATTGCTTTTCAGCAACAATATTTGCAAACTTAAATTGTGGATATGGAGATTTATTTATTGCTTTGGGAGGAGGAGGCCCATAGCTCAGAGATAGATTCCTTTTGGTCATTTGCCCAGGTGGGCAAAGCTGAGTCTGATCCACTCCACCCAATTCACCCACCCATGTCTCAGTAATACAGGCCAGGTCAACTCCCTCATCCACAGTTAAGTTAGAGGAGTGAGGTCTTAGTATGAACCAACCAGCTATTTAAATGAAGCACTACTAAACCATCTCTGGCAGTATTGCTGTATATTGCAATAAACATTTTAATTTTTTTGAATGGACATGATGCAGATGGACACTAGCTGTTATGCAAATAAATGAGTTTTGTACATATACAAATTGTTGCACTTTTAATGTAACTTTGATTGTTTATTGAATGCTAAAGTATTGTCTTTTTGAAATGTCCATGATCTGTACATTGCCTATGTAATAAAGTATCTTGTACTTCAGAAAAGAATTCAAATGAACCAATTGGGAAATAATGTAAATAGCATGCCTCAACTGGAAAGTGTTCGTGTTTATTAAAGCCTCTTTAGACATTCCTTTTGGCATACAGTTTCTCTTGGAATTCTCCAGCTAGTTAGCATGATTGCAACATTAAAAGATGGCTTGCAAATGTAAATGTCTCCTCACAGATGTGACTCCATCTTAGACAGAACAATCACATTGGCTCAAGTATAATGCTTTCCCATGGACTCAGTTCACACATACAATTGCTGTTTGTCAAGGGTGGAATAATCCAGGGTAGCAAAGCAATGTGACATGTATGCACATGTGTGAAAAATCTTGTAGTGGGGTGAGGAACTTCAGGCCTAGAGGCCAAATGTGGCCTCCACAGCCTCTCCACCTGGACTTCATTATGCTCCCCAAGCTGCATCCCACACTCCTCGAGCCATACTCTCCACGGAAGCTCAAGGGTGCTGACTTGGGCCAACGTTGGAGCATGCTGTACTGTAGTGATGCTGCGATGTGACATGATGACATCACATATGTCATGTCATCATGACAGAATGGCTCTGGCACTGTGGTGGTGGCTGGACCAGGGCCTCCTCACCCCCACCGCCTTACCTCTGGCACTCAGTTCCTGGTGCAGTTGTTGCCATGACGGGGCCACACACTGAGGCAGCCACTGGGGTACGGGGCAGAGGCCAGGCACCCATGGTTACCCACAGTAAAAGGTTTGTGGGTGCCCAGGCACCCGGAGCTCCCTGGAGTTGGCGCCAGTGCTGACCCTGCTTGGCACCCTCCTTGAGTGCTCTTGCCTGGGTTGATTGTGTCCCTGGACTGCAATAGCACTGCTTGCTTATCTGGATGGAGAATGGGTGTGTAAAAGTGTAAAAAAAAATCCTCTGGCATCAGAATGGCTGGAACGCAGCTGATTGCAAAGGTAAGTGTCACCTCTTGCTGTGCCCATTTTTGCCTCTGGACCTACCTGTAACGGTAAATGTGACTATAACATTAAGGGCCAGCGGGAGGAAGGGCTGGAAGCCTGAATGAGATAGTACTTGAAGGAGAGAAGACCTGTTGTACATAGTTCTTTAATAAAACTGTTTCTTGATCAACTTCTCTGGCCTACTCATCATTAAACACAGAACATTACATTATTCACTGCTGGCAGAAACTCCCCGCTCCCTAGAACATGTGGCTTTTGTACTAAAAAGATTACCCACCCCAGTCTGGAGAAATCCAAGTTACCCATGGTATCGCCCAATCCTTTCCATTGCCCAAGATGCAGGATGTTCTAGGTACAGCCATTGCTTTTTTTCTAGAAAAATAGGTACCAGTATTCACCGTGAAGTTGCTACAGTAAGTGCCACACTTTTTGACAACAAAAATAGAGATGCCAATACTGTGTACCCTTGAGTGCCCCCTGAAAAAAAAGCATTGCGTCCCAGAAAGGCAGTGCCTAATCCGTCCCTAAAAGTGGCTCCTGTGAGAGCTTCTGCACCGTCTCTGGACATTGCAAACTCCTATATGGACATGCCTTTAAGAATTTTGAACTGCTTCTGTCAGGGATCTTAGGGTATCATGCAGACTAAATAAATATGTCATTTGTTTTCTAATTTTTTGAATCTTAAATGCAGTTTGCACCATTCCCCATCAGGTTTTAAATGATTCCAATTTCATGCCCACCTTTCTCTCACCCAACATCACATTAAATTCAGCGTCATATGGGCTTAGATTGCACTCCCAACTGTTCCTTTGCAATGGTGCTTGCTTTCAGCGCTGTTTAAATACAGTGCCAGATGCAACCCACACTGTTTTCGTGCAGGCATGAATCCCCATTACAACATAAAATGTCAGGTGATTGACAAGTGGATAGTCCTGTCTGTCAATGGGAAGCAGCTGTTTGAGAAACCTAGTAGTCTTGGACACATGGAGATGTCACATGGAGTGGCTGCAGAAACCCAGCCAGAAAGGTGGGGTATAAAAATAAACAAATAAATTATTATCTAGATAATAATGTCAGTACAGTATGGGGTGCGGGAAGAGGAGAAATGTAAATGGGGAAAAACAGCTACAGAAAGTTTAAGCCAGAAATTGAGCACAAAAATGGTTGAAGAAACCTTGTCATCATTCACAGAATACATGGCTCAGATTTTTAACCCCTCACACCCTTACAGTGAAAAGGGTAGGAAGATGACTGGAAGGGGACAGTGGAAGGCAGGCCTGTGGTGGGTTCACTGCTGGTACGGTCCCTTACAAGCATGCCAGCTAAAAGCCCAGGCCAGTAGTAAGAGTCTTAATTTATTTCTAGAGAATTTTGCTCCTATTGAATTTCATCTAATTCAAATGAATTTGATGCTTTTGTTGAAGCAAAGCCTATAAGGGAAGGAAAGCAAAAAAAAAAAAAAAAAAAGTTCCATACAGTGAGCAAAACTCCTAAGGCAATGTTTTGCACCTCTAATTTTCCACTGAATTATGCTTATAAGCAATATGTGACACCTTTTTGAGGGCTCCTGCTTATTAGTTAGAAAAAATACCTGCATACTGCTATTCATAAAAAAATTCAAAGCTGTTAAAACCTGTAAAATATGGTAAGAACAACAATAATTAAAACATCACTAATTGACTATTAGCAGGCGTGTTTTTCTTAATTGTCTGCATAAGCCTGGCGGCAAATAAAAGTCTTCTGCAAATGCGTGAAAGTCAGCACAAATCTCTATTGGAAGAGCATTTCACAGGAATTATTGGGCCAATAATCCTGAAGCTCAGATGAGCCTCACAAACTCCCATTCCCTCTCACAATTCCCAGGCGGGTTAACATGCAGTCCCTCTCTGCAGGGAACTCTGAGGAATTATAGCTCTGTGAGGGGAACTGGGGTCTTTTAATATTAACACCCCTGCCTTAAAGTGACAATGATGATGCTTTAAATGTATAGTGCAGATGGGGCCTAAATCTAGACCAATTTATGACCCACAAAATAAGCTTCATGTGAAGGTCAAGTGCCCATACTGTAATAATTAAAATGATAACAAGGATATATGCAGCACACAGGAAGTTCTCGTCCTATACATTATCCTAAGAATTACCTCAGTAATTCTTTAAAATGCTCCGTAACATGAAGCAATCTTATTGTCCTCCACTGTGGACTGGGGAGGGGCTGGGAGGGACAGCAGCAGCAAGCTCAAGGCTGAGGTTAAATTTGAACTCAGGATTTCCTGGCTCATCACTTGCACTGTTTGCCACTACACTATTCCCGTTTATGCCTGAAGTTATTCTTTACCGTACTTCATGTTGCCCTATTTTCCCCAGAATATATTCTTCCCATCCTCCAGGGCACACTCAACCTTAAATAAGTTTTAGATAAGTTTTCTCAACCATGTGATAAACAGTCTCAAAAGACATAAAAGAGGGAAATTGCCATCTTATCTAAAACAAGCTTATTTGCCAAAATACCCATTATGCCGTGTTGGTCTTTACGATGGTGAATTATGGCTCCTGAGTCACTGTGAGAGCAGAGTGTCTGCCATCTTTCCCTAGTGCTTCAGAGGGGGCAGACTGGACGGAGGTTTAGCGTCTTCTGATGGCATTTGATCTCTTCTTTGGAGGGGGGCCTGGGGGAGGATGAATCAAAGTTCATTTTAAGCTTTGAAAGCAAAAGAGGGCTCTGTGCTCTGTGATTAATGCTGATCCTTTATATTGGATTTTGCACTCTATGATTAATGTCTCTTCAATCAAGATTGTGAGGGTTTCCTCTCCATTTCAGTGAAGCAACCATCATTTGAAGAAAGAGTGTCTAAGGCAGACATTTGCCTCAAATGTTTTGTTTCCTCTATGTGCAGTTTCATGCCTCCTAGCATGGCCTCAGATTCATTTATATATTTTTCTTAAGATAAAATACCATGCCACCTAACCCAATGGTTACAGTAACTTACAATACATATGTTCCAGTAAAATAATAGTACAATACATATAATAAAACAATACATATTTTTCCTGTAAAATAATAAGCATTTAGCCCAATATTTTCCCTACAATAAACCTTGCGTCTGTTTAAAAAAATAATTTTTATTTCGTTTTATAAACAAGAATAATGTTATACAAATAAGTACACCAAGTTTTCGCATGTCATTTGTATATCACAAAATAGCATAATAAATGTGCAGTAATATCTACAACATATGGTTCATTATTAGTGGTCAATGTATAAGTTACGGGAAACGGTACCTGAGCCACGTGCAACCCATTGTTGACTGAAGGAGTTTGCTTCCTTGGGTGGGTTGTGTGCTTCTTGTAGGAAGGCGCTGTGTGGTTTCATGGTGTTTACATATGAGGTGATGTGTATTCTTTTGATAGGGTTTCCCACCCCACCCCCTTTAATGTAATTGCTTTTAAGCTTTTTTAATCTTGCTTATCTACTTTATAGGATGATTCCCTGCCAACTTGTCTGGGTTGCCCTGTGTCTCTCACCTTGTATTGTCTATCGAATCTTTTAAGTTGCGCTGACCTGGAGTGTGGGGGGTGGGGGAAGAGGGGGGTTGGAATTAGACTTGGATTAAAGAATGGGTGGTAGATTACAGAAAGTAGCCTATGTGTATTCATATAGGTGTTTATTTGGGGTATCTTGGACCATCTGGCGCCTAGCCGGTTGGTCCTGGGTCTCACCTGGCACAGAGGGCCTTGTTTAAGGACAGGCCACCCTCCCTGTCATTTGGGAGTGGTCAGTGAGGCGTGTTAAGCATCTTTGTGACATCTGTGTTGGCTATAAGGTTTACACACAAAAGTGTGAGTGGGGTCCAGTTAAGGGTGGAAGGTGGGGTTAGGGATTTGTAGAAAAGAGTTTAAAAGTAAAGGCTGGCAAGGGTGTGTTCAGAAACAGATCAACAACAACAACAAAAAAAAACAGAAGCAAAAGGGGGAAAGGAGAGGAAGAAAAGGAAAAAGAAGAGAAAGGGGGGATTAGAGTAAAATAAGAAAGAAAGAAAGAAAGAAAGAAAGAAAGAAAGAAAGAAAGAAAGAAAGAAAGAAAGAAAATAATGATTAAAATTGCAGTGTGGTTCTAGTTATAATATGAGGTAAAAGACCACCAAAGGGGGGGTACTATTGAAAGTGGGTGGGGAGGTTTATGTATGTACGTGTAGGGGTGTGTGTGTGTATTTGTGTGTGTGTATTCTCTTTAAAGTGAAAAAAAGAAAGGGAGGGGGAAAGGTGGGAAGGAAAAAAGAAAAAGAAAGGGGAAAATAACAATAGAAATAATAGTAACATGGAGTAAAAAGCTTTTTTGTTTTTTAAAAAAAGATGATGATTGGGGGGGGGAGGACCCCCCAAAAAAAGAAAGAAAAAAGGGATCAGGTTTTTATTTTATTCTATTTTCTTTCTTTCATTTTCCTATTTAATTTTTTAAAATGAGAAATAAAAAATAAATAAATAAGGTAGGAAGTCAGGGCTGAAGCAGTGTTCTCAGGAAGTAGCCTGTGTTGGTTCAGGGCTCCCTTTTTTCAGTTTGAAAATGATATTTATTGAAGTTTTACAGACAGAAAAAAGTTACAGAATAAAAAAGAAAAAAGAAAAATAAACAAAGGTACAAAAATACAAAGGAAAAATACAAAATACATGAAAAATTAAAAACAGATCAATCTTTTCATGTCTTATATTTCATTTACTTGTTTCCTGACCTCCTCACACCTCCCTTCTTTGTATTCCAGTTCACATGGTTAATTCAGCAAATCCTTTCCCTCATTGTTTTTAACTTAATTCTATATCTTAACATATTATAACTTCGTATTTTCATCTGATTATCAATCCATTTTTACGTATTCTTTTTAACCTTGTTGCTAAAGCCGTTTCATTTCAATCCAACATCATTTTAACATTCATTAATTGGTTCAGGGCTCCCTTTTGGATGCCGCCAGTTTGATTCTTTAGAGTTAGAAAAAATGGAGGTAAAAAAATTGAAGAGAGAGTTAGAGAATGTATTAAAAATATTTTTTAAAAAAGTAAGGAAAAGGAATTAAAATAATAATAGTAAAAATATTTTTTTTAAAAAATAATTTATTTATTTTTAAATCACACACATATATACATATACATTTACATATAGGTGTGTCCCTGCCTGCTTCCCTCGTGCCAGTCTCCAGAAAGGTCGGGTCAGGACCAGGTTGGGCCTGCCTGGCTCTCCCAGTCCCCTCCTCCCTCTCATCCCTATGGCTGCAGTGGTGGTTGCCAGTGACAGCAGAGGCTGGCAGGTGCTTGGCAGGGGGTGAGGAGGCTCCGTTGCATTATCTGCTGGGTTCCCTCTGAGCTTCACTGGATCCCTGCTACAGTCTAGGTCGTTGGCTGAGTGGGGGCCTGGGGGCCTTGCACAGCCCCCTTGAGCACTGTGTTCAGTGTCCCTGGCTTCCCCCTGCTCATGGCGGCAGTGGCGCCTTTGGCAGCACAGGGACTGGCCAGAGAGCCTTCCTAATGCTGGCGGTCCCTAGGTGAATCCCTTCTTAAAGGATGGGGAAACTTACACACAGAGAGATTCTGGTAGTGATCTGTTTCTGATCCAAAGAGCTATTGCAGAGATAACTTGACACCTTTATCCTTTCTCTGCTCCCCTGGTCCAGGTCCTCTTCAGTTGCAGAGGGAAGTCATCTCTCAGCCTAACCTACATCACGGGATTGTTGTGAGATAAAATAGGGAGGGGGGAACCATGTACACTATCTTGAGCTCCTTGGAGAAAAGGTGGTACACTATAAAAAAGTAATAAATAAACAAGTTTGATAACCCACTTGACATTCAGCTAGCATCATGATCACACCAGGTACCCATGAAAGTCCTTTGCATGGTGCTTCCCAAATGCCCAATTGTCTGCTTACCCTTTCAAGGTTTCCTGGTTGCAGGCCAGTACCACTCCCTGCATCTGATGTGGCCTCTGGACATTGGGGCTGCCTGGCAAAGTCTTTGCAAACTTCGGAAGTGCCAAGGGCAGGGTTTGCGAAGCACTTTGAACAGCTCTTCTCAACCCCCCCCCCCAGCTGCTGGGGGTACTGTGGGGGCGTTTATATTTTCCCTGTTTCTCGAAGTAGCCTGTGTGGGAGCTCAGCTTCTCAGCGGCCTGGTTTCCTTTGCCCTTATACCCCCCCCCCAACCTGTTGCTGCCCTTACCTCGTTGCTAGTTTTGCGTTTTCTGTATTTCCACATTGTTGAAAAGGGGTCAGGGCACTGTTGCCAGTTACGTTTAGTTTGCTGTATTTAGGTTGCCAGGGGTGCTGTGGACAGCTCAACAATTGAAGTGGCTGCACGGCTGCAGCAAGCAGGATTAGCGTTAAAACTTTTAGCCCTTGTTCCACAGAGTTTTTTCTGATCCCCGCTGCATATTGCTGGGCAAAAATCCCTTTAAACTTTTGGGTTCATCCTTGCATACGGTGTTGTGACCACGTGGCAGTCACGGGGGCCGCTATTTTTGAGAGTTAAAGTAAAGGTTGTCTCTGCACTTGCTCAGAGCTTGCTAAGCAACTTAGCTCTTTATCAGATCTATAAATCAGAACTAGCATTTCAGGTTTTATGCTGGTTGCAGGGTTCTGCTAATTTCCTCAAAAGCCTGGTTCTTACCCCTCAGCTACATTGTTCCTTAATTGCCCAACAGTCCCCTGGGCAGCAGCTTGATTGCTACTTTGCTGATTACATTGTCCCTTAATTGCTCTGCAATTAACTGCCCAGCAGTTTGAATGCTATATACTGCTAGCTGCTTTGTCCCTTGATTGTCTGCAGCTTCCTGCTCAGCTGCTTGTTGTTTTCCTAAGTGCACCGCAGTTACTTTATTGTTATGCTGGGCCTTTCTTTACTACAGGGCTAGCAGAGTTAATTCCTTTTCAGGGCATTGAACCCTTGTATTGAGGGAGAAGCAGCTTTAATTTTGGCTGCTTCCTGACCATAGGTCTTATTGCCCATCCAGTTTAATATTGCCACGGGGGCCCCTGGTGGCTGGTGTTAGCAACACACAAATTAAACAAAAGGAACTTTATTAGGAAAAGAATTATTGACAGCAACTAAGTAAATTGATTAGAAATACAACATTTCCCAACAATAACTAATAGTAACACACAATTATAGTGGTTGAGCAAGCAAATAAATAAATAAATAAATAAATAAATAAATAAATAAATACTAACAATAAATAATAGTAATAACAATAATAAATAGATAAATTAATAAAAAACTAAAAAAACTAATAATAAAACAAATAAATAATTGAATAATTAAATTAAAAAATAATAGTAATAATAAAATAATAAAATAAAGAAAGATTAATACAAATAATAACATAACAGAAACAACAAATACATAGATAAATACATAATAAATTAATTAACAAAAAAGAAGGAAATAAAGAAACAAATAAATAAGTAAAAAAAGGTGCATCTGTGTTGTGCTGCAAATAACTTCGTGTAATAGTATTGTCGTAACTCTTGTACAATTTATTTTGCCATGGCACCAAAGAGGAAGCATGCAGCAGGGGAAGCAGCTTCTACCTTGAAGCGCCCGGATGCAAACAATGGCAGTACATCGCAGGAGTCACGTGAGAGGGATAATAATCCGAAGACTGTATCACACTTTTTGAATGCTTTCAGATCTTTTATGGATGTTTATGAGCAACATTTTTCTAACCAAACTCCTAGGTCTTCTTCCTCTCTTGACCTTATTCCTGATACAGTTCCAGCTAGCCCACCTCGCACCCAGTCAGATGATCTCCCTGGCACATCAGCAGGTCCAAGCGCACAGGCTGGAGCTCCGGTGAGTCAAGCGTCGCAAACTGGGTCACAGGTGTCTCAGGCCCTTTCAGCAGCCACAGGTGCTGCGGCCAAGAGGCCTTCTGTTCCTAATAATAACTTTGCTGTGTCTAATTCTTCCAATGCCTTGCAGAGTTCACAGCCCAGGGTTCAGCCCCTGGAATCAGACACCTCATCAGGCGATGACGAGGAGAAACAGCAACCGGAGGAGGAGCAGCCTACAGCAAGTGATAAGCCGGCAGAAAAAGGTGCTCCAAGAGGAAGCACATGTGCAAGAAAAGCAAATCAAAATCAAGAGACACAGATGATGAGATAGGTACTTCCTCTGAGTATGATAGCGACGCCTCACTTGGTTCCTATTGCGGAAAAGGGGAGGAGCTTTCAGGGCTCCCGGACTGGGCGTTGTCCAGGAGGGCCAATTCCCACCATAAAAATTTTGGGGGAACACAGGAATGGAAAGATACTAGTTAAGGATACCACCATCTCCACATACTCCACTTCAGATGTGATACCAGGGGACCATCTGTCACCAAAAATGCAGGCCAAGATCTTGAATGGAGAATTTGTGGATATGTTTCACGTAGTGCCACCTTCTGAGGACCTGGGGAGAGGTGAGAAGAGGCCTTCTTACAGCAAACGTAAGGGGAAGTATCCCAGGGTACCTAGGACTTTCGGGAACTGGTTAGATGGTTTCCAAGCTTACAAGGGAAAGATTGTAGCTGCTTATCCTAAAAGAGCTGTTCATCTTGTGGCTTACTTATCTAATATTAGAACAGCCTATTCGCTCTCTGGGGAGGCTGCCGCTATTAGGTATGACAAGAAATCCCGTAGAAAGGCTTCTAGGATTCCAAATGCACATTGGGATCAAATTGAGAATGGCATTTGGTCAGTGGAAGTTGGTCCTTACATTGAGAAGAAGCCTCAGGATTTTTTTTGGACCGGAAAGTCAGATCCAAGGAAGGAAGAAAACGCAAGGTATGCTGGGAGTATAACAAGGGGCTTTGCAACAGACAATCGTGTATGTACCCAGTGCGAAAGATGCGCAGATGCCCACCCAGCTTCTGCGTGCTATAAAGGAAAACAGCCCTTTCGTGGGGGACAGGCGTCCCATCAAAACAGTTCCAGAGGTGCCCCCGCAGCAGGGAACCGGAGATAGGGATCTCCTGGGCCTAGCCTTTTCGCTGATCAAGCTCCCCCCCCATTGCAGAGCCTCTTAGCCTATTATCCAGACAGAAGGGCAGCATCCTACTTTTGGAAGGGTTTTTCCAAGGGCTTTAGAATTCCAGTGACCAGCTCCCTAACTGCAAAAGAATCCCCAAACCAAAAGTCTGTCAGGGAAAGGCCCAAGGTAGCTGACAAGAAAATTGCAAAAGAGGTGACTGTAGGGAGGGTGGCAGGCCCCTTTTTGCACCCCCCATACAGAATCTTCACCTCTCACCTCTTGGCATTGTACCTAAAAAGGCCCCAGGTGATTTCAGGTTAATCCACAACTTATCTCATCCCAAAGGAGGATGCAATACCCCCTCAGCTATGCTCGGTAAAATATCCCTCCAATGATCAAGCTCCTTTGAGTCAAGCTCATCCGAGGCTTCGGGCGAGGAGATACAGTCCTTGCTGGGGCATTTTTAACTTCGCCTGCAGAGTGGTGTCCCCGGGATGCCCCTTTTGCTCTCGCCTGGCTAGGTTATCAGCGGGCCTTAAGCACCCCCATCATAGAGTTAGGCTTCCGAAGTCAGTTAAGGCAGACGTTGAGATTTGAGTTAGATTTCTCCAACATGACAATGGGATCTCCCTATGGCAAGACAACCTTAGTTTGGCCTCAGATTTCCAGGTCCAATCTGATGCGCCTGGGTCACTGGGGTTCAGGCTGTTCTTTAAGGGTAGATGGTGCGCTCAGCGCTGGCCAGATAGTTGGCAAGGTGAAGCCATCACTCGGGATCTTACTTTTTTGGAGTTTTTTCCCATAGTTGTGGCTGTCCACCTTTGGACCGAGGAATTCCGAAATAACCAGGCTGTGGTTAACGTACTGGCAAGACAGGCATTGCATTCCGAGAGGGTGTCTCGCCTGCTTCGATCATTTGTGCTGCTGTGCCTTGAGTGTAACATCAATTTTTTGGCCAAATTTATCCCAGGTGTTAATAGTGGCATAGCGGACACTCTATCTCGTTTTCAGATGGTTCGTTTCCGATTATTAGTGCCCTGGGCCCAGAGGCTGCCAGAACCTTTCCCAGACCACCTATGGAACCACGAAGTGATCAAGGGAGTATTGGCCTCTGTGGCACCCTCTACGCTCAGGTCCTATAAGAAAGTGTGGTGTGATTTCATGGATTTCAGGTCCAAAGCCTCAGCTCTCTCCCCTAGCATCCCACCCACTACCAATGATGTCTTGCAATATTTAACATACCTATATAGCTTGGGACAAGTAGCAAAAACCTTGAGAATTCACACGTCCGCCATCACGTTTTTTAGCAGATCCATATTCTCCTCTGACCCATGCTCTGACTTCATTGTCCATAAAGCAATCGAGGGTTGGAGCAGGTTACAACCCTCAAGAAATGAAGGCCGTAAGCCTATTACGTTTGATCTACTTTGCCAGATTCGCAAGAAGCTTAGGTCTGTCTGCTGGTCCAAATATGAATCTCGGTTGTTCTCTGCAGCTTATGCTATCGCCTTTTTTGGCGCTTTTAGGTTTGGTGAGATGGTAGCGGACGTTTGCTCAAGTGGCACCACACGTGGCCTCCTCATGGAGGACATTCAGTTGTCCGACTCAGATTTGATGGTGTGTGAACGTCAATCCAAGACCGACCAGAGCGGTAGAGGCGCTTTGGTCAAGCTTACAACTTCTGGTCACCAGGGTCCATGCCCAGTAAAAGATACTAAACAATACTTATATCTTAGACACACACCCCAGACCTGGCCCTCTGCTTATTCATAAGGATGGGTCCTGTCTGATGAGACACCAGTTCACTCGGGTATTACGTAAAGCAATTAATGCATGTGGATTCCCATCCAGTGATTACGCCGCACATTCATTTAGGATCGGTGTTGCCACAGTGGCCACCCATATGGGCCTCCTGGCAGACAGGATCAAGGAGCTAGGTCACTGGAAGTCCAATGTGTACAAGGGTTACATTCGAAATAACATTTAGAACACTATCACTTACCTACTTTTTCATTTCTTTGTCTTCAGCCTCCCCCATTGTTCAAGGTTGGATCTGCGGCCACAGTATCGTCCACTGGGCCCATCTGCAGGCTAAAGAATGTGGCTTTGGCTTCAATTTGGGTCTTCCATCAAGGGTTCGAGTTTCCTGGTTTTCAAGGCGCGGCATGTGCTGGGAAGATCGTATGCCACTGCTGAAGGCAAAAGCTGCTTTGTTTGGTTTTCCCGACATTCTAATCATCCAGCTGTGGGAGAATGATTTGACTTTCAGAAAGAGCGTGGACTTGCTTTGGAACATAAAAAAGGACTTTGATGAGCTGGCTGCTCTATTCCCTGGGACAACATTGTTTTGGTCCAACCTTCTGAAAAGAAGGGTTTGGTGAGGCTCCCATAGCCCTATGGTCATTGAAAAATCCAGGAAACTCTTAAATCACGTGATGGCGCGCAAATTGCGCTATATGTATGGCCATGTGATTCTGCATGCTGACATCTGGTTCAGCAAGTTGTCTTTGTTTTGTGATGAAGGTGTTCACCTTTCAGATCTCGGCAATGATATTTCATAGAATCAAAGAATCGTAGAGTTGGAAGAGACCACAAGGGCCGTCGAGTCCAACCCCCTGCCAAGCAGGAAACACCATCAGAGCACTCCTGACATATGGTTGTCAAGCCTCTGCTTAAAGACCTCCAAAGAAGGAGACTCCACCACACTCCTTGGCAGCAAATTCCACTGTCAAACAGCTCTTACTATCAGGAAGTTCTTCCTAATGTTTAGGTGGAATCTTCTTTCTTGTAGTTTGGATCCATTGCTCCATGTCCGCTTCTCTGGAGCAGCAGAAAACAACCTTTCTCCCTCCTCTATGTGACATCCTTTTATATATTTGAACATGGCTATCATATCACCCCTTAACCTCCTCTTCTCCAGGCTAAACATGCCCAGCTCCCTTAGCCATTCCTCATAAGGCATCATTTCCAGGCCTTTGAGCATTTTGGTTGCCCTCCTCTGGACACGTTCCAGTTTATCAGTGTCCTTCTTGAACTGTGGTGCCCAGAACTGGACACAGTACTCCAGATGAGGTCTGACCAGAGCAGTTTCGCCAGAAGCGGCTTAGTCATGCTGACCACATGATCCGGAAAAACTGTCCGCGGAAGCAAATATGATCAGGATGCCCTTGAGTCCATCATCCAAGTCGTTGATAAAGATGTTGAATAAGACCGGGCCCAAGACAGAACCCTGTGGCACCCCACTAGCCACTCTTCTCCAGGATGAAGAGGAACCATTGATGAGCACCCTTTGGGTTCGGTCAGTCAGCCAGTTACAAATCCACTGAGTGGTAGCATAGTCAAGACCGCATTTTACCAGCTTCTTTACAAGAATATCATGGGGCACCTTGTCAAATGCCTTGCTGAAATCAAGGTAGGCTACATCCACTGCGTTCCCTTCATCTACCAGGCTTGTAATTCTGTCAAAAAACGAGATCAGGTTAGTCTGACATGACTTATTTTTCAGAAATCCATGCTGACTATTGGTGATCACAGCATTCCTTTCTAGGTGCTCACAGACTGTTTGCTTAATGATCTGCTCCAGAATCTTCCCTGGCATTGATGTCAGACTGACTGGGCGGTAATTATTTGGGTCCTCTCTTTTCCCCTTTTTGAAAATAGGGACAACATTTGCCCTCCTCCAGTCTGCCGGGACTTCGCCTGTTCTCCAGGAATTCTCAAAGATGACTGCCAGTGGTTCTGAGATCACATCTGCCAGTTCTTTTAATACTCTTGGATGCAGTTCATCTGGCCCTGGAGACTTGAATACATCTAGACTAGCCAAGTATTCTTGTACTATCTCCTTAGTTATTCTGGGCTGTGTTTCCTCTGCTGGATCATTTGCTCCAAATTCTTCAGGTCGGGCATTGTTTTCTTTATCGGAGAAGACTGAGGCAAAGAAGGCATTGAGGAGTTCAGCCCTTTCTGTGTCCCCTGTTTGCATTTCACCATCTTCTCCTCTGAGTGACCCCACTGTTTCTTTGTTCTTCCTTTTGCTACGAACATACCCATAAAAGCCTTTTTGTTGCTTTTAACCTCTCTAGCAAGCCTGAGTTCATTCTGTGCTTTAGCTTTTCTGACTTTGTGTCTATACGTGCTGGCTATTTGTTTGAATTCCTCTTTGGTGGTTTCCCCCCTTTTCCACTTTTTGTACACATCCTTTTTTAAACTTAACTCAGTTAAAAGTTCTTTAGATAGCCACCCTGGCTTCTTTAGGCACCTTCCATGTTTCCATCTCATTGGTATTGCCTGAAGTTGTGCTTTTACTATCTCCCTCTTAACAAACTCCCAGCCATCATGAACTGGAATGATCCTTCCACTTCTACCCCACTAACCAGGTCATCAACACTGGTTAGGACCAGATCTAAAATGGCTGTTCCTCTTGTTGCTTCTCCCACTTTCTGGACAATGAAGTTGTCTGCAAGGCCAGTGAGGAATCTGTTTGACCTTATGCTCTTGGCTGAGTTTGACATCCAACAAATATCCGGGTAATTGAAGTCCCCCATTACTACTATCTCCCTTCCTTTTGCATGCTTGGCCATCTGTTCCAGGAAGGCATCATCTATGTCCTCCGTTTGGCTTGGGGATCTATAGTAAACTCCCACAATGAGGTCACTGTTATTTGGCTGGCCGACATCATCAGAAGCCTTAGGGATTGGTTGCAGCTGTGAGGTATTGGTGGCAAGCCTCTTTGGCTAGGGTGGCGGTTAGGCATTGGAATATGTTTGTGTATTGGAGGGCAGGGTGTGGCCATCGCCTACCCCTCCACTTTATGGGTATTCCGGTAAAGGAATCTGGCAGTCGTGGGTCCTGTCTGACACCCTTGCTGGTGGCTAGGGTCATGGCATGACCCCCGGTGACATCAGGGGGAGCTTTCAGTTGTATTTGCATCAACAGGCTCCTCCCACTGGTGGTTAACCCTTGTTAGACTCACCCCTCCCTGAGGGGGTGGAGACGTGCTCTGTTGTTTTATCCAGTGCCTAAGCCAATACCTCTCACATGCTGTAATCAATAAAGTTGTGGCCTTTTTTAGCCCATTAACCTAATACACTGTGTCCATCTGTCTTTCTTATCCCCAAGCAGGTGGTGGGTCCTTGAATCACAACCAGTTGGTTGTTGGGCGCTTTGAATGTGCTGCGTAAGACGGCCTTGCAAGCGCTGCCGTTTACCAAGCCCCACCTTTACCTGCCACCCTCTATGTTGTGAGGCGCAAGTAGATGGACCTGGCCCTAAACAGTCTCACAGACCAAAGGGAGGCCAGATTAGTCCCACAGTCTGCAGGTTCGCCACCTCAATCTACCATTTTATTATTCTTATTTATTAGACTTGTTTGCCTCTTGTTACACAAAGGTTGCCAAACAACTTGCAGTATATTAACAATATAAATGTTGTTGTTTAGTCGTTTAGTCGTGTCCGACTCTTTGTGACCCCATGGACTAGAGCACGCCAGGCACTCCTGTCTTCCAAAGACAGAAAAGAAAAATATGTAAAGAAAAATATTGCATAGGAACAATATAAATACATTCTAATTAGTACACATTCATCCAAAAACACTTTCATTTTTTAAATAACCCTCCATTTCAACCCCCCATTTAATGCTGAGTGTGCTGCTGCTCTGCAGTTTTAATTTATATTTATCATTGTATGCATTTTTGTTTTTGTTTTTTTTAAAAAAGTATGTAGCTGCGAGAGTCTCTTGGGGACTGAAGAATGTATATTAAATTAAACATGAATTAATCTCTGTGTGTTGAGGAGCTTTATTAAGGTCACCAACAGACTTTTGTGGGTGACCAAAGTCAAAGTTATCAAAACAGGATGGTTGAAAATAGCACAAGTATTAAAGTTTGTAAGAGCAACTCTTTTTTTAAGTGTAGGTGGAGTAAAAGTGTCTTAGTCCTGAATGTTAAAAGCAGATGCAACAGGCCAACAGGTGCTTGGAAAGGTAAACAGAGCTGGAAAGCTGAAAGCAGAAATTAAACTGCTTTCTTTCCTCCTCTCCCCCTCAAAATATTTCAGCTCTTTTTTCTTCTTTATCTGTCTCCAGCAGCCACTGACAGCTGACCTTTAACGCTCCAGAGAGGGGCTCTAGCAGGTGATTTACTAACAGCTGTGCCAGGCGACAAAATGGAGAGTCAGGGGTCACCATGCAATGGATCCAGCTGGTGGATTCAAGAGCAAGATTTAATTAAATAAAGATGCATTGCACTTTTTATTGGTGGCATGGGGAGTGGGTGGGTGTATGTATCTGCGCGTGCACAGACACACACACACACACACACACACACACACACAGAGGGAGTTTCTGTCCTGTGCTCCTGGACCTTTCTTCTGGTCTGCATCTCCCTTTTCCCCAGCCGCCCCTGTGGACAATGCACACTGGAATCTCATGTCTGCAACCGAGCCCTGAAATGCACAGGAACAGGTGGTGAGCAGTCCATAAACAGATGAGAATAGCAGCTGACAGAACATGGCAGTCTTCCATGAACCTCAATATTCATGAGGTGCTTTCTGGCTGTGTATTTCTCCTTCCATAACAGCCCTTTCTCCACTGAGGGCTTCTATTTTTGGACTGTGCCTTTAAGTGGATCAAATTAGTCTTGGCTCTTTTCCTCTATCATACATTTAAGGTTTGAGTCGGGTCCTACAAAAGGGATATGGGGAACCCACCTTGGGAAATGTGAATTTTTCATAGGAATGTGGGTTTGATTTTTGTTTTGCTTTCCTCAGAATGTTGTTTATGTGTAAGCAAGGACCCCCCTCCAATTGCTGTGTTTTTAAAAAAATTCAGAAAATTCAGGTACAGGCAATGACCAATTGATGTGTGACCGTGCACATGTGCATCACACCAAACCCGGAAGTGACTTTAAAAATGGCAGAAAACAGCCCTAGAAGAGCCCAGAAAGGGCAAAAAATGTGCGAAAACAGCGCCTAGCAATCCCATGAGCCTTTGCAAGTGCAATTCCAGGAGCCCTTGCACCAACCAATGAAGCCTATGGAGAGTTGGAGTTTGAGCAAGGAGGTTTGGAGGGAGCGATTGTGGTGGAGTTTGTCATCCATTCCCGCAGAGGGAGCTGAGGTGGCTTCACCCTGGCAACTCAGAGGGCCAGGGCTGATGCACCTTCTTCCTCCCACTGGGCTGAGGAAATGAGCTACCAAGACAGAGGCAGTCCATCACTTTCACATTTTACTTCCGGACTCCCAACTGGCTGCTGGCCAACTACATTGGAAATAAAGGGAAGCAGTGGCATCAGTGAGGATTATAGGAGTATGGCTCTGAATTCACAGGAGAGGACTCTCCTGCGTGTGAGTGTCTGAGGGCCCTGCTCCTTCCTGCCACTTCCCACCTGGCCCAGGGCAGGGCCTGACGGGCCTCACTAGGACAGTTGCTGTTACTGCTGGAGGGGTGCAGAGTGCTTTTAAAATGTTTTAAAAAAATTTATTTTGAATTTTTTGTATGTGGGGGGGTGGGGGTGGATGTTTATTGGGCCTGGGAATTTGTTTGATTTTATGTTTTTGTAATTTTTGTAATTTTTATTGTTTTTTGTTTGTACTGTTTTATTTGTGTTGTTGTTTTTTGTTTTTGTTTTTGTTTTTTTAAAGGGGTTATTTTGTTCTTAAGGGGAGGGGTCAGGGCTGCCGGGGAATGGGCCCCAGCCCACAAAATGGCTGGGATATGTTTCACAGGGGGGAATGCACTGGGACAACCAATCTCAGTGATCACGGGTAGGAGGAGGAGTTACGCTAAGACCAGACCATGTCATTACAGAGGAGGCAGGTTTAGTCGTTGTCTGAGGACTATCCCTGCCTCCGGGTCTGGTCCTGACCAGATGAATACTAGAATCAGCAAGGGATACCCACATGACCTGAAAGTGTTGCTGTGCAATGCCAGGTCAATGATTCATAAGACCACTGCCATCCATGACTTGATCATGGATGGAGGACTTGACCTGGCATGTGTAACAGAGACTTGGTTGGATGAAGCAGATGGGCCTGTCCTTGCCGCTGCTTGTCCACCAGGTTTCTCTTACGCACAGCAACCCAGGTCATGTGGGCGGGGAGGGGGGGTTGCAGTGATTTTTCGGAAGTCATTAGTTTGCACCAGGCATCCTATTGGGAAGACCCAGTTCTCTGAGTGCATGTTCTGGAAGCTGGGCAATAGGGGCAGTACAGGATTCCTTTTGGTGTACCGACCTCCCCGCTGCACCAAGGATTCCCTGCCCGAGCTGCTTCAGGTCGTGGCGGATGTTCTCCTGGAGACACCTAGCTTGGTTGTCCTAGGGGATTTTAACATCCATGCCGACACGACCTTACAAGGGGCCGCTCGGGACTTCATGGAAAGCATGGCCTCCATGGGGCTGTCCCTGAATAAGTCTGGCCCAACCCATAGCCGCGGACATGCCTTGGACCTGGTGTTTACCTCTACGGATGTTGGTGATCTGACACTAAGTAAAAGTGAAACGAAAGAAGTGCCATGGTCAGACCACTTCCTGGTGCAACTGGACTTCTCTGCGACCCATCCCCTCTGCAGGGAGGTGGGACCGATTCGGATGGTCCGCCCCCGCCACTTAATGGATCCAAATGGTTTCCAGAGAGTGGTAGGGGATGCTTTATCCCATGTTGATGGCCTTTCAGCCGATTCCCTGGTGGCCCGCTGGAATGTGGAGTTAACCAGGGCTATTGACTGTTTGGCTCCGAAGCGCCCTCTCCGATTGCATGGAGCCCGGAGAGCCCCGTGGTTTTCCACGGATCTGAGGGCAATGAAACAATCGTTGAGACGGCTAGAGCGCCGGTGGCGGATAACTCATTCCGAATCTGACCGGACACAGGTTAGAGCTCAACGTCGAGCCTACCAAGTGGCGATAGCGACGGCGAAGAAGACTTTCTTCACTGCCTCTATTGCATCTGCAGAAAACAGCAGCAGGAGACTCTTTCAGGTGGTTCACAATTTAGCGGAACCACCTGTAACATCGGGACCCAGTACGGGCCACATGTTCTCCTGCAATGATTTTGCAAAGTTTTTTGCAGATAAAATCGCTCAGATTCGGGAAGAAGTAGACTCCACCGTGGGAGCAGGGCCAGGGCAGGAGAGTGCTAGAGTCCTGTCTGGTCAAGTTGTGTGGGATCAATTCCAATCTGTTACCTCCGAGGATGTGGACAGGCTGCTTGGACGAGTGAAGCCAACCACCTGTCTCCTGGATCCTTGCCCATCCTGGCTTATAAAAGCTAGCCGGGAAGGACTGGGCGATGGGCTTCGTGGGGTGGTGAATGCTTCCCTCCATGAGGGAGCCTTCCCAGACCCGCTGAAAGAGGCGGTTATTAAACCGCTTCTTAAAAAACCATCTTTAGATGCGGCCACAATGGCCAATTATCGCCCAGTCTCAAACCTTCCATTCTTGGGCAAGGTGATTGAGCGAGTGGTTGCTGAACAACTCCAGGCACGCCTGGAAGAAGCGGACCATTTGGATCCCTTCCAGTCGGGATTCAGGCCTCATCATGGGACTGAAACTGCCTTGGTCGCACTGGTTGATGATCTCCGGCGGGCTAGGGACAAAGGTGAGAGCTGTTTCCTAGTTCTGCTGGATCTCTCAGCGGCGTTTGATACCATCAACCATAACATCCTTCTGGACCGTCTTGAGGGGCTGGGAGCTGTCATACAGTGGTTCCGCTCCTTCCTCCTGGGCCGTGTTCAGAAAGTGGTGGTGGGGGATGAGTGTTCAGACCCCTGGGCTCTCACTTGTGGGGTGCCCCAGGGTTCTGTCCTCTCCCCCATGCTTTTCAACATTTACATGCAGCCTCTGGGAGAGATCATCAGGAGGTTTGGGCTGGGTGTTCATCAGTATGCAGATGATACCCAGCTCTACCTCTCTTTTAAATCAGAACCAGTGAAGGCGGTGAAGGTCCTGTGTGAGTGTCTGGAAGCGGTTGGAGGATGGATGGCGGCTAACAGATTGAGGTTGAATCCTGACAAGACAGAAGTACTGTTTTTGGGGGACAGGAGGCGGGCAGGTGTGGAGGATTCCCTGGTCCTGAATGGGGTAACTGTGCCCCTGAAGGACCAGGTGCGCAGCCTGGGAGTCATTTTGGACTCACAGCTGTCCATGGAGGCACAGGTCAAATCTGTATCCAGGGCAGCTGTTTACCAGCTCCATCTGGTACGTAGGCTAAGACCCTATCTGCCTGCAGACTGTCTCGCCAGAGTGGTACATGCTCTGGTTATCTCCCGCTTGGACTACTGCAATGCGCTCTACGTGGGGCTACCTTTGAAGGTGACCCGGAAACTACAACTAATCCAGAATGCGGCAGCTAGACTGGTGACTGGGAGCGGCCGCCGAGACCATATAACACCGATCTTGAAAGACCTACATTGGCTCCCAGTACGTTTCCGAGCACAATTCAAAGTGTTGCTGCTGACCTTTAAAGCCCTAAATGGCCTCGGTCCAGTATATCTGAAGGAGCGTCTCCTCCCCCATCGTTCTGCCCGGACACTGAGGTCCAGCTCCGAGGGCCTTCTGGCGGTTCCCTCACTGCGAGAAGCCAAGTTACAGGGAACCAGGCAGAGGGCCTTCTCGGTAGTGGCGCCCGCCCTGTGGAATGCCCTCCCATCAGATGTCAAAGCGATAAACAACTACCTGACATTCAGAAGACATCTGAAGGCAGCCCTGTTCAGGGAAGTTTTTAATATGTGACATTTTAGTGTATTTCTCATCTCTGTTGGAAGCCGCCCAGAGTGGCTGGGGAAACCCAGCCAGATGGGCGGGGTACAAATAATAAATTATTATTATTATTATTATTATTATTATTATTATTATTATTATTACCTTTACCTTTACCTTTCAGAAGTTGCCAAAACAGTGCCATTTCCCATACTATTTGGTACCAGAGTTCCATGTTCACTCCTGACAGGTGTCTCCAGTGTCTGGCTATGATGCTTCTGGCTGATGAAAGTAGATAGGTTATAAACTCTTTATAATGTGAGTGGGTCTTGGAAAATATTCAGTAGAACCAGTTCTGGGGTGGCTTCCAATACCTGTTTAGCTATTTTGCATATTTCTTGTAGGACTGCTGTCCAAAAGGGTTGGATATTGGGCAATCCCATCACATGTGGAGTTATCTGGCTCCCTCGGCCTGAAAGCGAGATGTGCACTGTAATCCCATAGTCGCCTTTGACTGGGGTCCTTTACCTTTTTTTTTTTTTTACCTTATGTGCCAGTACAGGTGCAGCCTCTCCAGCATTTTGGTGAGGTTCCTGGGCGTATTAGCGCCAATTTCCATGGTCTTAGGTACCATCTATATGTAAGTTTCAAAGTGAGTTCCCTTCTTTTAGCTGAGATGGATTTAAAGGGAGGCTTAGACCAAATTCTAGTCCATTGCTTAGGGTTTGTTTTGTAGCCTATGTCGGGCTCCCATTGTTTTTTGATTGCATTGAATGGGTTTGTGAGATTCTGGAGCAGTATTTGTATATTGTGGATACCATCCCCTTGCTGTGTCCCTTTGCTGTCAGAAGAAGGTTTTCGAAGGTGGTAGAGAGGCTGGTGCATGGACATAGCCAAGGGGGGCAGGGGGTAGCTGTCCCCCCTAGATCAAGTAAAACGATATAAATACTTAACTGACCAATCACATCTGTTTTGCCTCCCCCGCCCAAAAAAAAGGCCTGACCCCCAGAACAAAAACCCTGACTATGCCCATGACTAGTGGCCGCTGGTCTTGGGGAGGCTGGTCTGTGGGATGGAGGAGACAAGTAACCAGAAGGGATGGCTTTCACAGCACTCAAAAATCAAAATGTGCCCACAGGCCTGAAAAGCTTGGTAAGCCCTATAATATACTTGCTATTGTAGGACTATGGCCTTCTGACTTCAGTCTGACCTTTAGACATTTCTAAATTTGCTTGCTTAAATATTTCTAGACTCTCTTATCAGGTACACTTAAGATCTACTGTTATAATCAAAATCTTCCTTACGTTGGGTTGCTTCAAATACTCATGAACTTTCCATCTGCTGATGAGATACTATACTAGCTGTTCTTGCACCAGCAAGTCTGACTGGGAAACTGCTGTTTGAGAAAATAAATTTACTGTAAAACCACTGTTAAACCAGGGTACTTAGAACTGCTAGGAAAGATCCTTCCCTCCCCCTTTGAACTGTGATCTTAAGCTCAAGCCATCTTTGGTTAGCACAGGATGTGTACATACATATGTTGCTCAGAGGTGTGTGAACCAGTCCAGGGCATTTGCTAACCATGGTTCTCTTAACTGACACTTTGTTTCTGCAAGTTCATGTGCATAATTTTAATATGCAACCATTACTCATGCACTCCAAAACTGTTGGCACCAAAAACATTAAAAATGTTCATTGCCTTGCTGTGCAATACACCACTTCACAGAATGTGACTAGGCTTTATCTGTACCACTACATATCTCTGTCAGTATGACTCAATTTGTCTCCTTTCAAAAGGAACCCTATGGCTGAGCCTGAAAAATGATTGACAGTCTGTAATGAATGAGCACTACGTCTGTGGTGATCACACAGGGTCCCTGGACATTTGACGGTCTATTGATCCCTGGGCCACCACTGTGCTCTCTTTCCCACTGCCACCGACCCATTACACACTGGGTACACACTGAGTCCAGACAGTTGTTAAAATTAAACCAAATAAACAAGTTTATTTTATAAGCATTAACAAGTTTATGGTTTCTCAGATAATTTTCTTGTCAGATTCTTAACCTTAGTTTCTTTACCGGCCTATACCTTCCTAATACCTTCTGACTGATTATCTCAACTGTTTGACTGACTCCTCTTAACAGATTCTCTCACTCTCTCACATCAGACTAGCTCAACCCACAGACTTATCCTCTCTCTCTTCTCTAACTCCAGACTGACATCTTAACAACTCTAACTCTAACTCCTCCCTTGGGTTCCTATAGGTTAATCATTTTACAATTAGTTAACCCTTTCCTTATGAACCCAGTATGATGTCACACACCTAGGAGGGCAAACGCCACACCGTCCTTTTCCAAAAGGTCTAGAATGGTGGTGTTTATATATGTTTTAAGTTTTCTAATGGTCCTTAGTACTATTTGATATTTTTATAGGTTAGGTGAGGGCTTGATTTGCCACACTCCAATGGTTTGTTGGCATGAGCCATCTCTGCTCCCTAACCAGTTGTTGCACCTTCTCGTTAGTTCTTTGTGACTAATGAGACCAATTACCTTATTAAGAAGCATGCCTCAAGCTGAATACAAAGTGTGAGACAATACTGGCCCCAGGTCCAGCAGTGGCAAGGAGGGCGGGCGGGCGGGCTCTTAGCCACTCCAAGCAATGTTTGCACTCCCCTGGCCAACCCCTAGGTACAGGGGTTACCCTGCCAGGTTACATGGCTTCTTCTGGTCCCTTGCATGGTGAGAGATAACTTACAAAGCAGCCACCTCTGTCTATTTGGGCTTCTTATGTGATTTGGAGCCCAAGAAGAAAAGGGTTTTCATTTGTTCAGGAGCTTTCATGGATAGAAAAGGCACCCCATTTAAGAAGCCATCCCTTGACACAAGAGGGACTGGGAGGAGCTACACTCCTTGGGGCTAAATGTGTGGCCTTACAGTTCCTTTGAATCTCTGCTGCCCCTTCACACCAGTAGTGTGTGAAAAGGACTAAAGTAACTCTAACAAGCACTACTGTTCCTATGGCATTTCTTCCTTCTGCCCCCACCTGCCTCCCAGGGGCGTACGAAGTAGGGGGGGCAAAGGGGGCGGTCTGCCCCGGGTGCCACTCTGGGGTGTGTGTGTGACAAGATGGTCCCTGCCTCCCCCCAGCTGTAGAGTGGCCAAGGGCGCGCACAGTCCTTCTGGAATGCCACACATGCGCACTCCATATGGGCTGCTCCACCCGGCTGCCGGAGAGGGTTCCTCTGCCACTGCTGCCTCCCATGCATCTTGGTGCGGTTGAGCCTCTATTGGAGCACAGAGTAGAAGAGGCAGACAGGAATAGAGATTTAGGCCTGACTATCAGCACACTCACTCAGTTCAGCTGTGGACCTGCTAATATGATGCTATGGGTGTATGCAAATTCCAGTTTCCTGGTTGGCTTGATTGCCCTCATGACAACAGGAGGGGGTGGAAACCTGTGAAGTACTAGTACAATGCTAATACAGTACAGTCGTACCTTGGTTTTAGAACAGCTTAGTTTATGAACAACTTGGAAATAGAACCCTGCAAACCCGGAAGTAGGTGTTCTGGTTTGTAACTTTGCCTTGGAAGCTGAACCTGTTCCGCTTCCTGTTGCGTGTGTCCTGTTTGTAAATTGAGTCCTGCACTGCTAATCAGAGGCTTCCTGTTAAGTCTTTCAGCTGTTGAGTCAAAAGCACCCATGCAACAGAGAGGTGATATCTGGAGCTTTTGTTTTTTCTATTTTTTTGGGTGTTGGTTTGTGTGTGTTTTTTGGTTTTTTGACTGTGACTTGTTCTTCATTTTATGGGACTGACTTGTGACTGTGGCTCGTGACTTCGTTTTTGTGACATGTTTTTGTGACTGTGTGGAACCCAGTTCAGCTACTGATTGATTGTGTGACTGCAGAAATGGATAAAAGCCCCCCATCCAAACAATGACTATCATCAGTGCACGTAAGAAAAGAAATTAATTTTAATCATCTACAATACTGTCTTATTTATTTTATAGTACAGTACATTGGTCATTGCTTTCATTTTATGGATCAGTGGCCTCGTTAGATAGTAAAATTCATGTTAAATTGCTGTTTTAGGGGTTGTTTTTAAAAGTCTGGAATGGATTAATCTGTTTTGCATTACTTTCTATGGGAAAGCACACCTTGGTTTTAGAACACTTTGGTTTTGGAACAGATTTCTGGAATGGATTAAGTTTGGGAACCAAGGTCCCACTGTATTTCAATTGGCTCCTTTGCCTGGAGACAGAAGGGAGAGACTGCCTAATCATAGCAATTGTTTTGGACTGGGACTGGTTGAGCAGTGCAGAAAGCTGATTGGCCTGAGAATGGGAGACTAACAGAAGCATCACTCTAAATTCAAATGACAAGATAATCAGTGTATGGGAGATGGGAAAGACTGTGGCTTTGAGGTTTTTGTGAATTTGGGGAAAACTTCTTCTCACTCTTAAAAAGGCACCCCACTATTTATGTTAACCTGTCCCTTATAGAGAGACACCCAGGTGATTGTTTTCTGAAACCTTTGTGAACAGAAGCAAGCAGGTGCACCCTGGCAGAAATGTTTTGGTTTCTTTTGAGTGACAGTAGCTTCATAACACACAGCCCTCTATGCACTGGCTGAAAAAAACGGGGAAAGGGTATTAGATAAAATGACTATAAACTATTGTGATAAACTATTGTGGTGATTTGGAGGTTTAATCTGAAATCAAGCTGAATTTGAGTTTGAGTTTGGTGTCTCGGGTAACTTCTCTCTCTTACATCATGGATGTTGGCAAATTGGATTTTAAAAGGGCAAAATAATATTAGAACTGCATATATCATAAATGCATAAGGGAAACTCAACAACAACAACAACAATATTTATTATGGCCATAGGCCCATACAGGTAAAAACAACACATAAATAACAGCTTGTGCACGTGGGGGAAAAAAAAGCCGCTAAAACACCACAGTAACAATAAAATACTATAAAATAGAATGGCATACTACGCCTTAGTTAGCTTGTAGTGCTCCTTGGCGTCGCTTTTGGGTAAGGACAGCGACCAGGAACCTAGCCACATTCAGGGTCGTATGGGTATCCTTATCCTGCAAGATTTGAGCAAGGTGGAATTTTGGTGGGGTACCCTCTAGTTTCTGTATGATTGATCCCAACAAATTTGCCCGTGGCACATTGAACAGGGGGCAAGTGAACATGATGTGCTGGAGCGACTCCGGCGTCTCCTTATCACATTCGCACGTGGCGGGGGCTTGGCCCTTTGAGAATCTATGTCTCAGGACGTTGGAGGGAAAAACGTTGAACCTCGCTTTGGTGAAGGCCAGTCTATGGGCAACAGTCGAAAGGGAGGAGAGGTATGATGGAACGCAGTAAGTTAAAGTGATACCAATGTTCTGGGGCGAACAAACACCTCCCCCCAGCATATAATTTCGCTGTAGATCGATGTCATCCAGTCTTTGGCGGATCAGTCTTTGAGCAGTAATTTGGTCTAGTTTTAGGGAATCTGAAGGAGAGATTCCATAACTCAGGAGTTTGGCATGAATTCTACTAGTCCAAAGGCTAGAGAATTCATCTCGCCATAAGCATTGGACAAGGTAGTGGTTTGGTAATCTATGCCACAATGATAACCAATAATTGAAGACTTGCTTCCACAGGCAAGTTTCTAAGGATGCGATCTTCAGTTCTAGTCGCATGGCTGCGTTGCTTACGCACAGGGGGAGCATTAGGAGCCGACGCAGGAATTGATTTTGCAGTGTCTCAAGAGGAGCAAGATCTGTCATCACGGCCCAAAGCGGGGCAGCATAAGCAAGCACGGCAACCACTTTTGCCTTGAACACCTTTAGGGCCGAGGGAACATGCAAAGCTCCATCCGAAAAAAAGAATCGGAGGAGCGCATATGACAGAGTTTTGGCCTTGTTAAGTAGGTGTTGAATTTGAGCTTTCCACCCCAAATTGTGTTGAAAAATAACTCCTAGGTATTGAAATTTTAGGACTTGCTCTATTTTTGCTCCACCAAGCTTCCATTCGTATAATCTCCGGCTTCTGGAGAAAATCAGAATCTTGGATTTAGCATGGTTGATGGTTAATTGGTTGAGTTGACAATACGTGGCAAAGATCTTCAAAGCTCTGGTTAGTCCAACACGTGTATAGGATAGAATTACCGCGTCGTCCGCATATAAAAGGAGTGGGCAGCGGTAGTCCGCAAGTCTAGGCGCGTGTGTACTTGGAGATGAGTTAAGTAGGGGTGCTCGCATGTCGCTGATGAATAGGTTGAATAGACAGGGAGCCAATATGCATCCTTGGCGCACTCCCTTGTTTATTGGTATCGAATTTGTGAGGTCGCCCGTAGGAGTAAGTCTCACTCTAGCAAGGGTACCTTCGTGGAGCTGACTTATAAGCCATAGGAGTCTTCTATCAATGCCCTGTTTCACAAGTTTCTCCCATAGAATATTTCTAGGAACGCTGTCAAAGGCTGCCTTTAGGTCTAAGAAGGCAGCACAGAGGTAGCCCCGGGGGGGAGAGGAGTACTTTCGTGCCAGATGGTAAAGAACTATCGCATGATCGGTTGTAGAGCGTTTAATTCTGAACCCTGCTTGTTTGTGGCCAATCTGATTAGTCTCATCTACCCATCGCAATAGTTTAGTCAGCAAAAAGCTGGAATAATTTTCCCTATGATCGAAAGGAGGCTGATGTTACGGTAGTTTTCCGGCTCCATTGGAGAACCTTTTTTATGAATTGGTACTATAATGGCCTCCTTCCATATTTTGGGGATGAGGCCAGAAGCGTTGATTGCATCGAAGGTTTTGGCCAAGATGCCAGCCCACCATTTTGGGTGTAGTTTAATGGCTTCAGCAGGGATCAGATCGGGCCCTGGGGCTTTACCCGGTTTCAGCTGAGCTATTAGCTTGGCTATTTCGTCAGGATCGGTGGGAGGCCAAATAGGTAGGTGGGTAAACAGATGCGTCAGGTGGTCGGAGGGAGCATCTGCCTGTGAGAAGCATTTCTTCAGGAACAATTCGGTGCAGGGATGACTGCCCTTGGGTATTTCCTCACCCTTCTGTTGATCAAAGACCAGAATTCCCTGGATCTGTGTGATTTTGAAGCAGTAATCAAAGCCTGCCAGCGATTGTGTTGCCACTCACGTTTGGCAATTTTCTGTGTGCGTTTGTAAACTAGCTTGGCTTGTGCATAACTAGCTGGCAGAGTAGCTGCATCGGAGGTCTTATATACATTATATATAGCACGGAGGCGCTGTCTTGCTTGTTTACACTGAGAATTATACCAGGGGGCACCGTAAGTATATTCATTTCGATTTAATATTTTGGGTGGTAACCTGAAGAAGGACGTAAGATCAGTCGTATGATGGTGGAAGCATTTCAGCACTATGCTATGCTCGTCTGAGGCAGAGCCTATGTTAGGATGGGGCCCGAGGATTACTTTTTGAAAGAATTCCTGGTACCTTTGAGCCTGGGTCTCCGACCATTTGATTCCTCTTACTTGGAGAGATTCGTTGGTTACCATCTGGGTCGCATGTCTATGAGCCTCCGACTGCCAGTTCAGGGAGAGCTTGGCTACAAGGGGAAGATGATCACTAGATTGTATATTCTCGATCTTAAAGGTGGAAATGCACTTAAGTAGATTCCTGGAGACCAACAGGTAATCGAGGACGCTGTTTGATTTAACGCTCAGGTGGGTAAAATCCCCAGGAATGTCAGGGAAATGTGCCATTTAAGGGGACCAGATTTAAACGGATGGCCATTTGATAGAGGAGTACTCCAGCCTCATTTGCTCTGTGGTCTTTAGAAGTTCTCCTCATGATATGTTCCAGATCATAATTATCAAGGTTTGGAGTAACCCACCATTTGGCTTTGGTCAGCGAGTCCCAGTTTGCTGCTGTGCGGGCGTTAAAATCGCCACCTATTATGGCCAGGGTATTAGGAAACTTAACATAGCATGAGAGCAGATGCTCTTCTAGCGAGCCCCATTTAGAGCCAAGTTCGGGGGAAGAACCCCCAGGTGGCAAGTAGACATTTGTAACTAGAAGTGAGATCTTTTCCCCCGCAATCAGCCCGGTAAGGGCGTAAGGAGGCAAGGCCTGTACTAGGGTAAGTTTAGAATGTAGGTTGAGGGAGATGCCTATTATTAGGCCCCCTTTAGGGCGGCCTCCTTTCAGGGAGGGGCAGGCAGGGAGTTCTAGAAGCTCAAAGCCATTTAGGACAATTTTCTCTACTTCCCACGATTCTTGGAACAAGATGATATGAAACAGGTTAATATACTCCAAGAATTCTGGATCAAGTTTTTTCCCCCTCCAGCCCGCAATGTTCCAGCTGAGGACTGATAGGGGGGAGTTCCTGTTGTGTCCAATTCGCTGTCATTTCAGGGAGAGATGTGTGTCCTTAGGGGGCAGGGCAGACCCCACAAAAAAGTCAGTTATTTTACTTTGCATGGCTGGCACCTGCTGAGGGTACCTAGTCTTGAAGTTGGTAGTGAGGTGTTCTGACTGGTGTAACAGGACGGGTCTCCTGCTGGCTGACCCAAGGGCAGACACTTCAGTGGGAAACTCCACAGGATTTGCTGAGACTGCCCCACCGCGAGGTCTAAAGATCGCCGATGAAACCATTTGATTTATATGTCCGGCCGGGTCTTCAATCAAATCCGGGCCATTTTTGGATGTAGGTGGAACACTCCCCTGGCCTGGTGCTAGCGAAGATACTGGGGATGCTTGGCGTACTGGTACCGTTTGTATGTCGGGTCTATGCCGCTCAGGGGAATATGAGGACTCCAGTTCCGGCATTGATGGATTAGTTGGTAAGGAATTGTTTTGGTGGAAGGAACTCTGGGCTACACTCTTCAGCGGGGAACTCTTGGAGGGCGAGTCAAAATTTATCAAGAGTAGAGATGAGGGAAACTCTATTTTAATGCTCAGGAACTTAGAAAATCTTTTAAAATATTATGGATGGATGTTCTGTATTATTTTATTCATACTATTGCCTAATACAAGTTTGCCATGGCCTTTGGCTAGAAAAATAAACTTAAAGACTTTCCCAGACTTCTAAAAATGTAATTCCCAGTTGGGAACAGAGGCACTATGCCTCTAGTGTGCATGAATGCAAATGCATGTGTATGGATATTAAGGGACCGGGTGGTTGACAGCCTTCCATTTTACATGCTGCAGCTCTTAAAATATATTTTCAACTGTTGGTAACACCCTGTTGCCTGCATACTCTGTGGAATCATTGCCACGGGCTGGCCACCAAAGCTCTGCAAGCTTCTTTGCACATTTACATGGGCCACTAACGGAACACTCCGCAGGAAGCCACAGCTGTTCTTGGCTCCCCAAAGTAAGTGTGTGTGTGGTAGGAATAACATGTTTGCAAACACAACTTTGTCCTACATTTTCAAGTGTGACTCTAATACCTAAAACATCTCAGATACCCACCTAAACAATCTTGCATGTCATTTTATTAACTTGGCCTCATATTCAGGTAGTTCTGAAAATGCTTTCCTGAAAGCTCTCCTTTTAGTGTGCTGTGCAGGTACACTGAGTTGAGGACTGGTGGTAAAGGCAGAGTGCCAGGGGAAAGAAGGAAGGAAGGAAGGAAGGAAGGAAGGAAGGGAAGGAAGGAAGGAAGGAAGGAAGGAAGGAAGGAAGGAAGGAAGGAAGGAAGACTGCTCAGTCCTTTCCTGTCAGCCAATTGTCTGCTCAAAGTTGCCCTCTCTGAAGCTTCTCGCCCAACCCCACATACCTGAAGAAAATTCCTCGGGGCGAAATGATTGCAGAATTACAGTTTTACTAGTGTTGGAATAATGGACATTTACTGTGAGGCCCACCACAGACCCCTGGAAGAAACAGACATTCCCTTTATTTTGTCAGAGACCTTGCCAGAGATTCATGGGCATCTGACAAGAAAAATAATTGATGGAAATAATGGTATGATGATAATGAAGGCTTATAGTTGAGCTCCTCTACAATAGAGGCTTTTAATTAGCCATCCTGTGTTACAATATCTCTGCTGTTAGTCACTATTTATATCTCTGAACATCTGCTCCAGCAGTGGAATAGCTTGCTGGGAATATTTCACATAGTGTAAATGGAGGCAGGGTACTATTTACTTAATTGTTCTGCCTTGAACAGCCTAGGCAAGGAACTATTGTTTTAACTGTCTATGTGATCTTCTCTCTCTCTCTCTCTCCATGTGTGTGTTTGTGTAAAAGGGGGGGAATATATGTTTGAAATGTGGTGATGATAATGTCACCCCAATCCCTTTTGATGGATAGTTCAGTTTCAGCTGCAGAACAACAGGCTCACCATGTTCCAATGTTGGTTGTTACCCAGGGGATGGAAAGTCCTACAAGTGTTTATAATGTTTTTTTAAAGAGATTGTTAAGCAATTTGCCTGGGCAATTTCCCCTCAGTGCTTTGCAGTCACTTGTAGCCTTTTCCCATGTCCAACGCACAACGCACCAATACTGGAAACCTTGAAGATGTTCATGGTGATTTCTATGTACACCGCCCTAGACCCACATGTCTCTTGATCCAGTAAAATAATAAATTACGGAGTTATTAGTAAAAGGGCATGTTTAATATGTCTGAAGAGTCAAGCATGCATGATTTTGGGGGTTATTTTTGAACCTAAGATATGGGAGAATTTACCAAAAGAATTGAAGGTGAGGGACACTCTTCTCAAAATTCCCCCAGGTTTGCATGTACATTAACATTCCAGCTGATAGGTGCAGCTCAGTTTTTCTCCCTTCCTACACTACACAGAGACAGTTGCAAACTATTCTGAACTCTTAAAGGCACCAGATGAAGCAGTGGGTAAGAATCATAGGAGAGTAGAAGTAGTGGGCTGTGGAAATCCGGGTGGATCCCCTTCTCTGGAGTTACAACACCTTATACCAGAGCAGGGCTGGCCCACCCAATAGGCAAGGCGAGGCAACTGCCTCAGGCAGCAGGATCCACAGGGGCAGCTGTTCTGGCCTCCAATGAATGCATTGTCCACTGCTGCTGCCACAGTGGCAGTGAGGGCTACAGCACATTTCTTGGAGGCTGGGCCTGCCGTCTCCTCAACAGCCTCCCACCCCAATTTGCAATACCACCTCTACAGTGAGGGAGCACCATTTTGTGGTCCACCTCAGGTGCCAAAATGCTTTAGGCCAGCCCTGCACCAGAGCAACAATAGATTGCCCAAACTATGTTTTTAGAGGAACCAAGAACCTTATCTAAGAAGGACAGAGACCAGGTTTAGGGCTGCCATATGTCCGGATGTCAAAAGCTGAATTGATCTTAGGCAAGTCAATCAAAAAAATGTGGGGTTTGGGGCATTTTTGTAACTTTGCATTTTTTTGGAAATTTGGGGGCGGGGGCGGGTGTTCCTTAAAAAGGGGTCTAACCAGGCTGAGAATGTGAAAGTGCATATCAAGCTCCGGGACTCATGAGCAAGACAGAAAAGGTATTACAACAGACCCAAGACCACTGACTCAGAAAGTTACACTGTATGTAGGCTCTATTGGACTGTGCTCCTAAATCCCATCCCTCCTATTCCTCACCAGTGGTCTGTATCCAGTCTAAGGGGTCCAGAGCTGGTTTCTTTAGGACGTTGTTTCCCCTCTAGATTCCTTTAAAGTTACTTTAACACAGATCTGAGCCTGTGTTTGGTTACTATTATTAATATCTAGATCACCTGACCCAACCGTTAGATCATAAAATCAGTTGCCAATTAATGATGTATGTGTAACAGGTACCATCTCAAATTCTCTGTCTTATCCAATATTCTAGCAAGTTAACTAGTGTGTTGACAAAGCTGAAACATTCTTGCAAAAAAGGATAGCAGGCCCAAATCTCTTCCTCATCCAAATGCTGATATGTGTTTTATGTCAAATAATGCAAATTGCTACCTCTGGCACTCTTACACATGGGTTTCAGGCTATATGTTCGCATTATTGGCTTTAAACAGCTACCGTGCTATTCTTTTCCATCAAACTGCATCAAGGCTGGGGTGGGGGCATGTATCAAAATGTAATATTTCCTAAGGAACAACAGGAAAGATAAAATAGTAGATATAGATTGTGGCCAATCTCCTCTATACACCACATTCCCACCCAGCAGTGGCAGCCCCCAAGATGCAGTGTGTACAAGCCTCAGTGCATGTTGTGGGTGTGATGTCGTCAGGGGCGCCGACTTATAAAAAAAATTGGGGGGGGCCCATACCGGGGTCCTGCCCCGGGAAGTTTTCTAAATTTTAGATGAAAATTAGTGAGTTTTAAAGTTTTTTAAAAGTATTTTAGAGTCATATGATCAACATTAGAACCCCGAAAACACAACTCTCTATAACTCCACACTCCGGGAAACTCGACAAGCCTGAAACACTTTTTGGCTTTGAAAAAGGAAACAAAACATAAACACGCACGGTATTTTCGTAAAAAGCTAATTTAATTTACAGTAACAATTATGCTTATAGACTATTACAGAGCAGTGAATATATAGCTCTGAAAAGACTGAAATGATATTTAAATAAATCCTAAACTATCATTAAAAGAATAAAACATAAAATATCGCTGTCACACAGTAATAGCACTTTGATTAATAAGTGAAATAGCTAATTTAAGCTTACTTTGAATAAGGCTGAGGGTTCATTAAATAAAAATAATATCTCAAAATTAATGCTTTAATACAGTTAATAAAGTTAATACAGTATGACTAATACTGTATGTAAATACTGTAATACTGTATGTAAATAACGGGCTTTAATTGGGTCTTACACCCTAAAAATATTTAAGTATTTGAAAATAACTAATACAGTACTATAGTAATATAGAAATACAGTACTAAGCTAGTACTAATATTTCGAAACTGAAAATTTAACATTCTGTATGTATTTAATTCTCTATTTTATAAAGATTTTTAATATCTGACAGTGAGTTTGGAGTAGCCCAATGCAAAAATCCTGAGGATCCATGTGGATCCATGCTTTGTAACCACGTTTTTGCACCACTGTGACCCTAGGCAACAGTGGGTGCGTGATTTTTTTGGTGCAAGATGTAGCCATGGACATGCTATGTGATCTGATGGTGAATTTGGGGTGACCCAATGCAAAGATCCCGAGGATCCATGTGGATCCGTGCTTTGTAACCACGTTTTTGCACCACTGTGACCCTAGGCAACAGTGGGTGCGTGATTTTTTTGGTGCAAGATGTAGCCATGAACATGCTATGTGATCTGATGGTGAATTTGGGGTGACCCAATGCAAAAATCCTGAGGATCCATGTGGATCCGTGCTTTGTAACCACGTTTTTGCACCATTGTGGCCCCAGGCCACAGTGGGTGCGTGATTTTTTTGGTGCAGGCTGTAGCCATGGACATGCTATGTTATCTGATGGTGAATTTGGGGTGACCCAGTGCAAAGATCCTGTGGATCCATGCTTTGTAACCACGTTTTTGCACCATTGCAGCCCCAGGCAACAGTGGGTGCGTGATTTTTTTGGTACAGACTGTAGCCATGGACATGTAATGTGATCTGATGGTGAATTTGGGGTGACCCAATGCAAAAATCCTAAGGATCCATGTGGATCCGTGCTTTGTCACCACGTTTTAAATGGGGAGGGAAGGAAAAACACAGAAGGGACAAGAAGCACAAGAGGGGTGTGCGGAGAAGCAGCTGGCTAAGAATGCAGGGGAGGAGTTTAACGGGGTGGGGGGGAGGAAAGGAAGGCAAAAGTCCCCCCCCCCAAGCCAGCCCTCTCTCTCTCTCTCTCCCACCTACAGATAGGTAGCCGTGTTGGTCTGCCATAGTCAAAACAATTTTTTTCCCCCTTCCAGTAGCACCTGCATGTTTTTTGGCTGCCTGCGAGTCCCTAGAGCACGGAGAGGAGGAGGTGGTGGGCTGGAGCCTGCACGCAGTGTGACTAGGAAAGAATTAGAAGGAAGGACTCAATCCTTTCCTTAACCCTCTGCTTGCCAGGAGGGCAGGGGATTCCCTGCTCTTTGTTGAGTTTGAGCAAACGCAGCAACAGAAGCAGGTGGGCAGTAAGACCCTGAGGCAGAATGCAGGAAAGCAGCAGCTTCCGCCTTCCCTCCGCCCGACCGCCCGATCTTATTTTTGCCTGATTTTTGCCTATTTTTGCCCCTGCGCTCCGGCGAGTCAGCTCCAGGGACCACACATTCGCTCAATAACACACACAGACATTTCCCCTTACTTTTTAGGAGAAAAAATCTGCGTGTTATAGAGCGAAATTTACGATAATAATTTTCTTAAATTATTGGGGGGGCAGAGCCCCCCCAAACGAATTTTTGAGGGGGCTCGGGCCCCCTCAGGCCCCATGGAGTCGGCGCCTATGGATGTCGTGTCTAACATGCGAGCCAGCAATTTACAAGGGCCAAAGAGGCAGCATCTAAGCAAACAGAACCACCTGGCTTCTGTTGCATGTGACTTGCATGTGACTTGTCTTACAGATATAGGTTGATAATAACATGTTGCCGTTTGTCTCCAATCCACTCCTGACCCTGTTCCTCAAGAGAAAATGGGTTCTAAGCCTTACTCCTTGTTTCACCCACCACAGCTATAATTGCCAGTGATTAATTAGAAGGCATTTCTAATTAGAACTAGAAGGCATTCATTCTGGTTGTGGTAGCTCCAAAGGAGGCTGTATTGTCACAATGGTAGAAAACACTATTTAAAGTTTAACAGCAGTAAGATGTTAAAATTTAAATTTTAAGAGTCTGCTGCTGTTAAACTTTAAGTGGTTTTTGCCACTGCAAAGCTGGAGCTGCCCAGACACCTTCTGCAGCCACCTCTCCCAGTAAACCTTGCTCAGGGGCCTTTCCTCAGAGCAAGGCGTGGGGAACTGGGTGCCAGGGATGCAGGTGGCGCTCTGGTCTAAACCACTGTGGCAATCACACAGAGCCCCCGGACGTTTCACGGTCTATTGACCCTGTGCCACCACTGCAGTTGCTTTCTTCACTGCCGCCACCCCGTTTCTCACAGGGACACACGGAGTCCAGACAGTTGTTAACATAAACAAATAATCAAGTTTATTTTTAAATGCAGGAACAAGCGTATGGTTACAGTTTATTTTTCTCTTGTCAGTTTCCTAATCTTAGTGCCTAACAACCTAACAACTGCTCTGATGGTGTTTCCTGCTTGGCAGGGGGTTGGATTCGATGGCCCTTGTGGTCTCTTCCAACTCTATGATTCTATAACTTCAAACTGAATTATTCCCAACTATCTATCTGACTCAACCTAACAATTCCTCTCACCCTCTCACAATACAACTCTGCCAACCCACACCTAAGCCCCCCTCTTCCTTCTCCAACACCCAAGCCTCAACTCCCAACTGACAAACCTCAACTCTATCTTTTACTCCCCCCTTGCATTCTCACTGGCCAATCACATCACACCCATTTTAACCCTTTCCTTGACCCATCCTAGGAGGCAAACGCCACAACCACTGAGCCTCTTGGGCTTGCCAATCAGTAGGCTGGTGGTTCGAAACCACACAACAAGGTGAGCTCCTGTTACTCTGTCTCAACTCCTGCCAGTTAAAAAGCACGCCAATGCAAGTAGATAAATAGGCACCACTCCTGCAGTGAAAACGCACCAGCTGTGCTCCTTGTACTTAAGGGTGGCAGTTGAGTGGCTTGGGTGGGGGAGGGATGCACAAATCCAGCGCCCTTTCCATTACACCACCTGAAACAAATGTCTTGGTGCAACTAGCAGACCCCAAGAAGCAACTCCACCAGGTTATTCTGAGCCTAACAGGCCCACCTTTTCTAAGCCTACCACCTTGCTGCCCTCACCCAGTTATTGCTTGGAGCACAGGGAAAGGCAGCCTCTCTTCCTCCCAGAAGCAACTGAGGGCAGAGTGAAAACTGGGCTCAGCTCAGCAGTGGGGATCCTTTCCACTTATAATCTTCACCCTCACTTTCTCTACTAGGGCAGAAGTGGGTAAAGGCAGTGGGTGCTTGTGGAAGAACACACCAGCTGCTTTCTACAGACGGACTCCTTTTCCCTTCTCCCAGTGGAGAAGATAAAAGAAGAGCCAGCATGCACAAGGAAAGCCACACCTGCGCAACCGCATGGCTCCCTGGGAGTTACAAATATGAGAGATCAGCAGTGTGATACATCTTCATCCATTGCAGGGAGAAAAAGAAGGGCCAAACTTTTCCTCTCAATAACCAGTATTAACTATCCATTTTTCTGACTGCTGCCTCTAACAAGAGAAATACCTCTGTCTGGGCACCTGGCAAGCCTGATCCCATGCTGCAACTGCAGAGACTCCATTTGTTTTGCCATCAGTTTCAAAGGTGAAAATAACAGAACTGCTGTGCATTAAAAAATATCTTGTAGGCGCAAAATGGACACAGCTGAAATTGTCTTTGCTTTACTGTCAGAATGTACAGGCCTGTTTTCGATTTGCCGGGTGTTATAGTTTTGAATGCTATTATCTGCTCTAAATCATTAGGCAAAAAGCTTAAATTATTGTTCAATAGCATTGCTGCCAATACTTTTAACATGTTTACTTCCAGAACACAGGTGTATTTTTTATTATTTATTTATTAAATTTCTATACCACCCATCAGGGACACAGGTGGCACTGTGGGTTAAACCACATAGCCTAGGACTTGCCGATCCAAAGGTCGGAGGTTCGAATCCCCGCAACGGGGTGAGCTCCCGTTGCTCGGTCCCTGCTCCTGCCAACCTAGCAGTTTGAAAGCACGTAAAAGTGCAAGTAGATAAATAGGTACCACTCCGGCAGGAAGGTAAACGGCATTTCCGTGCGCTGCTCTGGTTCGCCAGAAGTGGCTTAGTCATGCTGGCCACAGGACCTGGAAGCTGTACGCTGGCTCCCTCAGCCAATAAAGCGAGATGAGCACCACAACCCTAGAGTCGGCCACGACTGGACCTAGTGGTCAGGGGTCCCTTTACCTTTTACCACCCATCATCCAAGGATCACAGGGCAATTTACATTTGTCCTGATCCCCTGGCCTACCTGGCAGTCAGACAGCCTGCCAAGACCAAGTCCAAAATCCGAGGGTCCATCAGCATCAGCAAAGTCCATAGTCCAAGATCCAAAGTTGAAGGCTGAAGCCAAGAAATGAGGTTCAGGGTCAATCCAAGTCTGAAGTCACGATGCAGTCCAGTGTCACGCCCAAAGTAGAAACCTGTAGCGGTCCAGGAGTAACCAATATGAGGTCCCTCAATGTCAGCAGTTGAGCAGCCACAGCCCCTCCGCTCTGCTGCCTTCTGATACTGTGTCTGCTGACGGCAGCATCTGGGCTTGATGAGCATGTGACCCTCGCCTGCTCCAGCTTGCCCCAGCTGAGGAGTCTATGCCTCCTTCCCCACCTGGCCAGCTAGTGAACTCTGGCCTGGCCTGACTCTGCATCCTGGAGTGCTTTGCCCGCTGTTCCCTATGTCTTAGGACCTGTCGTGTTCATGGGGACGGGGCCTCTCTGGCTCTGGGTCCCGCTGCTCGGCTTCCTGTGCACTGTCCCCTGTGCCCTCACCATCCTCTGTCACCCTGTTAGTATTACCTACACCAACCTCTCCTTCCCAGCTTGCCCCCATGTGACCCAGTCCCAGCTCCACCCCTCGCCAGTGTCTTCTTCCTCCTCTCCAAATTCCTCCCAGTTCATGACAACAATATAAAAACACAAAAATACACATCATAATAACAAACAGGAAAAATACCCCCCCAGATAGAAACTCTGGCATGTATAAGTACCTTACCTTGGACTTCAGCATGAACTAATAAAACAGTACAGGTACATGTGGAAGATAAACAACCCCTACCCCCAAAATGATTAAAATCAGGGGCATATGAAAAGAATGAATATGCACATTTCATTTAAAATCTATGGAATTATGGGGAATGCAGAGAGAGAATGGATGAGAGTTGTATATTGCCACTTGAATGGGCAAACCAAAAAAGCAAAGCAGTGCAAACCCTCCCCCCGTCACCCTGTGCTGTGCTGTGCTGTGTTGGGGGGGGATTAGATTGGGTGGAGGTGCAAGCTTGTCTCCACCAATGTGGTACTCCCTCTGTTGCCCACTGAACCTGTGGGCAGGCAGGTGGGCTCGTGGTGGGGTGCCCACTTTGGCAGCCTGCCAGACCCATTGAAATGGAGGCATTCAGAAGGCAAGAAAGGGTGAGCCAGCCCAGTTAGACACTAAGCCTGTCTCACCACCATCACATGATGGCATCAGACCTGAGACGGGCTTGACTGGTGTCCCAGTTCCAGGGGCTGGTGCAACAATCTTACTGCCCCCACCTTCCAGCCCGTCTGCCACATGCAACAGGCATGTGGATGTGGTGATGGTGGCCCTGTGGCTCCATAAAGCCCCACTGGAGGGGGAGATTTGGATTGCAGACTAAACTGTGTAAAATAGCAAGCATTGCAGACTAAATTATGAAAAATAAAAGCAAATTTGATTGCTGTGTGTAAAGTAAATGAACTTCAGACTGAATGTTTTTGTTTTGTTTTTTGTCCATTCTAATTAGCTACCCAACGTGATTGAGTAGACATAGATTTCAACAATGCAACCAATTACTATTGGTAATGGCAATAACATTTCCCCCCAGTCCTTAATTATCGTTTGCTTAATGCGACAATTGTCTCTGACTGTGATAAGCCTCAGTTAATAAGCTTCAAACCTGGACTACATCATCTACTCCCCTTTTCTCTGCCTCAGCTCTTTCTGTACTTAGCCGACTTAAAACTTGAAATTTCTACATTTCTCAGAGGCTGAAGTCTGCTGAATGTGACCATTGTCCCAAGTGGGAATACTGACTGGTACCAGCCACCACTTTGCCCTTCACAAGCTGCTTTGGTTATCTCAGCACAAATTACTAGGAAGGGTGAACTTTGTAATTTTTTGGTGGTGTTTCCCAAAAGTTTGTAACAAAACGTCACCCACTCTTTCTTCCTACCTCAGTCAAATAAGAATAAAAATAAGTTTTTTATTCTTGAGTTTAATTGATTCACACATGGAGATCTTGAATACTCAACCCTCAATGAGACTGCTGTTGTTAATTAGGAAGATAGTGGTCATGGCCAGGGGCAAAACTAGGCTTTCTTTCACTTGGGACCTGCACATTTACATACACAAACACACAGGCTGGGAGCCTCAATGGTGCCCTCTGGAGGCTTCACCCAGGACAAAAAACCTGGCTAGCCCCTCCCTCCTCCATAGCTACGGCCCTGGTCATGGCCACCTTGTTGGTGTCACTTGCCTGTGGTTCAATTAGGGCCAATTAATGTTGTCTCTAAGACAGAACAGAGGTCCTATTTTGAAAGCAGTTTCATTTAGCTGTCCTTTGAAGAGCAGCTGGGTCTGCAGCATTTCACATAGAAGGTCCATATTGAAAGGGCAGCATTTCCCCTCATACTGCAGCATACCCTCCAATGAAAATAGAGACATCCTAAGGAAAAGCGGGACATTCCAGGGTCAAATCAGAAACCAGGATTGTTTCTGTAAATCCAATACTGTCCCTGGAAAATAGGGGCACTTGGAGGGTCTGCTGCAGTGAAATCAAGCAAATAGTGATTTTGTATTACAAACTGTCTCAACCTCTTCGGTTCACCAGTAGTTTCCCCCAGTTGCCATTTTGTAATGTGTGACATTGCAGTCCCTTCCCTGCTGCCAGGAGGAAAACTGGAAGAATTAATAGCAGAGAGAATGGCTGTGGAGAGAAGGTAAGGTAAGAAAGAACTATCCCCTCATGCCAGGGCCCAGCATGGAGACTCAGAGACAAACAGTAAGGCTGATTCTTTATTCAAGGAACAGAATACAGAGAAACCTACAGGCAAGATTGGCTCCAGTAAAGCAGTTGCCAGAACTGACGATTCTGGGGCCCCCAGCTGTTTTTCCAGCAGTCTTAAACTCTTCATGCCCTTGGAGACAAGGTAAAGGGGAAGCTGAATACCAGCAGGCTCCTGTGAATCTGTTGCAACCTCAGCCCCCTCAGCTGCCTGCAGTGCTTTCTGCCTCTTCTTCCTCTCTCTGACTCAAACATGTTGTTTGTTCAGCATCCAACCATTCTGCCCCTCCTTCATTCTCTGACCTGTCTTCCGCGTTCCACCCCCCACTCCCCACTCCCCTCGCTTTCCTCTTGTCAGGCTTCTCTAGGGGGTTCTCAGCTGAAGCCTCCCCCCACTCCTCATCCAGCCCGTCCCTGACACCTCAATTGTATTAACATCACAAGGTTGGGAAACCCACATTCGCTTCATAGCATGCAGACCCACCTTGAGCAAGCCAATATTTTTTCATGCTCAGGCACCCATACCTCCATGTGAAATATAGGGATAAGAAGACTGGCCTGCCTTACAGGGCTATAGTAAGGATTCCAGAAAAGAATTATGTACTGATAATACTTAACAGCATGTGGCATTTTAAAGGCATTACTATTGAGAATATGGAATATGGAATTTCTCCGTGGGATGCTTTGAAGTTCATAGAAATATGAACAGAAATAAGCACCTTTATTTTAACACCAGCATATCCCAAATAATCAAGAATAATAAATGTAACTTGGGCCATGATATTCCAAATCTGCCACATTTGGCAGTTGCCTCTCTGAGCTCTTTTGGAGTCCTCTCATCCTTTGCAAGCAATCCTTTTATGAAGCAGCAATAGAATCTCACCCTACCACTCCTTTCACACCATCATGTTATTGGTTATTCTGTGGGTTGTCTTGTGTATGTTTCCATGCAAGGAAATTGGGGTAGGCCTAAACAACAAGATTTAATACTTCCTGTGTGATCCATCACTAGGATGGGTTTGAACAGGTAGATTAATAGAGGCTGCTTAACACTTTCAAGTCCAACCATTTTAGCTGAAAATTGCCCTCCCCAGTAGCTGAAAATTGCCTTCCACTGTGCACAGGGAACTCCCTATTTCCCACATGGAGATGATAAAGCTGCTCAGGAGATTTTGAGCTGGAAAACTACTGGAGGGAGGAAAACAAACAGTCTCTCTTCATGCCCTTCCTCCACTCTTACAGCTTTAAAAAGTGGAGGGGGGGGCGTGGAATCCATTGTAACATATAGTTTAAGCTTCATAGCAGGAGTGTCCAATGTATTGCTCTCCAAATGCTTTTGGACTCCCAGTCAGTAGAGTGAGTGGTCAGGGATGATGGAAGTCGTAGCCCAGCTACATCAGGGTGGCAGATTTTCTAAGTCTGGCACCTGTGAGTCAGAGTGGAAGAAGAATGTGGAGAGAAGCTGCCAAACTTTCCAGGGGCCACAGCCCAATGGTGGTGGGGGGAATCCACCCCACCCTTCTATTTTATTTATTAATTATTGAATTTGTATACCACCCTTCACCCAAAGATCTCAGGGCAGTTCACAGCACAAAAATACAGAATAAAACCACAAAGTACATAATAAAAACAAACCAAACCATTAACGCCCCTGTTAATCAGCCAAAGGCCTGGTTGCAGAGGATCATTCACAGTATCATCGCCAACACACCTGCACCAGGCAAACAGCGCTGCCTCTCCCTTTCTCATGCATGCAGCCACACACTCACCATCAGGCAGGCAGGCAGGCGGAGAGGCATGGCCTTCCCACCCAGCATTTCCTCTCCAGTGTTGGTGTGGGGTGCCTGCTCTTTAGAGAGGATCCAAGATTGGAGATGTTATGTACTGAAGTTCTCACCCTGGGCCAGCAGGGGGATACTGTAGATAGTTATGCAAATGAAGGATCGAAAGTGACGTTCAGTGATTGGATAGTTTTAGAAAGTTGCAACAGTTACGTTGTACTGGAGCTCTATATAAGCAGGCTGACTGAGCTCTTCAGTTCAGTTCTATTCTGGCCTCTGAATAAACAAGAGCTGTTGAAGAATCGCTGTGTCGTCTGATATGTTCGCCCACAACTTAACAGGAGATAAGCCCTGTTCCTGCTCTTTGCCAGTAAAAGGCACCCCTGCTGAAGCATGTGGGGAAAGGAGTTTTGTGATTTATTGGCAAAGAACAGACACAGGGCTTATCTCCAATCTTAGATCAGTGCAGCGCTTAGTGCTAAGATATGAGGTCCTCTGCTGCCTTTCACTCCAAATGAGGGCTTATCTCAGATTTTAATGCTTTAACTGTTATGTACTGAAGTTCTCACCCTGGGCCAGCAGGGGGATACTGTAGATAGTTATGCAAATGAAGGATCGAAAGTGACGTTCAGTGATTGGATAGTTTGTATGCAAATGAAGGATCGAAAGTGACATTCAGTGATTGGATAGTTTTAGAAAATGGCAACAGTTACATTGTTCTGGAGCTCTGTATAAGCAGGCTGACTGAGCTCCTCAGTCAGTACTGTTCCAGCTTACAAATAAAGAGCTGCTTTGGAAGAATCGCTGTGTCGTCTGCTATGTCTACCCACAACTTAACATTAACTGTCCCCTACAGTTAGAATGGACTTCCCATTCCATTCCAAGTATTACATTTCTATGCCACTTTTCACTCACATGAGTCACAAAGCAGCTTACAAATAATAAATAACAATAACATAATAGATCACAATTATTAATTGTATTAATGAAACAACTAAAAAATAAGCTAAACAGCACAACGACAACAAAAGTAATATAATAAAATTCAGAAAGCATTATAGCACTCATAATCCACAAAGCATTATTAGCAACATTAGCAGACCAAAGACACACTAAGTACAGTTTAATATTGTATACACACACCTTCCCCACCCCCATGACACATAATCTCCACTCAGTTCATCACAAGACACAGATACATATTGCCCATGGCAGCAACTCAATTCTGAAGGCAAAAGGCAGGTGGGAAAAGTATTGCCTGATGGTCAGCACAAAGTCTCATGTTAGGTATTTGGCAAGTGGGTTTGCCCAAATTGGCCTCACGGCCCAGCGAAGAGGCCTGCTGTTCCCCAGCAATGTCTAGATCATGTACAGGTAAAGGGAAAGGGACCCCTGACTATTAGGTCCAGTCGTGCCCGACTCTGGGGTTGCGGCACTCATCTCACTTTACTGGCCGAGGGAGCCGGCGTACAGCTTCCGAGTCATGTGGCCAGCAGGACTAAGACGCTTCTGGCCAACCAGAGCAGCACCTGGAAACGCCGTTTACCTTCCTGCCGGAGTGGTACCTTTTTATCTACTTGCACTTTGACATGCTTTCGAACTGCTAGGTTGGCAGGAGCAGGGACCAAGCAAGGGGAGCTTACCCCATGGCGGGGATTCGAACCGCCGACCTTCTGATTGACAAGTCCTAAGCTCTGTGGTTTAACCCACAGCGCCACCCGCGTCCCCTAGATCATGTAGGAACAAGTTAAAAAGCACAGGTCCCCAAACCAATCCATTTTCACATCCCTCTATTGAAAGAACTGCCAATTTCTTCCTACTTTGTTTCCAGTTTTTTAACCAGTTCGTCCCTAACCTCTGTTATTTTGGCTCACAAAAAATGTGCTACTCTTTCAAGTGCCACAGGGTGTTGTTGATTTTGTTGCCACAGGCTTCTCTGGAAATTGTTCAGAGTGAGAAGCCAAAGCTCCTTGAGCATGCCAAAAGTAGCTCTTTGGATCTAGGTTTCGAAATGCACTATATAAATGCTAAGTCTTCTTCTTATTGTCGGCATGGATAGACATTCTATTGATAGCTCCACTTTGCCCTGCCAGGGCCCTTTCTGTACCCGTTCTGGGACAGCTGCTCCAAAGCCAAAAATTCTTTGCTCTTTCTGGCTAGTTCTTTTGACGCTGCCAGTGGAGCTCAGATTTCAGCAAAGAATTTGATGGTTGTCTGGTAAGTGTATAACTCATAATAGTAGCTTTGTTCCACAGGCCCATCAAACCTACTAGATCCCCTTATAGAGCTGCAGTTTACTGGCTTTCAATTTATTGCAATTAAGTTGTTAATATGAATTGTACAAGTTATGGGGAGCCCATTGTATCTATTGCAGGAGGCTGAGATTTTGTGCTCATTAAAATAGTTTATTCAGAATGTTCCAACAATTTTTATTTATTGCATAAGCCCAGCAGGATGTGAAAGCCCCCTAGGGATAAGTAGCAGGAGGCTACTGTGTTTTATCCTAAGAGGTGCCTTCCCAATATGGCTTTTTAAAACAAGTTTCTTAAGGCGTTCACAGGCCCCAGCATCACAAGATCATGAGCACTTTGCAGCCAAACATCCGATTTTAGGATACCTGCCCATTCTATAATGTGTGTTTCCAAGGAACAAAAAGATGGCAGACCTGGTGATTAAATACACACCGGTAGATGTTGTGCATTTTGTGCCTTCAGCCCAGGGGCATTGCAAGGTGGGGGAGCGCAGATTTGTGATGCATTTGAAAAAAGTCCCAGGGCAAATTAAGATGGCGGCTAGCTGGGGCAGTTTGCAAAATGTGCAGTCACTTTGTAAGCAAAGCTTTATTCAATGTACAGTGGTACCTTGGTTCCCAAATGCTTTGGTTCCCCAATGCCTTGTTTCCCAAACACCAAAAACCCGGAAGTGTGTTTCGAACATTTTTCGGAAGCCGAAGATCTGATGAGTCTGTCGGCTATTGTTTCTGAAGCACCTGCACTAATCACAAGCTGCACCTTGGTTTTCAAACATTTCAGAAGTCAAATGGACTTCTGGAACAGATTAAGTTTGGCACTTTTGTTTTTGCTATTTATTTTGCATTTTCATTTTTCAGGTTTTTTCGGTTAATTTCTTTTTGTGACTGTGTGGAACCCAGTTCAGCTACTGATTGATGGAATGTGTGAATGCAGAAATGGATAAAAGCCCCCCATCCAAACAATGACTACCATCAGTGCAGGTAAGAAAAAACAATTTTAATTTCAGTCATCTACAATACTGTCTTATTTATTTCATAGTACAGTACATTGATTATTGCTTTCATCCTATGGATCAATGGTCTCATTAGATAGTAAAATTCATGTTAAATTGCTGTTTTAGGGGTTGTTTTTAAGTCTGGAACAGATTATTCTGTTTTGCATTACTTTCTATGGGAAAGTGTGCCTTGATTTTGGAACGCTTTAGTTTTGGAACGGACTTCTGGAATAGATTAAGTTTGAGAACCAAGGTACCACTGTATGCTTTTTAAAAATGGTGGGAGGGGCAGGATATCTGGGACATGGCACAAAACACTCAGGGCCTGAATCCATTGGGATAGCCCCTTAGCAACACCCCTTCTTCAACCCATGCATTCCTAACTCACATAGTGGATCTGTCAATGCAGAAAAAATGTTGTATGAAAATGTTACATATGGGAAATCTGTTTTGGATTGTGGCTCCACAATTCTTCCAAGGAATTAGCATCTTGTCACATCCCTTTTAACTCCTGTTATATATCCCCCCCCCCATCTCTGTTACTGAGTTTTAAGTTAAACTCCGCTATTTTTGTTGCTAACCTTTGCCACTGTAAAAACTGGATTGTAAAAACTGGGGCAACTGATTGGGAAAGGTACTTAGATGAGTTCATAACAGTTGACAGTCCAGTGGAGTGTCAGTAAAGCAGTGTTGTTACTATAAAAAGCCTCCAGTAAAATTGTTAATAATATAATCACAGAAACTGTTTTTAGAACAAGGAGCTATTAGCCAAAGTGAAGCAAGCAGTAAGCAGTAATGGTCCCTTTTTACCCTTTAACAAACATTTTGGGGTTGGTTAGAGTTGCCATTCTTCAAGTTTCAGTTCCCTTCCTCCGGTGTTTCAGAGTTAAATATTTGAGGGAGGTACAACCAAATAACATAAGAAGAGCCTACTGGATCAGGGTCACACCTTTTGTCTTCACTTATCCAACGTGACCTCTCCGGGGTGCAAGTCTGGGCCGTCTGCGGGTCCTGGCTGCCCAGATGACAAGACGAGGGCATCTTGATCTTGCTGATGTGGACCAAAGGAAAGGAAAGCAATAGTTTGGCACCAGCTTGGCTGCAGGAGTTGCAAGACACCATCCAACCGTCTTAGGGACTTCACTCCGGATTTGTACAGGGTTTATTCCTAAGCCCTTTCTTCTCCTAAGGATGTCCCAAAATGCAGTGGGTACAGATTTTTCCTCAGGGTTTACTCCCAAAACCTTTCTCATATTTGAGTATCATCACAAAGGAGCAGAGGTTCAGGATCCGAGTTTTCCTTCTCCTGGATAGGCCACCTTCCCAGGTTGCTGAGCCCCACTTGCCCCTCACTTCCCTCTACGGTATGTGTAGATACTGCCTTTTTGACAGTTGAACCCATTATTTGTCTCATTTGCTCAATCCACCAGAGTCTGCCTTTGCCCACAGGGGAAGTCCCTAACTCACTGAGGGTTTGAAACACACACCTGCTTAGGCTGGCCAGTCAAAGCAATTCGTGCAGTGTGACCACTGTTGAATGCTGACAGCATCTAGGAGCTACCAGTAAGAGATGAGTGTGGGGTGGGGCTCAAAGGTGAATAAACTATCCCAGAATGAGCACCACGTGTCTCCCACCAAAGATACTGCCCCTCCCCTAACACTGCACACACCCCACACACCTATCCAGTATTTAGATGGAGATTAAATGAATAATTGTTAGATAACCAGAATATTACACAAAAAGCAGGAAAAGCCCTGAAAGATTATTTTGAATTAAATTTAAATCAAGATATTGATAAGTTTGGGACGCCACGGTAATGAGAGGTTTCTTTATTCAGCAAAATGCTTATCAGAAAAAAGTTAGGGAAGAAAGAGAAGAAAAAGGAGGTATTGGAGGAATTGATTAAAAATGAGAAAGAATTAGTTTTAAAAGCCTGGAAAAGAATCAATAAAACAGGCAATAAAAATGTTATATACACAATATTCAATGATAATTAACCAGGAAGTAGAGTGGAAAATAAAAAGGATAAAACAGAAATTTTTTGAATACGCTGATAAGCCAGGTAAATTACTGGCATGACAATTAAGGAAAGAACAGGGCATAAACTTAATAAACAAATTAAATATAGAGGGGAAGGTAATTGACAGTACGAAAGATATAAGAAAACAATTTGTAAGATATTACATGGATCTATAATGAGCTGGTCCTGAAAAGAAAGAGGAAATTGAAGAATATTTATAGATGCTGAAAAGGCCTTTGATAATATTTCATGGGCCTTTATGAAGATTATAGAAAAGATGAATTTTGGGGAGATGTTTGGGAGAGGTATTGATGCAATTTATTTGGATCAACAGGCCATGTTAATTGTGAACAATGTTATCATGGAGAAATGCAAAATGTCAAAGGAGACCATTATTATTTGTCCATCTGTCACCATTATTATTTATTTTAGTGTTGGAGGCCCTGGCGAGAAAGATAAGACTAGATGAAAACTATTAGAGGAACAACGGTAGGAATAAAGCATATAAATTAAAAGTATTTGCAGACGACCTTGTGATTACTGTAGAGGACCCCAAAATTCTCTCCTGAAGGTGCTGAAAAAGATCCAGGATTTTGGACAGGTATCAGGTTTTAAACTAAATAAGAACAAGACTAAGGTATTGGTGAAAAATGCGACAGAGCAATATAAAAAGGAGTTACAACAGATTACGGACTTAACTATAGACAAAAAAGGCAAATAGTTGGGGGTATGGCTGACAGCTAAGAATATTAAAGATAATTATGAAATTACACGGAGAGAAATAAAAAGGAATCTAGAAATCTGGGGAAGTATGAATTTCTCACTTTGGGGGAGGATATCAGTGATTAAAATGAATGTATTGCCAAGAATGTTATTTTTATTCCAAATGATCCTGGTGATAGGTGGTACTGGATGCTTTAAAGAATGGCAAAAAGATATTTCCAGATTCATCTGGCAGGGGAAGAAACCAAGGATAAAATCTAAATTATTATCAGATGCTAATCTGATCAGATTCACTCTGCCAGATTTGAAATTATATTATGAGGCATCCTGCATTTTCTGGATCTGGGAATAGATGATATTGAAAAATGGAGATACTTTAGATCTAGAAGGACATGATAACAGATTTGGGTGGCATGCATATTTATGGTATGATAAAGCAAAATTGCACAAAGGATTTCAGAATCATATAATAAGAAAATCAATTTTTAGGGTGTGGGAGAAGTATAAAGACTTATTAGAACAAAAAACACCGTGGTGGCTCTCCCAATTAGAAGCAATGTCTTTGAGAAAAATGAACATGAGGGCTAATTGACAGCTGTTAAACACAGTTGAAAATCAGGTAAAATTAAAAGACTTTGAAGAGATAAGAGAACTGGAAACAGATTGGTTACAGTATTATCAAATAAATGATATTTTTAAGACAGATAAAAAGAAAGGTTTTAGTTATGATTTATCAAGAATTCAAAAAGATGTTTTAGAAAATAATATAAAATTATTGTTGAAAATGTATAATTTGTTCCTGGAATGGCACACAAAAGACAAACAGGTCAAATTGCTGATGATACATTGGGAGGCTTTGGAAAACAGATTTGAAATTTATGGCATGTTGTTCACTGAAAGAAAACTACATGAAAATGATATACTGGTGGTATTTGACTCCTGTTAAATTAGCAAAAATGTACAAAACAAGTACAAATACTTGCCGGAAATGTAAAGAAAAAGAAGGTACCTTTTATCATATGTGGTGGATGTGTAAAGTAACTAAAAGTTTCTGGGACATCATATATAATGAAATGAAAAAAATGTTTAAAATAACTTTTGTTAAAAAAAATCCCAGAAGCTTTCTTATTAAGAATTATAGGTACCGAGATACCAAAGGACCAGAAAAGACTGTTCATGTATGCGACCACAGCCACACAGATATTTCTAGCCCAGAGATGGAAGGAAGATACAGCCCCAACCAGAGAAGAATGGCAAATCAAGATGATGGACTATGCCAAAAAAAAATGAACTGGGAAGCTCAGAAATCAAGAAGACAAGAACTTTAAAAAAGAATGGGAAAAGTTTATAAGTTAGGTACTAGACCAATGCAAGGAGGTTAAAACATTAACAGGATTCTAACCACACTAGTAAAGTAATGGAAACTGTGGATAATTTAGAAGGATAAAAACTTGGATAAGTATTGATATGCAGTTGTAAATATTAACATTAGGACCCAGGGAAGGGATGGGGGGAAGTCAGGAGATTCAGAGCAATCTTGATATCTGAATTTTGAATTGTTTTTTGTTGTATGTTTATTCTTTTGGAAATCAAATTTATAATAAATACAAAAAGAAGAAAAGAAACACACACCTGATTTAGCCGGCCGGTTAAAGCCATTTGTGCAGTGTGACCACTGTTGAATGCTGACAGCATCTAGGAGCCACAGGTGAGGGGTGAGTGCAGGGTGGGGCCCAAAGGTGGACAAACTAGCACCACATACACCCTACACACTTATCCAGTATCCAAATAAATAGTTTGGATGTGAAGGGCCATTAATGACAATTTCTTTAGGCTTCCAGGTAGGACTACCTTCCCTACTTCCCTCATGGCTAGTCCTTTCAAAGAGCATGCAAGGTGGTGTGCTTCTTGCTGTTTTATGAATAAAAGAACATAAGGGCACAAGATGAAAGACCCACCTAGTGCAGAATCCTGTTCCTCCAGTGGCCAACCAGGTGCCTGTGCAAAGCCTGCAAACAGGACCTGAGCACTTGTATTCAGAAGCACTGCTGCCTCCGACTGTGGAAGTAGAGTGTGGCCACTGTGGCTAGTAGCTGTCAGAAGAGAGCAGGCAGTAAATCATACTGTTCAAGTTGGAGTTAACTCTTTATTAGCAAAACCTCAATCTGCACAGTCTTAGCAGAGTGTCAGGCCTAAGGAACACAGCAGGTCACCCCTGGTAGGACTTGCCCCGTGGATCAGTTGCTGCGACTGAAAGCCCCCTCTCCCCACAGCCTGCACCTGTGTGAAGCCAACATTTCCTCTGGCCTTTTCATGCCTCTTCTGGTTCTGGGAGACAAGAGGGAAGTGGAGATATTTGCAGCAGTATATCTATATCGCAAAGTGTAACTGTGTGCCAGAGTGGTGGTTGCATGTCATATTTGCTGCTGCAAACTTTACAAAATGATGCCACAGGGAACTGATTTGTGGACCAAACAAACTTTGTGTATTGTTGTGCATTTGTGAGGAAGAGAAGCATCAGCAGATAGTGAGGCTCTGCTGCCTCCGGTCATTGCTATCAAGTGAGCTCCCATGACCTTGGCTGCCCTGATGGGAATGACAAGAAGGCAGCATGTTCCAGCAAGGCCCCGGAAGGGCAAGACATCACCATGGAAGGTCAAACACTTCTGGCTGCATTAGTCACTTCCAGGAAAAGTGGTTGTTTGGGGGTTTTTTCTCAGGGGCTGCAAAAGGCTCCCTCTCTCTTCTTTGAAAAGTGAGTAACCACTTTCCATTATAGATGCTTATTATAAGACCTTTGTAACCTTGTGTTTGATGGGGTTGCACTCCCTCTGAAGGAATGGGTATGTAGCTTGGGGGTATTCCTGGATCCTTTGCTGCTGCCTGAGACTTGTGTGGCTTCAGTGGCACAGAGAGCCTTCCATCAGCTTTGGCTGGTGACCCAGCTGCACCTCTGTCTGGACGGATAGCCTAGCATCTGTTGTCTATTCTCTGGTAACCTCTAGGCTGGATTACTGCAGCATGGATTACTTCAGCTGCCTCTGAAGATGGTTTCGGAAACTTCACCTGGTGCAGAATTCAGCGGCCAGGGGCAAGACAGTTTGAGCATATTACACCGATCCCGCCCCAGCTGCGCTGGCTGCCAGTTAGTTTCCAGGCCCAATTCAAAGTGCTATTTTTGATCTATAAAGCCTCCACCATGAGAGGTCCAGAGGGTGGCAACACGAGAACAGGGCCTTCTCTGCAGTGACTCCCCGTCTGTGGAAAGCTCTCCCCAGGGAAGTTCACCTGACACCGTCATTATACATCTTTAGGTGCCAGGCGAAAATGTTTTTTCTTCAACCAGGCATTTGGCTAATTCACATTCTATAGCTTTTTTAATGTGTTTGTGGAAGAGGAGTTTCTTTGTTTTTCTTTTATTATGTATTTTGTTTTCTCATTTTGTATTTTTCTGTTGTGAACCACCCTGGGATCTTCAGGTGTAGGCAGATATACAAAATAATAATAATAATAATAATAATAATAATAATAATAATAATAATTTTTTACTATGACTATCAGTATGCCAAAAAGTGAATATGAGAAGAAGCGTGAAAAATTTTGCAGGCGGAGCTAACTTTTATCACATTTATTTTTCTTCATGTCTCTGCTAATGCACAGCAATAATAAAGTGGGAGTTATAGAAGCAATATGAGAGGCGTGTGACAAAAGGAAGAATAAAAGTTAGCATGTGTATGTGTCCTCACTCCCCTAAGTAAGCTTCTGTCCAGGTTAACTTCCAACCTATCTGTAGACTTTAATAATGTACAAAGCCGCCCTCTTTTAAAGAGCTGGTTGCACTTGCAGCCTGTCCAAACTCATACACACAAGCCAGAAGCAGGCAAGTCAAAGGGGCCATTCTTGTGACATGGCTTGTGGTCAGCAGAGGAAGGGGGAAAGGAACTGTGGATTTCTATTAAGCATAGGAAGAACTTCGGTTTACAAGAATCTAGTGCATATTGCAGCAAATTTCAGGATGAGGGGAGTCAGTGTACATGAGCTGGTAGGACAACGGATGAGGAAAAAGCAAACCAAGTTTCTGTATTGACTGGCAGCCATTCTTCATGACAATGCTGCTCTCTTGCACAAGTTGCTGGTTTTTTATTCCAGACCTTCTGGCAGAGTCTTTTGGAAGCCTGAGGCGAAACAGGAAAGTGCCACCCTGCATGCATGCTGTGCACTACCCACCCCTTTGCTGCTTACTGGGGTCAAGTGGCTGTGGCTTTCAGGTTCTGGTGAGATCTCATGGGGCTCTCTCAAGATTGCGCTGGAAGCCTCCACAGCCACTTCTCTGGTGCTGGTGGTGCGGGCATGCCATGGAGGCACCTCTTGGATTCTGCTGCCTGAGGTGACTGCTTCAGTCTGCCTCGTGGATGGGCCAGCCTTGGCTACTGCCAACCCATTTTTTATTGGTCTTGTGACTGATGCTGGCAGATGTGGGCTGAACCTGTGCTTCAATCCTAGCACACAGTGAAGGAGCTTCACACGAGGAATCTGGTTCTCCATGCATTGTAGCTGTCACCGCCAACAGACTCTGCAGCCACTGCTTGTCCTGTTAAGGATAGCTACAGAAAAGTACACAACCATGTACTCTGCAGTTTCTTTTTTTAAAAGTAATTTTGATAAAATTTTCATTAATAACAGTCCAATGGAGGCCACATTCATGCCATACCAAATCATTTTTTTGTTGTTTAGTTGTCTTAGTCGTGTTCAACTCTCCGTGACCCCATGAACCAGAGCATGCCTTGGAAACTCTCACTTTCTTCTCAAAACTTCTCCTTTTTTCTGTCCATGGAGTTTTCTTGGCAAAATACTCGAGTGGCTTGCCAGTTCCTTCTCCAGGTGGATCACATTTAGTCTAATCTCTCGGCTATGACCTGTCCGTCTTGGGTGGCCCTGAACGGCATCATAGCTCATAGCTTCTTTGGGTTCTATTCTATTCTATAGATTTATTGCGGCCATTGGCCCATATCGAAAACAATACATCAAAATTTATCCAAAAACAATACAGTTTAAACAGTTCCAAGTTAAAACACCCACATAAACCAATTTTACTTCAGTTAAAATAAACACTATACACAATAAGCTCCCTACCTTCTTTGGGTTATTCAAGCCCCTTCGCCATGACAAGGCAGTGATCCATGAAGGGGTACCAAATCATAATACAATCAAAATAGCCCATTAATCAGTTCTGAATTCAATGTTTTGGATGACTTCCCATTGATGTTATTTCTTGGTCCTGCTCCGATTCTCTTAATTAGTCCAAATACAACAGTTCTGATCTTAATCCTTATTGTAGCAGCCACTGGTGTGATAACTTTCATTCGTATTTTACAAATCCACATCCATGAACTTGCAAAGGGAATTTATATCCTGTAGTTTCTGTGTGAAATATTTGTTTACATTCACCCTTTCCTTCATGTTGTAATCAATCAGTCCTCTTCAACATTGCCCCTCCTTCAAGGACTCAGTTCTCATTACACCACAACTTTTCCATTTTGCCTTTCCAAAACCAAAAGTATTCCAGCGTCTGGCCATGACTCCTGGCATACTTCCAGCATTAGTCTTCTTTTGATCCTTTCCAATCTTCTAACAAGCTGGTGTCTCGCCAAATCCATAATAAATCAGAGATAGAGTCCTCTTCAGTAGACAACATCACAAATCATCACAGTACAGTGGTACCTTGGGTTATGAACTTAATTCATTCCAGTTCATCCTGAAACCGTTTTTAACCTGAGGTGCGCTTTCGCTAATGGGGCCTCCCACGGCCGCCACCACATGATTTTCGTTCTCACCCTGGGGCAAAGTTCTAAACCAGAGGTAACTACTTTGGGGTTAGCGGAGTTTGTAACCCGAAGCATTTGTAACCCGAGGTACCACTGTATTTCACACAGCCTATTTCTTCAAGTATTCCGTAAAGAAAATTTTAAAGTTCTCATTGAATCCCTCTTGCGTTGTAATCCATTAATAATTTCATTCCAGTAGTAATTAATTAATTAATTAATTAATTAGTTCCTCTTCAGTTAAGGCTTGCCAAATCATAGCATAGCAAATATAATGAAGAAAGAGAAGAAAGGCTCCCCTTCACTTACATAGCAATCCAATTACCATGAGAGTCCTCTCCAGATCAAAACCTTGGCACTCAGTGGCTGATTCATTTAGCAGGTTATCTTTCTCCTTCATCCAGAGCACGTCTGTTTCTTAAGTCCAAATTCAGAACCATTTTAAAAGAAACAGAAGTTTCATGGCGACTGCTTTGGAGAGTTTCCAATACGTGCAGTGCTATGCACTCTGCGTCCCTGCCCCCACATTCCATCGGAGTGAGAGGCAGATATCAGACAATCTGTGAGAGAAAGCTCCCCCCCCCAACCTGGGGGGGGGGGCTTGCAAGGATAATTACTCCCAGATTATCCTTAATTAACTGCACGGCTGGCATCTGCTATCATGGCGGCAGCGCTGGAAGTCGGACTCTGCAGTTTCACATGCTGTAATATATGAAATGGTGCACCAAAACTGATCTCAGTAACCTGCTCTTGGGATAAAAGGACATGCTGCTTTGAATCCGAAAAAACAAAAAGCAAATGCGGGGCTCCTGCTATGGGCTGCAACTCTGATGTGGTGGGAAGCAGCGGTGGAGAGGGTTTTCATGGTGCCCAGGGCACACACATGTGCCAGGGGGACAGGGCACAGCCCACTGTGCACCAGCCCAGGCCCCACCACCAATGCTGCTGGAACAGCCCCAGCCCCAAGCTCTGTGCTGCTTTGCAAGGCAGATGATCAGATCAGATCCAAGCCTCACAAAGCGGTGCAGGGCTGGTTTGGGGAGGGTTGTGTGAGCAGCATGCCCACCCAGAAAAATGTGCAATTCTGTTTATAAATAAAAGAGCAACACACACAATGCATTAATGCTTGTCCTAGGAAGCTGCCCCACAAAAAATATAAAGGGGGGGCGAACGTATTTTTTCTTCTTTGACTTATTCCTGCCTCCTCATCTGCCACCTTTGCTGAAGAAAAGAGCAGTTGCCAAAAGAGATTGGCTCTAAGACAAGCCTCTTTGGAAGACACAACTTGCCCACAGCTACTGATCTTCCTCTACCACACACAGCCTCAGGGAGTGTTGGGTGTCTTCCAGGGATTCTTTTCATTCCTGCCAAGTGATGTCAAGACTCTCCAAGCCTGGCCAGCATTGACTGACTGGGACAGGCCACGCGCATACTAGGGCACCAGCAAAGCAGGGGCAATGCAGGGTTTTTTAATTTAAAAAGAAACAAACAGATTTTTTTAAAGGACCAGAGTAGTCATCATGGGGAAAATCAGAACTCTGCTAGCTTAATTCCCCACATTTTGCTGTTCTTATTATTATTTATTTTGAATTGCCTGCGGTGGACATAATCTTTGCATCTAAAAATCTTGATCAAGCTTGCTGGTGCCTCATAATTTTCTACAACCTCTGGGATTTCCAAAGCAGACATACTGTACAAGGATTCCTTGAAAGGAAAATTATTGTTAATAATAATAATAATAATAATAATAATAATAATAATAATAATATACTGCCCTATGCCCGGAAGTCTCATGGTGACACAAAATAATAATTAATAGGGCAGAGGACATCCATCAAATCAACCAAAGGCCTGGTTAAAAAGGAATGTTTTCGCCTGGTGTCTCTATTATACACCTTTAGGCACCAGGCAATTCTATACCCTTGGCCATACGGTGTGATTTCAGGCCCCACCCCAAGCCAGATGGAGAGAGGCAAGAGCAGGGCCCTCAGGCTCTCAGCAGGCAGTCCTCCTGCGCAGCAGCAGCAGCAGTCCTTATAGATCAGGCATGTCCAAAGTCCGTTTCGGGGGGCTAATCCAGTCCGCCGGTTGGTTTAATCTGGCCCTTTGGTCAACCCTCACGACCCTTCACTTTGAAAAAAGTTTGGACATCTCTGTTACAGCTAGAGCCTGTCCGGCCCCGCCCCAGGCCAGGTAGAGAGGGGCAGAGTAGGTTCCTCAGGCTCTCAGCGGGTCAGGAGTCGAGAGCTGCCTGTCTGCGCTCTGCATACCCTTTGTAACAGGTCTCAGGTCTGCCTCTGTATCTCACAAGCAGCAGATGAGATAGTAAGCAGGCATCTGGTCATTACTCTTCAGATTGCAAGTCAGGATGATGCTTCACACTGTTAAAAACAAACCCTCCTACAAAGAAAGCTCAAAGCACGGAGAAAGGCTCTAGCCTAGCCTTTTCCTTGGCATGCTCATTTCTAGCTGTAGAAATCTTTTTTCTTCATAGTTAAGCATTCTATCCTGTGAGCTCCCCTCCCCACCTGGAATAGTACTGTCCAGACACACCTTTTACCATCTCCTCTGATGTTGTGAGCATGAGGTCGAAGTATCCTTGGCCTTAGCCAAGGCAAGCTATTTTATGAGAAACATAAAACTTCCAGAAAACTGACTTGCCTTAAAGAAGACTATCTTATTGTTCAGATTTCTCAGTTTCTGTGGACAAAACCATTTCCTTGGATGGCCACTGCATCCTCAAATAACTCATATATAACTTGCCATCATCTCCTTGCCCTTTTAGGTCTATTTTTATATTACCTCATCCTAATTTCATCAAATTTATTTATTTCATTTTATCAAATTTCTATCTCAACCACTGCCAAAGTGGTCCAGGACAGCAAATATCAAAGGTTAACACAATACAATTTAAAATTAAAAACATAAACAAATTGAAAGCATTTCTAAGCAATTTAAAAGCTATCTAAAACATTGCACCTGAATACATTAAAAAGCAATTGCAAACCCTCACAGTTGCTAATTTTGATGTTCCATGACTTGTTGTCTTTGAGCCTAGAGAAGCAGGAAGGTTTTCACATTTTACCTGATGGTCAACACTGAAGAAGACAGACCCACCACACCAGGAATGGTGTTGCACTAACAGGGGACTGAGAAGCCCCTGTCATGGGCCAGCGCCAACAAGGAACGAAGGAGAAATTCAATTCGGTTCATGTTTAAAGGCAAACCTATCTAATTCACATTTTCCAAAACAATATGCAAATTGGGATGCAGATATCCTTTGAAATTTGCAGTTCCCCAAATCAGTTATTCTTTCCAGCTCTGTTAAAAAATAAATAAAAACAGACTTTAGACCAGAAGAAATGTAGTTAGAACAAGGTGCTTAGCTCTTTATCTTCTGTCATTTTTCAACTTAAAACCATACCCCACACACACCATTTTAATTGCTAGAGTAAAGCTACAGTGACCTTGCAGCTTCCCTCTTCTGTAGTTTGACAGTGGTTTCAAAATTTAGAAAGACTAGATAGAAAGAGATTAAGAAGCCTCTTCCCCTCACTACCCACAAGTGCTTGCCTGCCCCAGGCTGCTTCTGTTTTTTTAAAAATCCAGAAGAATAAAGCATTTCAGAACTGTGCCTAATGTTTAGTTTAGCCTCAGAGAAAAAGTTCTCCACTAGCTTTCTCCTCACCATATTAATATTGCAAGTATAGGAATTCCCCCAACTGTATTATGACATGGCACAGTCCCTCAAAAACTGCAGTTCTGCTGATTGTGTGGTTTGCCTGTAAATCCATAACTTTCTCCTAACATTTCTGACAAAATAAGATATTCTGTTGCTTCATTGTAAATAGAAGCTGCCAGAGAGACACCATCAGCAGCACTCCAAACCATGGTTTGACGAGGATGGCATCACTGCAAAAAAAACACCTTATGAACTCCTACCAAGCATTTGCTTCAACTGCAACTCATTCAGTTGCATTAGCCCTCCTCCACAACAAAAGGCACTATAAACAGGTGCTGGCTCGGGGGGGGGGGGGGAGGAAGCAGTAAGAAATAAATAGACAAAGGTTATGCAGGCAGCTAAATCCAATAACTCAGCCCTCTTCTGGAATGTTATAAAGCTTTCCCAACCAAACAAATCAGTAACAGAAGAACCCTATATAACGCCAGAGGACTTTATAAGGACAGAGCAGTGGGGAGAGGCCAAAGCCCTGAAAGTATTGTGGATCTCCCAAATTGGGCCCCAGTAACAACGTCAGAGATTGAGAGTCTGGTAGCCCAACTGAAACAGGCGAAAGCCCCAGGGGCAGATTTAATACCAGTAGAGGCTATAAAAAATAATTTAAACTTTTGGGCCCCGATTTTAGCCTCACTTTTCACCAGCATAGACACCTATGGATATATTCCTGAAGACTGGGGACTTTCAATCATTGTCCCAATATATAAAAAAGGCAAAAAAAAATATGATCCTGCCAACTATAGACCAATCAGTCTTCTAAACGTAATAAGCAAACTGTACGCAAGACATTTGCAGCGGAAATTCAAAGACTGGCTACAACAAGAAAACATCCTTTCAGATGAGCAAGCGGGATTTTGAGAAGGGCGTTCAACCATCGACCAATGTTTCAACATCTAATGGAGAAGTACTCATCTAGTAAAACTGCTTCTCTTTATGTGGTCTCCATTGACTTCAGAGCAGCCTTTGACTCTATTTCCAGGGGGGGAAACTATGGGAAAAGCTGGAAACCACACTAGATAAACACTTGCTATACCTAACACGCATGTTACATGGAGGAACCTGACTAAAAGTGCATTGTGCCTCCCAGGGCCCCTTATCCAACACAACAGAAACTGAGAAAGGAGTCAAACAAGGATGCATACTGGCCCCATCCTTGTTCAATTATTATATAAATGATATGATCCCTTACCTATGCAATATAAACTTCCATCCTCCAAAACTTGCTGGAAATCACATCTCGGTGCTGCTTTACGTAGATGCTACTGCAATCCTCTCTAGAACACCGATAGGCCTTAAAAGAGTTATCAAAATACTCGCTGCATACTGCAAAGAGAACCAATTGAACCTCAACTACCAAAACACCAAAATCATGGTCTTTGCTAAGAGGCCTAAATTATGTGTATGGTACATGGACAGGCATAAGATTGAGCAGGTCACCTGCTTTAAATACCTGGGCATAGCCTTCATTGATCGGGAAGCAGAAAAACCCATGGTGACGACCCCCCAAAACAAGGCTTTGCAAAAGAAGCTGCACAACTGTGAGCTGATCCCCCCAAAAATGTGGCTTCCCCCCTTTCCTTCTCTAAAAACTAGGTGTGTCTTATGGTCATGGAGCGAAAAATACGGTATGTTGCAGGGGATGCTCAGACAAGCGCTAACGCCCTCCTTAGGTACCTTAGGTCCAAAGAGAGACTCTGCATACCGGCAGCCCTCAAACTGTTTGAGGTCAAATCGATTGCACAATTGTTATACGGTGCCCAATTAGGCCCCTTCGCCAACTGCACTCCGTTAGAATTGGTGCAATCTAAATTCCTAAGATCTGTTCTACAAGTACCTAAATATGTATCCAATGCCACCATACGCCTTGAAACTGGATTCATAAGAATCAAGGCCAGAGTGTGGCTTGCCACTCTTAATTACTGGCTAAGACTAGCCTTCCTTCTGAGTGGCATTGCTTCCCTGACTATTAGATGAATTTCAGTCCACATGGAAACGAGCAGTGGAAAATATAATAACAACTATAGGACTCAATCCACAGATCCTACTCAACATGGGGCACAAACAAGCAAAAAACATTAAACAGTGTGTGGTAGATCTAGAACGATAGGTAGACCTAGCCAGGTCCCCCAAAATTTTAATTAGTGAAACTAGAAGACTTCCCAAATGCCATACATAGCTAATCTCGAAATACCAAAACCACAAAGGGCTGCCAGGCAAATATCTCCGGCTTGGGTTCTTGGAGCAGTTCGACTGCCAGAGACACTGGACTCTGGATCTGCAACATTATCAACTCCATCAACCCTGCTATATGCCACTCCAAGTGCCAAACGATGTAATTACATGCTGCTTAACCTAAATTGCACCCCAGCCTCACGAATTTCCTTGAATGCAAGTAGTGTGTGTGTGAGAGAGAGTGTGTTCTCTTCTGCTAAAAGCTAACACGCTTGAGCTACACAAGCTGAGCAGAGCTAGAGCCTAGAGCAGCTGAAAGCACACCAGAACTGGTGGAATGTTGAAGAGCAAGCAAAACCGTCCGGGCCTGAGTTGGTGAAGCATGTCATCCAAGGTAAGACACTACAAACTGGCACATATTATGCCACCACTGTACTGGAAATCATCATCTACAGGTTTATGTACTGACCCTCTGAACTAACAACATTGCTCAGGAGTAAAGCTATTGAAACTTCTGGAGATGCTCTGACCTGTCCAACCACAAAGCCTTCTGCAGGTATATTCCAAATTGAGTTGCATCCACTCATCACTTCCATCATTCTTTATAAGTGAAGCACTCTTATTCACTCAATATATTTCTCAAGTAGGTGATTCCATGGGCTTGCTAAGTGACTTTTGCTGTTGTTCAATCACTCTGGAAGATGCTAAACCAACAGACTTGGCCAAAGTATAGATGCTACCAAAGACTTCCCAGAAACTCCACATAATAAGAATCAGGTCTCTGGTTGTGGCCTTCTCATTGGTTACCCATTGTACAATCTGTTCTGGGTACACACCCTCAGTGTGAGAAACTGGTTTTAGTGTCAGAAAACTGATCAGGTTATATGACTCTGCTAGGATCAGCTAAGGCCAGGAAATTTCTCGGTTTGTATGCTGGTGTCCCATTTGAATTGGGGACAAACTAGAAGGGGCACTGGGACACACCTTATAGCTTTTTTATTTTTTTACTGAAATGCAGCTGAGGAGGTTTTGAAACCTGTGTTTGTGTGTGTGTACTTAACACATTCCCTTCCATAGAGTGGGGGAGAAGAGTGGGAGAGTTCCATCATCTTTCCTTCTGCGGGTGGGAAAGCAACAGGAAAAGGGGTGATTTTGATAAGAAAAAATAGCCCAAGAAGTTGCAGTTGTGTTCCAGTGTTATTTTAAGAAACTTCTGGCAGATTGATCATCTGCCTCACTGTTCCTCATGTAGTTTTGCCATTGCTTGGGGCTGCAAAGTAGAGGGAGGCAGGTCAATATTGTCCGTGCAGCTCCCAGAATGCTTCCACTATCCTACATCAGGGCCAAATGGGGAGTGGGAGCAGGAGAGCTGCTTGGCCTTTGCCTCAACCTCAAAAGCGGCTTCAGGTTTAGACATTGGTTGTGTTGGTGGTAGTCAGTGCTTTTTTTCTATAAAAATAGGTGCCAGTACTCACCATGAAGTTAAATGACACACTTTTTAACAACAACAAAAAGAGGTGCCCTGGAAAAAAGCACTGGTGGTAGTTATTTTAACATTTAATAAGTGTCTCATTCTAGTGACATAAATAGCAACCTAGAATCATAGAATCATAGAGTTGGAAGAGACCACAAGGGCCATCTTTATCCAAGTCATTGATAAAGATGGGGTGCCACAGGGTTCTGTCTTGGGCCCGGTCTTATTCAACATCTTTATCAACGACTTGGATGATGGACTCAAGGGCATCCTAATCAAATTTGCAGATGACACCAAACTGGGAGGGGTGGCTAACACCCCAGAGGACAGGATCACACTTCAAAACGACCTTGACAGATTAGAGAACTGGGCCAAAACAAACAAGATGAATTTTAACAGGGAGAAATGTAAAGAATTGCACTTGGGCAAAAAAAATGAGAGGCACAAATACAAGATGGGTGACACCTGGCTTGAGAGCAGTACATGTGAAAAGGATCTAGGAGTCTTGGTTGACCACAAACTTGACATGAGCCAACAGTGTGACGCGGCAGCTAAAAAAGCCAATGCAATTCTGGGCTGCATCAATAGAAGTATAGCATCTAGATCAAGGGAAGTAATAGTGCCACTGTATTCTGCTCTGGTCAGACCTCACCTGGAGTACTGTGTCCAGTTCTGGGCACCACAGTTCAAGAAGGACACTGACAAACTGGAACGTGTCCAGAGGAGGGCAACCAGAATGGTCAAAGGCCTGGAAACGATGCCTTATGAGAAACGGCTAAAGGAGCTGGGCATGTTTAGCCTGGAGAAGAGGAGGTTAAGGGGTGATATGATAGCCATGTTCAAATATATAAAAGGATGTCACATAGAGGAGGGAGAAAGGTTGTTTTCTGCAGCTCCAGAGAAACGGACACGGAGCAATGGTTCCAAACTACAAGAAAAAAGATTCCACCTAAACATTAGGAGGAACTTCCTGACAGTGAGAGCTGTTCGACAGTGGAATTTGCTGCCAAGGAGTGTGGTGGAGTCTCCTTCTTTGGAGGTCTTTAAGCAGAGGCTTGACGACCATATGTCAGGAGTACTCTGATGGTGTTTCCTGCTTGGCAGGGGGTTGGACTCGATGGCCCTTGTGGTCTCTTCCAACTCTATGATTCTATGTTGAATAAGACCGGGCCCAAGACAGAACCCTGTGGCACCCCACTAGTCACTCTTCTCCAGGATGAAGAGGAACCATTGATGAGCACCCTTTGGGTTCGGTCAGTCAGCCAGTTACAAATCCACTGAGTGGTAGCATAGTCAAGACCGCATTTTACCAGCTTCTTTACAAGAATATCATGGGGCACCTTGTCAAATGCCTTGCTGCGTTCCCTTCATCTACCAGGCTTGTAATTCTGTCAAAAAACGAGATCAGGTTAGTCTGACATGACTTATTTTTCAGAAATCCATGCTGACTATTGGTGATCACAGCATTCCTTTCTAGGTGCTCACAGACTGTTTGCTTAATGATCTGCTCCAGAATCTTCCCTGGTATTGATGTCAGACTGACTGGGCAGTAATTATTTGGGTCCTCTCTTTTCCCCTTTTTGAAAATAGGGACAACATTTGCCCTCTTCCAGTCTGCCGGGACTTCGCCTGTTCTCCAGGAATTCTCAAAGATGACTGCCAGTGGTTCTGAGATCACACCTGCCAGTTCTTTTAATACTCTTGGATGCAGTTCATCTGGCCCTGGAGGCTTGAATACATCCAAACTAGCCAAGTATTCTTGTACTATCTCCTTAGTTATTCTGGGCTGTCTTTCCTCTGCTGAATCATTTGCTCCAAATTCTTCAGGTCAGGCATTGTTTTCTTTATCGGAGAAGACTGAGGCAAAGAAGGCATTGAGGAGTTCAGCCCTTTCTGTGTCCCCTGTTTGCATTTCACCATCTTCTCCTCTGAGTGACCCCACTGTTTCTTTGTTCTTCCTTTTGCTACGAACATACCCATAAAAGCCTTTTTTGTTGCTTTTAACCTCTCTAGCAAGCCTGAGTTCATTCTGTGCTTTAGCTTTTCTGACTTTGTGTCTACACGTGCTGGCTATTTGTTTGAATTCCTCTTTGGTGGTTTCCCCCCTTTTCCATTTTTTGTACACATCCTTTTTTAATCTTAACTCAGTTAAAAGTTCTTTAGATAGCCACCCTGGCTTCTTTAGGCACCTTCCATGTTTCCGTCTCATTGGTATTGCCTGAAGTTGTGCTTTTACTATCTCCCTCTTAACAAACTCCCAGCCATCATGAACTCCCTTTCCTTTTAGTATTACTGTCCATGGGATCTCACCCAGCACTTCCCTAAGTTTTATGAAGTCGGCTTTCTTAAAGTCAAGAAATTGAGTCCTAGTATGCTTGGCTGCTCCTTTCCGCTGTATAGTAAACTTCAGAAGAGCATGATCACTCGCGCCTAATGATCCTTCCACTTCTACCCCACTAACCAGGTCATCAACACTGGTTAGGACCAGATCTAAAATGGCTGTTCCTCTTGTTGCTTCTCCCACTTTCTGGACAATGAAGTTGTCTGCAAGGCCAGTGAGGAATCTGTTTGACCTTATGCTCTTGGCTGAGTTTGACATCCAACAAATATCCGGGTAATTGAAGTCCCCCATTACTACTATCTCCCTTCCTTTTGCATGCTTGGCCATCTGTTCCAGGAAGGCATCATCTATGTCCTCCGTTTGGCTTGGGGATCTATAGTAAACTCCCACAATGAGGTCCCTGTTATTCTTCTCTCCCTTAATTTTGACCCAAATGCTCTCACTTTGGCTTTGAGGTTCTAAATCTTGGATCTCCTCACAGGTATACACATCCCTAACATATAACGCCACTCCTCCTCCTTTCTTGTCTGGTCTGTTTCTCTGAAATAGATTGTATCCCTCCATTATTACATTCCAATTGTGGGACTTATCCCACCAGGTTTCAGTGATGCCTATTATGTCATATTTAGTTTGCTGTACCAAGAGCTCAAGCTCATCTTGTTTATTTCCCATGCTTTGCGCATTAGTGTACAGACATTGAAGTCCATTAATCATTCCCCCATGTCTCTTATTTAAGGATTTTTTCCTCCCACCACTAGGTCTGCGTGTTGTTTGCTCCATTCGGTGTATGACATTTAGATGATCATCTTCATCAATTGATAGACTCCTACCTTCAGGAGCACTGTCTCCCTCCCCCACATTAGTCAGTTTAAAGCCCTCCTGATGAGGTTTCTGAGATTTTTTTGCAAAAACATTCCTCCCAACCGTTGTGAGGTGCAGCTCATCGCTTGCCAGAAGTCCATCTTCAAGAAACTGCAGTCCGTGATCTAAGAATCCAAACCATTCCTGTTTACACCATTTGCGAAGCCAGTTGTTCACCTCCACTATTTTTTCCTCTCTCCCTGGGCCACGTCGTTCAACTGGGAGGACAGATGAGATGACAATTTGTGCATTTAATTGCTTCAATTTCCTGCCCAGAGCCTCATAGTCACTTTTGATCTTCTGGAGACTATTGCTTGCAGTGTCATTGGTTCCCACATGAACCAAGAGGAAGGGGTATTTGTCAGTGGGTTTTATGATTCCTTGCAGTCGTTCAGTTACATCTTGGATCTTAGCCCCGGGGAGACAGCACACTTTCCGAGACATCTTGTCAGGAGCACAGATCACTGCTTCTGTTCCCCTCAGTAGGGAATCCCCTATCACCACTACACGCCTCCTCTTAGGTCTGGTCGGGGTTCTTCCGTGAGCTGTCCGTTCCAAGGTCGCCTGCACATTCCCTGAGGACTGACTTTGCTGCTCGTCTTCATATACCTTCATAACCTGACTGAACCATAGTTGTGGCTTCCATGAATTCACCAAACGTGTTGCAGGTAGCTTGGTTCTGGAAGCTTCTCATAGTTTCCAGCATTTTCTCCTGAGAATAGGCACTTGCACCACCTGTCAAGAAATAATTGGAAGTTTCCCACAGGCTATTTATAGTCCTTATTCAGTGTCTTTGTTGGAGCAACATTTCTCAGAAGAGCATTCACCTGCTTTTTCACTTTTGGCTCTGCACCCCATATAATGTTGGAGGTGACCATTCAAGACTTCAAGATGAAAGCCAAACAGTTCTTGAGTTTTTATAAGTTGCAAGTCTTAAGCTCTGAACTATGGTTCACCAGGTAGAAGAAGAAACTCAACAAAGAGCACTTAAAAGAGCTGAACATAGCAGACCTAGTAAAAGAGGCAGAAATCTTTTGCCCAGCCACAAAAAAGGCTCTGCTCATGAAATATACTCAGAGTCGCAAAGTGATTTCATGCTCTTTATTCAGCTCATAGTGGTGAGGAGGAATGAATGAAAGTCCCCTCAAAGTATCTGCTTTATATACATTATTTACACAATGGGCTGCACATGATTGGCTAATTCCGGAATTCTACTGTAAGCCAATCAGGTTGTGGATTCACTTCTATCTGGAGCATGATTGGGTGGTTCCTGCTAACCAATCATACTGCTGCATTGTTCTAGGACCAATCAGACTGCTGCATTCTGAATCCTATTGTTCTAGGACCAATCAGACTGCTGCCTTTTGGAGCCTATTGTTCTAGGACCAATCAGACTGCTGCAGTTTGGATCCTATTCAACTCAGTACATAACAGCTCATCTCTTTTGCTCAGCCATGCCCAATTTGTACCATAGAGCATTCATTCAGTACCTTGTGGAGAGCAAAGACCTGGCTCAGGTCGACAAGGCCAGGGGAGCATCTCAGTGGGCTTTGCTTACAAAAACTGCACTGGAAAAAAGGAGGAATTTGAGGAGGAAGTGCTGAAAAGGTTTTCAGCAAATCCAAGAAAACTTGTTTTAGTTTAGATTTTTTAAAAATAAGATTAAAAAGGCATGTTCTTTGTAATTTTGCAAAATATACTTGTTAACCGCATGAAAGGTACTCCCTGATTTTAATTTTTTTTATTTAACTTCATAGTTTTCAAATGACTGAAAATTTTGACAGATTTTTCTGAGCACATGGGGTCAAAAAAACGTAATTTAATACAACTGTTGTTGAGACATTTCATTCCAAATCTGCTAGACAGAGTCAGACAGAGGATGATGACAGGTGGGTGTCCACCACCCCCCAATATAAATCCTGGCTACACCCATGATACTTGATTCCATCTACTGTCTAATTTGTTAACCTTTGCCTGGGGGAAACTGCCTAGTTTGCCCTGTCTGTCTGAGGATCCATGACTGACCCCAGAGCTGGCTCCCCTAGGCAAAACTGAAAACACCATCTCCAGATAGTTCTGGAGTTTGAGTAGTTCAAAATCTGTTTTATCTCTCAGTGAACCTTGCTTTCTTAAGTATTTGTACAACTTGAAATATCGGAAAATACTGACCCGCAGGATAACTATGGCTGCAATCCTCTACACACTTACCTGGGAGTAAGTCCATCTGAACTCAATGTGTCTTATTCCTGAGAAGAGGAATATGTAAGTTCTCCAAAGGTTCTGCCCCTGTGTTACCATATAGTACTACAAGATAGTTCTCCTCCTGTACTTGCATGTCTTCTAAATATTTTTGCTCTTAATTTCTTTATCATCATAACATCATCATAATAGGAGACAAGTCAGAACTACATTTATATTTATACTTGAATTAGGCTAGAAATAGTCATTCTGTACATTTTTAAAAATATTTTTTATGGCTGATATCATGTACAGTATGTGGACTGTTTTAAGATCTAAAACACTATGAAAATTATAAGTATATTACATGCTTCTGCTCCATTGGTCTGTAGCTGTAATAAGTTATTCATTCATTCATAACTGCAACTGCCACTAATCCACCTCCTCTAATGCAGTTTGTCCTTCTTATTGTCATTTTTCATAATATAACTTCTTGTTAAATGAAACGCATTTAGGACACCAAGGACAAAGTTTCCTCATTCTCTCTTTCCCTCAGCCCTTTTATTCCACCTCTTTTAACTGTGTTGAAAGAAATTGGGGCTCATTTTTGTTTTTCTGAAATATCAGGAAGGAATTGCTGGGTGCAACAAGGGTGGTCCTGCCTGCTTGCTGGTCCTCACCTCTCTCTCTCTCTCTCTCTCTCTCTCTCTCTCTCTCTCTCACACACACACACACACACACACACAGAGTACAAGGTAACTTCTAGCTCAGCCTTGAGCCAGGGGAAAGGACATGTGAGAACGTTAGCCCTAATAAACAGAAGAGGAAAGGGACATGAATTTGGAAACCCACGCAAACTCATCTTCTGTTGTGTGTTTCTGATTTGCACAGATGGGGGAGGGGGCATTGTAAAGCTGAATTACTGTCTCCATCCTACAGCATCTCTGAATTACAGACCATCCTACAGCATCTCAGCCTCCTCCACCCCCACCCCACTCATCTATGAGAGCCCTTGTTGATGTAAGGATTTGCAGCAACTGAGGGTTATCTCTGGGCCACTTGCTGAATACAGGTCCATTGATCTGGAGAGAGAACATGTAGATGTTTTTAAAGTTTCCTCCCTTCCCCCACCTCTCCAAGCACCCGTGGAGATAATGAATCACTGTTTTTCCTCTATAAATGGCAGAACTTATTCCCATCCCAGTTTTCAAAGCCACAGGTTTTGTGGGCTTCAGCAGCAAGTATACAGCTTTCTTCACTGCTGTTCTATTTATATATGGGAAATATTGATGTGGTGGCTGCACAGAATGTCCTGCAGTTTTTGGGTATGACTCCAAGCACGTAATAGCCACCATTCTGCAAAGCTGATGTTAGCATCTCCCCCCCCCCCCATGGGCCATCCATCAGCTTTCCCTGTAATTCTATTGCCCCAATTCTCACAAAGGTGATAAATCCATGTCTGGCTTGCAGCTCATCAGACTGCACATAGTTCAATACTCCTCTGTACCAAAAGTGCCCTTCGCACTGTAAACTAGATGCAAGGCATTAGGTCAGTTTTGTAAATGGAAGGATCTTGTTTGTTTGGATGAGTGTGCCATCCTATGATCCTCCTTCTGCATTCTGTAGCAGCACAGCACTGATGACAGAGGCCAGACACTTCAGTGAGGATTCAGTGGTAGAGGGAAAGGAGCCACTTCATTACCTGCATTTGTAAGAGGGCACCTGCAATTGTAGAGCATGAATTAAGGCAGAAGTTGAACACCTGTGTAAGGTCCGCTGCTTCTTCCCATATCACATGTGTGATGTGCCATTTTCAAGCCTCCCCACCCTCCCAGTGGTATCCAACAATTTGGAATTCATGTCACATGTCTGTCCCTGCATATTATGGAGAGAGCAGGAAGGACCTGATACCAAGGCATCACATACAGTATTTATCAAACTCAGGTCCCCAACTGTTGTTAGATTACAACTTCCATAATCCCTAGCTAGCAGGACCAGTGGTCAGGGATGATGGGAGTTGTAGTCCCACTGTTGTTGAGGGCCCAACAGTTGGGAGTGAACCCGTTTGAGAAACACTGGCTTATAATATATTTGCCTGGAAACTCACATATGATGCATAGATTCACCGGCTGCAGCCATGAAAGGGTTTTTCTGCCACATGATGTGGGGGAAGTGAGCTAGTAGTAAAAGTAAAGCCTATTTAAAATCAACCAGAGGTATGTTGTGGGGATGGGAAACCCTAGCTGAGGGAGATAAAATGCCTTTTTTATTTGCATTATAAATAACTTCATTTCTTATGCAAAACAGTTGCCTTTTCCAGGCTGCTCATTTTGATGTTGTTGGCAAAGCAACAATAAAAGAAAGAAGAGGGGCCCTGCACAAAACACCATGCAAAAAGGGGGGCAAGCCTCAAAACAGTGCCAAAATATATAAGGAACTCTGATAAATGTGTCAGCTTCTCTGTATATTCACGCCCTCACCTTACGTGGGTGGGGTATGTGTGTGTTAAGCAAAATCGCCTTCCAAATATTTCACTGGGCAAGAAATATTATGAAAGTAACCAGTCTTTCAAATACAGTCCCCTAAACCCAAGCAAGCTGTTTAGGACCTGAGGGAACCAGCATCATGAATTGGGATTGGAAACAAACCCGAAGCCTGTGAAGAACAAAACATACTGGGGTGATATGCTCTGAATAACAAGCTCCTCAAACTAAGGTAGTAGCCTCATTCCACATGAGTTGAGCACTCCCTAAGAACTACCCCAGGCACAGGGCATCGCAGGTGCCTGACCTGGGTGTGACAAAAGGGTGTGATATAGAACTACCCTCCTGTCCACAGCCACAATCTGCCCCTCCAGGAGCAAAGCTGGTTCGGATGCACTCCCAGACTGCAGACCTGCTCCTTCAAGGGGTGATGCACAACAAACCACTTCCAGGAGAGGTTTCCTATTGCAGTAGTTTCATATCTGCTGAAGGACATGTGGGATAAAACAGATACCTATGCGATAGCACAGACCCAATATTCAGGAGCTACCTAAACATCCCAGCATCACCTTCTGGAACCTGCCCTCCAGGGAGAGCTGGACTTAGCACAGAACCTTTGGTTAATGTGGCTGGTCACTCATCAGCTGCCCAGAGCATAGATGCCAACTCCGAGGGGCCCAATAACATGTTTGAGGGGGGCCAGGCCCCCACAAAATTGGTGGACATGGCCATTGCCTCTCCAACTCCCCTCCCTCTCCCACCAAGCTTGGCACATGTGAATGGTGTGTGAGTGCCACTTATTAAAATTAGAGTGACTGCATGGCAAGGGCTCAAGGCACAACAGGGCAGGAGTTCTCTCACTTCTGGGTAGGGCTGCCTGACATTCACAAGTCACCCATCTCAGGGCTGTCTGCACCATTCCATGAGTGAGATTAAACTTCCCTTCCCCAAACACTTTAATCTTGCTGTAAAATCACCTCCCCATATCAGTTTCAAAAAACAAAACAAAACATTGACAACACTACACACTTAATGTACTGTAACATGTCTAATTCCAAAAAGATTTTTATGCTCTCTTTTTGCTGTATTTTATCTTTTATTTATTTTTACACTTATATGCCACCTTTCTCTTTCTTCCAAGGATCTCAAGGTGTGTGCCTGGTTCTCCTCCTCCTTCCCATTTCATCCTCACAACAACCTGTGAAGGAGGTTGAGCTAAGAAGTGGCAACTGACTCCAGGGCCACCCAGGGAGCTTCATGGCTGAGTGGAGATTTGAACCCTGCTCTCCCAGATTGTAGCCCAACGCTCTAACCATTACGCCACCCTGTGGTAAATACACACAGCTGGAGAAACTGTTGCACATTTTTACACAATCAAAACAACTCCTTGCAATGTTTTCTCATCAATGATACGTTCAGTACATATTTCAAAGAAATGTTACTATCTTCTGTCATGCAGTAGAGGAGACTACACATCTTAACATCTTTCAGGTCTCTTTGTGACATCTTGGTTGGGTGTCACGCAGTGGCGTAGCGTGGGTTGTCAGCACCCGGGGCAAGGCAAGTAATTTGTGCCCCCCAACCCGTGGATTTGCGCCCCCTAACCCTAACCCCCAGATGTTGCGCCCGGTGCGGCCGGCCCCCCCTGCACCCCCCCACGCTACGCCACTGGTGTCACGGTACACCTGCTTTCAGGTTTGTTGCTTTAAAAAAGAACACCCATGTTTTTCCATATCTTTCCACATTGTAACATCCCCTTACTATGGAATGTTGAATAGGTCCCATTTTAATTTTCTGTTACTATATATACAATTTCAATCTAAACTGTAGTGTATTGTTATGAGATTTGGGGGGGGTCAGTTTGGATGATGTCCTGAGTCCCTTCTAATTCTTGAGATCCTGTACCTGTTACAAAGCAAAATGTAGCTCCTCTCTGCTAAGACATCTTAAGAATTGCCACTGTCTGCCTTTTGCAGACTCCCCTGGTGAAGTTAATGTCTGAGAAGAGTTTTGAATTAGAACTGTAGCCACTGCACCAAACTGCCCTGGCTATCATGAGGGAGAAGAGTGAGACCAAAGCCCCTGAGACGCTTCTGCAGTCTCCTTTTTCTATGATTCTTGGTGGAGGATGGCATTGGTGCTTTAAATGTACGGTGCGCTTGCATAACTAAGCAGAAGGTTGCACTCAGACCTCCTAGATCCCAGCTTTGGCCTGCAGGACTCCAGCTGCAAAATCTGTATTTCAACACCAGCACACTAAGAGAGTCTGTGTACTGGTCCAGTAAACGCTTCCGCTGCGCAACCAGCAGCAGTTCTCTTTGCAGAGCATTAATTAAGTCCAGTGCAGAGATTCTTGTTGCAGTACAAGCTTCAGAGTCTCAGTAGCAAAGGAATAACGACACAGGGAAGCCTGTCTTTCCAAAGACAGGTTTATTGCAGACAGATAACAGAAACACCTCCGGAGCTTTCAGACATTTTTGCTTCACGCCCCGCAGGCAGAGAAAACAAACACTCTTTATATACTGAGCAACTTAACAACTTAACGAGCTTGACTACTTAAAGTCACATGACATTGCTAACTTGCCAGCGTCTTAGGTTTCACACCCTAACACCCCCTCTCGCTGGCAATACAAAAACAAAATTACTTCAGACCCATTTCTTCACAAAAGTTTTCATGCCGCTGAAACCCAAGCGGTTTTGTAAAACCATCAGCTTGATTTTCATGACTGGGACAGTAATTTAATTTAACAATTCCTGCTTTTACCGTTTGACAAACATTTTGAGAGCGGATATCCAAATGTTTTGTACGACCTTTAAACTGCCCATTTTGTGCTAACTTAAGACATGGTTGATTATCACCCCATACAGTGATTGGAGTGATGGCCTTTTCATACATCTCTTGTGCCAAGCATTTGTAAAATTCTAGATCTCTACATAACTCAGATAAGGCACAGAACTCAGCTTCCGTTGACGACAAAGCAATCAGGTTCTGTTTCTTGGATCTCCACCCAATCAGAGAGTTACCAAATTTTATTACACAGCCAGACACTGATTTTCTATCCTTTAAATTTCCCCAATCACTATCTGCCCAACAAGTAATCTGTGCTTGTCCTTCAGCAGATAATTCAAGGCAAAAATCTTTGGTGTATTGTAAATATCTTAACACTCTTTGAATTCCTTTCCATGCATTTACACTAGGTCTTGAAGCTTCTCTGCTGAGTAAGTTAACAGCGTAAGCAATATCTGGTCTACTCCATTGCGAAAGATGAAGTAAGCTTCCCAGAGCTGACTGAAAGATTTCAGCACTCTTGAATTCAGCACTATCCTTGAACTCATTGTCTTTTACAAAACCCATTTCCATTGGTGTTCTAACACCTGCACACTCTGTCATGCCAAACTTTTTCAACATTTGCAATATCTTGCCTTTTTGATTCAGTAGAAAACTGCCATTTTTGGTCCTATCTATCTGAACACCAAGATAGACCTTTACATCACCAAGATTCTTAACTTTGAAGTGTTTATTTAACTCTTTGGCTAGTTTTTTTACTTGTTCTTGTGTCTTTGAAGTATAAATCAGGTCATCTACATAAACAAGCAAAGATTCTTGAGCATCTCCTGAACCTCTGAAATATAAGCAATTGTCAGCCTTGCTCCTGCTAAAACCAATGCCTACCAAAACGTCATTCAAACACTCATTCCAATTATGAGCAGATTGCTTGAGTCCATAAATAGATTTATGTAGTTTCCATACCTGATTTGATTTACCAACTTTCAATCCTGGCGGAAGCTCCATATAGAGCTCTTCAGCCAAGTCTGAAGGAAGATAAGCTGTAGAGACATCAAATTGATTCACTTTGAACCCTTTCTGAGCAGCAACTGCTAATAGTGCCCGTAGGGTTTCACTCCTTGAAGTGGGTGCATAGACTTCGGAATAATGTAACCCCTTTCTTTGCGTAAAACCTCGAGCTACAAGCCTTGCTTTGTACTCTGGTTTCCCCATCGCTGTTGTCTTTATCCTGTACACCCACCTACAACTTACTGCCTTGGTACCTTCTGGCAGTTTGGTGATGGAAAACACACCCAGTTCTTTCATAGAATTCAACTCTTTTTGCATGGCCTCATGCCACCTACTGGCCTCCTCCTGGGGTAATTGCTCAACCTCCTCAAAACTTTCAGGTTCGCAATTTGCCAAACCAGCCCAAACACTAATAGCTTGGTACCTTTCAGGAGGTATACCTTTGTTGGCACGCTTGGAACGCCTTAACAGTTCCTGTGATGTTCCTTCAGTTTCGCCCTCTGACCCAGAATCACTAGTCGTCACCTGTTTGTCACTAGTAGTTGAAGAACTTTCTGATTCTGACTTTACACTCTCTTGCTGTACAGGTGAACTTTTAGAGCTAGAAGATTCTGACTTTACAGACTTGGGTGAACTAAACGATTTCTCACCCTTGTCCTCAGACTCAAATTCCTCAGCCTGTTCTGGAACTAATACCTGCCCTGGGGCCTGAGTTTCATTGTTACTGTTCACCACGTCAAATAGTATGTCAGGATTTCCATGAATTTTATTCCAACCATCCTGTTCACAAAATTCTGCACTTCTGCTGATTGTGATTTTCGTTTGATTGCCTTCTACATTCACAAATCTCCAACCTTTTGTGTTTGCTTGATAACCACAGAAAAACATTTCTTTAGATCTAGGATCGCCTTTCCTACGTTGTGCCCTAGGCACCAGCACATAAGCACGACATCCAAAAACTCTTAGATGATCAATTTTTGGTTTTTTCCCAAATAGCATGAAGTAAGGAGTGTTGCCTACTGTGCTATTGTACACTCTGTTAAAAGTATAATTCGCATACAGTGCAGCCTCAGCCCAAAACCGCTGTGGAAGTCCAGAATCAAACAGCAAAGCAGCAATGGCTTCCTGTAATGTTCGAAATTTTCTTTCAGCAACTGCATTCTCCTGTGGTGAATAGGGATTGGTAAGTCTATGAACTATACCTTTCCTTTTTAACCACGTCTCCAGCGTGTGGTTCACATATTCCCCACCACGATCTGATTGTATTTTACGCACCCTGGTGTCAAATTTACATTCGACTTCTTCAATCCAATCCATCAGGATGGAAGCTGCTTGCGATTTTTCTTTCAGAAAGAAAACCCAACTAGCCCTTGAAAAATCATCCACCAAAATTTGCATAAATCTCGCACCTCCAAGCGATTTGACTGGCATAGGGCCACACACGTCTGTGTGCACAAGTTCAAAGGGTTTCTTGCTTACTCTATCAGATCTAGGATAGTTACATGTCTTAACCTTAGCATGTTTACAAGCACAACAATCCAGAAAATTTGGACAGGGTTTAATGTTACACTCCTCAGCTAAATCTGGCATCTTGCTTACATACTTAAAGCATATATGAGCTAACCTTCTGTGTAGTAGATGTGCACAACCTGTATGAGGAGCCTTATTTACACACTTAGCTTGCGCTTCACCTGTTGAACATCTACCTGCTGTTAACTGCTCTTCATCCAAAACAAAAAGCCCATCCTCACAGGGAATTTTAACTAGCTCCTTCCCCTGTTTCGAAATGGTGCACACATCATTTTCAAACTCAACCTTAAAACCACTTTTTACCAGGCATGACACACTCAAAAGTCCATTCTTCATTCCTGGAAGAACAAAAACAGGAAGGTTAGTTTGCAAACAATTAACATAAATTGTGCCTTTAAGGCTCATTTCTCGTTTACTATTGTCTGCTATAGTCACAGTTTTTGCAACTGGCAATGTCTTGCAGTTCTTCAAGCTGCCACTAGATGTCGCTGGAACTAAACTGTGACTGGCTCCACTGTCAATTATCCACTTCAAGGTTTGTTGGCTCCTTTTAGGACTCTGTTGTGCTGCCATTGCAGATAGTCCCTTATCAGCACCTGCTCCCCCTCTGGATCGTTGATTCTTGTAGCTCTCACTTCGTCTTCCCCTGTAGCTCCGGAAACTGACCTTGGACTGTTGAAATTCCTGTTGCTTTTCAGGACACTTTGCTATCAAATGAAACCTGCTGCCACATCGAAAACATGACTTGCTGGCCATAGCAGACACTTGTGAGGCTTCCTTACAGCTCTGCCTGCTAGTTCCCCGACGCTCTATGGTGGCTCTATGGTGAATTCGCCTAAGAGCTTCCCAAATTTCAAATGCAGACCTTAAATTTTCCACATGAGGTAATTGGGAATCGTCTATCGATACCATCAACATGCATCTAGCTTTAGTGTCCATTTTATCATGTTCCCTGTTCTGAGCATGTGCAGCAGCCTCTTGCTCTGCTGTGACATCTGCTGCAACAGCCACAAACGGCTTTCACCTCTGGACATAGTCAGCCCACACTTCTTTGGCTTCCAACCAGACTTGAGCCCTCTTAGACCACTGCACGTAATTAGCAGAGTTCAACTTTGTAAAGGGAACCTGGAAATTTTCCACTGCCATTCTTGGGGTCTGCTGCTACTCCCTCTGTGTGCCCTTGCTTCTCTTTCCCCTTGGGATTTGTTTTACTCACTTTTCAGACGCCTCCAGCCTCCTCTGAAGCCTTTTAAACTTTTTTCCCTCCGTCTCTTCACTAGCAACCTACCACCGTCCTCTGTTTTTATTAACAAAACAAAAACAGAACGGGAAGTCAAGCTAGCCTTTTGCAGCTAATGAAGCTGTAAATCTTCACTTACGCAGCTCTCTCAACTTTCTGCAGCCTCTCAGTTCCTTTAAGAGCTGGATTTACGACCAAGCCGGTCTTCTCTCATCCGAAAGCTGCTTTCACTTTCTCTGCACACAATACAGCTGTAGAAACGTAGAAGGAGCCATAACCTAAGAGAGTCTGTGTACTGGTCCAGTAAACGCTTCCGCTGCGCAACCAGCAGCAGTTCTCTTTGCAGAGCATTAATTAAGTCCAGTGCAGAGATTCTTGTTGCAGTACAAGCTTCAGAGTCTCAGTAGCAAAGGAATAACGACACAGGGAAGCCTGTCTTTCCAAAGACAGGTTTATTGCAGACAGATAACAGAAACACCTCCGGAGCTTTCAGACATTTTTGCTTCACGCCCCGCAGGCAGAGAAAACAAACACTCTTTATATACTGAGCAACTTAACAACTTAACGAGCTTGACTACTTAAAGTCACATGACATTGCTAACTTGCCAGCGTCTTAGGTTTCACACCCTAACACACACAACCCTGGAAGGTGGGCTATAGTAAAGAAGCGAGGAGAAAGAGTAGTAATTCAGTCCATATACTGCCCTACACCCAAGATCCCTGGGAGGTGTGCAACATTAGCAACATAATTTATCATGGCTTAAAACACACAATACATTAAAATAAAATAATAATAATAATAACAGATACCCCCCCACACACACAATTTCTAGGCACAGGCAGAGTTATTTATTTGGTTATTAATTTCAGTGGGTCTACACTGGGTAAAATTAGTTCAAAAGAGCCATTGTGTATATTTTTCCCCTGTGCTGCCCTGTAAAAATATTACTGGACTCAATACTCTTTCTGCATCACTTATTTCTATTTTTCACCTACCCCTTGGTGACAGTTCTAAAAATATCTTCTTTTTATTGGTGACTTTTCTAAAAGCAGCAGGTGAAGACTTGGCCTGATAGATGCACAGTGCATTAGCTTATTTAGTTATAAAGTGTTTTATTCCAACCTTTAGCCAAAAAAAAAAAAGAGAAAAGCTTCCAGAGCAGATAAATGAAAAACAATCTAAAATAGTTGACATAAAAAGGAATGGGAATGGGGAGGGTAAAGGAAAGGAACACGCTCATGCCCCAGTTCTTAAAGTTTTATTGACCAGGTGAGGTGGAAACAGTGCAGACAGCTTGATGAAATGACTGCTGTTAGGTGATACTTGTGGAAGAGCCGAAACAGCTCTGAGCAGCAGTGATAGAATAATGCTGCTTCCTTTCTCTCTCTTTCTGCTCTGCAAACTGGTGGAATATTGGTATTTGGTCAGTACCATGCGGGTGGCGCTGTGGGTTAAACCTAGAACTTGCCGATCAGAAGGTCGGCGGTTCGAATCCCGGCCACGTAGTGAGCTCCTGTTGCTCGGTCCCTGCTCCTGCCAACCTAGCAGTTCGAAAGCACGTCCAAGTGCAAGTAGATAAATAGGTACCACTCCAGCGGGAAGGTAAACGGCATTTCCGTGCACTGCTCTGGTTCGCCAGAAGCAGCTTAGTCATGCTGGCCACCCTCAACCAATAAAGCGAGATGAGTGCTGCAACCCCAAAGTCGGCCACGACTGGACCTAATGGTCAGGGGTCCCTTTACCTTTATGTCTATTTCCAGAATGGCCAACTTTTAAAATGTTTCCATCTAAGCCCCGATCCATCGTTTCATTTAAAGCCACACTGCACTGTGCACCTTCAACTACCAGACTTTTAGAAGACATCTGAAGGCATCCCTGTTTACAGAAGCTGTTAATGTTTGATGGATTACTGTATTTTAATATTTTGTTGGAAGTTGCCCAGAGTGGCTGGGGAAGCCCAGCCAGATGGGCGGGGTATAAATAATAAACTATTATTATTAAATTATTATTCAAACAGCAATATCCATGGTTACAGCAGGAGACTCTGGACTCAGAGCATCAGCAGCTAAGACTTCTGTTCCTCTTTTTCATTTCAGATATCAAGAGAGATGCTTCTGCTGTAGCTCTTCTTGCCCATCCACTTACAGTAGCTGATGCAGCTCTCTTGTGTGGCAGCCTCCTTTAAGTTTCCCAACTCTGATAGGTGCAAATTGTTATATTTTACAGATGCAGTAGTTAATGGATGGCAGCTTGCTTCAGGCCTCCCACAAAGTTCTGTCGCCCAGGCTGGACTGTAACCCAGACCTCACAAGTAGCAAATATGCCTCAGCCAAGGGGACCACACAAGCTTGTATCTTACAACTCCTCCTAACAGGTCTCCCACAGGTATGCACACTGCTTTTTCTCTGGTTGCATGTATTTCTTTCTCCCCTCCCCTTTAAACATGGGGAGTAGTAGATGTTAAATGTAGTGGGTAGCCAACATTTGAGAAGAGTTCTTCATTAAAAAAATTGAGTTGAGTGGGGAGAAATGGCTAGAATTTTTCTTCATGATGTACTAGTTTTCTAAGTTCAAGGATTGTTTCTGTAATTCTTTACCTGGGGTAGAATCAAACATGGAACAGCCCCAAATAAAGCTTCATCACATAGTTGTTGTTGCTATTTTGTTTACATTTTATCTTCATACCTACCTGCCAAGCAAAATGGAACCATCCGAAGTTTACAGTGGTTAGATATCATTTCACATAAATTTTGTGAGCAGTTTGCATGAAAATAGCATACATGAGAGAAGATCAAGAGCAGTGCTATTTTTCTAAAAGAAGTGGTGCTGGAACTCACCCCAAACAGAGGTGCCAGAACTGAGTTCTGATGAGCTCCAGCTGAACAAAAACCCTGGTTAAGAGTTTTTGTGCTGGAGACTTTTAAAGGGGGAGGGGTGTTGTGGGAAATGAGAACTCAGTGTGATTTGCTTTCCCCCTGTGGTTTTGTGGGCAACAGTTTTATTATGAAAATGGCATACATTATAGAGGAGCCCCTAGTGAAGTAACTTTTCAGAAGGATGGGGTGGGGACTAGGGAGTTATGATGAATGAAAAAAGAAAGAAACCAGCTCCACGCTTGTCTGCTGCTCAGCTGGCACATTTGACAGCAGCAGAGGTATGGGTATATGGCAGAGAGGCAGAAGGACTTAAACACCTGGCATTTTCCAAGCAAGCACCACTAACAGAACTAGCAAATACGTAAGAACAAGGAGGTACATGGCTTCAATTTCCCTTCTACAAAGCACAGCGACTGAGCCCTGGTCCCTCTTATTAGAAACCAAATCTGTCTTCCCCACCCCTACCTGCCACTGTGGCATTTTTCTTATCACGTTTGGGAAGAAATGTTTCAAATTCTATGGGAATTTTAAACATGTGAAGCACTTTGGAGGCCCCCAATTCAGTTTGAGCCACTTTGGAGAGATCCCACTTCAGTTCAGACAAGTCCTAGATATACATGAAGTGGCTTCACTTTCTTTTTCTCTATTTGAGACTCATCAGAAACTTTTGCTAGCTAATATGAAATAATACACTCAACAGGAAGTGTGCCACACTTTCGATATTTGAGTATATTTCCTAGAATCATAGAATCATAGAGTTGGAAGAGACCACAAGGGCCATCGAGTCCAACCCCCTGCCAAGCAGAAAACACCATCAGAGCACTCCTGACATATGGTTGTCAAGCCTCTGCTTAAAGACCTCCAAAGAAGGAGGCTCCACCACACTCCTTGGCAGCAAATTCCACTGTCCTGTAAGACTGCCTGTCTCCCTGCGGTCCTCTTCAAGCCTTGCTGTCATATGAATAATCCTTCTTGCTTGTGCCACAATCTTGGTTAGCAGCAACCAGGGGGAAGGGCCTTCTATGTCATGGCCCCCCTTCCAATGGACTTGCCTGCTTTCTGCGTTCTGGAAGGCACACCAATGCTAATGACATTTTGTTTGTCATGCAAGATTTTTATTATGTCTGAGATCAAAGAACTGCATTCACAGTGCCTGCTGGGCTGTCAGCTGCATTTTATTCTGATTTTGCTATTCTATTGTTTGAATATGTGCCATACAAATATTTATGAATAAAATCAGTATTACTAATATTCCAAATAACTCCAAAGTGCAACCACACAATAATTATATTGGGTTAGTTGCATTTGGTTATCTTATTGCATTTTTGTTTTTTGTGCCTTGTATGCTGCTCAGATAACTTTGGCCATAGGGTAAATTATAAATTGTAAAAGTAAGATGAATATACAGTATATAAATGAATTAGATGTAGCTGTAGAGTTGTCAAGTATCACTGGAAATTTTACCCAAATTTCTCATTTCAGGTCTCTTGCAGATAGCAGAGTTTCAATTATACTCTTCATTTAAAGTTCATTTTAGCCATTAAAAATATTGACCCTGTTGGCCTTTGGCTTCTAAATGCCAAAGCAAACACAGTTAACAAGATTTTGCAACAAATAACAATTTTGTTTTTCTTTCAGTGAAATACAGCAGTTTACTTAAGAGCCCGACTCTGTCAACTTCCCTGACCCAGCTGCTGACCCATTGTAAACCAAATAAAGTGGTGGTGGAGAGTATCAGCCTAGCCCAGTGTTGTGTTATGTTCACAATGAAGTCAAGCTTCCAAGCAACTGAATGGAATTGCATCATATATCCATGATAAGTTTCTTCCCATAAGCAAAATAATTGGGCAATTCAGGACATTCTAACTTGGAAGTAAGTTTCATTGAAGTCAATGAGACTTGCCTCTTTTAGTAAATATATTTAGAAGCAAGAGTTCCTTTTGTAAGCACAGCTTTCTTGTTTAGGCCAGGGCTCAGCAATCTTTTTCAGCCGTGGGCCAGTCCACCGTCCCTCAGACCATGTGGGGGGCTGGACTATATTTGGGGTGTGTGTGAACGAATTCCTATGCCCACAAATAACCCAGAGATGCATTTTAAATAAAAGCACACATTCTACTCATGTAAAAACACGCTGATTCCCGGACCGTCTGTGGGCCAGATTGAGAAGGCGATTGGGCCCCTGGGCCTTAGTTTGCCTACCCCGTTTAGGCAATGGGGAAATGTAAATATATATATAATGTAAATGTATATATTGTTATAGATTATGGCGGGGGGGGGACTTCCGGGTTAGCGCCATCGGCAATGGCGATGTTCCTCTGACTGAGAGGAACCCGCTCCGTGGAATTCGGGTCGTGCCGCCGTGGCAAAGGCGGAGACCCTTTAAAAATCCCAGGCGGATGAAGCCTGGGAATGTGGGATTCGGCTGACACCAGGAGCGCCCCCCCTACCCACAGGGAAACCCCTTTTCGGGGCTTCCGAAGCGACGTGGGGTGAGTGGCGCGGTGTTTTGAATCGACCGCTATTTTTACGGAGTGAAGCCGCGTAGCTGTTGCCGGAGAGCGCTGACCTTTTCTTGTGGACAATTGGATTTCAAACAATAACCCGTGAGTAAACGGAAATTGGATTCTAAAGTATTTAAAGTTTTTTTTAAAAAAATTGGTACTGATTGGGGAAGGTCTAAACAGGAAGTCCGCCTCCCCTTTCTGTAAATAAACTGAAGCAAAGAACCTGTTAACTAAGGTAGTGGAGAATTTTATGTAAAGGATTTAAATTCCATTGATTGAAACTATCATCAAAACTTTTTTGTGAAAGCAGGGGACCCTGCAGAAGAAGGTTAAAAATTTGGGAATTGAAGTGCCACTTCCCCAAACCCGGGAGTGGTCTGTGAGAGCCCGCTGACGGTGAATAGATAAATTTGACAGCTGTCAAGTCTGCTGACAAGATACAAAAGGACTTTGTTTTTACTGCCCGTTTATGTTACAACTTTACATTTAAAAGGAAGCAAGGAACTGTTTCAATTTAACGTATGGGACCTTTGTGTCTGTGTTGGAAGGAGTGAAAAGAAACTTGAATCCCTCTAGAGAGAGCTTTGGGATATTGTTACAAGGAACCAGCTGGGAAATTGTTTTTAAAGATAAAGCCCTGAGAAACTAGTTTTTGACCTTGGACTGTTTAAGGATGGCAGTCGGGAAGGAAATTGAGTGCGAGCTGAACAGGACATTTTATCTCTTGGGAAAGCTGCATGATCAGATAAACGCTATGGCTACGAACGTAGTAATATTGGGAACAAAAATGGGCATTGGTGAAGAAGTGGACAAGAACTCGGCGTGGGAACCTCTGCCAATTGAACTGTGATGGCCTGGGATTCCGATTCAGAGGACGAACCGGAGGAATCCCAGCCTGCACAGGAGTCCCCGCCTCCAGGGCCGGCTGAACTGGGGCAAGGCCTAGATGCTGAAGAGCCTGCACCTGTGGCAGAGCACCAGGAGCTGGCCCCAGGTGAAACCCTTCTGGCCCCAGAGAGGCTTGAGGACTCAGTGGCTACAGGTGAGCCTCCTCCAGGGACCAGTAACCCTTCGGCCTCTCCTGATCTGCAGAGGCTTAGGGCAGAGAGGCGAAGGGAACTGGTTGCTCCCAGGAGGAGTGCTCGCCTTAAGGTCAGAGGAGGCGGGGCTCCTGGGGGCCGGGACCGCCCCTGGCCTTAGAAGAGGATAAAAGCCCAGTCAGCCCGGCCCCAGGTTGCGGGAGCAACGTCGTTGTTGGCTTCGGACCTTCCTGTGTTCCTGATCCCTGCTCGGCCTCCTGTTCCTGACCATCCGGTGCTCCTGTTCCCTGCTCAGCCTCCTGTTCCTGACCATCCGGTGTTCCTGTTCCCTGCTCGGCCTCCTGTTCCAGCGTTCCTGTTCCCCGCCCGGCTCTCCGCCTCGGACCTCGCCCCTCTTCGTGTGGACTCTGCTTACGCCCACGGTACCTTACCCCCGGGTCCAGCACATGAACAAATTGAAAAACCTGAAAAGGAGAATCTTGCCGTGACTGAAGTGATGAAAGGGGGTTTTCAGTCCTGGAGGTGCTCTTGAATATGATTAGAGGAGACCAGTTGGTTAAAGGAATTCAGGTCGGAGCGAAACAATACAAACTTAAAGCTTTTGCATATGACTTGGTTTTGACTTTACAGTAGCCAGAATCCAGTACGAAAAGAGTATTACTATTGATTCAAGAGTTTGGTCGGGTGGCGGGATTTAAATTGAATAAGCAAAAAACTAAGGTATTGGGGAAAAATTTGACAGTTACAGAGTCAGAAAGGTTTCAGAAAGAGACAGACTTAAACGTGGTTAAAAAAGTAAAATACCTAGGGGTAAACATAACAGCAAAAAATTTGAGTCTATTTAAGGACAACTATGAGAAATGCTGGTTAGAAATTAAGAGAGACCTAGAAAGTTGGACAAGATTGAAACTTTCCTTGTTAGGCCGAATCGCCGCTATAAAGATGAATGTATTGCCAAAAATGCTGTTTCTGTTTCAAACTTTGCAGATTGTGGACAAAACAGAGTGCTTTCGGAAGTGGCAGAGAGATATTTCCAAATTTGTCTGGCAGGGCAAAAAGCCCAGAATTAAGTTTAAGATATTAACTGATGCGAAAGAAAGAGGGGGCTTTGCCCTGCCAGACTTAAGGTTGTACTACGAATCAGCAGCTTCCTGCTGGCTAAAAGACTGGCTGCTCCTCGAAAACACTGATGTACTAGATTTGGAAGGTTTTAATAATGCTTTTGGCTGGCATGCATATTTATCGTATGACAAGGCTAAGATTCATAAGGCTTTCAAGAACCATATTGTCAGAAAAGCAGTGTTTAATGTCTGGACAAAATACAAAGACTTATTGGAAAATAAAACTCCAAGGTGGCTTTCACCATTGGAAGCTAAGGCCCGGAAAAGACTCAATATGGAGGCCAAATGGCCGAAGTATTGGGAAATATTAGAAAAAGATGGAGATAACTGGAAATTGCAGAGTCAGGAGAAAATGAAAGATAAAGTGCGAGATTGGTTGCACTACGCTCAGATTAAAGAAGTTTTTAAACTTGACAAAAAGCTAGGATTCCAGGTGGAAAAATCGAAGTTAGAAACAGAATTATTAGAGCCTAAGACTAAGGTACTTTCAAGAATGTATAACCTGCTGCTAAAATGGAATACACAAGATGAAACGGTCAAATCGGCTATGATAAAATGGGCACAGGACATTGGATATAACATCATGTTTGAGGACTGGGAGAGGTTGTGGGTTACTGGGCTGAATTTTACTGCATGTAAAATTCAGTCAAACTTGCAAAAATATACCACTTGTCTGATAACAAATGCTGGAAATGTAAAGAAAATGAAGGAACATTCTTTCACCTCTGGTGGACCTGCCCTAGAGTGAAGGCTTTCTGGGAAATGATATATAATGAGCTGAAAAAGGTATTTAAGTATACCTTCCCTAAGACACCAGAGGTTTTTCTTCTGGGTATTGTCGGCCAGAAGGTGTTAAAGAAGGACCGAACATTTTTTATGTATGCAAGAGCAGCAGCAAGGATACTCGTCGCTAAGCATTGGAAAATCCAAGATTTACCCACACTGGAAGAATGGCAGATGCAACTGATAGACTATATGGAATTGGCTGAGATGACTGGCAGAATCCGAGACCTGGGAGAAGAGACGGTGGAAGAAGACTGGAAGAAATTCAAGATTTATCTACAAAAATATTGTAAATTATATGAATGTTAAGAAGGATGCTAGAATATAAACAACTGGGCACCATTAAGCTAGATGAAGTGAAATATAAAGATAAGTTAAATTTAAGAAAAGACAGACTTTTGGAGAACTTTTAGGTTATATTTAAATCTTAAGATTTGAATAAAGGATATCTAAAATTAGAGATATAATATTGGAAAATTAGATAATAAGAATAGAAACAAGGGGATAAATTTGCTGGATAAAACTTTTTTTGTTAGGAACGCAGGAGCGGGAGATGTGAGGGAGTCCAAAGAAGTTAAGAAAACTATGTTAAGAGATGTGTCATATTGTATTGTTTATTGGTATTGTAATTAAAAATAAAAATTGCTAATAAATATTATATTTAAAAAAATGAAGTGATGAAAGGGGGAGCCGTGGCCCTACAGAGGCAAATGGTGGACTACAACTGGAGGCCTTACATGATGGCAACTAGGAGAAGCAAATTTTTGGAGATGGAAGCCTGGCTCGGCCTCGAGAATGAAGGATGGAGAGATCTCCCTGTGTGGAGATCAAATGACCTTTGGGATATAAATCTGAGCCAGGTGGAGGTCGGAGATTTGGGGGTCTTTGGATTCGAAAAGAGTGTGAAACAAGATTTGGAACTTTCTATAGGCCCTATCCTTAATTATGGAAGTTTGGCAGGAAGGAATATGATTACTGTTGGGTTGGAGCTGCCCCGAGATTTAGTTTTTAACATCAAAGACTATCAAAAAGACCGGCAGAGGGGATACGAAAGAGACTTAAGAGCCTCGGACTTGAGATCTCCGGGTTGAGGGTTTTTGGAGATTGATGGAACTATTGCTAGGGGCCGAAACCGGGGTGGGGATCTGGTGGAAAAAATTGGGAATTTAAAGTGTATATAATTCGTCTTTTGTTGTTGTTGTTGTTGTTGTTGTTTTGTTTTTAAAGAGAGATGGGGGAATCGTGGAATTGAATCTTTCTTGGACCCTAGGGGAAATGTTTTTAGAATAAGTATAGATTATAAGTATTAATGGAAATAAGATTAAAGGAAGTAAAAGTGGATGGTTATTTAGTGAAAGAGAGAATGGGAAATTACAGTATATTAAGACAAGATATAAGGATAAAGTTTAAGATGAAGGATTTGTTGAAATATTTATATGAATTAGAATATAAAGAGGGGAATTATAGTAAATTAAGATAAATTAGCAGGATAAAAACCAAGTTGCAAGGATTTGCTGGAATATCTAATTGAATTAGAATACAAAAATGGGAGGCGCGGACTTCCGGGTTAGCGTGATCGACTAATGGCGGATTCCCTCTGAGCTCCGGAGGGAATCGGCTCCACAGGATCGGGTCTTGCCGCTGCGGCGACGCGGGGACCCTTAAAAATCACAGGCGGTGAAGCCTGTGAGCGTGGTGACTCGGCGGGCACCATTTGCGGCCCCCCCCCACAAGCTGCAAAGGAGCCTTTTTAAAGGCTCCGGAACAGGGATGGGGTGAGCGGCGCGGTGCTGAGAGTAGACTGCTCCTTCTGCCGAGTGAAGCCACACTGCCATTGTCGGAGAGTGCTGACTTCTTCTTGTGAGCATTCGGACTGTAAAGTAACAACCCGTGAGTAGTACGGAAATTGGATTTTTAAAGAAAATTTTTATGAATTAGGCACGATCGGGGAAGGCTTAAACAGGAAGTCCGCCTCCCCGCTTTGTAAATAATTTAAAGCAAAGGACCTGCTAACTAGGGTCGAGAGAACTCTTCTTTTTTTTTTGTCAAAGATTTTAATTTCATGGTTTGGCAGTATAAGAAATCTTACTGGAGGATAAATAATTTTGGGAGCTGAAGTGTCACACACACACACACCCCGGACCCGGGAGTGCCCCGCGAGAGAGCCTGTTGATGAGGTATCGAAGAGTTTGACAGCTGTCAAATTAGCTGTCAAGACGGAAAAAGAGAACTTTGTTTTTGTTGTTTCTGCTGGTTATACTTGTTACAATTTGAAAATAAGGAAGAGCTGATACAAACTAACTTGACTTTTGGATTTGAGCTGAAAGGAATATCAAGGAACCAAAATCCCTCTAGAGGGGTTTTTGGGACATTACAAGAATGGCTGGAGGAGGGAAAATCCAGGCTGAATTGGACAGAGCATTTTTTCTCTTGGGAAAGATACAAGGCCAAATTGATGTTTTGGCTACAAATGTTACAACTCTGGACTTAACAGTAAATAACATCATTGAGTTTGAGTTTGAGTTTGATAAGGATTTGAATCAGGAAGCCTATTCAACTGGGCAAACAAAGAAACTTGAGAGCTTTGAGAATTTGGAGAAGGAGATATATGTTGTCTTTGAAGAAAAAGAAGGAGGAGCTGTAATTTTGCAGATGTTAAAGGAGAGCTTGAGGCCTGACATGATGGCAACAAAGGAAGACAAAAACTTGATGTGGAGAATCTGGCCTGAATTGGAGATTGAAAAATGGAAAGATCTCCTTATGTGGAGATCTGAAGACCTAAGGATTACAAATTTGATTAAGGTGGAAGTCGGAGCTTTGGGGACATTTGGACTTGAAAGGAGTAAGAAACAAGATTTGGAGTACCCCATAGGCTCCACTTTTAAGTATGGAGGTCTGGCTGGAAGAAATATGGATCCTGTTGGGCCGGAGCCTCTCCGAGATTTGGTGTTCAATATTAAGGACTATCAAAAAGACCGGCAGAGAGGAACTGAGAGAGAATTAAGAGCCTCGGATGTGAGATCTCCAGGCTGATAGTAGATTAGACTGATGGACACTTGTTGGGGACTGAAACCGGGAAAGGGGGGTGTGGAGTTTGGGAATCCAAAGGGGACATAATTATAATTTGTTCTGTTTCTATTCTGTTTTGTTATTTGTATGAAAATTGGGAAATTCGTGGAAGGGAATATTGGTCGATCTTAGAAAAATGTTTTAAGAATGAGTATTGATGTATAAGTATTGATGTTTAAGTTTGGATAAGGCGAAACTGGTTTTTAAAATGAACTAAATTAAATGAAAATAAGGTTAGCAAAAATAAATTGAGGAAATGGATTAAAGAGAAAAAGTAAAATAATAATATGTTAAAATAAATTATTAAGTTAAAGTTGAGAAATAAGTAATGAGGATTTGCTGAGCTAACAATTTAAATTGGAATACAAGAAGGGGAGGTGTGAGGAGGTCTGAGAAATAAGGTAAAAGAAAATAAGCAATTGAAATTTTATGTGTTTTTAATTGTTTTTAAGTTTGGTATTTTTGTATGTTTGTTATTTTTTGTTTATTTTTGTTTTTGTTTTATTATTGAAAATGCTAATAAATTTTTTTTTTAAAGGGAGGCGTGAGGAAGTCAAGGAAATAAGTGAATGCAAGTAAGTGAGTTAAAGGTTTGATTTGTTTTTTATTTCTTTTATTTTTATTTCTTTTATATTTTTCTGCTTTTTGATGATTTTATTTATATGTATTGTGTTTTTTTTCACTTTTTCCTTTGACTGTCTTTTTTTTCTCTTTTGTAACCTTTAAAATCTTAATAAAAAATTTATTTTTAAATATATATATATATTTAAACTTTTACACGGGAAGACACCCGAGGACACCAAAACCTGCATTCCTGTACCCGTGAAAATCTACGAAAGCAAATATATATATATATATATATATAGATTATGGGGGGGACCCCCCTAAACCCTAGAAATTAATAAATGCTAGGATATTGGTTATTTGTGATATCAAGCAGTTCCAGGGCTAGCTTACGCAAAACAACCTGGCTGAGCCACATGTAAACAGAGACTGGGAATTTGGAAGGTTGCCAGGGCAACTGCCCAGGGGTGGGGGTTTGTTGGGAGGAATAAGGAGGAAGAAGAGCTGAGATCCATCTTGGGCAGGAAGGCTGAAGGACACCTGCACTGCTGCCTCTTGAAATGACCATGACGTAAGACCTCCATGCAGACTGCAGGTGTAAATGGGTGAAGAAACCATATTTGTTAACACCATGGAAATCTCTGCTTTGTCTTCCATTCTCCAAAGGGAAACAGACCCTTTGTGGGTGCCTGGGACCCCATGGGGGCTTGCCACTACTCAGCTGAGAGAGGGGCACCCAACTCAGCACACAACTTTTGTAACAATATGTTTAAATGATTTTACAGGTGACTCATATAGACTAGGGATGCGGGTGGCGCTGTGGGTTAAACCACAGAGCCTAGGACTTGCCGATCAGAAGGTTGGCAGTTCGAATCCCCGCGACAGGGTGAGCTCCCATTGCTCTGTCCCTGCTCCTGCCAACCTGGCAGTTCAAAAGCACATCAAAGTGCAAGTAGATAAATAGGTACTGCTCCGGCGGGAAGGTAAACGGCGTTTCCATGCTCTGGTTCGCCAGAAGCGGCTTAGTCATGCTGACCACATGACCCGGAAGCTGTACGTCAGCTCCCTCGGCCAATAAAGCAAGATGAGCGCCGCAACCCCAGAGTCGGTCACGACTGGACCTAATAGTCAGGGGTCCCTTTACCTTTGCCTTTTACATATAGACTCTTCCTTGATTTGCATGTGTATAGAGGTTGTTGTTAAATATTTTACTGGGGGTCTTTCATATATTAAACATAGTAATTTCCTTGTTTAGTCACACTTAGGTCTGGTTCTCACTTGTCTTTGAAATGTATCACTTCCAAGTGAAGGTCCCATGACTGAACACAATCCTAGATGCAAAAAGTCCCTCCACTTAGAAAAATTGTATCTCGGGGAAAGTATTGGCTGAAATCCTTTTCTTTGCCATCTAAAGTTCTATGTGGATAGATTGCTCATTTATTTGTTTTTGTCCCCATATAGACAAGCATTGCAGGATCTGAGGATCAGACCCTTTGCATTAATTTCTGAATTGATATATTCCAGTCATAGTTCAACCACCTCAGTCAGGAGGACTAAATGTTAGAATGTTTTAGGGCATCTCTCTCACACACACATATAGCTCCCCTGAATATTCATAAGCTGAAAGGTAGTACAGTATCCAAAAGTGAAAAAAGCTACAGATGAATTTTCTCAGAAAGTCTCGTCAGCACTGATTTTAGGGTGGTGTGGGCAGTTCCCCCTTACAGAGTGTCAAGCCAAGGAGGTACAAAACTATGATGTAGTGCACTAGAGAGCATGTAGAGAATGAAACGCAAGAGAGAGCCTTGCTCTTGGTGCCATTTTACCAAAGTTGGCCCCTGGTCTCGTTGTTGAAAACATTCTTGAAGTAGAAGGGAAAGGGAAAGGAGGGGGATGAAATGAAGAGAAAGACCTTCTTGCTCTCCTTAGAGCAGACCTGCACAACTTGGCAGTAGGTAGAGCCCACAATTAAAATAGGCTCAACTTCTTCAGGCTTACTTTCCAATTAAATGTATAATTGATGAAGGGGAGGGGGAGAGAAAAGAAAACCTCAGAGTTACACACACCCAAAAAGAAAGGGGGGGAGGGGAGGGCCAGAAGAATATAAAATAATAATAATAGTAACAGTCATAAATAAAAAGTAAAACTGTCCCCCAATGTCCTTCTCACCCCTCAGTGGCCTCCTTTTTGGCGCCCCAGCCCCCCCCTGTGTTCATGGCTGGCGGTGGTGGGTCCTCTTCAGGTCCCCTTCCATTTCTCGCCTGCCCTCCCGATGTGGAATGCTGGCTTGGAGGCAGGAAGCAGATTCCTGCCTCGGCTGGGCAGGGAGTTTTCCCGTTGGCCAGCTGGAACGCACCTGGCTGCATCTCGGGCTCAGCTCATGGTTTCTTTTTCTCTCAGCAGCCTTCCCTGAATGTCCCCCTTCCTTCCTGTCTTCCTTGTTCCTTGGGGCTCAGAGAAAATAGTGAGGAGGGCCAGTGGCATGAGACAAGGGGGCTTTTCCAGGCCTTGGTTGAGCCCTGAAGGTTGGTTTTGAGACAGGAAAGCACAAGGTGCGTGAGGCAGGTGTCATCCTTGAGGGGGGGTGACAAAATGGCGCACAGTGGGGGTCAGCACTTACTGCGGGGCCTGGCCAGCAGCACACCCGAGCCACGCATCTCCTCTGCGAGTGACATGGTGGCTCGGGGCCCCGCGCTGCCCAAAACAGCAGCATGGGGCTTGCGTCCGCCAGGCAGACCCTGTGAGCAGCTCACCCCACTGCCCTCCAGGGCAGATCGCTGCAACGCCCCCCCCAGATGGATTGCTGCAGCAGCCCCGTGTGTGGATCTCCACGGTGTCCCCGTGGATGGCTCGCCCCTACTGCTCCAGGTGCCGGAGCAGCTAGCTATGCCCCTGGTGTGAGGCGCTCCTGCCACCACTGCCTCAAGAGGAGAGGGAAAGTGGGTGGGGGAGAGGCTGGGCGAGATGAGTGCTCAGCTCCCTCCTAGGGCCAGGCGGGCACAGACAAAGCATTTTTCACAAGCCACCCATAATCCTTTGTTCAGCTGCAAGTGGCCCACGGGTCACTACTTAGAGCAACCAAGGAGTGGTGATCACAACTCAAAACATACTGTGCAACATTTTAGAAAAAATACCATAAATCTTTTTTTTAATTTTTTTTATTTCATTGCTAGGTCAGCCATTGAATTAAGACTTCCTCCAAGCAGTTTCCTGTCTTTGCTGCAACCCCCTCGAGCTTCAGGGAAGGACCATGTGGCATGTACCCTGGTGCATGGGAAATTATACGAAGTATAACATCAAAGTGATGTCACAGATCATAAATCTGCTCCATGGGAGCAGGGCCGGGGCGGGAGAGTGCTAGACTCTTATCTAGTCAAGTTGAGTGGGATCAATTCCAATCTGTTACCTCCGAGGATGTGGACAGGCTGCTTGGACGAGTGAAACCAACCACCTGTCTCCTGGATCCTTGCCCATCCTGGCTTATAAAAGCTAGCCGGGAAGGACTGGGCAATGGGCTTCGTGGGGTGGTGAATGCTTCCCTCCGTGAGGGAGCCTTCCCAGACCCACTGAAAGAGGTGGTTATTAAAAAACCATCTTTAGATGCGGCCACGATGGCCAACTATCGCCCAGTCTCAAATCTTCCATTCTTGGGCAAGGTTATTGAGCGAGTGGTTGCTGAAAAACTCCAGGCACGCCTGGAAGAAGCGGACCATTTGGATCCCTTCCAGTCAGGATTCAGGCCTCATCATGGGACTGAAAGAAGTGTGCATGCACACGAAAGCTCATACCAAGAACTAACTTAGTTGGTCTTTAAGGTGCTACAGGGAAGGAATTTTTTTTGTTTTGACTATGGCAGACCAACACGGCTACCTATCTGTAATTGGTCACACTGGTTGATGATCTCCAGCGGGCTAGGGACAAAGGTGAGAGCTGTTTCCTAGTTCTGCTGGATCTCTCAGCGGCGTTTGATACCATCGACCATAACATCCTTCTGGACCGTCTGGGAGCTGGGGGAACTGTCATACAGTGGTTCCGCTCCTTCCTCCTGGGCCGTGTTCAGAAAGTGGTGGGGGGGGGATGAGTGTTCGGACCCCTGGGCCCTCACTTGTGGGGTGCCTCAGGGTTCTGTCCTCTCCCCCATGCGTTTCAACATTTACATGCAGCCGCTGGGAGAGATAATCAGGAGGTTTGGGCTGGGTGTTCATCAGTATGCAGATGATACCCAGCTCTACCTCTCTTTTAAATCAGAACCCATGAGGGCGGTGAAGGTCCTGTGTGAGTGTCTGGAGGCGGTTGGAGGATGGATGGCGGCTAACAGATTGAGGTTGAATCATGACAAGACAGAAGTACTGTTTTTGGGGGACAGGAGGTGGGCAGGTGTGGAGGATTCCCTGGTCCTGAATAGGGTAACTGTGCCCCTGAAGGACCAGGTGCACAGCCTGGGAGTCATTTTGGACTCACAGCTGTCCATGGAGGCACAGGTCAAATCTGTGTCCAGGGCAGCTGTTTACCAGCTCCATCTGGTACGTAGGCTGAGACCCTATCTGCCTGCAGACTGTCTCGCCAGAGTGTTACATGCTCTGGTTATCTCCCGCTTGGGCTACTGCAATGCACTCTACGTGGGGCTACCTTTGAAGGTGACCCAGAAACTACAACTAATCCAAAATGCGGCAGCTAGACTGGTGACTGGGGGCGGCCGCTGAGACCATATAACACCGGTCTTGAAAGACCTACATTGGCTCCCAGTACGTTTCCGAGCACAATTCAAAGTGTTGGTGCTGACCTTTAAAGCCCTAAACGGCCTCGGCCCAGTATACCTGAAGGAGCGTCTCCACCCCCATCGTTCTGCCCGGACGCTGAGGTCCAGCGCCGAGGGCCTTCTGGCGGTTCCCTCATTGCGAGAAGCAAAGCTACAGGGAACCAGGCAGAGGGCCTTCTCGGTAGTGGCACCTGCCCTGTGGAACGCCCTTCCAGCAGATGTCAAAGTGATAAACAAGTACCTGACATTCAGAAGACATCTGAAGGCAGCCCTGTTCAGGGAAGTTTTTACGTGTGATATTTTACTGTATTTTTGGTTTCTATGGAAGCCGCCCAGAGTGGCTGGGAAGGCCCAGCCAGATGGGCAGGGTATAAATAAATTATTATTATTATTATTATTATTATTATTATTATTATTATTAACGCAGCGATTTCTCCAAAGCAGCTCTTGTTTATTCACAGGCCAGAACAGAACAGAACTGAACAGCCAACAGCTCAGCCAGCCTGCTTTTATAGGCAGCCAGCTGTCAACATTGTAGCAACAACAACCCAGGGTTTCCCGCCTAAAGTAACTGACGTGGAGCTGAGTGAAAACTATATACACAATAGTCCTGGTGGCCAGGGTGAGAACTTCAATACATAACATTACACATCCTGGAAACTAATTTTTCTCTATTTTCTCTTAGTTCCCTTTCAAATTGGGAACTTTCATCAAGCATCAGCCCCATACTTTGCACGCAAAATGTCCCAGCTTCAATTCCTGGCATTTCAGCAAGTAACAGGATGAGAATAGCACCTCTGCCCCTGTCCTCAGAGAGCCACCATTGATCAAAATGCAATAGGCCAATGGTCTCATCCAGAATTAGGCAATTTAAAGCTCACAACCTTTAAAGGAGTATTAAACAAATTCCTGGAGGAGGATAGGCCTAATTGTGGAACGTTTATATAATTTAGCAGAGTTTAAACGATCCCCTGTTTGAGTTTATGTAGCGACAACTTGGTTGCTAACTCGTTTGAGTCCTGTCAATAATTATACCTTCCTGGTTGATAATCCCTTTCTGTCCCTCTTAAAGAAAACACAGATGAATCTGAATCATATTAACATAAGCTACTTTACTATCAGATTCATTCAGGTTTACAGAGTTGTTCCTGAAGGCAGGCTTAGGTTACATAACAGATAAACTATATACTAGATAGTAGTGAGTCATGAGAAGACTGCATCTGAGCAGTTACCAGTTAGCATTCCTTGCAACAGCCAACCGACCGACCAGCTGACAAAACACAGAGGCAGTTAGTCCCCTCGGAATGTTGGACTTGACTGACAGCTTTATATCCCACACTATCGACGGCTAAATAGAACCTCCATGTGCAGGTGCCAGGGCCTGCCCGCCCATGAGGCAAGGTGAGGTAACTGCCTCAGGTGGCAGGATCCAGAGGGGCAGCAGATCCAGCCTGCAAGGAGTGCACTGCCCGCTGCTGCTGCTGTTGCTGCTGCTGCTGCTGCGGTGGTGGCAGAAATGGCTGCAGTGCACTCCTTGGAACCAAGATGTGCCCCTCCTCAGCAGCCACCCATGCTGCCTCCACAGTGGCCTCTTGGCAAATAGGAGGTCTGCTGGTCTCCTCCTACCCCTAGGGAGGAAATGAGGGTTGCCCTCTGGAGTCTCCTGGGCTCTGCACCCACCCAGCATGATTCAGAGTGCACCCTTCCCCCCCCTCCACAATGACCTTTGATTCCCACTTCAGCTGTCAAGTAAGGTTGATTAGATTCTCCCCACAATCTGTTCCCAGTGTAGTTTTTCACTCCTACCATCGTCCCAGTATAGATCTTTATTCCCTCCTTGTTCCTGATGAATATTTTCACTCACCCTTTCTTCCTGGCATGTGTGTGTGTGTGTCCATGGGCACAGTCGGGGGGCAGTTCCCCCCCCCAATTAAGTAAATCAATAAGAAATACTTTATTATCTGGGGTTCTAACCCTCCCCCCCCAACATAAAACCTGACTACACCCATGTATGTGTCCTATTTTGTAGCTCACCTCTGCTGTTCTTGGGCTGGCCCTGCCAGCTGCACCATACCTCTGGGTATCAGTTTATGGAGATCAATCAAAAGTAGGGCTGCTGTATTCATGCCCTGTTTATGGCTTCCCAGAGGCTCCTAGTTGGCCATTGCTGGAATCAGATGGACCTTTGTTCAGATCTGACAATCCACACACACACCCCGCTGCAGATGATTGGCTTTCTTTTGGAGGAGTGATCACAGGAGACTTGTGGTGCTTTTGTAGTAATTGATTTATTCACAAATCTACAAATAGAGCGAGGTGGAAACAATCAGAATAGCACTGCTAGCATGCAGTAGAGATGCACTGCCCCACATCTGCTGCATCCCAAGATGTTTTCTCTCTCTCTCTCTTTTTAATATAATATTTTATTAAGTTTTAAGAGTAACAACATACAGAAAAAAAGAAAAAACACAAGAAAAACACAAAAAATACACAAAAAGAAAAAAGAAAAATCCCTCTTTTTAAATTCTCAGCTTTGATTCACCTATTTTCCTGACTTCCTCACGCCTCCCTTTTTTGTATCCCTTTTAAAAAATTGTTCAGCAAATTCATATCCAATTAATTTATCTATTATCAATCCAATCTTATTTTTTGCCTTGTTGCTAGAACCCCTTCAGTTCATTTCAATGTCATCAACATTCAAAAATTTTACAATGTTTCTGTAAATAAATTTTAAATTTCCTCCAATCTTCTTCCACCAACTCTTCTCCCTGGTCTCGGATTCTGCCAGTCATTTCCACCATTTCCATATAGTCCATTACTTGCATCTGCCATTCTTCCAGAGTGGGTAGATCTTGTGTCTTCCAATGCTTTGCGATGAGTATTCTTGCTGCTGCTGTAGCGTACATAAAGAAAGTTCTATAATTATTATTATTATTATTATTATTATTATTATTATTATTTATACTCCACCCATCTGGCTGAGTTTCCCCAGCCACTCTGGGCGGCTCCCAATCAGTGTTAAAAACAGTACAGCATTACATATTAAAAACTTCCCTGAACAGGGCTGCCTTAAGATGTCTTCTGAATGTCAGGTAATTCTTTATCTCTTTGACATCTGATGGGAGGGCGTTCCACAGGGCGGGCGCCACTACCGAGAAGGCCCTCTGTCTGGTTCCCTTCTCGCAATGAGGGAACCTCCAGAAGGCCCTCGGCGCTGGATCTCAGTGTCCGGGCTGAACGATGGGGGTGGAGACGCTCCTTCAGGTATACAGGACCGAGGCCTGTATATTCTGTCTTTCTTTGACACCAATTGGCCGACTATGCCCAGGAGAAAGGCCTCTGGTTTCTTAGGGAAAGTGTACTTAAGTACCTTCTTCAATTCATTATAGATCATCTCCCAGAAAGCCTTAATCCTTGGGCACGTCCACCAAAGGTGAAAGAATGTACCTTCAGTTTCTTTACATTTTCAACATTTATTATCGGGCAAATGATAAATTTTTGCAAGCTTGACTGGGGTCATGTACCACCTGTACATCATTTTCATAATATTCTCTCTTAGGGCATTACATGCCGTAAATTTAATCCCGGTGGTCCACAACTTCTCCCAGTCAGCAAACATAATGTTATAACCTATATCTTGTGCCCATTTTATCATTGCCGATTTTACAGTCTCTTCCTCAGTGTTCCATTTCAGCAGCAAATTATACATTCTTGACAGAATCTTAGCATTGGGTTCTAACAATTCTGTCTCTAACTTTGATTTTTCCACCTGGAAACCCACTTTTTTATCCTGGTTAAAGACCTCTCTTATTTGAAAATAGTGTAACCAGTCTCGCACCTTCTCTTTAAGCTTCTCATAGCTCTGCAATTTCAATTTGTCACCTTCCTGTTCTAAAATTTCCCAATATTTTGGCCACTTGGCCTCCATATTGAGTTTTTTCAAAGCTTTCGCTTCCATAGGTGAAAGCCACCTTGGGGTTTTACTCTCCAAAAAGTCTTTATATCTAATCCAGACATTAAACAATGCTTTCCTGATAATATGGTTTTTGAATGACTTATGCGCCTTTACCTTGCCATACCACAAATATGCATGCCATCCAAATACATTATCATACCTCTCAAGATCTAAAACGTCTGTGTTTTCAAGAAGTAGCCATTCCTTCAACCAGCAAAAAGCTGCTGATTCATAGTAGAGTTTCAAGTCTTGCAGGGCAAACCCCCCTCTATCTTTAGCATCAGTAAGTATCTTATATTTTATTCTGGGCTTTTTGCCCTGCCAGACAAATCTAGATATATCTCTCTGCCACTTCTTAAAACAGTCCATCTTGTCAATAATTTGCAATGATTGAAATAAAAATAACATTCTCGGCAATACATTCATTTTGATAACAGCAATACGACCCAGCAAGGAAAGCTTCAAATTTGACCAAATTTCTAAATCTTTTTTGACTTCTGACCAACATTTCTCATAATTGTCTTTAAATAGGCTCACATTCTTAGCAGTCACATTCACCCCCAAGTATTTTACCTTTTTTATCAATGTTAAATCTGTCTCCTTCTGAAACCTCTCCCTCTCTATTGGTGTCAATTTTTTTCCCAAAACCTTAGTTTTTGACTTATTCAACTTAAAGCCTGCTACTTGACCAAATTCCTGGATTACTTCTAGGGCCCTCTTGGTGCTAGTTTCCGGCTCTTGCAATGTCAATACTAAGTCATCTGCAAAGGCCTTAAGTTTATATTGTTTAACTCTGACCTGAATACCCTGAATCAGCTGGTCCCTTCTGATCATATTCCGCAAAACCTCCAGAACCGAAATAAAAAGCAATGGGGAAATTGGGCAGCCTTGTTGTGTCCCTTTTTCTATTTTAAATTCCTCTGTCACCACGTTATTAACTATCAGTTTAGCTTTTTGTTCAGAATAAATCACACCTATACCATTTTCAAAGTTACCGAAAACTGAGTCTGAAAAGACACAACTTAAGAACTACCGCCCCATATCCCTGCTTAATGTGGATTATAAAATTTTTGCTGACATTTTGGCTAAAAGACTGAAAAGAGTATTGGCAGAGGTTATACATAAAGATCAGGCAGGCTTCCTCCCTGGCAGACATTTATCAGACAATATGAGGAATATAATTAATATTCTAGAAAAACTGCAGGTGAATATCAACACTAAAGCAGTGTTGATATTTGTAGATGCAGAGAAAGCCTTTGACAATATTTCTTGGAGTTTTATGAAGAAGAATCTTCAGGGGATGGGGGTCGGCCAAGATGTTTTCTCTCCCCTTATCTCTGACTTTCCAAAGGGGATATTTCTTCCCAAGTATACAGACCTTAGACCAATAAGAAAACAGCAGTTATCCATCCTGAGCAATCACCTCAACAAAGGAAAGGTATGGCCAGAAGAATGTAGACATGGCTGCAAAGCTGCACCCTGTTCAGTCAGCAAGCAGGGTGCAGAGTAGCTCCTACAGGGACCAGAGTTAACTTCCCTACTCCCTTCACAGCCTCTATACACAGATCAAGGAGAAATCTGTGTCAAGAAACAATATTTCATCCCAGTACAGATAAGCTTTAATGTCATATATTCTTGTAAGAAGGAGAGGTATTTTACTTGACACCAAAAGATCTGGGTTGGTTGAGGCAGGGTGAGGTGGAGGTTAAAAAAAGAAAATGTGTATTTAATTTCCCTGGGAAAGCAGCAGGAAAGTTGAGAAGCAACACAATCTGAATGCTAAGACTAGAAATCCTAGTTTAGCAAAATATGTATGTGATTATTATATTTGTAGCTTTGCTGCTACTACCAGCAGAGGTCTCTCTTCCACTGACCCAACACTATTTGTTTTTCACTTTTAAAAGACTATTTTAAACAAATCTACACACATGCATATATTAATGCAGGGATCAATTTAGCTACAATGGCTGCAAATGCACAAGCCTTTCATCTTGGAAAATTCATGATACTGGCAAACCATTATCTTCTGAATGGAGTATGGTATGTTTCTCCCCAGCTTCTAGGAGAAAGGAAAAGTAGTTTTGAGGTGGAAGCTCTGGATGCTTTTGGCAGGAAGAATGTGGCTAGGCAAGGGAGATTTAGAGGGATGGGAACGGTAAAGGTGCCCCCAGATGACTTGTTTATTGACCATTTCTCCTGATATTTTTGTGGGAAAATTAGACAATGTTGGCTATTTAATGAGCATTTGTTTTTTATTTTCTTGCAGGGAGCCAATGGGACTGCACCACTAGCTTTTTTGATGGCCACTTTAGGTACTGTGAGGGAAGCATTCCCACCACCCCCTAGATCTCTCCACCATGTCTCTCTGCGGCTGCCTACAGAAGGCAGTTTTTGTCTCCAGCTCCGCATTGCTACATTTCTTCAGGCTGCCTGTCCAGATCTATCCATGGTATATCCCCAGGCAGGATCTTGCTTTAGTTAGCTGGCTGAAGGGTAGCCTGTTCCTCTCTACCCACCCTACCCTTGGTATTAATCTGAGTCTCCCACTGCACTCCCAGGGTCCCAGCTATCTCAGAGCCTCTGAACACCGACTGAGGGAATAGCCTCACTAAGTGCTTTGAAACTTAGCATATATCTGTGCCGGGCAATGTCAGGATCCCAAAGAGCTCTGGTCTCAAGCTGAGCACATGCTTACACTCCAGCAGGAGAATTGATGGGGTGGGGTTTGGGAGGCATCCTATACAAATGGCTATAGACTTGGAAGATGTGCTAGAACAAAGACCGAACTTCTCCCGCAGAAGAAATATCTAGGCCAGGCTTCCTCAACCTCGGTCCTCCAGATGTTTTTGGCCTACAACTCCCATGATCCCTAGCTATGTGACCATTTCATCCTTTGTTTGCCATTCTAATTATAATTTATACATTTTAGACATTATTTTTTTATTATTCTTTAGCAGGTCTTCTAATTGAGAGGTTTGAATTGTAAAACCATTTTTCTTATCAATCTTAAATATCTCATTTAGTTGGCAATATTGTAGCCAACTTGTTAATATTCCTGTCAGGACTGCCGCTAGGTCCCAGCTCACAGAGGACCAACGCCCGGTGGATGTTATATACAAAAGTCTTTATTAAAGTTCAGTTTCCATTTCCAAGCTCTGGGCGCGCAGACCCACGTCTTGACGCTAGACCGGCTAAGTCCCCTCTGACTCACTGCTCCACCCACACCAGTTTAAGATTCTAGCCCGGCTCCACCTCTTGCGCTGCTCTTTCCTGCGCTGGGTCCTTCTGCCCTCTGGGGTTCCCTCCTTCCTGGACTCCACTGACGCTGAGCCTCCTGAGTCTTGCCCCTCCCTCTGGCGGGCTTTAGGACCTGGCTCCCTTCCCGGGCTCCCCGCTGTGCCGCGCTCCTGTACATTTGAACTTGGCGCGCGCGCCCAGCCGGTGACTTTCCTTCTGACCGTTTCCCCGCTTCCTGATGTGGGCGTTGCCAAACCTGACTCCTCTCCTCCCTCTGGTGGTGAGGACACTGGTCCCGACTCCTGGGACTCCCCCTCCCCACTGCGCTCTGGTGGAGAAGCTGGTCCTGATTTCCAACTGCTGCTCAGGGACTCCCCGCTAGCCCCTTCCTCCTGGGGCTTCCCCCCTGGAGCCCCCCTCGCTCTGGCCACCGGCGCTCCCTTCTGTGAGTCCTCCGATTCGCTAGAGAGGCTTGTGGAATAACTCTGGCCACTGTCACTGCCTGCGCCCCCCTCGTACTCCTCCTCCTCACTCTCCATTTGCTCCCCCTCCTGTGTCTCTCCTTCTGAACCCCTGACAATTCCACTTATTTATTTATACTTCTTTAGTCTAACCTCCCCTTCCACCTCTATTAACAACTCCCTGTATGTTACCAGTCCTTTTTCCTCTTCCATAAATCCTCCCCCCCCCCTTTACTGCTATGGCTTCTACTGGTGAGTCACATTGGTGTTTTATTTTCCAGCAAGTTTTTATATTTATCCCATACTCTACACAATTTTTCCTAATTATATAATTGATGAAACCTTTATGTATTCCAGTTTCCCATACCACAAGTATGTGTGCCAGCCAAAATTAATATCATGTCCTTCTAGGTTCAAAATCTGCATATTCTTCAATATAAACTACTCCTTTAACCAGCAAAGCCAGGATGCCTCATAGTATAATCATAAATCATTTGGAAATGTTTTTTTTTTTATAAATATTTATTAAGGTTTTTGAATACAAATGCATAAATAATAAACAACATTATTTATATCATAACATAATTTCATCACTTCTTTGGACTCCCTCACGTCTCCCGCTCTCACTTACATCGTTAAAAAAGGTTTTTCCAAGCAAATTACCATCTTGTTTACAATCTTATATCCGCTCATTTAAATAGGATCTAGCAGTTCTCCAAAAGATTTATATTTTCCTTAATCTCACTTATCGTCAAATTCGGATCTAATTCAGTGGTGGGCAATTATTTGTGATCTAGCATCCTTCTTAACATTCAACCAAATTACAATATTTTTGTAAATAAATCTTAAATTTCTTCCAGTCTTCTTCAACCCTCTCTTCTCCCAGGTCCCGGATTCTGCCAGTCATCTCGGCCAGTTGCATATAGTCCATCAGCTGCATCTGCCACTCTTCCAGTGTGGGTAGATCTTGAGTTTTCCAACTCTTAGCGATGAGTATCCTTGCTGCCGTTGTTGCATACATAAAGAATGTTCGGTCCTTCTTTAACACCTTCTGGCCGACAATGCCCAGAAGGAAGGCCTCTGGTTTCTTAGTAAAGGTATACTTGAACACCTTTTTCAACTCATTATATATCATTTCCCAGAAGGCCTTCACTTTAGGGCAGGTCCACCAGAGGTGAAAGAATGTTCCATCATTTTCTTTACATTTCCAACATTTATTATCAGACAAATGGTATATTTTGGCAAGTTTAACTGGGGTCATGTACCATCTATATATCATTTTCATTACATTTTCCTTCAGAGCATTACATGCAGTGAAGTTCAGCCCAGTGGTCCACAACCTTTCCCAGTCCTCAAACATAATGTTATGCCCAATGTCCTGAGCCCACTTTATCATAGCCGATTTAACCATTTCGTCTTGTGTATTCCATTTTAACAGCAGGTTATACATTCTTGATAATACCTTAGTCTTTGGTTCTAACAATTCTGTTTCCAACTTCGATTTCTCCACCTGGAACCCTAACTTTTTATCATTTTTAAAGACTTCTTTAATCTGAGCGTAATGTAACCAGTCTCGCACTTTATCCTTCATTTTCTCCAAACTCTGCAATTTCCAATTGTCTCCATCTTTTTCTAATATTTCCCAATATTTTGGCCATTTGGCCTCCATATTGGGTCTTTTTCGGGCCTTAGCTTCCAGAGGTGAAAGCCATTTGGAAATGTTAAAGAAGTACTTTACTCTCACTCACCTCACAGAGTGTTGTGGGGGAGGAAGGGAAAGGAGATTGTTAGCTGCTTTGAAACTCCTTAAGGGGAGTGAAAGGCGGGATATCAAGTCCAAACTCTTCTTCTACTACTACACTCACATACTGAAGCTAAGAGAACTGCACCGAGGGCATGCATTGAAGGCATATGATGCCACAGTCTTACTAAAGGCAAGCATCTCTGGGTCTGCACAGTGCCTGGCTGGGAGATTTGCCTGGGTACCCTGTGGGTGCCACTTCGAGTTCCACGGGGAAAGGAGGGAGATTTAAATGTAGCAAGTAAATGAACTTTAATAGGATTATATATTTACAGTGCCATTCTAGTCAGAGGCATGCACAATGAGGCTCACTTCTAAGTGAGGACTCAGCCACACTTCCACTTGCCCTGCTTTCCCCTGAGAAAAAACCCACTGTTTACCCCTGAATCAGAACAAACGTCAATCACTTTTTCTGTGGATTGGCATTTGTTCTGATTCAGAGGTAAACAGTGGGCGTCCCTGTGGGAAGTGGGGGACAGCCACAAAACGGCTTGGAAACTTGGGACAAGCGGGAAGCCTCTCAGATCCATGCTTTCTAGGCACAGGACAAGTGGAAGTGGAAGCCCTGAGTGTGGCTAGGACTGCAGCTTCCGTCTCTAATCTTTTCCCCTAAAGGAATATACTGTAAAATGAGCAAGTTGTTTCCAACTGGCCAATGGATAGACATGTATGAGGATTATTGATTATTGACAAATGCTCAATTTAAAAAAGGAAATAAATTATTTAACAAATTAAAAACTTTTATGCAAACCTACTGCTTGTACCCTAAAATGTGTATTTTAAAAAACCAAACCCTTGGCTCCCTGTCATTATGTTTTAAGACCAGAGGGTTGCAAGGGGGATGGATGCTGGAGCCAGCATGGTGCAAGTACACAGTTGTCCCAGCATAGGACACCTCCACCATCAGAAGGACTATCTACTCAGCAACATGTGCTTCCATGGTGCTGGCTGCAGCATGCCTACCACTGCCTAAAGGTAAAAGCAAGAAGGCACATCCCACCTTCCCCTGCTACACCTCGGCAGCAGGCCATTTTACCTCACCTAGCAAACTACCTTTCCAGCTTCCACTGCCTCTAAGGGCCTCTGCACTTGTTGCTCATTATCTGCTTTTGGCTTAAAATGGCTTTTATGTGCAATGTATATTCTAGCCACTGTCATTTTTAAGTTCTCATTCTAAACATGAGAAATAGAAAATATTCTTTTGGTGTTCAGGTAAAAGTGCCCTTAGAGGATGAAGAAGCAAAACTAGGGCACTATCCAGAATTTAAACAACATGCCCAAAGGATAGGCAGCAAGTCTGAACTGCAGGAAACTGGTTCTCCCTCCTGCGTTCCAGTCCAGCGCCATGGCCACATCCCCCCCCCCCCCGAAATAGATCTGAATGAGATTAAAGAAATAAATTTCAAAGGCAGAAATAGTAAAGCAGACAAAGAGGCTTCTTTAATTACTACACAGAGAAGAATCCTCTGTCCGTTGCTAGATCTTACTCACCTCTCCCCATCCTTGGTAAACCCTCAGTAAGCCAGAGGGAAACTCCCATGTTGACTGATTGTTAATTGTAATGCCTTTTTAGAAAGGTGATGGGAGGGAGAGATATCTGGGGGCAATGAATTTTTTGCTTTGCCTTGTTTTTTGTAGTGCAGCCTGATCCTCTCCATGCTTACTTGAAGTTAAGCCTTGCTGAGTTCTACACAACCTAAACCACGTATTGAATTGAGTAGCTTTGAAGGAGAGAGAAAATGTTTATTTTTGTCACAGGTTTTTTAAAAAGATTATCACCAGCATCATAATTTATATAATGCTTTACAGTGTTCAGTGGGTGTGATAAACACTATCTTGTTACAACCTCATGATGACCCTGCAAGAAGCTGAGGCTAGAGGTGGCCCGAGACCACCTCCTGAATATAGGTGAGATTTGAAGCAGGCAGTTATCGCTCTGGAGTTCAGCCTTTTATCCATCACATTTATCTCTACATTTCACCACATCCTTCTGGAACTAGAATTGCCATCTCTTTTCTAATGTCTTTTTCTATGCCTTTATAAACTTTCTTTTAACCACCCTGCCAGATTGACTAGAAGGCCACCATTGTTCTGTTTCTGAAGGCAGCAAGGTGAGAGGTGTGACTGGTCGCTCCCAAGGAGCGCATAAAGGCAATGGCCAACCCCTTTTGTCTGCACTGAGAAGCAAACTGCCTCTGAACAGATGGCCACGCCCTTACCCCCCGCCCCCCACCGACACTGACAGACCCACCATCCATGAATCTCTATCTCTCTGTTGTTTCATATGTGTCATGTAAGCCAGTGGTCATCACTATATCTTGAATTCCATCAGTCACTTGCACATTTTGTGAAGAAAAAGAAGAGGAGGAAAAGAAGCTTTCCCCTTTAGCTTTCTTGCTAAAGTTCAGTTTGTCAGCCTGCTGTTAACAACACAGGTGCAAGTCCAGTCAAAAGGGTAGTTGTCAACTTGAATTAAAAACCAACAAACACAGAATTTTTGACCTGTCGGCCATTCACCCAATCATAACAAAGCTTACTACCTTCTGCTCTGATTGTTCTCTATTGCTCCAGCCACTTTCTTGCATGGAGAAATTCCACATCCACCAAATTATTAACTGTTTGGTCGCTCCACCCCTGCAACACACTCCTTGCTTGCCATCCATGGTAGAAACGAGGAAGCAGGGGCAACAGCTGTGAGGAAATAACATGGCATTGGGACCCTGTCCCATATTCCATAACATAATGACCCCTGTATAGAACATTGCAAAAAAGGGCTGTCCGTGCAGAGAGTGTGTTGAGTCAGGGGGGTGGGGAAAGGTGAGGGGGAGAGCCCCACAGCTGCACAGCACACAATCTTCCGCCAAAGGATTTCAGGTTATAAATCTGGGAGAGAAATTCTGGAAAGCTGCTGTCAGAGTGTCAGCTCTAGGCTAGATGGACCACCAACCTGCTCAGTATGAGACAATTTTTTATGTTTGTTCAATATATTGTGTATGTGTTGCTTGTGGGTTCTTTCTATGGGGAAGCTTTATTTTGTTTCTCTTCTCTTCATAAAAATGTAAAGCATTGGAAATAATGCTATTGGGATTGTTTTCAAATTGCAAACCACACAGCCAGGCACCACTGACTGTAACTTATTTTAATTCTGAATTTGTGGTTCTGATTTAGCTGGAACGCTATGTGAGTGAGCACCATTGACCTCAACGACAGGCTTCTGCAGAAACACACCTAGCTTCCCATCTCAGGGTTGCACACTTAGCACCCTCCAAACTACGCCCGGTATCTTGCTATCAGGGCAAAGTCGGTCTTGCTGGGAAGTCAATCCCCCGGAAGTCGATCTGACTAAGTTCCACGCGAGGACGTGGGCTCTGGCCAGCCCCCAAAGCCCGCAAGGCCAAATCAGCGGCTTCTCTCCCGGTCGGGCCCCGCCGCGCTCGCGGGCCGGGCGACGCACCAGCGCCCTTGCTTGCTTGCTTGCTTGCTGGCTCTTTGCTTCTGGCTGCCTCGGTCAGAGAGCGAGCAAGACGCGGCCAGGATCTTGGCATTCGCAGTTGGGCAAGCACCTCAGGCCGGGCGGCGGGGCTGAGGGAGGAGGCCGCTCTCTCTCCCCCCTTCAAATTGCCTGCCTGGCCAATGGGCGAGCAAGGAAGGGCAGGCGAGCGGACGAGACCCGTAACGAGGGAAGAGGCAGCTCGGCCGTCGAGGGGCGGCGGGTCCGCTTGTGAAGATTGTCTTCCAAAATAAAAATCCCACCGATGAAATCCGCGGGGTTTCAGCTGCCGCGAGGTGAGGGAGCGGAGGAGGAAGAGGAGGAGCGGCGGTGGCGGCGGCGGCTCCGCTGGGCCACATTGTAAACGCCATGCTGGTTGTTACACTTTCGCGCGGGGCGGCGAAGAGCTGCAACTGCGCCTCGTCCGCCTCCAGGCCTGGGGGGGGGGAGGGGCGGGCTTCTTGGCTCCGGCGTTTCCCCTCCCCTCCCCCCGCTCGGGGATTCAAGCGCAGAGGCAGAAAAGGCTTCTCGGCTCCGGGCGAGGCAGCAGGAACTGGGCGGCCGCTTTCTCGCCCTCCCGGCCCTTCTCCGCAAACAACCACTAAGCTGGGCGGGGCAGCCCAGTTTACTCGGGAGTAGGCGCCGCTGGTTCCAATGGGGCTTACTTCCAAGCAGGCGCGCCCTCCTCGGAGCTCCCTCTCGGCCGCCCCGCGTCCCATTTGCTTTGCGGCTGATGCGCGAGAATCAGACCCGGGGCGTTTGTTCCCCGCGCAAGCCTCCCGAAGGCCCGCTTGGCGCGCTCTGTCTCTGGCCCGAGAAATCCTTTCCGGCGGCAACGCTGGTTTCCTTTCATAAAATGGGGCCTCTGCTCGGGAGCGCAGCGCTGCTCTTCCCCCTTCCACGCACCTTCCAGGCGAACCTGGGCCTGCTCTTTTCGCTGACGGTGCAGGAAGCAATGTTTAGATCCCCGGATTTTTGGGGGGGCGGGTGACTGTAACGAGCGGGGCGGCGGCGTCTCCGTTAGTGTGGCTTGTTGGCTCCGTGAGGGGGTTTCTCAAGGAAACGTGGCCTGGAGAAAAGAGGCGCTTGGGGGTCTTCGGTTCGCCTCCGTTTCGGGCTCGAGCCCAGGAAGCGGGGGCGCCCTGGACTCCTGGCAGGAAGACGAGAAAAGCGCGCGGGGGGGGGGGTTATTAGAGAAAATCACCGCGGGCTGCTTCTGCCCCCTTTCGAAGCAGAGCCCCAAGGCCTGAGCTGCGTAGCGGCGACCGAGAGCCCATTCAGAAATGGGGGCGAGGAAACAGGATGGTTTTCTGCCTGCATTGGAGGGTAGGGCGAGAGGGAGCCCCCAATCCTGGCCAGAACCCCCTTTTATCCTCACCCCAAGCCCAGCAGGTGAGCCAGGCTGAGAGAGAGTGACAGGCCCAAGGTCACCCCGGGAAGCTTATGGGGGGTGTCAAAAGGCCATGCAACCTGTTGACATAGTTTTAAATTGTGTGATTTCACTTTTTCATTACAGAATTATTAAAAGTTGCTACTCCTGTGATTACTTGTCCAGTGGGGTGGGGTTGTAGAAATGGGTACTTGCGGCACTGAGCAGCCTCTTAACTGAAGGTAGATGCAATACGGTGGTACCTCTGGATGCGAACGGGATCCGTTCCGGAGCCCCATTCGCATCCTGGAGTGAACACAACCCACGTCTGCACATGACATCATTTTGAGCGTCTGTGTATGCGCAAGTGGCAAAACCCGGAAGTAAGGCGTTCCGTTACTTCCGGGTCGCTGCGGAGCATAACCTGAAAATGCTCAACCCGAAGCTACTTCAACCCAAGGTATGACTGTATAAGCAGAACTGGTGGATATGCATTTATTTATTTTTCTTAAATTTATATACAGCTTGAGGTAGAAAACCTCAAAGTGGGGGCCCATCTGAGCACGAGTCAGTGCCAGAGGAGACAGACACACCCACAGCTTGTCACTCAATGTTATGCATATTTATCCAAAATATGTCCTACTGAGTTTAGTGGGGTTTACTCATATGGGTGTGATTGTAGATGCCAGTACAGTGGTACCGCGGGTTAAGTAGTTAATTCGTTCTGGAGGTCCATGCTTAAACTGAAACTGTTCTTAACCTGAAGCACCACTTTAGCTAATGGGGCCTCCTGCTGCTGCTGCGCTGCCGCCGCACAATTTCTCATCCTGAAGCAAAGTTCTTAACCCGAGGTACTATTTCTGGGTTAGCGGAGTCTGTAACCTGAAGCGTATGTAACCTGAAGTGTATGTACCACTGTAGTCACATATTCCCCCACACATTCAGGAAGCAATTGCTGATATTTACAGCTCCACAAACTTTCCCCTCAACCCATCTTTGAAAAGTATTCTTTCTTGATAAAATAGAAAGGACAAAGAGAGTAGACTAGAACTTTGTGGAAATGGTTTTACTATTTATATGTTCACATTAGTCATTTGAGAGGACTCCAGACATAACAAGGGATGGTTGGTCTGCTGGAATGGTTTACTTCATCACATTTGTAAAGGTAAAGGACCCCTGACAGTTAAGTCCAGTCGCGAACGACTCTGGGGTTGCGGCGCTCACCTCACTTTACTGGCCAAGGGAGCCGGCGTTTGTCCAAAGACAGTTTTTCTGGGTCATGTGGCTAGCATGACTAAGCCGCTTCTGGTGAAACCAGAGCAGCACATGGAAATGCCGTTTACCTTCCCGCCGGAGCAGTACCTATTTATCTACTTGCACTTGACATGCTTTCGAACTGCCAGGTTGGCAGGAGCAGGGACCGAGCAACGGGAGCTCACCTGTCGCGGGGATTCGAACCACCGACCTTCCAATCAGCAAGCCCTAGGCTCATTGGTTTAGACCACAGCGCCACCCATGTCCCCCATCACATTTGTGTATCCCACCTTATTTCTAGGGCAGCCAGGGCAGCATAGTTGGGAACACCCCCATCTTATCCTATCAGTCCCGTAAAATGCGATAAGGTAAAAGGTAGTGTGACTTTGATAAGAACACTTCTTGGTAGTTTGTTTTAGTGACTAGGTGGGTGGAGTAGGGTTAGATCAGGAAAAAAGCCATTCTGGCCAGCCTGCATGTCCTTAATTGTAGCTTGATCTGCTGAAATAAGCAGGTGAAGCTTTCATGGCATGGAGATAAGAATTTCCCCTGCTAATCTTTACAGATCTTACTGCTGTTAAAGCCATATAAGCTGGCTAGGTTCAACTTCTTTCTCAATCCACTGTGCAGCATGGTGAATTGAGCACAGTTGAGTGCTTCAGGCTGAACAACTTGGATGTGAAATGATTTCATTTTTTTTCTTTTTTGTTTTTTAATAATATTTATTGGACATTTTCAAATATAACAGAAAAATGAAAAGAAATAAAACATCCATTTTATAACCTTGTTTTCATTAGCATCTTTCCAGGACTACCCCACCCCACCCCCTCTTGTATTCCAATTCCTTCAAATAGATTCAGCAAGTTCTTACCCCAAATTTTAAACTTATTATAATTAACCCAATGTTAAAAATGTTTCTCCATCCCCTAAAATCGACCCCACTCCCTTCCACGAGTTCCCCTCTTTAATATGCAGAACAGATTAAAATAAAAGAAAATAGAAAAATGAATAAAGTATAATTTAACACCCTTTGGATTCCAAATTTCCCTCCCCCCTTTCCCGGTTATGTTCCCCAATGTCCATCAATGCCTGTTGTCATCCTGGAGATCCCACATCTAGGCCGAAATCCTTCACAAGTCCACTTTGCCGTCTTTTTAATAGTCTTTGCCGTCTTTTTAATCATCTTTGGTTTCGAGCGTCCAATCTTAGAAAAACTCTATCTCAAAAAGGTCCATTTTTTCCATCCAGATCTCTGTATTTAAGAGTAAAAACTCCAATTTTATTTCTTTAGACCTTTCAAATCTGGATGTCCCAAATGTTCCCACTTCCAACTTTGTCCAATTCTTGTTGTTCATGTTGTTTTTATTGTTCTCTCTCCTCACTTTCCTCTAGTTTCTTTTCCTGCTCTCCTGCAAAAATGTTCCAATTCCAAAAGCTTCTAAGTCCCCTACAGAGGCTTTGTTATTCAGGAACAAAACTTTACGTCAAGTCCCTTCCATTCTTCAATAGATAAATCTATTGTCTCCTTTAGTGTAGAGACCTCTGTAGACAAAATAGTGTTCCACTTCTGCAGTTTCCCAGGAGATAAAAAGTCCAATTCAAATTCCATGCCAGCAATACTTGTAATGTCCCACAGCCCCTCTAGAGGGATTATAGTAACTCAGTTTCCTTCCAGATCACACCCAACAGTCAAAGTAACTTGTTATTCCTTGTTTTAAACAATTTATGTCTAATTTGTAACAAATGTAACCGGCAAAGTCCTCATAACAAAGTTCTCTTTTTATTCTTCAGCTTTGACAGCTCCTTTGACAGCTGTCAAAGCCTCTGTTTCTCCTCTCCTGGCACTCTTGCGGATCACTCCCGGGGGGGGGGGGTTGCATTTTAGCTCACATTCTACTTTTCTCCTCCAGCCCAATCTTATAGTTTTCCATTGTGAAGTTAGTAACTTTATCAAAATATGGTAGCACTCAATCTTAGTTGTCAAATCCTTTGCTTTAGATCCTCTACAACCGGGGGGAGACTGACTTCCTTTTTGCACCTCCCCCGCTCGCTCCGAATTTGAAATTTAAACTTTTTTCCCTTTTTAAGTCCAGTTTCCAATTACTCACAGGTTGTTCTTTTAATCCGAATTTTCAATGGAAGAAGTCAGCGCTCTCCGCCAAATGGCATGCGGCTTCGCTCGGCAGGGGAAGCGGAGGACTCACAGCACCACACACACACACCACGGCACCCGCTCCGCAGCCTTTAAAAAGGCTCCTTCGCGGGTCGGGGGGCGCAAACGGTGCCCGCCGAGTCACCATGCCCATGGGTTTCAGCGCCCATGGTTTCTGAAGGTCCCCGCGACGCCGACACGGTAGAACCCAGCCCCTGCCGAGCAGGCTCCCTCCGGAGCTCGGAGGGAGTCCGCCATTCGGCGATGGCGCCAACCCGGAAGTCCGGATGTGAAATGATTTCAAAAGTGCCAAGTGTTTTTTTTTAAAAAAAAACATTTTTAGAAAAGCTTATTCTGCCAGCATGTAGTGCACTGATTATTTTTTTATTAAAAAAAAAGTTTTATTGAGATTTTTCATAATACATTAAAGACAAACTAATCTAAACAAAAATAAAAACATAAAAGAGAGAGAGATAGAGATGCAAAGTTCTCTCCAATAGGTAGATCTTAACTCTTATTCCACACAGAAAAAGGTGAGCCCTCCCAGCTCTCACCTAGGAGCTTCCCTTCTCCCAGCCTTGTACCCTGGGAGATCTTTTCTTTCCTGCCTCTCACATAGGATTGGTCATCAACTAGCCTATCCTACTGGTTTGGAAGGGGAGAATTTATGTGATTGCTAACATTTCACTAGCACTCCCCCCCCCCCGCCGCTTTTAATTGCACTAAATTCTGAGCTCAAGGAAACTGCCAGAGTGCCATGAGAAATAAATTACAAATGAATTTGTATAAGCAAGGTATCAACCTTTAGAGAAAGCTGCTTGCTACACCTCTAGTTTATTCTAGTCCTACACCCTTCTTAACTGGACTCATTTGGAGGATGGATGGTTTTGTCTCGTCTCTTTGTATTGGCTGCTATTAGATAATCCAGTCGCTTCTGATGCAGAGATGCAACCATTATCTGCCCTGAGAAGCGGCATCCCCAGAATAGTGATTCATAGGGGTCTGGCAGGTAGTCTTCATGCTTTTGCAAATGTTCAAAAATTAAACTTTCTAAGATGTAAGAATGAAGCGTGCTTCGATTTTTTGTTCAGTAAAGGACCCTTGACTTTTTGAATTTGGGGGATTGCTGCTTTAACCATGATGTGGGATACAGAAATTTACCCAGTGAAGCATTTATTGGCAGAGGCACTGCAAGACATTTTGGTGCCTGAAGTAAAACAATCTAAATGGTGAAACTTCCTTGCACCCTGCCACATGGAGCGATGAACTAGCTAGTTTTTTCTGCACATACTCAATTAAAGTAAATACAGCAATCATTTCAATTAAATTTGTATGGGATAACTTTCCAGTGAATGGGTCAGATGCGGGTTGTGTACACATTACTGGCTTAACACAGCTAGGTCATTCTTTTTCTCAATTTGGATCAAAGCTCACTGAGGGGAAGACACAGCAAAATGTAATATCCCATTAGAAGCAGCTGGATAGATGTGGATTGTAGACAACAGCCTGTGTACACAGCTTCCCAAACCAGTGGTGGGAACCAGTGTGTACCCAGTCTCAGTTAGATCTGCATTGCTTTTAATCCTAATCCTAGCATCTTGTTCAGACCTTAACTGAATTTGGGAGCAAACCCAGGCAAGAAGGAAAGGTGTCTGGACTCCCAGTTCCCAGTAGCAGCAAGGCACATAGCAAGAGGGTCAGCAGCCCCTCTTCCCATCCCTCTCTGTGAGGGTCCCTGCTAGGATGGATTATGGCATAAGTTGCCATGGCCAGTGGTAGGTGCCATAAGCATGGAACACATTGAAATAGGCAAATTATTGGAGTCTTAAGGCGGCTATGCTGTGCTGTCCCACAGCTCAGGCATGGGTCCCACACCAGCACACAGCAAGGAAGCATTTCCCTCCCACCAGAAATACGGCTTTGGCAATGGGAGCTAGTCTTACCTGCTACAACTAGTCACCAACCGACCCGGGAGTATTTATGATGTTGCTTGGGAAATAATTGAAAAGGCCTTTAGGTTAAGAATCGGGATATACTGTGTGTTAGGAGCCAAGACTGATACTCCTGCTTCCTATTTCCATGGGAGGTAATTTGTGGGAATGTTCACCTCCTACAGTTTACAGCAGCATAGAATATTAGCACTCAGCAAAGAAGAGGGGGGCAGGGATTACGTGTGAGGCTGGGTTTCCCCGCGTATCAGATTATTTGGACAGCAGATTCTAGAGTGGGTACTATTTTTGACCCTCCCATTTTTGCACATGGGTTGGGTTTTTTGTTTTTTTTTTAATTTCACTTCCAGACTACAAACCATATTATTTAGTAGGGAGCTAGGGACGCGGGTGGCGCTGTGGGTAAAAGCCTCAGCGCCTAGGGCTTGCCGATCGAAAGGTCGGCGGTTCGAATCCCCGCGGCGGGGTGCGTTCCCGTTGCTCGGTCCCAGCGCCTGCCAACCTAGCAGTTCGAAAGCACCCTCGGGTGCAAGTAGATAAATAGGGACCGCTTTCTAGCGGGAAGGTAAACGGCGTTTCCGTGTGCAGCTCTGGCTCGCCAGAGCAGCGATGTCACACTGGCCACGTGACCCGGAAGTGTCTCCGGACAGCGCTGGCCCCTGGCCTCTTGAGTGAGATGGGCGCACAACCCCCGAGTTTGGCAAGACTGGCCCGTACGGGCAGGGGTACCTTTACCTTTACATTAGGCTACTGACCTATGAACAAGTCCAACTGAGTTCAATAAGACTTACTTCTGAGTAGGCAGCATTAGGTTTGTGCTGTAAGTCCCTTTCAACTTACCACACACTTAGGACTGCGTGTACAGTGGTACCTCGGGTTACAGACACTTCAGCTTACAGACTCCGCTAAACCAGAAATAGTACCTCGGGTTAAGAACTTTGCTTCAGGATGAGAACAGAAATCGCATCTGGCAGCAGGAGGCCCCATTAGCTTCAGGTTAAGTACAGTTTCAGGTTAAGAAGAGACCTCCAGAACGAACTAAGTTCTTAACCCGAGGTACCACTGGGATGGTCATAGTACTGTCTACTTGCTATCTTTTAAAGCTTGCAGAAGTTTGTGTATTTATTGGACTTGGCTTGCAGGGCTTAAGGAGGGGTTAACTCTTCCCTCCACTGACTGTTTCCCCAGTGTAAATCCCCCTTAGCTGCTCTTTGCCTTGTTAGAGAGAGGGACTCTGGCTGGATACACCTTTACACATTGAAGAAGAGGAAAAATAGACCCAGTGTATATATTTGGGAAGTGGCAGAAATCCCTTATTTTTTCAGGATTTATAAAACACACAACAAAAATTAGTTAACATATATATATATATTTATATATGGCAGTTTTCTTTATTGATTGCTTGATGTAAAACAATATCAATTGGCAACTGTTTTCACACATTACAAAAAAAATATTAAACTTGGCTCAGTCTGCAATCATTTAAGCACAGCCATATTAATTAACAAAACAAATCCCCCCCAATAAAAACTAAAAAAACACACCCTATCAAATAGAGCATTTACAAATGCACAAGACAGAGGCCACTTTGGCTTTATGGGAAAATATCTTCTAGATTAAAAAAAAATCTTTAACATAAATAAGTTAGTATAATTTCTCAGTGTCTTTACAAAGTTATGTACACAGGTACAATTCAAAACTTTATTTTTTAAACATACAGGCAATGTAAAAAATACTGTTTAAAGATGTAGTTTTCCTTTCATTTACCCAGCCATGAACATCAGGGACGTGAGTGAGATGAAGAAAGGTTGAAGTTCAGGGTTTTACTAATTTTCCTTCCATTCTATTCAGCTGATTTATTTATAAATTACTTTTGAAATCATTTATAGTAATATATTATAGGTGGCAAAAATAAAAAGAAATAGAATTGAACACTTAAAGGGTCCTGGAGCAGGAGCCTTTATGCTGCTACATAATGGAAACACAGTTCCCCCATAAAGTCTAGGGCACAATTCCATGGAACATTCTTCTGCACTTGCTGTGAGCTTGATGTCTTCCACAACTGCCATTCATTTTAGTGGGATTTAGCATAGGCAAACCTCCCACTGAAACATGCTCTGAATAAGTAGAAATTTCACCAGCAAATTCTATCAATCTGCTGTAGCCAGTGTTAACATTGATTTTTAGATTCCATTAATAGGGACAGTACATCTTTAAGAAATAAACACATATGCTGCTTCTCTTCATAGAAATCTCTGCTTTCTGGATCTTGGAAGCAGATTTTTGAACCCATCACCTTTTACCACCCCACCCTTTCCCAGAACAAACTAACCCCAAAGGGGGGGGCGGCAAGGAGAGGTTTATGTGCTACATAATGTAGGAACTATATACACAGGTAGTACAGTGAAGCAAATGAGGAAAAACTTAATTGCAGAATGCTACATCCAATGCTTTAAGAGGCAGCTCTTTTAAAAGTGCCCGACTTTAGTGTTATTAAATTATGGGTTTGTTTTGTTTCAGTGCGTGTACAAGTTCTCCACTGAGGAGAATCAGTGATATGTTTTCTTTCTTTTTTCATATATAAACTCTGCATCTTCCTTGCTTCATGAACTTGATGCCTTCAAAGAACAAGGAAATGAATGTTCTTAATTCTGAAATTAAAGAAGAGAGCGGGCATTAAGTCAGTGAAGACTACAATAGCTCATTTCATTATTAAGGGTACAAAAAGTCACAAATGGCTATCAAAACACACAGTTGGTCAACATTGTTGCTAGAAGTGGATCAAGGTTCTACTTTGCATGTGGGGCAGAAATCTGTGTACAACTAATCACTACTTGTTAAGTATAACTTGTCTCACCCAACCAACCAATTTTGTATGTGTTTTTTAATAGCCTATCCAATAGAACCATATTTGTTTGTCAGGTTAAACTCTGTTCTGTCAGATTCTGATAGAAGCCTCCAGGTTCTTTTAAGCAACACCCATCACATGCCTGATTTCATCCTAGCTCAGACCACAGCTAGTCACAGACAGAAACACACACACACACACACACACACACACCAGTGATGTCCATCAAGAAACCTACCTTCAAGAAACCTGCAATCTATATTTTGACAGAGGTGATGACAGCAGACAAGAAATAAGGGAGGCGAGACATGCACTGGCTCTGTCTGCCCCAACCCTACTACCAACTCCACTCAAGGGAACAGTATTTTTCAAATCAAATGTTGGCACGGCTACCTGTAGGTACATCTAAATTGTTGTGAGGCACTGCTAATTTTGGCTGTTTCCTGGGGATGGGGAAGCACTAATGCAATTTTTCTTTCAAATAACCAAATCAACAGAAACAATTGAATTTACACACTTGCCCCTGCTGACCCAAACAGAATGGATTTCTTTAAAAGTATCTGGTTCCAAAGCTTAACCTTTCTACTCATTTGTAGGTCATGTTTGTCAGCTTTCTTTACAATACTACTGCTCTAAAAACTCTACTCAGGGGCTGCATTTCCTATACTCTTGTCTCTTTAATTAAGAATTTTTATTCCCCAGGTAGCTTTGTGTCACTACTATTAAGACAAAGTTCTAAACTCATTTCACTATCAAGTTCTATTGAACTCAGTATGGCTTACTTCTGTGTAAAGAGTGTTGGGCTGCAAGCTTTTTAAGGATGGTAGACAAAAGTTCACCACATCCAAAAGCCAAATTAGACTACATATTTGAGATGAAGAAATACTTTATTTTAAAAGAAGGCAAAACCAGTATTTGCAGAGAATGGCCTTGCTTGAACATGCCCATTAATATTAAACCAGAACAACATTGTTCATTACAGTTAAGTGTAGAATATGAATAAGTGGGGGGAAATTGAATCTCTTTAGTACACTCATTAATTAATGTGGCTATCAGCTCAACAGTAAATACAAATGAAGCATGTGCAAATTTACTCAGAAGTAAGTCCTACAGAGTTTAATGAAGCTCTGCTTCCCAGTAAGCATGGATAGGGTTACAAACCCTAATTGGAAATATGTTCTCCAGGTTTTGGTTACTTTCTAATTAAACTGTAACTCCCACTGAAATCAATGAGTAAAAGTGGTATGATCAGGCTGCAGGTGTGTTTTTAAGATTACAAAAAAAGACACACTAGAGTCCTGTTCTGATATTATCCCCTCAGCTTGACAAAATTGCACTGACTAATTTGCAAAGGTTTACCAATAAGCTCAATCCACGCAAGGTACTGAGGTGCTCTCGTAATACATCCTTCATTTTCTGCCATCTGTAGAGATTTCACTAAATGCTATCCGGAAAGGAAACCCACCTAATAAACAATTTACGTTTGATGCCGTCTTGGGCTGGATTTCTTGGGTGTTTGTTCCACTGAGCAGGCACTGGAAGAGTCTTCTGAAATAGCCTCTTCTGTCATGTTGGCTCTTTTGTTTTGAGGAGAGGAATCTGGGAGGGGGGAGGGGGGAAGAAGCTTAATGTTAAAAATATTTTTGCTGCCGGATCTTGTACTAAATATGAAGGAGGCAGTCGAATGAAGGGGGTGGGAGAAAACACATCCCATAGGCCACTCCTTGAGTCATCTGCCATTTGCAGGAAAGATGGGGCAACAAAGTTGCATGCCTTGATTATATGGTCTCTTTCACTATCTGCTGCATCAGAAAGAATACCAAGTTTTGTAGAGTTGGGTTGGTGGCAGGGGGAGCCCAGGCCATTTGATTAGGGAATCTGATGCCCAGCAAACCTTTCACCTCCCTATGAGGGTAGACAACCATTTTCAAGTCACTTATTTTAGAGTAGTCCCACTGGCTTCAGTTGAACTGCTCCAGAAAAAAATAGATGTGGCATTTGAAGCTCACTAGTAACCTTAATATCCCCAAGATTAAAACACCCCAGCCCCAAATATGCGGAAGTCACTATCATCGATTTCAGTGCAACCACCTTAGCCTGCCTGACAGCTTGGGTTGTGGTTTCCAGGTCAACTTATGCTTTGGAGTTGCCCTGCTGCTTTATGGGAGACTTTCCCTACGCAACTATCCTGAGGACTGCAACCTTTAAAAAGCACAGCTAACACAAGTGCCTCAAATAACTGGTAATGCAAAGTGCATTGCCCTAAGCTCCGTGGAGGAAGGGCAGGATACAACCGGTCAAGAACAAGTAAGTAGGGTGCACTTCCTAATCAAATCCATTTGGAAGCAAAGAGATGTCCTTTCCCTCAGCTAACTGCTTGGCTTGGCTTTAAAAAGAAGAAAACAAAATCCACGGAGTCCCAGGAGTTAGCTTAATGAAGCCTCCATATTTCGAAGTACCGGTAGTTTAACTGCCAGGCGCTGGGGGCAACCAGAAAGATTTCCCAGCGGCACCTGGCTGGCGCTAGAACGCTAGACTAGATGGACCTTTGGTCGGATCCTGCAACGCAGGTCACGGGCAGCTCTCTCCTCCTCAATGCAACCCCGAAGGAGAGAGGAGCAAGTGGGTACTTTACCGTCCGCAGCAGGTCGCTTCCTTGGCCCGGGGCTCTGGCGCCCTAGATCCGCGGCAGCGCCCGCCGCTCCCGTCTCTTGCTCCGGCCGCCGCGCGGCGGCGTCCTCCTCCTCCTCCTCGGCGGAGATTCCCTGAGCGCGCCGGAGCGCCGGAGCGGGGCCGGGGCCGTCCAAGCCCCCCCGGCGCGGCTGGCTGCCGGCCTTGGCGCGGCCTCGGCTCAGCCGGGGGGGTCTGCTGTAGAAGTCGGGCAGGGCGTCCTGGGCCACGGCTTGCCACTCGTACCTGCCTTGCAGGGGCTGGCAGCGCTGGAAGTCGAAGTTCCACTTGCTCCGGCCGGCCTCCTCCAGCGCGCGGCTGTGCTTCTCCAGCTCGCGGGCCAGCTGCTCGTGGTCCACCGGGCCGAAGAGGCTCCGGCAAGCCGACGGCTTCGGGTAGTCCGCCTGCCGGGCTTCCATCCTCTCCAGCGTCGGGCTCCCATTCGAGAGGCGGACGTTGGACATCGCCCGGAGCTGTCCCCGCCGCCGCCCGCGCCGTCCCGCGAGCGAGATCCGGCGGCCGATCGGTCGATCCCGACGAGCCCCGCGCCCTGGCTCTTGCGCCCGGGGGAGAGCGAAGCGGGCGGGTTTAAAACCGGAGCCCGACCGAGATGAAGACTTCAAAACAAAAACACATCGAAGAGCCCCCCCGCCCGCCCCCAAGCAGCAGCAGCAGCAGCAGCAGCCGAGCAGCCCTTGCATAAGCCAGAGGCGGGGAAAGGCGGAGAGGAGGGGCGCGGGGGGGGGGGCAAGCGGAATGTCTTATTGCGGACCAAGTGCACCAGCGGGGGGGGGGGAGCAGATCGCGGAGGCGGCGGGGGGGGGAGCGGAGCAGCAGCAGCGCCCGGACAAATAGCTGGGCGACGGGAGGCGAGGGCTGCCCGGGGATCCTGCCTTTGGCCCAAAGCCTCGTCCCGATGTCAACGCTTCGCTCTGTGCGGGTGTTTGGGGGGGGGGGAGACGAGCCTTTTTTTCAGCCAGTGGCCCAATATGGCGATTGAAGGGAGGCGGACGGAGGAGAAGCTGATTGACACGGCCCGTCTATTTAAACGGAGGCGCCGCGCCATTGGCTCGAGGCTCGGGCGCCGCCCCGTCGCCGCTCTGGGGCTCCGGCGGAGCGAGCGCCGCTTTGTGAAGGGGGCCGGGACGGAGGGGCCGCCGCCCGGCCGACGGGCTGCTGCTGGGCCTCGGTCGCGCCGGGCCCCTCGGGGACTCCCAGCCGGGAGGGGCCTCTCGTCCTTCCCGCCCCCGAGCGGATCCTTCGGGGGAAGGTTTTCTTCTGTTCGGTTGGTTCATGAAATTTATACACCGCTGGATTGTAAAAGCAAGCAAACAAATTCCTCAAAGCGAGAAAACAATAAAATCGAGAGAAATTCACAGCTATACTTGAAAACATACAAACGCCAGAATGCTGGAACAGATTGAGATTTGGAAACAACAAATAAAAATGCGTCTGTTGCAGCTCTTCGCCCTCCGGGTCTTGCGAGCAGCTGCTGCTTGGTGGTTTTCCGATTGCAGTTTTTCCTCCCCCGTAACAACATAGAGCTGAATGGAATGGAAGGAACTTAAAATGGGGGGAAAGTGGAGACCTCCCTCTCCCCTCCCTCTTTTTATCATTGAGTCCTTACAGCTGAAACGAGATTATTTTATTATTATTTATTAAGCTTCTATACCACCCTTCATCCAAAGATCACAGGGTCGTTTACAGCAGGGGTAGGCAACCTAAGGCCTGGGGGCCAGATGCAGCCCAATCACCTTCTCAATCTGGCCCACGGATGGTCCAAGAACCAGCGTGTTTTTACATGAGTAGAATGTGCCCTTTTATTTTAAATGCATCTCTGGGTTATTTGTGGGGCATAGGAATTCATTCATTTCCCCCCACCCACCCCAAAAATACAGTACGGCCCACCACATGGTCTGAGGGATGGTGGCCTGGCCCACAGCTGAAAAAGGTTGCTGGCCCCTGGTTTACAGCATAAAAATACAAAACAAAAAGACAAAATAGGTAATACAACAAAACCAAACAAACAGAAAAACCAATACACCAGTACGCGCGCACACAAATACATTTTAAAGGCCCTAGGCTGTGTTATAGAGGAACATTTTCTCCTGGTGCCTAAATTACAGATTGGAGCCAAAGAAATGGGGGAAACCTGGCTGGGGAGGCACAAGGGCCCCCCATGCCTGAAGGGCCAGAGGCAGGGCAGAAGGCCGTTGTGTACCCTATTAACTATGCTGCCTGTTAGATATTAGGTTATTTATTTACTTGATTGAGGAGCAGCAGACCCCCTGCAACCCCTGGCTATGCCCACGACTGGATTCTCAATGCAGAGATAACTCCAGAAGAGGCTGCACATAGCAGCTCTGCATGAGTCACTGCTCTGCATCTTTCCTTCCAGTTGGAGGCACATTCAGAAGAGTGACCTATGTAGACCCGAAAAGAAAAAATCAGGAGCTGAGTGAAGTGCGCTTCCAGGTTTTATTCAGAAAGAAAGTGAGCATCAGCTACCAGAAATTTGGGGGGACATTGATCTACAAGATGGCATGATGACTGGCACCCAAAAGTACTCTTAATTAAGCTTCTCCAGTTAGGATGGAATATTGCTTCCGACTGTCTCTGCAAAATGTACACCATGTCTAGGGAATGTGCCTCTCTGTAGAAAGGTGAACTGATGTGCTTGATGGTTGATGTATGTGTATAATTACTTGTTATTTATTTGTGGTGACTAGTTAGAATTTTGGCACATAACATTTATTCCAATAATCTGTAACATTTCTGGAGGAAATTTGTGTTCTATCAAAGATCCCCCCCCCCATGTGCATGCAAGGTAATCTAATGAATGTAAATTGCCACCTGACTAAGAATGTCCCTTGAAAAGCAGAATATAAATGTGTTAAATAAATAAATAAAACCTGCCACAGTGTGGCTCCTTTCAGGTGAGGAGGAGAAAGGGAAAGCACCATTTGTGAAGAAAGGCAGTAGTTTCCCTAAGCAGTGGCTCATCCAAAGACAAAACAGGCAGACTCTTCTAAGTGCTAGTACAGTGGTACCTCAGGTTAAGAACTTACTTCATTCCAGAGGTCTGTTCTTAACCTGAAACTGTTCTTAACCTGATGCACCACTTTAGCTAATGGGGCCGCCTGCTGCTGCCACGCCACCACCGTGCGATTTCTGTTCTCATCCTGAAGCAAAGTTCTTAACCCGAGGTACTATTTCTGGGTTAGCAGAGTCTGTAACCTGAAGCTTCTGTAACCTGAAGTGTCTGTAACCTGAGATACCACTGTAATTCTGCTGTGTTTCTGCAATAGTGATTAGGAGGGAAGGCTGGAACAGCTGATCATTGCAGAGATGCAGCAGCCAACAAGGGATGGGTCCAAGTAGTTCCTATTACTATGAAGAAGGCAACTACAATTACCCCACCCTTAAAGGATTCTATCCAATCAAGGCAGAGGAGGGAGAAATTTTCCTGTTACAGTTTGACACCTCTTCTTCTTCTTCTTCTTCTTCTTCTTCTTCTTCTTCTTCTTCTTCTTCCTGGCACAGTGAAATTATATATTTCTCCCCTTGTTGAAACCAGAGTTTAGTGAGTGGAGCAGAAAAGTTGGTCAGATGGAGCTGATCCAGAGGTTAATGATCACACACATTTGCACACAATCGTTTGCAGAAGGAAATATCAGTTTGTTACCCAAGTTTGCTATTGGTCGGAAAGCTTCGTTCACACATGGATTGCTGTACACTTGGGTTTGGTTTACACATGCATGCTCTATTCTTGTAGTATACAACATTAAGTGCGTAGTCTTCTCTATGTGTGGACAGGCCATCATAGATATAAAAGCACGTGCACATTTCCCCTAAGACTACTACTTATACCTGCTTTTCAATGAAGTCATTTAAAGCATTCAACAGCCATCATTAAATGAGTTCTCAAATATAAAGAAATCATATGATGAACATATATGCATGAAAAGCCAGGCCTTGATTTTTGGCTGTGGAATATGTGACTCCATTAAAAGGCATTGCTGTGAACCGCCCTTTTTATGCTGTGAACCACCCTAAGATCTTTGGATCTCAGTATACAAATGTATTTAATTGATGATGATGATGATGATGATGTGAGAAGGAAAGGACATTCCATTTGTAGTGTTATATTTGTGATGGTGCCTTCATACAGGTAAGTCATCATTCAGTGTTGTAAGTGTTGTAAGTCTGGAGTTGCAGCCAGTCACGGCTTCCTGGGGAATATACTTCGTCTTTGCAAACATGTGCTTGTCTTTCAGCATATTGCACCACTGCTCAGAGACCTACACTGACTGGGGGGGTTGTTCCAGGCTGTATTCAAGAGTTACTATTGGGATGTGAAGCCCTTAATAGTTTGAGACCAGTTTATTTCAAAAACTACCTAACCACCCAACCACTTCAGTCTGAGGAACTGGCACTTTCACAAGTACCACATAATGTTTGTTCCACAACAGCAATGAATTGATTCTTCATATCAGAGGCAGATTTAGGGTAGCATGATTGGTTCGCCTGCATTGGGCCCTGATCTGAGAGGACACTGCAGGGGGTGCCTCAAGAAGGACAAACAACAAAAGGCGAGAGGCAGGGGGCACTGAATTTTGGTGTTGCACAGGGTACTGCTGAAATGTGAAAGTCCAAAGTCTGCAATTGTTCATATGTGACAGCAATAACGCTTTGGAACTCCCTGCCCATTGATATTCAGTAGTTGCCTTCACTGTACTGTTTCCAGCACCTGCTAAAATCTTATTGGTTTAAGCAAGTCAACCCAGACATGTAAATCTGATTTTTTCAGTAATTTTAATGCATATTTTATGTAAGCCACTTAGAGGTTTTGATGATTAAGTGGTGTATAAATCCTGTGAAATATGTGTGTGTGTGGCAATCAGATGCCTTTGTTACCAGGCAATAAAGAATAAGGTACTGGAGGGGCTGAGCACCAGCCATGATAATTTTTGTTTCATCTGCACAGGAAAGAGAGAGAAGAAAGGTGAAAAATGAGCTCCAAGGCCTGCCATGGATGTTAACCATCCAAGGCTGTTTAAAATTTGTGGTTTTGTGTCATGAAGGCAGGTAAGATGGTCCATGAAATTAAAATCCACCATGAGATTTTAATTTAACCCCTCCCCCCGGTCTATGGAGCCAGCTTTAGCCAGTTTGCTCCTGCTCCAAGGGATGGGGTAAAAACTGACACCTTGTGTCTCTTTTGGCAATTTTCTGTGCACACTGTGATATCCTTTGTTCAAGAAAGGCATAGAAGTAAAGTGTTAGTGGCTGGCATTTAATGCCTATGCTTACATACCTGGCAGTCAGCCCCAATGAGTTCAGCAGAGTTGAGTCTAAAGTGAGCAGTGGAAGCGTTAAACTGGATCTATTACAAAGCTAGGGACTATCCTTAAAGTTTGTCATTCTGTGTAAATAAAAATGATCACTCCCTTGCCACTTATATCACTTTGCTCTGTTTTAACCTTTGATCATGCTGCGGTGCTCCTTTGGGATGGTACGTAAGCAAACCGCTCTCTCGCTAGCCATGTCTGTGTCGGCTGAGGCTGATGGGAGCTGGGGCCCTACAACTTCCAGAGGGCCACCCTGAATTAGAGAAATGTTTAATAGCAGATTCCCGGGCAGAAGTAGAGTCTGGGTGCCTGAATACCAGTAGCTGGGCTTCACACATGTTGGAGAGCTGTTGCCTTCATACCAAGCTTGTGCACCTTGCAAAAGAACCTGACTGGTGGTCTGAGAAGCAAGTCCAAACCTTGGCATTTCAAGTTCATTTTGAGCCCCAGCATGCTGCCTTTCCACTTCTAGCCTCACCTACTTGGCATTCTGTGACTCCAGTTGTGCCAAGACCTCTACCCAAAGGTTCTGAGTCCTCAACTCCAAGTAGGGAGTGGTAGATCTGGCAGAATAAGGAGGTGTGGCATGTATTCATTTTGTAGGAGATCTGGCCATGAACTGTAACCGCTCAGCTCAGAGCCGGCTGGACTGCAAAGATGGTGGTTTTGTCCTTGGCAAGGCTCCACCCTGATTAATTCCTGTTTCACCATTGAATTCAGAATTGCAAGTGACACAGCAGCTAAAGAAAGGCATTTAACACATACTCAAATGCACAAGCCCCAACACTGAAAGCAGGTTTCAGGGTAGAGCCTTGTAAACTCCAGCTCAGCTTATGCCTTGCCTGCCTCATATGGCTGATTTGCATAAAATCAACAATCTCTTACATTGAGGGAAAATCCCTTATTGCAAAACAAACAAACAAACAAACAAACAAACAAACCAAAGTGACCTAGATTAAAAGATATACTGTTTAGCTGAGGTCACTCATGTTCTAGAGGATTCCATAAAACAAGACACCATTGATCTATAGCTTTCATTTTCCAAGTTATTTATACTTAAGTTCTTATTCCCTATATTTCTGGGACAATAAATGTAAGCTGAGCATACAAGGTTGCCAACTGACCAGCATGGGGGACAAAGCAACAAACTACCCAAGCCAGGTTTTTAAAATCCCCAAACTCTCCAAACTAGTTGTCAGATTTTATTTTTGTGCCATTTTGGCTTGTTGCCAAAACTCTTTGAGAAAACTTGCAATAAAAGTGGGGAAAGGAATGGAGAGACAAAAGCCACCACCATCATTTTCATTTATTATGTGTGCTAGAACCATTTCACCCATGTATATTAAGAAGCCAGGCTGCTGAACTCAGTCCAACATCCCATGACGCACAGGTTGCAGTGTTGGAGTCAGCAAGTTGCATATGGCTGCCTCCTCCACATGCAGGATCTGGCAAACTGAGATGGGCAGGTAAGAGAGTGATGTGGTGAGTCAGCTTGGTAGGGATTGTACCCAAAACCCATTTTCCTGTGCAGCTCAATAGCCCTACACTGCTCCTCAGTATGCTGATGACAACGTAGTGTGTGCACGCTCAGAGGATAACCTCCAAACCATCCTAAATATCTTTGCAGAAGCTTACAAAATGCTTGGCCTCTCATTCAACATCCCCAAAACCAAAGTGCTGCACCAACAAGTACAAAACAACTCCTCTGCAGCATCACAAATCCAACTCAATGGTGTAACATTGAAAAATGTTGATCACTTCTCCTACCTAGGCAGTTATCTTTACACAAGGGCCAACATTGATGCTGAAATCCAGTATCACCTGAGCTCTATGAGTGTGGCTTTCTCCTGATTGAAGTGCAGAGTGTTTGAGAACCGGGACATTCACAGGGAAACCAAAATGCTTGTTTACAAAGCTACTGTACTACCAACCTTACTGTGCTTGCGGAACATGGACCACTTATAAATGCCATCTCCAACTCCTCGAAAGAGGAAAATTTTTACAAATCACTTGGGAAGACAGGCAAACTAATGCCAGTGTAGCAGAAGAAGCAAAGATCACCAGTGTTGAAGCAATGATTCTTCAACATCAACTTTGTTGGACTGGTCATGTTGTGCGGATGCCCGATGATCGTCTTCCAAAGCAACTACAATAGTACCTTGGTTTACAACCATAATCCATTCTGGAGGTCCGTTTGTAAACCAAAAGAGGTTGTAACCCAAGGTGTGCTTTTGCCAATGGGGTCTCCCCCCCAAAATTGTTCGTAATCCAAAAATAAAATAAAAATGGGTTGTAATCCAAAAATAGTTTGCAAACCGGGACATGCACTTCTGGGGTTGATGTGTTTGTAATCCAAAATGTATGCAAACCAGACTGTTTGCAAACCAAGGTACCACTGTACTCTATTCCGAACTTAAAAATGGAAAGCGTAATGCTGGTGGTCAACAAAAGAGGTTTAAAGACTATCACAAGACAAAGCTTTAAAAATGTAGTATAAACACCAACAATTGGGAAACACTTGCCTGCGAGCGCTCCAACTGGAGAACAGCCTTTACAAAAGGTGCCATGGGCTTTGAAGACACTCAAACTCAGGACGCAAGGGAGAAACGTGCTAAGAGGAAGGCATGCTTGGCAAAGCCACACCGTGATCAACTCCCATCCGGAAACAAATGTCCCCACTGTGGAAGGACGTGTGGGTCCAGACTTGGCCTCCTGAGTCACTTACGGACTCGTTGTTAAAACCGTGTTTATGGAAGACAATCTTCCTCAGCTAGTGAGTGGTTGCCAAAGCAGCAGCAGCAGCAGCAGCAGCAATGTTGCATGCCCCCAACTGTGGGCACTACCACATTTAGCTTTCCCCATTCCCTTCTCCTCCACCACCCTTCTCCTGCTCTTTCATTACTCCCAGGCAGCTCATGGGCTGAACTTTCCAGTCTTCTCCTTAGCTGCTGAAGGGGATCAACAGACCCCAAGATCTCGGATGGACTGACTGGTGATTTTGCAGTTGCATACAAGCCACACTTGCACGCAGGCACCCACCCACCCTTGAGGAGGGTCGGGGGGGGTGAGAAATGTCCCTATTTTCTCCCAAGGAATGTTGGAGGGCATGGCTTTGTGGAATGCTCTTCCTAAGGAGCTTCCTCTGGCACCTTCATGATACATCCTTAAGTGCCAGGCAAAAATGTTCCTCTTCAACCAGGCCTTGGGCTAATTAAATTTCTATGACCTTTTAAATGTGTTTGTTGGGGAATATTGTTTTGTTTTTAATCTATTTATTTTGTGCTTTTATCCTGTATTTTTATCTTGTGAAACATCTTGAGATCTTTTGATGAAGAGTGGTATATAAATCTAATAAATAATAATAACTTTACAAAATCCTGGGAGATAGGTTAGGATTGCAACCTTGGCTTTCATATGAGGAAGGAGTGGAAGGGTTCGTGGTGTCAGAATGAGTCCTCAGTAAACACCAACCTGTGAGGAAGCTCAGCTGAACACAAGTGAGGCTTACGCATCGAAGTCTAAGTAAGCACACCATAAGAAGGGCATGTTAAGACTGGTTCAAGTCTTGGAGCTGGACACATACCCAGTGCCTTGGCCAAAGCCTACTTAATCTGTAATGAATAAAGTTGTGGTCTATTTCAACCCAATACTAACCTTGTGTGTCTTATTTCTCTGGTGGGTCCCTCGCTGGGGTACAGGCATCCTGCATATGGGAACGCAAATGACAGGGTCAGATGATTGCCAGGTGGCTTGCTGCACCCATCTGTCCCTTGCACAGTGACAGGCTCTTGGACCTTGGGGTCTCAAATTTCAGCCGCACCCTGTGTGATGCCAAAATTCAGTGAGGCCCCACCGCCCAGGCCTCTTGCCTTTCATTCTACATCACAGTTGCGGAATGCCTGAGGCTCCACACCCAGGGCGACCAAACCAGTTCCACTCCCCTAAATCCACCTCTGGCTACAGAGCTGATCCAGCAGGCTTGAAGTCACCATCCATAAACAAAACTTGGACACACATGATGACAGGGAGGTGTAGGTTGGGCGAAATGGCTTCATGAGCCACTTCTTGTTTTGCATGTGAGCCAGAGGTTCCCCACCCTTGCTGAACATGGGCAAGACAGGTTGCCCACTGGGGCAATATGGTTTGAGCACATAACACCAGTCCTGGCCAATTAGTTTCCAGGCCCAATTCGAAGTGCTGGTTTTGATTTATAAACCCTTAAATGGCTCAGGGCGGCAGTACCTCACACCATATGAACCTGGACCCTGCAATATGAACCTGTGGGCCTCCTCTGTGGGAGATCTGGATGGAGGCAGCATGAGAAGGGACCTTTTCTGTGGTGGCTCCCCATTTCTGGAATGCTCTCCCCAGGGAGCCTTGCTTGGCAACCTCATTATATATCCTTAGGCACCAGGCAAAAACATTCCTCTATTACCAGGCCTTTGGCTTTTAACTACCTGTGACCTTTTAGAAGTAGGTGGTATGTTTTAAATGTACCAGTATTTCCTTTCTTCTTGTTTTTAATGTATCTATGTAGAGTTTGTTGTCTGTTTGTTGGTTTGGTTTTATGTCGCTTTGAGTTGCCCTGGGCAGCATGTAATAAATACTACTACTAATAATAATAACAACAACATGGTCCTCCTCTCTCCCAACATCTCTGTGAGGTAAGCTAGGCTGAGCGAAAGTGGTTCGCAGAGATTTGCCCAGTGAAGTTCATGGCTGAGGGGGATTTTCAGGTTACTTAATTGCCGTGTCTCTTTTTTTGTTATAAATATCTTATTTACAAATATATTTTTTAATTGCCAAATAATGCTTTAACATGTTTTGTTTACAACATCTGCTTAATTTTTTTCTTCTCCAATCAAATATTTTAGTTCAAATATTCTGGCCACCAGAAATACTCTTGAGATATTTCTACAATATGCAAATTAGCATAACATATATTTGTTTTAGTTTTTATTTCCAAAATATGTCAAATAAGCAAACTACATCAGGTGCCAATAAATTTAGGTGACTGGCTGGGTATTGTTCTTACTCAAAAGTTTCCCAGCTGAACACATCACTGTTTCATAGTATTGTACTGAATTCTTTCTGACAATGAAGAAGCGCTGTAATCGAGAGAAAGGTTTGCTGCTTAACTTTCTAAAAGAAAAAAAGCAAAAAAAAAGCATTTGACATTTTTGCATCTCTTCAAAGTACTTGTATTTTTAATACCCAAGTTTCTGCAAGCCAACATAGCCTTCAACACACTATGCATCAATTTGCTATAATTTTACTTCATCCAGCCAGAAGATATATATGTTTCTAACTTGATTTTAGGTTGAGATTGTTCACTTTGGAATCTAGTGAGTTCTCTTTCCTTTGAAACCATCTTGCGAGCATTTTTCCTTCAGAAAGGTATAAAGCACCAGGCCAGCTAGAGTGCCTGGGGAAAGGCAGTAGCGACCTTGCTATGATCTAAAGTGTTTTGTTTATTGTCAGCCACCCCATCCCTGTAGCACATAGTGAGTGATTGGGGGGGCTAGGAGTGCACAGGCAGAGGTGTAAAATCTCCAAATATCACAGCAGCGCCATCCTCTTGTGCAACGAGGACATGACAACCAAGTGAGATACAGAAGGGAACTGATAAACAATATGAAGGAGACACAGAGTAAGTTTAAAATCCTGCTTGACATTGTTCTAAACTCTGGCTGGAAATAAGCAGCAGCTTGATCCCGTCCTCTCAAATGCCTCCTCCCAGCCCTGCAAGTCAAGCGTTTTTGCATGAATATTCTCCCTCTTTCCCTATAATTATATGTTTATTTATACCCTGCCTTTTTCTCTGACAAAGACTCAAAGCAGCTTACATATAAAATAGGAACACCTAAAGCATACAGGGCAGTGGCATGGGGGACTCAATCATTTTAAAAATTAAACATTAATAGGATTAAAACTATATATGAATGTAAAATATCTATTAAAAACATACAAAAAACCCACATTGCACACTGATTTCTCTTGGAGGAGAAAGTGAATGAAAGGAAGAGAAAGGCCATGTCATCTGCAGCTCAGTTAAGTGAAAGAATGGGTCTGAGTCCATTATTAGTTTCAGTAAATCCAAGAAATCTGCCTAAACTCAGCATAGTTCAGCATAGTTGAGGAGGGCAGGGGTAAATCAGTTTGAACAGTCTAGCACACAGGCAGGAGGGAAGAGAGAATCTTTCAGTTGGGATGGTGCCTATTAACTGGCAGGGGCAGATGCAGAAGAAGACAGAGGTGAATCGGAGCTCCTGTATCTTTGCTAGAAGGAAATGCAGGAGCCATGTCTTTTTTTGGCATCAGGGCACCATAGATGCCAGTTTTTCCTCACTGAGCTCCTTTACCTGGAATGTAAACTTTGGCCACCTCTTTTCTTAACGCTAGAAAAAGCTTCACCAAGAGATTTCTGCTCTTTGGAAGCACAAGAACTGTCCGTTGTCAAGAAGCACCTGCTTTCAAGCCTTCAACAGCTGCTTGATTGGGAGATATTTAGACTTTTAAAAAATGTGATCTAAACCAGAAAGCCTATCTGCAAAATTTTTGAAAATGTAAACACCACCATTAAGGCCTACACCAAGGTGAGGAGAAAGAGCGGAGCTACAGTTTGCTCACTGACACCTCCAGCTTCCAAGCTAGGTCTAGAATCTCATCCAAACTCTCCAATCACATTGCTTCTGGGGTGGGATGTTGATGCTATAAAATCTTTCTCCCCGTGCCTTGTAACTGAAGAGTCTCACAATGCAAGAAAGTCTTGTGAATACAGCTACCTAGCTATCTAAGCTGTTGCAATTCCTTCACTGCTGCCTAGAGTACCTACCTTGGCTATTGTGATTTCCTCACTGCTGTCTTTTAGGCAATCATTTAATTCCTTCATTAATCCTTACTTTTACATTTTAAACACACATATATACATGATTTAGCATGGGGTAGAGGAAATTCTGATTTATGGCTGTGAAGGGACTGAAAGCCTGGAAACTCTATGCATCCATGGTGCATCCAGAAAAGCCAGGATCCCTGAGGTAAGAGTTCCTGCATCATTTCCATTGCTGCCACCACATGGCAAAGTATAAGGGCCTGATCAGGACCCAGATCTGGAGTTGTCTAGGGAACATCCAGGAACCATTCTGGATTATCTTCAGGAACAGATTCTGAGACTGGGTCTACTTTATTCTACACAGAATGATTGTGCTACATTTAAGGGTCTAGCCTTTTTGGATCAGAAATGTCTTCATTTCAAATCCTTTAAATTAAGATGTCTGGAAAAGATTGCTGCAACTTTTCTTTCTTTCTGAAGCATTGTAAAAATGTTTTCCCCCCTGTACTGCATTATAACTCTAAGAAAGGGGGGAAACTTACTGCAGTACCACACAATTAAACACTTGCCCACTCCATGATCTGGGTAAACAAGTTTCTCAAAGAGTTAGATTACATCCAGCCAGGATGACTCTGCGTTTGTTTTTCTACTGCCAAACTTGGAACCTTCCTGGGAAGGGGTTGTTATTTTCTGCCAGTATTTTCCCAAGTTCAATTCTTGAGGTTCCCAACTGATGACATGCTCTGAATGCAATGCTTTTTTGGCACAGGATGTGCATCTGTGAAAGGGACACTGGCCCTGGTTTTAAGAGCCATTCATTAAATAAAAACACCCAGTGTCATATGTTATGTTTCCCTGAAATGTTTAAAGTCTTTAGTGCATGAAATTAGACAATGGCTGTAAATATTCTTCCCCTAGAGTTCAAAGACTAGCTTCCAACAATTTTGGAAGAGGTTGTAGTTTTATTTCTCTTTGGAAATTAAAAGGGGAGGTTTTCCTTCCTTCCTTCCTTCCTTCCTTCCTTCCTTCCTTCCTTCCTTCCTTCCTTCCTTTATTCCTTTCAGTAAAACACATATTTGGGTGAAGAAAGAAGACTGAAGATTTTCTGTGTGGCTCAGTTTGAACCATAGATAAGCCATTTATTGCTAGTACATACAGTGATACCTCGGGTTACATACGCTTCAGGTTAGAGACTCCACTAACCCAGGGTTAAGAACTTTGCTTCAGGACGAGAACAGAAATCGCACGGTGGTGGCAGCAGGAGGCCCCATTAGCTAAAGTGGTACTTCAGGTTAAGAAGTGTTTCAGGTTAAGAATGGACCTCCGGAACGAATTAAGTACTTAACCCGAGGTACCACTGTATTGACTTGTACCTGTGCTGTTACCAGTTCTTGAACACAGGAAGGGAGAGGCCTAGGCTAAACCCTTCTCCAGGAGGTATTAGTTTTCTATGTGCAGGGAACTATTTTCAGTAGGCGAAACATTCAGACACATGATCTCCCACTTCGTTCTGCTGATAGTATAAATTATAATTTGTAAAATCTATCATTCCAACACTTCCTTTGCTTTCACTGCCTCTGCCCCTACCCCACATTTTTGCATGATTTGAACATGCCACTTGGTTAGAAGCAAGCAAGCAAGCAAGCACCAAGCACTGTGCGGTCATTTGAGACTTTGTTTTCCCTTTCTTAAGTTGCACATATGCCTATAGCATTGTTGTACCAATGTGGATCTTCTCCGTTTGCAAGTGGCTGACCATGCCATTTTATAAGAAAAGTGATGAAGACGTGACCTTGAATTTGCATTGTTTGGGCTGCAGCCTACAGCAGGTGTTCCATCTTCTGAAGTGGACCTGGCTCACTGTGATCACTGCTACCTGTGCTGCTCACATATATTTGCTGGCTGGTGTATGGGATTCAGAGGAAGCAGCAATTGCCAGAATAAAAGTTTCAAATTTCAGCAGTGCCACGTGTGATGCCCAAATTTGGTGCCCCTCCGCCTCTCATGCTCCATTCTAAATCATAGTTGTGGCACCAGCAGCACCCCAAGGTGCAGCCAAACCAGTCACACTCTCCTACATCCACTTCTGCTTTCTTTCTCTCCTCCTGCTCCCAGCCCAACCTTGGACAACTGTGCCTTCTGGAGAGCCTGTGTCAGTGTGTGCAGAACACAGAAGGGGCAGCCTGAAGTGAAAACTGGAGCTGGCTTTGTGGAAGGTGGTGACCTAAAGTCTTGCTCTCCTTCTTTTTCTGTATTTGAGGTGGTGGCGGCAGCAGCAGCAGCAGCAGCAACAGCAACAGCAACAGCAGCAACAGCAGGAGAGTCCCGTCACTGTAATGTGCAAATACAGAACAGCTTTGTGTTGATCAGTACTTGCCATGAGCACTGGCAATTGTCTGATTACATTATTCCCCCCCAGAATTTATATGCCACACCTATAGCTCAAAATGGACTACACAATACAATATTTAAAATAAGCAAAGCATTAAACAAACAAACAAACAAACACTAGGAGTGTACACATTGGTCCAATTCTGTTGCATTCTGCTGCCCGTGGTCCTAGAGAGTTCATCTAATTTCCTGGAGATTCATCTAATTTCCATATAAAATTGTCAGGGGAAATCCTGAAAAGTAAATATGCAATGCACTGCCCCATGAAACTACTTGCAAGATGGTCCAAGGCATGGAGTGCTTTTGAAACTCTTTTGCATGCATTTTAAAAGGTAGTTCTAGCTGCCAATATGAGTAGTGAGTGCAGGGCTCCTATCCTGCCATGACACACAGTGGTTTTGCTTGTTTGTTTAGATATTCATTTTTGAAATTATTTTCATGCTAGAGGGAAAAAGCACTCAGCCAAAAACTCATGAAAAGTATGAAGGTTCATAACTCCTTGAAAAAGCATCTGTTAAGTAGGTCCAAGAACTATTTGACTTGATACAGTGAACAGTATTACACAAACTCGTGGATTTGTTCATTATGTAAATGTACATAACTCTCTAGAAATCCCTCCAGGCTTCACATTGTGCAGGTGAGATGCACTTCAACAGATCATAATTTATCCTGGCAACTGGACAGTTTAGAGCCATTGCATTAAGCAGCTGGAAGAAAATCACCAGGCTTTTCCAGACTTTGATGGGAAACTCTTTGTCATATTACACGAGAGTCAAATCCTTACTTCCTTCCCTCCAAAACGATCCATATCCAAGAGTTTGGTGAGTGGATGGGGCAGACTGCCTGTCAATCACCTGGCGTCACAACATCAGGTGGTCCATTGTCACTTGCCTTTGCAAGGCCCAGAGATTAGCTGATTGTCAATGCTTGCAAAGCCCCTTACACAGCATTTTGCAAGCCCCAATGACTAGCTTATTTTTGGCCTTGCAAAGCACAGGGCACAGAGGCCATGTCTCTACCTGTCTCACGCCTGATATGAGGTGTCAGACAGCTGTACACGCTTCACGGGTTTAATCATTGCGCTCTGCAAGAGAGGGCTTCCTGGAAAGACTATCTGATCTGGAGGTCCATCCTGTATGGAATCGGGCCTTTAATGTGATGGCACCTCCCCTCTGGAATCCCTTCCCACTAAATATCAAGCAGATGCAGCCTCTGCTGCATTTTGGGGTGGGCCAACAAGCATTTCAAGGGGAGCTCTTTATCCATTTCTGAATTGGAACTATTTTTAAACTGTTTTTATATACGAAATATATGAAACTGTATGGGATAACTGTGCCCCTGAAGGACCGGGTGCACAGCCTGGCGCAGATATGAGGCCTACTTCTGCAGACCTATAGCCCCTGGCCAGATTGGGACAAATATACACCACATCTAATGCAGCTAAATGAGATTGACAAAACATCCCTGATAGGAGGTTTGCTTGCTCCCCTCTGGGAGTTATATGTCATTTCCCCTTTTTAATTTTGCTTGGTTTCCCTGTAGTGCAAAACCTCTTCTTTGCTCAGCTTCTGTCTTCTGATATTCCAGTCACCAGAGCCCTTCCTCACTCACCTTAAAAAAACAATCAGGAAAAACCAGTCTGAAGCTGGTGTGTGTTAACAGAAGAAAAAGAGCAGGATTTAAATTTCTTTAGGCTTGTTTTTGTTTTGATGAAAAGAAGTGGGGCGAGGAGGAACACCACACCCATTTTCTGCGCCCTGGCAGTTTGGTGCACCTGTTATTCTGCAGGCTGTACAGCAAGGGAAGGGGGCAAATTTGGGCTTGGTGTAACCAGGAGGAGGGAAGGACACAGTTTCATTAGCATCAAGAAAACCACATTCCTCTTACGCCCATACTGACATGTGACCTGACCCTGAATTTTAATTTATTTTTGTTACCTCACACTAAAATAATACCCTCCATTTAAGGATTAATATTGTGCAGCAACTGGTTAGAAGGATGTGGATTAAACTCTGACTGTTGTATGTTCAGGCTTCAAAACAAAAATAACTTGAGCTTAATTTTCCCTTTGGTTGGGAAGTAAAGCATCATGGGCTGCATGAAGTGCCGTTGTACAAGCGCAGGTAACAAACCCCTGTGGTAGGCCAGTGGTGGATTTGGGGGTGACTTGGAGCAAAGCACCTCCTCACAGATGTGTTTTCTCCTGCTCCAAAGGGCCTCTTCTTGAAGCTGCTTTCTTAAGGGCTAAAATGCAGGTATCAGTGTAGCTAGGAACAGAACATCCTGGGGTAACTGCAGTTGTCCCTTTTTGGAGCATGTGATGGCAGCCGGAACATTGTCCACTTGTCAACCACAGGAACCCCATGGGGTGCAGGGGTGCTGCAGTTGGCAGGCAGAAACCTGAAGAAGCTTGTCACTCAGCCTTTGCCTGGCAGCACATTCTGCTGCCCGTGGTCCTGGAGAGTGCAGCTTCCAGATTTGGCCTTCAGAGTAGCCACCCCTGACTTTTACCTGGCTTTGGCAGCACAGAAACAGTGCATGCTGCAAATTCCTAGTTCTCATATGAGAGGGTCGCTCTAATCAGGGGTAAGTAAATTAGTAGTCAAAGGGGTGTAAGAGGTATTTGGGGAGGGGTACTCCCACCGATGTGAGGCATGGCATAGTTTGTTCACTTTTGGTACTCAGCCTGCACTCAGCTCTCTCCTGTGGCTCCTGGAAGCTGTCAGCATGCGACAGCGGCCACAGCCCAAGAATGGCTTTGACTGGCCAGCTAAACCAGTTGAGGATCGTCAATGGGTCTCAAACGCTTTGTGAGTTACAGACTTCCCTGGTATGCAAAGGCAGACTCTAGCAGATTGAGTGGACGAGACCAAGAGTGGGTCCAACAGTCAAGAAGGCAGTTTCTGCATGTGCTGTAAAGGGAAGTGAGGTGTAGATGTGACACATTAACCTGGAACAATTGCAACAGTTGAGTAGCCTGGGCCTAGAAATTCTTATTTGAAATATCTCATCACAGAGCATAAAGAGATATGGGTGGGAGATCTGTAGAATGGGTTTTTCTATCCAACTCAGAAGAATCAGAAATGAAGTACAGGAGGAGAAAGGATCATATTTAGGGTTCATCCACTCTTGTCCCGTGCCTAGAAGCTGTGGATCCAAGCAGTTTCCCCCTTGCCCTGCTCCTTTCCAAGGGAAAACCTGCTATTTAGTGCTAAATTAGAGCAAATGTCAATCCAGGGAAAGTCCAAATTACTGTTGTTCCTATTGAGTGCTAAAGAGTGGTTTTCTTTTGGGGAAAGTGGCAGGACAAAAGGAAGTGTTGTAGTGCTCTGAAATAGCTGCAAAATTTACAATACAGTAGTTCATTCCCATGCTGTAAACACTAGATGTCACTCTAACCTTCAGATGAGATGAAGAATTAGAAATTCACTTAGGATGTGTACACATGAGTGGCTTAAAATGCTTCTTGTCATTCTTTTCTCAATTCAGATTGAAGCTGGTTTGGGGGAAATGCATCAAAAGTATTTCATAAGAGATTACAGTTAGGGATTGTGGTTTATGTCATCATGTGTATGCCACTTCCCAAAGGAGCAGGAGTGCAAACGGGAGTGTACAGCCTAACATGTCAGCTTTGGGATTCCCAATTCTGCAGATCCCATTAGGCAAGACACAAAATTCATGTCATGCACCACATCTTCTGAGTTTGGGTCTCTATATGAAGGGCATAGTGCAAGAGCTGCCCCTTTGTACGTCAAATGTGGGGGAAAGAGTACAAGCCAGACTTTTCCAGGGAATCTCTGTGGGTTGTTTAACATAAGACTATGTTTAAGGTTTCGAATCCCCGCAGTGGGCTGAGCTCCCGTTGCTTGGTCCCTGCTCCTGCCAACCTAGCAGTTCAGAAGCATGTCAAAGTACAAGTAGATAAACAGGTAAGGTAAGGTAAACGGTGTTTCCATGCACTGCTCTGGTTCGCCAAAGCGGCTTAGTCATGCTGGGCACATGACCCGGAAGCTGTACGCCGGCTCCTAGGCCAGTAAAGCGAAATGTGCGCCGCAACCCCAGAGTCGGTCAAAACTGGACCTAATGGTCAGGAGTCCCTTTACCTTTTATGTTTAAGGTTGTACAAATGGAAATGACAAAGAACTGAAAGTGCAGGGGGACAAGATAGCCTTTTGAGTATCCAAAATACCATAGGGAAAAATTCATGTATCAAAGACAATTGGGGAGAGTCACCATGTGCAAGTGTTGGTATATTAATACTAGCTGCTTCCCAGCCGTAGATATAATAATGGAAACCTGGTGGAATGGAGACGATAGGTAGGACACAGTGATCTTGGAATACAAACTGCATATGAAGGACAGAGAAGGGAGTCCTTGGGATAGATCACTCTGTACCCAAAAGGGCAAACTCTTCCACAGAATCTCTATGGGTGATATCAGACCCCCAAAGTAATTTAGTAGTGGAGATATGCTATCACTCCCCTGACCAAAATATATAGGGTGCTCTTGCATGGAGAATGAAATCAAAGAGGAAAGAGGAAGTGACATAGTAATGGGTGACTTCAATTATCTACACATAAACTGGGTAAATATGTGTTCCAGTCATGACCAAGAGGTAATGTGTCTAAATATGCTAATTGACTGTGTCAATGAATTAATCAATTTGTATTGTGGTCAAAGACCAGACAGCAGAAATAACATCAGCACCAAGGGGCAGATGTGATAAACAAAACTGAAAATTCCCTATATACTTATTTACATTAAAAACACACACAATCCCTTAGCTAAAATCTATGATCCAGAGTTTAAAATGAGTATTCATTCACTGACCATCGCTGTCACTGCAGCTTGTCTTGTCCTCATTGCCATAAAACAGAATTTCACGACAGGCCTGGTGATATTCAGATCTTTGTCAGCAAAAAGGTATTTAACATGAGTTTCCTCTGAGCAGCCATGTAGTTTCCTTAATAATGGTTGAATTAGCTCCCTTCGGGTATCACAATGTAGCGGGCAATATAGGAGAACATGCCCAATGGATTCAATTTCATCAGAATTACATGGACATAATCTCTCTTTGACTGGAATAGCATGGTCTCTGCCCTCTAATAGTGCTAAGGGGAGAGAAAAAAATAGAAATACTTTATTGTCACTGTACCACTTGTTTACAGTGAGATTAAACAAGCCCCCCACCCCCACCCCAATCTCTCAGTCCTTGTTACACTCTTTGTGCTGTCCTACGACCACCAACCCCAAACGTCAGCTGCAATGTTGCTGTCTTCCATTCAGCAGCCTCACGGCCCACAGGTAGAAACTGTTCTTTAACCTGTTGGTGCGGCTTATCATGTTTCTGTATCTCCTGCCCAAGGGCAGGAGATTAAAAAGGTGCTGGCCAGGGTGTGAGTCATCCCTGAGAATGTTCCTCGCTCTTCTGAGGCGATGGTCTCCTGCAATGACATCTAGCGGACTCAGGGAACAGCCCATGATATCGTCTTCACCACCCTCTGTAGGGACTTTCTGTCCATGGCTGTCAAACCAGCATGCCACACCGTAATACAGTATGAGAGAACACTTTCTGTCATGGACCGATAGAAGGAAATAATCAGTTGCTGTCTAACATTGTTCTTTTGCAAGACCCTAAGGAAATGAAGTCTCTGTTGGGCCTTCCTAACCACCTGGGCTGTATTGACCTTCCAAGTAAGGTCTTCACTAAGATGGACTCCTAGGAATTTAAAGGAAGAGACTGTCTCCACACAGCCCCTCCGATATACAATGGGGCTAGCTCCCCTCTCTTCCTCCAAAGGTCCAACACCATCTCCTTTGTCTTGCCAATGTTTAGGTGCAGATTGTTCTCTGAGCACCATGTGGATACCTTTTGAACCTCCCCCCTGTATGCAGATTCATCTCCGCCTGTAATTAAACCCATTATGGTGGTGTCACCAGCAGTCTTAATAATTGCAGTAGATGGGTCAGATGAAATGCAATCATATGTATACAACGAATACAGGTATGGACTTAGCATACATCCCTGTGGAGTGACAGTGCTGAGCTTCAGGGAAGTAGATGTAACAGGCCCAATTCTCACTATTTGTGTCCGATCTCTCAGAAAGTCTTTAATCCAATCACAGATGTTAGAAGAAAGGTCTAGGTCCCTTAACTTTCCGATGAGAATATCCAGAAGGATGGTATTGAAAGCCGAGCTATAATCAATAAACAGCATTCTGACATAATTCCCTGGTCTCTCCAGATGACTCGCTGCAAGGTGAAAAGCTGTAGTAATGGCATCATCTGTTGACCTATTTCTCCTATAGGCAAACTGGTGTTTATCAAAGTCTGGGGGAAAACATGTTCTAAGGTGTTGAAGGACCAATCTCTTGAAGCATTTCATCAGTATAGATGTTAATGCAATGGGTCTATAGTTATTTAGGCAGTTAATTGCTGTTTTCTTTGGGACTGGGATAATGGTGGCCGCTTTCAAACATGATGGAACACAGGCGGTTTGAAGAAATGTTAAAAACCCTTGTCAAGACCCATGCTAATTGATTGGCGCAATTTTTTACCACTATTCCCAGCACCCCATCTGGGCCAGCAGCTTTGCTGGGATTCACTGACCACAATGCAGCTTTCACTTGATGGTCATATAAAACAAGTGGCTGTGAGTTTGTAGACTGGCAGACAGGAGCCGAGATATCTGCTCTTTTTGCCTCATAGCGGGCGAAATAGATGTTCAGCTGCTCTGCCAACATATCATTGGCCGTGACCATGTTCATCCTATTGCCTTTATAGTTGGTTAGGTGCTGCAATCCTTGCCACACTTCTTTCATATTGTTCTCAGCTAAGCAGTTCTCAACCTTGAGCTTATATTGTTGCTTTGCCGCCTTGATGCCTTTCCTAAGCTTTATTCTTGCCTCTCTATATGTTAAAGGCAGTATCTCGGGCTTTCAAGAGTAACCCAACCTCAGCAGTCATCCAGGGTTTGCTGTTCCCATAAACTCTAATGTTCCTCTCTGTCGTTACATTATCGGTGCACACTTTAATATAGGGAGCTACAGTGTCTGTGTATCTGTGCAGATCTTGATGTTCAACACACTTCAATCAGTACTTTCAAAACAGTCCTGGAGCTGACTAAGAGCCCCCTCTGGACAGATTCTAACTGTTTTTATAGCTGGCTGAATTCTTCTTCTAAGGGGGATGTACTTCGGACATAAAAAGAGTGAGGAATGGTCAGATGAACCTAAGTGGGGGAGGGAGATTGCCCTGTACGTCTGCTTCAGATTAGAGTACACTCAGTCCAAAATATTCTTCCCTCTAGTGGGTGATTTCACATACTGTTCAAACTTAGGAAAAACTGTCTTCAGACAAGCTTGATTAAAGTCTCCCGCCACAACCAGGGCACCCACTGGATGTATTTGCTGCTGCATGGAGATGACGTCATATAATTTAGAAAGTGCTGCTGTGACATTAGCATCAGGTGGAATGTAAACGACCATGATAATTATCACAGTTACTTCACTAGGCAGATAAAATGGCCTGCATGTAACTGCCATCAATTCCACATCTGGTGAGCAGTGCGTATAGACTACTTTGCTATTAACACACCACTCCCTATATATGTAAAATCAGATTCCTCCTCCTCTTGTCTTACCAGAATGACTGTCTCTGTCATGATGATAAATTACTTGATTAGTCAGCTCCACCGCTGTGTCTGGTACTGCTGGTCGTAACCAGGTTTCAGGGATACATTAAAATGAGCTCTGGAAAATGCCCAGTGGTGTTTAGGGTTGTCCAGGGCACTTAAATAATTTGCTGGAAAGGATCTTTGAGGTTCATATAAGAATTTTGGAGGATCGGTTAAGATCAATTTGAAATTCTGTATCCCAGATTCATTCTTTAATTATACTTCTAGCACTTCCCATTTCCAGGCCTAAAATATATTCAGGAGAAAGGTCATATAAAGCCAGTTTTCCCTTCCACCATTTTGTTTGATAATTATTACTCAAAGAGAGCAGCCCAGTTGGGGTCTTATTAAGTCTTAGCCATGTGTAGAGAGTAACTAACCACACCAGCTTCAATCCTATATAGGCCCATCTCCAGTCACAGGGCTGCATTGGGAACACATTTAGGGGTTTAGAGACTTGATATTAGAAATCCTGATTGTATTTTTTCATAAGGCTCCAAATTAGAGAAGGGGGCTAGTTGTGCACCATATAATAATAGTGCTACGGGTTTTGCAGCAAATAGTTTGATATCAGCTGAGATGAAATTTCTTCCCTTTGCTCAATGGAATCTTAAGATTGCTGCAGCACTTTTTTTGGACCATAGAAGAGGTGTAATTAATATGGGCAGTGTTCTTTCTTGAAGCTTGAAAGACGACACCCAGATATTTGAAACAGGTGATTTATTCAATGTCTTGGTTGTCTATGTGCCTTCTGTAGGTTTTCCTTCTATGGGAGAAAACAATTTTTTGTAGTTTATTACTTATTGATCCTCCTTACAATGTTGGGTTAATTCCATAAGAGCTCTTTTAAGGCCAATCTGTGTCTGAGACAGATGACGGCATCATCTTCATGAATCAGAATAGACAGCCTTTTATCTGTTAATTTTGGAGCATGTATATCTGCCCCTTGAATATGTTTAATAAGAGAATTATATAAATGTTAAACACAAAGGGGGGCAATATGCAACCTTGTTTGACTCCCTTAGCTGTTATACTGTATTTGGATTAGAAAGTTGACCTGCCTGGCTGCATCTCACACAAAGCCTTGTGTTGCTGTAAAATTTGTATATCAGCAACAGCAGGCATTGGATTTGACTGTGCCCTAGAACAGCTGGTCATGGAATTGACCAGCAGGGTAGTGATTCTGGACTTAATATTGATGGGTGCCCAGGACCTTGTGTGCAGTGTACATGCTGTTGAACTGATAGAGCAAATTGCCCCCAGTGCTATCAAATTCAACATTTATGTAAGTGGTAAGGCTGTGCACTGGATTCCCAGCCAAATCAAGCTGATTTGTGCCCTGTCCAGAATGTGTTGAAGCAATCACATAGTGCTATGAAGTGGATCAGGTTGTGCCTTGTCACAACTAAAGAGGGAGAAAGGGAGAAGGGGGAGATTCAAAGCCATGCCTGCCACTGTTGCCACCTCTGGAAGCAGCAGTGGGGAAAAAGAGTGGGTGTAGGTCTATAGCACTATACCCACTAGTCCTACAGAGCTGACAGCAACTGCAGGCGGGGCTTTGAACTTCCACTTTCCCCTCTCTCCCTGTCTCCCCAGCTGCAGCTCTTGTGGGTGACTCAGATTCTCCAGAAGAATCCTAGCTCAGCATCACAGAAGAGGGAGAGGGAAATGAGTCCTCTCTTCTGGACCCTTCCAAGAGAAAAACGGTCACACAGGAGTGTGGCTGAAACTTGGCCCTCCCTTCTCTCTTTCCATTCTCAGGTCCTCTCATTATTTTTGGCTTCACAATTTTTGGATGTTCCTACAGAGCCAGCTGGTTCAGAAGAGGATATCCCATTCAATGGCCCAGTTCCCAGTGTGGGCTGGGGCTTTGTTTTCCCCTCTCCCCTCATTCTAAACAGTTGTAAAATGTTTGGTACAGTTTGCCTGACCCACATTTTTAAAGATGGCGTGGCCTGGATTATACCATTGCCCTACATTGTGTATTTGAATTTATTTATTTTTCAAAAGCCCTTGAAACGAAAAGCCAAAAGCTATGGACTGGAACAGAAAGGTCTTATCTAATGAGGGGTAAAAGCAAACAGGCAGGCAGTTTTTTGATAGAGAAGCTGGCTACACACACACACACACAAACATTTCCAGATTAATTCAAGAGGAAGAGCATCCTTTCCATTCAACCTTTAAAAAGAGCTGAGCTTTTGCAAACGATTAGGTTCAAAAGCTTCCAAAAGCTTGAGCCTTTTACAAGCAGCCAATCCGAGTGCTCTGAAAAGTCTCAGAGGTGTTTGTTGAATGTCTACCTCCACCACTACAGTATACTTTCTCCCTATTAAGAAAAGAGAATGGCGGGAGCCACCAGGGGGCACATTGGAAGATGGCCGACAATAACATCTCTCCGATGCACACGAGGTAATTAAGAGGCTGATATGGGAGTATGCAGCCTCCCTTGCCCCCCCAAGGGAATGGGGGGCACTGCCTTGCCTGCTGTGTCCATAATTAACCCATGGATTCGAAAGAAGGGGGTGAGGGCACTAGGCATGAAGCCCTCGGGTGGGGTCGGCTCTCCCGGACGCTGTCTCTGATCGCACACTGGTTTGCATCAACCCGAAATATATAATTTGAAAAGAAGCAAATGCATATACTTCAAGTGAAGATCGGGAGTAAAGACTGCTGATTAATGGGATCTCTGTGATGCGGAGCGACGGGCTGGACAATAAATCAAGTCAAGACTCATCATTAAAAGATCGGTATGTCGGAGCGAAACGGAAAGGGAGGGAGGAAAAAACTTTTCTTTTTTTTGTCTTATGTGAGTACCCAATAACCCTCCCCCCCAAAGAGAAAGAATCGTTGCAAATTACTAATCACAAGCAGGAGATTAAGAACTGTGTGGAAATGAATCACTGATCAAAGAGAAGACTGGTGGGAACATTGGTAATGGAAAGAAAGCTTTGTGACGCAGTTACAAATGGAGATTCGTTAAGACAGGCCTGCCCACTGGAGGACGAGGGGGAGGAGGACCAGGGTCATCGGAATGTGAATGTATGGTCATCGGAATGTGAATTTGACCTGGCAGGGCCCCATGAGATATAGATTGGCAGGCCTGTGGAAATCAATGGACAGACTGTGGGAATGTTCTTTATGGAGGTGTGGAAATGGCGTCTGTCCTTTATGTGATATGGCTCTTGGAGAGTGTAAAAACCACACAGGATATGTTTGTTTTCAACCCGCTTGTGAAGATTATCAGAGATCACAAAGAAAGGAATATATGATTATAACAACAAGAAGATGAGAAAAATATCAAAGAGACTATCTGGACAGAACTGTGTAATTAAAGCAGCAGCAAGAGTGATGTTTGGATCCCTTTCGGAGCTTGAAGTATGGGTACCCCCAACAAAATTTTAAAAATTTGGCTGTATACTTTGGAACTAATGTGATTTGGAATTAATGTGATTTGATTGGCCTGTTAATAAAAATTATTAAAAAAAGAAAAGAAAAGAGAATGGCAGCTGCAATGGGTGGGCCCAGGTTCCCAGCAGAGCATTTCCCCCTCCTGGGTATGGGAACTTTCAGCCTTAGAATCTCTGCAAGTTCAATTCATGATGCTGGTTATAACAAAGGATGTTTTAAAGTTTGAAAATGTGGAGTCCAAGCAGATCGTAAATGGATCCATTTTGACCTCTGACACCTCCCTTGCTGCAAGCACCCACCCCTGTGGTTTTTTTGCCTCTCCAAGCTTTTACCAAAAGCAAGGGTTTTTTGGTTGGTGCTGTCAAGAACTCAGGGCTGCTGGTTGAGGCCTGATCTTACACAGGGCATCCCATGAATACCAGAGAGTATGGAGAAACTGCACTTCTTTGCTCCCTCCTGGACCTGGATGCTGCATATGGGAATTCTCAAGGTATGCCTAGATAACATGGCACATAGTCACAAAAACATCCAAGCCTCCATCAGAAGCCCCAGAGGTTCGTGGGAACCCTCTTTGATGCCTCCTGCCTTTCATAAGTTTTGGGAAGTGTGCTGTTGGCATGCTCAGGGTGGGATTGGTGGGGGCTGGAAGGAGGCCTCTAAAACCCATCATGCTCCCAGTAACATGATCAAGAGGACACTGGCGCCTGGAGGCATTGCAGTTTCAGAAGTTCAGTAATGAATTGTCAGCAACTGCCCATCAAATGAATCTAATTCACACAGACACATTCTGAATCAGACAAGCAGGGTCTGTCACTGGTGTGTGGGTGCTTTCTGCACTTAAAATGTTTGCATTTTGTGCTCAGGTTATTCACATCCTGTGTCTTCCAAAAAACTCATGCCCCACTCAGGTGTCTGGTACCTAATAAGCAGGGGGCCAGTCAGCTCTGCAAACCACTGTTGTAATACAGTGGTACCTCAGGTTAAGAACTTAATTTGTTCTGGAGGTCTGTTCTTAACTGAAACTGTTCTTAATCTGAAGCACCACTTTAGCTAATGGGGCCTCCCACTGCCGCCACGTGATTTCTGTTCTTATCCTGAAGCAAAGTTCTTAAACCGAGGTACTATTTCAGGGTTAGCGGAGTCTGTAACCTGAAGCGTATGTAACCTGAATGTAACCCGAGGTGCCACTGTATGTAGTTTAGGCTTTAAGCAGAGACACAAAACTCACCTAAGTAAAAAGGTAAGGTACCCCTGCCCGTTCAGGCCAGTCTTGCCAGACTCTAGGGTTGTGCGCTCATCTCACTCTATAGGCCGGGAGCCAGCGCTGTCCAGAGACACTTCCGGGTCACGTGGCCAGCGTGACAAGCTGCATCTGGCGAGCCAGAGCTGCACACGGAAACGCCGTTTACCTTCCCGCTGGTAAGCGGTCCCTATTTATCTACTTGCACCCGAGGGTGCTTTCGAACTGCTAGGTTGGCAGGTGCTGGGACCAAATGACGGGAGCACACCCCGCCGCGGAGATTCGAACCGCCGACCATGCGATCGGCAAGTCCTAGGCGCTGAGGTTTTACCCACAGCGCCACCCGCGTCCCTAAACTGTAAACTCACCTAAATTCTATGCCAAATATTACAGTATATCTAAACTGCTGCCCTCTTCCCTGAATCCAGTGCAGAACAGCCCTCTCTCCCCCACAGAGAGACCTGCCCAGGCAGGAGGAGAGAGACATGCAGGGGGTTTGCCTAGATGACTAATCAAAGACTTGGAGGGACTTGCAGGGAAGAGCTAAGATAAACAACTTGAACATGTGAGGAAGTGGTCACATTGCAGCCAAGCAGGGGAAAGCAGAAACTGTGAATATTTCCACACAAAGGCCTCTTATAAGCAAGGAAGGTGCAGGTGGCAATGTTTTTCTAGCTGGAAAGGGAGTGCAGCAAGGGGTGTCAAAGGGCTGGCAGGTAAAGGGCAGCTCCCAGAGGTGAGTCCCTTGCTGAAGCAAATGATAAAGATCCTGGGGAGAAGTAAATGTGACTTCACCTTGTTTTGACTTGAAATAGGCCTCCAGCATTAGACGCAGAACTTGTATACACAATATATATTTTCATTTCATCCCCCCTCTCTCACACACATACTCCTGTTTCTCTTCTTAACATCAGATCATATAAAGTTCTCCCACTGTTTCTCTCCAGCATCTGGAGAGGTCCACTGCCTCTGAACATGCAGATCTTGCATGGCTAACAGCAACTGAGCAACTTTTTTAAACCTGGGCATAAATGAACATCACCATTTCGGTCACAACTATATTAATCACCTGTGTTCAAAATATTTAAGCTTAAATAATGTTCTTATCCAGGGGTCAGCAAACTAAGTTCGGCGGGCCAGATCAGGCCCACCTGGGTTGTAAATCCGGCCCACACCCCGCGCTGCGAAGCCAAGACTCCCAGCGATGGCGACGGGAGGAAGAGGCCGAGCAGTGGTGGCTTTGCCACTCAATCACTGAGCCTGGTTCAACTCAGCATGGCACGGAGATGTCTCTGCCAATCAAACGCAGCGCCTGGTTTACCTCAGCGGCGTTTGATTGGCAGAGACGTCCCTGCACCACACCAAGGTAAACCAGGCGTGGTGTGTGATTGGCAGAGCCGCCGCTCGGCCTCTTCCTCCTGTCACAAGGAGGCAAGGCAGCGCCCACCGCTGGCTCTGGCTCCTCCTGCCTCGCCACCTCCGGAGGTCCATTCCCCCTCCCCGCCAGCTCCCACCTGTGCCGCCAGGAGACCGGCAGGAGATGCTGCGTCTCGGCGTGTAGCTGCACCCTGCCCTGCCGCTGGGTGCACAGACACTAAGAGCCCTAAAGATGCGCTTACTCACAAGAAAACAGCAATCGTTTCAAGGCCGCTTGTTCAGTGCCTGAAGAAGTGCTCAAGCCCACCCACTGAGATAAAATGCGCTCCTGGGAAGGTAAGGGCAGTGGCTGGCTGCCCTCGCCTCTTCTTCCAGCTCCCCCCCCCCCATGCCACTTCTCTGGCCCCCCACAAGGTCTGAGGGACAGTGGACCAGCCCACGGCTAAAAAAGTTTCCAACCCCTGTTCTTATCCATAGAGCAGTAGCCTTATCCTAGTGCTACCTTTCATTCGCTGTTGAATTTACCTTGTTTTTGAAGCCTCAAGGAAAACTGTCTGTTTACCAGTTTCTCACCAAATTATAGCAAGGGCATGGCGTGCTACAACGGGAAATAAATGGGAGTGCTTTTTCCTAATTTAGGAACAGACATTTTGTATCAGTGTTTTCATGCCATTGGAAAACATGAGTACTGTACATCAAATCTTGAGAATGTTTTCAGCAGGACTTTCCTTTCTTGGAAAATAATGCTACTGTTACATTGTTTATTTGTGACTTTAAAACAAAGGCAGTCATGATTTAAGAGATTCAATAGTGGTTAATTGATAACTTATTAGGTTTGTTTCCCAACCCTCTCATGATATTTGTTGTATAACAACAATAACAACAACAACAACAACTTTTAAGCAGACAGACATGCTCATGGGATAGTTTACAACCGTACAGTCATCATTTGATAACTACATTGGTGATTTGTATATGTGAAGAATTCCTCACTAATCAGACACTATGGACGGAACTTGTACATTAATTCAAATACAATGCAGTTTACAGAAGCAAAATGAGGTGACAGTTTCAAGTGATAAAACGGACTTTGGTGTGTGGAGGTTTGCATTTTTAAATCAACCCCTTTGTAAAGGGGAATGTAAAGAAGAAAACTAGGACTGCAAGGCATAAGCTATAATAGAACTTTGCACCCCAAACTGCTCATTTTTTACTCGCAGTGTCTTTTTAAAAACCCAACAGCAAGCCCTACCCGGAGGCTTGTGATCTAATGCATGTTATAGAGAAGGGAACATATATATATATATATATAGGGAGAGAAAACAGTATAGCAAACAGTCAACAAGTGATAGGGTGACAAATATGCTCCACCATGGAGGTGTGCCATTAGTTAACATAAAGAATCCTTAGTCCTCAGTTGTCACCTGTAAGGTGTATTCTGCATCCAGGTTCCAGTTTGATTGATGAGCTATCAGCCTTCTCTCATGAAACTCACCATCTCTAAATGCTGTGTATCTGAAGAAGTGTGCATGCACACGAAAGCTCATACCAAGAACTGACTTAGTTGGTCTTTAAGGTGCTACTGGAAGGAATTTTTTTGTTTCATCTCTAAATGATTAAGGGAGTACATGTGTTTCTACCCAGATACTGAACTTTAATTTTATTTGCATGGTGTCTTTACTGATAGCTCATTCTAGTTCTTCTCCCGCAAGTGACTTGCTAAGATTTCTAATAATCTGGGGGGCGCCAGTATTGTCTAGAGAAGCATTTCCCAACCCTTTCCCAACTGCGACCCCCTTCTGACCTTGTTTCCTTCCTGTGGCAACTTAAAGTGAAGTTTATTTCGACTGTGACTTAGCATTATGTGTGAAGCAAGCCAGTGCACAGTTACACTGTGAAACTGAGACCACAGGATGGAGTGATTGCCACCAACGCAGTTAGACGGCTTCAAAGGGCAGTTAGACAAATGAATGGAGAATAAGACTATCAAGAGGGGCTCATCATGATGGGTGTGGCTTCAGTCTTGGAGAAGGTATGCCTCTGATGACCACGAGTGGGGAGAATCTGCGGTGCTCATGTCACAGAAACACAGGATTGTAGAGATGGAAGAGACCCCGAGGGTCATCTAGTCCAACCCCCTGCAAAGTCCGGCATGCAGCTTCCCATAGGCATCTGGAGCGAGAGAGTTGAGAGAGTTTCTACTCTCATCCAGCAAGGCTCTCCTTATGTTCATGATTACACATTATCCAAATTCTGTAATGTAGGCAAATGCAAACTTTCAGGTCACATAGACAAGTAGCTAACTCTCAATTCTGCAGAGAACTCAGTTATAGCAAATGCAGACCCGTGTTTCCCCTCTCCCGTTTTGTGAACATTCTCCCCTCCTCAAGCATATCGCCATTTCGGACTTATGTTTTAAAAGGAAGAGTCTTCGTATTTCTACCTGGTATTGGCTTGTGCAATTGCACTTAGCTGTACCAATCCAAGTCCCGTCTCAGCAGCAAGTCTTAAAACAGTGCAGAATCGTATTTTCGCCTCGTCACTCTGCAAGCGGGCGCAGGGGTTCTCTCTCTGCTTTTATTTGGCAAAACTTTCCCAGTTGCGCGGCGGGGGGGGGGGGCAAAGTCACGTTGCAAATCCACGTGCCAGCGAGAGCCTGGAGCGGAGCCCGGAAGGGGAAAGTGAGTCGGGCGAGGAGAAGCGAAGCAACGGATTTGCGGGCGGAGGCGGGAGGCGGGGGGGGGGGGTCGGGCCACCTTTTCTCTCCGGCGGACGTGCAAGCGCAAGAGCTGCAGCAGCATTGTCTTCCTGCCGTCTCCGGCGAGCAGCGCGGGGGCCTGGATGTCAGCTGAGCGGCCCCGCGAAATTTGAAAGTGGCCCGAAGGCTGGGCCCCCGGCGCGCGGCGCTCCCGATCTTCTTCCCGCTGCTCTCCTTCGGGATCCCAGCCGAGGTCCCTCGCCCCGCGGGAAAGGAAGAGTTGCAAGCGGCCGGCGATTCCGATCGCGGCTGATGCTCCAGCTTCAGAAGGACCGGGCCGCTTCCTGGGGAGCAAGCCGCGCTGACGCGCCGGAGCGCTGAGGAATTGCAGCCTCGCGGGCGATTGAGGGACCCTGGATTTCTGAGCACACTGTGCTGAGCACACTGGATCAGTGGCATGCTGCAGTCAGTTTACCGCGTGGGTGAGTAGTGCTTGGGTGCTTTTGCTATATTGCACTTCGAAAAACCCTTTGTTGAAAAGTGCATGATAACTTAAAAAAACAAAAAATTGTCCAGTAGCACCTTAGAGACCTACTAAGTTTGTTCTTGGTATGAGCTTTCATGTGTATGCACACTTCTTCAGATACTGGCATGCACACGTGTCAGAGCTGCCCGAGGTCCCAGCTCACAAAAGACCAACGCCAGTTCGTTGTTATATACAAGTCTTTATTGAAGTTCAGTTTTGATTTCAAAGCCGCGGCGCGCAGCTCTACGACTCAAACTCTAGACCGCTGAAGCTCCGTCTGAATCTCCTCCCCCCAGACACCAGTTTAAGACTCTAGCCTTGCTCCACCTCTTCCTTTGCTCTTTCCTCCTCTGGGTCCGCCTGTCCGCTGGGGTCTTGCCCTTTCTAGACTCTTCTGACGCTGAGTCCCCTGAGTCTTCCCCCTCCCTCCGGCGGGCTTTAGGACCTGGTTCCCAATCCGGGTTTTCTGCTGTGCCGCGCGCCTGTACATTTGAACTTGGCGCCCGCGCCCAGACGGCAACCTTTCTCCTGACCGTTACACTGCTCCTGTCACTGCTTCCCCCTTCGGGGGGGGGCTAGCTGGACCTGACCTCCCCTCCGTTCCCTCACTCTCTGATAGAGGCGTGGTCAGCCCTGACTCATCTTCTCTCCCTACTGGAGGAGTCACTGGCCCTGATGCATGGGACTCTTCCCCCCCACTACGCTCTGGTGGGGGAGCTGGTCCTGATCTCCCGCTGCTGCTTTGGGAGTCCCTGCTGGCCCCTTGCTTCTGGTGCGTCCCCCCTGGGACCCCCCTTGCCCTGGCCCTCGGCGCCCCCCTCTGGGAATCTTCTGATTCGCTGGAGAAGCTCATGGAATCTCTCGTGCCCCTGTCATACTCCCCTACGCTGCCCTCAGATTCTTCCCCTTCGCTCTCCATTTCCTCTCTCCCCTGTGCCTCTGCTCCTGAGCCCCTGAGCTTATACCAAGAACAAACTTAGTTGGTCTCTAAGGTGCCACTGGACATTTTTTAATTTTTTTAAATATATATTTCAACTGTGTCAGACCAACATGGCTACTACCTGAATTAAATATATATATATAATTGAATTTGAAACATATTTTAGGAAAGTAAGAGATTTTTAGCAACTGCGGCAACATTAAGTCATGTTGAATTTTGCTAATGTGCGTGATCGGCTTGCTTCTCAATAGTAAATAATGAGAGCGCTTCCAGGTCTTCTGTGTGTTTTCTATGCAGTACAGTATGCGCACCTTTGAAATAGTGCTCTTCGAGGATACAATTTGATACAGTGGTACCTCTGGATGCGAACGGGATCCCTTCCAGAGCCCGGTTCACATCCTGAGCAGAACGCAACTCACGTCTGCGCATGCATGGGTCGTGATTCGCTGCTTCTGCACATGCGCGTGACGTCATTTTGAGCGCATGCGCAAGCAGCGAAACCTGGAAGTAACCCATTCCCTTACTTTTGGGTTGACGCGGAACGCTCAATCTGAAGCTACTTTAACCCGAGGTAATGACTGTACTTGGTCAATGCAGGCAGAGAAGGAAAGGGTAAGCTGGAGGAGCTGGAAGCAAGGTGGTTGCACTGCGGCCCCACAAATATACAGAATTTAAGCACAGTTTATTTGGGAGTAACTCCCACTTAGCGCAACGGGGATTGATCTTAAGTGAATAGGTGGTAGGACCCGGCTGCACAAACCTTAAGGAATCTCCAGATCTGTTCCTTTAGCCTTGTGCAACTTTCAGCGCAATCCTGTGCTTATTTGAAACCGTCTTGAGTAAATTCAGCAGCACAGCACACCTCCATGAAGCCCTATTGAGTTCATAGAAGCATAGAATTGTTGAGATGGAAGGGATCACGAGGGTCATCTAGTCCAGCTGCCTGCGGTACAGGAATCTTGCCCAGCATTCAGTGGGACTTGTTTTTGAATAAGCATAATAGGATCAGGCTGCTTGACTTCAACTGTAAGCCTGCTTTTTTTAGGTCTAAGGCTGTAAACTTGGGAAAATTTACCTTGAGGTAAGTACCATCGGACCTTTGAGTGAATATGCGTAGGATTGCATGGTAAATCTCATTTAGCTCAGGCTTACCTCAGAATAACCATGCATAAGATCAGAGTGTACAACAGCCCACTTTAAAACAGAAGGAAAATAAGCTTCTCCTTGTTCCCGGCCAAAAAAAGCCAAAACCCTGGCTTCATAGAATCGTAGAATCGCTGAGTTGGAAGGGATCCTGAGGATCATCTAGTTCACCCCCTGCAATGCAGGGGTCCCATACAGGGATCAAAACGGCAACCTTGGCCTTAATTCACAAGGCTTTGTTTGCACAGTTTTGCAAGATGAAAAAATGGTACATTCTAAATTGAATACACTTACATATATAGACATAGATATAGATGATAGATAGATAGATAGATAGATATAGATAGATAGATAGATAGATATAGATAGATATTTACATGACAACAGCTTGTATCCAATGCATTACCTTCCCATTTATTGTGCAAGTTGGATTGGTTATCTGAAAAGCAAGATTTTGCGGGTCAAAGTCCGTCTCTGGAGAGGTGTTTACCCTGCTTGCAGAGAAAGGAATCAGCCGTTCGAGACTCCCCTAGTGCCAGGCTGACGTCTGTCAAAGACATGCCTCCTGGCAAAGCCCAATTCCTGGGAGAAGTGGCGTGTTGGCTTCCTCGAAGAACCAAGGGGCAGACCTGTCAAAATGCCTGAAGCCGCAGTTTGCTAACCATAGAATCATAGAGTTGGAAGAGACCACAAGGGCCATCGAGTCCAACCCCCTGCCAAGCAGGAAATACCATCAGAGCACTCCTGACATATGGTTGTCAAGCCTCTGCTTAAAGACCTCCAAAGAAGGAGACTCCACCACACTCCTTGGCAGCAAATTCCACTGTCAAACAGCTCTTACTGTCAGGAAGTTCTTCCTAATGTTTAGGTGGAATCTTCTTTCTTGTAGTTTGGATCCATTGCTCCGTGTCGGCTTCTCTGGAGCAGCAGAAAACAACCTTTCTCCCTCCTCTATGTGACATCCTTTTATATATTTGAACCTGGCTATCATATCACCCCTTAACCTCCTCTTCTCCAGGCTAAACATGCCCAGCTCCCTTAGCCGTTCCTCATAAGGCATCGTTTCCAGGCCTTTGACCATTTTGGTTGCCCTCCTCTGGACACATTCCAGTTTGTCAGTGTCCTTCTTGAACTGTGGTGCCCAGAACTGGACACAGTACTCCAGGTGAGGTCTGACCAGAGCAGAATACAGTGGCACTATTACTTCCCTTGATCTAGATGCTATACTCCTATTGATGCAGCCCAGAATTGCATTGACTTTTTTAGTCACACTGTTGGCTCATGTCTAGTTTGTGGTCAACCAAGACTCCTAGATCCTTTTCACATGTACTGCTCTCAAGCCAGGTGTCACCCATCTTGTATTTGTGCCTCTCATTTTTTTTGCCCAAGTGCAATACTTTACATTTCTCCCTGTTAAAATTCATCTTGTTTGTTTTGGCCCAGTTCTCTAATCTGTCAAGGTCGTTTTGAAGTGTGATCCTGTCCTCTGGGGTGTTAGCCACCCCTCCCAGTTTGGTGTCATCTGCAAATTTGATCAGGATGCCCTTGAGTCCATCATCCAAGTCATTGATAAAGATGTTGAATAAGACAGAACCCTGTGGCACCTCACTAGTCACTCTTCTCCAGGATGAAGAGGAACCATTGATGAGCACCCTTTGGGTTCGGTCAGTCAGCCAGTTACAAATCCACTGAGTGGTAGCATAGTCAAGACCGCATTTTACCAGCTTCTTTACAAGAATATCATGGGGCACCTTGTCAAATGCCTTGCTGAAATCAAGGTAGGCTACATCCACTGTGTTCCCTTCATGTACCAGGGTTGTAATTCTGTCAAAAAACGAGATCAGGTTCGTCTGACATGACTTATTTTTCAGAAATCCATGCTGACTATTGGTGATCACAGCATTCCTTTCTAGGTGCTCACAGACTGTTTGCTTAATGATCTGCTCCAGAATCTTCCCTGGTATTTGCTGGAAAATAAAACCCCAAGGTGGTTGTCGCCAATGGAGGCAAAGGCTGTGAAAAGACTCAATATGGAGTCCAAATGGCCGAAATATTGGGAAATTCTGGAACAAGAAGGGGACAAACTGAAATTGCAGAGTTTTGAGAAATTAAAAGATAAAGTGCGAGACTGGCTTCATTATTACCAAATAATGGAGGCTTACAAGTTGGACAGGAAAATTGGCTTCCAGGTGGAAAAATCAAAATTGAAAACAGAATTGTTAGAACCCAAAATTAAGAATTTGTCAAAAATGTATAACTTGCTGTTGAAATGGAATACGCAGGATGAAACGGTTAAATCAGCCATGATTAAGTGGGCACAAGATATTGGTCATAATATTATGTTTGCTGACTGGGAACAGTTGTGGACCACCGGTATGAAATTTACGGCATGTAATGCCTTAAGAGAGAATATTATGAAAATGATTTATAGGTGGTACATGACCCCAGTCAAGCTTGCAAAAATTTACCACTTGCCTGATAATAAATGTTGGAAATGTAAAGAAAATGAAGGTACATTCTTTCACCTTTGGTGGACGTGCCCAAGGATTAAGGCTTTCTGGGAAATGATATATAATGAAATGAAAAAGGTATTTAAATATACCTTCCTGAAGAAACCAGAGGCCTTTCTCCTGGGCATGGTCGGCCAATTGGTGCCAAAGAAGGATAGAACATTCTTTATGTATGCTACAACAGCAGCAAGAATACTCATCGCAAAGTATTGGAAGACACAAGATCTACCCACCTTGGAAGAATGGCAGATGAAGGTGATAGACTATATGGGACTGGCAGAAATGACTAGCAGAATCCGAGACCAGGGAAGAGAGACGGCGGAAGAAGATTGGAAGAAATTTAAGGACTATCTTGGGAAATATTGCAAGATTAATGAATGTTAGAATGATGATGGTTTAGAAAATTAAGGGGTTTTTCAGCTGTAATGATTAAGTAAAAAGAAAAGAAAGGTTGAAAATTAAATGAAAATTAAGGGAGAGGATTTGCTGAATTAATAATTAGAAATTGGAATACAAAAAGGGGAGGTATGAGGAGGTCGGGGAAGTAAGTTATAAGAAAATAAGGGAATGAAACTTTACTTGTTTTTAAATTGGAATTCTGCCTGGGTCAGAGGAATGTGCCACAGCGTAGGCACCGGCAGATATTCCTTGTCGACCTCCCCGCTGCTACTCCTGGCAGATAAGTAGGCGAGGTCTCGGCGATTCTTCCCAGATGTGTGAGAAGAACACACCGTTCCTTCTCTCTCCCCTTTGGTATCCCCAGGGAGGGGAAAGAAGCAGACAGAAATCTATTTACATCCTTTATTTCTGTCTCTTAAATCAGTACAGAGAAACATGTCTGCACTCAACAGCAGTAAGAATCAAACTCCACCCATGTACTTCCAGTACGGGTCATATGACACACACACTGAGCTAACATCCGGTGCTCAGTACAGAATGGACTGCCCCTTTCTTCCCATGGCAACAGCCACAAACATCCTGTTTGGCTTTGCAGCCACAAGCAGCTGACTGAGCTGCTATAGCCTTTGCTTGCTGCCGCATTGCTGCTTTATGGTAACAGTTTTTAGTTTTGTATTTTGTTTTTTGGTGTTTGTGTTTTGTTTTTATTACTGTTTTTTTGTATAACCTTTGAAATTTCAATAAATATCTTTTTTTTAAAAAAAAAAAACAGAATCTTCCCTGGTATTGATGTCAGACTGACTGGGCGGTAATTATTTGGGTCCTCTCTTTTCCCCTTTTTGAAAATAGGGACAACATTTGCCCTCCTCCAGTCTGCCGGGACTTGGCCTGTTCTCCAGGAATTCTCAAAGATGACTGCCAGTGGTTCTGAGATCACATCTGCCAGTTCTTTTAATACTCTTGGATGCAGTTCATCTGGCCCTGGAGACTTGAATACATCTAGACTAGCCAAGTATTCTTGTACTATCTCCTTAGTTATTCTGGGCTGTGTTTCCTCTGCTGAATCATTTGCTCCAAATTCTTCAGGTCGGGCATTGTTTTCTTTATCGGAGAAGACGAGGCAAAGAAGGCATTGAGGAGTTCAGCCCTTTCTGTGTCCCCTGTTTGCATTTCACCATCTTCTCCTCTGAGTGACCCCACTGTTTCTTTGTTCTTCCTTTTGCTACAACATACCCATAAAAGCCTTTTTTGTTGCTTTTAACCTCTCTAGCAAGCCTGAGTTCATTCTGTGCTTTAGCTTTTCTGACTTTGTGTCTACACGTGCTGGCTATTTGTTTGAATTCCTCTTTGGTGGTTTCCCCCCTTTTCCATTTTTTGTACACATTCTTTTTAAATCTTAACTCAGTTAAAAGTTCTTTAGATAGCCACCCTGGCTTCTTTAGGCACCTTCCATGTTTCCGTCTCATTGGTATTGCCTGAAGTTGTGCTTTTACTATCTCCCTCTTAACAAACTCCCATCCATCATGAACTCCCTTTCCTTTTAGTATTACTGTCCATGGGATCTCACCCAGAACTTCCCTAAGTTTTATGAAGTCAGCTTTCTTAAAGTCAAGAAATTGAGTCCTAGTATGCTTGGCTGCTCCTTTCCGCTGTATAGTAAACTTCAGAAGAGCATGATCACTCGCGCCTAACGATCCTTCCACTTCTACCCCACTAACCAGGTCATCAACATTGGTTAGGACCAGATCTAAAATGGCTGTTCCTCTTCTTGCTTCTCCCACATTCTGGACAATGAAGTTGTCTGCAAGGCCAGTGAGGAATCTGTTTGACCTTATGCTCTTGGCTGAGTTTGACATCCAACAAATATCCGGGTAATTGAAGTCCCCCATAACTACTATCTCCCTTCCTTTTGCATGCTTGGCCATCTGTTCCAGGAAGGCATCATCTATGTCCTCCGTTTGGCTTGGGGATCTATAGTAAACTCCCACAATGAGGTCCCTGTTATTCTTCTCTCCCTTAATTTTGACCCAAATGCTCTCACTTTGGCTTTGAGGTTCTAAATCTTGGATCTCTTCACAGGTATACACTAAGAGAGTCTGTGTACTGGTCCAGTAAACGCTTCCACTGCGCAACCAGCAACAGTTCTCTTTGCAGAGCATTAATTAAGTCCAGTGCAGAGATTCTTGTTGCAGTACAAGCTTCAGAGTCTCAGCAGCAAAGAAATAACGAAGCCTCAAAGCGATCGTGTATTTCTAAGCAATCAGAGCGAACCCTGGGCCTCCTACTTCTTTGAGTCACGTTTCTCCATATATCTGGCTCCTGTGTTGGTGAACTAGCCTCCTTCTCAGGGGAGTCCCCTGTCTCCTCCTTGGTGGAGACGGTGTGCTCTGTTGCTTCCAAGAAGAGCTCCAGCTCTCTAATTCTTTGGAGCGTAGCTACACGTTCCTCCAGTTGCTGGACTTTGTCTTTTAAGAGGGCAATCAACATGCAATTGCTGCAGGTAAAGCTGCCTGCAACCTTTGGCAAGATGGCAAACATTGCGCAGGAACTGCAGGCGACTGCAGCTGTTCCCTCACCCTCCATCTTGAGAACATGTCGTTGGGGGTGACTACAGCGGTCCTCCATCATAAAAAGCGTGAAGACAGGACAAATAAATCCCCCCCAAAAAACCTACGTCTCCCCCAACAAACGTTTGAGACTAACACACAAGAAAACCCTTTTTGTTCCTTCTTCAGCCGCTGCCCTGCAAGCTCTGATAAGCTCCTCCCACTGCTAATCACCTACCTCAACAGAAACCCTGCCCCCTCTGACCTTTGCACAGGGAGAGCAGCTAATCAGCCACAAGAAACACAGACAAGAAAACCCTTTTTGTTCCTTCTTCAGCTGCTGCCCTGCAAGCTCTGAATGAGAGATCATTCACTCTCTTTGTGAATGATCAGTTTTTTCAGATGCCCAAGTAAAACCTGACTTGAGTCGGTCAGCTTAGCACACCGACTAGGCCCCCTAGCAGAGTGATGAAGAGGGAGTAGAAATGGGTGTGTTTGTTTCATTTATGTCCTTACCCCACAATTCTTCCAACAAGCTCAGCTTTCCCTGTTTTATCCTGGCAGCAACCCTGCTAGGTGGGCTAGACTGAGAGGGGGCAACTAGCTCAGGGTGAGCTTTGTGAGCCAGTGGGCATCTGAACCCAACTCTGCTGAGTATGTAAATAGCATGTTAAGCATTTGAGGCAGTGCCCAATTAAACCCTGTGGAGGCCCCTAGGCAATCTGAATCTCAGGGGCTCCCTTGTTCATTTGCTATAGTGGGGTAACATGGAACTAAGAAAGCTTGATTGTAATTTTGTTTCAAGATCAAATTGATACTATTTTGAGCCACCTATTTGGTAATCCTCCATATTGGTAATCCTACTCTGCCTATTTGGTAATCCGGCAGTGGTTTGATGTGCTTCACACACATTATCCTGTTGGAATCCTTGCAAGAAGGCTTTAAGGCAAGTATGACTATTCCATAAGCCAGATGAGCGAGAGCAGGGCTTCCCTAGGGCACCTACTGAGCTGATTTGAATGTGAGGCTAATTCATAGCTCATGCTGCAATCCTTTACTTACAGGATCTAGGAGTAAGTCTCACTAAGCTCCAGGGACTTACTTCTGAGAAGAAATGTATAGGGTTGCACACTGTCTGTCTTTCAGTCACTTTCTATCACATGCTGCACCACCTGTCTGTCATTAGATTAACCTCTCTACCTCTAGGTTAGATCACTGTAATGTGTTGTATGTTGGCCTGCTTTTGAAGACTGCTCAAAAACTGTATCCAGTGCAGAATTCAGTGGACTATCAATTGAGATCTGGTGATCTGAACATACAACTCCATTTGTTGCCCAACTGCACTGGCTGCCAATTTGTTTCTGAGCCCAATTCCTCAATTTAAAGTGCATTTTTTTTTTTTACCTACAAAGCCCCACATGACTCAGGCCCTCATAGCTCAAGGCTTTTAAATAAAACAAATCTACTCCAAGAGGTAAATCATACTGAGTTCAGGGGGCTTACTTGCCAGGGTTGCATGTCTAAGAGTGCAATTCCATGCACTTCTACTCTGAAGTAGAACAGGCCAGTGGAAACTACTCCCAGATAAGTGTGTATGGGTCCTCAGCCTTTGATTTGTCAAATTCAGCAGGATTGTGGCATACACACTATTCCTTGCTAACCAAGTTGGAAACACATCCTTCTGTACCTCAAAGAATCCTGGCCACTGTACTTTGTTAAGGGTTGTTAGGAATTGCAACTTTGGGAGGGGTAAGCTACAGTGCCCAGAATTCTTTGAGGGAAGAAGTGTGCATGCACACGAAAGCTCATACCAAGAACTAACTTAGTTGGTCTTTAAGGTGCTACTGGAAGGAATTTTTTTTTGTTTTGTCTTTGAGGGAAGGAATGTGTTTTGTATGTGCTTTAGAGATCTAGCATGCATGCAAGTCTCCAAGCATGTTGTGAGCTGTACTCCAGGAACATGCCATCTTTCTTAATACTGTACAGTGGTGCCTCGCAAGACGAAATTAATTCGTTCCGCAAGTCTTTTCGTCTTGCGAGTTTTTTGTCTTGCGAAGCACGGTTTCCCATAGGAATGCATTGAAAATCAATCAATGCATTCCTATGGAAACCGCATTCAGACCAGGTCCGGGGACAGTCTGTCCCCTGACCTCTTCTGAAGGCCGGCGGGGGGCGAAAGTCTTTGCTTCCCCCCGCCTGCCTTCCCGGGACAGCGGAGACTTCTCCGCTGTCCCGGGGCGATTTAAAAGCCCCCAGGAAGGCAGGCAGGGGGGACAAAGACTTTTGCCCCCCGCTCTCCCGGGAAGGCAGGCAGGGGGGAGCAAAGACTTTTGCCCCCTGCTGGCCTTCAGAAGAGGGCTGGCGGGGGGCAAAAGTCTTTGTCCCCCCTGCCTGCCTTCCCGGGGGCTTTTAAATCGCCCCGGGACAGCGGAGAATTCCTCCGCTGTCCCGGGGCGATTTTAAAATGCTCCCGGACGGCTTTTGAAGGCAGGCGGGGGGGGGGAGCAAAGACCTTTGCCCCCCGCCCGCCTTCAGAAGAGGTCCAGAGGGCTCTCCAAGCTGCGGATAGCAGCCTGCTGCCCCGCGTGAGGGGCGCTCTGCTTAAGAGCGACCCTCGTGCGGAGCAGCAGGCTGCTATCTGCAGCCTAGGCGGGAACTCTTCTGAAAGCTGGCGGGGGAGAAGGGCTTTTCTTCCCACCGTCAGCCTTCAGAACAGCCTTCTGAATGTTGGCGGTGGGGAGGAAAACCTTCCTCCCACCGCAAATCTTCAAGACAGGTCCGGGAACAGAGGAGAAGCGCTGCGCACCTTCCCCTCTGTTCCCGGACCTGTCCTGAAGGCTTGCGGTGGGAGGAGGGCTTTCCTCCCCACCGCCAACATTCAGAATGCTGTTCTGAATGTTGGCGGTGGGGAGGAAAAACCCTCCTCCCACCGCAAGCCCCGGGAACAGAGGAGAAGCCCTTCGCGCCTTGTCCTCTGTTCCCAGACCTCCCACCGCAAGCCTTAGGACAGGTCCGGGAACAGAGGAGAAGGCGCGCTGCGCTTCCCCGCTGTCCCCGGAGATTTCCCTATGGGCTTTCGTCTTGCGAAGCAAGCCCATAGGGAAATTCGTCTTGCGAAGCCGCTAAAAATCGGAAAACCCTTTCGTCTTGCGGGTTTTTCGTTTAGCGAGGCATTTGTATTGCTGGGCACCACTGTAAGAGTATTAAGCCAGCATTAACCTGCAGCCCTCTGCAAGCCTGTTTGGGAGTAAGCTGCAGTCAGTAAATACACTAAGGCAGAGGTTTTCAACCTTTTTTGGGTCCACGACTCCCTTGACCAACTATATTCTTTCTGTGGCACCCCTGTGGGACTCAGGAGCCCAGTTATGTCACCCCTTGCCTGCAGAGCCGGCAGCCCCTCTCTTCTCCCCTCTCCTTGGGAGTCCTCTGGGCAGCTGCAGCTGCCACCCCTGGTCTCTGAGTTGCCTCCCCCCCCAAAAAAAGGGGTGCCTCTTCACACTGCCCCACAGGGGCCTGGGAAGCACCCCTGGCCAGCCCCAGGCACCATTCCCCTGGGGAGCTTGTAGCCAGGGCTGCTGCAACAAACAGCTGTGCAAGCCTTTGGGAGGCAGAGATGTGAGAGGACATCAGAGGAGGGAGGGAAGGGAAGAGGGACAGCATTCAAGTCACCCCAAGGTGCCATGGCACACTGCTTAGCACACTTAGAAACATCGGTTTTCAATGGAAATTACATAGGCACTTCTCCCTGCCATAGAGGTCAGGGGAACTCAAAACATGCAGCTTAAAGGTGCCCTTTGCTTGCAAGTAACTGGGAAAGCTGCAAGGCAAAAGCAGAGTGAGAAGGAAAGGGAGAAACCTTAGACCGGTTTAAAATGGGAGGAGGCTGCTCAGGGCAACTCAGGAGGGAAATGTGCAATTAAGTGGAAGTCTCTTGGGAAAGAAATTGTGTTGGGGGCAGCAGAGATTGGGGGGAACTCGAATGGCGTGCCAGTTTCAGCCTGAGCAGGGGCAGGTTGGGACGCGGGTGGCGCTGTAGGGACGCGGGTGGCGCTGTGGGTTAAAGCCTCAGCGCCTAGGGCTTGCCGATCGAAAGGTCGGTGGTTCGAATCCCCGCTGCGGGGTGTGCTCCCGTTGCTCGGTCCCAGCGCCTGCCAACCTAGCAGTTCGAAAGCACCTCCGGGTGCAAGTAGATAAATAGGGACCGCTTACTGGCGGGAAGGTAAACGGCGTTTCCGTGTGCAGCTCTGGCTCGCCAGAGCAGCGATGTCACGCTGGCCACGTGACCCGGAAGTGTCTTCGGACAGCGCTGGCCCCTGGCCTCTTGAGTGAGATGGGCGCACAACCCCAGAGTCTGTCAAGACTGGCCCGTACGGGCAGGGGTACCTTTACCTTTTAGGGGCAGGTTGGGACAGCAACCTGCGTGATCCATGGAGGTGGCTCTGCAGGTAAGCAGAGTGGGAGGCGCGTGGCGGGAAAGAAAGAGAAAGGCGGAGATGAAGCGGCTTCATGCTTTTATTGCGTGGCTTCATGTTTGGGGAAAAATAGGAGAGAAAGCGAAATAATATTTGCTACTGGGCTCTTTTTTTAGGGTCCTCCCCAGTACCCAAGTAGAACTTTGCAGAGCTTGCAAAAGTTCAGAGTTCTACTTTCCTTAATTAACTGCTTCGGCCCAAGTTAATTTTTCCTGCAAGGAAATCCCAGATCCTTCACAACGTACAGGTGTGGCCCTCTCCCTTGGCAGTTTGAGTGCAGAAGTAGGTGGTGTGGAAATCCTTCAGGGCACTTAGGTCCTGAACCCATACACAGCTACATTGGAGTTATTCACACTGAACTTGGACTTATTTCAGAGTAAACACCTTTTGCAAAGTAAAACCCTAAGCAGAACCTCAAAACAGCAGTCCTGGAAGTCAGCACCATTTAACTCAATTGGGCTTACTTATGAGTAGACACATATAAGGTTACTTCAAAGTTTTGTTGTTGTTTAGTCGTGTCCGACTCTTCGTGACACCATGGACCACAGCACGCCAGGCACTTCTGTCTTCCACTGCCTCCCGCAGTTTGGTCAGACTCATGTTTGTAGCTTCGAAGACACTATCCAACCATCTTCAAAGTATTTTTTTTTTTGAATATTTTAAAAGTTTTTTTAAAAATATATATATATTTATTAAGATTTTTATACATAAATGCAAAAATAATGAACAATGTAACATATATCATAACATAATTTCTTAACTTCTTTGGACTCCCTCACGTCTCCCGCTCCCACTTGCATCGTTGTCAATTCTTGCCCGCAATTTATCATCTTGTTTACATTCTTGTGTCCCATTCATTTAGAATATAATCTAATAATTCTCCCAAAAGTTTATGATTTTTCCTCAATCTCACTTATCATCCTAATTGGATCTAATTTAGTGGTGCTCAATTATTTATGATCTAGCCTCCATCTTAACATTCAACCAAATTACAGTGCTTTTTAAAATAAATCTTAAATTTCTTCCAATCTTCTTCAACCTTCTCTTCTCCCAGGTCTCGGATTCTGCCGGTCATCTCGGCTAGTTCCATATAGTCTATCAGTTGCATCTGCCACTCTTCCAGTGTGGGTAGATCTTGAGTCTTCCAGTGCTTAGCAATGAGTATCCTTGCTGCCGTTGTTGCATACATAAAGAATGTTCGGTCCTTCTTTAACACCTTCTGGCCGACAATACCCAAAGGAAGGCCTCTGGTTTCTTAGTAAAGGTATACTTAAATACCTTTTTCAGCTCATTATATATCATTTCCCAGAAGGCCTTCACTCTAGGGCAGGTCCACCAGAGGTGAAAGAATGTTCCATCATTTTCTTTACATTTCCAACATTTGTTATCAGACAAATGGTATATTTTGGCAAGTTTAACTGGGGTCATGTACCATCTATATATCATTTTCATTACATTTTCCTTCAAAGCATTACATGCAGTGAAGTTCAGCCCGTTGGTCCACAACCTTTCCCAGTCCTCAAACATGATATTATGCCCAATGTCCTGTGCCCACTTTATCATAGCCGATTTAACCATTTCATCTTGTGTATTCCATTTTAACAGCAAGTTATACATTCTTGAAAGTACCTTAGTCTTAGGTTCTAACAGTTCTGTTTCCAATTTCGATTTCTCCACCTGGAACCCTAACTTTTTGTCATTTTTAAAAACTTCATTAATCTGAGCGTAGTGTAACCAGTCTCGCACTTTATCCTTCATTTTCTCCAAACTCTGCAATTTCCAATTGTCTCCATCTTTTTCTAATATTTCCCAATATTTTGGCCATTTGGCCTCCATATTGGGTCTTTTTCGGGCCTTAGCTTCCAGCGGTGAAAGCCACCTTGGAGTTTTATTTTCCAATAAGTCTTTATATTTTGTCCAGACATTAAACACTGCTTTTCTGACAATATGGTTCTTAAAGGCCTTATTGATCTTAACCTTGTCATACCATAGGTATGCATGCCAACCAAAAGCATTGTTAAAACCTTCCAGATCCAAAACGTCAGTGTCCTCGAGAAGTAGCCAGTCTTTTAGCCAGCAGAAAGCTGCGGCCTCATAGTACAGCTTTAGGTCTGGCAGGGCAAAGCCCCCTCTTTCTTTCGCATCAGTTAATATCTTAAACTTAATTCTGGGCTTTTTGCCCTGCCAGACAAACTTAGAGATGTCTCTCTGCCACTTCCGGAAGCACTCCATCTTGTCCACAATCTGTAGTGTTTGAAACAAAAACAACATTTTTGGCAATACATTCATCTTAATAGCAGCAATTCGGCCTAACAAAGAAAGTTTCAATTTTGTCCAACTGTCTAAGTCTCTCTTAATTTCAGACCAACATTTTTCATAGTTATCCTTAAAAAGACTCAGATTTTTTGCTGTTATGTTTACCCCTAGGTACTTTACTTTTTTAACCACAGTTAGTTCTGTCTCTCTCTGAAACCGTTCTGACTCTGAATCTGTCAATTTTTTCCCCAACACCTTAGTTTTCTGTTTGTTTAATTTGAATCCCGCCACCCGACCAAAGTCTTGAATCAGTTGTAATACTCTTTTCGTACTATATTCTGGCTCCTGCAGGGTCAAAACTAGGTCATCTGCAAAAGCTTTGAGTTTGTATTGTTTCGCTCCGACCTGGATTCCTTCCACCAACCGGTCCCCTCTGATCATATTCAAGAGCACCTCCAGAACCGAAATAAATAACAACCATCTTCAAAGTAAACCCCCTTAAATAAAGTAGGAGTTACTTCTAAATAAACATGCATAGGATCTGCCTGCACACATTTTGTGGGGAGGAATTTGAAGGCTGAATTAAGAACAAAGGACCTCTTGCAACAGAGTGGAGCAATAGCAGAACAAGACTGGGTCCCTCCAGATGAACTTTCTATGGAGCATTCATCCTGATTTGCTTGCATAAAACTTTCGTGGAAGTTAGATTGTAGCTGGTCTTTATTGAACATTGTGACTGTTTCCTTGTGGAATATCATTCCTTCATCCCACTCTTTTCAATGCATTTCCCCATCACTTCCCAAAAAACAAAAGGTCAGATTCTTCTTTAAACTGGGTTTGTTGCACTAAGGTGACAGAAACCTTTCATCTGCTTTAATTGCGCAAACCTAAAATTCCACTACGCAGGCACATGAAGATGGCAGTCTGTGGCACCCTATAATGAATGAAAAATATTGTTGTCCCTCCAAGCCAAGATCATCAGCAGCAGTTGTTGTCTGCAAATCCAAGTCTGCCTGCAGGTTCAATTACTGCTCAGCTATTTGGGGAGAATACTGCCAGCTTGCTTTTCCTTATATATAAGGGAAGCAGGTAGCTTTCAAAAATATGAGAACAGAAAACTTAAGGGAGGGCTTTGGTGTTTCCCAGGGGGCAGTGACTAGGCCTTCACAGAACCTGCCTCCTCTGGCTATGTCTCCGTAAGCACGCAACACTTTGGCTTTGTGTGATAAAAAGATCTCAGTGAGTGTATTTGTGTTTTTGTTAGGGAACTGCTGCTTTGCTCTGTGATGAGGGACAGGCGGAAGGGAGAGAAGGTGGAGCCAAGGAGATGTGCAAAAACAAACCATGTGAGAAGGAATCTTTTTGGTCCTGTGGACCACAGTAATCTGCAGCAGGACATCCAGCGCATCTTGTGCACTAGCATGGAAAAGGCAAAGCGGAGGTGGAACTTCGACTTCTGGCAAGAGGTTCCGACTGAAGGCCTGCTGCAGTGGGAAGAGTTGCAGGGCCACGAGGTCCCCCCCTTTTACCATACTTGTGTGGTAAGAGAGGCTCCCAGACCCTTACAGCCCATGAACCGAGCCGCAGCCAAGGAACCCAAAGCTCGCCACAATGGCAAAGTGATGGAGAAACCCCCAAAGATGGCAGGGAAGAAGAGTCGGCCTGGGAGGAAGCGGAGGCAGACGCCACTGACCGGTAAGCAGCATTTGCACTTTCATTTAATGTTTGTTGCTACCAACCCAGAAAAATCACTATTCACATGTCAGGTATTTGGTAATACAGAAAGTCATGTTGTAGTAGCTGTTCCACTCCCAGTGCTGTTCTGCATTTTAAAATTGAATTTAGACTTCAATAGCAACTTTGTGGCCAAGTTGATATTGATGTTGATTATCCTTATCATCAAAGATGCTAACATGTAGGACATTGTTGTTGTTGTTGTTGTTGTTTAGTCGTTTAGTCATGTCCTACTTTTCATGACCCCCTGGACCAGAGCACGCCAGGCACGCCTGTCTTCCACTGCCTCCCGCAGTTTGGGCAAACTCATGCTGTTAGCTTCGAGAACACTATCCAACCATCTTGTCCTTCCAGTGAGCACTCAGGGCTGATTTCCTTAAGAATGGAGAGGTTTGATCTTCTTGCAGTCCATGGGACTCTCAAGAGTCTCCTCCAGCACCATAATTCAAAAGCATGAATTCTTCGGTGGCCAGCCTTCTTTATGGTCCAGTTCTCACTTCCATACATCACGACTGGGAAAACCATAGCTTTAACTATACGGACCTTTGTTGGCAAGGTGATGTCTCTACTTTTCAAGATGCTGTCTAGGCCTGTCATTGCCCTTGTCCCAAGAAGCAGGCGTCTTTTAATTTCGTGGCTGCTGTCACCATCTGCAGTGATCATGGAGCCCCAAAAAGTAAAATCTCTCACTGCCTCCATTTCTTCCCCTTCTATTTGCCAGGAGGTGATGGGATCAGTGGCCATGATCTTCGTTTTTTTGATGTTGAGCTTCAGACCATATTTTGCGCTCTCCTCTTTCACCCTCATTAAAAGGTTCTTTAATTCCTCCTCACTTTCTGCCATCAACGTTGTGTCATCTGCACATCTGAGTAGGACATAGGCACTATTAACAAATATAGAAATGCCTGACTACTTTCACACCACCATCTGATATAAGTTGATCCAATAATAGATGGATACTTGTTACCTCTGCAGCTGCAAATGAGACTTAAGACAGAAGTAGCCAGCTTGGTCCCCCCCCCCCACCCGCGAAAAAAAAAATTCTGGGCTACAATTCCCACCAGCTGTAGCCAGCAGGGCCAATGGTCAAGGATGATAGAAGTGGTCATTCAAGAGGTATGGAGAGCACCACACTGCCTGCTTCTGGCACCAGGTTGGCTGCTTCTGTCCAGTGAACTACAAACAGCTCAGAAGAAATGTTGCATTTTGTGTTGATAGGGGGAAAGCTCTTAAGATTTACCTTGCCACCTTTTATTAGTTAATAAACTAGGACTGAGCAAGCCACGGCACCAAAAGTCTGAGGAGCAGTGCTTTTAATGGCCACACATGAAATGAAGCCTGGTGCCACTTGCTAGAATAGTAAATATTAAGGTTGGGTGTGCTCACCCTGCACCTAGGCTGCAGCATATGTTAATGAAAGTGGTGTTGCCTGCAAAGCCTTCAGTTCCTGCTGCAATGGTTCCCAGTAGCCTTCTCCGTTGCTGTCTCCCTTTACCACAACAGAGACAAGGGAAGACATCAGAAAGGCTCATGCATTCCTGCGATTTTGGGTAGAGCCCTGATTCCTGGGGGATGACAGATGGTCAGATGAAGGTGGGAGCAGATTCTAAAAGCCTTCCATCCTTAGTAAATGTGTATGCCAACTATGAATGAAACTTCTACTATTTAATTCATCGTATGTTCCCCCTCCTGCTGTCATAGGCATTTCTATGGCCTTACATCTGATAGCCTATGTGAGATCCTAGCTAGCTTGTCCTCCCTCCCTCCCTCCCTCCCTCCCTCCCAGAGGTCTTCTTCCCATGGAAGGTTGTGATAACTGTGGACTTTGTTTTCCATCACCCGTGCTCCTTATGCTCATCATCAGTACGTGGCAACCTAATGTACACATTATTCCCCATCACAAATTGGTACTGGAGCAACTTAACAAATTTGGCTCTGCAAATCCTACAGAATTCCAGGGACCTTGCCAAGAATATCTTTCTTTGGACCAAATGCAATGCTTCAGCTGTTGGCAGAATGCTGGTTGCATTGGTTGCTGGTTGGGTTGCATGGGATATTGTTGTTTTTGTTTTTCCCCCAATAATATTTATTCAAATTTTTAAAGGTTACAAAAAAAAATCGCAAAAGCAAACAAACCGATACATAAATGCAGATCACATCCAGGAAAAAAAAATAGAAGAGCAAAAACAGATAAGAAAAAAGAAAAAGAAAAAACAAACAAAAAAATTAGAAATACATTAAAAAATAGATACAATCAAAAAGAAAAAAGAATCAATCGAACCTTTGCATATTTTTGTTTCTTTAGCTTATTACCTTGACTTCCTCACACCTCCCCTCTTTGTATTCTAGTTCAGGTATGTATTTCAGCAAATCCTTCATCTTTGTTTTCATCCTAATAGTTAATCTTTATATACTGTAATTTTTCATTCTCTCTTTCACCAATTATCCATCCATTTTTACTTTATTTAATCTTATTTCTCATTAAAACTAATATATTTGTACTTATTCTCTTAAGACGTTTCCCCTAGGGTTATAAAAATTTCATTCCATGATTTTTCCATTTTTCATTACAAAAAAAGAAAAAGAAATCTCAGTATATACATTTTAAATCCCCAATTTTCTTCCACTGTCCCCCCTCCCCGGTCTCGGCCCCAACCAGCAGTTCCATCAACCTCCAACAGTCCATCAACCTGGAGATCTTAAATCCGAGGCTCTTAACTCTTCTTCCTGTCCCGTCTGTCGATCTTCTTGATAATCTTTGATATTAAAAAACAGTTCTCTGGGGGGCTCCAACCCAACGATGGTCAAATTCCTTCTTAGCAGGTCTGCCAGATTTCCATAATTAAAGGTAGGGCCCCTAAAATATTCCAAGCCTTGCTTCACACTTCTTTCCAGTCCAAAGGCCCCAAGTACTCCAATCTCCTCCTGGTTCAAATTCATATCCCCAAAGTCATTTGATCCCCACATAAGGTGATCTCTCGACCTTTCATTTTCCAGATCAAGCCAGGCTCCCATCTCCAAAACCTGGCTTCTCTTAATTATATTCATATAAGGCCTCAACTTATAATCCTCCATTTGCCTCTGTAGGGTTAAGGCTCCCCCTTGCTTCACTTTCACAACAACTCCTTCTCTGGTTCTTCAATATGTTCCATTGAAAAGGATTCCTGTGCCGGATTCTTGTCAACTTCTTTACTGATCCCCACTTTTGTTCCCAAAATATCAATGCTGGTAGCCATGACATTTATCTGTTCATGCAGCTTTCCCAGCAAATAAAATGTCCTATTCAATACAGAGGCTACTTCCTTCTCAACAGACATCCTTGAAGTGTTCAAGGTCAAAGCTGGTTTCTCAGAGCCTTTATTTTAGAAACCAGTTTCCCAGCTGCATTCTTGTAACAATGTCCCAAAACTCCCTCTAGAGGGAAACAGTCTCCATTTATCAATCCTTCCAGCACAGTCCCCAAAGTCCCAAAAGTAAGTTAGTAACAATTCCAGTTACCTTCCTTCTTCTTAAGCGCAGAAGCAAACAATGGAAACAAAGTCTATCTTTTGTATCTTGACAGCTAGCTGTCAAATTTATCTATTAACCGTCGATGGGTTCCTCGCGGACCACTCCCAGGTTTAGAGACGTGGCGCTTCAATTCCTAAATTTTCACCATTTCCTGCAGGGTTCCCCTGCTTCCAAAAAAGGTATTAGTAATATTTCAATCAGTGGAGTTTTGATCCTTTATGTTGGATTTTCCAAGACCTTAGTTAATAAATTCTTTGCTTCAGTCTATTTACAAAAAGGGAAGGTGGACTTCCTGTTTAGACCTTCCCCGTTTAATGCCAAATTAAATTATTTTAAAAGTCCAATTTCCCGTTCTACTCACGGGTTGTTGTTTAAGATCCAATTGTCCACAAGAAAAAGTCAGCGCTCTCCGGCAATGGCTGTGTGGCTTCACTCCTTAAAAATATCGGTCGATTCAAAACACCACACCGCTCGCCTCACGTCGCTTCGGATCCCCAAAAAAGGGGTTTCCCTGCGGGTGGGGGGCGCTCCTGGTGTCAGCCGAATCCCATGTTCTCAGGCCTCCCTCGCCTGGGATTTTTAAGGGGTCTCCGCCTTCGCCGCGGCGGCAAGACCCGAATTTCACAGAGCAGGTTCCTCTGAGTCAGAGGAATTCCGCCATTGCCGATCTCACTAACCCGGAAGTCAGGTTGCATGGGATATTGTTGGTTAAGCGATCATGGGAACTGCTTCTTCACCTAATTTCATTTGGCACTAGTTTGCTACTTTGATAATTTGCCATTGGCCCCTGGCTGGGTAGATACTTTTATTTTTCTTTGTAATTCATAGTAATTCTGAATGGCAACAGTCTCTGTCTGTAGAGGTAGTGATAGTGTCAAGTGCATTCACTGCTATTTATTAATTGCCAATGACCACTGGCGGAGGAAGAGGAGTGCGGGGGGAGCGCGCCGCCCTCGGCAGCGTGATCCCGGCAGGGTGCCATTGCGGCTGCTCCCCCGCCCGCACTGGGCACCATGCTCCCGCCTGCTCTCCGCCCCCGGTGCTGGAGCATGAAGCTCCGCCACTGCCAATGACATACCTACTGTTTGACATTTGAAGAAGGAATTTAAATCCCAAAACTTTGCAGCATTTTATTTTAAGCTATTGTGCAGTGAAGCCTCATTCATATGAGACACTGTTCACTTGAGACTTAGTACACCAAGAGATCTAAATGTGCATGTTACTAGACTGACCCCATTTGAGTTGCTGTTTCTAAGTCTTTATATAGCAACTTTGGTGTACATGGACTGTTGTTACATATGCAGGGGAAATGCTTACAATCCAAATTTCAACACTGTGGGAGACGGGAAAGGGAGAAAACAGTTTCTGCTATATGGGAATAATAATCTGCTCTTACATGATAGGACTCCTGCCTTACAAGTATTACTGAAGTTGTTGTTTTTTAATGTATTTTTATTGAACAATTTTAACAAACAAATTATCAATCAATATAACCAATTACATTCCCCCCTTTTATTCCCTCCCATTCCTTCCTCTCCCACCCTCCAGAGACTTCCCTCAGCTCCCCTCTCTGATTTGTTTGCACATATTATTCTCTGCATGTTAAAAGGTTATACATATTACCTTATCTATCCTATGTTCTACTAATAAATTTGTAGATGTTTATTCAAAACCTGCCAAGGAATCCAAGTCCTTTTGTCATCTTTTTAAATAGTTTGTAAAAAGTTCCCATTCTTCCTTGAAGTCACGGTTTTCCTTCTCTCGTAGTTTATATGTTAACTTTACCATTTCCACATAGCTCATCAGTCTTTCTTGCCATTGTTCTTTCGTTGAGAGTTCCTCATTTTTCCATTCTTGTGCTAAGAAGACTCTTGCCGCTGTTGTAGCATACATGAATAAATTCTTTGTTTTTCTTGGCAAGTCTTGTCCTAAAATCCCTAATAAAAATGCTTCTGGTTTTTTTACAAATGTTATTTTGAACATTTTTTTCAGTTCATTATATATCATCTCCCAAAAATTTTAACTTCTCTACATTCCCACCACAGATGATACAAAGTACCTTCTTTTTCCTTACATTTCCAACAGGTGTTTGACCCAGTTTTATACATTTTTGCCATTTTTACTGGTGTGATATACCATCTATACATCATTTTCATATAGTTTTCCTTCAAAGGAGAACAGTCTGTGAATTTCAAATCTACTTTCCACAATTTTTCCCAGTCCTCAAATTTATATTATGTCCTGTATCATGCGCCCGTTTAATCGTAACCGATTTGACCTCCTCACCTTTCGTTTCCATTCTAGCAGAATACTATATGCTTTCTTCAATAACTTCGTGTCTTCTTCTATAGCCTCCTTTTGGAATCTAGAGATTGTATAACTAAACCCTTTTTTGTTATACCTCGGGATAAATGCGCTTCAGGTTGAGCGCTTTCAGGTTGTGCTCCGCGGTGACCCGGAAGTAACGGAGCGCATTACTTCCAGGTTTCACCACTCACGCATGCACAGATGGTCAAAATGGTGTCACACGCATGCGCGGAAGCAGCAAAACGCGACCCACAGACGCACTGTCGCATCTTACATTCTGTTTGGGATGCGAATGGGGCTCTGGAACAGATCCCGTTCGCATCCCGAGGTACCACTATACAACTCATTTACTTGTCTGTAATGCAACCAACTCTGAAAATGGTCTTTAATTTCATCATAATCTTTTAGTTTCCATTTTCCTTCTTGATCTCTCAATAGGTCTCTGTATGTAGGACATTTTCCTTTTTTACCAAGCGGTTTGAGTAACGAAGCTTCAGTTGGTGATAGCCACCAAGGTGTTTTTTGTTCTATTAAATCTTTATATCTCTCCCATACTCTCATTAATGATTTCTTAATTAAATGATTGTAAAATACTTTATGTACTTTCCCTTTTCCATACCATAAATATCCATGCCATCCATATCTGTTATCATGACCTTCTAAATCTAATGCTTCTTCCTTTTCCAGTTTTATCCAGTCCCTAATCCAAACCAAGCATGCAGCCTCATAGTACTGTTTAAGGTCTGGGAGGGCGAAGCCTCCTCTTTCTCTTGTGTCTGTAAGTATCTTATGTTTAATCCTTGGCTTCCCCCCCCCCAACAAACTTAGAAATATCCTTTTGTCATCTTTTGAGGCAGTCATCCTTAACCATTAGTGGGACTGACTGAAAAAGGAAGAGCATCTTCGGCAACACATTCATATTAATCGCAGCAATTCTTCCTAGTAGGGAGAGATTCATTCTGCTCCAAATTTCTAAATTCCTTTTTATCTCACACCATACTTTTTTGTAGTTATATTTATACACATTTATATCCCTTATTGTTAACTATATCTCTAGATATTTTACTTTTTATAGATTTACTTTTTATAAATCTTTTTTCTCTTCTTCTTTTAGATTTTTAACTAATAATTTAGTTTTATTTCTATTTAATTTAAATCCTGCCACTTCCCCAAATTCTTGAATTTTTTCTATTACCTTAGGGAGATAATTTTTTGGATCCTCTACCGTAATTACTAAATCATCAGCAAAGGCTTTCAATTTAAATTCATTTTTTCCCTTTTTTATCCCTGTAATTTCTTTATCTGCTCTTATATTTCTTGCAAGTACTTCCAGGACCAAGATGAACAGCAACCGTGATAACGGGCATCCTTGCCTAGTTCCTTTTTGTATTTTACATTAATTCATTATCACCTGATTTATAATTAATTTTGCATTTTGTTCTGAATATATTGCTGAATATATTCCTTTTAAAAAATTATATCCACAATTAATTTCTTCCAGCAATTTGTATTCTATCACGTTCAGAATATTTCTTGTATTCTCTTTCATTTCTCTACCTGGAAGGAATCCTGCCTGATCTTGATATATATATTCACCTAATATTTTTTTCATTCTACTGTCTAAAATATTTGCAAATAATTTATCATCATTGTTTAATAATGAAATAGGCCTGTGATTTTTTATTTGCATTAAATCCGAATCTTGTTTTGGAATCACTGTTATATAAGCTTCCTTCCATGTTCTTGGAATTTCACCTGTCTTTAAAATCTCATTCATCACATCTTTCAAAGGGTTCCCTTTTCAAAGGGTTCACTTAGCTTTTTATAATATTTTGCCGTTAATCCATCTGGTCCTGGAGACTTGCCACTTTTTGTCCAGTTTATTGCCTCTAATACTTCTGTAGCTGTTATATGGGTATTTAATATCACTAACTGTTCCTCTTTTATTTTTGGCAGATTACTATTTTTCATATATTCCTCTATTTTAAACAAAAATTCCTTTCCTTTCTTATACAATTCTGAAAAGAATTTCACAAATGCTTCTCTTATTTCCCTTGTCTTATCTGTAATTTTTCCATTTATATTGATTTTATTTATAAAATTTCTTTGTTCGCTTTTTTCAGTTGCCACGCTAGCAGTTTTCCTGACTTATTGGCATGTTCAAAATATTTCTGCTTCATTCTTTTTATTTGCCAACTAATTTCTTCATTAACTATCATGGAATATTGGGTTTGTAATATCCTAATTGCCTACTTTACTGACTCTTTATTAGCTTTTTTTGCAATTCCTTCTCCTTTTTCATAATTGCATCTAAAATTTCTTTTTTATTTCAATTTCCTTTTAATTGAATTTTGTTGTATAAACAGTCCCCTCAACACCACTTTACTAGCATCCCAGACCATTTGAAATTTAGTCTGACCCTGGAGATTTATTTCAAATTAATTCCCCAAGGTCTTCTTTGCTTTTTCCATAAAATTTTGGTCTTCTAATTAATCTTCATTCAATCTCCATCTAAATGTAGTTTGACTTTCCTTTTGGATTTCCATTATCTTGGAATTATGATCTGACAATGTTCTGGGATTAATTTTTTTTTTTTTTTTTTTTTTACTTTGGGTTCCAACTCTTCGGAAATCCATAAAGCGTCTATCCTTGAACTGCTACCATGGACATAAGAATGAAAAATGAACTGTTTGTTGAATAAATGTTTTACTCTCCAGATATCTATCAAACTTAAAGTTTGAACCAAATCAAAAAAGGTCTTTGGTAATCTGCCTTCTTTTGTATCTTTCTTCCTAGCTGATCTATCCTCTTTCTAATGATGGAACTCCGTTTAAATCTTCTATTAAGATGATTTTTTGATCTGCATATTCAAGTAATTCTGTTTCCATTTTTTTTTTTTTGAAAAAAAAAAACCTGCTTTTTTCTCATTTGGGGTGTATACTCCAACCAAAATTATGTTCTCTCGAATTTTTATTAGTACTATTAAAATTCTGCCTTTCTCATCTTTTTGGATCAATTTGGGCTCTAGTGCAGGATTAATATAAAAGACAACTCCTCTCTTTTTGACATTGTCTGCTGAGATGAAATCCATTCCTAATCTTTTGTTAATTAAAATTCTTTTATTTTATTTTTGAAATATGTGTTTCCTGAAGACAAATAATATCCAATTTTTATTTTACAATTACATGTTGAATTCTGTTACGTTTAGTTTTTGTCATTCAAACCGTTAACATTCCAACTTAATATTTTAAGATTGGCCATTTTCAGAGTCACTTAAAATATCCATTTTTCCACCTACTGCACCCTCCAAAGACAGCTGCTCCAAGGCAGCTCTTTGTTCTGCTAGTGGGTCTGTTTTTATGTCATGTCTGGTATCTAGGTCTCTTCTGTGTTTTTCAAAGAATTCTCTGGCCTGATTTTCTGTTATCAGCCTATATCTCTTTTTCATAAATGTAAATGAGAATCCCCTCTGGGTATTCCCATTTATATTTTATGTCTGCTCTTCTCAGAGCTGTTGTCAGAAATCTATATCTCTGTCTTCTAATTCTGAGTTTAAAAGGGATTTCCCTAAAAATGTCTACTTTCTGTCCAGCAGCCATGAGATTGTCCTCAAAGTTTTTTTGAAGGTTTGCATCCCTTGCTCTTTTTGTAACAAATGTTAGTAGGACATCTCCTGGCTGCTTTCTCTGTCTAGTTTCCCTCGTGTGGACTCTGAAACAACTCTCAGTCATTTCCATCACCCATTCTTGACTCCCTCATCCATTCTGAAATTATTTTTGCAACATATGTTTCTAGATTCTGTTCTCCCTCTGAAGTTGGTAATCCTCTTTTAGCTGCAAAAGAAGGATTTAGTCTTCTAAATCATTTTGTCTTTCTTGAAGGCCTCCCACACTCCCCATAACAACTTCCTCTTTCAGATGGCCCTTGACAACCATATGTCAGGCGTACTCTGATGGTGTTTCCTGCTTGGCAGGGGGTTGGACTCGATGGCCCTTGTGGTCTCTTCCAACTCTATGATTCTATGGCCCAGTTCCTCAGTGTTTTTTTTCCAACTTGTCAACCTTAATTTCTAAATTGTTAACCTTCTCTCCCATCTTCCCAAACTGTTCCATCAATAAGTTAGTAGATTTTTCCAAGTCTGAGTGCACTTGTTGCGCCAAACTCTTCATTTCCTGGGCCATCTCCTTCCTAAAATCAATAAATTGCTTCATAAGAAAGTCAGTGTAATCTGCCTTCCCTGTTTTTTCTGTTGTTGTCTCTTCCTGTACACTTGCGTGTCACTTCTCAATGGAGGCCTTCCTAGTGACAGCTCCCATATCCTGCTTCCCTTTTTCCATGTCTGTACTAGAGGTTGGAATCTTTGTTCTATTCAAGGTCACACCTGCATTTCTTAGTTCTGCCCAGAAGTGGAAACATTTTCCCACTCCCGAGCTCAACCATAAAATCTTCCCTTTGCACTTTTGGACCCTTTTCCCGCCCTTGCAAATCCTTACAATGAATAGAAAATAAAAAAGAAGGGGAAAGTAAAAATGAACAAGGCAAAAGTAAAAATATGACTCTGTTGCCATACCTCTTTCACCCAAAGGTTAGTCAATTAACTTCACCAAATCTTACTCATTCAAAATAGCAAGCCATATATCAAACAGGACAGTTCCCACATGAAATAAGACTGAAAAATAAGCAAAACCAACACAAACAATCAATGCAGAATTGTATACTTCTCTTCAATAACTCCTTTCCTTTCGAGAAGGTGGCGGTGAATGGGAAGTAGTCCAACTTTATGACTGTAATCCAATATAGTCCACTTCTTTAACTTTATAATTCAGTATATTATAATACAGATCTTCAAGTTTTAAGCTTTAAAAGATATGCATCCAAAAATATCAGAAGGTGTTAAAAAGTTACTTATTGGCAGGTAGTGTTGCAATAAATTTCCCTGGTCTTCAGTAAGCACTTATATCCAATCCAATTCCAGGTTCTCTATTCTTCCTGGGGAATTCCTCCCCCAATATAAGTAGAGAGTTCTCCTGCTTAGCTTCGGTTTTGTGCCTCCAAGTTCAGGAGTTTAAAGTTTTAAGGCCTGTATTTCCAAAGCTTTTCTACTCTGCCAAAGTATCAATCTGTCAAATTATATCTCTGTCAGACTGTCAACTTGTATCTTAAAGTTACCCAAAGAACAACTTGAGACAACTATAGCCAATATGTATCCAAAAGAAAAAGAGTCTCTTAAAACTGAAAGTTGCTAAAAAGTCTCCATTGGCTGCAGTTACTATGCTCTGCTCCCATTCACAAAAAGTCCCCTTTCAGAGCCTGTCCACCTAAATCGGAAGCTGACTTCCTTTTTGGCTTCCATTTTACCAAATCAATTAATTTACACCTAATTTCTTCTTTTTGAAGCTTTATTTGGTTTTTAACCTCTAATTGGAAAATCCACTGCTTATGATGACAGCATGTGGCTTCGGCTGTAGGGTGCAATGGAGCCGTGAGCTGACTCAAGCCTCTTCCCTTCCCCCCTCGCAGAAACAGCGATGGGGAGGTCTGGGTTGTGACGAGTTCTCCGACGCTCTGCTGGACCCCTGGAGTCCCCACTTATCTGTGGGGGTTTTTCGGGGGGGGGGGTGCCTAAGGATTACTGAAGTATTGAATGTGAACTTCTTAGAACTTAGCATAAGAAATATAAAATGCTAAGCAGCAGTAGTAGCAGAGAAATGTTACTTCTGTGTAAATAAGCAGTTGTATACTTCTCTAGATTTAGGTTCCAGCAGAAATGTTATTGTGTGCATTTTCTGCCTTCATCTGTTTCATATTATGTAAAGTATTCATATTTTGTTCAACTCTAAACAAAAGGGTTCCTAGAGCCATTCTAGAGCCAAAGACCATTCATAAGGCAGCCTCTGTCCTTGGACTTAACAATCTAAAAGACGTGACACAAAAGGATTGGGCGTAAAGAGTGAGACCGTAACACACACACTCACTGCAGGAGCTGTTACTTAAAAAGCTCTCCTGGTGGAATAGAAGCAGTGGCAGGACACGCGGAGCCAAGTGTTGCAAGGCTTTCAGCTGAGCTTTGCTTCTCTCCCTTGATTTGCAGCCTGCTGGAATGGCCTAGTATCCTAGAAATACCCAGCTTTGTACAGAAAATGTTAAAGGTTTGTTCCTTCTTGGACTTGAAAGGTTTGAACCTTTCAGACTTCATTACTGAGAGCCATTCTGTGCATTACACTCAGAGTGAGATGGCAAACCAAGCTGAGAGGATTCTGGACTGCAGCACTTCAGCCTGTAGGAGGACTTCCTGCACTTTGTGGTGCATTTCCCCAAGGAAAACCTTCTGCATGTGGTTAAGCTACATCAGGAAATAGATGATACAGGTAAATCTTATATGTGATATGTTGGCTTTCTATATGCAGGTAGTTTTCCTTTTGCTTTTCTTGGCAGGGCTGGCAGCAGATAAAACAGGATGAGTCCATCTGAAGTGGTGCTGTTCTGAATTCTACTGCTTGACTGTCTAATGTGGCCGTTGGAGCTGAGAGCAGCCGCCCTGTCTCCCTTGCTGCATGCATAGTTTCTCGTTTCTAATTCTAATTCACCTGTTTGTTTGGTTTTGCCACAGATTATTACCAAGCAAAGAAGCAGATCAGAACAGATATGCAAACTCCTGTAAAGAAACCGGCCTTCTAGAATGGAACTTTGTCACTGGTTTGCTGCTTTTGTTGGCTGGTTGATTTTTTAAAGGAGCTTCCAAAATTATACAGTGGTGCCCCGCAAGACGAACGCCTCGCAAGACGAAAAACCCGCTAGACGAAAGGGTTTTCCGTTTTGGAGGCGCTTCGCAAAACAAATCTCCGGGGACCTCTTTTAAATGCTAGCAGTGGGGAGCAAAGCCTTTCCCCCCCCTCCGGCCTTCAGAAGAGGTCCAGGCGCTGCGTTTCTCCGCTGTCCTGGACGGCTTTTGATGGCAGGCGGGGGGGGAGCAAAGACTTTTGCCCCCCGCCAGCCTTCAGAAGAGGTCCTGGACCTCTTCTGAAGGCTGGCGGGAGGCAAAAGTCTTTGCTCCCCCCTGCCTGCCTTCCCGGGAGAGCGGAGAAACGCAGCGCTGCGTTTCTCCGCTCTCCCGGGAAGGCAGGCGGGGGGGAAGCAAAGACTTTCGCCCCCCGCTGGCCTTCAGAAGAGGTCGGGGGACAGACTGTCCCCGGACCTGGTCTGAAGGCGGTTTCCATAGGAACGCATTAATTGATTTTTAATGCATTCCTATGGGAAACCGTGCTTCACAAGACGAAAAACTCGCAAGACGAAAAGACTTGCGGAACGAATTAATTTTGTCTTGCGAGGCACCACTGTACAACATCTTGAAATGGTGCATTTAAATAATGAACACTTGGGCACTTCACACAGAGGCACAGATTTTTGAAATAAAAAATGTGAACTTTCAGAACATCAGAATGCAGTTAGGCCGATTACGTTGTATACCCTCTTCCTGCATACTGCTTTAAAAAATAAGAGGAAGAGGAGGAAGCAGATAACCAAGCAAGAAACAGACTAATTGTAGCAGTAGTAGCACCTCAAAGGATGTTGCTTATCAGGAATTGGTCAGCATAAGAGTAAATATAAAAAATACTATGTATGAACAATTTGTGAGTGCCATTATATGGTCTTGCATACTATGTGTTGTCGGTTTTTTACTTATTTAATTACTATATAGACTTGCATGTCAGTGTGATCATCAATATTTTTCCAGCTAACTGAATCCCCCCCCCCAGCTTTTTAACATTTTAAGTAAGCATAACAAATCCTTAATTTGGCTTGTATAAATGTTTGCCACTGCTTTGCACATAAAAGTTATTTATGCAGATATACACAGATCTCCTGCCAGCAGTTGTCCTTGGTATCTGTGTCCAAACAGAGTCCATTGATATTGAAATCCTGGAATAGCAGTTCCAGCTGAACTATACAGTCAGCAGAATCATGTGGTTCATCTCTTGCTGGACACCCACTGCTACAGATTGCATGCCATATGTACAACTCACTGCTTAGAGAAAATTAGCATGCCAGGGAGAAGGGTTCTAACTTAACATTCTTTTTGCCATGCTACATTTTCTACATCTTACATTAGAACATTCCTACATGATATTTTACCTGTAGGCTGCCATTGGACTGTGTGATTAGTTGAACGTGTAGTTCTGCTTTAGGTTTACAGTACTGACCTTACCCATGTCCAGCCTTCATCTTATTCACTCCTTCTAGAGGCTCAACAGAAAAAGATTTTTTTGTCTCCAAGTATGTTATGCTAATGTGTCTTAATTCTCTAGGGATACTAGGCTTCCCACTGGTGTGCACTTGAAGAGGATTCCTGTGCATTTAATAGATGTTTACTGGTTTGCTAAACATACTTTCCCCATGACTGTATTGAGAGTTGCTGTACCTCCATACACCTCTCTCCTGTGCAGCTATAAAAGGCACATGTAGGATAGGATAGATGGAGCACATTAGGAGCAGTTGAGTTTCATAGTCTTATTTAGTTACCTGTCTTATAGCCCAGAATTTCTTCTCATTTCAAAATGATTCGGGCACTGTTTGTTTTAATTAATTGTCCTCTTATATTTTCTTACTTCGCAGCTTCCATTGCATCCGCTAGCTCTCGCCCAGCACAACTTTTTAGAATAATTAGGTCGATAAGGTCCTTAGGAGGACAACCAAATTTAAGCACAAATTTGACCCACAGCTGTGAGGCATTTGGGAGCTTTTTGCAGAGAAAGTCCTGTTGCTGCACCATGACCTCCTTGCCAATTTAGATACAGTGACTGAACTAGAGGCCCCTCAACTGTCTTTGGGTCCAGTGTTGAACCATTTCGATCGGATACTCCCTGCTGATGTGGATAGATTCCTCCAAGCTGGTAGGCCCACCATCTGCCTCCTCAATCCGTGCCCGTCTTGGCTGATTAGGGCATGTCCATATTTCACACGGACCCCCCTGGTTGAAATTATCATTTGTCCCTTGGCAGGGGGACATTCCCAGGGGAACTGAAGGAAGCAGTGGTGTGTCCGCTCTTAAAGAAAACTTCACTAGATTCTTTGTTGTTGTTTAGTCCTTTAGTTGTGTCCGACTCTTCGTGACCCCCTGGACCAGAGCACAAGATGCTCCTGAACTAGGTGTGTTTATGTAACTTTGTGTGGTGGTATGTGCATCGTTTGTCCTAACACTCTTTGGATTATTATTCAAAAATAAATAAAAGTTGTAACTATTTGTGCTGAATCAACTAGCATTCATGAAAAAGATGTCCTGGGAATGGGTGAGACGTACATAAAGTATTGTGCCACTCTCCTGTTCTGCCTTTCTCAGGAAAGAAAGATGGCAATTCAAACCTAGCAGGTGTGACGTACAACTTTGAACAGCTGTAGTAACTGCGCTGTATAGTTGCAGAACTCTCCAAAGTTTGGTTTGAAATCTACCCTTGAAGAGTTTGTAGTCTAATGCAGAAGAGACTGCCATTCATTATATTATACTGAATTAATTCTGTATCATTAATAAAAACCCTGATCCTAACTACATTTACCTGGAAGTAAGTCCCCTTGTGAGACTTATTGCCAAGTAGGCATGTGCCCAAGTATGCACACTTACTGAGGAGTAAGCCCATGAACTCAATGGGACTTGCCAACCAATATCATAATAATAATAATAATAATAATAATAATAATAATAATAATAATAATGATGATGATGATGATGTATTTATACCCTGCCCATCTGGCTGATTCATCCAGTATTGAAAGCTTCCCTAAACAGGGCTGCCTTCAGATGCCTTCTAAAAGTCCGATAGTTGTTTTTTTCCTTGACATCTGATAGGAGGGCATTCCACGGGGCAGGTGCCACTACCAAGAAGGCCCTCTGCCTGGTTCCCTGTAACTTGGCTTCTCGCAGTGAGGGAACTGCCAGAAGGCCCTCGGCGCTGGACCTCAGTGTCTGGGCAGAACGATGTGGGTGGAGACGCTCCTTCAGGTATACTGCCAAACTAAATATTATTAAGGGAAAATAATTTTGAAATACTTATTTTTTTTCTGTCCAATAGTAAGGGTTTGGGGAAGAGACTCCACAAGGTACATTAGAAAAATATCTGCTCATGGTGGTGGGTGAGGTTTGCGGCCCAGCACGCAGCCCCGTCGTCCTCCTGCAGCCCCGTCACTCCACTGGCTGTTGCTCCACCCCTTGGTTTCCATGAAGCTTTCCAGGTTACCGCCAAACCCTTTTCAAATTGACCTATCCACGGCTGCCTGGGGGGCCGGACAAGAAGAGTGGACCATGACTGAGCAGGCTTCACTCCAGTTGGCTCCAAACGTCCGCTCCAAAAGCCAGCAGCGCAGTCAGCCCCAGAGCGTCACCCCAGCTAGCCCTCCCTCTAATTGTATCTTATCTTTCAGGCTGACCTTCTTCCATTCCAGGTCCATGGGCATTGCTACGGTGGGACGATGGTTGCTGTTTTTCAGAGCAAGGAAGGAATTTCCCCTGTTCTGCAGGTTTTGCTTTCCCCATAGCAATTGTCACAACTTTGGTGGCAGTGATATCAGGGTTCTCTGTTAGAGGGGTCTTGAGGGGAATGTCTCTGACCACAAGTGCACAGCAATGCAGGAGGGGGCCAGCTGTTTAAACACATGTTTTGCAGTGTCCCCATATTCCCTATTGACCCTGTCTTGCCTCTGACCCCCAGCTGGGGGCTGAGAGAGATATACGCCCAATGCCTAAGCAAAGGTTTCCTACATCTGAAATTTAATAAAGTTGTGGCCATTTTAATCCCAAATATGCTGTCATGTGTTTTCCTCGACCTGAGGTCTGGCTCGCGGAGGGGGTGGTCTGCGACTGGGTGTGCAAAGAAAGTTGCATCAAGACATTTGGGTGTCACTTGATTCTTGTTTGCAGGTTTCTCTGAAAAGGTCAAGAATGGTGTCATCAGTATTAGCTTATGTGCTCTGTGTAGAGAACATGTATTATGGCAGCAATTAATGGGGAAACCATACCCAGCCAGATGGGCGGGGTATAAATAATAAATTATTATATTATTATTATCTCTGTTATCCAAAACAAGGTCCTTGTTTTTGCTGCTGCTGCTGCTGCTGCTGCTTTTAACCACATTGGCCTTTAAAATGTGGACAATTAACTGTATTTAACAACTGATGTGGAAAATCAAAAGTGTATCTTTTAAAATAGACATTCTAGAATATTACAAATGCACGAGTAGAGTATAGGAATAAATTCATTTAGAAGGATTGCCCTATTTGCACTATATTCCTGGCAAATGTATTTCCTCAGCGATAAACCCTATTGAGTTTGTTGGAGTTACTCCCTCTAGTAAGTGTGATTGGAATTGCAGCATCTGAAAGTTTCAGAAACCTGATCCAGATATTAAAAGTTGCTTTCTTCTTTATCCTTAAATTCAAAGATAGTGACTCTTTTCTTTGTGAAGGGTGCAAAGTGTATGTAACATTTGCTATGAATGATACATTATATAAAGTGTTTGTATATATAGTAGATAGATTTTAGGTGCAACACTGTGCATGTTTTTTCATAATATTTAGAAATGATGAATCTACTGATAGTCTGTCTTGCTTTAGCAGAGTTTACAGCAAACCACAATTCAGATTAGAACAGTGTTTCTCAAACTTGAGTTACAGCAGGAGTGGTTGGACTGCAGCTCCCATCATCCCTAGCTAGCAGAACCAGTAATCAGGGATGATGGGAGTTGCAGTCCAACAGCTGGGGACCCAAGTTTGAGAAAAACTGGATTAGAACTAAATTCAGAAATCTTGTCTGAAATTGTCCATAAATTGGGTTACAGTTTGTCATAGTTCCATTAACAGCCAGCTTACTGAATCATAGAATCATAGAGTTGGAAGAGACCACAAGGGCCATCGAGTCCAACCCCCTGCCAAGCAGGAAACACCATCAGAGCACTCCTGACATATGGTTGTCAAGCCTCTGCTTAAAAACCTCCAAAGAAGGAGACTCCACCACACTCCTTGGCAGCAAATTCCACTGTCGAACAGCTCTTACTGTCAGGAAGTTCTTCCTAATGTTTAGGTGGAATCTTCTTTCTTGTACTGACCCTATCCTCATTTGCAGTCTCTGAGTCTGACGCTGAAGGGCTCTCCTTGGTGTCACACTTTAGTGCTTGTCAAAGACACAGCTTCTGGCTGCCAGTGATGATTACTGTGAAGGAAAGGCACTAGGTCAGTGTGAGAAGCCTGTGGTGGCTCCCTATGGCTGACAGAAGGAATTAGTCCAGTCTGGATAATGAAGGTCAATCAACAGTTGGGGGAGGAATGGGTGGGCTTGCCTTCTGCCTTGGTTCCTCTTGCTGTCCTAGTGGCTGATGGAGAGGTCCCAGCTGTGGTGTTGAGGGCCTTGTAAAACTGTCAAGTTGCCATAGAAAGCTTTCTAAAGTTGCTTTAGAAAATCTTGGCAGAGAGGAAATTGCAGATTGAGTAATGCATGAAACTAGAGCACTAGATAACCAAGACAGTTGAACCATCTGAGCCTCATGGTTTCATTTATATATCCATACACAGCACAGTGTTAGCAGAGAGCGGGACAGAGAAAGACAATAGCTGCCTCTGCCTTGTTTATATAGGTTTTGCCCAATACAAATGGAACTATTGTCCTAATAAAGCAAAACTGTCCTTGGAACATTCAAAATACTTGTTTGTTATAGTCAGGGTAAGCATAATATTTGCATGTATTGTTTAAGCAGAATTTCATACACATCTGCTAAGATGGTACCTGGCATTTCTATATACAGTGGTATCTCGGGTTACAGATGCTTCAGGTTACAGACTCTGCTAACCCAGAAATAGTACCTCGGGTTAAGAACTTTGCTTCAGGATGAGAACAGAAATTGTGCAGCAGTGGCAGCAGGAGGCCCCATTAGCTAAAGTGGTTCTTCATGTCAAGAACAGTTTCAGGTTAAGAACTGACCTCTGGAACAAATTAAGTACTTAAACTGAGGTACCACTGTAAATTTGTTACAGCAGAAATCCTCTATTTTTTTAATTCAATGAGTGAGATTTGTTGTTATTTTTCAGGTACTTTTTTCTGTTATGTTTGGGTTCTGCAGTATTGTGCAGAATTATGTAAATAAGCTGAATGTTAGTGTATTATATCATCTGGTTATAAACTATAGACATTTGCAATGTTTTCAATAAAATATGGTTTCTATATTTTACATTTCAATAAAATATGGTTTTTCAACATTATATTGATATTGACTTGTCATCTGTAAAGTGTGTGTGTATCTTCATTTCTGTTCTTCTTCAGGCATACAGGCAGTCAGTGCTGAGGTTGAAAACATGCCATTTGGGAAGGGACAACATCCTGCACCAGTGCCTTCTCCCCAAGCTCTCATGCTTTGCTTACTGACAGCTCTTACCAGGATCCAGGATCCTTCTCAAATATGGATCTAGACCTTTACTACCATGGGGAAAACTCCCTCCAATTTAAGAATGAATGAATGAATGAATGAATGAATGAATGAATGAATGAATGAATGAATGCTCTTCCCCAGGGAAACATTCATGGCACCCACACTGTCAGCCTCAGATACCAGACTGAGAAAGATGTTTAGGTAGGCTCATTAATTGATGTGAGATTAATAGAGATTAATATCTGCTATGATGTCAACCTGTGGGTCCCCAGATGTTGTTGGACTACAACTCCCATCATTCCTAGCCAGCATGACCAGTGGTCAGGGATGATGGGGGTTGTAGTCCAACAACATCTGGGGACCCACAGGTTGAGAACCGCTGGATTAAGGGCATAATTGGGCATTGCTGGGCACTTGCACAAGGACCCTCCCACTGCATGGTCATCAGACTGCGAGTTCTTGCTGCTTGGCATCACCACCTGTTTGCTCATCCAGCTTTTTCCTTCAGTGACAGAGGGAGCAAGCAAGTGGGCAAGGGAGAAAGAACATTTGTTGTCATCTGCTCATTCACTTCTTGCCTGTTGCCTGGACAGGTGAGTAGGCAATGGTGGTTGGAGAGCAACAGAACGAGGGGATGGACATATAATCAATCTATACCCAACCTGAAATACCGTAATTTATTGAAAGTTTTTTGGGGGGCATATGTCAAAGAGTTCTCTCCTCCCCACTTATAACAATGTATAAGGATCCGCAGGGGAAAGGTCGAGATCTCTTGTCTGAGGAGATGAAGTTCAAATCAGGGTTTGGCGAGGAGGGGTTGGAGTCAGGATAGGCAGGGGGAAGAGAATCATGGTCGGGGCAGAGTTGGACAGGATTTGACAGGGTGTGTGCAGATTATGAGGAGCTCCAGGGTCAGTCACAAAACAATAGATACTGCTTCGTGAAATGGACCACCTCTCCCAATAAGAACTGACCTGGACCCTGCAATTATCATCTAAGGCCCTTCTTTGTGTGCCTCCTACATTAACAGGTGCAGAGGGTGGCAACAAGAGAACTGGCCTTTTCCTTTCTTTTTTTTTAATTAAATTTTCATTGATTTTCGACCAGAATACATTTATGTACATTTGTTATACAAATAGATCTCATATACAACCTTTAGCTCTGCCGAGCTTCAGACTTCCTTCCCCCCTTCGGTAAGTATCTTATAGTTTCATTACATCTCGTACTTTATTCATTTATCTAATTTACCATATGCTGTTGAAGTTAATCAAACCCTGCCAGTGTCTTTAAAGATTTACAATTATCTCTTATATACACCAAATATTTACTCCAATTTTCAGAAAACTTCTGATCTTCCTGATCTCGAATTCTCCCTGATAATCTAGCCAGTTCCGCATAATTTATCAATTTAACGTGCCAATCCGACATAGTTGGTATTACATTTGTCTTCCAATTCTGAGCCAACATAATCCTTGCTGCCGTCGTGGCATACAAAAATAAATTCTTATCCTTCTTTTTAACCTCCTTTCCCACTAATCCCAAAAGAAAGGTATACTTAAAGATTTTTTTAAGCTCGTTATAAATTAAATCCCAAAAGCCCTTCACCTTTCCACATTTCCACTACATGTGGTAGAGATCTCCATCTACCTTTCCACATTTCCAACATTTCTTATTTTTCATTCTGTACATCTTTGCCAGTTTTACCGGCGTAAGATGCCACCTAAAAATAATTTCCCATAAATTCTCTTGTAGTGCCGTACACGCTGTAAACTTTAAATTCTCACTCCATAATTCCTGCCACGCTTCCAATTCAATATTATAACCAAAATCTATGGCCCATTTGATCATGGCTTCCTTTTTTTTTTAATAATTTTTTATTGATTTTCCAATTTTATCGACACAACAACACTAAATAATACATACAACAACAGACACACACAAAAAACATAAATCCTACTTTCTTAACCTCCTTTTCGTAAGCCTCTTTTCTCGGACTTCCCCATACCTTCCCCTTTTTGCATCCTAGTTTCACAATTTTTCAGCAACTCTTTTAGCCAATTAAAATTTAAACTTATTCTCCTTTTCAATATCACATTAAATCAAAAAGAATAAATATAGCTGTAATTATACATCTTCCTTTCCCTTCACACTTTAACACTCCTCAATTTTATAGCGATTTTTAAGATATACTTTAAACTTCTTCCAATCTTCCTCCACAGTTTCTTTCTCCTGGTCGCGGATTCTGCCGGTCATTTCTGCCAGTCCCATAAAGTCAATCACTTTCGCCTGCCATTCTTCCAGCGTGGGTAGCTCTTGTATCTTCCAATACTTTGCTAGTAGAATCCTTGCTGCCGTTGTGGCATACATAAAAAAGATCTTGTCCCTCCTTGGCACCAGTTGGCCCACCATACCCAAAAGAAATGCCTCTGGTTTCTTATGAAAAGTACATTTAAGTACTTTCTTAATTTCATTATAAATCATTTCCCAGAAAGCTTTAATCTTCGGGCAGGTCCACCAAAGGTGAAAGAAGGTACCTTCAGTCTCATTACATTTCCAGCATTTATTATTGGGCAAATGATAAATCTTAGCAAGCTTGACTGGGGTCATGTACCACCTATAAATCATTTTCATAATGTTTTCTCTTAAGGCATTACAAGCCGTAAATTTTATACCTGTGGTCCACAACTGTTCCCAGTCAGCAAACATAATGTCATGTCCTAGGTCCTGTGCCCATCTAACCATTGCTGATTTAACAGTTTCATCAATTGTATTCCACTTCAACAGCAAGTTATACATCTTTGATAGGTTCTTAGTATTGGATTCTAACAATTCAATTTCTAATTTCGATTTTTCCACCTGGAACCCAATTTTCCTGTCTTGTTTAAAGGCCTCCATTATTTGATAATAATGGAGCCAATCTCGTACCTTGGACTTTATCTTCTCAAAGCTCTGTAATTTAAATTCGCCACTTTCTATTTCTAAAATCTCAGAATATTTTGGCCAATTGATTCTCGTGTTTAGCTTCTTTACCTCTTTAGCCTCCATTAGTGATAACCACCTGGGAGTTTTTTTGGCCTTTTTGTAGACTTCTGGATCTCTAAATAGGGTGTCATTCATTCTCCATCTAAAGGAACCAGCTGTTGTTACCTTCATTTCCATCTTTACCGCGTTATGGTCGGAGCGTGTCTTTGGGCAGATTTCCACTTTTTTTATCATTGGAGCCATTCCACTAGTAATCCATATTTGATCTATTCTTGTCCATGTCATCTGGGACTCTGAGAAAAATGTCCCCTCTCTCTCGAGAGGGTTTCTTAGTCTCCAAATATCTATCAAGTCCATATTGTCGGTCATTTCAAAGAAAGTCTTAGGTAGTCTCCCATCCTTGGAAATCACCTGTCTTTGTGCTTTGTCCATATATGTAGAGACGACACCGTTCATATCTCCTAAAAGAATCACCTTATAATCCAGGTAGTCCATCAATGTCTCATGCAATTTCTTATAAAATTCTGCCTTCCCTTCATTTGGTGCATATATGCCGACTGTCAAAAATTTTTCTCCTTGGATTTGTATTTCGATTGCCAATATTCTTCCATGTTCATCTTTAAAAATCAGTTTTGGGGCCAATTTCTCCTTTGCATAGATCACCACTCCTCTTTTCTTAACTTTATCCGATGAAATAAATTCCTGTCCTAACCTTTTGTTTATAAGCAATTTTCTGTGTATTCTTGTTATGTGGGTCTCTTGTAAACAAATCAAATCCAATTGTTCTCTTTTTAAGATATGGAAAACTTCACGTCTTTTTCTGGGAAGGTTCAAACCGTTACAGTTCCAGCTTAGGAATCGCAGAGACATTGTTGATCATGGCTTCCTTTACCTCCTCATCTTTAGTGTACCAATTCAGTAATAGGTCATATGTTTTTGACAGCAATTTGTCTTTCCCATCTAATATATCTATATGGAATTTTGATTTCTTGTCCTCAAATCCCAACCTCTTTTTGTCTTCCTTCAGTATCTCATTAACTTGATGATATTGCAGCCACCCAGTCAATAAATTCTCCACTTCTTCATACTTCTTTAATTTTAGACCCTGGTCCGTTTTTCTAAGAAACTCTTCAAATATCCTTCCTTCCATATTGGTTTTTTTATGATTAATACTTCTGTTGGAGATATCCACCAAGGGGTTTTCCTTTCTAGCAAACTCTTATTTCTCTCCCATACTTCATATAAAGGTCCCCTAATTATATGATTCAAAAAATCCCTATGGACTCTCACTTTATCATACCACAGGTACGAGTGCCACCCGTACCTCTTATCATATCCTTCTAAATCCAGGAGATCTGTGTTTTCCAATTTTATCCAATCCCTTATCCATGTTAAACATGATGCTTCATAATATATCTTCATGTCTGGGAGAGCGAAGCCCCCTCTTTCTTTTTTATCAACCAGAATCTTCATTTTTATTCTTGGCCTCTTGCCCTGCCAGACAAATCTTGCTAGTGTCTTCTGCCAATCCTTAAATTGTTTTAATCCTCTTATCACTGGGATTTATTGGAACAGGAATAACATTCTGGGTAGGACATTCATTTTAATTACTGATATTCTTCCTAAAAAGGAGAGCCTCAGTCTGTTCCATATCTCTAAGTCCTTCTTTAGTCCTTCTTCTGTTTCAGTGTATCTGAAGAAGTGTGCATGCACACAAAAGCTCATACCAAGAACTAACTTAGTTGGTCTTTAAGGTGCTACTGGAAGGAATTTTTTTTGTTTTGACTATGGCAGATCAACACGGCTACCTATCTGTAACTGAATCCTTCTTTATAGCTTTCCACGTAGGTTTGTAGTTGTCCTTGTACAAATTTGTATTTTTTGCCATCAGCCATATTCCTAGGTACTTGATTTTCTTTGCTGCTGTAATGCCAGTCTCTTTGCAATTCTTCTAGTTCTTCTCTAATTATATTCTTAACTAACATCTTTGCTTTAATTTTGTTTAATTTAAACCCAGCCATTTTACCAAATTCTTCTATTTTTTGTAGAGCTTCTTGTACACTTCTTTTTGGATCCTCTAGCGTTAAAACTATGTCATCCGCAAATGCCTTTATTTTAAATTCTTTATATCCCACCTTGATTCCTTTCACCTTTGGTTCTTCTCTTAATATCTTATTAAGAACCTCTACCGTTATAAACAGCAGGGGTAACAAAGGGCACCCCTGCCTAGTTCCCTTAGAAATTTCAAAAGGTTCTGATACATTCTTATTTATTATAAGTTTAGCTGTTTGGTTTTGATAAATGGCTTCTATACCTTTTATAAACCCTTCTCCAATTCCATTTTAAAAAAATTTTCTTTCATGAATCGCCAGGAGACATTATCGAACGCTTTTTCCGCATCGATGAAAATCGATGCAGCTTGTTTGTCAATTCTGTTTTCTAGATATTCAATAATGTCTAATACATTTCTAACATTATCCTTTAGCTGCCTTCCCAGTAAAACCCCGGCTTGATCTTTATGGATTATTTTGTTTAAGAGTCTTTTTAATCTCTCAGCCAACACGTCTGCGAATAACTTATAATCATTGCTCAATAATTAAATAGGTCTGTAATTTTTAACCTCTAAGCCATCAGTGTCTTTTTTTGGAATTAAAGTGATATAAGCTTCTTTCCACGTGTTTGGTATTTTTCGCTCTTTTAAAATATTATTCATAACATCGCACAAAACTGGAGTTATTTCATCACTTAATGTCATAATATTTAGCTGAAATGCCGTCAGGCCCAGGAGCTTTCCCAATCTTCATTTTCTTTATAGCTTTTCTAATTTCTTCTTATTTCTCAGCTCAGTCTCACTCCAACGTCAATCAAATGCTAGCATAGATAGCGAACCTTTACTGTATTTTTGAACATATGTTTTATATCTATCCCACTTTTCCATAAATGCTTGTTTTGAATTGCCTCTCAGGGTATTTGTGAACTGCGCCATTTCAGCAAATTCTTGTAGCTTGTAATGCCAGTCCGTTATTGTTGGGGCTTCTTCTCATGAGGTGGCCAAAGTATTGGAGTCTCAGCTTCAGGATCTGTCCTTCCAGTGAGCACTCAGGGCTGATTTCCTTAAGAATGGATAGGTTTGATCTTCTTGCAGTCCATGGGACTCTCAAGAGTCTCCTCCAGCATCATAATTCAAAAGCATAAATTCTTCGGCGATCAGCCTTCTTTATGTCCAGCTCTCACTTCCATACATCACTACTGGGTAAACCATAACTTTAACTATACGGACCTTTGTTGGCAAGGTGATGTCTCTGCTTTTTAAGATGCTTTTGTCATTGCTTTTCTTCCAAGAAGGTTTGTCATTGCTTTTCTTCCAAGAAGCAGGAGTCTTTTAATTTCGTGGCTGCTGTCACCATCTGCAGTGATCATGGAGCCCAAGAAAGTAAAATCTCTCACTGCCTCCATTTCTTCCCCTTCTATTTGCCAGGAGGTGATGGGACCAGTGGCCATGATCTTTGTTTTTTTGATGTTGAGCTTCAGACCATATTTTGCATTCTCCTCTTTCACCCTCATTAAAAGGTTCTTTAATTCCTCCTCACTTTCTGCCATGAAGGTTGTGTCATCTGCATATCTGAGGTTGTTGATACTTCTTCTGGCAATCTTAATTCCGGCTAGGGATTCATCCAGCCCAGCCTTTCGCATGATGAATTCTGCATATAAGTTAAATAAGCAGGGAGACAATATACAGCCTTGTCGTACTCCTTTCCCAATTTTGAACCAATCAGTTGTTCCATATCCAGTTCTAACTGTAGCTTCTTGTCCCACATAGAGATTTCTCAGGAGACAGATGAGGTGATCAGGCACTCCCATTTCCACACACATCTAGATGTGATCATATCCTTGGGTTTCATTATACAGAGACAAGGGAAAGATGAGTATAGTTGGACATGCACTCTGGAACTTCAGCTGATTTCAAAAAATCTTAAGAACTACTGGGTGAGACCCCCTGGCCAGATATGGCCGCCGTTAAACAATGGAATGGACTCCCTTGGAAGGTGGTGGGCTCCCCATTGAGATTCCTGCATTGGACTAGATGCAATTCTACAACTATTATCAGCCGTGCATTGCAGACTTCTTTTGCTGGCTTAGAACATCATACAATGGATTTCAGAATTTTAGTAGTCACTATCAATTCATGCATTTTACTATTCTTTTAAAATCAAAATTGTCTTCTGACAACAATGGGAATGGGCTGGGAGTAATGTGGGGATGTATAAGCTACCAACAGAAAATGCGTAGTCTTTGGAAACATGCCATTCTGCTTTGCTTTCATTTCCTCAAAGAAACACAATCCATGAGTTTAATTTTAAGTATAAATGTGCAAAGTGCATAGATTTGAATATTTTTATTCACAGTTTATAGCTTGCTGGGGTGCTTTCAGAAGGAGGGGGCTATTAACTGCTATGTTTTTGCTTTTAAAGTGAACAGATAAACTTAAGACTGTCACCTTGGCTGTCATAAATAGCAGTAACCCCAGATCACTACTAACTTCTGACACCACCCAATTTCTTGGCACCTTTTCAGTATGTCCTGGCAAATATTTCAGACATCCGCCATGCAATGCCAAATAACTGTTTTGTCTATAGATGTGGAACAAAGATTAGGAAACTGGGTAACCGGCTGCATGTTCATATGTTCTTTGCAAAGCTGTAAAACATGAAGCTGCACACTTGTTCCAATAACATGTCAGAAGGAGGGATTAACTGAATACCTCAGCCCAAGAAAATTTTGGTTGAATAGAAATGAGTCAAGCATGTGCACCAAGATCTGCACCTGACATCTCCACCTGGAGGTGCATGCCTGGGGATCATTGGATCTGGACTGTTTTCACACACTAGTACCACATCCTGTAGAATTCTATCAGATATATTTTATCTGCAGAATTGAAATGAATTTCTTGAGTCAATTTGTTTTTTCTGTACAGCCTGAGCAAGAACAGTCACCATTCATAAAAAGAGGTTGGAACAGAGCCAGCCAATAGATATGTGAGCTGTCCCTGGATGAAATGAGTTTTCTTCTTTAAATTCTCAAAACTCTTAATCTAGCTCAAGGTCGTCACCTGAACCAGCCAGATGTTTAACTGAGAATCAAGCACAGTCTATCATTTGAAAAATAAGACTTTACAGCCATCTTACCCCAAAATGGCAACTAGGCAATCTGTTTTAGTGAATGTAACCTTGGTTTAAGAAGCCATTTGGCACCTAGCTTATACACACTTGAAATGTGATAGGCAATGTTTAAATTTGGAGGTAATTAGAGATAGCCTTTATTGACATACATAAATGAAGATGATATAAAGGAACCAAGAGAGGGAGTGGAGGGAAGTTGGTGGATTCAAATAGGAAAAGGTCAAACCACTATTTAAGGGTAAAAAAATTCCACAACTTATTTATATAAGCAGGATGCTCCCTTCATAACTGTTGTGATTTGTGCTAATTTGTAAGGTTCCAAAACTGATGTACAAAATATTTATTAAGAAATAGCCTTCAGTATTGAAAGATAATAATTAAGCAACAATGGTGAGAAAAAGAGAATGGTGCATAAATACCATCAGCTGTACTGAAAATGTATTCTAACATGTAAAACTGAATATTTGTCTCTTCTCTCCTATTTAATCAAAAAAGGCCCACAACCTCACCTGGTGGAAATCAGTATATCTGCATGAAACTGGCTTTTATATTACAATTACCATTTTTCTGTCATATACTTCTTTTATTTTATTATTAATTCATTAAAATTTGAGGGGATCATCACACCTAGACCTTATATGCTCAGTCTTCTTAAAGTTGCTACCCTGTTTTAACTTGCTAACTCACAGGTTGTTTTCATTTTTTTAAAAAAAATAATATTTATTCAGAGTTTTATGAGTACACAATTACAAAAAAAAAAGAAAAACAGAAAAATACAACAAGAAAAAATAAAATAAAAATAAAAAACAAAAAAATACAAATCTCAAATTGTATCTTTTCATTTACTTATTTCTTGGACCTCCTCACACCTCCCTTTTTGTATTCTAATTTAATTCGTTATTTCAGCAAATTCTTCCCATATTTCTCAGTTTTAATTTAAATGATTTGTCTTAACAAAGATTTAACAATCTTATTAATTAAATCCACATATCCTTTCCATCTTTTACTATATTCTGTTATTCAATTTGCCTTAGTTTCTTTAATCTTATCTTACCTAAAATACCTTAAAATTTCAAAGTTTAAACCATGTTTATACATAACTCCTTGAATCCTTTCTACTAAAGCCAATTAGTTCCTTTCCAGCATATTTCCTAATATTCCATTAGTGTTACACTAATTCCAAAAATAAAAAGAAATTTTTCTTATTATAAACTTTTCCTCTAATTTTTATCCAACATCCCTTCTTCCTGGTCACGGGTTATGTCAGTCCCTTCTAACCATTACATCCAGTCCATCAATCTGGTGATCTTATATCCGAGGCCCTTAAGTCTCTTCTATGCCCCTTCTGTAGATTTTCTTGTTCTTGTTTGTGCTTATGCACTTCTTTGTCTTTTGTTGGTTTCTTTCGTAGTTTCTTATCATCATCTTTGTAATCCAAAAAGTAATTATCCAAAAAGTAGTTGTCAACCTGTTTCATAGTCCCACCAGAGTTAAGAGGCTTCCTTGACTCCAGACACTTCCAGATAGACTCCAAGTTCCATCTTCCACTGCAGCAACTTTTGCTCCTGTAGGACTTTGGATCTCTCCATTTGTGTTGTTTGAGTTGTAATCACAACCTCTTCCATCTTCTTCTGCCCTTGGACTTGCCCTGTCAAACCAGATTCCTGAATTGGTCGCTGTATAACTTCTTTGTCCTTGTTTCCTGTTAAATCATATTCGCTGGTTACAGCAGTCATCAAGTCCAACTTTTCATTCATCAAGTTCATTTTCTCATACACCTGCTCCAGCATAACATTTGTCTTGCCAAGGGCAGACACCAAAACTTCCTTCCGAATCATTTCTGTTCAAGGTCAAAAGTCTGGTCCCACGATCTCAATCTGACAGATGTAAACTCAAGTAAACTGCAACAACAGACTGACAGACTCCCTCTAGGGGACACAATTTCTATTTGTATCCATCTTTAAAATGTATCCAACAAAGAAGATTACTTTTGATTTCAAATGCAGAAATGCAGAAAGCAGCGTTGAAGTTAATTTGTTTCTCCTTTTTTAACTATCTGTCAAAATGCTCCCCTTTCAGTCAATGGACATCTCAAACAATTTCTGTCCTGACACCCCGTCCCCAGGTTTGGGACAATGGAAACTTAAATTCCTTTACCCTCCTCCTGCAGGATTAAACAGTCAAATCCCCCCCCCCCCTTTTCTCCTGCTTCCCAGGGGGTTTTATTGGTTATGAATGCAGGAAATTTCCAACTTTAAAACGATTTCCAGGCTATTAGATTGCAAGGTCTTTGCTTCAGTCTGTTTACAAAAAGCGGAAGGCGGACTTCCTGTTTAAACCTTCCCGCTTCATTGCCTAATTCACAAATTTAGCAAGTTTCTTGGTCCAATTTTCCATTTTTACTCACGGGTACTTGTTTTAGAGTCCAATTGTCATCAGGAAAAAGTCAGTGCTCTCCGGTGATGGCTGTGCGGCTTCCCTCCGTGAAAGTAGCAATCGGTTCGCAGCACCGCGCTGCTCACCCCACTTCACTCCGAAGCCCCAGAAAAGGGGTTTCCTCGCGAGTAGGGGAGGCGCTCTTGGTGCTCAGCCGAACCCCACGTTCCCAGGCTTCTCCGCCTGGGATTTCTAGCAGGTCCCCGCCTTTGCCGCGATGGGAAGACCCAATTTCCACGGAGCCCGTTCCTCCAGTCGGAGGAACTCCGCCATTCGCCGATGGCACTAACCCGGAAGTCCCCTGTTTTAACTTGCTAACTCACAGGTTGTTTTCAGCATCTGCTTTGAGGTCATGAACTTAACAAATGACACAAGAAGAAAATGAAGCTAGTATGGGTGACAAGCTGCTTTCAGTTTCTGCTGGCAAAGAGACAATCTATTCCCTGTTCTTCAAGCATTGAAGAGATCTAGCAAGCTTGTTGGGTGGAAATAGATCTTCCATTTGACAGTCTCAGGATTGAATTATATGTTCTGCTCAAAATGGAACTAGCACCAAAAATGTAGCCCCACATTGTGTTTTCCCCATTTCACCCTATAACATTTAGGTTTACGTTGTCTTTTTTTTTCCGCTTCCGCTTGAGGCACCACGGAAGATGGCCGACAATACCATCGCTCCAGCTCCCACAGGGTAATTAGAGGCTGAGATGGGAGTAATCAGCCTCCCAAATTCTTCCCGGGATAAGGGAAGATGCAGTCTCATCCGCGGATGCCCAATAAACCACCCCCAAGTTCGTAAAGAAGGAGGGGGAGGGGGCACTGGATGGAAAGCCCCCGAAGGAGTTCGGATCTCCTGGACTCTGTTGCTGTCAGCGCACCAAGTTCTATTACTTAAGATGAAAAATTGGATTAAAGTTTTGGACATGCTTCAAGTGAGGAGGGGGAAATTAAAATGCCAATTAAGCCAGCCACTGAGGTACGAAAAGAGACGGAGTGGAAGAAGGATAAGATCTAAGTTGGTATGTTGGAATGGAACAGAAAAGGAGGGGGGTAAAGCCTTTTTTACTATTGTACTCTGATTTATTATAATACTTGGCAACCCCCCCCCCAGAAGAACCGTTTACATTATTTATAGCAAGCAAGATTGGAAAATACAAACTGTGTGGAAATAATAATATTATATAATTAAAGCTTCTGTTTTTTGAATTGCCTGGAAGAAGATAAAAGACTTTCCAAATGCTGATTTTAGAAAGAAGCAGGATCTCGTTAGCCGCTGGAGAGACTTCAAAAAACTTTGGACAGGTTCTTATAATGGGGAATCCGCCATTATGGAATAAAACCAAGCTGCAGAGTTATAAATAGTCATATGGGGAGGTGAGCTCTTAATATGTCATTATATCTGTATTTCAAGTCCAATTTGGTAAATCTCCTCTGGAAAGGCTAACGTTTGATGCAATCGGTCTGGGAAAATTAATGAGCAAACGCCTAGATTTGATTTCATCAGAATTGAGAGAAGATGGCATCTGCCAGCAGCGAAATGACTTTTGGATTGATTTGGCATAAACACCAGTGTGCGAGGAGATACTGCAACAATAGAAGAGAGTCATACACGAAACCCACACAGAAATACATCATTGCTTATTTCAACTCGCTTGTGGAAACAACTCAGAGGCCAAGAAAGAAGGAAGGTTAACAACAGGAAAATTTAAAGGAACTATTGGAAAGACTATTCAAGGCAGCAGAGATATGAGATGATCAGAGCCCCCCTGAACTTGAAGCATGGGGAGTCCCAACAAAAAAATTATAATTTAGGCAGAATATTTGGACTATTTGATATGTATTTGTATAATTTGGAACATTCATTGTGATTTGATTGGATTGTTAAAATAGGAAACGTAATAAAAATGATTTAAAAAACCCAAAACATTTAGGTTTACTTTTCTGCGTGGTTTCCCTGCCTTGCTCCTACAGTGGTATATAAAATGGTGTTGGGGAAACATGATATTATGCTACAGGTAAGTCTGCCTAAGCATTAGAGAGGATAACTTTTCTTTGTGGTAGATCAGAAGACACCTCATGTCATGCTTACAGACTTCCCAAGGGCATCTGTGAAAACCGGAAGTTGAACTAGATGGGCCTTTGGTCTGATCTAGCAGGAATCTTCTTATGTTTATACTTTACTACAAAGTACACATGCTTCTTGATGTTGGCTCCATTAGAATACTAATCTCTATGGGATATACCATAGTAGAGGCCATGTGTGGGTACTTCTTGCTCACCCATCATACATTTAATTAGTGCATTTTGCAAGTAATGCCATGAGAAGAGCATTCCTGGGGACCTCTTGTAAGCAGCTCTGATCTTTGGGAGGAAGAACAGGGTATCAGTACAATCAATACATAAACAAAGGGGAATCAAACAACCTGCAATTCCAGCAAGCTTTTATCTTTTAAACTTCTATTTAGAAAGGATTAAGCAAAATTAGAATGCACAACAGACTGAATAAAGGTGATTAAAATCTCTATGCTATGATCCATACTCCTGTCTCTTTTAACCTGCTTCCCAAATCATGCTTTGCTGAAGCAGCAGAAGGCGTTCTCCTACCTCTTTACATATCTGCACAGATTTTCTCCCTCCGTTTTCTCCCTTTTTTATTTCTTCTAATTGCCAGGAGGGGGGCATGGTGACTGTTGCGGAAGAAAATAATCCCCTTCAACAATCACACAGCTCCATAGCAACCAGGACGTCAGCATGAGACAGCTGCAGGTTTCCATCCTAATTTCTGCCCTTCCTCGGGATCTGAAAGATTGGAGGTGAGCAAGCAATGGTGTGTGTCATGGGAAATGAGAATGATGGACAAAAGCAGTGGTCATAAAGGGAGATATTTCTCAAGACAGTGACTGCAAAGGTAGGGTGTGGTTGTGAGCAGCTTTGTTTTTTAGATGGAATGCTTTTCCTTTAATTTTGATGCTGGCTATGTGGAAGAGGGTGGCTGGAGAGCTGGAACAGAAGCTGATGAAATTATTTATTTGCCAGCATGGCAATTACTTTTGAGGCATGCAGAGCAGGTTCACTCACCAGCCGTCCTCCAGAGACCCCATTGCTGTCCATGGTGCTGCAGGTTTTTTGATCTTTTTTTAAAATGGCAAAAATGACTTCTAAAAATGGAAATGGTGGAAGTGGGGAAATCACAGAATAATATACTCTTTTCTTTGACAGCAGGCAAGTACTGGTAAAAGCAGAGGGTTGGAAATAAAACATTTTCTTGAGGTGGACTGTTTCTGTTGCATAATAAAACGGCAGTTTTGTCCACAGATTTACCTGCTTAAATAAAAGGCAGTTGAGGGGGAGCCATGTGACCCATTTCTCATGTGATCAGTTCCATTAGCAACAGGGAGGGAGGATTGTACAAAATATTGTCTCCCTTTTCAACCTCTGTTGGATGAATGTGCAGGTGCAGACGTCTTCAGAGCAACTGTGAACATGTATTTGATATCTGATACAATGAGTGACAGAAATCCTGATGGAAAACCCATCTGAACTCTGGATTCTACTTAGAAGCAGGTATGGCTTATTCAACCTTGAAAATTGTTTGGTTAAAGAAGGGAAGGACAGCTCTCTCAATCTTTGAAACAGCAATCAGATTTGCTGCTGAATTCATTTGTTGCTTTCTTTGAGCATTGCTAGTCTGCTTTTTAAAATCCATCCTGGCAGAGCTGAATAAGAAAAAAAAATCTTTGAAATACACCCCACCCCCTGTTTAAATAGAAATTTGCCCCTTAAATACATAAGAAAGGTGACTTCACCAGTGATAATTTTACTTGGTGCAAAAATAGTGATTAAACAGAAATTTGACTTAAGCTAAAAGAACTACAAGCCCTTTTATCTTTCACTAATGGGCTTCCATATAGCCACAGGTGTGTGTGTTCTCTCCCTTCATTGTCTTATAAATATGCCTTTGTGTTCCATAGTTGCTATTTTGCTCTCCTGATTTTAGGAGTGACACAAAATTTGAATGCATAAAGTCCTAGGTTCAATCTCCAGTTCAATCTCTAATTCAATGAAAGAATGGGCAGGAAAATTATCCCCAACTGGAGAGCTGATGCCCCTAAGAGTAGGAGCAGGTCACACTGGGCCAGCAGGACCAATGGTCAGACTCTGCACAAGGCAGTCCTATAGCTGGTCTCCTGTTGCAAGCAGGTAAATGCAAAGGTGGACTTGTTGCATTTGAGCATGACAGGTAAATGCATGACAGGAAGTTTATACCAAGGAGCCAATTTATTTCTTCTAATTAGAAGGATGGGGAAAAGTAAAAAACAAACAAAAGGTGAAAATCCTCTTTTGAGAGCTCAAGCTGTATGTCCTCATGACAACTTCCTCCAGTGACTGGAGGAAGTGGAGGCGAATTCCATGTATCTTGGGAAATGTAGCAAATGTTTGTGGGTTTGAAGCTACAGGAACTGATGCAGAATGCTGGACGGAAGCTGGTCTGTTCCTGAAAGGAAGCTGTTAAGAAATAACAAGACGTCATTAAGAATTTGTCACTGAAATGCCAAGCATATTAGAAGTCTTACAAACAGGGTAGTTTTGCCACTCGGACCCTTGTAGGTTTTGCTGGGGTGGAATTGCCTCAACAGCATTAGAACAAGAACAACAAGGTTATAAGATATAAATTTAATTAATTGATAGTAACAACAGCAACAAGAAACTACACAGAAGACTGTTAACAAACTCACTACTGGATGATTCCCTACTGAAGGGTAGCTATCCTTCAACTAAATTTTGGATTGGAACAGTGAGCTAAAATCAGTAAAGCATCTTGCTTAATTCAAATCCCGGTCCCGAAATTACAATTTGAACACCATCCCTAGAGATGAATGAGACCCACTTGCCCTGCCTCCACCCAGCTCACTGTGGCCCTGAAGCCTTCCCTATTCCCCCTCTCGATTTTTTTGTCTTCCATTCTCTCTCTCTTCCTCCCTTTCTCCTCCTCTGTACTTTCCTCTGCCCCTGACACTTGAAACGCAGCTGCTGTAGCTTCCCAGGCCCCTGGATGCCGTGGGAAGGACAGGCCTTGCCCATCTCCAGCACAGCAGTGTCCCTGCTGTTGCCATTGTTCCCATGCCGCAAAATATCACAGGTACTGAGTGACTCTTAAACATCACAGGAATTAAATATTATTGGCATGAAGTGATTACAGGAATTTACTGACTCTCGTCTTATTGAGAGAAGTTGCTCCTGAAAGCGCAAATCTCTGCACTCTCTTGCCAATAAAACTAATCTGATTGGTTGTAGATTCAGGACAGACAAAAGAAAAGTATTTCTTCCCACAATGGATATTAAGCATATGGAACTTGCTGCCACAAGATACGGTAACAGCCACTGCCAGTGCTTTTTTCAGGTGGTACTCAAGGGTATGCAGTACCGGCACCTTTTTGTTGTTAAAAAGTGTGGCACTTACTTTAACAACTTCCTGGCGAGTACCGTCACCTGTTTTTATTTTGGGGGGGGGGGACACAGGCCACTGGCACTGATGGCTTCCAAAGTAGAGTTAGCAAACTGCCTGGAGGACTGATCAATGGCAGTTACCTCCATGTTCAGCAGCAGTCTACCCTAAGAGAGAACAAAAAATGTGGGGAGGCTTCATGCCTTCAGGAAGCTTGTAGGCTTTTTGGAAGTGTATGACTGGTAATTGTTAGCAAGAGGATCATGATCTCAGTCTGTTTTGTGGGGGCAATTTACATTAAGGCTTTGAATGAATGCTCAAATATATTTTAAATTCATGAAAGCAAGTGATTAATCAAATGAAAATTATTTTATTTGACTGAGAATATTTTCTTTCTACAAACTACATCAATCATGCAGGCAAGAAAAATGTGGTGCTAAAACAAAGGAATTTATGCTGAATCAGAGCTGGCTATTCTGTGACCCTGCAGCCAGTCAAGGATGACCTGACCAGCATAATTGCAGTGAAAATGTGACCAATGGCAACAAGCTGAAGCAACTGAGTTTCCTATATATTCCTCTGAAGAAAGAAGCAGGTTTGACATCTCCGAATAAGTCTTTGAAAGAAGATGATTTTTGCCCAAAGTAAATTACGTGTCTTTGGTGAGTCAGCATGTAATGTTTTCAGCTCAGACCACAGAAGAACTCATAAAGTCATGTCTTTTATTCTGATGTATAATTTATACATGAACTGTGCTGCTGTTAAATATAGTGGTGCAGGTAGCTTTGCATCATGATCCTCTGCATAATGACTCAGAATTAAGTCCCACTGAGGTCAATGGAGTTTGCTCCAAAGTAGGTGGATATAGGATTGCACCCTTAGGATACCTGTATTTAGAATATCTATATATAGGGATGTGTTTAGGGAGGAACTTAACGGTTTTATTCTGAAGATTTTTGCCAGAGAGATTTGAACCTGGAGTGGGATGCAGTATCCAGAAGGGAGGCCACAGTCTGTAAGAAGCAGAGCCGGCTTGGCCATTGGGCACGGTGAGAGCACTGCTTCAGGCAGCAAAAGCCTCCCAGGCAGCAGACCCACCAGGAGAGAAATGCAACCATTAGCAGCACCGTTTTGGACAAGGGCATGCCAATGTCACCCAAAACCAGCATGATCTTGCCCCCAATCAGTGCTCCCTGAGTGGTGGATGCAGCAGGGCACATAGTGGCAGCAGAGCAAGGGGCCGCAGCAGCAGCAGAGCGGCTCCACTTTCTGTTTTGCCTCAAGCAGCAATGGGACGGGCTACACACCACTTGCATTGCTTAAAAGTGTAAATAAAACAGAAAGACTCATAGAATCGTAGATTTGGAAGGGACCCTGAGGGTCACCCAGTCCAACCCCCTGCAATGCAGGAATCTCAGCTAAAGCATTCATGATAGATGGCCACCCAACCTCTGCTTAGAAACCTCCAAGGAAGTAGAATGTCCACTGTCAAACAGCTCTTACTATCAGAAAATTCTATCTGATGTTTAATCTCCTTTGTTGTAGCTTGAAGTCAGTGGCTCCCAAACTTTTTTCACAGGCCCGAACTTTCAGAACAAAAATTTTCTCATACCACACCAAATTTTTAATTGATAAACAGTGCTTGATTTATAATATAGAACACAACTACTTTATAAGGTGATCATGGGACACCCAAAAAAACAATGTAGCTATATAAGAACAAGAATCATTCTCTAAATATAATTATAAATGTGTCCTCTCCAGCAAACGGCGCTTCTGGTTACAACTAAGATTGTCCTCAGTATCCCTTGATGCTCTTGCTCTCTTTTTGAAAATATATCTATCCATATTCTGCAAATAAATAAAAATATTTTAATACTATACTATAGTACCCTGAAATGTTTAAATGTTTCTTTGATTGTCCTTGAATCTTCCCTTCACCTTTGCCATCCAGGGTGGTGCTCCACACCTTTTGAGAACTAGTGCTTAATAGGATTAGGGCAGTGGACTCAGCTAGGATTAATTATTGGCTAGGATTAATCCAGTATATTTAAAGACAAAATATATTGTTCTTTACTAAGAGTGCTTTCCCCCACCCCATTCAGACTAACACTTGGCCTTCTCTCTCCATGCAGCCCTTGGAAGCAAAGGCTGAATATGTTGCTTGCCCATGAGATGGATACCAACGCTGCTCTACTTCTTACCCCAACTTCAGGGCTGCTGCTGCAGCAGAACCGCCACCATGAAGAAACCTCTAGCCCTCTGGCAAGCAATGAAATGATTGCTTTACCCAAGGAACACGGGCTTGAGAAAAATGGTACAGCTTCACCGTATGAGTTGATGCAAGGAGAGATCATAGCAGCCAGCCTGCTTTTTGGAGCTTTATGGCTATTCTCCATCTTTGGAAACTCCCTAGTTTGCCTGGTGATCCACAGGAGCAGGCGGACTCAGTCTACCACCAATTACTTTGTGGTCTCCATGGCCTGTGCAGACTTACTGATCAGCGTAGGGAGTGCTCCATTTGTGTTTCTTCAGCTAGCCTCTGGGAGCTGGGCACTTGGGAGCATGATGTGTAAGCTAGTAAGATATTTTCAGTATCTCATACCCGGTGTCCAGAACTACGTGTTGCTTTCCATCTGTGTTGACAGATTCTATACTATTGTCTACCCGCTAAGTTTCAAGGTGTCCCGGGGAAAAGCCAAGAAAATGATTGCAGCATCTTGGATCTTCGATGCCGCATTAGTGTCTCCAGCTTTCTTCTTTTTTGGGTCAGGTTGGGACAACCATTGCAACTTTTTCCTGCCATATTCTTGGGACGGGGCTCTTTATGGTACCATCCATTTGTTGGTGGCTTTTCTGATTCCATCTGTTCTGATCATCCTTTTTTACCAAAAAGTAATAAAATATATTTGGCGGATAGGTACAGATGGTAGGACGGTTCGGAGGACTATGAATATAGTTCCGAGGACAAAGGTGAAAACTATCAAGATGTTCCTAATGTTAAATTTGCTTTTTCTGCTCTCGTGGCTCCCATTTTATGTGGTTCAACTTTGGCATCCACTTGAGACAGACTACAGAAAGAGCTCCTTGGTCTTTATGTCAGTCACTTGGATATCCTTCAGTTCCTCTGCTTCAAAGCCTACATTGTACTCTGTGTATAATGCAAACTTCAGGAGAGGGATGAAAGAGACCTTCTGCATGTCCTCTATGAAATGCTACCGGAGCAATGCATATACCATCACCACCAGTTCAAAGATAGCCAAAAAAAATTATGTTGGGATCTCCGAAATCCCTGCGCCAGCCAAAACTGTTTCCAAAGACTCCATATATGATTCATTTGATAGAGAAGCAAAAGAGAAGAAGCTTGCCTGGCCTATTAATTCAAACCCAACAAATACATTTCTCTGATTAATTCCAGTCCTTTCAACAATTATTTGCACAATTGGAGCAAAGAACTATGAAAAGATTTGATCTATTTTGAGCTGGGGGGGCGGGTTTGCATACAATTTGGCAGGGAGAATAAATGTTTTCTTAAATCCACTGATTTATTGTATACTGGATGTTTTCTGTTTTTGTTTTAAATAACTATTTCATGCTCTCTGAATTTAAATTTATTTTTCAACTGATGGGAGTACTGCAGATTGAACTGTTAATGTAAAAAGCAGTAAACTCATCAATTACTTCACAACACAAGTGTCCTGCTAAAGACAGACCATCTTGTTATGTCTCTTCTATTATGCCTTTGGGGGATATGTTGGGGAGCCTTTTAAGAGATCTAGAGCCAAGTGGTTTTCACCCTTTCCCAATCTAGAAGTTAAGCGAGAGGATGCATCTTGACTGTAGTGTGTAAGCATGTAAATGCACACACATTGGCATGAAACGCTAGTGCACTGCTTCCTTCCCCCCATCCCAGTAATAATCTACACTGACAATAAAACTTGCTAAATGCATTTGACTTGCAGCTACTCCTCAAGTAAAGCCAGATCCGTTCTGAGTTTAAACATGGGAGGATCTCTGAGAATTGTGGTCCTATGACAAAGGCTAGGGAAACACCTGCACAGATGGCTATGCAGCTGTGGTCATATAGCGGAGTGGGCATCTGTGGCCCTGTCTAACTCCCACTCCTGGGAGGTCCCATCTGTACACAAGGCCTATGCATTTTGAGGAAAATGGACAAAAGGATTGTCAGAACCTCATGACATGGGACCTTGATGTCACCATATAGACATCCTTTGAAGTAAGGCTGCCACAACTAATCAAAGGCATCTCCAAAAAAGATACCTTTGGCACGATCTGGTCTCCCTTTTTCTCTTTTATTGAAGAACAGGATATTTTAATGCCACCATCATCACAGAGGTGTTTCTGGAGGGGATATATTGATTGAAAATGTCTAGCCCACCTGATCTGTAGTTGGGTTCCTATTTGGCAAGCTAACATGCCAGTGATGTGGGATTGAGAATCGGAGTGATCATTTTGTGATATTATGGCAGTGGACAAAGCTGTATACTTTTGAATAAATGTTTATTTAATTTTAAGAAGAAGAAAAATAAAGCCACCACTGACCTTTTTTTCATTGCAGCACCTCCTTAAAGCACATTAGTTTTTTCTTATGCTTTGGGGGGAGGGTATTTTATTGTTTGTACCCTGCCCTCGGATTTACTTTGACAAAAGGCAAGCTTGAAATATGTCAAACCAAATAGTAGGTTATGAAAATAGGGGAAGGAATAAATTCCTCTTCTGCTTCTGATCCAATTTCTTCTAAGAATCCTAATAAAAATATAATAGGATCTAAAGAAATCCGTAGTTCCGCTCTACACATTCTAGGCTTTGCAGGCACAATGTAAACCCTGAATTAATGACTATCCTATGCTGATTGAATCACTCAAGTATAGATGTTGTAGTCTGGGGAGGCTGGGTGCTACCTTGGTAAGATGCCTCCAAGGTTGTTTTTTTAATTATTTCAGCTAGGGAGTGGCCCAGCCCAGGGAAGAGAAACCCCCTTTCACATTTTGCACATGTGAAGGAAAGGAGGGGGGATGCCTCTTAGTTCTGCCACAGCAGGACACAGCTTCCCATTGTCCAACGCATTGATTCACGGCAGACATGGATGCTATTCCCCATCATTTCTTCATCAATGTGGGTAATGTGGTCTGTTCCTGTGACCTTCTACTTGTCAGAATCCATTCATTCGTTGATTTATAGCACCTATGTACCTTTCATTTATTTTAATGGAGCCCAGTCATGTTAACTGGTATGCACAACTTTCAATGGGCTCTCAGATATCTCCCACTGGGCATTCTTGTCATTCACATTAATACATCTAGTGAAGAAGCCTTTGTGCATCACATATAACTTCCCTGGATCCTGGAACCCTGAGATCCAGCCTTCACTGAGAGTTAACGAGGAAACCTTCCTACAGCCCTAGATTTTTCCCTGCACAAGAAGCATGACAACTAAGATGTGCAAAGTGCTAGAGGACACCCTTAGATGGGTAAGAAAACCTGCCTTTAATCTCTTACACAAGATGGGCCAATGTATGAAAGCCCCAAAATATGTAACTTTAAGCACGTGAATGCATTTAATGGGCTGATTTTCTCTTAAATAATAACAGTCTGTTTTCTGCTGCTCCAGAGAAGCGGACACGGAGCAATGGTTCCAAACTACAAGAAAGAAGATTCCACCTAAACATTAGGAAGAACTTCCTGACAGTAAGAGCTGTTCGACAGTGGAATTTGCTGCCAAGGAGTGTGGTGGAGTCTCCTTCTTTGGAGGTCTTGAAGCAGAGGCTTGACAACCATATGTCAGGAGTGCTCTGATGGTGTTTCCTGCTTGGCAGGGGGTTGGACTCGATGGCCCTTGTGGTCTCTTCCAACTCTATGATTCTATGATTCAGTCACCATGACAAAGGCAAACAAAGTTCAGACCAGAGAGTGTATTGGGGAAGTGGGGTTAATGCTTTTACACCTCTGCCAGTTCCACCAAAACCTCCCCTCCCACGTTTGACCCAAGATGGGAGCTTTCATTGACACCCTTGTTAAGGGGTTGGACAGGGCAGGGCAGGAATATACTAAAAGCACTTAATGCCATAGCTGTTCTGGCCCTGAAGTGCAGAGGACAATGTGCAACACAGTCCTTCTTTCTGCCCCCACCCTATGAAGAGCTTTTTGCTACCCCTGCTAATAAAAAGTGAACAAATGTTTGAAGTTACATCCACTTTAATATAAAACAAAAAAGGACAGACTTGGGAGTCTTACAAGAATTTAAGTGTTTTCTTCACAGCAAATATATGTGAGTGATCAAGACATCAAGCTGAAAGAGATTAAATTTTCCCTTTTTGATGCACAATGCTACAGTCAGACTCCAAATCAGAGCTTTCCAAACTGTGTGTCACAACACATTTAGTGTGTAGGTGTGTCACGTGAACGATCTTCTAAGGGGTTAGTTTGACCTCAAGTTTGCTAGTAAAACTGAATTATTGTGTCACAAAATGATGCATGTCTAAAAAGTGCTTCACCAACATGAAAAGTTTGGAAAGCTCTGCTCTAAATGGAGTCTGCAGGGCATCCTGCATCAAAAGCCCTGCATGGAGTCAGCCTGTTATAATACATCTACTCAACATGCTGCCTAAAATACCCACCCCACCCCAGTTCACCCTCTTGTTAATTTGTGCGCAGTCCCACTAATGAAGTCACTTCAGCAAGAGCAAAGTCAATGTGATGAGAGATAGGCAGACCATTTATCTTCCTCTCTTTCTCCAGCTGTCAGCCAGCCAGGTGAGAAATGCCATCCCACCCCATTCCCACTCAGCTGCTCCTTGGGTGCGTTGAGGAAGCCAGGAATAATGCATTAGGTTTTGACTCAATGACAGCATCAATAAGCAGGTTCCAAACAGGCACACAGTTACACAAGCTAAAGAAGTCTAAAGCAAAAGGGTGCCTGTTCAGATACACTCCAGCAGGATTTTACTTCCAAGGAGATAGTTTCACTTGGGTGTAAAAAGGGCCATCTCATGTTACAAAACAATGAACCTTGAAAGACTTAATAGGTCAAATTAATCCATGGCTGGGTAAGCCTGCAGTAGGGGAGCCTTAAGGAGTGCCGGCATGTGGCATGCCTGAACGGGAGGAGGATGGCCCAGAGTCCTGATTGTGGCATAGAACAGCCATTCACCAACTGTGGGAATAGGGCTCACAAGCATGGCTCCGTTTTTATAAAGGTACGTTTAAGCCACTATGTTGGACATCTTCACCACCACTCTCATGCTGCTCAGCTGCCTTCCCCTGCTCTCTACCAATAAGTGGACAGTGACATCATCCCAAAGGAGAAATGGGACACAGGGGGCTGCTAATGGAGCTTGTCCCAGAGCTGGTGGGTGCGGGAGAATCCCAGGAGTGTTGGCATGGCCCAGCCAACACAGTGCCATCCCCGATCCCTGGCTGACTGGGCAAAAGGGAGGGTGGGAAGCCACATTAACTGGGCTGCCCTGGAACTGCAAGGAGAATGCCTGTCCATTAATTCTGCAAACAGAAGTATCTTTTTGAAAAAGATTCAAGCTTGATTTAACAATACACTTATTTACAGTTCTTTGCCTGTCAAATGTTTGGGAAACATTGACTGAGGCCTGGTCTACACAGGTGGCAGACTGAGGTGACAGAAGGACTTTAGCACTATAGACAGTAGGTGGGACATACTGTTTTTGATTGGTTCCTTACTACCAAAAAAGCAAGCACACACCTAGCATAACAGCCCATTCCCACCTGCACCTGTGCTAGTTTTTTGTCTGCAGGGAGTTTTGCATAGGAATGTACGCAAAAAGCATCTCACAGACATGATAACACTTGTATGCTTAAAACAACCCTGTAGAAAGAAAGTCAGTATTATCCCTCTGAGTTGCCTTGCCTAAGGGAATTCATGGCAGAGGCGAGATTTGAACCAGGGACCTCCTCTTCTCAGCCACAATGCTGCACTAGGTCAGACATAACAGAAGTGTAAACCCATTACATATTTCCAGCCCACCATGGGAAACTGGAATTATTATTACAACATGGACCACAGATAAATACCATACACATAACAGACTACTTTGATGCCAGATGGCCAAGACCTCAGCCTTTGCTGCACATGGTTTCTTAAATAGCCACTCCTATGAATACTAAACAGAAAAATCCAACACATAAACCATGAGCAATTATAACAGCAAGGTCGGAAATTTCCTTCACTGTCACAGCAGAAATATCTACATACACGTAAGTTGTAGTTTCTATATCTATATAACAAACTGGGGTTTTTTTTAAGTTGTAGGTTTAATTCTGTTGGCTTGCCGTTGGGTTATTTTGGTAATTCACCTCAACGATCAAGTTCTTTGCTGCTGCAGCATTGCCACACATCATAGTGGAAGGGAAGCTTAGCATAAAGACTACAAATCAGTGTTGGTAGTATAAAATAGGGACTTTGATCTTGGCTGTTCCACCTTCACCCTGAAAGAGAAATAAAATACAACAATATTTTATAGCTATTCACAATTTCAACCAGTCAGCCAAGAAATCTTATCTACATTTGTTTTAGCCAGCATTAAAATATCTGACAGAAGGTTAAAGAGCCATTTGCCAGTGACTCAGTTTCTGTAGGAGTGAGATCATCCTGATGGCCCCTCTGCCTTTGCTCAGTTCAAAATACAACCCACCAAGCATGTAGTGGTCTGGCTTGCACAACATGCTAAGCTAAAACTGTATCTTAGTAGGAATGCATGCGCTCTGAGAGAGGAAATAATGGCTGATTTGCTCCTCCTTTGGGTCATTCTGCTGTACTAAATCATCGCTTGGCATGTCATTCAAACACAGGCTCCTGGTTTAGCTTTCCACACACTAACCACACCCTGTAACCCAAACCCAAGTTTTTCCAGTGGTGGTGGTTTGCCTTGGAGAACTAAACCGGGTTCAAACACCATGCTAAGCCAAGTCATGGCTTAGGACTGCAGAAGAGCAAAGAGGCTTTTATATTCTGTCTAGTAACCCACTGTGAGGCATAGGATTGGCCTTGCACAAACAACCTTTCCTTTAAGGCCATAAGTCCTCACAGGAGCACTCCTAACCTTGTGGGTGCCCCAGCTGGGGCTCAATTGCCCAGATAATGGGACCAGAAGGATCCAGCCCTGCCTGGTTGGGGTTGGCAGGTATAAATGATGCAGAGAGCCTGGATGTAGAGCTTGGGTACAGGGCAACATAGTTGATGTTGCTGCATCACAGACCAGACACAGCTGTTCCAGGGGCTCCCCATGGCTGGAACAAGAAATTTGGTGATCTGGTTTGTCTGGGTGAAGGTCTTGTGGGGACAGTTTATTTGGGATTGTTTCTATGTGTAAGAGAGTGGTTCATTGATTGGGGAAGTTTTACATTAGAAGTTTATTTTGTTCAAACAAAAGTTTTCCCTTCAATAAGTGTTTTATTGTCTATCAAAGATCCATTAAAGAACCTGTAATTGGCTAGGCCAATTAAAGAACCTGTAATTGGCTAGAACTTACATGTAAATGTTGCTTAGGTACTGACTAGAAAATTTGCTGGACAAAAGACAGAATAACATTCCCAATCCTACAGATTGCTGCCACCAGCAAATAAGTGACAAAGACAAGATGCAGCCAGAAGATGTTAAGACAATGGCCTTTCATGAAGCATAGAAGGCAGATTTGCTTAAGGGTGTACATTGCTTCATTGCTCAGGACTTGGGGACTTTCAGCTGAATGTATGGACGGAATTCAATGAACTGAATAAGTATTGAGCTGCTTCATAAGCCATCCTGCCTGGCTTCACACTCCCCTCCACCACATAATTAGCCGCCTACTTTTAATTTGAGGGGTCTGCACCCTACTCTTCAGGCAAAAGCTTCCCATATAGTGGCTGCCAAAGGGAGAAGTGTGCACATGTGCACATATACAGAAATAACAAATCCATGGTTAGAAAACCAGGGGCAGTCAGACAAAAACAATACATAAAAACTGGACCTAGAAGGTCAGGGCAAATAAAAAGGTCTTCACCTCAGAAGACATCAAGCAGCGGCACTGGGAGTCCAGGTGTCGGAAACTGAAAAAGCCGTATCACTGGTCACTGCCCAGCTCACCAGAAAGGCCTCTGAGACCAATCACGGAGACCAAGAAGACAGGAAAAGGCAGACCCTGAGCTACCCTGTCCCTCGACCCGTTTTTTGAAGCCCTTAAGAAAGCACCTGGGATTTTCTAAGCTCTGTGAATGAGTTAAAATAACTTGGCCTCCCTGCAGGTTCACAAACTAATAAAAAAGGGAATGGGTAACAAAGAGAAAAGCACTCAAACAGCTTCTCCTTCACATCTGCTCAGCCAGGGTGCTCACAGGACAATCCACGATTTTGTGATGGACCTATAATGTTATTTTCACATTACCCTATTAATAAGCCTCCAGGTAGGCATGTTCTTTCTAAATGTAAGTTGCTGTACAGTGTGTAGCACTTGAGGCACTTAACAGTAAGACTACATGGCCCCTCTTCCCCATCTGCACATCTTGGTCTACTCTCGTAGCCATAAGAACCTTCATAAACTAGTACTTACAGGAACTGTGACTGTTTGCATCCATCTTTGAAGCCTTGCCAACCTTGGCCATGTTCTGCTGCGGTTTGCTTTGCTCTTCCCCGCTTAGCAGAGCTTTAATTTCAGAGGGGATTTTCCCTTGATCCATTGCTAAGCACCACTGCTTGTACTAAAAACACAAACATAAAAATAAACGGGATTGCAAAAGCAGAGGGCTGCACTTTTTTACTTTCAGTTGTGATCATTAGAGTTCTGTTGTTCAATAGCAAAGATTAAAGCCATGGCTATCATCAATCAGCATGTAATTAGTTCTATTGGGAAGTTGCTTGAGGAAGACGTTCAGTCTGCCATGTTCCTCCCTGGAAGTGTTGACATTTATTAATAATGGAGAGTCTCTTTGGTCTTTGGGTTGGAAGACTGGGGAGATACTGCCTAACAGAAGGCTGATCAGCTTGGTGTCATTCTAGAGTGAATATTTTGTTTTGTGTAACTGACAGATGGAAAATCAGAAGTCCCGTTTATTTTTCTTCTCGTCTTTTCTTCTTTTTTTGGTTTTCCTTTGTTTTGTTATCTCTTTCTCTGTTTATTTTTGTTTTTATTTAGATTAGTTTCTTTCCTTTTCTTGTTTTAGGAAAAAGCTTTAATAAAATCTTATTTTTAAAAAAGAGAATTCTGCTGTTGTACGTGTGTGATTATTGGACTGGGGATGTGGAATGTTCATCAGCAGGGATATGTGGCATTGCAGCAAGTTCTTCTCTTGGTTGCTTGTCCGTTGGTCACTTGGCAAGATTTTCTTCTTGGTCAAGGGCCATATTTTCAGTGTCCTGTGAAGTTCCTTGCCAAGTGGCAAAAATGGCAGAATAAAGGATGACAAAAAAATCAATAAACCTGGCAAATCTGCTTAATTTAAATAGTGTCAAACTTTTATTGGAGTTTAATTTGGATTTGTTTGTTTAAGTACACACAACTCTGTTGATGTACAGGGCATCTCACTTTTCTGTCCCAACAACCCTTATTCGGCTACAGTAATTACATTCTGCCTTTCAATAAAAAGTTTTCAAATCAGCTCTCATAAGAAAACTGGGTAATAATTAAAATATCTTAAAAATCATATCCTGTACGAGTTTTCTGTTCTCTTCCTTGAACAGGACATGCCTTCAGGCATGTAAGCATTTCCAAGTAGAAAGTGGCAACTCCCTGCTCTCAGACACCTAAGCAGAGATCCTGGGGACATAATGACATTGGCCACAGGGGAAAACAGCATACAGTGGTACCTCTGGTTGCAAACGGGATCCCTTCTGGAGCCCCGTTCGCAACATGAGCAGAACACAAGCGCGCCTGTGCGTGCGCGGGTTGCCGCTTCTGCACATGATGTCATTCTGAGCGTCTGCGCAGGCGCGAGCGGCAAGGCCCGGAAGTAACCCGTTCCGTTACTTCCAGGTGGCTGTGGGACGCAACCTGAAAAGATTTAACCTGAAGCAAACGCAGCAAGAGGTATGCCTGTACTTGCATGAACGCACACAACTCAGAAGCTGTTACTATGCTCTAGACCAGTGTTTCCCAACCTTGTGCCTCCAGCTGTTTTTGGACTACAATTCCCATCATCCCTTGCCACTGGTCTTGCTAGTCAGGGATGATGGGAGTTGTAGTTCAAAAACAGCTGGAGGCACAAGGTTGGGAAACACTGCTCTAGACCCAAAGAACTGACTCAGAACTGGGGGTAAGGTGGAAAAGAGAAAAAGCATGTTACCATTTCCAGCTCTTCTCTCAGGGCGCATATGGCTCTCTCTCTGCTTGAAACCAGCTCTTCCAGGTACTGGTACCTCAGCTTCTTCCTTGCCCTGCATTCTCTCGCGCTCTGCCGGCTCCTCTCAAGTTTAGCTTTCAAATCTATTTTGGCTGGTTTACGGCCCCGTTTCCCTGGTTTCTTCACTTTCCCTCCAGCTGCCTGGAAGAAACACATTTTACTTCGGTCAGGGCAGAGTCAGGAAGAGTTCTCCATGCTGGTTCTTACAAAATTCATAACAGGGCAGAATTTGGTTTGAGAATGTTTCTGCCTCGACTGTGCTCCGGCTGCCTGGGGCTTGAGAGCAGAGCGCCTGCGACCCCCTCAAGTGGGCACACAGGGATTAAGGCATATACAAATGTGATATATAATAATAATCATATGGCTTGGAGAGACTCCCTGCCCCCCAGTCGCCTTCCGGGGGGGGGGGCAAGCAGCTGTTGGACTACAACTCCCACGACCCCCAGCTCTCAGGCCCGAGAGTTGTCGTCCAGCAGCTCCTCGGCCCGCCACCGCCTCCCGGGACGGAGAAGGGCCGCCCCCCCCCCCCCGCGGAGCCGCTCGACGCGGCGCCTCCACTTACTTTGCTGTCGTCCATGGGTGCAGCCCAGCGCCTCCCGCGAAGGACAAGGCCTCCGGAGCCCCGCCCGCCCTAGGCCGCCGCCCCCCGGGGCCGCCCGCCCGCCGCCGCCGCCGCCATCGCCCGCCGCTTCCGGCTCCTGGTGGTGACGCTCTTTGCCCCGAGGGGGGAGAGGGAGGCGGGTTGGGGCGGCGGCGGCGGGCATGTCCGGCCAGCCCAGTGCATTTCGGGAGCTGTAGTCCCGCTCGTCTCCGTCCTCCGCCCAGCAAGACGGAGGAGGGGCGTCCCAGCGCGCGAGACGCGGCTGCGTAATGACGTAGGATATCCTGGCGGGGGGTGGGAAGTCGGAGTGGAAGACAGAATCGGAAATCAATAGGAAATCAATAGGACCTGAACAGACTGGAGCTAGCTAACAAAGTGAATTTCAATAGGGACCAATGGAAGGTTCTGCACTTAGACAGGAAGAACCGGGTGCACAAATATAGGATGGGGAACACCTGGCTTAGTAGCAGTACATGTGAAAAGGATCTAGGGGTCTTAGTGGCCCCCAAGCTGAACATGAGTCAACAGGGTGATGGAGCAGCAAAAAAAGCTAACACTATTCTAGGCTGCATCAACAAAAGTCTTGTCGCTATAGATCAAGGGATGTAATAGTAGCACTCTATTCTGCCTTAGTCAGACCACTCCTGGAATACTGTGCCCAGTTCTAGGCACCACAGATTCCTGCATTGCAGGGGGGGGGGGGTTGGACTAGATGACCCTAATATTCTATATCCTATTATTCGAATTCAAGCAGTGCAGACTTAAACTGTGGAACTCACTCTTGCTGGAGGGAGCGATAGAGGCTTAGACAAATGTATAGAGGAGGAGAGGGCTATTGATGCCTACTAGCCAGGATGGCCAATGGAAATCCTTATTATATATTTTATGTGGCTGTTTATTTGTATATATTTTAAATTTTTATATATGGATGTTTTATGATGGCGGAGAAGGCAAAAAAGAAGGCACTAATCTGAATCTGTGCCTCTTAGGAGATACAGAAATGTGATGTTTATGTGTATGTCTTTTGTTATGAAAGTGAAATGCTTTCTTAGGGTTTGCCAGTTGCAAAGAATAACATGTTTCCTGTTCTGCTACCTTTTAATCATTTTGTAGATGAAAAAATTGTGTGTTTTTTCAGATACAGCTTTTACATCTTCTTGACAAGCTGGAGCCAAGATTCCCTGTTCTACCTATTAAAGATAACAGATTCCTGGCCTCCTCTGCACCTCATCACCCTAAAGAAAACAACTTTTGTCCGAAGGTTTTGAACGTAGCAGAAATAAAAGTCTAAAACCTCCTGCACATTCATGCCCCATCTTTGACATTCACAGGTAAAGAAGTGACATCCTCAAAATGGAAAAAGGGTGACCGAAATAATCAAGGGGGTGGAGTGAAAGATTGCAGCATTTCTGGCTAAGTGATGATACTTCATAGAGGGCAGAGCCTGGCTGTGTCTTGAGGCTCAAGGTGAAGTATATTAAATCAGGCAGAAAACCCCAGACCAACAATGTTCTTTCTGCTGCTCCCCTGTGGGGAAATGTGCTCCAAGTCTCAGAAGCCCAGTTATGTCACCCCTTGCCTGCAGGAGCTGGCAGCCCTTCACCCCTTTTTGAACACCCTCCCTTGTGGAGTGTTCCCTCAGCCTCCTCTCCTCCGGGCAGCCCCTGTGTCTGAGCCAACCCCCCCACCCCAACGAGAGGTTCCTCCTCACTCCACACACACCCCGGGCCGGGAAGAGGATTCCCCCAGCCTTAGCTGCCCTGACAGATACTGGCCAAAGGTGAATGTGAGGCCAGCAGCTTAGTCACCCTGGGAGGCAGCAGTGGACACTGCTGGGCCGGCATGGCAGAAAGACTTCCCTTTGGTGCAGGGGACTCAACTCCCAGGCAGGCATCGCACACAGCAAGCACAAGAAAGGCCAACAAGGGGCCTGCCCAGCCTCCCATTTGTCCGTCTGTTCCCAACAGCAAGAGCTAGTGGTATCATGGGCCAGGAGTCGGCTTCACCTGCTGAGCAGCAGCCTGAAGGAGCAGAAGGCAAAGTGACTCCAGCTTCTGCTGATCAGCCTTCTTGCTCCTGATGAGAACCAGCTGGTTCCAGCTTTCTGAAGCAGGGTTTCCAGCCTCAGTCAGTTGCTGGAAACAACATTCCTTGTTCCTGACCAGACCTTGCTGCTTCGTGCTCCTCGTGACCCTCGGCTTTCTTGACCCCCGGATCGTCTGACTACATGAACTGAGATACTTCTTGAAATATACTCAGAGTCGCAAAGTGATTTCATGCTCTTTATTCAGCTCATAGTGGTGAGGAGGAATGAATGAAAGTCCCCTCAAAGTATCTGCTTTATATACATTATTTACACAATGGGCTGCACATGATTGGCTAATTCTGGAATTCTACTGTAAGCCAATCAGGTTGTGGATTCACTTCTATCTGGAGCATGATTGGGTGGTTCCTGCCAACCAATCATATTGCTGCATTGTTCTAGGACCAATCAGACTGCTGCCTTTTGGATCCTATTGTTCTAGGACCAATCAGACTGTTGCAGTTTGGATCCTATTCAATTCAGTACATAACACCCCTCCCCTCTAAGTTCCAGTCCTGCCCGGGAGGTCGCATTCATAGTCCTCAAGGTACGCCGGCGGCCTACGTGTGCGTTGCGGCCTGGGGTGTTCCCTGGTCCGGGGTTCAGGTTCTGGCTCGTGTTCCAAGGATGCTGGCTGTGATGGGGCTGTTTGGTCTGGCGCAACCGGCTCGCTCCGTCGTGGTTCTGGTTCCGGTGTCCTTTCGGCCTCACGGGTCCTCTCTGTATTTACTGATTCTGCCTCTCCTGCTTGCCCCTGCTGCTCTATGGGCCTCACTGCCCCACTGTTCCCTTGGGAGTCCCTTGACCTGTCCTCCTCCTCCTGGTTTTCTCCCGGGAATCGTCGCCGTATCTGGTCGCAGTGGCGGCGCCAGCATTGCCCCCCATCTGTTAGCACCTCGTACGACACGGGGCCAGTGACCCTGGTGACTGTGGCGGGTACCCATGCAGGGCCTGCCCCAAAATTCTTTGCGTACACTGGGTCCTGGGCCTCGAAGGTCCGGGGGTTCCTGCCTTCCCCCACCCCTACCTCATCCTGAGCTCTATCGGGGTGAAGGCGGTCCAATCTGATTGCAAGGCGCCGACCCATTAGTAGTTCAGCGGGGCTCCGGCCAGTCGTTGAGCTGGGGGTGCTGTGCTGTGCTAGAAGGAATGTGGCAAGGCGGTACTCCCAATCCCCTTGCGTCATGCGGCGAAGGGTGTCCTTGGTGGTCCGCACCATGCGTTCTGCTTGGCCATTGGTGGCTGGGTGGAATGGCGCCGAACGGATGTGGCGGATGGCGTTCTGCGCTGTGAAGGTTTGGAATTCTCCTGACGTAAATGCAGTCCCGTTGTCTGAGACGAGAGTGTCAGGGAGCCCATGGGTTGCAAACAGCCTGCGTAGTACCCGGATGGCTGCAGACGTAGAAGTGGACGGTACCAGTGCGACTTCCAGCCATTTGGTGTAGGAGTCCACCACTATGAAGAATGTTTTCCCCTGAAAGGGGCCAGCGAAGTCCACATGCAGGCGTGACCATGGTGCTCGGGCGGACTCCCAGGACTGGACTGGGGCCCTTGGGGGATCTGGGCGGGATTCTTGGCAGGCCTGGCAGTGTTTGACCCAGGCCTCTATCTCTCCGTCGATCCCCGGCCACCACACATAACTCCTGGCAAGGGCTTTCATTCTTACTACCCCTGGGTGTGTCTCGTGTAGGGCTGTGAGGACCCTTTTGTGGAGGGGCTGGGGAACAACGACCCTGCTTCCCCATAACAGGCACCCCTTGTGGGCTGACAGTTCATGTTTGCGGGTTGTGTAGCCGGCGAATTCTGGCCCGGGACTGCTGCTGGGCCATCCCCTCCACACCCAGTCCAGGACCCGGGAGATGACCCTATCTTTCTTGGAATGGTGTGCAACTTCTTGTGCCTGAATGGGGCGGTCGGGAAGCAGCTCCAGGCTCATAACCTCTTGTGCAGGTGCTGGGTCGGGCCCTGTTTCCGGTAGTGGTAGCCTGCTGAGGGCGTCCGCATGGCCCATCGCCTTCCCAGGGCAGTGAATCAGTGCATACTGGTAGCTGGCAAGGAAAATTGACCACCTGAGGACACGAGGAGACAGCACTTGGGGGTCTGCTTTTCGGGGGCAAACAAGCCCAGCAACGGCTTGTGGTCAGTCACCACAGTGAAGGGCCGCCCGTACAAGAAATCATGGAATTTTTTTACTCCCTTCACGATTGCCAGACCCTCCTTGTCGATTTGCGAGTAGTTCCGCTCGGTTTCATTGAGTGTCTGGGAAAAGTATGCCACTGGTACCTCTCTTCCATCCGGGAGTTGGTGTCCCAGGACAGCGCCAATGCCATAGGGTGAGGCGTCGCATGCTAGCACAACTGGCAGCCTCTCGTCGAAGTGTGCCAAGACCGAGTTTGAGACAAGCAAGTCCTTGACTGCCTGGAATGCGGCCTCCTGGCGCTGGCCCCACTCCCAAGGAGCCCGCTTGTCCAGGAGTCTGTGTAGGGGCTCCGCTACCGCCGCCTTGTGGGGAAGGAAGGAATGGTAAAAGTTCAATAGTCCCAAGAAGGCCTGAAGTTCAGTCTTGTTCTTGGGCGCTGGGGCATCACAAATGGCCTGTACCTTGTCCCCAGTCGGCTGGACCCCTTCTGCATCCACCATAAATCCCAGAAAGTCCACCTGAGGCACTCCTAGTAGACATTTTTTCCGCTTCACCTTGAGACCGCTGTCTGGAAACGGTGCAGAACGGTGCGGAGGCGGTCCTCAAACTCCTCGGGTGTGGGCCCGGCAATCAACACATCATCGAAGAAGGGGGTGACACCAGGAATCCCTTTAAGGAGAGAGTCCATTAGATTCTGGAATATGCCTGGTGCCACGCTGACCCCGAATTGCAGCCGCTTTACCCTGAACGCTCCTCTGTGCGTCACAATCGTCTGTGCCTCTGCTGTAGCCTCATCTACTGGCAGCTGTTGATATGCTTGGGCCAAGTCCAGCTTGCCAAAAATTTTCGACCCAGCCAGGGTGGCAAGGACATGGCTGACCACTGGCACTGGGTATGCATGGGCCGTGAGGGCCTTGTTTATGGTACATTTGTAGTCTGCGCAGATGCGGACCGAACCATTAGGCTTGATGGGTGTGACGATTGGGGTTTCCCAGGGGGCATTAGGCACCGGCTCCAGCACTCCTTGCTCCACGAGTCGGTCCAATTCCTCGTCTATACGGGGTTTCAGGGCGAACGGGACCCGGCGGGCCTTGAGCCTGACTGGTCGTACTGCAGGGTCAAGCTGTAGAGCAATGGGGGGGCCCGTATACTGTCCCAATTTCCCATCAAAAACCCCCGGAAATTCCTTGCATATGGCGTCCACGTCCACTTGTAAGCTCATGTGGTTCACCCCAGTGATGGCTAGCCCCAGTGGTCCAAACCATGCCAATCCCAGTAAGCTAATGTAGGGGCCCTTGACCACAAGCAAGTCCAGTTGCCGCGTCCGCCCTCTGTATTGCACCCTGAAGGTCCCCACCCCCATTGTGGGGACCTTACGTTTCTGGAAGTCCCGGAGGGTGAATGGGGCCGGCCTGAGTTTGGGACCCCCAGTAGGGCACAGTTTCCTTAAGGTCCTTGCCGAGATTATGGATAGAGTTGAACCCGTGTCAAGCTCCATGCGGCATGGGGCCCCCTCTATCCGTACCTCTACATAAATTTTCTCTACGTTGGGGTGGGACAACTGGTATACCTGGAAGTCCGTGAGCTCCGTTGAGTTGCCTTGGTGCGTTGGGCCCCGGGACCTGGGGCTCTTGGATTGGTCATCTGATGCCTGGTGTCAGGTGGGCTGAGCCCGACACACCCGGGCGATGTGCCCCAATTTTCTGCACTGCCTGCACTCTGCGTTGCGGAAACGGCAGGTCCTCCTCTCGTGACTTTCTCCACAGCTTGCGCAGTTCCCTCCTTCTCGTCGAGGCAGCTGTGGTATGTGGGCTGCTTGAGTGCGCCGCTGTACTCGGTGCACCTCCTCCCTGTCGGATCCTGAGTCGTTGGTGGACCCTCGGTTGGGACGGCTGGCTCGGCCGTGCCTCTTGCGTCGACCTCTCAGCAGCTTCCGTTGCCAGGGCCTCCTCCAGAGCGACCTGGAACGTTAGGTTCTTCTTAGCGTAGAGGCGTTGTTGCAGCTTCTCATCCTTCAGGCCACCGACGAGGCGGTCACGAAGCATGTTCTCCAACTCTGAGAAGTTGCAGAACCGGGCAGCTTGGCGGAGAGAGGTCACAAACCCAGTTATGTTTTCCCCAGGGGCTTGCCGCTTTGCGTAGAAGGCATTTCGACGAGCCACCACTGAGGGCTGTGGCGAAAAGTGCCCCTTCAGCTGTTCCATTATTGTTTTGTATGGAACAGTAGCGACGTCTTCAGGTGCAAGGAGAGCCCGGGCGATTTCAAACGTCTCCTCTCTGCAGACGCTGAAGAATATTGCCCTCTTCTTGGCGTCTTCTTCATCGGTGATCCCTTTGGCTTCTAGGAGGAAGGTGAAACGGGAGGCGTACGCTTCCCAGTCTCCAGATGCTGGGTTGAACAGCGAGAAGCTGCTGTCGGTTGCCATTCTGAGTTCCTTGGGTCCCAGAGCTGAAGCCTGGATACACGGTGCGAGGCAGCGGTGCGGCAGGTGGCGGTGCTGCGGTGCTGTGTGTGGCAGTCAGCTCAGCGGGATCCCACCTTCGTCGCCAGTGAAATATACTCAGAGTCGCAAAGTGATTTCATGCTCTTTATTCAGCTCATAGTGGTGAGGAGGAATGAATGAAAGTCCCCTCAAAGTATCTGCTTTATATACATTATTTACACAATGGGCTACACATGATTGGCTAATTCTGGAATTCTACTGTAAGCCAATCAGGTTGTGGATTCACTTCTATCTGGAGCATGATTGGGTGGTTCCTGCCAACCAATCATATTGCTGCATTGTTCTAGGACCAATCAGACTGCTGCATTCTGAATCCTATTGTTCTAGGACCAATCAGACTGCTGCCTTTTGGATCCTATTGTTCTAGGACCAATCAGACTGTTGCAGTTTGGATCCTATTCAATTCAGTACATAACACCTCTGATCTTAGGATTGGACTGGACCTTGTATACAGACACTGCCTCCAGGAAAGTACCCCCCTGAGAGTTGGCTGATTGGCTGGCATCTCCCTCCACTGAGGTCTGCCGTGGTTGGCAGCACAGGACCACGACAGGTGGGCTGGCTGGCTGGCTGGGCTCCCTCACCCATTTGCTTGCTTACTCCGAGGCCATCTCAGCTCCTGGCAACCAGCACCCCATGGACAGCCCCAGAGGCACCTTCGTCTGGGGAGCTTGTAGCCAGGGCTGCTGCAACAAACAGCCACAGAAGTCTTTGGGAGGCAGAGATGTGAGAGGGCATCAGAGGAGGGAGGGAAGGAAAGAGAGACAGAGGCCAATTTTGCCCGCGGCACCCCTGACCAGCACTCAAGGCACTCCTGGGTGCCACAGTACACTGGCTGAAAATCATTTGCCTACCCTATTACCTCTATCCACTGACCCTGTGGGTCCCCCTGCCATCTCTTAGAGAACCTTAAAAGATAGATAAAGCCGTGATACTTGAGGTCATATTCTGACAACTGACAATGTTGCTTGATGGTGGAAGCATAACATGGCATAAATATGATCTGGAACATGCTTCATGTTACTTCCCAGGATGCCACCAAAATAAATATATTTTTGATGAGCTCTTGCCCCTGCCCTCTGCTCTGGAGGGGAGGACTAGAACCAATGGATTCAAGTTACAAGAAAGGAGATTCCAACTTTCTGATAGTAAGAGGTGTTCAACAGTGGAATGGTCTCCGGAAGATGTGGACTCTCCTTCCTTGGAGGCTTTTAAGCAGAGCTTGGGTGGCCATCTGTCACGGATGTGATTTAGTTGAGATTTCTGTATTGCAGGGGGTTGGACTAGATGATCCTTGGGTCCTTTCCAGCTCTATAGTTCTATGATAATACTAACAGTTATGAAATTCTCATCCTTTGGGATTAATGCATAATTGCATTTATTGTATAGGAATCATTTGAAGGAGCAGAGATTCTAACACAGCATAAATTACGATGTTTGCAGTATGTTAACAAGAAATTATGTATTTATTAAAATAATTAAAATAATTCTCCAACATAATATTGCAAAACTTGTGTACCTGATACCAAGAACTTTTCCACAAAAGGGCCTAACAGTTTGGTTGTTGTTTTCTCAGAGGTATGCCAATGTTCTGCAGCACTTTCTCAAAATTAAGCATGCATGAACATTTCAGGCTGAGGTTGCACGTCTCTTCATGTAACAACAACAATAACAACACATTTACCTTGGAGTTAGTCTCACTGGACTTAGTGGTGAGGATAACAGGAAGTAGAACCATGAACTCCTTTTAGGAAGGGCAAGGAATAATAATGATAATAATAACAACGGAATGGGCTGTGTTACTGATGCTCAGTGATAACCAGCTCTAATCTGGAGGGATAAATTTTAAATTATTGGTCATGTCCCATGGGCGTAGCCAAGCGGGGTAGGGGGCAGTTGCCCCCATAAATAAATAAAATAACTAACTGAGGTTCTGCCCCACCAACAAAAATCCTGGCTACGCTCATGTCATGTCCCCAGAATGGAAGATACCACACTTAACTGCACTTTGCTTCGATGTGCTTTGCAGCTACAGTGGTACCTCAGGTTACATACGCTTCAGGTTACAGACTCCGCTAACCCAGAAATAGTGCTTCAGGTTAAGAACTTTGCTTCAGGATGAGAACAGAAATCATGCTCTGGCGGCGCGGCAGCAGCAGGAGGTCCCATTAGCTAAAGTGGTGCTTCAGGTTAAGAACAGTTTCAGGTTAAGTACGGACCTCCGGAACAAATAAGTACTTAACCCGAGCTAACACTGTATTGCTTCTTAGTAGGAGGTGGGTGCAGCTGCAAGCAGCCCAGCTGCTTCCAGGGAAAAGAAGCCCCCTGCCCCCTCCCTTCTAGCCACAGGAGTGGAGCTGTCTAGGGCTGAATCCAGGTTTTCCCACATCCACACCTGCAGCCAGGGGGGCCTGGCTTAATTGACTACACAGTATAGTGTAACTTTGTGCAATGGGGAACAAATTTTTCTGTGTGTGACTCGCTTTATTGTGATACTCACTTTATTGTGGTGGTCTGGAACTCTGCCCTCAATATTTCCAAGGTATGTCTGTATTAGACACATTTTTATGCATCTAGAACTTTGCAGCCAAAGGCCTGACTTGATAGATTAAATAAATATGTTAACTTCAGCTGTCTTTGCTGCTGCAGTTCCTGCCCATGTTCCCCTCTTCCTCCACCAATGTGTTCTTCCTATGGACCCCACAAAGACTCTGAAGCCCAGTTCCCATTCTTCCCTGCTCTAGGTCAGTAGTGGCAACCATAAATTTAATTCTGGCAACTAGTAGGCCAAATTTCAAGTATACTTCACCATAGATATAATATTCTTTTTAAAGGGTTTTGTTTGGGACACTTCAAATTTGAATGGAAATTTTGCTATGAACACACTGCTGGCTGCTCTCCCCATGAAATAAAACCCAACAATAGCTCCTACCAAAACAGCAGGTACAAAGATTAACTTAGGTTGCTTCTGTGGGGCAGGAAGCAAGAAAACAGAGCTTATCAACCCCAAGCAAAAGGGTTGGAACCCTGCCCAGCCAAGGACACCAAGAGATCCTCTGCTTGTCTTCCCTCTCCTGGACATAAGGGCATCTCAGCCAATTACTGGCAACAACCGACTGAAGCAAGTGCCAGAAGTGGCTGGAAAAGGAGGCGGAACAGGGGTTGGAAGGGAAGCAGCAAAGAAAGCTGAACAGGGGGCAAAGGGGCAGAGTGGCCTTAGGCATGCTCCGCCATCACATGATATTTTTGCAAAGACTTTAACAAGGATTTAAAATACACAACTTGAAAGAAAAATCTCTGGCTATAAGAAAGGATGGGGTTAAATTCTATGAATTTAGAAAACGGATAAAAGTCGGCCTTGCAGCAGCAACAACAAACAAAGTAGAGCATTACAATGTAGTTCATTCAGGGGGTGTTGCAGCCATGCTGATATGTGTATATGGCACTTAAACAACAGGGAATTATGGCTGCTGATATGGTAATTGCAGAGGTACAGAGAAAAAAGTGGGTGGGTCATGTGAAATTCATGACATTCTTGAGGTGAACTCAGCACAAGCATGAGTCACTTCAGTGGTGTATGCTTGGTGTGACTTGCTTTGTACAAGTGCATTGTTCATTTTCAAGAGAGGCTCAGACATGTGCTCCATCTCAGAGCTGTTTTTTTTCTGTTTTTGTTTGCTGCTTTTTGTTCTAGAGAGATTTTTCTGACGTGTTTTCACTCCTTTGGCCTACGCAGAGAAATATGTCTATATATGCATACCTATTACAACCAGAGAACACATTGTGGTCTATGAATGACCCTTTCAGACTCCGCTGTGGATGTGTCCGTGCCTATATTTTAAAACCAGAAGGAAAAGAAGGGCAACAACAAATTAGTAATGCCTTGCCCTCCCCCCCAACTCCAAAATCTAGCCCCAAATCACCAAGAAGAGAGGATCATTACACTCTCTCCAAGCAGTCATCCTCGAAAAGAGCCAATGGGTGTGTTTTTTTAGACACCAAAGAATTGCTGGACGTGGTGGTGACATAGATCCAGCTCCCCGAAGGGCCCGGGGCCTAAAAGTGCTGTCTTGGAATATCGCGGGTTGGCACGCCAAGAAAAACAACCAACAATTTTTGTGCTACCTTAAGCAATTTGACATCATCTTCTTTCAGGAGACATGGCAGAATGACCCTATATTTCTCAATGGGTATAACTGCCACTACCTGCCTGCCTCTCCATCTTTAAGGGGCGGCAGATCTAGTGGTGGCCTAGCTTGCTTCATTTCCACGGAGCTGGCGCATTCTCTAACAGCCCTACCCAGCTGCAATTCTCTAGCAACAGCCGCTCTACTTAGCTTCAAGAGAACTACTCTTTTGCTGGTCAATGTCTATATTCCCCCAGGCCAAAAAAACCCCGCGGTCAAGGCTATTTGGGCTGAGCTAGAGGCGTTTTTAGAGCCTTTCGAATCTACTTACCCGTCTGCCCTGACTATTGTGTGTGGAGACTTTAACGCTAGTATAGGAACAGATGACAACAGTCTATACACTCACTTCAACCTATTTATGGACCCTGAAGAACAGACGGATATTGGTGCGACACGACTGTCCAAAGATAGAAGTAATTTTTCAGGTCTCTGCTTAGTGCAGGCTGCCAGACGGAGGGAACTGCTGATATTAAACGGCAACATAGAGGGGGATCGCCCCGGGGAATATACCCATTTTTCCAAGGCTGGGGGAAGCGTTATAGATTATATTCTAATCTCAAGATTTGCTCACAGCTCTGTAAGGAAGTTCCAAGTGGGCCACAATACTCTGAGTGATCACCTACCTCTAATTTTAGAGCTTGCAGGTCGGCCTTTTGACTATTCTATTGCCGAGCCACAATATATACCTTCTGTAAATTTGGGTATACCTGCTCCCAAAAGACTCAAATGGTCCCCAATACTGAATGAAAATCTAACCCTCCTTCTTCAGTCAGCGGAGTTAAAGCTTATTCGCTCCGCTATTGTGTCAGGCAATTCAGTAGATGCGATTATGGAATGCTTTAAATTACTTTTGGAAAGATTGAAATCCCATTTAACAACAGTGATACATAGCGCCGCTACAAAGAGGGCAAAGGACGGAGCTAGCTGGTTTGACCTGGAGTGCAGGCAAACAAGGAGACAAATGAGAACAGCCTACCAGAGATATAGGAAATCAGGGACTGCCCTCCTACTTAATGCTTATATTTATCTGAGAAGGTCTTACAAACAATTACTAAGGAGAAAGAAACTGGAAGCTGAAAGAGCCGCATGGCACAGTCTGGTTAAGGCATCGCACGAGAAAGATACTACTTGCTTTTGGCGAACCATATCTGGTCTACTGGACCAGGAGCGTACTAATTCCATCTGTACAGTGGAACCAATGGAGTGGTTGCGCCATTTTCAATCTTTGTTCTATGACCAGGAAGCCCAACACTACAAATTATGTATTCAATTGGAGGACCTACCTCATTGGCCACCAGTAACTGTAAAGGAAGTTGAGAACTTAATCGCACAATTAAAGAACAACAAGGCCCCAGGGAATGACTACATCCCTGCCGAACTTCTGAAGTCCAACATTGGCTGGTGGGCCCCCCTGCTGGCGTCTTTATTTTCTTGGATCGACTCAATGGGTTTACTCCCAGATGGTTGGACTGAGGCAATAGTTATTCCAATCTATAAAAAAGGACCTATGCCAGACCCGGCGAGTTATAGACCAATCAGTCTTCTGCCTATACCCAGCAATTGTTGTTGTTGTTGTTGTTTAGTCGTTTAGTCGTGTCCGACTCTTCGTGACCCCATGGACCAGAGAACGCCAGGCACCTCTGTCCTCCACTGCCTCCCGCAGTTTGCTCAAACTCATGCTGGTAACCTCGAAAACACTATCCAACCATCTCGTCCTCTGCCGTCCCCTTCTCCTTGTGCCCTCCATCTTTCCCAACATCAGGGTCTTCTCCAGGGAGTCTTCTCTTCTCATGAGGTGGCCAAAGTACTGGAGCCTCAGCTTCACAATCTGTCCTTCCAGTGAGCACTCAGGGTTGATTTCCTTCAGTATGGAGAGGTTTGATCTTCTTGCAGTCCATGGGACTCTCAAGAGTCTCCTCCAGCACCATAATTCAAAAGCATCAATTCTTCGGCGATCAGCCTTCTTTATGGTCCAGCTCTCACTTCCATACATCACTACTGGGAAAACCATAGCTTTAACTATACGAACCTTTGTTGGCAAGGTGATGTCTCTACTTCCCTTCATGGATCACTGCCTTGCCGTGGCGAAGGGGCTTGAAGAACTCAGAGAAGCTATGAACTATGCCGAGCAGGGCACCCAAGATGAACAGGTCATAGTGGAGAGTTTTGACCAAACGTGATCCACCTGGAGGAGGAACCGGCAAGCCACTCCAGTATCCCTGCCAAGAAAACTCCATGGACAAAGACAACAGGCATATACCCAGCAAACTATATGCCAAACATCTTTATATTAAGCTAACTAGCTGGCTCGAAACTGAAGCTATTCTAGCGGAAGAGCAAGTGGGTTTCAGGCAAGGCAGGTCCACCATAGACCATTGCTTCACCCTAGCCTATTTAATTGACAAATATGCCAAAAAATCCCGTGGGGTGCTATATGCAGCCTTTATCGATCTAAAGGCTGCTTTCGATTCAATTCCACGTGCAAGACTCTGGGATAAATTGAGCACATCAAGTATAGACAAAAGACTATTATTTCTGATCAGCTGTTTATATAAAGACACGGTGCTGCATGTAAGAACTTCGTCAAATGGCCATCTTATAGGACCAGCTCCTGTCTGCAAGGGGGTCAAGCAAGGTTGCATCTTGGCCCCAGTTTTATTCAACTTTTACATCAATGATATGGTTAATTGTTTGTCATCTCCGGACTTCCACGCCCCCAAACTGGCTGACAAATCAATATCAGTACTTTTGTATGCTGATGATGCGATACTCCTATCTCGAACAAGAATAGGCTTAAATAGGCTCATAGGTGAATTTTCAGCATACTGCAGGAGAGAGCAACTGGTAATAAACTATCAGAAAACCAAAATTATGGTTTTTGCAAGGAAACACAGACAGTACAGCTGGAGGATGGATAACCAGACAATTGAACAGGTTAAAGCCTTCAAATATCTGGGTATCGTTTTCCAGTTGACCGGGTCCTGGGATGTCCATCAAAAATGTGCCAAAGAAAAAGCAGCTCAAAGTATTAAGATGCTGTCTCGCTTCTTTTATACGAAGGGGGGCAGATACATCCCAGCAGCCTTTGAAGTTTTTCAAGCAAAACCTCTGGCGCAGTTACTGTATGGGGCACAAATCTGGACGGGGAACCACTGCTCCAGTCTTGAAACTGTTCAGTCTAAATTCCTAAGGCAGATATTCGGCGTCCCCTCCTGTGTTCCAAACGCAGCATTACGACTCGAGGCCTGCCTTCCATCTGTAGAAACTCAGACCTGGCAAAGAACATTCAACTACTGGCTTCGTCTTAATCTAAATCCACCTGGTCTACTGCCTCTAGTAATGCAAGACCCCCACAAAAGCAAGTGGTTCAAAACTGTGCATCAAAAACTTCTTACATGCGGTCTGCATTCACAGTCCCTACTATCAATGGGCCTCATTAAAGCAAAGAGTCTAATAGGCCAGCGCCTGAAAGACATTGAACGGCAAAACAACCTGACTATCTTAAAGAAACTGTGCCCATGGTATACCTACTTTCCCCCTTCTCATTTTGACTCTCCAGCTTCATATTTGTTTAAATTAACCATCCCAAAATACAGACGTGCCTTTACATTGGCTAGATGGGATGTTCTCCCTTCTGCCGTACTCGAAGGTCGCTACCAAAAGACTCCATTTGAAAAACGACTCTGCCCATGTGGAGATGGTAACACGGAAACAGTGTCCCACGTCTTCCTATCCTGCCCCCTTTACAAAGACCTAAGGAATGAGATTATTACTCCACTCATTCTCTCCAACCCTGGCCGTTCACCAGACATCACACTGTATTTCCTCTTATCTGATACGGATAGTCAGATAACAGAGAAGGTCGCGAGGTACATCGAAAGAGCTATGAAATTGAGGGCCACCATCTGAGTGACAGACTTGTTCATCTGACGGACCTCCTTTTGCTTGTTCTTTTCTCCCTTTTATCCTTATTTCTAGTTTTAATTCTTGTATAGCTGTGGCCTGTTGGCTTTGCTAATAAAGTTTTGATTGATTGAATGCCTTGCCCATTTCAACAATGTGCCTTGAGCACATTCCCCATAAGAACCAGAACTCTGAGAATATACTCAATAGCTACACAACAGCCTTAAACTATAGTTTAGCTCCATGTGAATACCGAAAATGGTAGTTTTGTGGGAGGAGTGACTAGGGATACTGAGAAAACCCAGCAAACTACAATTGCCAGGATTCCTAATGGGAGGCAGCCATTCAGAGTTGTACCTAGGGTTCCTTGCGCCCTTGGTAAGGAGCTGTATCTGCACACAACGCCCCTCCCATCCACTTTATCTCAATAGAAACATTAGAAATGACGACATTTTATGCACCCCAAGTACTTGAAGCATCCAGAGTGAGGGTGAGACGGGGGAAAGACAGAAAAAGTTGCACACCTTTGTGCTGCAATGTGAGGACAGGAAACTTCCCCACATTTCCTCTCACCGCCACAGCGGCAGCAATCATGTACTCCATAGTCTCCAGCAGTAAACCTTCATACCACCTTGTCAATTCTCCTACTGTTCAGCTCCCAGCTCTTGTCTAAATATACAATCTTACACAGAAAACTGAAGACGGATTTCTGGAGTGATTTTTTGCCCCCCTCCCCCTTCCAGCCTGCACCCTTGATTTTACCAACTCCTAGGTACAACTCTGCAGTTAAACTCATATCAAACTGTTGTAAGTCCTTGAGTAGATATACCCTGAAGGAGAACACTGCTTTGAGAGGAGGCGGGTGTTAAGTTGTGGGTGAACATATCAGACGACACAGCGATTCTTCAAACAGCTCTTGTTTATTCACAGGCCAGAACAGAACTGAACTGAATTATTCACAGGCCAGAACAGCCAGCCTGCTTATATAGAGCTCCACTAGAACGCAACAGTAACCATTTTCTGTAACTATCCAATCACTGAATGTCACTTTCGATCCCTTATTTGTATATGTGACCTGAGTGAAAACTATCTGCAGTATCCCCCTGCTGGCCCAGGGTGAGAACTTCAGTACATAACACCCCTCCCCACCAAGATAAGGCGTTAGTTACAATCGTAATGGTTTCCTTATATACAGCACTACACGTAATGGTTCAATTAGGCACAAAAGCATATTGGTTACATTTCACCTACTTCCATTAGACTGACAGTATTACATGTCCAACAACATAGTCCTTTAAATAAGTTGGGCGCTTGGAAACTCTGCTAGACCGCCGGGGACCGGTACCCAGGTCCGGGGGGCCGCCCGATTCTTGCTGAGGCTGTGGCGCGACCCTAGGTGGCATTGAAACCAAGTCCCCTGGATCCGCTGCTGTGGATGGAACATCTGCAAGTGGAGTTGGCGGAATGTCAAGCATGGCAGTGGTCTGAGTCTGTGGGAAGTCCGGCAGACCCTCTGAAGCGGCTTGGTTCAGCTCCACGCCTGCAGTTTGTGAGAGAGGTGTAGGTGGAGCCTCACCATCTGTAAGTGTCTGTTCCAGAGGTAGAACGCATGGTGGGCAGCAATCTTGGACGGCTTTGGCACATAGTGGTTGCGGAGCTTCTCTTGAATCATGTCCCACGGTGTTGCCTGGACTGCTACAGGTGAAACCAATGCTTGGGCCGTCTCAAACACCTCAGGCCCACAGAGGCTGAGCTTACGCTCCTGTGATACTTCAGCTCGTTGGCTTGGAGGTAGCAGTCGAACCGAGCGAGGTAGGAGTCCCATGATTCAGAGGCTGGCGCAAACGGCTGTAGAGGCACAAATGAAGCCATGGTTCTGATGCTGATGTGGAGGTGATGGATGGAACACAGTGCTCTAGCCAGAACGGTCAGCTCTGAATTGGTTCTGTTCAGTGATTTTGCTTGGTGTTTCAGCTCAGTGATTCAGCCACATCTGGCTGTGCTCTATTGTCCATCCATCCCATCCTCGTCGCGTGTTAAGTTGTGGGTGAACGTGTCAGACGACACAGCGATTTTTCAAACAGCTCTTGTTTATTCACAGGCCAGAACAGAACTGAACTGAAGGGTTCAGCCAGCCTGCTTATATAGTGCTCAACTACAAAGCAACAGTAACCATTTTCTGTAACTATCCAATCACTGAACGTCACTTTCGATCCCTTATTTGTATATGTGGACCTGAGTGAAAACTATCTACAGTATCCCCCTGCTGGCCCAGGGTGAGAACTTCAGTACATAACAGCGGATGTTTTTGCTTGTGAATAAGACACCTTGCCAAAACATGCTGCAGATTATTATTCAGTCCAGTTGATTTGCTATTTGGCACTGTGACATTTGTGACAGGTCTTTTCCTTTATTCAAGCAGGCCACTGTTTCAGAACACTTTAGTTTGATCACAGGTCAACCTGTCCCAGGACTTAGATTACAGGACAAGGAAATTTTTGTAAACTGCAGTAGGAGTCTCTACATGGAAAAACAGAAACATTACAATCTATACTGGTTAAACTGATTTTGCAGTCATATTCTTATTCCTAAGAGCCCCATGCATCGACTACAACAGAACTCAGTTTAAAGTTTCCAGTTTATTTTATTTAACAGGATTTATATGCTGCTTAGAATGATAGATAACTACCACTGCAATGGTGGTTGGAGTTTCCCATGACCATCATATGTCTGCTTTTTGAATGTTTTATAATCTGTTGTAGGAAAACATCATCCAAATCTTCAGTCTGGCTTTGAAGTCTATAGTAGACACCCACACTAACAGTTGTTAGGTAACAGTTGTTTCTCTCTCCTGCAATTTTTACCCAAATACCTGGTACTCTCAATCTGCTTTTAATGCTCCAAGTCATGGATCTCTTCATAAGTGTACACATCTTTTACATATAATGCTCCTACTTCTCCTTTCCTGTTTCATCTATTCCTTTTGAACAGGTTATACCCCTTCATTTCTACATTCCAGTCATGTGTCTCATCCCACCAGGTTTCAGTAATGCCTACCCATAGGGTTGCCATATGTCCAGGAAAATGCAGACATGTTCTCTTTTGGGGGCCAACATGCCCACCTGGGCGGATTTTTACATTTTAAAGGAAATGTCTGGGTTTGGGGAGGTGGCTTGGGCTCAGGTATCTTGGGCTGTTCTGCATGCCACAGCCACTGCCAGCCTGGGCCAGGGAAAGAGGCGCACATCCACAATACCCCCCCCCCCCGTGCTCACCTGCTTCTTTCTCCTGCTTGGGCTATCCTCTTTTTTGCTCTTCAATATATGGCAACCCTACCTACCAGGTCATATTTGCCATAAAAGCTTGAGTTCATCTTTATTGTTTCCCATACTCTGTGCATTAGTATAGAGAAAACTGAAACCATGAGCTGTTCCCTCCAGCTGCTTCCTTCTTGTAGTTTCATGTCCTTTAGCAGATTTCTGTAGCACCACCAGTTTCCTGTGCATCAATGAAACTATTATGCCCAGTACCAGGTGTTCCCCTGTCGTCCATAATATTGTCTTCCTCTCCCTCAGGATTTAGTTTAAACCTCTCCTGATCTGGGTCACAAGGCTCTTAGCAACCACACGCTTACTAACCACTGTTAAGGTGCAACCCATTTTGCCACAAGTCCTTCCTCAAGGAACTGGAGACCTGTGCTTTTTTTCAGGGGGTACTCAAAGGTACCCAGTACCAGCACCTATTTTTTGTTGTTGTTAAAAAGTGTGGGACTTACTGTAACAACTTCATGGTGAGTACCGACACCTCTTTTTCTAGGGAAAAAAGCACTGCCGGAGACGATGGCCTCCAAAACCAAACCTTTCCTGATAACACAATCAGCACAGCCAGTGGTTTAGTTCCAGTATTTTTCTCTGTCTTTCTGGGCCATGACCTTCGACAGGAAGGAGTAATGAAAATACCATCTGTGCTCTAAGTCTCTTCAGCTTCCTGCCCATAGTCCCTTGCTATATGTTGAAGACTGTGTTTGCCAATATTGTTTGTACCCACATGAATCAGAAGGAAGGGGTAATGGTCAGCAGGCTTTATAAGACTTTGCAATTTCTCTGTAACATCATGACTCTTTGCACCTGGAAGACAGCACAGCTCCCGGGACATCCTGTTACCTCCACACACTGCTGCCCCAGTCCCCCTCAGTAGGGAGTCACCTACCACCTCCACATGTCTCTTCCTCCTCTAGGGAGTGGCAGGAATTGTTTTGTACCTTCCATAGCCACGTCAGTATATTCTGAGGTCTGCAGCTGCTGGCTTGCTCCTCTAGCCCAGAATCGGTGTCCAAAGTGAGGGCACAGAATTTGCAGCTCCAGCAGCACCACATGGCCTGTTTAGGGAAGCTTTTAATGTTTAACAGACTATTATATTTTTATATTTTGTTGGAAGCTGCCCAGAGTTGCTGGGGAAACCCAGCCAGATGGGCAGGGTATAATTAAATTATTATTATTATTATAATAAGAGTGGACAGTCCACTCTGCTCTATTAAGAAATTTCTTACCTTGTCCCGTATTCAAAGTGTTTGTAGGTGAACCTCATGTTCTTGTAGCTTCTCTTCCAGCAAGGCATCCACCTTGCACTTGCTGCAGGTATAGTTTTTCACATTCTCAGGCAGGAAGACAATCATGGTTCAGGTGTTGCAGGACACTGCAGCAGTTCCCTCAGCATCCATGTCTCTTGGTACCATGCACACCATTAAGCAGCACTCTGGGCTTCCCCATCAAAATGCCCTCACAAACATCCCTGTTTAATCTAAATAGTTTATGGGGGGGGAAAGTAAAACATTGAAAATTACTGATAAAACCAGATGTTAATAACTCACTGTCTATTAATATTAGGCAGGTTTCTTTGGTGTATAATCTTCTATGCCTGCTATCAGGGCCATCTTAACCATAGGTGCCAGGGGTGCGGGACACCCAGGGGCGCCAGACCAAGAGTCCGGGGCCCAAGAGTTGGAGTCCAGGGAAGATCCTGCCCATTGGAGCTTCTATTTTGCCGCTTGGTTTCACCGTCTCATGGGCAGTGTAGTTCCCCCACCTTGAAGAAAACAACATCGCCTCAGGGTTGGGGTCCAGTAACGGGAGAAAGACCATTTGGGAGGCGAGTGGTGCCTGGTTGGCCCTTTGTTTATGCCATATTGTCACATTTCTATGTTCTGCTTGCATGCTGGGAGACGTAGTCTTAGCACCCGATTGCCCTGTTGAGGAAAAGGGTGCTACCCAGCATCCTGTTCGCGCTTTGAATGGCCTCGGAGGAGCCAAGGCGCCTCGGGGAGTCCTACCATGTTTGCTGGGAAGGATGCCGCCGACAGAATCAGGTGGGACTGGTTGCCAAGTAGGCTGGCCCCGCCATGAGGGAAGGCCGGCAGCAGGGTCCACACGGGCAGCAGATCCCCAGGCAGCTTTTTCTTCCCTGCTTGCTCCCGAAGCAGATCTTCACTCCACTTTTTCCCTGGGAGGAAGGAGGGTTGCGGCTTCTCCTGCTGCCAAGTAAACAAGAAGAGCCGCTCTTGCAGGATTCGCACAGGGCCCGAGACCGCAGCTGCATTTGGCAGAGGTGCACCCACCCTGGCAGGTGGGTCAGTGTGAAGGCAGCATGGCACAGTGGTTTGAGCGGGTAGCTCTGCGCAGTGGCGTAGCGTGGGGGGTACAGGGGGGGCCGGCCGCACCGGGCGCAACATCTGGGGGTTAGGGGGCGCAAATCCACGGGTTAGGGAGCGCAAATTACTTGCCTTGCCCCGGGTGCTGACAACCCACGCTACGCCACTGGCTCTGCGCCACGAATTGGGGGTGAGTGAGAGAGCGAAGTGCTGAGGCAGCCGGCCGGCTCCACCCTCCTGCACACCTGGGATTGGCGTAGGGCTGTGAAGAGGCGCTCCCAGCGCATGTTGCTCACACCATGAGCCACAGCCGCTCACCGCCTCGAGCTGGTTTGTAAAAAAGGTTGACAACTCTGGGGTTCCCCCCCTAAAAACCGGGGAGGCTTGCTGGGCAGATCTTTGCCCCCCAGCGCTGCATATGGTTAAGACAGCCCTGCCTGCTATAACCTTTTTTGTTTAGTTAAGCCTACCTAGACACATGTTTTTATTATGTAGAGTTGTTTTTAAAACTGTTGATTTAATTTTCATTTGGATAATTTTGTATTTTATACTATACCATACACTTAGAGATTTTTATTTAAGCCCCGTATAAACCTTGCTAAATAAACATTCCGGAGAGTCATATGTTTCCTGGCCCCTTTTACAGGGATTTCAACTAGATAATATATGTGAAGTGATTGGAAAGCTTGAAATTGATGCATAAATGTGAAGTATTATTAACAACCTCCACTCCTCCCATCAAAAAAAGGGGCAAAGACTGTTATCCTTAGTAACCTGGAAATACAGTGGTACCTCGGGTTAAGTACTTAATGCGTTCCGGAGGTCCGTTCTTAACCTGAAGCACCACTTGAGAGACCTGAGAGAAAGCTAATGGGGCCTCCCGCTGCTGCCGCGCCGCCGGAGCACGATTTCTGTTCTCATCCTGAAGCAAAGTTCTTAACCCGAGGTACTATTTCTGGGTTAGTAGAGTCTGTAACCCGAAGTGTATGTAACCCGAAGTGTATGTAACCCGAGGTACCACTGTAAATGGTCAAGTGGACATACGGAGGTGAACAATGACCAGCACTCAGCTACCCTCTCAGCCTATCCTTATGGCCACATTTCCACTCACATTACCCACATTTCCTAGTCGTAAACAATGCTTAATAATTTAAACATCAAACTTGAGCTATAGAGCGGAGAGAGGTGTGTCTTTTTCTAAAATATACCTCCCCCGCTCCACTTCAATCTTTACACAGCAAAGCTACTTATTAACCAGAGACCTTGTTACTATAATATCCCACATATAAACATTAACCAAAGAGGCAATGGGTCTACAGTACTAACTCCTGACCTTTCAGATGGAACAGGTTGGCAGAAAGCCACCACCTGCCTGGTGGGTCAGCTTAGCCCTCCACACACAAAGTAGCCAATCAATTAGATCATTTGCAAATTTTCTCAAATGCCTTCTCAGATGCTTCAGGTCACTGGTCCTCCTAGCCCAATTACTATATTGTCTTTGTCAGCAATTTCCAAACTTGTGGGAGAAAGCAAGTATGTGCCGGTGCTCAGTGGTGATGAAAGCTAGGTAATGTGGGACTCTCATCTTAACAGCCTTAGCAAGCCTTGGATAGCTCCACCGACCACTTCACCTGTGGAGCATACAATTAACACCCCACTCTTCTCTGAAAGCCTTCCTTTCCATGGCCATGCCATTCGGCAATGGCTTCTGCGTTCTAGATATATTAGAGCAAATGAACAAACAATATAGTAATGACTTATACATATATCAACAGTGAGCACAGGCACTTAACCCACTTAAATCCTAGTACCACCATAGCTACAGGAAGAAAATGTGGCATTTACTTCTGCCCTGATCCTAAAGGCATTTACTTGGGAATAAGCATTATTTTGTAATAAAAAGGTAAAGGGACCCCTGACCATTAGGTCCAGTCGTGGCCGACTCTGGGGTTGCAGCGCTCATCTCACTTTATTGGCCGAGGGAGCTGGCGTATAGCTTCCGGGTCATGTGGCCAGCATGACTAAGCCGCTTCTGGCGAACCAGAGCAGCACACGGAAACGCCGTTTACCGTTCACCGCGGTACCTATTTATCTACTTGCACTTTGACGTGCTTTCGAACTGCTAGGTTGGCAGGAGCAGGGACTGAGCAATGGGAGCTCATCCAGTCGCGGGGATTTGAACTGCCAACCTCCTGATCAGTAAGTCCTAGGCTCTGTGGTTTAACCACAGCACCACCCGTGTCCCTTATTTTATAATAGAAGGGGGATAATGTAGTTTTAAAAGGAAAACATCATAAAATTTACTTTGGTTACCACATACATGTCTGGCCGGCTGCCCCATAGCTCTAAATTGTTTTTAATAATATGAAGAATGAATGGATTATGTAGCAGCTAGCATCACCTAAGGTACTGACACCAGGCATACTAGTTACCGCTCCCTTCACCTGCCACTTTGAGTCATGGCAGCACGCATGGGCGTAGCCAGAAAACAATAGAAATACTTAACTGACCAATCACATGAGTTCTGCCCCTCCCCCACAAAAGTCCTGCCCCCTTAACAAAAATCCTGACTGTTCTGCCTCGCTGCCAATGGTGACATGTGAAGGTGCTTCGCTGCATGCCTGCCACCTGCTCCGCTTGCCACCCCTGCTGAATCCTTGCTTACCAGGGTTGTGATGCCATAGTTTCCAGGTTCTGGCAAGATCTCGTGGGGCTCTTATGCAATCTTACAGGGCTGCTGTGCATTTTCTCCTGAATCTGGAGGCTGCTGCAGCTGCTTCTTGTTGCTTCTCCAATAGCAGCAGCATTGGGGACACACCCAGAGACGCCCCTTGGATTTTGTTGCCTGAGGCAGCTGCCTTAGTCTACCTCATGAACAGGCCGACCCTGCTCTGGGTGCTTGGGTGAGGGAGGCTCCAAAGTCCAGTCCTAGCTGTACCACTTATTAATTAAAATTTTTTGCAGATAAAGTCGCTCAGATTCGGGAAGAGGTAGACTCCACCATGGGAGCAGGGCTAGGGCGGGAGAGTGCTAGACTCCTATCTAGTCAATTTGCGTGGGATCAGTTCCGATCTGTTACCTCTGAGGATGTGGACAGGCTGCTTGGATGAGTAAATCCAACCACCTGTCTCCTTGATCCTTGCCCATCCTGGCTTATAAAAGCTAGCCAGGGAGGGCTGGGCGATGGGCTTCACAGGGTGGTGAATGATTCTCTCTGTGAGGGAGCCTTCCCAGACCTGCTGAAAGAGGCGGTTATCAAACCGCTTCTTTAAAAACCATCTTTAGATGTGGTCAATATAGCCAACTCTCAAATATTCCATTCTTGGGCAAGGTGATTGAGCGGGTGGTTGCTGAACAACTCCAGGCACGCCTGGAAGAAGCAGACCATTGGATCCCTTCCAGTTGGGATTCAGGCCTCATCATGGGACTGACACTGCCTTGGTTGCACTGGTTGATGATCTCCGGTGGGCTAGGGACAAAGGTGAGAGCTGTTTCCTAGTTCTGCTTTATCTCTCAGCAGATCCAGCAGAACTGACACCTTCGACCATAACATCCTTCTGGACCATCTAGAGAGGCTGGGAGCTGGGGGCGCTGTTATGTAGTAGTTCCACTCCTTCCTCCTGGGCTGTGTTCAGAAAGTGGTGGTGGAGTTTTCAGACCCATGGGTTCTCACTTGTGGGGTGCCTCAGGGTCCCATGCTTTTCAACATCTACATGCAGCCGCTGGGAGAGATCATCAGTGGGTTTGGGCTGGGTGTTCATCAGTATGCGGATGATACCCAGCTCTATATCTCTTTCAAATCAGAAAGATTCCTGCAGCCAATCCAAAGCAGTGCCAGTGTTGCAGAAGTCAGTCAGTCCCCGCACAGTGAGGCGTCTGCGGCTTCTTCTGAAGGAAATGCTGCACCGGCTTAGCTCAGCGCGCGGGGACTGACCGAGTGGGCGGCAGGGTCCACGGGCTGGATTTACGAGCCTAGTCGGCCTGATTTGGCCCAGGGGCCATAGTTTACCGACCCCTGGTCTACAACAGCAACAGATCTTTATTATGATCGTAGACCAGCATAAGGAGGGAGGGCTACAATAATTTAAAATCTAAAAAAAAGTTTTGAAAAACTAAAAAGGGTTAAAACAGAAAACACATATCAAAATCTATAAGGATCCAAAAGAAGCTAAGAGAGTCTAAAATAAGGGTTCAGAACATTAGACAACAGTAGAAGAGCATAAAAGGTTAATACAGTGCTTTTTCTGGGGGGAAGCAGGGGTACGCATACCCCTAAACATTTTGTGAATCTAAGTTTGGCCTCATTGAGGGGTAGTATTTCAATATGAGTAGGAAAATGAGGGTACCCCTAAACATTTTTTTAGGAAAAAAAGCAGTGGGTTAATATATATAAGACTATAGCTATCAGTCTACAAAACACTCTAATACAAGTGCTCATTATATCTAGTTTGTGGCACAGGTCATCATTCGATGAATTTTGAATGCTGCTGTGCAGAATCTGGCAACGTTGTATGTTGTAGCGGGGTTGGTCTCTCAAGGCAGCAGGGCAATACAGAATTGTCCTATGCACCCTGGGTACTTATGCAGTGACGGTAAGATGAGGCTAGTACGAATGTCTCTATAATAAAGACACTGGAGAAGTACATGCTCTGTTGTTCTATTTGTCCAGTCACAGGGGCATTGTCTCTCCAGGTAAGCAATCTTCCTGTATCAGCCTTCAAGGACAGCGGAGGGGAGGGCATGAGCCAAGGTAAAGGCCCTCCTGTGTTTAGGGACTTTGAGTTTAGCTAGATATGCCATAGGGGAGGCAGAGTACCTGGAGGATTCATTGGCAATAAAAGCTGGGGTCCTGGCTAGATCCAGTCAGCGCTCAGTGTCTACAACATGTTGTTTTATGAGAACTTTGGCCTGTTCGTATCCCATGCTGAGTGGCAAACCTGGAGAGAAGCTCAGGGTTGAGATTTTAGTTCCCACTGCCTGCTTCCATGTGGATTGGAAATCATCATTCATAGTTAGTGGGGCAAGTCCAAGGGGATATAAAGATAGTCTGAGCCAGTAGTTGAGTATGGTCACTCACACTCTAGCCTCGACCTGTCTCTAGTCTCAGGGTGGCATTAGTCTCAGGGTTGCACAAGTTCTAGGGCTGCAAAAATGGAGAAGGGGCCCAGCTGGGCACCATAGAGAAGTTGTGCTATTGGTTTGGCTTCAAATAATTTGCATGCTGCAGGTATATAGTAGCCATCTCTTGTTTTAAGAAATTTAAGGATTGCAGATGAGTTCCTCTGAGCAATATCAGCAACATAACCTCCATGGGCTTTCCTACTGCCAGCAGAATGAAAAACTATCCCCAGATATTTGAAACAAGAGGCCTGCTCAATCTTGTGGCCATCTATGCTCCAAGAGCAGCTCATAGGCCGTTTGGCAAATGCCATGATTTTAGTTTTCTGATAGTTGAGTTCTAGCTGGTCCTCCTTGCAGTACTGTGTTAGTGCTCTCAGTGCTCTTTTGAACCCAACAGGTGTTCTTGAGAGTATTGCTGCATCGTGTGCATACAGCAGAACAGAAATGTGTCTTCCAGCAAGCTTTGGGGAGTGAAAGTTCATGTTGTGGAGATGGCCCACCATGGAATTAATGTAAGCCTTCACAATCTACTTTTCAGTTCTCCAGAGGCACATGTGTGAATCAGGATGTGCATTCGATGGTCTTATTTGGCAGGGCTTTTATTAAAAAAAATCATACACATTCATGAATCACTCTACCTAGAGTGGCAAATGACCTTGGCCCCGCACTTATTGTAAATGCTATGAAGATGACAACTTAAAAAATGATTGTTAACTCTGCAATCTTTCCAAGAGTTTGTGCTCATTTTGTTTCCCTCCAATATGTAGGAAGCAACAGATGTTTTCAATACGACAACGGGGAATGATTTTAGTTCCTTCAAATGTAAAACAAATCACTTCAGGTAATTTGCAAACTACTTCTAAAGATGAATTAAATCTGTAAGTCATTGCAGGTCAGCATTTGTTTCTTCCTCACATCATTGGAAAAAAATGTGCCATTAGTTATTGTAACATGTATATCCATGTTAGATGGTTATATGCATCATTAGATAAGTGAATAAAGGAACAATCTGTTAAAAATTTTTAGGTAACAGGATTAAATTAAGATATAATTCATTCCTTCATGAGATATTTTCCGTCACCAATGCAGACTGCAAAATCTCGATTGGTTAGAATGTGCACTTGATTTACAGCACAGGGAGGAAGTTAATAGTTGATCTTTATGATTAGGATGATCTTCTTTCCTTGACTATCACTCATAGCAGAGTAAGATTTACTTCCATGAATATGGTCTTAACGGTTTATGGTGGTACAAGGAGGTCTCCATGGCTGGGGTCGGCAAACTAAGGGCTGCGGGCCAGATCAGGCCCAATTGCCTTCAGGATCCGGCCCACGGACTGTGGATCGGCGTGGGGTTTCTGTTTGTTCAGGCGGTGCCACCCCCCCCCCCACCACGGCAGCGCCTCCTCCCTCCCTCCTCCTGGCTTCTCCCCGCCCTGCCTAGAGGAGGAAGGCGGCTGGGCTGAGCTGGCTCAGCATCATTTTAAGCAGCCCCCCTCTGGAGCCAGCCCTTTTGCACAGCTCATCTCCCCCCTCCCCCCCCCCCCCGGTGCCCCTGTGGGCCAGAGAGCAGAGCGGATGAGCTCCCTCTGCCTAGAAGCAGCGGCGGCGGCAGCCCCTGGGAAGGTAAGAGCAGCGGCTGGATCTAGGGGGAGGACTAACTGCCCCCCTCGCCTCTTTTTCCAGCCCCCCCTTGTGCCACTTATCTGGCCTGCCACAAGGTCTGAGGGACAGTGGACTGGCTTGCGACCTCTGCTCCCTGGTCTGCTGGACACAAGCTACTTAGGCAGGGGTCAGCCTGACGCTCTTTTGCCCCTCAGGTGTGCTGACAGAGGGCCTCTCCTCCTGACCCCCTTCAGCTGCTCACTACCACGTGCAAATCTAGACCCCGAAGAGATGACCACGTGCAGCTGCAATCCGGGCTGGCCCTCCCACGAGGCCAGGAGATCCTCCTCTAGGTACTTTTAGGATGTGCTTTAACCAAGGCCTTTAGTGCACGCAGTCCCGGCCTTTCCCCGTGACTTGGCACTTTAGAAAGGCTCTGACATATTGCAAACATTTAAAGGAGAAAGGGGGGGAGGGGGAGCAGCAGCATGAAAGCGCAGGAGGGAGGGAGGGAGGGAGGGAGGGAGGGAGGCCGGCCTCCCTCCCTCTTTCTGGTCCCAACTTCAGGCCCGCGAGGAGAGTTGAGGGAGCTGCAGCCCCGGCCGGGCTCCTCTGCCTCCCGGGGCCTGGGGGGCAGGTCTCTGCGCAGGAAGGGCAGGCCTCCCTCCCTCCCTCCCTCCCCCCCTCGGAGCCGCCCCTCTTCCCTCAGGCGGAGCTCATTCCCGGGGATTGGTTTCCAATGACGCCATCGCTTTTATTTTTACACCGATGACCTCATCCCCGCGGCGGCAGCAGCAGCAGCCGCCTGCAAGTTGACCGACCAGCCAAACTCTTCTCTCCCTCCCTCCCTCCCTCCCTCCCTCCCTCCCCGTTTGTTTTGTTTCCCACATTCAGTTATTAAACGTGTTGGCTCCCCCTTTCCTATGAGCCGCGGCTTTGGAGACAGCGACCGGGCGACGGGTTCCCCGGCTCCCCCCGACTCATCTTCAGTGAGGAAGAAAGAGCTCGCCCGCTTCCTCCCTCGCCTTCCTCCTCCTCCTCCTGCTGCTGCCCCCTTTCTCTCAGCGGAGAGGGGGTCCCGCTCCCCCCCCCCCCGAGGAGGCTCCGACGCGCCGCCTGGCAGAGTCAGAAGAGGCTGAGGGCAGCTGCCAGTTTAGAAAGAGGGGGAAAAGTAAGTCTTGGTGGGGAGGGCGAAGAGGGGAAGGGGGGATGTTGTCCTGTGCACCCCCCCATGCAGTTCTGGGGTCACTGCCTGGAAGCCACATGGGTGGGAGTTCTAAAAAATGTTTGGTGTGTCCCTCTCCCTCTAAAGAAAATGGAAAAGAAATAAAAGGTTCTCCCCCCCTGTTAAAGCACAGAAGCAACCCTGGATTTCTTAGAAAGATCTTCACTCCATGTCTTCTCCATTGTTGACTTGAGTTAAACGCCTGCTCTTCCTCCTTTAAATGGTTCTGCTGTAAAATAGTTTTATTATTTCACACACACACACACAGTTGTGCTTCTGTGTGTGAGAGAAAGTTATATTCTTGCTACTATTAGCATTGTTTTTATGATCTTTCATTCCTTTTCTGTTCCTTATGTTCTCCGTTTGCTTTGGGGGTTGGTTTGTCCTTTAGGATTTTTATCTGTCTGTATGAAGTCCCCTCTCATGGAATCAAAGAGGATCGGTGTGAGGCGCCGCTAAAAACAAATATTTAAATGAAGTATCTTATAAGATCTTTTTAAAAATGATCTTTTGTTTTTCAAATATCCAGGCACCTGTTCCTCTAGTTTTCAGTATCATGGCCTCAGGTTATTCACAGAGGACAAAACATGCAGACTTTTACGATATTAAATCTTTTACATAGGAAAATGGGGCAGAAGGAATGTGCCTCAGAAATGTAGAATTGTCTAGAGATCATGCTGGGTTGAATGATAGTTTATTGATCATCTTATAGTGCATATTTGTGTAGATGTAAATTCTGTTGAGTTCAATGGGATTTAAGTAAGTGGGTACTCTAGGATTGCAGCTTAGTCCACAGAGAGGCGGTGGACTCTCCTTCCTGGTATGACTTAGTTGAAATTCTTGCACTGCACCTGATGGCTCTTATGATTCTAGGATGTCTGGATAATGTATAATGTACACAATTAGTGCTGCTTCTCTTTTCTCCCTGGCGGAACGGCTGTGCCTATATCAGCTGCTCTAAAGTCTCCTTATCAGTAAAACTCTATGCTGGAAGCTTCAACTGGTGAATTTCTGCTTATCAAATGATAGGGGGACCCTCCTCACAAACTCTCGTATGAGGAAATATTATGGTTTTGACTAATTTAAATAAAGTGCTACATGTATCTAGTTCCACTAAAGTACCATCCCAGAGAGTGGAACACTTTTAAGAAAACTCTGTATTGCAGTAAAAGAAACAAAGAGAAATACTGTAGTTGGTGACTAACCTGTTGTTTTCTGTTCAGGTATTAGCTGATTTTATTTTTAATTTTGGTCACCCTCATTTGGCTGATAGTTTAAAAAAAATTGTAGGGCCTTCTGCAAACATGTCATTGGCAGAGAGAGAAATATCTTAGCTAGTTGATATTTTGCTGAGTAAGGTATGTGCAGTAATTCTATTGCAGACAGTTCTGGCCCACAGGCAGAGGTTTAGTTTCACTTATTAATTTTATGTAAAAAGAAATATATTGAGCTGTTAATTCTCAATCCATACACAGTTGTCTGGAAACACAGTACAGTAGTTCTACATTGGTGTGTTCAGGATTGTAGCCATTGCAATACTTTACTTCCATAATACTTAGAAATTATACCAGTAGATGAGTAACTTGTGAATTGACAATTTGGACAAAACAGGACTTGAGGAAAATGATCATATACTTGTTGAAGGCAACAAAGTTTTAATGCTTACCTTAGGGCGGGAATTGGTTTGTTTTTAAATTGCAAATATGTACACCTGTTTGAAATAGATGTCTAATTAATAAAATGTTGTTTTCAGAAAAGATAATCTGGCAGCACAATATAACCTACATACATGGCTGTCATGAATGAGAATAAACATCAACTTCTCCATGCAACTTTAGGGCATGCTCATGTCGGCAGTGATTGTGTGCAGGTTGGAACTGACTGTGTGAAGAGCGTTGACATTAGGTGTGCAAGAATCAGTTTATTAAGGGCCTTAGTTCTATTATCAAACTGTTCATATCATCAAGACGTTTCTCCTGAAGTTCAGCTGGAGACTTCTTAATTGTAACCCGAGCCCTTTAGATCTTGTCTTGGGGCAAAAAGAACAAGTCTTTGCCCCCTTTTTGTGGCAACCCTTTAGGTATAGTATTCCCCATCAGTCTTCAACAGGCGAAACATAGTCAGTTTCTTTCATCTTTCCTCCTAGGACTTGTTTCCATACCACTGAACATTTCTGTTGTTTGCTTCTGAATCCATTCCATATTCATATACCTTTCTTAAAGTGTGGTGCTTGGAACAGGACACAGTACTCCAGATGCAATTGTACTAATGCAGAATAAAGTGGATATTTTACACCCCAAAACTTGGAAACTGTTCTATTAATACAGCTTAAAATCACATTATCCTTTATTGTAACTATGCTGCACGGCTGATTTATATTTGGCTTGTGATTGACTACGATCCCAAGTTCCTTTTCACATGTAGCACTGCCAAGCCAGGTATCTCCAATCCTGCATGTTTTATTTTAGCCTAAATGCAGAATGTTGCATTTCTCTCTCTTTTTAAATTGGTTTCATAGAATCATAGAATTATAGAGTTGGAAGGGATCCCAAGGGTCACCTAGTCCAACCCCCTGCAATGCAGGAATCTCAGCTAAAGCATCCATGACAGATGGAGAAACAACCTGGGCGTAAAAACCTCCAAGGAAGGAGAGTCCACAACCTCCCAAGGAAGACTGTTCCTTTGTTGAACAGCTCTTATTATCAGAAAGTTCTTCCTGATGTTTAGTCAGAATCTTCTTTCTTAAGATTTCTTTTTCCTTTTTGTCTGTTTCAGGCCAGTCTCCTATCAAAGTCATTTTGAATTTTATTGCTGTATTCTGAGGAGGTGTTAGATTTTGCTCAGAGTTTTTGTCATCTCTAAACTTGATAAGGATTTTCTCTACCCCATCACCTAAATAATTGAATGACATCTTGAAAGGTTTTGGGCCCACAACAGAGCCTCCCCCCATTTGATGGGAAATCATAGATGAGCACTCATTGAGTATTGTTTGTATCACCATCTATACTATAAACAGTTTGCTAACCAAAATATGTGCTGACATCAAGATGATTTGATCCAGAGCATTCCTACAATCCACCAATATTTTTTAAAAGAGATAAAATTTATCTGGCAGGATCTATTCTTGACAAATCCATGCTACTAATCACAACATTGTTAAAACACAGAAATTGACTCCTGTGCGCATCTTTATAACAATAATGCAGCCAGAATAACTGCTGAGAGAGTCCTGCACATTACCAGAATACATTGCGGATGGAAATTATTCCAGATATTCCAATCCAAAATGAAATGGTGTCATTCATGTTGTGCTTATACCCTTCACGATACTTCTTCGCTCATATACTTACATCTTGGTTTTCCAATGGTCATTTGCTTGGGTGTTTGTGACAAGTGAGAATTGCATCCAGGTGACAACAAAAATTTTAAAAGATTGTTATGACATGTTCAAACAAATGGCTTAACGTTGAAGATGTGTAGGCCAGCGGGTTCATAATTTTTCTGTGGTCTATTAATTGACTATTAACTTCTGTGAATTTATTTGCAAGGCAGGTTTCAGCCAAGTTTGTAGCACTCTGTCAGAACTGGCTTCAGGTTCCCATGCTGAGTAATATTTATTTTCCAAAGATTTGGTCAGTTCTGCATGGTTATAAGTGGTCAATATAAAAAAATAAATAAAGGTACTGCATTATTCAAATGTTAAGTATGACTGTTTACCAAAGGATTATTTGAGCAAAAATATCTATATCTGTAGCTAGCTATACTTGCATACCACACACAAACAATGATTTTATTTTATTTTTAAATAACTTTCCAAATTAGCTGTTACCAAACAGTAACTAATATATTGGAGTCATTGTTGCTTTGACTTCTTTAATCTGCTCTGTGAGCTGAAGCTGTTGACAAGGCAAACATCATATAGTACAGATTCACAATGAGTGTTTACTGTGCAGCATGTGCTCCTTAAAGTGCACACTGCTGCTGCTGCTGCAGCAGCACATGAATTGATGGGATCTCCCCTCCCCACACCCACCTCTAGATCATTTTGGTAATCTCTTAATCAAATATATGAATGTGGATCTGGGGGCAGTAAAAAACACTACTCAATATTTTCTGTGGGTAGTTTAGAATGTTGAAAGTGCTTCATGACACAAGCCAGTAATCATTCTGGCAATTCTGTAAGTTGGCCATTATTATTGTCTTTATATGGCTGGTTATAGAATGAATCTGAGAGAAAAGTGAAATTTGAAAGCATACTGGCCCCTGCTTAGCTTTGCAAATGTATAGAGTCTGTGGATATACATCTATCCTTCACACGCATGTCCACCAGTGTCCCAATGAGTGTGAAGCAATTCTGACTCCTGCACAAATTCCCTCTCTCATCTTCTTGGCCCCATAAGCCCCATAAGAGCAGTATAGTAGCACCCTCAGGCCATCTGCTCTGAGTCTTCTTAGCTTCCAGTTTTGTTCAGGTCTAGCTTGGCTTTGTAAATGTGAGACAACTCACCATTTTTTCCTCACCTTTGTACCACCTCCTTCTGTTGTCAGTACTGCCCTCTTTCTCTTCTCTTCCCTTTTTCCTTCAGCCTGTAGCCCTGGTGCTGATACTGCATCCTTTAAACCATGCTGTATCTGTTTGTGTTTTCCTGCAAGCAGCTTAGCTGTTGTTTCAGCAGCAGTCTGAGATGAATTCTTCCGAGTCAGAGGAGGACGACATGGCAGCCTTGGGCCAGGCAGCTGCTAGCACCACAGGCTGTTCTTGTGAAAGTGCTCAGTTGCCAGGGGGGCATGTTGGCCAGTACTGGTATGCTGCCCTCTCCTCTGCTGCTTGCCAGACAGGGATGGGGCAGAACAGGAAGGCGGCAAGGGCAGGAATGCACCAGTTTGCTGGTAGGCGCAAGTGCAGGACCTGGGGCAGTCACTGAGTTGGCCTCCCCCTCACTGTTCCTCATCTGGGAGCCCCACAGCCAGCATGCCAAGCGTGTTCAAACAAAACCAGGCTTTCTTGCACCCGGGTCAAAGACTCTGTTTGGCCCCCACACCCACCTTCCAGCACACATTTGCATACACAACACGCACATCTACACACCCCTCAACACATTTGTTCTTAAAGCACATTAAAAAGTAGATCTCCTCAGAGACTAATTGATCATTGGACAAATCCTAAGAAGTATTATGACTGCAAAAGTGAATTGTTTGTCAAAAGTAGAACTTCCATGTGCAACAGTTATAATTATAATTATTTATACCCCACCCATCTGGCTGGGTTTCCCCAGCCACTCTGTATTTTCCAACAAAATATTAAAAATACAATAAAACATCAGACATTAAAAACTTCCCTAAACAGGGCTGCCTTCAGATGTCTTCTAAAAGTCAGATAGTTGTTTATTTCCTTGACGTCTGATGGGAGGGCGTTCCACAGGGCAGGCGCCACTACCAAGAAGGCCCTCTGCATGGTTCCCTGTAACCTCACATCTCGCAGTGAGGGAACTGCCAGAAGGCCCTCAGAGCTGGACCTCAGTGTCTGGGCTGAACGATGGGGAAGGAGATGCTCCTTCAGGTATACTGGGCCAAGGCCATTTTCAGATTATCTACCTGAGGTCTATCTGAGTAAATCCCGTTGGACTCAGTGGGACTTACTTCTGAGTAATTATGCTTAAGATCGCAGTATACGACTGCACAATCTTTACACAGTTGCCTAGGAGTAGGCTTCATTCAGTGGGACTTCTGCGTAGACATGTAAAGACTTGCAGTATAAAACTCTAAAGAATAATATAAAAGAATAAACAATAACAGAATAAACACTCCACAAGTTTCCTTAAAAAAATGCTGGCTGCTGATCCACTGCAATTAAAGAATTTAAAGTGGATTGGCTACATTTTCCTTGAAAATTAAAGGAAGGGATGTCAGCATCACATTTCTTTCATTGCAGGTATTTTATTTTCAGTATAAACAAGACTCAGTTTTTGTAGCTGATTGTTTGCAGCAGTGCCCTCATTATGTATTCACATGGTGTAAACCTGTATGTGGACCTCTATATCCAAACACACACACACACATTATAAGCAAGCAACAAGTGCTTATCTTGTGAACTTGCCATTTAAATTATTTAATCATGACAAAAGATTTGGTTTCCAAAAAGGACAGGGGGTGGTGGTCTGATCTCTTCAACACTTTTAATTGATCTCTGAGACATTGAGGCGAAGAAAACAAGAAGAAATGATATTTCAGGAGGTTGGCTGGGTTGTGTACACATTAGTGTTTACTCCAACTTTGCTTGGAGAGCAGCCTTCCCCCACCCCTTCCTCTCTCCAGGTTTTCTTTCCCTCACAGTTGCAAAACCAGAGAGAGCAGCAGCCCACCCTTCTGCTTCAAAGGAAAAGAGTTAGTTGCCATGTAAGAAGAGTGCCAGCACAGCGAAGGAGCCGTCCAGTGGCTCCCCACCACCACACTCCACCGGCCAAGTGCCTCCTGGGGCAGCCTGCCCCATCTGCCCCTCCCTAGCCCCTCCCTGTGCTCCTCACCACTGCCAGCCCAGTGTTCCCCACTCTTACCACCTCCCTACCCCCTTCTACCCCAGTTCTTGCACCTCATACTCTGTGTCTTCAACTGCTTCTAGTTTCTTAGGTGCTTCTGGGGCTGGCTCAGAGTGCACTTCCCTGTCCTTCTTTGTGCCTCTAGTCTCATCCCTGAAGAAAGGGCGTCTGACCTGTCATAATACTGAGGGCATTGACTTATGTATCCAAGATCTTACCTCATGTCAGCCTGGTGTCTTTTGTGCTCTCATTTCTTTTTTGGCAGGTCTTTCCCTACAATCCCCAACAAAAATGCCTCAGGTTTTTAAACAAATGTTAAATGGAACATTTTCTTCAATTCGTTGTATATCATTTCCCAAAAATTTTTAATTACCTTACAATCCCACCACATATGTTAAAATGTCCCCTCCTTTTTCTTACACTTCCAACATATATTTGAACGACTATGAACATTTAAAAACACAAGAAAAACCCTCTAAAACTGTTGTTAGAAGAAGGAGGAGGAGGAGAGGCGACAGCATGGTAGACATTGTTTCATTTATAGCATTTCTACATTGCCTTTTGATCAGTGATTAATGGAAACATCATTAATCTGTGTAAAAACCAAGGCTTTACCCGAAGGGAAGAAATCAGTTGGGCAGGAAAGCCAAAGACTCATGACCCACATGGCCACACAAGATTTCACAAGGAAACCCTTTTTAATGCTTCACAGAAACACTTGCCCACAGTGTTGCTCTTGGGCTTCATTTAAGGACAAAAGTGTCTGCGACGTAAATCTGTGCAACAAAGCAGTGGTTTTTTCCTCCTGTGGTGGCCCTGAAATGATGGAATCCTGACCCTCAGGAAGTTCATTTTATCACTTGTTTCTTTTGGGAAGTAAATAAAGACGTTCCTATTTCCTACTTGAATTTATCTTATTTCTGCTGCTGATTTCTTATGCTAGCTTTTGTGTTTTAAATTGGCTTTTATGTTTTTTGTGTATTTCAATTGATGTTCTTACTTTGTAAACGGACTTTGAAATTTTCTTGAAGTGTTGTTTATCAGTGGCATTGAGAGCAGACATCTCCTTTCCTACTTCTGTCAAGTCAAACCAGCTCTGGGAGGGGCAGCTCAGAAGAAAGAAGGGGCGCTTGGCTTTTCAGCTGCTTTCCCTTCCCTACTAGGTTCCCGGGTGCAAAGCCTTGATCTATGGCTAGAGAAGCTTGGTGAGGTGCTCACACTTATTATGAAAGTATCCTTTGCTGGGTGTGTGAAAAACTAAAATATTATTCAGGGAAGCTTCTGCTTCTAATAGCAGTCATTCCTGCTATTAGTTTTCTTGGGTGGGGGTGGGTGGGCAATGGATGCAATGACTTATTGGCAAGTGTTAGAACTCCCTAGTGGAGATCTTTTTGGCTCTCTGTATATTACTTTTTCTTCAATGACTGTAGCAGGTCCATGTTTTGGAAGAGGAGAAAAGAATTTAGGCTGGAGGCTTGTGTGAGAGAGAACAGGGTTTGTCCTTTCCTTGTGCTCCATTTGTGGTTTGCTACCGAGCCAAGAGTGACCTACTCAGAGTTGGCTCTGAATAGACTGGCAGGCTTCCATTTTGTGTCTCTGTGAAATGCTCTTGTAGATTTTTAATAACTGAGGTGGGATTTAAGAAAAAAGAGGGGAAGGAATGAAAATTGTAATTAGTTTCCAGAGTAAAGAATTGCCCCCAGCCCTCTCAGTTTTGTTTTACTCAGCAACCAAGTTGTGGGGAGAGTGATTTTCCTCCAAGATGTCTTACCTCTGCGTTTGTTTTCTCTCTCACTCCTTTGGGCTTCCTCTTGAGCATGGACCAGCTGATGTTCACAGCCCATTGGTAGGATTAGGGTGTGAGTCACTTGATGCAGTAATTGCCAAAATTGTCTGGCCACAGATTTTGTCCAGTGGAGTTGCCAAATTAGCTAGACAATAAGGCATCATTGGAAGTAGTCACTTCTAGTATCATTAAGCATTAAATTCTGCTGACTTTCACAAACATTTAAAGTGTTTTATGAATAAATTACAGAAATATAAAAATAAAGTTAAAATGCTTTTATATTATGCACCACCCTGTCCATAAGTACCGGTAAGTTGCAGCCGAGAACAACAGCCAATATGACATAAGTACTCTTCGGGCAGCTGGCTCTCCTTACCTGATAAAGTACTCAGCACTCCTGCCCCAAATACCACTGCAACTTCCGGGGGTTTGTAGCCCAAACTGGAGGTAACAATATGCTGAAGCAAACGTTATGGATCTCTGACCCCATGCAATAACAGGGTCATGTCTGGACAACCAGGTCATCCCTAAGACTAGTTCTGAAGAGAAAAGTTGGGATGAACTGGGGAGTGAACAGCAAAGTGAAGAAGAACTGGAAGAGAGAGAGAGCTAACAGACTCTCTCTCACTGGAAAGTGTCCAGCCTATCTGCCCAAGGTCACGGAGAGCAGATAAGGTAGCTACACAAAAAGCATATAGTTGCAAGATCAGGTTGCAAGAGGCGGAAGTGACTAGGGAGGAAGTGGGTGGAAACCTTAATTGGTCATTCCGAGAATGGCTGCTTTCTTCTTTTGCTGTGATCATTAAAGACTCTTTAAATGGTAAGCAACACTTTTTGCTTTGTCCTGCATATCTACGGCCAAAGGTGGGGTGAGAAAGCCAAGTCCCCAAAGTCTGACAGGTGCCTTAGAGCTTACTTATATTTAGCAATCCATTATCTTACACAGCTGCATGAAAATGTAGCATGTTAAATGAAGCATTACTTCCCACCCCCAGAGCTCAAATAAGGTTATTTGGGGGCTGTTTTGGCCCAGTTCTGTGTTCAGATGATCATCTCATTGACTGAATACTTAACATTTGCTGGTGGTTTCATGTGTTGATTGGCGTGTACAACAAGCAGGTCCTCACAGCTGCAACACAGCAGTTCTGTCTCATCTCACACTGCCTCACCTCAGATGCAACTTTCTTCACAAAGAGCACCTCTCATGCGCTGTATGCAAGAAGGGGCAACATACAACTAAAGGGGTTGTTGGGTGCAGCTTCCCCTGCTACTGTATAAGGTGATGTGGCTTCCCCTAGCACTGATGTTAGATGTCCATACCTGAGCCAGGGAAATCTACATGCATAGGTTTCTGTGGCTCTGATGATATGGACTAGTGGTCATCAGGAGCAGGGGATGCTAAACAAGCTTGGAGGCAGGGCTGTTGATGGAGCCCCAGCCCTTTATATCATGTGATATCCTTCAGGTGTATGACACAGGAAGGGGAATAGGGTCTCTGAGCACTTCTACATGTGACTTGTACACCCGAGAAAAGCTAGCTTCAGTATATTCCGGAACTTTTGCTGGGAAACCATTGCTCACTTCCTCCTTCCCCCAAAGTGAAAATCCAGCATGAGTGCCCTGCTTGAAGATTTGTTTCTAACTGCAGCATTAACTAAGCAGAATGACAGTCTAGCTCAGTGGTTCCCAATTGGGGGGTTGCGGAATGCACCCAGGGGGTCCGTGGCCCCATTCCTTGCCTCCCCCCAAACTATGCTTTGTCATTTTTGCATGGTAATGTCAGGCTTCAGGGACTCGGCTTCCTCCCCCACCCTTTGGCAGTAGATAAGCAGAACAAAGTGAAAGGAGTCTCTTAGCAGTTAGAAATTTTAATGATCACAGCGAGAGAACAAAGAATCCATTCCTCGGAATGAAGGTGCTCCCAATTAAGGGTTCCACCCACTTCCCCACCCAGTACTTCCCAGCTTCTGCCTTCTGAACTATGTCTCTCTGCAAACCACTATTCCAAATCTATACTACTTCCCTGCTCCTGGGAAGATTCAGGATCCTGATCAGGAGCAGGGGGAGGGGAAGGCTCCTCAGTGCAGCCCTCCTCAGCACTGTACCTGACAAGTACGGTAATATCACAGATTTTATTGTCTGTTTTAGCTCTGTGTGATTTTTCAATATGTTGGCCAAAAACTGTTTTGAAATCACACCTTGATAACAATTTTGACCTGGCAATAAGCAGCAATATATCGCTCCTTGCTTGAGGGAGAGGAGGGCAGCCAATTTCAAGGCACTGCCGATATCTCACCGTGATCTCAGCTGACCACACTGCTGATCTGAGCTGCCTTCCTTCATGCTGAGGGAGACCAGGGCAGTCAATAGCGCTGCAGCCTTCCCTCACACTGACGGAGAACAGGGCACCGTGGCATTACCTTCCCCTGACACTGAGGCCGAGAAGCTTTTCTCAGCAGGATAACAGCAGGAGCCACAGTAGACATGCATCTCTGCTGGCTGCCACCACTGGCTTCCCCACTGACAGAGACTTCATGCACCCCCTGTCCCCCTCCCCTCCCCCTCAAACCATGTGCTGGAGGTGACTCCGCTTGCTCTCCTTTCCCCATTCCATCTGATCTCTACAGCTGCTTTTTCCCTATCCCCTGCCTGATCTGCACACACAAACACCCCTGCCCAATCTCCATGACTGCTCCTTCTATCATTCCCACTCCTGATCTCTGATTTCAGACATTATGTTATATTGGAATATTGCACTGTTTAGTTGCTGATATATCACACCTTTGAAAACCAGATATTGCTAGTCTGTTTTCTAGTATTCCCTAATCTGTCAGACTCTGTTGCCACCAGTGGGGCCTGACTTCCTCTCCGGCTGGAATCCTAGTACCTCTGAAGTCAACTGCATGAGTCTTTTGGGCACCAAACCACCTCTGGTCATAACAGCACATAGGAGCTCATTAACGTGCCCATTCCATCATCTCAAAACATTGCTCCAAAGTTTAGTAACCTGTCTATCCTCTTCCCAAGTCAGTTTTTGCATTCATTTCTCAGTCATCAAGTGTACAATAATGTACAATAGCCAAGCAATATATGAGCTTATATAAACCATGCCTCGGAGACGAGCAGCAGAATGCTGAAATATCCATTTCATGCTGTGCAAGTATAATGGTTTTGTAATGCATACCTAGTCACATTTGCTTAAGTAACTGATTATATTACCCTTCTGAGTAATACCCCTCCCCACCTTCTCACTATATAGAAGGGTCTGGAAACTTCTGTTTCAGTGTATCTGAAGAAGTGTGCATGCACACGAAAGCTCATACCAAGAACTGACTTAGTTGGTCTTTAAGGTGCTACTGGAAGGAATTTTTTTTTGTTTTGATTATGTTAAAACAGCATTTTAGACTAGGCAGCTCTAAACAGCTGATCCTTTTGAGCAATCCTTAGATCTAATCCTCTTTACTCGTATGGTGGGATTATTCCCTAGAAAGTAGCCAATTCAGATATGAGGAAATGCCCAGTGATTCTCTTATCTGTAATTTTTATGGAGAATTAAATTTTGTTCTAAGCAATGAGGAAGTTTTGGTCTCCTTTTTGTTAGGACTTTGCACCAGTATATCAGCTGCACCAGAGTTTAATTAGCAATACTAATTAATTATTTGTTAATTAAAAATAAAATTTCCTTTCTGATGATTCATAATAAATAGCATTATTATGCTAGTTCTAGAAAGGTAGCTGTATTTGACTGTCACTCTAAGTTTGCAGCACTTTGAAGACTGATAAATTTATTGCGGCATGCGTTTTTATTGGCAAGTGTGTGTTTTGCGTGTGTTATATATCTGTCACAGTGTTAGATCTCTGGACAATCAACCACTGAAAACAGGAATCTTGGCTAGTTTTGCTATATTTAGAATCGTTGCAGTTGTAACACTCAAAGGCCAAAGAGGCATGATTTTGCATGTATCCAGCAGTCTTGCTCACCTGTCTGCAGTGGGCCTAAAACATCATACTCAGATCTTCTCTGCTTCAATTTCACTTTGCATTTTGCTGACTAGTTATGGATTTTAACAGTTTACCTGTTGACCTTTGAAAACAGCTGAGCAGTTTTATGGAAGCTTTGATAGTGACCTTCCTAGCTGCTTTAAGACTATGCTGCATTATGTCAATAAACATGACAGCCCTGTACAAATACAGTAAAATCTTCCAGGTCAAATGTTCCCCATAACTGTTGTTGCTACATTGAGGCCCACTCTAGAACATTAAACTACTGGTCTATATTTTTCTTCATTAGTAGTTCAGATTAATACTTGCTTTGGCCCATAATCCTTTGCTACGTGCTTGTTGGTTGTATATTAATATGTGTCTTTCTTCTGTTTGCAATCTTTCCTCTTTCTGTAATAATTCTGGGAACCGAATGTTGTAAGCTTAATGATGTAACTGTGACATAACCTTGAAATAAGTGGTGATTTCATTTGGCTAATGAAATAAATCCTTGCCTTCACCTTTGGCTCCCAAAGTTGTTTTTCTGTCACCTCTTTCTTCTTATTGCCACATAAATGAGTTATTAACCATCCCAAATAAATTTCTACATTTTACAATGATGTGGTAATTTCCTCCTGTCACTTGTCATTATATGCAGAAAGGGAAATTGCTGAGAAGCTTGTACTCTCTCTTAGAGTTAACGTACAAACATGAACTTCTCTGGGTGTCTGGAATTTTCACAATATTTTTGCTCTGAGATCTCTGTATAACTCCTTACTTTACAGATCATTTTTAGCCAATTCATATATAAAGTTGTCAGAATCTCACTGGGGACTTGGATGGCTCTGTCCAAATCCAGACCTATAGTGTGTGTTCAAGTTCCTGGGCTCAGATTCTGCCAGCAGCTACCTAAGACATTTCTGTCTCTTATATGCAGGATGAGATAGTGCCCTCACCACCTGGCCACCAGTTCTACATACAGAGGCTAACTGTATCAGCCCTGATGATGGAACAGGGTCCTCCACTTCAGCTGAGGACAATAGCCTAGTTTAGGGGATACAGGACAGACATTATGGCACACATTATGGACCAGACCAAACGCCCTGCTTAGTCCAGCACTCTGTTTTCACAGTGGCAAGCCAATGCCTATGGGAGGTCTCCAAGCAGGACTGAGTGGAACAGCATTCCCACCTGAGATCCCCAGCAACTGGTGTTCAGAGGTCTACTACCTCCAGCACATCAGCATCCTGGGGCAGTCTCCTCACTCTGTCTAATGGCAAGGGCCAGACGAACCCAGCTTGTACTCGGCCCTGGTAAGCAAACAAAGCCCAAAAACCACATTGCTGGAAGGCCTGGTCTCAGCACCTGGCATGGCTGGGCAAATGCCAGTGCCCCAGAGGACCCAGTGAGACTGACAGCAGAGTGTCATATTTCCCTTAGAACTGTCTTTATTTATTGTAGCACACCTGGTTTTGAAAGCACTTAGGTAATAATATTATGATACCACCACTTCTTGGTGGTTGTATACCTGTTGGAACTTGATCATGCAGTGGCTCTTGAGCTGGCAGCTTGTGTGGTGTCAGATAGGGATTCAGACAAGGACTGAGCCTAATATACCTTGGCTTTGCCACTGTTTGCAGGCTTCAGCTAGTGGCCCCTTCTTTGACTGTTTTGCGGGACCCTGTAAACATTGTTGAAGTATTTGCCCCACCCTTACCTGGTGCTGTTTTTATTTCTTTTACTCACAAGACTCCAGAGTGAGGGCAGGAAGCTTTGCCCCTATTCTGAGTTGGTTTCATAACAAAGCCACGTAACCAATGGGTTTTGGATATGAAGTCAAATCAGACCAAGGGTCAGTGCTTTCTGCTCTCACTCTGAAGTCTCACGGGTAAAAGAAAAGAAAAAGTCTTGTCCTTCAAGAATCTGGAGTATGGTTGTTGGCATTCCCAAGACCACAGGCAGAAAGCAGAGGAGTGCAAAAGGTGAGCAAAGAGGACCTTTCATAAAACATCCCCATCTAAGGACTCCTTTTTGAGCCCAAAAAGTCCAGCTAAGAAATTCTGGCTCAGGCTGTGTGTGAAACCAGCCAGCACTGACAAAAGGAGGCAAGTGTAGAGATAGAGAAGAATGCCTCTTTACATCTGTAGGCCAGAGCAAACCAGGTGATATTTGTTGTGTTGACCATATTCACCCTAAAGTCCTAGGGTAGAAATAACACAGTTAAAACAAAAATGAGACAATATTAAATTTCATAATAATGCAGCAATAATAAAATCCCAAGCCAATGTACCTGACCTTTCCCCAAAAGTCTGAGGGAAAAGGTAGCGCTTCACTTAAGGGCAAAATTCTGATCAAACTAATTCTGACCATACTTGTTCGGTCATTATCAAGTATACACTTCCAGAGTTGATGCTAAATACATTACTTTTGGTAAATGAGCCACCATAGCCACAGAAATTTGCACCCTGGGCGTTTAAAATTTGTCTACCAATGTACTTATCTGAAACCAAAGGCACGCATTTTTCCCCCAGCTATCCTACCTCACTAAAGCAACAAAAAATCCCTGTGCAATGTCTTTTGGCAGGAAACCAATGTGACTTTCTTAAAGTCAGTGTGGTGTGTCAGGTTAAAGGCACAAGGGAATGAGAAGAGTTAAGAAAACTAAGCAGTGTTAAATGGGGCATGTTTAAACATGAGGCTGACATCACAGGACTGAATGAACAATGCACTGTCAAATGAAAATTAAGCCAACCCACATTTTTTCTTTCAAGTTTTGAAAACTATGCTACATAGATATAACAGTACCATATCAGTCCAACCACTTTAAAGTCCCTTTATTTTAAACAGGTTCAAGGCGCACGTGACATCTGTACACCAATATAGTGTCTAGGAAGCTATTCCTGCGCTCTGTGGAGCAGTTGCAGCAACTGGGGATCACTTCCCCTCCACCAGTTTATGTACCTTTCCCTGACAGAGGCTATGCTTATGTGGAAGCTGCCTCTGCTCTTCCCGCTTCAATTCTCTACTGGTTCTGGGAAACGGGTGCAGGAGTGTGTGGGGAAGCACCCAGCCCTTCACATGCCTTGCCCACTCTTCCTTCTCTTCCTCCCCACTGGCCACTACCTCCCTCTCCTGAGCCCAGCCCTCCTTTCCCCAGTGCAGTCCCTGATAGCATCTGGCTGGGTACTGTGAGAACAAAATGCTGGACTAGATGGGCCATTGGCCTGATCCTAGTTCTTATGTACTCTCTAAAGTTTTATGGGGTGCACCTGGGAGGCGTATAAAATGAGGAAATGAAATTGAGTGCAAAAGCACCTAAATGATGCTGTGAATCAGCAGGGCTCTGTTGTATTTCCCATGACTTAACGTGGAGCAGCCCTGGCCAGCAGCTCTTAACACAGAAACCACTTTGACATTTGAATGAACTAATGTGGTTTATTTACAAACTTAAGTGCAAGTGAGGTTAGTTATGGACATGTGAACCAGCATTTTTGGAGGGGTGTGTGGTGACAGAAATAGCCTTCAGCGGCTGCTGTTCAGAAATGCCATTCAGATGCAAGTCTTGCAAACTTGGGAGCTGATAACAGCAGATAACAGATCATGCAGTGAATGGTTCCTGGGTGGTATTACTGTATTTGAATGTGGAGACATGGGGTCACTGAGCCTGAATGTTCCCTGGTTTTAGCAAAGTGGTATTAAAATGTTTACTTCAGGGAACCATTCTGTTTGTTTGATGAGGAATTCTTGTGCGCTGTGGAAGAATCTGACACCTGCAAATCTGCAAACATTTCACAGACGAAAACAGGGAGGCTCCTGTGCATGAGAGTGTGGGGTAGAGGCAGCATTTAGTGGAACAGCTGTGTAGCTTCTGGATAATGATTGGGCAACACAATATAGATTTCATAAATTGTGTCATAAATATCAAAAGGGAACTAAAAGTGTGTGAAAGTATATGGAGTCAGGAAACACAGAAGGAAGTACTTTTTCGCACAGTGCATAGTTGAACTGTGGAGTTTGTTCCCACACTAGGTAGTGGTGGCCATCAACTGGGATGACTTTAAAAGAGGATTAGACAAATTTACAAAGAATAAAGCTATCAATGGCAAATAGCCGTGATAGCTGGGTGCCCCCCCCCCATTACCAGAGGCAGTACAGTGTGCCTCTAATACAAGTTGGTAGCGGGGATTGCAAGTGGGGTGGGTGCTGTTGTGCTCACCCATGGACATGTAGCTGGTCACTGTGAGGACAAAGTGTTCAACTACTGTAGATGTGCTGATCCAGAATTGCTCTTTGTATGTTGTTGAAAGCAATGAGACAAGCTACACAAATTAAACACATATAACATGTGTTTAATTATTATGTGTCTTTACTATGCATACTATGTGATATTCATAACATTTGGAATTCTTACCTAAAATTAAGAAGCAAGGCTTACATAATGATGGTATTACTACCACACAGATTAAAGCTCTAGCCCTCTTCTCTATGGAAATTAAGCAGGGACCTGTACCTCTGTTGTAAGCAAACTACAACTTGAGAACATATGGATTTTTTGTCCACACAATATGCAATTTATTTCCCCTCCTCAAGCAGTTCTTCATAAAACATGTTTGTAATAATAATAATAATAATAATAATAATAATAATAATAATTTATTATTTGTACCCCGCCCATCTGGCTGGGTTTCCCCAGCCACTCTGGGCGGCTTCCATAGAAACCAGAAAACACTAAAATATCATACATTAAAAACTTCCCTGAACAGGGCTGCCTTAAGATGTCTTCTGAATGTCCGGTAGTTGTTTATCGTTTTGACATCTGATGGGAGGGCGTTCCACAGGGCGGGCGCCACTACCGAAAAGGCCCTCTGCCTGGTTCCCTGTAGCTTTGCTTCTCGCAAAGCTCCTTCAGGTATACTGGGCCGAGGCCGTTTAGGGCTTTAAAGGTCAACACCAACACTTTGAATTGTGCTCGGAAACGTACTGGGAGCCAATGTAGGTCTTTCAAGACCGGTGTTATGTGGTCTCGGCGGCCGCCCCCAGTCACCAGTCTAGCTGCCGCATTCTGGATTAGCTGTAGTTTCTGAGTCACCTTCAAAGGTAGCCCCATGTAGAGCGCATTGCAGTAGTCCAAGCGGGAGATAACTAGAGCCTGCACCACTCTGTGCAGTTGTACAACAACTGTCGCTTTCCCCTTTCTTGTTACAGGGAAGTTCTCCTTGTTTCCTGTTACGTTATATAATTTGTGCCAAGACCTCATCAGGATTCAGTCTAGGATCTGTGTTCAGTACCAGCCATGGTCAAAGCCAAGGGTGAGGCAGGGGGCATCTGTCCCCCCCATCAATACAAATCAATACAGATCTGATCTTCTGTCCCTCCCAACGAAAGCCTGCCCCCCTAACAAAATCCTGGCTACGCCTATGGTACCAGCACTGAATCCTACAATATGGGGGAAAGATCTATGAGCATGTAAGAACACAAGAATTTCCTGCTTGTCCAAAGGTCCATCTCGTCTTGCATCCTGCAAAAGGCATCGGCCTGCCTTTGGAAGCCCTCGGGCAAGGATTGAAGACAATGACAAGTCATTAGCAGAGTGCCTTTCCCTCATTATTGAACAACTGCAGTCTGCTGCATTCATACACATTTAAAATTTGCTAGCTGTTTGCGTCGGAGCATGTACTTAGGCAGTATTTTTATTATAAGAACTGAGCCTTCAATCTTTCACCCCACACTCCTTCTTTCTTCTTCTCTCCTACACATCCAAAAAAGGGAGTCTTTTTATTTTAAACTTAATAGCACAGTGGAATGAGGCAATTCATTCGTGTGTGTGTGTGTGTGTGTGTGTGTGTGTGTGTTTATTAGAACATGAGCAACCTCATTCTTGCCATTGCTCAGGAATTGTAAGAAATCAAAAAATCGGTGCAGTTTTGAAATCAGTGCACTTTTGCATGCTTCAGTGTGCCATCTTGATTCCAAATAGTTCCAGTTCTATCTAAACATAGAGAAAAACCTGCTTAATTTCAGAAATGACCTCACAAATTTGGTAAAATCAGTGCAGTTTTCCCCCTCCAATCTTTATTATTTTAAAAAAATATACATTTATGCATCATTTATATAACACTCTCTGTTTTTGTTTGTAACAAAAAAGAAAATGTTTTTCTTCTAATACTACTCAGTATGTGGCCCTGCACCCCCTCCGTGTTCTTTTTCTTAACTTCCATTGCTTCTGCTGGCGAGGTCCACAGAGGTATTTTTGGTTCCAATATTCCTTTATATTTTATCCAGATCTTATATAATGATTTCCTTATTAGAGGATTCAATAAACCCCTGTGGACCTTCAGCTTCTCATAAATTAGATAGGCATGCAACCCATATCGATTATCATATCCCTCCAAATCCAACACATCTGAATCTCTTAATGTTATCCAGTCTTTGAGCCATAGAAGACCTGTGGCTGCGTGGTATAGTTCTAAATCAGGAAGTGCAAAGCCTCCTCTCTCTTTTTTATCTGTTAATAGTTGGTATTTTATTCTCGGTTTCTCCCCGTTCCATATGAATCTCGCCATATCTCTTTTCCATTCCTGAATGGTTAGCACTCTGGACTCTGAATCAGTGCAGTTTTGGAAGGTCTAGTCTGCCATATTGACTCAAAATGTAGCCAAACATAGAAAACCACCTGCTCCTTGATCTTGGGAACCATAGTGCAAAATATGGTTACAATTATCTTAAGAGGTGTCAAAGTCCATGGTGAACAGGCAAGCAATTTTCAAAAATAAATAGTAGACTAGGCTATCTGTGTTTGACTCAAGAAGTTATCCTCTCCCTCAAACTCCTTCTGCCCTTCATTGCCCTTCCCCCTTCAAGTTTAAATTGTTGCTCTTGGCAGCCTCGATCAAGCAGAAATCACCTGTAGTAAAATTATGTAATCTGCATGTAACTAATACTTGTCTGTGGAAAGTGGAAGGGGAAGAATTAGTAAATGCATTCAATATATTTTGCCAGTTTTTTTTTTATCTCACAACTCAGAACCACAAATTATGTGAGAATTACAGTTTTTTACATGCTCATGTTCTTGGGTATCCATTACACAAAACTATGTATGCTGCTTTGCTAAGCATTTAAACAGATGCCCATCCTGGTCTTAAGTTTATATACTGCACAATGCAAAAATAGAGGAAGACTGAAGACACAAACTTAGCTGTTCCTGAAGAAGTGTGCATGGACACGAAAGCTCATACCAAGAACTGACTTAGTTGGTCTTCAAGGTGCTACTGGAAGGAATTTTTTTGTTTTAGCTGTTCCAGTATGTTTTGGAGACTAGAGGAACAGAGCTCTGAAAAAATAGGTCAGTCCTGGGTGAAATGGACTAAAATATGTGGCATTTGGTTCATACAGAGCTGTGAGCTTATTATTGTGCTCTTGAATGAGTTCTAGACCACGTCCAATGCTCTCATGCAGCTGTAGATGGCAATAAATGTTCAGCAGTAGAAAGACAAGCTGTCCTTTCAGCAAAGTGTTTTTGGTCATTACTCATCCTCTGAAAGAGGACCCCTCTGATTAGCTCAAAGGAATCCAGTTTGAAAACCAAATTTTAGAATATTGAAGTGTTGCTTTTAAAACAGTTACAGCATTTACTTTTCCTACTGCTGCTATAATAATTTTAATTTTTCCCTTGCTTGCTTTTGTTCCCATATTACAGTAGGAACTTTCACAAGGCATTCACAAAGAAATGAGGGGTGGGGGAAATTAACTTCAAGTAAAAGGAGACTTGCTTACAAACAATCATATGCATACACTATGACCAGGGAAATGTTTTTAAAAACATTAATTTTAAAATAGCTTTTAATATTCTTTTAGTAGACAAATTTTAGGGGGCATGGACAGCCACAAAAAACTGTAGGCATTGCAATGGGGATCCTATGGAAGCAGTCAGCAAGATATGCATATATAAATAACATAAAATATGTTGAGAGGAGCGATCCCCAGGAGCCATGGAACACTCTTCTAAAAATGATAATTTGCGGGGTTACATACGCTTCAGGTTACAGACTCCGCTAACCCAGAAATAGTACCTCGGGTTAAGAACTTTGCTTCAGGATGAGAACAAAAATTGTGCTCTGGAGCCACGGCGGGGGCGGGAGGCCCCATTAGCTAAAGTGGCGCTTCAGGTTAAGAACAGTTTCAGGTTAAGTACGGACCTCCAGAATGAATTAAGTACTTAACCCGAGGTACCACTGTACTGATAGTGCCAACTGACTAGGGACTCAGCTATACAGCTGCAAATAAAACGTTTTAAATGTGTTGTAAAGTGCAATAAACAAATGTGACACTAGATGAGCACACAGTGAGCTATGCAAAATTCAGTGTACAGTCAAATCTCAGTTGTCAAACATAATCCATTCTAGAAGCCCATTCGGTTTCTGAAATGTTCAACAACCAAGGCGCGGCTTCCAATTGGCTGCAGGAGCTTCTTGCACTGAAGCAGAAGCCGTGTCGGACATTCAGCTTCCGAAAAAGTTCAAAAACTGGAGCATTTACTTCCAGGTTTTCATTGTTCAGGAGCCGAAATGTTCCAAAATGGAGGCATTCAGGACTGTATTTTTCAAAACGGTTTTTTAAAAAGCATTTTCACAGGTTTTTTTTACATGCGTGTAAATTCCACTACAGTTTCCTCAAAGGATGATGTTTCATGGACCCACCTGCTAACTTGAGAATGTTGCTCCACTTTTATCAAGGTGTTCATCGTTCAGAGAACAAGCAGGCAAAACTTGTTTTTAATTGCCTGATAGCGTCCTGTCAGAATATCAACAAATGATGTGGCAGCTGACCTCATCTGTATGAAGGCGGCTTTGCTCTGCTCATAAAGATTATCTTGCAAACATGGTATTAGTTGTACTTTAGATCAGTGGTTTTCAAAGGTTTCCTTGGAAGGAATCCTCCTCATATTGACCTGCCTGATGAAGCACCCTGTCCATCTGCTAAGGAGCCTTTTCTCCTAGGGTGCATATGTGGTTGGCAGAAGGCGCTGCCTATATCTGTTGGACCGACCTCTCTGTTGGCCTGAGTGAACTGGGAATGTGATTCTGGGACACACCCTGTACTCCACTGCAGCAGTGCATTGTGGGAGAAGATTGGTACAGTGAACAAATGGCTTATTCATGGAAGCTCATCCATCATTACTGATGATATTCCAAATATTACTGATCTTCTCGTGGAAGGGTTGCTGTAGTTTCAAAACTACTATTTAGGAAAAAGACCAAGGTTCTTTCACACAACTTTTTAAAAGTGCTTCCTTTGATGTGTATGTATTAGAGGGAGAAATACTACTCAAAGTGCACTTTGATAGACTTGGAAGTAGATATTTGGGGATACATTTTTATACCATCACAACATAACACCCTGCTCCCCAAAAGAAAGGCCTGTAACTGGCTTGGCTTTTAAAAAAATATATCTGTTTAAAAGTTTCTAAGTTGGTTAATAAAAGGGGGGGGGGGGAAGTATCCATTTAGAAAGTTCATTCCATTTTTTCTGTTTTCCTTTTCTACTGGCCAGGCATAAACTCTAGTCTTTATCCACATCCAAGCAGACTGTCTGGCTGCCTCATTAACAGGTCTGATCTTCTGTTCATTGAAGCAAACAGAACGACTTCTATTAGAATTGTGGGTGGGTAGGTAATGAGGTCCCCAAGAGTCTTTGAAAGTAGAAGCTCCTTCTGTTCCAAAGAGCAGGGCATGAATTGTGCAGGAAGCCTCACTCCATGGGTTTTGTTCTTTTCCCTACATTTTGCTAATTTTAGACAGTGGATCTTTGTTGGGAAGAAGTTGCCACATTCTCGATGCTTTCACGACTGGCAAAATACTCATAATTATGACCTACGTGTTTCTGTGGATGTAGTGAGTTTGTATATTGCAGAGAACCCTGGAGAGTGCAGTATATCTTTGCAGATTCTATATATAAACACACATAATTCCCTTCTCTTGAATTCGTGTCATTGGAGGTTGGATGCATGTCCTTGCAACATAGGACAAAGATTTGTGGTTCAGAAATGCATAAATGGGGATGTGACTAGTATCCCAAGATCTGTATTTTCTTTGTTGCTCACTATTTTTATTGGCTGCTTAGGCAGAAGTCTGACTATGCTTCTGTTGGTAAATCAAAATTGTTTGAAAAATAGTAATTCTTGAATTAGTTACAGATGGGAGTGGAATTCAACATAGCGATAAGGTGGTTTCTGCTTGTGCAATGAAACGTTCTGCTGCTCTCCTCCCCCTCAGGCCCCCCTAAATCTGTTCTGGGTGTTCCCCCAGATTTGGGGAAGGCACAGAGCAAGCGTGTGCAGAGAGTGAAAGTCTATTGTGCGAGTGGAAATCCTTGCAGTGACAGAACTCATTAGTTGAAATACTGCCCATAGTTTAGTTCATCTTCACCAAATAATAATTTCTTTAATTCAAGAATTACCAACTGAAGGCACGTGGGCCATAACTGCTACCCAGAACAATTTTACCTGGTTGCTAGGCCCATGTTTTGATTGGTATGGGAGAAATCATCTCCCCTGCTTACATGAAAACTGTGTGAGCAAGGATGCTTTTTCAGCTTGAAAGAACAAGAGCTATTCAATATATAGTTAAATTGCATATCTCTTAAAATTAAATAAATCTTACGAAACTGCAGTTTTGTTCATTTATTCATCTACTGCAGTTTCATAAGAGTATATATTTAAAGTAGATGAATAAATGAACAAATAAATTTGGATATGGAAAATATATTAAAAATAAATTTAAGGAACCACAGAAAGGAAAGGAAGTCAAGTATTAAACTGTTAAAATGACTGTAAAATTATTGAAATGTATAAATCTGTAAATCATAAGTAAAATTTAAAAATAAATAAATAAATAAATCTTTGCTATGCTCCAACAGTGCCCAGTTTCTCTAATGACAAAGCTGTCTGCTAGCTGATACCATTAATTTCAGACTATTACAGACTCTCATCACCTAGGAGGGGCTTGGTTTTTGTGCAGCAAAAGGTATTTATGGTCCCTGGATCACTGGGGAATAAAACACACCCTAAGGAAATGACTGTTCTTATTCCAGTCAACATTTCATTCCAGTTGGGTACATTCAGCCCAGTGGCGTAGCGTGGGTTGTCAGCACCCAGGGCAAGGCAAGTAATTTGCGCCCCCTAACCCGTGGATTTGCACCCCCTAACCCTAACCCCCAGATGTTGGGCCCAGTGCGTCCAGCCCCCCCTGCACCCCCCACGCTACGCCACTGATTCAGCCTTTTAATAGTTGAGGTTTTTTCCTCTGAGCTCTTCAGTTTGGCACAGCTCAGGGGAAATGTAAATCTGGTACACCTCTAACCAACTACGATGCTATAATTAAAACAGGACCTACACATGTTGCATAATGATGATGATGGTGTGTGTAAACCCAGTGCCCTCCCTGCGAGTAGAAAGCTAGCAAGTCATGAAAGCTAGATCCTTTCTTCTGGGCAAGCTCTATGATATATTTAGGTTTTTGTTTTTAGCAGTGAGGAGCATTTAAAGAAAACCAGCATTCTCCACCAGCTGTCTGTAGTGGTGAAGTCTCTACCACTTAGCATGCTTTCATCTCATTCTTCTGCATGCCTTACAGGCAGCATCTTATGCAGTCCCCCCCCCCCCCCACAAAGGACTTGCCACAGCAGCAGTGTTCTAGATTCAGGTCTGGCTACTTTTCCTCACTGAAGGAAAATCTTACAGCAGACACTGGAAAATTCTCAGACCAACTGCACACTAGGGTTAGAATTAGAACTTTGGTGGCAGACCTGGGTGAGAAAGCCAGGCCTCTGCTGAACTCCTAAAAAGCAGTGGGAGAAAAGATGAGGCCGTTTGGGGAGCAGAAAGACTGGGTCGGTGAAGGAGTGCCTCTCTCTCTCTCTCTCCTGCCCAACTCTTCCCCCTGTGCTCCACTCCCCTGCTCTTCCCTGGCACGTGTGCTGAGGAAAAAAGCAACTTCTCAGTACATGAGAAATGTAGGACTCACCTGCTACCTCTCCATCTCCGAAACCAAAGGGTCTGTGTCCTTGGAGACCAAGGTTTCTGGATCAAGGTCTCTCCACCAAACATCTAGTTTTGCCCTTAGGTGGGGGAATAAATGAAGTAATGGAATCAATTATCATGTATGCATTTATTTTAAGAAAAGAAAAGAAAAAGATGGTTCACAGCACATGTGAGACTTTATTGTGACAACAGGGAGAGTTAAGGGGGGATGGGATTATGGGTTGCAAACTCCCAGAGTCTGTCTTGTTTGTTTTGCTTTTCTTTCTGTCTGCCACTTGTCACCTCTTTCCATGTCTCAACAGGCTCCTAGTCCACTCTAAAAGCCGATGATGTGGGAACAAAGGTAAAGAATGATGTAATGGCAGGACCAGTCGAAAAGCAGCTTTTGTTTGAGTTGTGAAATGGCTACTCTATAGCCCAGGATGAATGGGTTGTGAGGGGCTGCTTTAGCAAGCCCTATATAACCAGAATATCAACTGGGAGCCGGACGGGGCATTCATCTTTGGAGGACCCTCTCAAGAGAAAATGGGTCTAACTTTTCTCTTGCCAGTCACTGCCAGTATGACCTCATATACTGAGTACAATGGAATGGCTAAGCCTTTAAGTCAATAGCCATTACATCACCTTCTTCATCTCTGCTGCAAATTGGAGAGGAAAAAGAAGGCAGTGGCAAAAGAAGGGCCTCTGCTGTTGTCATGGCTGATGAGATGAATGGTACTCAGCTGATAGTTGGTGAGAGGCTGGTGGCTTTGCTGGAAAGCGGCACAGAAAAATTGCTGGTGATTGACAGCCGCCCCTTTGTGGAATACAATACATCACACATCTTGGATGCCATCAATATCAACTGCTCCAAGCTCATGAAGCGAAGGCTGCAACAAGATAAAGTGCTGATCACTGAGCTCATCCAGCATTCTGCAAAACACAAGGTAAAGCAGTGATGGGTGTTGGTGAAATTCCTTTTTTTAAGATGCACTTATGCATAGGTACAGAATTAGAGATGGAAGATTGCCAGCGAAGACATATGAGCTCAGTTAGCATGTAAGGTTAAACCCAAGCTAGCAAGCAAGTGTACAAGTGCACAGAGCAAATGTTGTGGCTGCTTCACTTCTCCCCTGGTTCTGCTGCTGCCATGTTACCCAAGACACAACAAAACAAAATCCAAGGGAAGATTAATATGGTCTAAATTAATAATAATAGGCATATAAATAAGAGCTTTCTTTTGAAAAATGTGCTAAAGTTTTTAAAAACTTGACTACATCTGATCAATCCTCCCCAATTATTTTTTCCAGGTTGAAATTGACAGCAAGCAAGAAGTTGTGGTGTATGACCAAAGCTCAAATAATGTGGCTTCTGTTTCATCTGACTCATTCCTCACTGTCCTGCTGGGAAAACTGGAGAAAAACTTCAGCTCTGTTCACCTGCTTGCAGGTAGGATCCTGGAAAACCATATGAGTGTGACACACATAGGGCAGTGCATATAATGCAAAAAGAGAGAGGAGAGAGGCAGTGACTGTGCCAATGTCACTCTGTGTGCTTCATGGCCAAGTGGGGATTTGAATCCTGGACCAAATCCAACACACTAACCATAGAATCATAGAATCATAGAGTTGGAAGAGACCACAAGGGCCATCGAGTCCAACCCCCTGCCAAGCAGGAAACACCATCAGAGCACTCCTGACATATGGTTGTCAAGCCTCTGCTTAAAGACCTCCAAAGAAGGAGACTCCACCACACTCCTTGGCAGCAAATTCCACTGTCGAACAGCTCTTACTGTCAGGAAGTTCTTCCTAATGTTTAGGTGGAATCTTCTTTCTTGTAGTTTGGATCCATTGCTCCGTGTCCGCTTCTCTGGAACAGCAGAAAACAACCTTTCTCCCTCCTCTATATGACATCCTTTTATATATTTGAACATGGCTATCATATCACCCCTTAACCTCCTCTTCTCCAGGCTAAACATGCCCAGCTCCCTTAGCCGTTCCTCATAAGGCATCGTTTCCAGGGCTTTGACCATTTTGGTTGCCCTCCTCTGGACCCGTTCCAGTTTGTCAGTGTCCTTCTTGAACTGTGGTGCCCAGAACTGGACACAGTGCTCCAGGTGAGGTCTGACCAGAGCAGAAGACAGTGGCACTATTACTTCCCTTGATCTAGATGCTATACTCCTATTGATGCAGCCCAGAATTGCATTGGCTTTTTTAGCTGCCACGTCACACTGTTGGCTCATGTCAAGTTTGTGGTCAACCAAGACTCCTAGATCCTTTTCACATGTACTGCTCTTAAGCCAGGTGTCACCCATCTTGTATTTGTGCCTCTCATTTTTTTTGCCCAAGTGCAATACTTTACATTTCTCCGTGTTAAAATTCATCTTGTTTGTTTTGGCCCAGTTCTCTAATCTGTCAAGGTCGTTTTGAAGTGTGATCCTGTCCTCTGGGGTGTTAGCCACCCCTCCCAGTTTGGTGTCATCTGCAAATTTGATCAGGATGTCCTTGAGTCCATCATCCAAGTCATTGATAAAGATGTTGAATAAGACCGGGCCCAAGACAGAACCCTGTGGCACCCCACTAGTCACTCTTCTCCAGGATGAAGAGGAACCATTGATGAGCACCCTTTGGGTTCGGTCAGTCAGCCAGTTACAAATCCACTGAGTGGTAGCATAGTCAAGACCTCATTTTACCAGCTTCTTTACAAAATATCATGGGGCACCTTGTCAAATGCCTTGCTGAAATCAAGGTAGGCTACATCCACTGCGTTCCCTTCAACTACCAGGGTTGTAATTCTGTCAAAAAACGAGATCAGGTTAGTCTGACATGACTTATTTTTCAGAAATCCATGCTGACTATTGGTGATCACAGCATTCCTTTCTAACCATGTTAGGGAAATATTAGGGAAATGGAATAAACTGCCATGTGAACTCAGTCTAGATGGGCTGTTTGGCTGGTGCAACAAGTTCATTATGTTTGTGAGTGTTTGTGTGTGTGTTCACGACTGATTATTGTGTTAGATTTCAGTTGTGTTTATCCTTAATGTAATACTGTTGACAAATGGCTGAGATTCTACATATAGAGAACTGACGCAGGAAGCTGGGGGCCTCTCCAAACTGTCGGTATTTTGCAGGAGAGATTTAAGAGTGTACTAGAACTTTAGCTTTATGCAATTGAAGTGGATTTAAGCACTCTGGGCTAGAGATGTAAAATTTCCAGAAATTTTGAAGCCCTGAGAAAAAACCATTCCCGCCCTCCTGTTTTTTTCCAGAAAAAAAATGGAAATTTTGGAAAAATTGAAAAAAAAGTTCAGTGTGGAGTAGTTTTACAAATTGCGTGAAATGCAGTGTACATAAAAGTATTTTGCTTGCAATAATACAGGTAACCACCACTCTTTCCCTCAAAAGTAACAAAAAAACCAAGAATCCATCAACATAAAAAATAATCAGATTTGCCCCTTAGCACCAACAGCAAATAAAGTTAAGAGCCACCTCAATATTTAAGCTCCATAGAAGGTCTACCCTTTGAGTGGTGCTTAAAAAAAAACAAAAAACAGAAGACACAACATATACATGCAGTTTATACTATCTCATTTTCTGAACTTCTATCATTTTCCATTTCTTCTTCCTCTGCCACTTTGTCATTTTTCTAAAAAACAGCTTTGGGGGGAAATGGGGGGGGGATGGGGGACGGGGATGGGACTGTTTTTTCCAGGGGGTTTCCAGGCCTTCCCATCTCTACTTGAGGACAGCCAGGGCAAAGTTACTGAATAGTATGTTGCACTAAGGCTCAAACTCTGTTTGAAAGGAAAAGGAGTGTGTTTTTAAAATTGAATTTGTTATTATATATTATAAACTGCATGATGGTAAAAGAGCTTCTAAACAGTTTACAAAAATATACAACAGAACATTAAAATGATAGATATAACACAGTTAAAAGCAGGTGTTTAAGAGTATTCAAAAGATGATTAAAGTCAGCAGTGGTTAAAAGGAAGTAAATCGCATGCAGTTTCTACTTCTTCAGATGGGCTGCACTAACAAAAATGTTTTGAGCAGTTGCTGGAAAGAGTACAGTGAGAACACCTGCCTGGTGTCAGTTGGCAGGGAGATCCAAAGTGGGAGTGCTGGAAGGCTGGGGGGGGGGGAATGGAAAAACTGGGGGGGGGCAGGTTTTTTCCTGTTTTTTCCCAAGGCCATTTTTTTCAGGAAAAATTGGGGAGGGGGGAATAGTGTGTGGAATATTCAAACTACATCAAACTATTTTTTTCAATTTTTCCAGGGGGGCGAAATTGCTTTGAAAAAAAACAACAACCCCCCCCCCCTGGGATTTCCCCCCAATTTTCCCGTTTTTTTTCCTGGCCTTCTCATCTCTACTCTGGGCTTGTCCACACTTTTGCTTGACCTGTTTTGTGATCATGTTGTGTAGCAGTTGATTCCCCCGGCTCCGAGACCTTTTGTTATTACTCTGTGGCTGTGCCTAGTGAAAATAGGAACTTAACTGCTGAATCAGATCTTATCAGATATGCAGAAAATCTGAAGAGATTTTGCTTACCAACCTTCTGATTCAGCAGATAAGATTTGTTTTTCTTGAGGCACAGCTGTGGAGCGGTATGAGGGGAAATTAATCAGGGCACAAATAGTGTCAAGATACAGGGCAAGCAAAAGTATGAATAACAGGTTCCTGTTTTAAAAAACAAAAAGCCACATATAATGGGGGAAATGCACTAGTACGTGTGGGTGAATGAATGGCTAATGGAAGAAATCAGGATGAATGCAGGTCATTGTCATATGTAAGCTTTGCGCAAGCAAACCAGGATAACTGCTGAAAAACAGGTCACCAGGAGGAGTCCTTAGACAGAGCCTTGTGGCAGCGGCAGAGGAAGCCGCTTGGGCGCCTGGGGCGGCGCGTCCAGGGATGGGGCACTCCTCCCATAGGGGCAGGGCGCACCGCAGGACCTCCGGAGTCTGCCTGCCTCCTCCCGCTCAGCCGCCCTACAGCTGGGGGGGGGGGGAGGCAGCGGGCAAACCATTTTGGCAGTGTAGAGCCTGCGCGCACCAAAGCTACCTCTGAAGAGATGCATGGCTCGGGCGTGCTGTGGTGAGTGCTGCCCGGCATTTTGTCACCCCCCTCTGTGGTAACACTTGGAGTGGCTGCACCCCCCTTCCTCCGGCCCTGCCTTGTGGAGACATTCCAACTTCTGCCTCATGAAGCTGGGCTTTGTTCTTAGACAGGCATGTGTGAGCTGTATGTGGACTGCAACAACAACAACAATACTGAAAATTCCTGCATCTCAGGAAGGATGGGCCTAGCCTAGCCTTCATCTGACAGTGAACATCCCATCAGGAGGGGAGAAAACTGACAAAAGGATGCTCCAGCAGCACAACTGAAAGACCAGCAACCTCTGGTGCTTCCTTGAAATTACAGTGGTACCCCGCAAGACGAATGCCTCGGAAGACGAAAAACTCGCTAGACGAAGGAGTTTTTCGTTTTCTTAGCCGCTTCGCAAGACGCATTTCCCTATGGGCTTGCTTCGCAAAACGAAGCTTGCCCCGCAAGCTCCGGGGATAGCGGGGAAGCGCAGTGCGTCCGGGGATAGCAGGTCCGGGGACGCGCGGCGCTTCCCCTCTGTCCCCGGACGGTCTCCATAGGAACGCATTGATTGATTTTCAATGCATTCCTATGGGAAACCATGCTTCGCAAGACGAAAAACTCGCAAGAAGAAAAAACTTGCGGAACGAATTAATTTCGTCTTGCGAGGCACCACTGTATTCCACCCCAGAAGGTCATTAGAAAAACTTGCAACTTAACAACGTTTATTTCCTCCTTCTTCCCAATACGTTTTCTTTTAGATTGCAAGCCAGGTGAGAGGCAGAAAAATACCATCTTGTCTGTAAGATCACCTGCAGGAGCTACTCTGCTTATTCCATGATTTGATGAACTGGGTCTTATGTACCCAAGGGATGGTCAAGCTGGCCCGAACAAGGGCACATGCCCAGAGGGGATGCAAAAATCTCACCCCTGGTTCTGCTCCTGGACGGCATGTTCTGCGGCCATGTGAATGGGGTGGCAAGACGCCTCTGCCTTGTGTATCCAAATAGAGAGAGAAACAGAGATGTTTCTCCCACCCCTCCAGCTCTCTCCTCCTTCTACAGCTGTTCGTTGTGGGCAGGAGCCGTAGCCTGGCAGGGCAGGCAGCTGAGAGGAGAAGCAGGACAGGCAGGCAGGGGTGGAAGGCTAGTGGGAAGGAGCAGGGTCCTGTGCACGGCTTGATGTCAAGAGGAGGCTGACAGGTGAGGTGGGAGAAAAGAAGAGGCCACGGGAAAATGCTGCAGGAAAAGGAATAGCCGCTAATAGCGCTAATCCGCTAAGACGCTAATGGGCTTGCTTCGCAAGACGAAAAAACCGCAAGACAAAGAGACTCGCGGAACGGATTCTTTTCGTCTTGCGAGGCACCACTGTATGTGCTAATAACTGGACAGTAGGGGGCTGCAAGAGCTGTGCTTTGTTTTGCGAGGCAAGAGGCCCAATTCCACAGCGCCTTTCTGCCTATGTTGCCGTGCCATAGGAGTAATTTATGAAGGATTTTTTTTTGCTGGGGGGGCGGAGTCTATTTGTGGAGGAATTAGTTATGAGTTGGAGTAAGTAACTACCTGACACATGGCAGTGAAGGTCTACCCCAAACCACTGGAAGTACAGTATACTCTCTCACAAGCACAGCTTTGTAGCTCTAAGGGTGATAAGTTTTTAGTTTTTGAAAGCTGAGATTATCAGAGAGCTGATCTCTGTGTCTCATAGTACCACATTTTACACTTTTTCTTTGGTCCCACTGAGTTATTGTGTACATAGAACACCACTTGTAGCTGGTTGCTTCAGGTTAATTGGCATCTTGCAAAAGGTTGGATGATGCTGTTATAATACTATTCTTTCTTTCCCTCTAGCTGGTTGTGCAGTGGCCTCATAAATCTGGCTCCTTTTCCATTTCTTCATTAACCAGAAAAAGTACTTTTGTGTTCATATTTGTGGAAACACGAACATACAATGTGGTTGTTAGGAAGCAAGATAAGGAAGATAAGGAAGCAAGATAAGGAAGAAGTAACAGCCACTAACTTAACAACCTGTTGGTTAGATTAGTTGCTGGACACTTGGTGTAATATTGGGTGAGCTGTTAAGAAAAGAGATGTGTCTTTAAAAGGCATAGCTCAGTTCAAATGGTGCTGTCTTAACTCTGGTAATTTCTTTATCTTCAGTTCAAATGGCCCCAGATTTCTTACTTACCATGGGCGTAGCCCGGGGGGGGCAGGGGGACAGCTGCCCCCCAATCAATACATATCTGAGGTTCTCCCCTCCCCACTAACGAAAGTCTGCCCTCCCCAACAAATATCCTGTCTACACCAGTGTTACTTATGTAAGAAAATATGGTAAATTGCAGAGTCAACAGCTCTGTTTTCTTTTAAACATAAGGTTAGCAAGACAAAAGGAACAGCTCTTACACACTCAAGGGATACAGTGGTGTATAGACTAAACTTTGGTAAGCAATGAAATAGCAGTAACATTCCATTTCCTCCTCGCAAGACCCTGAGAAGATGAGCTTACTCTGTTCTGGATGTTTTCTGCTCTTCCCTTGAGTATGTTTTAAGGCACAGATGGGCTAAATAATGTGAACAGTGTTTGGTGTAGCCTTGCTTGCCCTCTTCTTTGGAAAATTGGATGACGTTTATATCAACTGAGGGATGGTATTAGAATTAGATAATAGAGTGCACAATTCCAGGTGGCAAGTGGGGGATATCACTTTGTGCAAAGGTCTCTGCAGGTAGAAAGCTAGCTATGCTAGTTTTTGTTCTTTTGTGTTTACTTAAATAAGTTTTTGTTTCATTTTGCTTTGCTTTTATGTGGATAAGACTTTAAAAATGGCATCACCTCATTTTGTTGCCTGTGTAAACTGGGGTTGCCTCCTAATCACTGTTGTACTGATCTCAGCATCAAGCAGAATTGCCACTAGCTTTCCATAATGTACTTTCTACATATGCATCCAGTGTGGTGTAGTGGTTAAGAGCGGTGGACTCGTAATCTGGTGAATCGGGTTCGCGTCTCCGCTCCTCCACTTGCAGTTGCTGGGTGACCCTGGGCTAGTCACACTTCTCTGAAGTCTCTCAGCCTCACTCACCTCACAGAGTGTTTGTTGTGGGGGGGGGAGGGAAAGGAGAATGTTAGCCGCTTTGAGACTCCTTTGGGTAGTGATAAAGCGGGATATCAAATCCAAACTCCTCTTCTTCTATAATCATCATGCACACATAGAGTAAAAGACTTCCTCAGCATTTGTGTTTCCATTTTATAAATTTAACATGAGACTGAGTGCATTTATTTATTTATTTATTTATGATCGATCAGATTTCTTACCCACCCTTCACCATAAGGTCCCAGGGTAGGTCACGGCAGCAAAATACACAAGTTTGCATAGCAAGGGTGGGGAGCCATGTGGGGCAAAGGAAAATACTTCACCTGTTGTCATGGTAAGGTCTGGTGACTGATAGATGGGAAGCCCCACCCACTTGTCTGAGTGGCTAGCAGAGGTTGGGAAAGGGCAGGATCCAGTTCCCTAGCTCTGCATTCATTAAGCCCCCTGAAGTGGTTACAGTCAAACCTTGGTTCCTGAACACCTCTGTTTTGGAACAATTCGGCTCCGGAACACTGAAAACCTGGAAGTAAATACTCCTGCCAATTATGAATGATTTTCCAAATAGAAAGAAAATCTAGATTCAGCAAGTGCCATATCATGCAACTTGGAGTAAAAGAGCAAAGAAGCTCCCGCATCTGTTCTTAAATGTGACTCTTGGAGACTGTCCCATATCTCTCTGGCTGACCCTTTGTCACGCAAAAGACATAACTCTTCAGGGGACACAATAAGCGTTAGAGTTCCCCTTGCTTTGGAATCCTTAGCCTCCCACTCTGGGGTTACTGGAGCTGGGGGGGGGGGTCTGTTATCACATTAAACAGACCCTCTTTTCATAGCAGGGCTTCTGCATACCGCACCCAATCCTGGTAGTTCCCCTTTGAAAGCTTCGGTATTCCCATTGCAAACTGAAGAGCTTCCGTCACTTTACATTAGCCATCTTGTGTCTTTAAAGCAGGCTGCGTCTGTTTACCAGCAGCTGTGTTTCAAAAGCACACTGCATGAGGCCTTTGCTTATGCTGATCTTCTTCTGCGGGCCGGTCAGTGCTTTGGGCTAAAAGTTCAAAGTCCACCCTTATTGCCAATTGATTAGGGACTAGCAGGCTTCCCGGGGCAATGAGCACAAACCCCTCATCCATCTTCTTGACACGCAGAGAAGATAAGCTGCATTCTGTTCTGGCATCTTCTGGGCCCATAACCAAAAAATGTTGGTGCCTCCGCTACGACCGAGCTGAAAAGCTCATCCTGCAGAATCTCCTCTGATGGTGATTAACAACCTGAGCTCTTTGAGAGACTTCAGAGAAGTGTGACTAGCCCAAGGTCACCCAGCAGCTGCATGTGGAGGAGCGGGGAAGCGAACCTGGTTCACCAGATTACGAGTCCACTGCTCTTAACCACACCACACTGGCTCCTGAACATTTTAAATTTGATTTCCCGCTCACTTTTTAAAAGACGTTTCTAGAGCTTAAGACTGCAAGTGCGTGCCCAACACTTGCTGAAATCTCAAAAGCTACTGACTGAGTTCCCTTTATATTTCTTTGTTAGCAAAATCAGAAAGAATTCTGCAAAAGTAAAAGGGGCTATGTAAATTTGATTGTTTTGCATAATAATGCATGCAGGTCACATAATTTTGATTACCTGATCACATTTAAACTTTTTTTTTTACAGTGAGGTTACACAAACACACGTGTACATGTCAGCAACACACGTGTACCCTTGTCAGCAACTAGTAGAATTTTATTATTTTATTACATTACATTTATACTCTGCCTTTCTTCTGTTATATTCTTATGTTCCAGTCAATCATTTCCTATCCTTCCTTACAGTACAAATAAGAAAAATTGTATGTGTCCTATCCTACCTCAGTTACTTAGGCTGTGTCAAATTCTTCCTCTTATATGACAGGGCCTCAAGTAAAAAACAAAAACCTCCATTATTGCTGCTGGCAATTTTGCCTCTGGCTGCCAGAGATGATTGCTGCCCGCTGCTACTCTGCCTCCCTTCCTTTCAGTTCAGCTCTGCACTTAGACACCTCTAGCGCCTGCCTGGCCAGAGTGCCATCTGTCTTCCTTGGATTTACTTCAGGTTTTGACTTTTTAAAATCTTAATGGAATAGGTTCAAACAGGAGCATAAGAGTTGGAAAGACTGAGCACCCAGAGTTTTTTTTTAAATATATATATATATATTATTTTTAAAGCAACTTTTAAAGGTGGCTAGCATGAAAATTCCTGGAGCTGCCTATCTAAAACTTGGAAGGTTAATCCCCTCTATTATAGGGGCTACTATCTCTCCATATTACATAGATTTTTTTAAAATAAAAAAAGTTACAGCTGTTTGGGTTTCCCAATGCAAGTCAATGTGATTTCCAATTAATTGGTTTTTCTGGATCGTGACATGGATTAGGGAGTCTGCTCCTGATTGCCCCGAGTTGAGACTGATCCAAAGTACTGAATCAGGTCTTAAATCAGATCAGGTGTGTTTTGTGTGTACATTGACAGCCCTAGTAGACTGTCCTTTGTTACGCAGCTTCCTCCTTAAAAACTTCTATCAATTGAATTCTTTTTGTTTGTTTGTTTGTTTGTTTGTTTGTTTGTTAAAATTTTACTCATTTTCAATAACAATCTTCTAATTAATGACAAATCAAATCAATCCAAATTACAATAATAGCAATACACCAATTATATATTCCAATTATAAATTAAAAAATTGAGACTTCCTATGTTCCAGATGTCTAGAGATAATCATCCTCATTCATATCTCTGCATTTTTGGCTATTTTTCAAATTCAAAACTAATATTATCCATCCTTATTCTTAATCTGATCAGTCGTTGTTTCAGTGGCTCACATCTTCTGTAGCAAAGTTTTTATATTGTTAACACACAGGAGGCATCCCGTCCCCCCATCATCTTATTCTCTGTCCAATTATTTTGGTATTCAGTCCTCTTATCTCTCCTTTGTTCATCAAGTTCTCATTAAAGGCACCAGGCTTCATTCCAAAAATAGAGTTTATAAATGGCAAGTCAACATGTTCTCTCTGATGTCTCTTAATGAGCTGGTATCCATATATGTCTGTATCTAATGCTGTGTTGTGGGGCATGCTTCCCGGCTGCATATTATGTGGAAATTATTTAAATTCCTCCAAGAGCAAAAGCCCCCCCCCCCCCCCGCACTCCAGGCCATGAAAGAGCTGCCCGGGATCTGGCGCTCTCCATCCTCCTGTCCACAATTTTTGTCCACAATCATGTATAAAAATAATCCATACGAGCAGATGTATTTTAGAACAAAACACACCCCAAGTCCAAGGGAGCTCTTTTCCATAAGAATTCCTTTTTTTATAACTGCACAATAATGATCGCCATTTCGGTTCCGTCTTCAGTCCAAGCTGCCATATCTGATCTTATTTTGCCAGCTCTGATTCTAATTAGAGTCTGTTGAGGCCTGTGCACCATACATTCAATTAAAATTTTCACCTCTTGTGTTTCATTTAAGTAATTAAATTCTTTCTGGATGAGCTTCGCCAAATCGTGATGTAATATAACAAATAAGGAAAGATAGTGGTCACTCACCTGTTTAATCCATGTTTCAAGATGAGAGTCTGTTTGATGTCCGAAATTCAGCATCCAATGACTGTATAATTTGGCAGTTTCCCCCCTTTTTTTCCTCCATCTGGAACATGCCTGTTTCCTCCCCCAAATCTTATTATTTTATAAAACAGGTGTCTCCTGCACGTAGGAGTGGCTCTGGAGAGTGCCAGCCATGCTGTGCTCTTAGACCCAGCATCCCTGCAGCTTGCACCTCAATGCGAGCCGACAGATCACGGATGATCTGTGGGTCTGTGAGACAGTCCTCCCCCACCCTGGGCTGTCTGCCAGGGCTAATTACCCCCATATCAACCCTGAATTACTGGCACGGCTGGGGTCCGTTCATGTGGGAGGCAGCCATTTTCCACAGCAGGAAGTCGGAAGTCCCTATCAGTTGGATTCTTGTATTGCCATGGAGTTGCCCGAGATTACCTTTAAGGTCCCTTCCAACTGTGATTCTACCTTAGAAATAATATCTTAACATTGCCATGGTTTCTATCTGACTGGAGAAGTAAAATTTGATTCATGTTACATTTCAGTATTGTTTTTATTTACTGTATTTGCTAACGAGTATTGCTTATAGAGTCTCTGGTGTTTGGTGTAAGGAGTACCTACCTTAGTATAATTGTGTAGGTGTAAGACCCATTACTTGCTTCTGAGTAGAGTTTCATTAGAATGCCCTCCCTTAGATCTATGTGTTTGAGTGCCACTTTTAGGCACCAGGGTAAACATGGTTTTATTTTAATCCAGTTTACTATGCTTTTATTGACTGCTGCTTGAAGAGTTGTTCGTGCTTATAAGAACTGGATGCTTTGTAACTTCATTTGTTCTGCTGTGGACTTTATTCTGTTATGATGTGCATGCTTTTATCATAAACATTGAAAGTTTATAAAGTGGCAAAATCCCATAAAAACAGCTAAAAATATGAACCTACCTGGTGCTTTTGGATAGAAAGAACCTTCACCAAAAGTTTAGCTCAAGTCTCATAACTTAAGTTTGTCAGCATTGCTTCCACCACCATCTCTAATTGCGTAGGTGAGCTTCGTGTGGTATTGTAACCATCAGGCCTAATCATAATGTTACATTACTGTTACAGCTGATGGTAACTTTCACATAACAAGCTGTTAGTGTGATAAAGACAATTTGGTCTCTATGAAGTCAAATTAAAAGAAACTTAAATGCTAGGGGTGCCAAGAGCTTCAGTAAGGTTCCCCATTCCATCCAAAGTATATTAGGATGGAACCTACAGAAAACTGAGGTCCATTTTAATACATTTTTATTAGAAAAATCAAGATATTCTAGCTGCACTATTACGGATTAGCATAAAACATATATGACTTTCTTAAAGTCGATTTAGTGCTACCAAAGAAAAAGAACAAAAGCAGGGAAATATGAAACATCTGCAATGTGTTTAATTCTTAGTTCTCCTCTTTCTCCTTGCAGAAGAGTCTGCATGTTTTTCTGTGGCAGGTAATTGCCACTTCTTCAGTGCAGAGAATTCCCTAAGAAAAGTGATCATACCTTTGGAATTATAACAATAACAAACATGTATGCAGAGTTTGAGGAAACTCCATTGTGCTTTGATCACAGAGAGGCTTTCAAACCACCATATTTTCATGCCCACTTGTTGCATCCTGATAATTAAGTATGATACTTGATCTTGGCAAGCTTCTGCCAATGGAAGTGGGAGAGAGCCTGCTTTTTGCAAGCAAAGATCCGGGAGGTATTTGGTTACTGGAAAACAAAAGCAATTTGGGTTTTCTCAACCACAAACAGCTTTTGGCGCCTTAAGTTGGTTTCATAGAAACTCCCATCTGAGAATTGCAGCCACAAGTAATAAACTGAACAAGCCAGCACTGGAAAAGTTGCACGCTGCATTAATGTGGGGAAATATCCAGAAACCACCAACTAAATAAAACAGCTGGATTGTCTTTTAACTGACACCCTGACTTTCCATTGATGTATCCTCTCTGTTCTACAAGCTAACAAAGGGAACCAAGGATATTCTCACTCTGTTAAATAATCCCAAATTTAGCCATACAATCGCATCTGTTAATTTGCAAAAGGGTGGAGTTCCAAGTAGACAGCATAGGATAATAACCTTATTAATTTGTTGGGGGGGGGTGTTTCCAAGCTGGAAAACAATACATCTAAAACAAAATTGGCCTTTCACCCTGTCCTTTCCCTGCTGCAAGGACAGCCAACGTAATACCCTCCAGATGTTGTTGGTCTACAGCTTCCATCTTCCTTGACCATTTGTCATGCTGGCTGTGTATGATGGGGAGTCCAGTAACAGTTTGAGGGCACTACACTGGCAGTGCTGATCCACTGTTTGTTTCTGCATTGTCCTTTGCCTACACTGGAGTAAGCAGCTGGGGGAGCCAGTGCAAAATCTGGGCCTGCCTCTGTGAGTTAAATATTTGGTCCTGCCAGTGTGGTGTGAAGAAGTGCAGCAACACAGCTGGCTAGCTGGCTGCCCCCACTGGCGGAGGAAGAGGGGGAGGGGGAGTGCACCGCCCCCGGCAGCACGATCCCGGTTCACAGCTCCCCCCCCCCCGCTGGGCACCATGCCCCCAGGACAGATGCCACGCCCCCCGGGACGCATGCCAGCAGTGCCTCTGCCTGCATTCCGCACCCCCCCCCGGAGCATGAAGCTCCGCCATTGGCTGGCCTTTCCATCGTAAATGACCTGCAGGATAAGAGCTCATCCAGGCTTCCTTCTGCACCATGTTTTTAGACACAGGTCCAGGTTTTCCAAGTTTACGCCCTACCTAGCGTTCTTCTTTTTGTCCCACCTCTTTCCCCAGGAAAACTGATCTTACCGTATTTTTCGCACAATTGGACGCACCGGACCATAGGACGCACCGGATTATAGGAGGGGGAGAACAGGGAAATTTTTTTTTTCTTGTTCTCCCCCTCTAAAACAAGGTGCATTCAAGGTACATTCACCAGAGCTTGTGGGGCTGGCGGTGGGGGGAAGCGCTGCTTTCCCCCACCGCCAGCCTCAAAGATCCCTGAAGCCTTTGGAGCGCAGCGCCCCGCTGCCCTGGAGAGGCTGTGCGCGCAGCCGTCCCCAAGCTAGAGCAGTGAGACGGACCCCTCCATCTCGCTGTTCTGGCTTGGGAACAGCCTTGCTAGCTTCTGCAGGACAGCGGGGTGAAGGCACCCCACTGCCCTGGAGAGGCTGTGCGCGCAGCCGTCCCCAAGCTAGAGCAGCGAGACGGAGTGCTCCGCAGTGCTCCATCTTCCTGCTCTGGCTTTGGGCTTAGCGGCGCAGCCTGCATTCGCTCTATAGGACACACACACATTTCCCCTTCATTTTTGGAGGGGAAAATGTGCGTCCTATAGAACGAAAAATACGGTAACTACTGAATCAAAACAAATGGGAATTGGGTTTCCCGTTTGCTCCGATTCAGCAGTACAACACAGGTTTTCCACAGGGAAAGCGCCAGAGCAAAAAACAAAAAGGCTCAGACCCAGACCCAGAAATCCCAGATCTGTGCCCAGAAAGGTACTTTAGGATGAGCCCTAACTCATTGCTGGCTGGGGACTAAAACTAAAACCCTCTAAGCAGTTTGTAGACTCTGTAGGTTTTTTTTGGGGGGGGGGGCAAGCAGTATATACCATTTTGTGATATATATATATATATATATATATATATATATATATATAGTCACCTTTATAGAGAAGTATAGCCTTTTTTGTTCAGTACTGGAATAATAAAATACAACTCAGCAAATTCATATACCTTGCTAGGGGAAATTTCCTAAGTAATCCTAAATAATTAAGGACTGTAAGACTAATAAATTTGAGAAATGATCATATTTATCTATTGTATAATATTGCAATTTATGTGAATGGTGAAACTTGCAGTAGAAATATCGTGTATCAGTTCATTCACTGTTTTGGCATGGTGCTTATTATTTTTTTTGTCTATGGAGTAGAAATAAAATATACAATAATAAAGAAACTTGTGTAATCCACACAAAAATAGTAACCTTTTATTGTCTTTAATTAGCTAAATCCATAAATACCACTTCAAGATAGGCAGAAGGGGGAAAGGTTAATAAATGAGGCTGTGTCTTTGCAATCTTGCGTACTCTCTCTCTCTCTGTTACAGAATTGCTTGTTTTCAATGTGTGCAGATGCAAGGAGGACATAATAGAAACGTTACATAAGAAGACAGTTGTGATATTCTTGATAGCTGTAGTTGGGTCTTCAGCCAACCATAGTTAGCCCAAACGATAAGGTTGTATCCAACTAAGTTATACTCAGAGTAGAAACATGAAAATGAATGAACCTAAGTTAGCCATGTCCATTAATATCAATGAGTCTGCTCTGAGTAGGACTAGCGTTGGCTACAACTTCTGGTTTGCAAACACTCTTCTAACCATGGTTCCAAACTGTATAGCAAAGTTTAGTTGGAGGGGGAAGCCAGGTACATCGGCTGATATATCTACTGCCCTTATTTTACATCCTTGACGATTGGTGCTGAATGTGTGTACTGATCCAGTTGACAAGCTTGTTGTATGAAATAGGTAAGTTCTGTAATGGCCCATTCACATAGGCATGAATGATATTTCAGCCACCATGTGACTTAATGTACATGTTTGACTCACCTTGATGTCTTCTCTGGTGATTAAAATCTGGTGATTTAAACAGAAAAAATAGGCTTCATTATGCATCACACTACCATCCTACACTTAAAACTGAAATTGGGGCTGTTGTTTCCTTCAGGTGGATTTGCTGAATTTTCCAGTTGTTTCCCTGGCCTTTGTGAAGGAAAATCTATTCTGGTGCCTTCTTGCATTTCTCAACCCTGCTTACCAGTTTCCAACACTGGGCCAACACGGATTCTTCCTCACCTTTACCTTGGGTGCCAGCGGGATGTCCTCAACAAGGTGGGTGCCCGGAAATAATATGGCACTGATAAGTGACTCAAAGGACAATCTCCCCCTGGCGATGCATTTTCATGTGATGCTCACCAAACAGTTACCTTGACTTCTTTCGCAGTCAAGCTGAATTAATCTCCCTTAATTGGTGATATTATCACTTAACCAACTCTGATTTTAAAAAAATATGTTTTTAACAGCAAATTTTCACAATTCTGAAAAGTTTTCTCTGTAAGAAGAACTTGCATTTAACCTGTATGACAACACAATGCTACATAGCCAGACAATTATAGCTAAGTGATACCACTGATAAAATGAGAGTGACACCAAGAGATGATAACATAGTGTGGTGAACATTTGCATGAAAAAATAATTGAAAAGGGATTTGTTTGTTTGTTTTACACTGCCAAAAATATTTGTGAAAACCAGGAATAGCTTTGGGTCCCCTCAAATATATTTTTAATTAACATTCTCTTTCTTATATTGATCTGTACTTGGTGAGACTTGTAACAGCTGGCATTGGCTTCCTTTCTTTAATAGGAGCTGATGCAGCAGAACGATATTGGCTACGTACTGAACGCCAGTAATACTTGCCCCAAGCCTGACTTTATCCCGGAATCCCACTTCTTAAGAGTGCCTGTGAATGACAGCTTCTGTGAGAAAATCTTTCCGTGGTTGGACAAGTCTGTGGATTTTATAGGTAAAAAGATGGTGTCTCTTTTAAAAAAGAAAAAGAAAACCTATGTCAAATGATCTACTTCCACTAAATGTTTTTCAAGCAGAAACATGTTTGCTTGACTCTGCGCTGCTTGCATGACTTCTGTCTTCTCACAGTAGGGCTGACACGTCTGATGGGGTGGGATCCTTTCAGCATGAAGCCCAAGAAGTTTGCTTTCAGGTGGGCCTGCAGAAGGAGGGGCCCCAGAGGCACAGGAAGCTGCTACAGCACCAATGGCTATGACTTCCTGTCCAGCTGTCCACTTACCACTGAAAATTAAAATTTGATTATTCATATGCAGGTGTGAAGAAGCCAGTGGCAATATGAACCTGTATGTAGTATCATGTTGAGAGTCCTGGATGTAAATAAGTAGGAAGGGTTGCTGGTAGCCATTGAAGTTGGACCCCAGGGTGAAATCTAGTTGGCCTAGAGCAGTTTACACGTTCCTTTTTATTTTTATTATTTTTTATATCATTCCCATTTTTCTATTTGCATATCATACATTACCATCAAATATTCTTTCCATATAGACTTCCCAGCCTAGCCTTCCATGGCATTTGTAATAGATCTAGTATCGCTGTATATCTGTCAGGAACTAGGCAGAGCAGGAATGGTGAGACCGCCTCTCCAGCCTGACCCTTCCAGAGAAGAAGACAGTTCAAAATTACAACAGGGGTTTGAGGGAGGTCACAGCTCAGAGGAAGATGAGGGGGAAAGTTGGGAAATAATGGGAGAGGAGGAGGAAGCAGAGCCGGAGCAGCAGCTGGCTGACATGTTATCACTAGAAAGCATTCCAGACCCTCCATCTCCCAGAACCTGGCGAGCCAGAAAAAGTAGGAGAGCAAAGGGCTCAGAAGGGATGACGAATGAGGACGTGGGAGAGAATGGGAGTGGAGATTTACTTGGGATGCCATTATTCACAAGCCTCTCTCTGGAAATATTGAATAAAAGCAGATGGTAAAAACTTTTCCTTGTCTTATCTATTCCTGGCAACCTGCCCTGGGGTTGGTTCCTCTGCTGCCTGACAATATCCATATATTAATCCACCCTACTTTTTGTTTCCTAGTCCTTCTTTGTATTTAACTGTTGTTCAGAGAATTACCCCTATTTGTAGTTTTTAGTATCAATTTTGTTTAAGTGCTCCCCCAAAGTTTCCCATTTGCCATTTATTTGTTTTCCATCCTGATTCCTTATTTTGGCTGTCATGCTCACAAGTTTGGCATATTCTGTCAATTAATACAGCCATTGTTCTTTTGTTAGTATTTCTTCTTCCTTCCAACTTTTAGCATAGAGTATGCTGGCCGCTGCTGTGACATAGTCTTTGGGGGAGCTCATCACCAATTATCGCTAATACAAAGGCTTCTGTTTTCTTTGGAAATGTATTTTTTAATTTAAAAAAATTGAGCTCATCATAGACCATCTCTCAATATTTTTAGGAATATTTACACTGCCCATATGTATGAAAGATCCTTCAGTCTCTCCACATTTCCAGCACAGTTTGTTTTTGTTTTTTTAAAATTTCTATATCACTTTCTATTTAGAGAATTTCAAGGTGGTTCACATTAAAACTTTAAAACAGCACTGAAATAACAGTATTGAAATAACAGTACTGTGTCCCAACATCCACAGTGGGCAGTGGCAATGATCAGGGTGTTTTGGGTATAGGCTGAAAACCTCCTAGCTGGAGCTGACTTCCTATCGATAGGAAGACACAAGGTAGGCAGTATTCATCTTGTGGATGCTTCAGGGTCCACATACTGTAGCTCATGAAAAGGTTTTATTGAATGGGCAGGTCCATATGCAAGAAGGCATTCTCTCAAGTGACCTGGTCCCAGGTTGTTTAGGGATTGATAAATCATGAATAAGAAGCTATGCAAGAAGTAAATAAAATAGGAGAAAGTGGAAGTGAGTTGCTTTCCTCTTTCCTTAGGCTATGTGTGAGCATGCAATGTGGAAGTGGACACCTCTTACCTCACTTACAGGAGAGAGGCACAACTCCTCCTGTTGCACAATATCCTGAAAATGCAGAAAAGGGGCATGTCCTCTCACTCACTCCGTTTTGATCCTTCCTCATATCTTGCAAAGCTACCAAGCATCCACTTTGTATGAATTAATAGCACCTACAGAGCCTTAGGGGAACGCAGGTGGCGCTGTGGGTTAAAGCCTCAGCACCTAGGACTTGCCGATCGAAAGGTCGGCGGTTCGAATCCCTGCGGTGGGGTGCGCTCCCGCTGCTCGGTCCCAGCGCCTGCCAACCTAGCAGTTCGAAAGCACCTCCGGGTGCAAGTAGATAAATAGGGACCGCTTACCAGCGGGAAGGTAAACGGCGTTTCCGTGTGCGGCTCTGGCTCACCAGAGAAGCAATGTCACGCTGGCCACGTGACCCGGAAGTGTCTCCGGACAGCGCTGGCCCCTGGCCTCTTAAAGTGAGATGGGCGCACAACCCCAGAGTCTGTCAAGACTGGCCCATACGGGCAGGGGTACCTTTACCTTTACCTTTACAGAGCCTTAAGTGGTGAGTGATTATCAAGAGCCATCATGGCACCATGATGGGCCTCTTGGGATGCATGGTTGTTGATTCTGACCTGCTGCCTCAAAATACTTATCTGTATTTGGAGTCTGCTCCATCTTCCCATCTTGCTTGGCTAATCAGTGAGCCATGTAAGATTAGGCAATGGGCCAGAATCAGCTAGGAGGGCACAAATTGCATGCTTCTCAAAAAGGAATCGGGAAATGGCATTTTTCTAGAGACTACGCAGGTGGTGCTGTGGGTTAAACCACAGAGCCTAGGACTTGCTGATCAGAAGGTAGGCGGTTCTAATCCCCACAACGGGGTGAGCTCCCGTTGCTCGGTCCCTGCTCCTGCCAACCTACCAGTTTGAAAGTACTGCTCCGGCGGGAAGGTAAACGGCGTTTCCGTGCGCTGCTCTGGTTCGCCAGAAGCGGCTTAGTCATGCTGGCCACATGATCTTGGCCAATAAAGCAAGATGAGTGCTGCAACCCCAGAGTCGGCCACGACTGGACCTAATGGTCAGGGGTCCCTTTACCTTTAACTTTTATGCACTTACTGGAGACTGTGTGTATTGCCTGAATATATACACATTTCCCAAGGCCTGTTGGTGATTATGTATATTGACTGGAAAATGTGCACAATTTCCTCTTCAGGGAAGGATTATGTGCATATTCTTAATGAGTCTTGGTGCATGTGAACAATGGCTGGTGGTTATGGACATTAACTGCTCTGCCTTCATTTCCCCTCAGCGTACTTCATTTTTTTCAGGTAACAATCACATTTTTTTGGACCATCTGTGCTAGTTGCCCCTCCATGTTGGCAATCTGAGTCTGGAGGCTGAGAGGGTGGAGACAAGTCAGCCCTGCAGGCATTTAGGCAGGATTATATGTATGTTAATGGATGGTGAAAAGAGGCAGCTGCTTGGCGCAAGACCTTCATCCAGTTTATCTCCATAGCTTGATTTACTTAAACAGTTCCAAGGATTATTACCAGTATTCAATGCATTCTTAGGTTTTGTCATAGTTGATTGTGCTTAGCATTTCAGGATAAAACTGCACATGGTTATGGCTATTATGAAGCCACCATGAGAGCAGGGAGATATGCTTTTTAAAAAAACTAGTTGAAAATGGCTGTATGCTGCAATTTATTGATTTTTATTTTTGCCTGCGGATCCCTGGGAGATTAAACAGATTTTTCTCATTTTCAGCATCTTTTAGAGCACTAATGAGTGGTTTCTGCTTTCTTTCGTTTCCCACAGAAAAGGCAAAAGCCTCAAACGATCGTGTCCTAGTCCACTGTTTAGCTGGGATATCACGCTCTGCTACCATCGCTATTGCATATATAATGAAAAGAATGGATATGTCATTAGATGAGGCCTACAGGTAAGGAAAAAGGGTCCTTTTCTTGAGGAAACCAACACAAAGGGCTGACTTCAAATATTCTCATGGCCTCAGCTGCTTTCAATGGTTTCAGTGTGATTGGGGCATGCATGCCCAGAAGCCGTTAAATATCCCTGATATTGTGTTTTTCCTGGGCATTGTGTGAAACTTACCGGTAATTGGTAGCTCCTGGACTCAGCTGCCTTTTGAAAGTCAAGTCCAGGACTGTGTGTTGATGCTTGGCCCACAATGGGCCCTGCATGACTTCAGTAACGTTTATTTGATTGGGCTTCCTATGTAAATGGAACAGTAAGTGTGCAGTAAGTACTCTACAGCAATTCTGCCAGCATCTGGGAGATATCTCCCCAGTCTTGCCATTTAGACCCCGTTTACCTTATCTTACCTATAACTGTAATGCAAGCCCACCTTTCTTTTCAAGGGACTATGCTGTGCACACACCACTGTTTGTGCACCTACAAGACGAAGGTGACTGAAGTATCACCACACATACCTGTATACATACCTGTTCAAATGATCAACAATTTTTTTAAAAAAATGTAGAGGAGACTACTTCTGTAGCAGCTCTCCTCTTCAAGAATGAATTATTGCTATAGTGGTGAACAGGTACCTCTGTGGCGGGAAGATAAATGGCGTTTCCGTGCGCTCTGACACTCATCACGGTCCTCCATGGGCCAGTAGCGGTTTAGTCATGCTGGCCACATGACCCAGAAAACTGTCTGTGGACAAACGCCGGCTCCCTCGGCCTCAAAGCGAGATGAGCGCCACAACCCCATAATAGTTGCCTTTGACTGGACTTACCCATCCAGGGGACCTTTACCTTTTTACATGAGGTTCTACTGGTCAAGGGGTTGGGGTTTTGCAATAGTTTCTGGTCCTTTACAAAGACGAGTTGATTGTCCTAAGCAGGAAAACTTTCTGCATAAATTGTGCTTAGCACTGCTACTACTGTTACAATGATGCTTCAGAGTGTTCCACTAACAGAAAAGACAGCTTCCTGGTCCAGTGAGTTTGCAATCTAAATTACAAATATGAGGGAGAGGGGGATGGGGGAAATGGGTTAGTTTGTGCAAATGCAGTTATGTGCCTAGGAGAAGATGAAGACTAAGGGGTTAAACCAACACTTTCAAGGGTAGATTGGAGGAAGAACTTTAAGGAAGGAGGATGCTCCAGCTAGAGGGACTGTCAGGGAAGAGGACAGGGTTGCTTGAGGGAATAGGAGAATTTTGGATAGCAGGAGGTGAATTTGCTTAATGTGTGCATCTTACCTTGGTATGGCCTAGTGTGCAACACATGAGCTCTGGTCAGCCTCAGCTCATGGCTTGCATGCAGAATTCAGTTGTGGTGTCATAGGCTAATGGATTGGCTGAACTCTTTTTTAAAAAAAACACACATTTCTGTTTAGATTCGTAAAAGAGAAGAGGCCAACAATTTCTCCCAACTTCAACTTCCTTGGCCAGCTTCTAGACTTTGAGAAGAAAATCAAGAACCAAAGTGGCCAATCTGGATCCCTTAGCAAACTGAAGATTATGCATTTGGAAAAAAGCAGTGATCATGGACTGAGACTGGACAGCGGGCAGAGCAGCAGCAGCAGCAGCAGCAGCAGCAGCCTTTCCTCTTTCCCGCTCTGTGCTACATCTACCTCGGAGACTGTGGAGCAAAAGCCAGTGGAATTGGGAAACCACCCAGGTTCCTCTTTGCTATCATCAGAGGACAGCCCATTGGTACAAGGCATAATTGGACTAAACATATCCTCGGACAAAGTTGAAGACAATAACAGGCTAAAGCGGTCGTTTTCCTTGGATATAAAATCTGTGTCATGTGTGGCAACCAGCACCTGTGTTGCTGCTTCAGGAGAGGGCTACCCCTCCTTGGAGGACACACTGGAATATTACAAGCATTCAGCCACCTTGGAAGGTGGAGCCAAACTATGCCAGTTCTCCCCTGTTCAGGAGGTCTCAGAACAGACTCCTGAAAGCAGCCCTGATAAAGAGGAAGCAAAGCTTCCAGAGAAGTCCCAGAATACCCGGCTGCTGGACAGCCACAGCAAATGGCACCACTTGGGGAGAACCGCTAGCACCACCCAGAGGTCACTCTTGTACCCACTGCATCGAAGTGGCAGCATGGAAGACAACTATAAAACTAACTTCCTCTTTGGCCTTTCCACCAGCCAGCAGCATTTGGCCAAGTCTGCCGCTGGGCTGGGCCTGAAGGGCTGGCACTCAGACATCTTAGCCCCACAGGCTTCCGCAACACCTTTGGCCAACAGCTGGTATTTTGCTACGGACACCTCTCGCTTTTACTCTGCATCGGCTATATATGGGAGCAGCACAGCCTACTCTGCCTATAGCTGCAGCCAGCTGCCCACGGGGTGTGAGCAAGCCTATGCCGTTCGCAGGAGGGAGAAGCATGGAGACAGGGGGGACTCGCGGCGCAGCTGGCATGAGGAGAGCTCCTTTGAGAAGCAGTTCAAGAGAAGGAGCTGCCAGATGGAATTTGGGGAAAGTATCATGTCCGAGAACAGGTCCCGAGAGGAACTTGGGAAAGTGGGCAGCCAATCTAGCTTCTCAGGCAGCATGGAGATTATTGAAGTATCTTGAAGCTCTCTTCTAAGATTTACATTTCTCCCTTTCTTCTGTGTCAAACAATTCCCTGTAAATCTGAAATTTGAAAAGAATGCAAATTGTGTGGCTTCAATGTGAAGGAAGTGAATAGGTTTGTGTGTGTTTGTATGTGTGCACAAGTGAAAAACTAAATGACAAGTCTAATACATGCAATGGGCAATTGCTATTTCCCTGCTCCCCTCGCTTAAGGCAGAAGGTGTAGATACTCCTAATGTTTTTATTTCCCTTAACAGCTGGGGCAGTGAGATGTAAAAAATGGTCCAACTTTACTGTGTTTTAAAAAATATTCCTTTGTAAACTAAGCAAATCTTATGGTTCATTTGAAGTAGTATTTAAACTGAACCTCACACGTGGTATTATCCACCCATTTCTTCAGCAATGCAGCTGGACCTGGAAGGCCTTGGCTTGCTGCAAGAGAGGAAAACGAATGCAACACTCACCCTGCTCAATGCTAATGCAGTTTGACTGAAAACTAGCATGTATTTTGTCTGGATAGTTTGAATACCCAGTTAGATTGCTAAATCATATTCTTAAAATAAGATACTTCAGCAGGTGTTTCCAGCTCACTGTCTGTCAGTAAGTAATGCTATTTGAAAAATAGATGGCTTTTAATTGACAAGTGATGCTCTTTCAAAGGACAGGTGGATTTCAAGTTCTCTACCTCATAGAAATATTCTTTGGCTGGCATCAAGGATGGCATTAAATGTTTATGGTGCCCAGCATGCCTGCATCTGATTTCCAGCTTGTGCACTATTGGAGGAGCTGGTGTGTATTGAAAAATCAAGGCATCAGGTCAGAATCTAATATCTGATGTAGCCACCATTTTTGGAACAGAGAGTCTCCAATTAAACACCCCCTCAAAAAAATTACCACTATATAGCCAAGGGAGGGAGAGCAGGTATCTGACTTCTGTCATACAACCCAGAAACATCACCATTCTCTAGAAAGGTGGTGGTGAAGATGAAGAAGTCAGCTGAGTATGCTTCAGTTTCTAACTTCATCAAAACTATTATGCAAGTAGCAGGTGTTTAGGTTTAAGCACTGAACAGGTCAACAGAGAAATATAATTGCAGACAGGTGTGTTAAGATTTTAAGATATATTTTAAATGTTGCCAAATAACGACCTATCCCTAACTGCATAAAATCTTTGCCTGTGGCAGGAACAACTGATGGCAAAACTGAGCTTTTTGTAGGGGGAGCAAAAAGAGGCAAAGGGGTGGAGCTTTGTTTTTGTTTTGTTCAAAACTAAATTCAACTAGGTGGTGCCCTTCAGCTTTCCAAGAAAGTTTGGTAGCACTGTTTTCAGTGCAAGCTGCTGCTCTTAAAGAGAAGGGCTTTCTACTTCGGAGAAGAGATCGTGCTCTTCATTCTCCCCTCTACAAATGTTTATTTTCAACTCTAGGTCCAAGGGGTTGAAACTCTACCTAACTCTGTGTCACGTACTCTCGTTTCATATGAGAATGTATGATTACACTGGCATCTGGCTCATTCAAAAATGGAAGGGAGAGTACAAAAAGCATTAATGCTCAGTGGTTATGAGATACAAAAAGACACTAGTTGTGAGGGGAACATGGACACTTCGTTTCACCAATCACTGTTTCCATGCATAGTGCAGCCTTTTAGGAATGCCATTCACTGCTGATGCTGCCACAAATGTATTTTGCCAAATAACACCTAGGGATTCTTTTGGTACCCCTTGCTGAAAAGGAAGTACAAACTGTCTGTGCTGAAGAAGCAAGGATCAAAGGGCCTGTGATGCATTGCTGTCCTTGTAAAAAAGAGGATATTGGAGAAACTGGTGGAATCAAAATCAAACTGATCAGAGCTTTCACAACTAGATTGAGTTGCTAGTAAGTGTGTAGTATCAACCCCAGTTGCACATCAGACTTCAAGTGTAATCTTATTTCAACTTTATTAGGACACAATCATATACATTACTAGGAGGGTTTAGTTTGTGCTTCCACATTGATGGATCTAACACTGGATCAAAGAATTACATGGATTATATCAGAAGAAACCCTATACATACTACTTCTAAGTGGAGGCTGATGATTGAAAACTAACCTAGGACACCCCCAGTTCAAATCTTACCTCCACCATGAAGAAGGAGGAGGAGGAGGAGGAGTTCGGATTTGATATCACGCTTTATCACTCCCCTTCAGGAGTTTCAAAGCGGCTAACATTCTCCTTTCCCTTCCTCCCCCACAACAAACACTCTGTGAGGTGAGTGGGGCTGAGAGACTTCAGAGAAGTGTGACTGGCCGAATTTCACCCAGCAGCTGCATGTGGAGGAGCAAGGAATCGAACCCGGTCCCCCAGATTACGAGTCCACCGCTCTTAACCACTACACCACACTGGCTCTCATGAGGCTGACAAAGCCTCAATCTTACCCTTAGCACCTCAACTGCAATATGGGGATGTTAACTGCCTACCTTGCTAGGATGTCAGAGTTACTGTGACCATGTATAAGAAGTGTTAATATTAAGTCTTAATTGGTCCTATACTATCTGTCTATTCCATGTGATTCCCTTATCTAAACAAAAGAGCAAATCAAAAATATGGTCAAGATAAAATTTTAAAGGCAAAATGGCTTCTGAATTGCAACCCCTCCCCTCAGCCATTGGTGTCAGTGGGCACTCCAACGCCATGCAGGTAGCCTTCCCTTTAATATCACTCTGGGGAGATCAGTAGTATGAGCACACATCACTATTGAGTCACAGTCTGTACTTAGTCCAATTTTATAATATACAAATACTTAAAATATTTCTTTTAAGCACAGGTCAGCAACTGGCAGACACAAAGCCAAATGCAGCCAACTAAGAAACACCATCTTACTCCCAGTTGTCAAGTCAGGGGGAAGTGAAGTGGAGGGATAGCAACAGGACTTCAGGCGACTCTGTTTTTGGGAAATGGTGGGAGTAAGGAGTAAGGAGGGTTTTCCATCTGCTGATAGAACAGCTGGGCTGTTTCTTAAAAAGCAAACACCAGAAACACAACCCAGAAGAAAGCTGGCATGTCACATGTCCTTTAATTAATAATAAAACCAAACAGTAATAAATATTCCCAGCTGAAATAACATTGTGTTAGAGTAGCATCTACATCACACAATGTAATGCAAGACCCATCAAATTTGTACAAGTTGCATTGCAATAAAAGGAAACTACACAGTGCACCTGACACAAAGCTGTCAGAAACTGCTTGACCACCACTGATTCCCGCTTCTCTATTTCCAAGGCCTAAAAATATGAACACATTAGATGTCCAAATGTGCACCTTCAGCAAGCACTTAAAAACCCTGAAGAACGCTGCACGTCTGCCTGGGGGGATTCCCTGAAGTTTCTGGGGCATGTTCTAGAGCACAGTTTTCATAAGTGTTAGACAGAACTATGAGGGCAGAAACTACAGCATAGGATCACATTTCACAGACCCCTGGAGGGAGAACTTCCCCAAAAGGAAATTCCACTTTGAAAACCACTGATTTAGGAAAAGTAGACAAGCAATGTGTTTTCACTGCAGAGCATTTTAACATCTGGGTACCCTAGCAAGCCAAGTCTCAGTAAGGATCATCTACAGGTTTTCCTCAAGACAAGAATTAAATTATTACAGTAGATAACAGTTGTACTCAAAAGCGCAAATGCAGATTGAGAAAATGGTTAGAGAGATGCATTTCTACCTGCATTCCAACTGGATAGAAATATGCTTAACATTTAAGAGTGATGAGGTTGCATCATAGCCAAATACACACTGCAAAGCAGATATGCTTCCCGGGTTCCCAATCCAGTCTGGAAATCTGCATATGGCATCTCTCTTGCTAGCATATCAGCTGCTTGGACCGAAATACCCACCTGCCTTGATGGTTCGCTAACTACGTAACACTTTGCACTTTTACGCAGGAGTCCAATGCACAATATATTTGTACATGTTACATTTTCTACTGCTATTACACATAATTAAATGGAACACTGTGCCAAATTTGGCTCTCAACAGACCCAATACAATTCAATGTATTTCAGGAATTCAGTGCATTTGCCTTCCAAGTTCCACCATGGTGGACAGCTTTGTGAATACATGCTTGGGGCAGAATGAGTCATTTATTTTTCCCCTCCATACTTTAAGGCTTCAATCCTGTACCCACTTACCTGAAAAGTAAGAGCCATTGAACTAAATGAGGCTTACTTTTGAGTAGACATGACTTGCAGTGAAAATAGCTCAAAGGTTTTCCTGACTAGAACTGTAGTTAATAAAGCAAGCAGAACTGGTCCCCCAAAATGAGAAACAAAGTGGTGTGATAACATTTTCCTAGAGCACAGCTTTTAGAATAATGCGTCCAAAGAACATGTTATCAGCCTTCAGTGTATGCATTTTGACTACCAATGCTGGAATCTGGCAACACTGAGCATATTGTTCCAAATATGGCTTTAGCATTTCAAAGGCCAGCTGGTCTGCTAAATGCTATTTCTTAGTCAAAACAAAAAAAATTCCTTCCAGTAGCACCTTAAAGACCAACTAAGTTAGTTCTTGGTATGAGCTTTCGTGTGCATGCACACTTCTTCAGATACCAAGTGTGCATGCACACGAAAGCTCATACCAAGAACTAACTTAGTTGGTCTTTAAGGTTGCTACTGGAAGGATTTTTTTTTGTTTTGACTATGGCAGACCAACACAGCTACCTATCTGTAACTGCTATTTCTTAGCTAGAGTTGTGTTGTACAACAAAAAGTGTAATGCAGAAATAACACTAACTTGCATCCATTTTTAAGAGACCAGGCCATATTTTGAAAGTAAAGCAATCAGAATATGACATTAGATTCTTCTAGAACTACAGCTGAACCCTTTCCCCACTTTTGGTTGCATCTGGGGGTTTTTGCAACACCTTGGCAGCTATCCATGTAAGATTGCTTATTATTTATTTACCATACTAATTTTCAACCAGAATAGTTATTTAGAATTAATAAGCAATTGTGCCAACAAAATAATGCAGAAGACAAAAATATAAAACAATGGTACAGCTGTCAAACTCCAAAACTATCAGGTAAAATCAAAGAAAAAAGGCACAATAAAATACTTCCCTCTAAAAGAAGGGAGGGCAGGAGTGTGCCAACCAGGATTCAAGGGGGCATGAACTACATAACTCAAGGGTTATTTTTGAAAAGGACCTGGTGAATAGCTTCTTTGGAAAAAGCATTCCTTAAAATAAGATGTTGCATGCTTAGGCATTGTGTGGAACTTCTGTTAGCTGAAGAGGCACTCTGTCGCTGACCTTGAACCACAGATTGCTCATGTGTATTTGGGTAAAAGCTCTCCTACTATTCATAATCATTTCTGATAGTTAAGCATAGCCCTTTTTAGACATTTTCCTCTCACTTCCTTAATCATGATTTAGTGGTTGCTTCTCCTTTTCAAAGGAAGAGTGCACACTTCTGTTACATATACATATACCACTGGAAACATATACAGTAGTAAGAGCTGTAGGAGACAGACTTTGCCAATCCCACGTAGACCCTACCCCCACGTAGACCCTACTACACAGAGAGGAGTATCAAGTGTCTTCTTTTTCCTTTTCACTCTTGGATTCATCTCTCAAGCTAAGTAATAACAGATAAAAGCAACTTTCCATTCCTTCCTTCAAAGACTTGGAGATAAGAGGGAATTCGAGTGTGCCAGAACAAAACAGGATAATATGACAATATTAGGATTCCTCAGACCCAGCCAGCAAACAGCAAGGTGGCATTTTTATGGCATACCTCTGAGGTGCCTTTGGCATATGAGCCAACCTCTCCCAGCTTAGCAGGCCTTCCAGTTTCCTTTGGATATGGACATAACCTTGCCTCGTCATGCTTTATCCATCGTGTTAAGAATCATCTGGCAAAGCAAATTAATAGGATAGGGCAAGAGGCACTCCTTTCATTCAGGTGCTGGAAACACCAGCCTAAACCATCACCCAGGCTCTAGCTCTGCAGCCTGCAAAGCTGTGATAGTCACATAGCTCAAGCAGTTGCACATTTAACAGCCCTATAAAATAAGAAGCCAATTTAAAGAAAAACCCTAAAGGAGGGAGATTCTGCCCACCACCGCAGGTCAACAACAGGTGGGAAAGATGACTCACCTATCAATCACCAGATGGACTTATGACTTCATATGATTGGCAGGCAGGTTGTCTCACCCCTCTGTCAAAGTCCCTTCCACAGCAGTTCTCAAGTGCCCGTCAGCTTACTGGTTATTGGGCGCTTGGGAACCACAGCACAAGGGGGTTTGCCCTATAATGGTGCAAAGCATTTAGCACAGGATGGAAATGCTGTTTTCTGCAGAGACTGGCTGTGTGAACAAGTTGCAAAGCTGAATCTAGCCATGTCTACCTGCCCCACACATGATGTGCAGGTGGACATGGTTTAGGGGAAATGGCCTCATGGCCCAAACTGCTCTAGAACAATGACCATCAAACTTCCTCTTCTCTGTGTTTTTGACACTCATGTGTATGCTGGAATTGCTAGGAGTGAGTTGTAGAATTCAGGTGTGTTAGAGAGGAAGGCTGGCAATGATGGTGAAGCTCTTGTGGGCAGTTTGTTTGCCAACACCAATCTTACAAGAAACAGTTGAAAAACTACATTAGAGCATGCCCCAGAATCCTCTGCAGCTGGAAGGATTCCTCAGTAAGCACACTAATGTGCACAACAGTAGAGGAAGGATGTGAAGGTTTAAATCTGAACCTTGTTTTGGTGGGTGGAGGCAGTGGTGGCAAGCAGCTGGGAGCAGGAGAGGTAAGAAATGGCATTTCATTCCAGGTTGATGTGTGTATTTAACATTCCCTGCAAGCCAAACACAGTCTTTCTACCTAAGACAGAACTGATACCTCTGCTCTACTCACTCTGGCTTGTGAAGCGTGTTCCAAGTAAGTTCCTTATCAAGTAGGGTCCAGGAAAAAGATGACTGAAGGCTGCATCAGAAAACTACAGCTTGAGCTCCCTGTCAGGGCTCATGGTAAACGGTTCCAGCCTCTCGCTCTCGGGCAGCATGGCATTCAGTCTCTCCATCAGGGGAATGGTCAGGTCGACGCCCATCTGGATGCGACGCAAGATGGCAGACATCTCATTGACCTTCTGGATCTGCTCAGCGTATTTGGCATATCTTTTCTGGCGCTCCTGCATTAAGCTGTAGAGGGTTTCTACCGAAAGATCCATCTGTTTACAAAAACAACAGGACGGTTGTGTTCAATTAGTCACCTCTTGGAGGAACGAGATGTTCTTTCCATGGACTGTGGGTGTGGAGCCAAATGTGGCCCCTGAGACTTTTCCTCTGCCCTCCATCTCTCCCAGCCCCCAACAGTATGGGGGTTAGCTGTACCAGGCCAGGCACAGCAGTAAGGAATCTCCAGGCGGCAGCCATGAGTCCTGCCAGGTCCCATTTGGCCCACGAAGCTGTTTGGGGCCAAAAAGGGGTTGCGGGCACTGTTGATCAGCACCAACAATCAGCTGATAACACACACACAGAGAAATGTCTTCAAAATTAACCAGGAAATAAATCCTTTCTCCAGACAATTGAGAAAGGACTTTCTGGTTCACTCTGAAGCCATTTCCCACCCGCACTTTCCCTGGATTTTGTAACTGGCCCATCTCAACCACAGCCCACTCCTCACAACACGGATATACAAGAGGTGTGGGCAGGTGGGTGGGCATGGGGAGAGGAGTGCAGAAAGTTCCTGATTTTTGCATGACTGGAATGTAGCCAACTGTACAGAGGCAACAGTTGCTGCCATTATTCTGCTCACTATAATAATAATAATAATAATAATAATAATAATAATAATAATAATAGTTTATTGTTTATACCCCGCCCATCTGGCTGGGTCCCCCCAGCCACTCTCCAAGCGAGAGATAACCAGAGTATGCACCACTCTGGCGAGACAGTCTGCGGGCAGGGAGGGTCTCAGCCTGCGTACCAGGTGGAGCTGATAAACAGCTGCCCTGGACACAGAATGGACCTGCACCTCCATGGACAGCTGTGAGTCCAGAGTGACTCCCAGGCTGCACACCTGGTCCTTCAGGGGCACAGTTACCCCATTCAGGACCAGGGAGTCCCTCACACCTGCCCGCTTCCTGTCTTGTCAGGATTCAACCTCAATCTGTTAGCCGCCATCCATCCTCCAACCGCCTCCAGACACTCCCACCAGCCTCTGGTCCTGCACACCACTGACATGTGAGCCCCCAATGGAAGCCCTTGGGGAATGTTGCCCTTGTGCTGAGAAAGCTTTCCCATCTCTTCCACAGCGACCACCAAGATTACTGACAAGTCATTAACCATTTTTAAAAACCTCTCTGTCCTTTTGTTTGCACCTCTCACACTGCTCCTTCCTTGTCTTCCCGATTTTTTGCCTCTCCCCCTGTATTACTGCCCCTTTGTAAACTCCTTGGGGCAGGGAGCTGTGCTTTCTTAGCTCTTGATGGAACTGTGCCATAACAATAAGAGGCAGAAATAAACTTCTGGCTAGTCCTAGCTAGTGCTATTTTTCTAGCACAAGAGGTGCTGGAACTCCCCATGAACACCTCCCTTGTTCTCTTAGAATGCAAATGGCGCCCACCAGAGAGGTGCTGGGACTGAAAAAAGCCTTGGTCCTACCAAACATTACAAGATTCCCGCCCCCCAAAGAACACTTCTCTTAAATTAGGAAGATATACAAAGACACAATGTAGTAAGGATTAGTCATACACCAAACTTTCAGAAGTTGGTCTTGTAAAACAATCACCACCTCCGGAAAAAACATTTCTTGTTTTAACTTCTGTGAGGTAATGCATTTTCTAACCACTGATTTGGGGTGGATCAGCAAAAGTGTTCCAACAAATTTGGACTGCATTATCTCCCAATAATAGGTTTGAAATTTCCAAGTAGACACATGTAACCTTGATTTGTGCACTGGTTTGTGCTTCTTAAATGTTTGGGAACACCCGCCAAAAATAAAAAATAAAATTGGAGGCACACTTACACTAGAAAATGATTACTTTTTAGAGTTAGTCAACCTCTGAAGAGCCCCTCCCTCAATCTGTCTTGAGCATAACTCTAGATTAAGAGATGGCAAGTTCAGAAGTACAACTCACACAACTGGCCTCCTCCTCTGAGGGTAGCTAATTCTGCTGTGCCTTGACTCTAGGAATGACTGAACGTCGGAATGTAACTGGAACCACCCAACTATAGTGGAGACTTATCTGAATAAAGCAAGACCAGAGCAGATACTCATGCCAAGTGGGCAGCCTCATCTGTGAACAGGTGCTATGGAATCACAGGTCCCCTTCATCATATTTCTTGCAGCACAGAGATTGGGAATCACTGACACAAGCCAGGTACTGTACTGGTGGCTAACAATATCACCAATTTCTCCCTGTGCTTTTTATTAGACAATAATACTGTATTTTAACCAGCTTGTGCTTGTGCTGGTTAAAATTGTTATAACACCCCATACCTGGAGAGATCACAACATTGACAGAGTAATGACAGAACAAAGCAAACCTACAGTTAATGTACCTGCACACATTAAACACATGTATGGAAGGTTATGCATGTTCATTGATTTTTATTTGCTTTCTGAAATAACTCTACCAAATTCTTCTGTCTTTTTTTACATTGTTAATGTATCAACATACATGGCACCAGAGGTTTTTTCCCTCGGGGAACGCAGGGGTACGCATACCCCTTAACATTTTGTGAATCTAAGTTTGGCCTCATTGAGGGGCAGTATTTCAACATGAGTAGGAAAATGAGAGTACCCCTAAACATTTTTTAGGAAAAAAGCACTGCATGGCGCCTCATCAAAACTGTACATTTATGATTTATTGCCTTTTACCATCTCTGTTAAAAAGTGAAGTAATTAAGAGAGAGAGAGAGAGAGAGAGAGAGAGAGAGAAAGAAAGAAAGAAAGAAAGAAAGAAAGAAAGAAAGAAAGAAAACCCAGAGTTTCCGCTGTTAGTCAGTCATAACAAATTCATGGCAGGCCAAGTTCCTGCTTCCATTATTTAAAACTGTGTCATTCAGTGAACAATCTCAAGCATAAGAGTCTCATTCAAAGTTGGCAGAAATATTCCAAACTCTCTGAAATCATCCCTTGCTGAAATTAGTGACCATAATGAGAGTTCAGCCAGGCAATCTCAGTCTCTCTCCACGTTATGCTGAGCAGGACACTCAGGCCTTAAAAGTGTTTCTCAGAATTTTGAAGAGGCCCCTTGCATGCAAGTCAACCAAAGTAGCTAGACACTGATACGGGATTGCAATTCCTTCACCCCTTTTAATAGCTCCCTAGATAGAACCTGACACACAATTACAGAAATTCTAAGAGCTGCCTTCCATTAAACATAAACCTGTTGAGTAGAGGTTGCTTCACACTTTCAAGTCAAGGGCAAGTGAGAGTCGGCAGTGTCCATTTGATGGGCCAAAGATGCTGGACAAAGAAACTGGCCTTAGAAATGGACTACTCAAGGAAGCAGCACGTTTCTACAAGATGACACAAGGAACTTGCCATTCCCCAGCTCCTGGAAAGAAAAGGGCAGCATGCTAGGCAAGCGATGCACTGCTCACATGAGTAAACCACTTGGAACAAGCAGGGTTTTTGTGGGTGAGTCAATCCCAACACATTGCTGCAACCAAGAGAATGTGAATTTTCTTGTGGGGTTATGTGCATATTCCCCTGCTCCTCTGCAGTAGTACAGAAAGTGTGGGGTAAATGTGAATTTTCCTATAGGGGTTGTGATTGTGTGTGTGTGCGTGCGTGTGTGTGTGTGTATACACACCTTTTTGGCAAGACTTTTAAACTGGTGATTTAAAAGGCTTCTGCTCATCCCCAAATTCATAATGCAAGTTCTCAAATTCAAGATTATCATTTGGTCATGTAGACAAAGCCTGGGGGTTTTTCCACGCAGGAGCTGAAACCATCACTTTCCCCTGTTCTTTCTTGTGGCTTCCTTTCTTTTCACACATGGAACAAAATTAAAAAGAGCATGCTGGACATGGAAACAATTTAAGCTTTGTGCATAAGTTTCCATTAAAAATAGATACACTGAACTTTAAAAACTTTTGTGTACTGGGGTTAGCCATGTAAATTGCAAAATGGAAAACAGACCACCAGCAGGTCAACTGTTGCCTGGGATGGAAGCAAATGGAAGCCATAATTTTAAACTGATTGTCCCACCTAATGAGACAGGGCTGCAGAATGGGAGCCAGCTAGAATGCTACCAAAACCGCGTACCGTATGCCTCATTAAACAGAGCAACACAAGGACCCTTGGTTTTTGAAAGGCTGACTCCAAATAAGTGCCTTGGGATGGCTTTGCAATGCTCTGGTGTATAAAATGGACTGAGATTACAACATCCAAAGCTGGCAACTAATAAGCAGGAAATTGACTGCTCTTTGAATGCTGCAGCCCACTTTCTGATGGGGTTCAGTTGCACAGTGTGCCCTGAAACAGGGCTTTAGGGTCTCCACTGTCTCCCTGTTGCTTTCCAGTATGAGGTCAAAATGGTGGCCATGATGTACACAAACCTAAATGGCCTGGGTTTGGCATATAAATCCACTTCCACATTCCTATGAGTCATCACAATCTATAAAGCTGTCCAGGAAATACTTAGGGAAGAGACTTCCGGGTTGGCGCCATCGCCGAATGGCGGACTCCCTCCGAGCTCCAGAGGGAGCCTGCTCGGCAGGGGCTGGGTCCTACCGCGCCGGCGACGCGGGGACCCTCAAAAACCATGGGCGCTGAAACCCATGGACATGGTGACTCGGCTGGCACCTTTTGCGCTCCCCCCCGGCCCGCGAAGGAGCCTTTTTAAAGGCTACGGAACGGGTGACAGGGCGGGGGGTGCTTTGAGTCCTCCGCTTCCCCTGCCGAGCGAAGCCGTATGCCATTCGACGGAGAGCGCTGACTTCTTCTATTGAAAATCTGGACCTAAAAGAATAACCCGTGAGTAATTGGAACCTGGACTAAAAAGGGGGATAATTTTTTAAAAAAATTCGGAGCGAGCGGGGGAGGCGCAAAAAGGAAGTCAGCCCCCCCCCCGTTGTAGAGGAGTTAAAGCAAAGGATTTGACATCTAAGATCGAGTGCAACCCTATTTTTACAAAGTTATTAATTTCGCGACGGAAAACTATAAGACTGAGCTGGAGGAGAAAAGTGGAATTGATTTTAAAAGTAACCCCCTCCCCCGGAACCCTGGGAGCGTTTTGCGAGAGCGCCGGGAGAAGACAAAGAGAGGTTTTGACAGCTGCCAAAGAGCTGTCAAAGCAGAAGAACAAAAATGAGAACTTTGTTACAAGGACTTTGCCGGTTACATTTGTTATAAATTGGATACAAATTGTTTAAAACAAGGAATAACAAGTTATTTGGACTGATTGGGGTGATCTGGAAGGGAACTGAGTTATTGCAACCCACCTAGAGGAGCCGAGGGATATTACAAGTTGTTGACATGGAATTTGAATAGAACTTTCTATCTCCTGGGAAACTGCAGAAATGGAACACTATTTTGACTACAGAGGCTGACATACTAAAGAAGACAATAGACTTATCTATTGAAAAATGGAAGGGACTTGGCATTATGTTTCGTTCCTGAATAACAGAGCCTCTGCAGCTGAATTTGAAGCTTTTGGAATTAGAACATTTGTGCAGGAAAACAGGAAAGGAAAAAAAAAGAAAAGGAGAGAGATCAACAAGAACAACAAGAATAACAAGAATAACAAGAATTGGATAAAGTTGGAAGAGGGAACATTTGGGGACATCCAGATTTGAAAGGTTTAAAGAAATAAAATTGGAGTTTTTACTCCTAATGTATAAAAATCTGGATGGAAAAAATGGGCCTTTTTGAGACAGACTCCTTCCAAGATTGGACATTCGAAATTAAAGATGACTGGTAAAGGACTATGGCTTAAATAATTGTGGGAGCTCCAGGAAGACATCAGATGTTGATAAATTTTGGGAACGCAACCGGGAAAAGGGGGAGGGAAATTTGGAATCCAAAGGGTGTTAAACTACATTTTATTTCATTATATTTTAATTTGTAATGTATGTTAAAGGGGGGAACGCGTGGAAGGGAACAGGTCGATTTTAGGAGATGGGAAAATATTTTTAAATTGGGTCAATGACAATAAGTTCAAAATTTGGGATAAGAAATTGCTGAATTTATAAGTAAGAATTGGAATACAAGAGGGGGGGAGGGGAAGTCCTGGAAAGATGTTATGGAAAACAAGATTTTAAATTTGGATGTTTTGTTTTTTTTATTTTGTTGTAATTGGAAACTTTTAATAAATATTATTTTTTTTTAAAAAAAGGAAATACTTAGGGAAAGTCTCTCACCTCTGGAATTCATTTCACCTGGAGACTCACAGAAACTGGGCCTCTTTGTTTCCTAAGAAGAAGTGAAAAACTTTTCATTCAAATGAGGAAATATGGAATTTAAACAATGTAAATTAAGGGTTTTGATAAACCTAGCCATAAATCAAATGGACAGAAAATTGGAATTTAAGGGCAAACGTTCAAGCAGATTAGCTTATGAACCTGGACCCCCTACCAAAAAAAATTCAAGGCACATTTCAAGGTGCTGGGTTTGTTCTACCAATTCACAGCTTCTGCTGTTGCTGAATTTGTTGAATTTATATCCCACCCTTCCTCCCCAAGGAGCCCTGGGCTGCATAAAGTTTTAGGCCTTATGCCCAACACTTATAGGAGACCACCTGCTTGCTTTATTATCTCACAACTGTTAACAGATCAGCAGAAACTGCTTCCTTGACTTTACCATTCAAGAACCAAGTTGGAATAGCAACAACACAGAGAGAGGTGTTCTCCGAGGCTGCCCTACAGTTGTGGTACTCTCTTCTATTGGAGATTTCTCAAAACCAGAGCTTGGTCCAGAAGAGGGGGGCTGGCATTCTTTTCCTTGAGAGCTGGATATTTTGTTTGGTTTGTGTGGTGTGTAGGTTCTTGTTTTTAACATTATAATTCACTCCAAGGCTTTGGAATGAGGAAGGACAGACTACTAATACCTGAGGAAATCAAAGTTTGGTTAAAACCTAGCTAGTATCTATTCTACAATCCTGTACACATGCTAATTTCCAGAGAGAGTAGGAAGAAAGCAGCAGCAATATCTTCTCCTCCCCTTAGCACATTATTGAAAGTAGCATTTTAAATGCTCTAGTAATGCATTTATGTGCAGACAGAAACTCTGGGTACTTGTGATCCAATCCTCAGATTGAAAATGCACCAGGATTGGGAAGACTAGGGAATCCTGAGGGCTGATAAATACAAAAGAGTTCAATTTGCAAGTTACCTTCTGTGCATGGTAAGGGAAGAAAGTGCCTTCAAACTTCCGGATCACAGAATTGAGTTTTCTCTTCAAATGTAGCATCTGAACTTAATTTGAAGTTCAGTACAATAAGAAACATGGCAAGCAAGCCAACCAACAATACACAACACAAAGGAGACACAAAGTCAGCCAGGAAGCCTTCACCCCACTGCTAAACAGCCAGGGTCAATTGAAAATAGTGTTTTCCTGGATAGCTACCAAACAGACGCCTTTCATCTAGGTTTATTCTCTAAATCCAAATCCAGCGCCTTCTCTTCCACTTATGTAGCTTTATCTTGACCACAACTCAATACAAAGACATCACTATACTGGTACATTTACAAGAACACGGCAGGGCTAAAACCTCCCTCCTAGAATCATAGAATTGGAAGAGACCACAAGGGCCATCAAGTCCAACCTCCTGCCAAACAGTGCCTTATATAATTAGGGCTGTGTATCTGCTCTCAGTCTACCAGAACACAGGCTATGTCTCAGGAACTTCAGCTTACAGGAAAGCTAGTTTCTAATTCTTGTGGCTATAAATATACATATGAAGGTGTGACATAAGGAGGAATCTCAGAAGCCAGAGAAGTAGCCAAACAGGTTTTCCAATAGTTGAATGAGAATTAGGATCACTGTCCTGTATAGCGCTCTTTTTAAATCTGTAATTAGCAAAACAAGAACAAATAATGCAAAACTCTAAAAGTTGCAGAACTGTGCAAATTAGGAAAATTTGCATAACACATATGGGTTTTGGAATTCAACTTTTCCTGGAATAGGATTTTTATTGAGAGTATACAGAACCCTTATTATAATGTTCTGAGCAAAATATTGTTCCCGAACATCCTTTCCTATGACTTCTTTAATGAAGAAATTATATCTCTCCAGATAATAAATATCTAAGGACCCACCCAGCTATCAAAGGGGTCTGCTGGGGGTGGGGGAACGCAGGATCCAGCTTTCTGGCTGGAAAATATTCCTTACCACTGCATTAAAACAATAATACAAGATCCACCATAATATAACAATTCACAATAATCACGGCAACCAGCCATCTGGGTGAATGGTATTAATGGCCAGGAAATGCCTGAATAAACAGATACGTTTTCAAGATGTGCCGGAAACGTAATTCCATTGGCGCATAACTTATTTCTAAGAGGACGCTGTTCCAGATGGAAGATGCTACTACTATGAAGACCCTCCTTCAGCATGATTTATTTTCTGAAGGCTGCAGTATTGGAGGCCTTCATCTGATGATCTCAGGAACTAACAGGGTGGTCTTCCCTTGGCTATCTGCCTCCTAGATCACCAATTTTGTGTTGTGATCCATTTCTTTCATGGGCAAAGCCATGATCTTTTAATATTCTCTAGAGCCAATATAAGCACAACTATATTCTTATCTGCTGTAACTTCCTTCCACAGGTCTCTCTGAAAGTAGAGATTTCTTGAGCGCAAATCACTGGAATTGTTCATCCTGGAATTGTATGCTGCTAAACATAAACCGAATACCAGCAAGATGTGGAGGAAGCAACAATCATGGAAATCTTTCATATTCATATTTCTCACCAGACCATATGTCATCTCTTTTTTCCCTAGAAAAATAGGTACCGGTACTCATAATGAAGTTGTTACAGTAAGTGTTACACTTTTTAACCCCCCCCACCCCCCCCAAAAAAAGAGGTTCGGGTACTGCGTACCCTTGAGTACACCCTGGGGGGAAGCAGCGTCTATATGTCATTTCATTTTGGCTTCCGCTGCTAGTCAAAAACTACTGCTACATGGTACAGTCCCAAACCACAGTATTTGAGGATTCATCTGGTAAGAACTGACAGTAGTTAAGTGTGTCAGACTTGCACCAATTAATTATTGTTTCCTTCTAGTTTTATGACTCTTATTACCTACATTTTTTACTTTTATACCATGCACACCATAAAATTTTAATAAAATTATGTTACTATCTCTCTCTCTCTCTCTCTCTCTCTATATATATATATATCTATCAGTCTACTACTGCTACAAGATTAGTCTACTACTGCCTGAAGATTAGTTCCCACTCATCATAATAATAATAATAATAATAATAATAATAATAATAATAATACAGTCGTACCTCAGGTTACATATGCTTCAGGTTACGTACACTTCAGGTTACAGACTCTGCTAACCCAGAAATAGTGCTTTAGGTTAAGAACTTTGCTTCAGGATGAGAACAGAAATCGTGCTCCGGTGGCGTGGCAGCAGCAGGAGGTCCCATTAGCCAAAGTGGTGCTTCAGGTTAAGAACAGTTTCAGGTTAAGTACTGACCTCCGGAACGAATTAAGTACTTAACCCGAGGTACCACTGTAATACAGGTACGCGGGTGGCGCTCTGGGTAAAACCTCAGCGCCTAGGGCTTGCCGATCGCATGGTTGGCAGTTTGAATCCCCCCCGCGGGGATTCAAACATTAAAAACTTCCCTAAACAGGGCTGCCTTCAGATGTCTTCTAAAAGCCTGGTAGTTGTTTTTCTCTTTGACATCTGGTGGGAGGGCATTCCACAGGGCGGGCACCACTACCAAGCGAGGAACTGCCAGAAGGCCCTCGGCACTGGATCTCAGTGTCCGGGCAGAACGATGGGGGTGGAGACACTCCTTCAGGTATACTGGGTCGAGGCCATTTAGGGCTTTAAAGGTCAGCACCAACACTTTGAATTGTGCTCGGAAACGTACTGGGAGCCAATGTAGGTCTTTCAAGACAGTGTTATGTGGTCTTGGTGGCTGCTCCCAGTCACCAGTCTAGCTGCCGCATTCTGGATTACCGTATTTTTCGACCTATAGGACGCATTTCCCCCCTCCAAAAATGAAGGGGAAATGTGTGTGCATCCTATGGGGCGAATGCAGGCTTTTGCTGAAGCCTGGAGAGCGAGAGGGGTCGGTGTGCACCGACCCCTCTCCCTCTCCAGGCTTCAGGAAGCTATCCGTAAGCCGTGGGAGCCTGCGGGAGTTCCCCCCGGGCTCCCCGGCTGGCGCAGAGCTGCCTGCATCCCAAAGTCCCGGCGCGCTGAGCGGTTGCGCCGGGGCTTCGGGTAGCTCTGTGCAAGCCGCGGGAGGGCTCCCCCGGGTTGCGCAGCGCTGCTTCTTATCCCGACACCCAGGCGCGCTGAGCAGTCGCGCTGGGGCTTCGGGTAGCTCTGCGCAAGCCGCGGGAGGGCTCCCATGGCTTGCGGAGAGCAGCCTGCTCTGAGAGCTGGGGTCGGGGGAAGCTCGGGCTTCCCCCGCCCCAGCCTCGCGCCTTGCGGGGGAAATTTTTTTTTTTACTTTATTTCCCCCCCCCAAAAAAAACTAGGTGCGCCTTATGGACCGGTGCGCCCTATGGGGCGAAAAATACGGTAGTTGTAGTGTCCGGGTCACCTTCAAAGGTAGCCCCACGTAGAGCGCATTGCAGTAGTCCAAGCGGGAGATAACTAGAGAATGCCCCACTCTGGCGAGACAGTCTGTGGGAGGTAGGGTCTCAGCCTACGTACCAGATGGAGCTGGTAGACAGCTGCCCAGGATACAGAATTGACCTGCACCTCCATGGACAACTGTGAGTCCAAAATGACTCCCAGGCTGCACACCTGGTCCTTCAGGGGCACAGTTACCCCTTTCAGGACCAGGGAGTCCCTCACACCCGTCTGCCCCCTGCCCTACCAAAGCAGTACTTCTGTCTTGTCAGAATTTAACCTCAATCTGCTAGCTGCCATCCATCCTCCAACCACCTCCAGACATGGACTGTGCCCATTCTATTAATGCATTTTGAGACACCCCTATATAAGAGGCATGCTTTTGGCTTCTTTTCAGCTGGGTTTTCATTGAGGTTTTCATCCAAGCTGAATCCAAAGTAATTGGCAGCCTGTTAACAAGTGTGTCTTTTACACATTTTGGAGGCACTTGAACCCCAACACATCATATCTACTCTCAGAAGAGACATGCCTCCAACACACCTCTGTCCCAAATAAAGACATGCTGAAACAAGAGTGGTTAGTTTCTCTGAGCCAGGTGACTCTTACCCTATTCAGCTGAAAGAATGAAGTATGCCCCCAATTTTATTTCAGAAAAAGGTTTGCTTCAGTCATTAAGAGGTTTGTGAAGTACAAGAACTCTGGAGAAGGAAAGACCCTGTAGGACAAAAATTAGGAAGCAGCTGTCTATTTTAAATTAAAAAGAGGAAAATTAAAGTGCAGAGAGATATTATACAACATTAGCTTTCTACACCTTAATATTATGACCTGCGGTGTCACAGCCTCCTGTTTCCAATAATGACAACACATTAATCATCGTTAGAAATTTTAGAGGCAGACACAGCTGGAAATCTGTTGTGCATAATGACAATTTAACATTAAGACAAATTCTGGGTTTCATCCAGCACTTCAGGATGAATAACCTGTTAAAAAGTAATAGACCAAACAGGAAGGGAGGAGTAGCAGCATTATATATAAAGGATGGGTACACTTGTGAAGAAATCCATGACCTGGAGCAGGAAAGGCAGATTGAGAGCATATGGGTAAAAAATGCAGGGGAGAGAAACGACAATGACCTTACTGTGGGTGTCTGCTATAGACCACCATGCCAGACTGGAGACTTGGATGATGCCTTATTAGAGCATTCAAAAAGGAGAGAAATAGTACAATGGGGGACTTCAACTTCCCCAATATCTGTTGGGACTCAGACACTGCCAAGAGTGTAAGGTCTGATAAATTCCTCCATTGCCTCACTGACAATTTCATTTCTCAGAAGGTGGAAGAACCAACAAGAGGATTGTCTATCTTGGACCTGGTCCTCACCAGTAGGGAGGAACTGATTGCTGAAGTGGAAGTGCTTGGAAACTTGGGAGGAAGTGATCATGTTCTCCTGGGTTTCAGGATACAGGGGCAAGGAGAAACTGAGTGTAGTCGGACACGCACTCTGGACTTTAAGAAGGCCAATTTTGAAAAGCGGAAGGAGCTACTGGGTGTGATCCCATGGTCAGAAATACTCAATGTGAAGGGAGCCCAAGAAGGATGGGAGTTTCTAGAAGGAGAAATATTGAAGGCACAAATGCAGGCAATACCAACAAAAAAGAAAAGTGAGAGGCGTCAAAGAAAGCTGGTGTGGCTGCATAAGGAGCTTACAGATGAGCTGAGGGTTAAGAAGGACATGTATAAGAAATGGAACAGAGAGGAAATCACAGAGGAGGAGCCAATGAGTAGCCAACAGGGGGAAGGTCAGGCCAGCAAAAGCTCAGAATGAGCTCAGGCTTGAAAGAGGTTTTAAAAAAAGTTCATTTGGCGATGTCCAAAGTGGAAAAACAAGCAAGTGGTAGGTCCTCTCTGTGGGGAAGATGGAAAAATGCTATTGGATGACAGAGAAAAGGCAGAACTTCTCAACACCTACTTTGCCTCTGTCTTCACCCAAAAGGAAAGTGATGCCCAACCTGGTGATAACAGAATAAGTGACATAAGGAGGGAGCTGCAGCCCAAGATAGGAAAAGAGGTAGTAAGGGAACACCTAGCTGCTTTAAATGGATTCGAATCTCCAGGGTCTGCATCCAAGGGTACGAAAGGAGCTTGCAGATCCTTTGTCTATTATCTTTGAGAATTCTTGGAGAATAGGTGAAGTCCCTACAGACTGGAGGCGGGCAAATGTTGTCCTCATCTTCAAAAAGGGGGTAAAGGAATACCAGGTAACTACCGACCAGTGAGCTTCACATCATACCAGGGAAGGTCCTAGAACAGATAATTTAGCAGTTGGGCTGTGAGCATTTTGAAAAGGATGCTGCGATTACTAAGATCCAGCATGGGTTTCTCAAAAACAAGTCATGCTAGACCAATCTATTTTCTTTTTGTGATGGAATTACAAACTTGGTGGATCAGGGAAATGCTGTGGAGATAGCATATTTTGATTTCAGTAAGGCTTTTGACAAAGTCTCCATGATATTCTTGTGAAGCTGGTAAAATGTGGGTTGAACGAGGTTACTGTTAGGTGGCTTTGTAGCTGGTTGACTGACTGAACCCAAAGAATACTCATTAATGGTTCCTCGTCATCCTGTGAAAAAGTGACAAGTGGGGTGCCGCAGGGTTCTGTCCTGGGCCCGTTGTTGTTCAACATCTTTATAAATGACTTGGATGAAGGAATTGAGAGGATGCTCATCAAATTTGCAGATGACACGAAACTGCAGCTAATGCCGCAGAAGACAGAATCAGAATTCAAAATGACCATAACAGATTGGAGAACTGGGCCCAAACTAACAAAATGAATTTCAATAGGGACCAATGTAAGGTCCCTATTGAACTTAGGAAGAACCAGATGCACAAATATAGGATAGGGAACACCTGGATTAATATGTGAAAAGGATCTCTGGGTCTTGGTGGACCACAAGCTTAACATGAGTCAACAGTGTGATGCAGCAGCAAAAAAAGCTAAAGCTATTCTAGTTTGAATCAACAGAAGTCTAGTGTCCAGATCAAGGGAAGTCATAGTACCACTCTATTCTGCCTTAGTCAGACCACACCTGCAATACTGTGTCCAATTCTGGGCATGACAATTGAAGAAGGTTGTTGATAAGCTGGAACGTGTGCAGAGGAGCATGAACAAGATGATTAAGGGTCTGGAAACCAAGCCTTATGAGGAGCGCTTGAAGGAGCTGGGTATGTATAGCCTGGAAAAGAGGAGACTGAGAGGAGATATGATAGCCATCTTCAAATATCTGAAGGGCTGTCCCATGGAGGAAGGAGCATGCTCTGGAGGATAGGACTCAAACCAATGGGTTCAAGTTGCAAGAAAGTAGATTCTGACTAAACATTCGGAAAAAACTTTCTGACAGTAAGAGCTGTTTGGCAGTGAACAGACTCCCACGAGAGGTGGTGGCCTCTCCTCCCTTGGAGGTTTTTAAAAAGAGGTTGGGTGACCATCTGTCATGGGTGCTTTAGCTGAGATTCCTATTTTGCAGGCGGTTGGACAAGATGACCCTTGGGTCCCTTCCAAATCTAAGATTCCATGACTCTCTGATTCTATGATTCTAAGCATATTTTTCCCCAAGTGCATTCTTTACCGAAATCCTGTCCTCCTCCTCCTCCCATTCCCCACATTCTTATCAATATTTTTATTTCTAAAATTCAACTGATTTTTAGTTTAACTAAGTGAACTGCTTTTGTTTCAAGGGCAAAATATTTTTATGTAAAATGTGTCGTCAAAGTTCATCCTATCTGATTTGCAGGCTTTTGATTTGCTGTTAATCAGGTTCTTCTGTTCAGCTAGCAGCTGGTGCTTTCTACAGCCAAAGAATAAGATATATGACAACTCTTATCCAGAGTTTATAATTTCAGCTGGAATCTGCGCTAAGGCACTGTGGCACAGGGAGGCCCAGGTCCCTCTTCCACACACACTCCAGCGTGCGCCAGGTCTTCCATGCTACTGACTGTGGAAAGTGCTGCAGGTGCATTAGCTGAATCTGTGCATGATTCAGCTCACAATGGAGGCTGTGATGGGGGAGGGGGGTATTTGAGCACAGCCTCACTATATGCACTGCACATAATTAAAAACAATGCCAAAAGAAGCACATCTTTCTTTTTAAGCATGCATGTGTCAGAAATGGAATCATCTTAAAAGAGGTATTCTTGGATAATTTAGTTAATCATCTAAATTGTTCGTCTGTTGCTTGTGGCTTTTCAAAATATCTGTATGACCCACCTGGTGCAGACCAGGTGTGGCATCAAGAGTGTCTGGGATTGGGAACCCTGCGGAGATGCTTGGAACAGAAAACTATCCTGGGTTTCATTCGCTTAGATTCTGCCCCCCCTATTGTGATGCTTTTTATGGGGAATTCTTCAACAGAAAGGAAGGGGAAAACTCCCCACCCCCTGGATCCATTACAAATTGTATAAATAAAAGTCAGTGATCAATCAAAGGCACCTTTTAAAACTGATCCAAGGTTTTCTAACCAGTTCATTGGCAGGGGTTGTCAATGGGATGTCCGAGGGCATTTACCCACAGACGCCCTTCCTGGAGCACACCAGGGCCTGTTTCTGGACTGAAATTAGGCTTTACAATGACCCTATTGTCCAGCAGTGGTCATGACACAGAGTCAAGGGCTTCAGTGTCTCCTGCTATGGAGTCCAGATCAGGTTCAGGTTCTGGATCTGTTGCCAGGCCCGTCTCTAACCAGTGGTGCAGCTGGCGTGCTGAATCCGGGCTGCGGGGAGTCCGGAGTTGAGCCGAGTCGTCCGGGAAGAGCCAAGAGAGCCTACCAGCAGCCAGGCTGAGCTCTTTTGCCAACGGCTCCCTCTCTGCTTATTCAGCAGCTCTGTCCCCTGCGCGCCACTGGTGTAGGGCCAGCCCAGCCAGCTTCAACAGTCACCTCGGCTCGTGCAGCGATGCTTGTTTTTTGTGCACCCGACCTTGCTGCCTCCGCCGCCGACTCGGGACCCAGGCTCCGGCTGCTGCTTAGGAGTGCCAAGCAGGAGACGTTGAGGCGCGGCCAGCCTTGCCCGGCCTTGCAGCCTCCGCCGCCTGCCACCTCAGGAGTGGGGCTCCTGCTGCTCAACAGCCGTAGGAAGGGGGGGCGGGTCTCCCCAGGGGCCATCATGGAGGGGGGGGGTGACAAATTATCAAGGAACAATTACTGCCCTACTAGGGCGGTTCATAAAAAACTTTTTTTAGAAAATGTCTGCTCCAAAGGCTTTATCTTACTGCACTAGGGATTATATAGCTACATGTGAAAATTCATGTATATCAGTTAATATCTTGACCCTCCTCCATGAAAATAGCTGTTTACTTAGCCGTTTTCCTATGTTGGGAAGGCTGAAATTTCAACAAAGCATGTGCCTTTGCTAGACTCTTTTCAGGCACCTGCTAAAAGCATTCTTCTTTAGGCAAGCATACCTAGATGCTTAGGAAGCTGAAGTAATTGTAATCTTAACATTTTAGCTTTTGTACGTTTTAAAGTAGGATTGTTAATTTTTCCTGATTTTATTGCTGTGATTTTTTTTGGTTTTTTAAAATAAATTTTATTAAATAAATAAACAATAAATATAAATAAAATAACACAAGCCAAAACACAATCCATCCTGTAGATTTAGGTATCTGTCCATAGTCGCCTGCTTGTTATCAGAGGCTCAGAATCCACATTCCTTTGTAAGAAAATATGAAATAACATAAAACCATTTTTGCAGGTGAAAAAAAACACAATGGGGAGGTGACAAGAAAATTTCTGCACCGGGTACCACCTGACCTTCCTACGCCTCTGCTGAGCGGGAGGCGCTGAGGCGTGGCCGGCCTGCCTAGAGGCTGTGTGCTTCCCACTAGGTGCACAGCCCAGCCTTGCCTCCGCCACCCTCCGCCTGCCCAGAGTCCGAGGCAGAGCAAGGGAGGCGTTGAGGTGGCCGGCCCAGATCCCTCAGCCCCCTTGCCACTGAGGAGCGGTCCTTCAGCCCACCGGGTCTCGCCTGGTGAATGGGGCTTGGGCTACAGGGCACATGCCAAACCTTCTGTGGGGTGGCCACCCCTGGAGCCCTTTCCAGTGACTGCCACAGAGAAGCCCGTTTATTTATTTCTTGGAGTATTTTAATCATAGTATCACAGAACTGGATGGTTGGAAGAGACCCCGAGGGTTCTCTAGACCAACCCCCTCCAGTGCAGGAATCACAGCACAAGCATCTCTCACAAAACAAGTCTGCTCCATCTTCCCTGCAAACAGCCCTTCAGATAGAATAACAGAACCATTCAGAGTTGGAAGGGAACCACCACGGTCATCTAGTCCAACCCCCTGCAATGCAGGAATCTTTTGCCCAACATGGGGCTTGAAACCACAACCCTGAGATTAAGAGTCTCATGCTTTACTGACTGAGGTATATCTAAGTTCAGCATTTTTTCTCATTTTGGTGCCAGGTTAAGCTATGCCATTTAAGACCAGGAGTGACTTGTCAGATTTTGGCTGGCTCACATGCATCTGAGAATATATCCTGCTTGCTTTTCCCAAGCAGAGATAATGTGCAAGCGGGTGTCAGCTTCCTAAAAAAAGGTGAACAACTCTGGAAAATGGGGGGCGGCAGCGCTGGAGGGATCTTTGCACCACAGCGCTGGATATGCTTAAGATGGCCCTGTCTGTTGCTTCAGGAGGCCACTATGTCTGAGCCCCCAGAAGAATTTCCATACCACCAGGACCTCATGGGAACCTTCTTCTGAAAAAAAACAAATACCGCTGACAGTACCTCACTGCTCCAGCACATGGAGCTATGGAATAGAGAAGAAGGACCCATCTTCATCCCAGAAGGTTGACCCTTTAAGAACTTGGAAGTTCTCCAGAATGTGGTGGAGCCTGAAAGAGATGGTCTGGAGGCAGAGGCTTAAAAGGGCTCAATATGCCCACAACTTCTCTCAAAGTAAGACTGGAACACGATAGGCTTGGAAAAGCCTTCTATTTTGCCCAGTAGACAGGCTTTTTCAAGCCTAACTACAGTGCAGGTAGGTGATTTCAGGGCTGTTGCCAGCCTCTTCCCTGCTGTGCCCTGCTCACCACAATTATGCTTCAAAGAAGCAATTTATTGGCTTTAGTAGAAACCATTTATGGGCTGGGTGGGTGTAGTTGTGGTGTGTGCATAGTGCCCAGAGCATTTATTTTCTGGTTTGTATAAGCTTCTGAGGTAATGGAAAGTCAACTCCAATTTTTAAAAAAGTTATGCCACAAATAACATCCCGCTCTATTCTTTGGAGGCTAAATAGTAACTCTGTTTCTGGGAAGTGGCACAGTGCCAATCTCTCATTCTTTACTACTGAATTTGGCTGGTGTTTACTTACAGGGTCTACAGCTCCAGTGACTTACATACAACAACTGGGCACCATACGAGAATGGAAGGGTCATTCACCATTAGCATCATCAGGAGAGCCCCTGCTTTCTCATCCATTCTCACTAGGCCTTAGTTACTGCTGTGTAGGACAGGCGCTGAAAACAGACACATTATGTGACAAATGCCTCTCTGCACGGCACTGGCCTCCAGTTCAGATAGCCAGTACAGGCAGTCCCATGTAGAGAGCTCTCTTCCTGTCTGAAATTCTGTTACCACACTTCCTCAAGGCATGTCTAAACTACTTCTCTGTTTTCAGGGAATAAGCCAGCAGCATGAATGCTTGGGGGAATCTGGCGTGAAGGCTGCTGTTGTTAAAAAATAAACATTATTATTTCATTCATGAATCACTTCCTATGAGATAACTCAAAAGCATTTAACATAAATAAAACAATTTTAAAAACAAAAACCCAATTACATACAAAACTATTCAAAAAAACCACCAAAAATTATTACCATATATAAAATCAATTTCAAATCCAATGCAGATATGAACGTGGATACCAATATTCACTTATAAGACTTGCTGATAGAGAAAAGTCTTCAACAAGTACCTAAAGGACACTAAGATACGGCATTCGTGTGGTATGTAATGGGTAACTTCCTCCGAAACCATTGTGCAGAACAGACTTCCTAATCATGCGACGGTGGCGTGGCGGCAGCAGCAGGAGTCCCCATTAGCTAAAGTGGTGCTTCAGGTTAAGAACAGGTTCAGGTTAAGAACGGACCTCCGGAACGAATTAAGTACTTAACCTGAGGTGCCACCGTACAAGCTGTTTTGTTTCCCTCTGTTGGCAGTTAGACTTCCCTGTTAGTTCTCCACTCAAACTAAAAGCAAGAGCAGTCACCATCAGAGAATGACAGAAAGAGGAATCTAGTTTCAGGAAGGTTTACAGGCTTTATTTGAATTAGCACAGTTTCTTCAAGTTGGCAATTAAAGAAATTGCTGGATATCGAAGTAATCTGAGTCATCAGCATCTGCAGATACATTCACACCTTGTGTAATTAGTTGGCTTCAGATTATGTGTTGACCAAAATACTTTTAAAAAATAAAAATGGTTCACATCTGAACTGGGATTCAACACAGCATGAAATGATTGCAGGCATTCAATAAATGCAGTGAATCACATTATTGTTCATCTAGCCATATGGAAGTTCTGAGTTCTGAGTCATGCTAACTATGAATCTTGGCTGCCCTGTATGGAAAGTAAGTAAAGATTAAGCAACCACCCAATAAAAATAGCATGTTATGTTCATTGCTTATTTTAAGAAAGGGAGAAAAATAAGAGAGAAAAGAGACAGTGGTACAATCTAGTTTGCAAAAGGAAGTTGGGCAGAAACACTGATCGTGACATTTGCACAATTATTACCTGTTTAGAACAGAGTATGTTGAATTGTGTAATACAAGCCAATGATCTAACAATCTAAGTGATAACAACATTCACTGGTCAATGATTTTCTCCACATATTTGCTCAAATGCAATATTAATGCCAACTATCAAGCATCTACAACAGCTAGGAGATGTACACAATCAAGAAATTGGTCAGTATTTACAGGAGTTTATAATCTAAAACAGATGATACACGAAGAAAGTAGGACTGCAGCTGAAGAATGGAAAGTGCAGCTTGCTTTGATTTATCTAACTTGTATATTACTTTTTACTACAAAAATAAAGTCTCCGTGATGTAATTTACAATGCAATGAAGTGTAATAAAAATACATTAAACCAAGCAAAATATCAAAACAAAAGTGATGACCAAAACGCATATGACAGCCTGGACTGAGGATTCCTCCTCTCCATAAAGGGGTTCCCTCAATAAAGCTGGTAAGAGGGGCTTCCATGGCTGAAGAGGCAGATGGACCTTTGTGTGGCTGGAACTGAGGAAAGCTGTGACAGAAGCAGCTTAGAGGGGATGTTGGTGGGAAGAGGGGTGGAGAAGAGCAAGGCCTTATAACACCACCACTTTGGTCCGACACAACTAGTGTAAATAGGACTTTAACCTGCTTTAAACTACTGTTCTCTCCCCCAGAGAGACATAATTATAGAGCAGTTTTCTCCAGTCATGTTACAAATGAGAGGTGGGGGGAATAAAGTGGGAAAGCTGAAGGGCTTTTCTTGCCTCAAAAGGGCAAGAGCTGTTGAAGATGGCTTCACAGAACCCCCCTTGCTTCTCCAACCCCAGCATATTCCATACCTCTTTGATCCGTTTGACTAAAGCATTCTGGTCAAAGGCAACCGCTTCTGCGCATTGGTGAAGGTGGTCTTGGTATCGCAGGCAGAGCTGTAGAACTTGCTGAGAATCCAGTTTCTCCAGTTTTATGTTGGTAGGAGCTGTCTGCCCACTGAGAAGACCTAGAAGAAAATTGACAGCAAAGGAATTTACTAAAATGGCTAACAGCAGAACTAGCAAAGGGATTGGTGTGATCAAAAACAAAACGCATGTAACAGCATCTCCACATAAATCCCCAGTTGTAATCAGCCTGTTATTAGTGCCATTTACCATGTTACACAAAGACAAATCCAGAAGCAGCTCAACAGCTTACTGGTGACCTATCATGTAGGATACAAAGGCCTTCAAAGCACCTTGCAGGCAGCAAGACACTGCTAAAATGGAGGGGGGGAACTCTTCATTTTGATCAGAAAGGCGTTTGCACTGCGTTAGATGTGGGAAACCTGCCTGCAATGGGAACTTGAGTAAACCTGATACTGTATATGCAGCTTACACAAAATCGAACTCTACCCTCCGCCCATCAGCTGATGTCCCCCACCCATCAGAGTGATGTCAGCTGACTGACCGGGAGGTGGGGGCATGGTATTGAAAAAATGACCTGATGGACTAAACACCTCCGAATCACCACAATGATTTTATCTAACTCCCTTTTCCTTCCTTTCTTTCCTTCCAGCCAGGGCATGAAGGGCCACTCTGTGTGTAGCAAACTATTATTGTGACTCCAAAGAAACCAGACCATTTCTGCTGGGGTGGCGTTCTTGCCTGTTTGCAGCATTTATTTCTTTATTGTGTTTTACTGTGTTTTGTCAGGCTACATGTTGTATACAGTGGTACCTCTGGAGCCCCGTTCGCATCCAGAAGCGAACGCAACCCACGTCCGTGTGGGTCGCGATTCACCTGCTTCCGCGCATGCGCGTGACATCATTTTGACCGTCTGTGCATGCGCGAACGGCAAAACCCGGAAGTAACGTGCTCCGTTACTTCCGGGTCACCGCAGCATACAACCCGAAAATACTTATCCCGAAGCTACTTCAACTCGAGGTATAACTGTATTGCTTTGGGCAGAACTCTCTGGAAACTAGTGACTGGCACTTAGGTAAAACAAAAAAAAATTCCTTCCAGTAAAGACCAGGTATCTGAAGAAGTGTGCATGCACATGAAAGCTCATACCAAGAACTGACTTAGTTGGTCTTTAAGGTGCTACTGGAAGGAAATTTTTTTGTTTTGACTATGGCAGACCAACACGGCTACCTATCTGTAACTGGCACTTAGGTAGTAATTACTCATCATGCATGTAAAAATCTTCCATAAGGAATACAGTAAGCCCACAACTGATGCACATTTAACTTGTGTGCATTCAGCTATACACATATGGCAAAAAATGTACAAAAGGGGGGAAGCAAAAGAGGGTGGAGTTTAAAAAAAAAAAGGCTTTGGCAATCCCACCCGTCATTGAACCCAATGGGCTTTGACTACAAGATTTTGGCTTTAGGAGCAAACCCCAGGACATCACCCCACGTCATTTGCACGCATACTCTACTCATGCTGCTAGAAAAAATTGTTGAAATTGTTGCCTCTTACATTAACAGGAGAACAGTAACACTATTTCCTTGCTTTATTCGTTTTTTAAAATAGCAACGTATTCTCAGCTTTTCCAAGTGTCTATTTGCAATCATATTCTGGGAGGCAGAGACAACATGGGTGGCTGAATTATAAAAAGGAAAAGCCATGCAGAAGGTCTGCTAACAATCATATTCTATTTCCCCTCCCCTTCCCCACATTCAATAGTCATAAAGCTGTTTTACTCTCTCACACACAGCACCTCTGGCTATTCAGTTTCTAAATAAAGAGCGAGGTAGTTTAGACTATTTATTCCCAATCCAGTGTGCTGTTAAGAGAAGTGCTGGTGCCACATAAATTAAATTACATATTTAAAAAGCTTCTTGTGGGCCCACCCACAGAAGAGGGTGCCTGCTGTGTCACTACATCACATACTGTATTTCTCTAGCCTAATTGCCTACACTGAATCTTCCCTTCCTGCGATCAAGCAATTCTTCCCCAACTCCACATAAAAGGGGTGGGTGCAGAATTGCCCACGGAGTGCAGTCAGGAAGCACTCCGCCATCTCTTCCAGAGAAACACGGGGGGGGGGGCTCTTTGGGGGGAGTCTAATTTGTACTTTACCTTTACTCACAAAACGGCTGTGGGGGCAAATGTGAAACTGTGCATGCAAAATTTAATTCAAGGGGCAAAACTCCCTGGGAATCGTATGCATCTGTCCCCTTAGTACTGTACAAGATTTAAATGCCTTTCATGGCAAAGCACACATTTTAACAAAAGACAAGGCACTACAAAGTGCATTTGCTATGTGCCCTTTAGACCACATAAACCATTAACATGACAGCAACTTTGGCAATACCAGTTAAAATAATTTGCACAGGGAAATCTATACATATCTAGAGGGCATGTGGGTCAATGGCACTGGAAGCTTAAAGAAAATAAAAACCTGTGCCACCAGGTGCCTGATCTGCAGCTAGGAACGTGGGCCGGCTGTGAGGCATGAAGGCCGCTCCCTGCAAGGTCCTTTCCACCTGGCCTAGGGGGCGAGGCCCAGACTCACCAGCCCCACTATGTTAAATATGTATTCTGTAGTTGACCTCCTTTGTAATGTTTTATTTTGAAATCTTTAAGAAAATATTTTAGTTTTCTGTTATGTTGCTTTGACTGTATACTCTGTATTTGACTTTCTTCAGATTGTATATAGTATGTTCAAACAAAAATTATGTCTGCAATGTTATCCAGTTCTCCTTGATTCCTTTTCCTGCCCCCTTCCTTCACCCACTCCCTCTTCTCATGTTATGCTGTTTGTGCAGGGGGAAAAGAGTCCTGCTCTTGCCAAGAGTGACCTCAGCTCATTCTTATTTGGTGATACACTGGAGAATTTCACTCAAGCAAACATTTGCAAAGTTTCAAAGTCTCAAGGTTATTGGCACCTTGTTGCTGCTACATTTGCTGCTTCTTTTTCATTATTCTTGACTTGGTTTGCTCATGCAAGTCATTATACTGGAAGAAGCATTAAAAATAAAGACGTGACACTTTCAGGTCCCTGCACCAGTCTTTAGGAGACCCCTTTTGTCAGGAATTAGGAGTCGTTCCCCCCTCGCCCCACCCCCCAACAGCAAGTGTGACTTTTGAGTCTTTTTGCATAAGGAATGTGCAATACTGAAGCAAGAGATGGTCAAAAATGCAATACAGGATTACACCCAAGATTAAAACTATGAAATAAATCACCCTCCCTATGAACAACATTTTTACAAGAGTCAAACTGTCAGGGAACTGCCATCGGCTCAGAGGCGAGAGACAGAAGGGCAGTTGTGTCACAGGGAGCCTCCGAAAATCTTGCAAAGCAGTTCCTCTTCAGCGAGGAGGAAAGCCCCACCTCCAGGGGGGAAGAGGTGCAAGGACCAGAGGATGCTAGTGGGAGCCGTAACACCGCTCCTGAGCAAGCTGGAGAGGAGGGAAACATGCCCTTGCCATCGCCCGTCATGCGCAGTAGTCTGAGGCGCAGGGAGGGGCGGAAACGGCTGGGAGTAACGAAACTTTTATGTTGGGGGAGGTACAAAAACAGACCACTCCCGGATTCTGCTAGTGACTGCGCCAGACATGAACTTATGATGCTCTTCACTGTAAATAGTTTGCACCAAAATAAAGCCTGTAAAAGACAGGCCGGAGTCCTGCCTGGTTACTCTTGAGCAACCGCAACAGCCATCTGACACAAACCAAATCATTTTATGCAAGTGCAAAATAAGAGTTATGAAGTCCCTACAAGACAACACAGCAAAGGAACTGGTCACTATTCATTTGCACATTTAAATAGCAACAAGCCTAAAATAAATACCTGAAAATTTGACTAGAGGCAGAACATTTAAGGCTCATCATAATTATGACCATATTCCCAGCACACTACGAAACTGATTTAGTAGTTTGTCACTAACTTGGTAAATCTGTGTCTGGGCTGTACCACCTCTGACTGTTCATATGACTGAATGTTCTTTCATAAAAAAATATCCTCCACAGAACTCTAGATGGGGGGGAGGGGCAGAATGGTTTGAGCTAGCTTTCTATTTGCAAGGATTCTTTCTCTTTTTGCACGGAGAGCACTGAACTGTGTGGGGCCACAGCTGCAGGCTGAGGTTGTACAGTTCAGACACAGCCTTGCCAGCAGATGAAAACACAGGAACAGTAAGAGGAGGTTGTGCATCTTGGTCTTCCATTGCTACAACAGAACCCGGCTACACACACTGCTTGTCAGGTAACAATTCTGGACACGTACAAGTTCTCTGACTATGTAGATCCATCAGGATTAGACTTGCTGGATGCAAAAGAAAATTACCCTAAGAGGGGTATTACCGTCATGATCATATCAAGGTATTTTTGAATGCCATTATGCCTTGCAGGCACATGAAAAATTGTGCAGCAACTTTTAGCGAAATGTCTCAATTTTTATTGTATAGGTAGCAAAATACTCCTACAATGCCACACTTAACGAGTAAACTAAAATTTTGGTGAAATGAAAGGCAATATCACCTGCTGCAGAAGAATTTAAATCTTTCTTGCAGGAAAACTGTCCAAATGAATGCTTATTTAGGGCAGAGACGCAGGCAGATGGGTGAGGGTGTGCAGCTCTGGGGTTTAATGATCACAACAGAAATACTGAGAAAAACTTTCTCCATCAGCACTCTCTCTCTCTCTCTGTGCATTCTGCTAAGGCAGGAACATTACTGGCCTAAGGAGAATGAGCAGAATTTCAATATATACAATGCATAAGCCTCAGAGGGCAAAGTGACATTTCTTCAGAATCAGGCTGGCTTCAACCCTCAGAAGTCTGAAACTAAGACCAAGAGGGATACTGTTGTGACGTGGGGTTTGTGATTTCAGCTCTCTTGACATAATATGCTGGAGACAGTTCTCTAGTAACACTTCTTTATTAAAGCAAACAAGACTGAGACTTGAGGAGGGGAGAGCTACATTTATAGGGACAGGGAACAAGCTAGAAAGGATACATTTTGGAGGGAACAATCTCAGGCAATCACAGTCCTGCCTTTTGGAGGAAACCAATAAGACAGAGGATCCAAATACAGCAGCTTAAATGAACCAATAGTAGCTGTACCCTCTGGAACCAAAAGGCAGTTACTTTACCCTAATGCAATACAGACAATAGTAATACAGATATTGTCCCATTAAACTTTAATTAGTTTAATGTAAATGCCCAGTGCGCTTCCATCGTCACAAGTCCCACTACAGCAGAGTATTTCGCACAGCAGTTGAAGAAGGGCAGGAGAGGCAGTATCTTTTCAAAGAGGAGTCTTGGAGCATGCGGTTTGTAACTCAAAGATAAGGTTTATTTACAAAACAAAAAACAACCCTGGCGAAGAACCACACATCTCAGCAAACACGCCCAAAAAGAGGGAGAAAAGGGAAGAACAAACACACAGGAGACTATTTATACAAACTCATGTTCCTGGAAGCCTAATGACCTCCAGCTGCTCAGTGATTAGAGCGTTTCTGCTACCCTTTAACCCTTTGATAGCAACACCCCCTCTCGCTCGTAACACTGAGCTGCACCAACCTTAATTCAAATTTAAACCTGAACAGAAACATTTATGAGATTGCGGACCCAAAGCTTTCGTAAAACCGTCTGCGAGATTTTCTTGGCTTGGACAATACTTTAGTTCAATTAAACCTTGTTTTACACTTTGGCATACATTTTGATAACGGATATCCAAGTGTTTTGTGTGGGCCTTGAATTGACCTGATTTAGCTAGTTTAATACAAGGTTGGTTGTCTTCCCACACTCTGATAGGTAGGGAACATTCTCCAAACAATTCTTGTACCAGTTGCTTATAAAATTCCAGTTCTCTACATATATCTGATAATGCATTAAACTCAGATTCAGTTGAACTTAAAGCTATAAGTGACTGCTTTCTTGATCTCCAACCAATTAGTGCATTTCCAAATTTTATCGCCATTCCTGACACTGATTTTCTATCTGGTCCAGCATCTGCCCAACTGCTGTCGGCCCAACATTCAAGTTGTGTGCTGCCCTCTGCTGATAGTTTTAAGCGAAACCTTTTGGTAGTTTGGAGATACCTTAAAACTCTTTTTACTCCTTGCCAAGCATGCATTGATGGTTTTTCAGCTTGTCTACACAGCATGTTGACAGCATATGTTATATCGGGCCGAGTCCACTGTGCAATGTGGAGTAGACTGCCTATCGCTGACTGGTAAACCCCAGGATTACTGAACTCTGCCTGTTGCTCGGCTTGAGCATCCTTTGTGTAACTTAACTCCATTGGGGTTTTAACACCAGCACAGTTGTCTATTTTAAACCTTTCCAGCAACTGCTGGATCTTAGCTTCTTGGCTGAGCCAATAGTTCCCATTTTCATCTTGCTGAATTTTAACTCCTAGATAAACAGATACATTGCCTAGTGATTTTATCTGAAACCTTTCTCCAAGCTTTGTGGCAAATTGTTGTGCAAGTTTATCATCCTTTCCACTGTATAATAAATCGTCAACGAATATCAAAACTGCTTCTTGTTCACATCCCGAGCCTTTTAGATAAAGACACGCATCTGCTGCGCTCTTTCTGAACCCCATGCTCTCTAGAGCATCGTTTAAACAGGAATTCCAATTACGGGCGGACTGTTTCAACCCATAAATGGATTTGTGTAGGCGCCAGACCTGGTTTGGCTTGTCTCCTTCAAAACCCGGTGGTGGTGTCATATAGACTTCCTCCTGTAAGTCTGCATTTAAATAAGCCACATTGACATCAAAATGAAACAGCTTATTTCCCTTCTTAGCTGAAGAGGCTAAAAGCATTCTTAGTGACTCCGATCTTGAAGTTGGGGCATAGATTTGAGAATAGTGAACACCTTTGCGCTGCGAAAACCCTTTTGCAACTAGTCGGGCTTTATATTGCAACTCCTCAGTAGTTGTGGGCTTTAAACGATATACCCATCGACAACCTACAGCTTGTTGCCCTTTCGGAAGCTCTGTACTTGTAAACACACCGAGAGACTTCATTGAAGACATCTCTTTTTCCATTGCTTCCTGCCACTTTGCGGCTTCTGAGCTTGGAAGCTGTTGTACATCCATATAGCTATCTGGCTCACACTGTGCCATATTTACGTATACACTTGTTACCTTAAACCGCTCTGGCGGCTTGCCCTTTGTGGCACGATTTGACCTGCGCAATTGTTCCTCTTGTGCCCCCTCTGACCGTTGGCTGTCAGAATCTGTCTCAGACTTTATACCTGGATGTGCCTCTAGGGATAAAGACCTCCGTTTAGATACCTCCCTTGGGCTTGGTGTTGCAGGCGACCTGCTTCTCTTTTGCTGTCTGCTAGGCCTACTGACTGGCGATGTTGGAACACCCCTAGATTTTGGCTTTTCTACCTTAGGAGAAGGACCTTGTGCCTGGTCAGAATCTGCATCTGAACCATGTGCACCATCCTCTTCTGGCTCACTACTCTCTGGACTTTCATTCTCAGCATAAATGCCTAAATCATCTCTCAAAATGTCAGGGTTACCGTGTAAGTGAGTCCATCCAGACTGCTCACAAAATTCAGCGCTCCTACTGAGGACCACTCTTGTAGTATCCCCATTTGGGTTCACGAACCTCCAAGATTTGGCGTGTGGTTCGTACCCACAAAAGATGAGTTTCCTAGCCCTTGGACCTCCCTTTTTCCTTAACGCTTTTGGGATAAGTACATAGGCTGGACATCCAAACACCCGAAAGTAATTAATTTTGGGCTTCTTCCCATATAAAGCAAAATAAGGGGTAGTGCCAATTACAGAATTATATACTCGGTTCAGAATATGAGTAGCCACCTGCCAGGCTTCCGCCCAGTAACTTTGAGGGAGTTTAGCATCAAACAACATAGAGTTTGCCAACTCTTGCAGAACCCTGTTTTTACGTTCGGCCACGCCTCCTTCTTGGGGGGAATAAGGTGTAGACAGACGATGCTTAATTCCCTTTTTCTTAAAGAAATTCTGCAACACAGACCCGGTAAATTCTGACCCTCTGTCTGTCTGAAAAGCAAGTACTCTAGTACCGAATTCAAGTTCCACTGCATGAACCCAATTTTTAACTGTTTCTGCAGTATCTGCTTTTGTTTTGAGAGGAAAAAACCATGTAACCTTTGTTTTGTCATCCGAGAGACACAGTGCATACCTCGAACCTCCCATGCTAGCAACAGGCATTGGGCCACATAGGTCCATATGCACAAGTTGGAATACTTTGTCAGATTTCCTATCTGAACTGGGATAGCTGCATCTATGAACCTTCACCCTTTTGCATGCAGTACAATCCAAATACTTAGTACATTTATTCATTTTGCACCCTTCTGATAATTCAGGTTGCATTTTAACATACTGAAAATTAATATGTCCCAGACGGCGGTGCCATAAATGGACACAAGAATTATGGGTAGGCGTGTTCACACAACCAGCATGAACCTGTTCAACTTCATCTGGACTTGTCTCAAAATAATATAACCCATCTCTGCATTCCACCTGCAAAAGAGATACGTTATTCTTTGAAATAGTGCAAACCCCATTTTCAAACACAGTTTTAAACCCATTTCTATCAAGTTCTGACACAGACAAAATACACCCCTTCAATCCCTTTAGCACGTAGGCATCAATTTCTGTTTGCAAACATTTCAAGAACACTGTGCCTACGGTCTCTAAGGAATGTTTAGTTGAATCTGCCATTGTCACAACTTTAAGGGTTTGCAAATGTCTGCAATTCTGCAAACGGACACTAGATGGCGCCACCAGGTGGTGAGATGCACCACTGTCGATCAACCAGCGTAGATTGCTGCCTTGGCCACGCCCTTGCATCAACGCCATTGCTGAAGCCATGTGCTGTGTGCTGTGGGAGTAGCCATGACCTCCTCTTCTTCGACGTCCCCTGGAACTCCTTGTCTGGTAACTAGGGGTAACGGCCTTGGTGCTGTCTTGACCAGGTTCACGTGGACAATTCCTAATTAGATGGGAAGGGGAACCACAGTGAAGACAGTGTCTAGCTGCAAAAGCATTTACTGTGTGCTCAAACTCAGCATCAACACTCTTAGGCACAGCATAACTCCCCTTTAAAGACAAACCTCTTTCTCTTTGCCTCTTATCCTGTTCATCTGCAAGCCGAGATGAAATGTATTCAAGGGTTAATTCAGTTGAAGGCATAGCTTCCAAAGTTAGAGCTAGAGTCTCATAGCTTTTATCAAGAGAAGACAACAATATGTATGACTGCTGCTCCATAGAGAAAGGAATGCCCAGCTGTCTTAGTTGATTAAAGGCAGACACCATTTTGGCAATATGTTCTTTTACACACGCTCCCGGTTGGAGACGTAAATCAAACAAACATCTTGTAGCATGGATCTTGGCCCCCGCAGTGTTTCTGGAATTTAGCCGCTGCAGAACCGTCCAGACCTCATGCGTGTTCTTTAACTCAGAAACGTAAGGCATTTGCTCTGGTCCCACTGCCAAAACTAGTAGACCTTGGGCTTTCCTGTCACGTTTCTGTGAAGCTGCTGCTGTTGCTTTGTCTTCTGCAGACGCGTCTGCAGCTGCCTGTAAAGGCGGTGCTTCAGTACAACTCCACAACTCTTTTGCTTGCAACCAAACCCTTACTCTAGCCTTCCAATCTTGCCAATTTTTTCCATTGAGTCGCGTAAACGGGACAGTAAAACTTTCCTGGGACTCTGCCATCCTCCCTGGGGCTTAGGAACGATACTCACACACCTGTAGACCGTCTCCCAGCTGCTGAGGTGGCTCCTTGAAGAACAAGACGTCTTCCAGCGAGTACAAACTGCGCAGTGCCTGTTTAAAACTTTTCTAGGCACGTTGCAGGACTCAAGCTGCTTTGAAGGCTTTCGTTGTCGGCAACCGCTTCTGACTTCGCTCCAGTCCTTGCATAAATCACTCTGAACTGCACTCCTTAGCTCCTTCTTGACGTACAAACACCCATAACCTGTCCCATTAAACTTTAATTAGTTTAATGTAAATGCCCAGTGCGCTTCCATCGTCACAAGTCCCACTACAGCAGAGTATTTCGCACAGCAGTTGAAGAAGGGCAGGAGAGGCAGTATCTTTTCAAAGAGGAGTCTTGGAGCATGCGGTTTGTAACTCAAAGATAAGGTTTATTTACAAAACAAAAAACAACCCTGGCGAAGAACCACACATCTCAGCAAACACGCCCAAAAAGGGGGAGAAAAGGGAAGAACAAACACACAGGAGACTATTTATACAAACTCATGTTCCTGGAAGCCTAATGACCTCCAGCTGCTCAGTGATTAGTGCGTTTCTGCTACCCTTTAACCCTTTGATAGCAACAGATATAAAATCCTTTGACTCAATACACAACAGATACGTTTTGACTTCAGCAGCACACCAAAAAGCCAGCATCTTTTCACATCTTGTACAAGTTGTTACACTCTTAAGTTTCTAACACAAGAGCTGCTTTATCTTGTTTTTTGCCCCCTTTGCAGCTAACAAGAGTCCTGGGAGAGGAGGAAGTTAATCTGAATCAGAGGAAGCAATTTAAGTTTTGCAACATCAATTTGGCACTGTCTTCATCTATCCCTTCATTCCCTCACAATGTCACCTCACAGAACCATAGAATTGGAAGGAACCACAAAGGTCATCTAGTCCAAACCCCTGCAATGAAGGAATCTTTGACCCAATGTGGGGCTCAAACCCACGACCGAGCTCTACTGCTATATTGCCTGAGCTATCCCAGGCCAGGCCATCATGCTGTGTGGCAGGTCTGGAAATGTTATCTGAGTGCTCCCACTATCAGCCCATTTCAAACTGCACTGTTTCATTGCCATTAGAGCCTTTGCATTGTGGCCTCTGCATGGAAGCCAATATTCAACGGTGCAATGCCCTATGGCAAGGGACCCCAACAATTCAAAATGTTTTTCAATTAGGAATGTCATCAATGGAGGAACAGAAGAGAAAGATTAGGAACTGACAACATGCTATTAACTGCTACCCCCCCCCCCCATGTATCTATACAGATTAGGGGCTTATGGGTTGGTTGGTTTCTTTTAATTGACCCATTCTTTAAGATGCAGAATCAAATCATATATAAGAAAATGGAAGCTGTGATTGGAAATATTTAGGATTCACAAAATCTCTAGGAAACTACAGAAATGCAATGTATGTATCTGGCAAATGATCGAGATTCACTTGGCTTGGTACACGCCCTGAAAACAGTGTTGCAGCTTTAAACTTCTGAGGTTGGTATGGCTGCATTTTTTATAGCTTTGTTAATAATCCTTTGAACTAGAGGTTTTCATAGATTTTTTTTAACTTGCCTTTTGAGGTTTTATAAGACTGCTTTTCCCTAGCAGCAATTTGTGTGCCAGACACACCTTTTATAAAGTCAATGGATTATTACTACTTGATTAAGTGGCTCCATCTACTCAAGCTTCTAGGAACATGTGGTGTGTATTTTTATCCTGATTATGATTAAGCTCTGCCTTTGGTTGTCTCATGACATCTGGGGAGAAAAGAACCCAGGAGACACCAGCCACACATTCCAGTCTGGACTCCACGGCACAGTGTCCAGACTGGACCCCATTCTGCTCACACAAGGCCTGCTCCCCCTGGTAGAAACAACAAACACTGGTAACATTAAAACCACAGACCACGGGCCAGTAGAAGCTACCCTCAAAATAGGAGAGGAAGCACAAATTCACGGAGAATTCACACTCTTCTTAAAACATGCTTTGGTTCGAAAGTTTATCTCCACACAGCCTTAAATCCACAGCTTAAGTCCTTAAAACGACATTTCTGACTCATGAGGGGAGGGGATTCTTGTTTAATCACATAAGGAAAGAAAGGAAAGGTTTTTTCCCCCTCCCCCATCAGTCATTTGCCATGCCGAGTCTTGGCGTATCTTCTCGTGATTTATACTTGCTCCTTCGACTCTTCTTGTTTTATCAGAGATCTCTTCTGTTAGCAGTCTTTACTCCCCCTTCTTCCTTGAAATATGTGCATTCCTTCATCCAAATTGTTTCTTTTGAAGTTCTTGCAGCTAGTGGCGCGGATCAGGGACAGCGTCCAGGAGCCCACAGAATCCCACAGGAGGGCTTTGTGCCTAGTGCCCCCATCCCCACAAATTCGGGGGTGGTATAGGGCACAGCAGGCAAGGCAGTCGCCCCCCCACCATCCTGGGGGGTAGGGAGGCTAATTACTCCCATCATAGCCTCCAAATTACCTCGTGTGGGTCGGAGAGATGTTATTGTCAGCCATCTTCCGATGCGCCCCCTAGTGGCCCCCCAGGTCCCTAGACATCTTTAAAGCCTTTGATTGCTTAGAATTGAAATATCTATTAGCAGTATTAACTAACATGACATTTGGCCCCAACCTCAGCAAAATGCAGAATTAACAATATGGACTCCAATACCATAGCAATCCAAAGAGGCACAAGACAAGGATGCCCACTGTCTCCCTTCCTATTCATCCTGGCCCTGGAACCCCTTGCAATCCGACTCTGAGCAGCCCCAGATATCAAGGGTGTGGAAATAAAAGGCAAAACCTATAAACTAGGGTCGCAGGTCAACCTGATGGTCACGACACCAGACCCCATAAACACAGCAACTCAACACATCCACAATGGTGTCGGGCCTGCAAGTAAACTTTGCAAAAACTGAGGCTATGTGCTTAAACACACACACACACACACACACACACACACCCCCGCATACCCAAAAGGAATTCACCAACATCACAAAGATAAAACTTTGCTGCACCAAATTCTGGTACACAGGGGTTCAAATAACCAGAAACCTCAACAAATTATACCTCCACAATTACAAGCCCCTGTGGCGACAAATCAACAGTTACTTGAGGAAATGGAACAGTGCCAACTTCACCTTCTCAGACAAAATAGCCATGATCAAAATGATCACTCTCTCAAAGCTAACCTATTGATTCCAAATCCTCCCAATCTGGATTCCTCCAACCAACTCCAGAAGTGGCAGAAAAAACTACACTCATTTATTTTATCACACAAAGAGCCAAGAATAAGCCCTAAATACCTGCACCTCCCCTCCTCAGAAGGAGGATAGGGAATCCCCAACACAGAATTATGTTACATTGGCAACCAAGTATACCACATAATCCCGTATATTCTAGAAAACGAGTCTTGGACGGGTCTTGGAGAGAGACACCGTTGAAAACATCTCCACAACAGCACACCCATTTCTCCAAAACAAACTAAAGAAAATCCCCTTAATACTGAACAGGTTCACTGAACAGGAAGTGAAAAGTAGGCAAACTATTCCCATCCCCACTAACCCCCTGGCCTAACACCCACTATTCCAACACGCAGCACAAAACCTCCAGATAAACACCTGGCAAGCCGAAGGCCTGCACTGCCTAAAAGACTTCTACAAAAACAACAAACCCATACCAACACAAGAAATACAAGACAAACTAGGGGACACCCAAATACCTTGGCTAACACATTGTCAACTATACGCTTTCTTAAACAATCCAGCAGTAAAATCAGCAGCCACTAGGCCCTGGACCACCTTGAAAACCTTCTCCTGACAGCAGAGGGACATGGCAAAGGGATGGCATCCACAATGTACAAAATACTGCTCCAGAATCCCACAACCCCCCTTGCTGCAATCGAAGAACAATGGGAGCATGACATTGGCTATGAAATTAACCCCACCAAATGGACTAGAATGTGGTCTAAACCTCCCTTTAAGTCCATATCAGGTTCTTACCCCTCTACTATTGTCCATGTCGGGTCATCGCTCAACCATTCTTTTAGCAGATGAAGATGATCAGGTGATAGCAAAAACTGCAAGGTTTTTAGTGGGGCAATTAGAATAAGATCTATTATTTGATTATTGATGTAAACCCCAAAATGTATTTTCTATAGTTAAGTTTTTACCTCTATCTTCAGTACATTTTATTTTATTTTATTGTTATGGCTAGTGGCTGATGCAAATAATGATTCTATCTAATCTCCATATCAGCCAAAAGGGAACTTACTCTGAAACTCACCTACAGGTGGTACTTAACACCACGGAAAGTGGCGCTGATATGCCCAGGGAGCTCAGCAACAAAAAAAAACCTCTCCCCGGTCCTAGACTGACACTCCAACCACTACCTCCACCCCTGGATTATTCTAAGGAAGGGTAGGCTAGACATTTCTTAAAATAAATAAAGTAAACATGTCCCGTTGTCTGGGCATTTGTCCAGTTTGACCAGTCCTGGGGGAGCTCTTTCTGAGCCCTGCTCCCCAACACTATGAACTGGGGACTGAATCTGGGGCCATGGGCTTTTCTGCCACATTCCAAGCCTCTCCCTCATTTCCACTTCGTTTTAGAAATGATTACAAAACCAATTTTTCATGAGGGTTTAACACAGAAAGGGCTTCACTCAATCCTCCCTCTAGAGCTTGCAGATTGCTATTCTGCTGCAAACTCCCTGAGTCCCTAGCAAATAAAATTCTTTTACTGAGCTCTGAACATCTGCTGCTCTTGGGAGCCCTGCAAGGCACCAGAGGCAGTGAAGAGTGCCACCTGTGGGCTGCACTGCAATTGGCAAATTGAAAAGATCAACAATATCAGACCAGGCATCCCAGAAAACAACGTCAACTCACAGGTTGATGTTATGAGCTGCAGCGGTGAACTGGTTGGGGCACTTCACAACATTCCTGCAGCCTGGGTATATGAATCTCACTTTGGGCCTAGTCTTTACAGTAACTTAGGGCAAAAGTAGACCATGCAGTTTTACAGGCCTCTTTTTTAAAAAAAAAACCCTGATGCAATTAAAATAATAGTGTGGCTCTTTGCCAAATGTGATCACTGTTAGGTAACTGAAAGACTCAGGGGTGGAGATCCGGGGGGGGGGGGGGGGAGAGAAAGAGAGAGAGAGAGAGAGAGAGAGAGAGAGAGAGAGAGAGAGTGTTCCTGTCAGGGCTTACTCTAACTTACCACTGACTGAGAAGGAAGATTCCTCAGAAGCAAGAGGAAAATGTCTCTGCTTGGTAATGCAGCAAGAGAGCAGATGAAGAAAAAAACAACAAATGTGCAACAATAAAGGAAAAATGCTCAACTGTGCTTACTTCCACACAAATTATTTTTAGTTTAATGGAGTCTTAAACTTGCATTGGACTCCTGTTCTTGCCGCCAGACACAATGATGCAAAGGTCATATGAAGGAGTTTTGTACAGAGTCAAACCACTGACTTAGTCCAGGATTGATTGATTGATTGATTGATTGATTGATTGCATATCCCTCCTTTTCTCCAACATGACGCCTGCCACTTCTCCCCTCCAAAACTGTCTCACTGGGTAGCAGGTACAAAAAGGAAGAAACTTACCTGCCTCTGTGGAGGCATTGCCTATTGGAAGCAAGAGCTGGTTACCAGAACCAGCCCAGGTTGGAAGCCTGGCCTCCTGAACAGTTTGCAGAGAAAACAGCTGTGCACTTTTCCCCGAGCTCTAGTTTTTGTGAACATTTAATAAATGCTGTGTTTCCAATTATGCTTCTACCATTTATGTTGTATATTCCATGCACAATAGAATATTCCTATTATATACTCATCCTATTCCGACTGTTAGTAAAATACAAAATAAACTCACTCACATCTTAGTGTTTCAATAACATAACAATAATGCAGATTCCCAAATCAAAATGTCTCACAATTTTTTGTAAAATACTTAGAAGTTTTATTACAAGTAGTATATAAATTTTGGTGAATAAGCAAAATAAATAAACAAGGTACACTGGCTGAAGTGTTTCCCAACAGGCACCAGATGTCAGTATATATAGATTGCCTAAAACAGTGGTTTTCAACCAGTGCGCCAATGGCACCCTTGGGGTGCCTTGAATGCTGGTCAGGGGTGCCGCGGGCAACACTGGCCTCTGTCCCTCTCTCCTTCCATCCCTCCTGTGATGCCCTCTCGCATGTCTGCCTCCCAAAGGCTTGTGTGGCTGTTTGTTGCAGCAGCCCTGGACCATGGGGTGCTGGCTGCCAGGAGCTGAGGTGGCCTTGGAGTAAGCAAGCAAGGGGGTGAGGGAGCCCAGCCCGCCAGCCCTTGCTGTTGGGAATGGACAGACAAGTGGGAGGCTGGGCAGGCAGGCAGGCAAGCGCTGCGCTGGCCTTTCTTTTGCCTGCTGTGTGCAAAGCCTGCCTGGGAGCTGAAGGGGAGCCTTTACGCCATGCAGGCCTGGCAGTACCTTCTGCTGCCCCTGCTGGCTTCCTAGGTAAAGTGCTGGCCTCACATTCACCTTTGGCCAGTCTCCATTGGGCCACTAAGGCTGGGGGCATCCTTTTCCCTGGCCCCTGTGGGGCAGTGTGAGGAGGCACCTGTCTTTGGGGCGGGGTGGGGACGGGGACTCAGAGGCCAGAAGCAGCAGCTGTAGCTGCCCGGAGGACTTCCAAGAAGAGGGAAGAGGAGGCTGAGGGAACACTCCACCATGGAGGGTGTTCAAAAAGGGTTGATAGGCTGCCAGCTCTGTAGGCAAGGGGTGACATAACTGGTCTCCTGTGCCCCACAGAAAGAAGGTAGCTGGTCAAGAGACCCATGGACTCAGATTTTAAAATTACTTCCACACCGTTTTCAAAAAGCAAATCCCGGTCTTTGGCATGGAGAAAACTGGAAAACTGCCATTTTATTTACCAATGTACAGATCAATATGATGTTGAAAGAGTGCAGAAGCAAGCATGCAGGCAGCACAGGCACCCAAAAATCAAGAGCAACGTTTACTGAATTTACTGTCAGATTATGAACAAGGGGATGCCTAGTCTGAGGTAATGGGCATGAAAATACCATCTTAACTAAAGCACTACTGTTTCCCAGTTTATTCCCAGGCCAGGGGTAGGAAGCCTCACGCCTAGGTTCCAAATGCAGTACTCTAGGCCTCTCTCTGGTCCACAGAATTCTCCCCAAGGCTACACCTCCCTGCTCAGCCACACTCCTTCTCCCCAGATCTATTTTGCACCCTCCTGGAGGGATTTTGCCTAACTAGAATGAGTCCTTGGACTCCAATAATACTTCTTTCTTGCTTTGATAGAGGAGAAACAGAGGAGTGTGTGAGTGTGTGTAGAAGCTGTACATTCATTGCTCCCCGCCCAATCTTGCCTGTGGACCCACCTGCCACTTGCATCCCGGGTCCAAAAAGGGTTCTCCACCCTTATCCCAAGCCTCCCATAAGGTTCATCTCTTCACACTGCAGAACAAAATGACTCAACAGAACTAGAAGCACAAATATAACTGCTTTCTGGACAAACTACAAACCACTAGCTTTAACACATCAATACATTAAAACATGTTTATGTTTTACCCAGTTCTCTCTACCACTTTATAGCAGCATGAGGACTCAGCAATGCAAGACAAAACAAATGAGAAGAGTGAAATGGGATCCTCAAAAACCGGCACTGTTATGGACCAGGAGGCTCAAAGGGGAATGTGGGGGGGCAGACATGGGAACCTTATTTTTTCATGTAACATCTTACCTTTCAGAAGGGGTTGGAAAGTTGGGATTTCCTGCAACTTAATGACATCTGGGTCATTGCTGACATTCCGCAAAGACTGCGTCCCTTGTGCCACCACCACAATATCATCCATTTTAGCTCGCTGCTTGGCCGGTGAAGGAGATGCTGGGGAAAATATCCAGTCAAGTATAAGGAAGCACAAAGCACACCTAGGATTACCCTTCATCTGGTACCAGCAAAAAAGAATGACTTAACAGCGTGTTGTCGTAAAACACCCACACACTCAATTATTGTGATAGAAAGGTCCATTGGCCTGGTTTGCACATAATTTGAATCCATAGTCTAAAGCAGACAACAGTTTATTGTAAATGTGAAACATGCCAGTGCACCGTGTTCATTCACCCGCAGCCCCTTCTGCCTATGCCACAGAGAGGGAGCAATCAGACCCCTGACATAATGCTACACGCACTTCTCCCAAACAAACCACAAGAACAGACCTTGGCTTACCACTTGTGGTTTGCACGTAACACAAAGTCAGAGTGTTGGTTGTTTCCTCTTCCCTGTGGCAGGGGTTTGGGCACGAATTAGCCACGCACACTAGCTTGCTTGAGACAGGCAAAAATCCATTTTAGACCATGATTTCACAAAACAGGCCGCTGAGCGAATTACAAGCAATCATCATCATTTTGTGTGGGAGTTCCGTTCTGGAGCCCACTCTGCCCCTTCTCATGACCTCTCTATGATGTTTCGGGGAGACGTCCTGGTTCGGGCCTGGGCACGTCATGCATCTTTTGGAGGCGCCTAAATCAGGAGCTGCCTGTATACATGTCTCACTATAATACTTGTGAAATTTAATTTCTTATTAGACTGCACATTTTCTGTTCTTGTCTCTAGTTCTAATAACTTCTATTTTGGGAGGCCAAGGTCCAGTTCTTACATGCACGCCCATCACTTTGCAGAAAGTGTCACTTGCAAATGTATGTATGAACTGTGTCCCTTGTAAAGTGGAACCTGAGATGGGACTGGCCCTGAATGTGGCATTTTATCTTGCTCTTCCTGGTCAACTCAGCTAAGATAAAGAGAATGACAAATTAGAGGAAAGTTCTGCAAAAGGCTGTAATAAAAAATGGTGCTCAGTTAAATCAGCCAGGTCTCGTCTGCACATGTAAGCAGAATGAAACGTGATCGGGCTGGCAGATAGCAGAGGAGAGAGTACCCGTTCAGGCTGCAGATCAGGGATGCCATTTTTGAGAATTGGGGGCAAGGCTCCTAGAACAGACACCTTTTCCTCTCCGACTGATCTGTTCGTTCGTTCGTAGCAAGTAATTTTAAAAACGTGAGTTCCACAAGTTTGTTTCACCGCTGCCCGCAAAGTTAGCTGATGGGATGCGGCTCACTGGCTGGGAGCGCAAGAGCAGATGAGAGGCGCCCCACAAGGCGAGCCTTGCTCCCGGTTTGCACCGCGGAGCATTCCTGAGAAGCAGCCCGGAGAGGCGCAGCTCGTGCGCACGGGCTCCGTTTTAAAGAGCACCCAAAGCAACCCCCGACCGTGGGAAGGAAAGGGAGCCCCACCTGAAGCGCTGGGCTCGGGATGCCGGTTTTCCGCCTCTGCGCTCTGCTCGGCCCCCATGGCCAGGGAAATCCCCGGCGGAGCAGGGAGGGCTGCGCTTGCCGGGCAAAGGCCTCTCTCGCTCCGCCGCTGCAGCGCCGCTTCTCTCTCTCTCGCCCGCCCGCCCGGAGCCGGCGCTTCCGCCTTCCCAGCCACCAGCCTCTTTCGGTTCCCGGGTCAGCCTCGCCCAGGCCGGGAGGCGGAGCGGAGGGCGAGGCAAACCCGGTGAGCTCAGCGGCGCTGGCTTAAAGGAGACATTCCTGGAGCCGCAGCTTTAAAGGCAGTTGGCCGGAAATCCCACCAGAGTAAATGCAGGCGCCGATCGGGTTGCTCGCTCTGAGAAATCATTCCCTCTGAATAAGCGTCTCCTGGCTCTTTCTGAGTGAAGGCGACGTCTGCTCGGGTGCAGCTTTTCTCAGGTCCTCCTCTTCCTTTCCCGCAGCTCCTCCCTTGACTCCCAGGCCGAGTTCTTCCCACGCAGCGGTCGAGGAAGCCGGCTGCCTTGCCAGGTAAGCCCCCCAAATCGGAGCAGAGTTGAGCCGAGCGCTTCGTGGCTTTCTTGGCCGTGGGAGCGCGTGGGGTTGCAGACCCGACTCTGCTTCACTGCTCCTCGGAACAAGAGAAGAAAGATCCGGATTCCAAAGGAGCTCTAGGATTCATGGTGGAGAAAACGGATTGGCAGTCTAGCCTGCAACCTGCAGCGCAAGACGCCCAGGAACGAGGCGTGTCCTCTTCGTGCTGCCTTTGGCAGATGCCGCCGTTTCCTCGAAGTCGGGATGGGGCATCTGTGGCCCTGCGGGGCCGGGGCGGTCCTGCCAACATGGCCAGTGGCAAGGGTCAAGGGGAGCTGTAGTCGAACAGCATCTGGAGCGCCTGGAGGTCTCCATCCCTGCTCTGGACCATAGTTTCCCACGGTGCAGTAGTTCTGATAGTCCATTCTGGGGACACCAAAACTCCAAGCAAGTCAGCTAACAGAACTTTATATTTTGATGAAGCTTGTTTTGTGCCTGGGCTCAGGCTTCTACCACACAAAGTCGTCTTTTAGTCACAGCCCTCTGCCCTAAAACAGCAAGTGAGAAGGCTATTATTAATACTAGAAGCCTGCACCCAAACATTAGCTGGTTGGCTCAACTTCATGTGCAAATTCAGGCCTCCACCCCTTTTTTGGACCTTGTAGCCCTCTTGGGGTTGCCAGGTCAAAATACAGCACTGGCAGAAGAAACCACAACAAGCAGATTAATCTCCACTCATGCAGTGAACAGAGTCAGGTTTCCTCCTCCTATCCCCAGTGTCCACACATTGAGTGTGGATGTCTGTAGGCTTCTGCCCAGGGGTGTAGACATAATTTCCACAGGAACTGAAACCCCAACTGCACAGGGTTCCAGCTTTCATAGAAACTGAAGAGATATGTGTGGACCTTTTCACATTTATCGTGTGTGCAGGGGAATGCAGTAGTCCAGTGCTCCCACCGGCAACTGTTCTTGGCAGTGAACTTCCACCCTTCCATCACCATGATTACTATTTGTATTTGCGTACCAGCCTTCCTCCCATCAGAGTCCAGGGGCGTGTATAACATCATTAAAATACAATAACTCAAAATATTAATTAAAAACCATGTGTCTGTTAAGAATCGGATTCTAGTTTAACTCAGCCCACAATACTGCATCATCTATGAGGTTTTGCCACAGCCCTCCTTCCTGGGCTCCTCTGTGCTTCCACTCCCCACAGTTTTCTTTGGTCCCTGCTTTTCAAGCACTCTGTCTCTTGTCCTGACCCAGACAAGGCCCTTCCTTCTCCCTGGGCGCATCATAGGGCTCCTCCCGTGCTTCAGCGTTCTTAAGTCAGTTAATGTTTCCGTGGCCCTTTTCCTCAAGCAGCAAGGGGGCTGGAGAAGCATTGCCCTTGCCTTTTGTGCAGCCCCACCCCCTGCTCTTGGTTTTTAGAAAGTAAGGGAGAGCATAATGTGGCTAAAATCAGGGCATGAAGCAGCCACCATTATCACCTCCAGACTCACCAGCATGGCCAGTGTCCAGGGATGGTGGGAATTGCTGTGTGAGCTTATGTATTTCAGGAGGGTCCCTCTCCCTTTCCCCTCATGAGACCCAGGCCTCTTTGTCTGCTTCTTTGTATCCCAAGACTTCTTACCACACCACAGCTACCTCTTGCCTGGGGCTTTAATTACAACCAAACTGACCAGTTCTCTTCCCTCATAGACTTTGTTCTGCAAACTGTTTTGCTCCTTGAGTACCTGAATATTCTGTGCCGGTTGTAACAGCTTAGCCAGTTCATGTCAGAGGTGTGATGCAGTACAAATTAATAATAGTCAATGGTGCTTAAGAAATAGATTCTTAGAATCATAGAACTGTAGAATTGGATGGAACCACGAGGGTCATCTAGTCCAACCACTTGCAATACAGAAATCTTTTGCCCAATGTGGCCCTGAGATTAAGAGAGTCATGCTCTACCAATTAAGCTGTGCATCATGGACACTGTACAAAAGTGGAAAGTGACAAACCCTGCCCATCAGTGAATGAATGAGCTTCAGAACAGGCACAAACTATAGTTCTCTTAGTGTTAAATAATTTTATGTAAAATGTTTTTGAACTGCACTTCATCTTTGCAAATATCAGGGCAGCACCCAATGGACATGACTTAAGCAATCACGCCAGAATAAAATGCAATACTACAAAAAATGAAATAAGTAAAACCAATTCTGAAACACTGAATGTAGGAGAACAGACATATAGGATGATGTCTATTTTAAACGCCTGGGCAAATTAAAAGGGTGTTACACAACTGGGGCACCACTCCTTTGTTGCTGCCTAATGCACCTCCTTTGGCAAAGGAACTCTAGGAAGGGTCTTTGTGGACATTCTTGGCCAGCCTGGGCAGATTGAAATAGGGAGAGGTATTTGGGTCTTAAGTCATTGAGGGTTTTAAGGTAAAGATGCCCACCTGGAACTGGGCTCTGAAGTGAATGGGTAACTAGTACAGCTCTTTGAGAATAATATGATGCCATCTAGCTGTGGCAGTTTGCATTCTGCCTGTTATATTCTGCATTGGTTGCGACTTCTGGGACATCTTCACAGGCAGCCGTATGTAAACACTGTGAAGCAACTGGGGGAGCATGGATCACTGTAGCCAAGCTATTCCTGTCCAGAAAATGGAACGCTGCTGCTAAAGGGTATGATCCTGGCTCAAGAAGTCTCCTCAGCTGTGCGCCTGCTTTTTCTGTGCAAGGCCATCTGGAATGGATGGCACACCCATTTCCTGGCCAGTGAGAAGCCCCCTCTGCTACTGTCTTGTCAGGATGTCTTACGGCTTTTCCCTCAACTTGTTAGTCCTTCAGATTCTTCAAGCGTTAGGAGAAATGCCATATAAATCACAGGATATTGTTCTTAGAATGACTTATTCAGCCATCACATTTCCCCCAGGAAAATTAAGTGTGATGTATTAATAATAATGTAATGTGTGATTCTGTCTCACACAGCAGGTAATTATGCTGTTTTTTAAAAGAAGGGTGTGGATCCCAGGCCGCCCCCCTTGCCCTCAGTGGATTTAACACAATCATATCTGTTATGGAGACACCCTTTAAGTCATATAAAGTTCTTTTCTTAGCTGTATGTGCTGAATTGCCCTGTGATAGAAATCTGTTGACACACCCAGTAATCTGACCCACCAGAAGGAAGTATTGCTTTATAATATGGAGCGGCTGGCTTGGATCTGGAGTCACTTCCTTTTCCTTTTCTGGCAGGGCTTTGGATCCGCTTAACTATGAAATATTCAAAACAAAAAAAATGTTTTCCTTCCAGTAGCACCTTAAAGACCAACTAAGTTAGTTCTTGGTATGAGCTTTCGTGTGCATGCACACTTCTTCAGATACGAAGAATCTGAAGAAGTGTGCATGCACACGAAAGCTCATACCAAGAACTAACTTAGTTGGTCTTTAAGGTGCTACTGGAAGGGGGAAAAAAATTTGTTTTGACTATGGCAGACCAACACGGCTACCTATCTGTAACTATGAAATATTGTTACTGTTAAAATAGTTAAGTATTATTATAGCTTTCTTCCTGGCAAGCAGAAATTCAACAAGCAAAGACTTCTCTGTCTTGAGGAAATGCATATCTATAGCTGTTTAAAAAGTGCCTGAGCCCTGCCAGAAAGTGTAGGAATGAAAATCACGGGAGACGAGTAGTAGGTGTCATGTGAGAGGCGTCTGCCGGGGAAGCCCCGGGAACTCTCTTTTATTGAATATTACAAACATTGCCACAGGTGTACTTGTGGCTGATTGGTTGATACAAACACAAAGAAACTCATTGCCTATTGGTTAATGCAAATGCAAGGTGGGAATTACATGTGAGGGGTGGGAATTACATGTGAACATTAATCACTGGTAGATTAAAGGCTGGGAAACGAGGTTGGGACTAGACAAGCATGAAACCTCATAATTAATTATATGGCATAAAACAATTACTAATGATTGATCATAACATGAAAGAATACAATAATCAAGTTCTATAGATGTGGTCAGCTATGCATGGAGTACAAGTCACCATGAACTTTAGGTGAACAGAGCGATGAGGGAATGTCTTGGTGTTTGGAGCAAGTTCGTACAGTGTGTGCAGGAACAGAGAGAAGATTATAAGCGAGACTTCCCAGAATGCAAGAGAAAAGAAGCAATACTTCCCATAGCAAGACTTCCCATAAGGCCACAGTTATGTGTAGAAAGAGATGCAATGCTTCCCTATAATGCAACAGTTATGTGCAGAGGGAAAACATATGTGCAGAAGGAAAACTTCCCTTTATCTCCCCCTTTTCTTTTTTGCGAGGCGTACTGGTTAAATAAGGCAAAAATATTTCGGGATTAGTGGTGTGCCAGCAAATGCCCAAAATAAGTTCGCCAGGGAGGATGGGACAGAAGATACTACGAGATACGTGGTTTGCCAACGCATGCTCGAAATAAATCTGCCCATATCTCCCCTTTGGTTTACTGTTGGTGTTGCCATTTCGCAAAATAAGCAGCAAGGATTTTATTGGGTGGCTGAGGGGGAGAGAGAAGCCGAGAGAAAAGACTTATGAGGCCAGGAATGCATTGGAGGAAGCAGCATAATAAAATCAACATGCAAATTATGACGATAGCATATTGAAAGAGATTACGAAGCCAAGTAAGGTTCGGCAACCAAGCGGTAAGCCACTGGGTGAAAAAATCCCAGAAAGCAGGAAAACCAACATCCTGTTTGATGTGATGTGTGAGATTTTGCAAATGAGAGATTTGTTTTTGAATAGCCTTAGAATTGTCAGTGATATTAAAGCAGCACATATTTTCCACTTGTTCGCATCCGTAATGATGGAGCATCAATAGATAATCGATAGCAGCGCGGTTCTGCAGGACGCCATGCTGGAGTTCACTCTGCTCTTTATTCAAAAGATGAAGGGCTTGTGATGTAAAGTTCAGAGCCTTTGCTGCGGAGCAAGCTAAAGAGTTAATATTCCTGCTATTTCGTACAGCCAATCCAGGAACTCCTAAAAGAGAGACAGCTAGAGAGAAATATTCAGATCTGCTAGGGAGAAAAACAAAATCGTTATAATCATTAGTCAATTGCACAGAGCGTCAATATCGAGAGCGGGACAAATGATGCTTTTTTGGTAAAATAATAGACATACGGCTTAAGCAGCAAGGTGTGCCATGGCTAATGTTTGCAGGAATGTAATTAAACGTGAAGCCTGGACACGACCAAAACCAGCCGTCAGGCAGCTCTGTGTATTTATATATATATGAAATATTTACATAATCAGAACAATTGAAGTTATCCTTGCCCATTTTCACACTGTTGGTTTTTGTGCAGTTCACCATACGGGCACAAGTAACATTAAAGGAAGCCACGTACGGGGTCATGGAATTGGCTGCGTAGAGAAATGATGCAAAACTTTAACAGCAGCTGCCAGCTCAGAATGCTGGGCAAACTTCTGTGGAAGAATGTAGAGGCTGTGCCATTTATCATTTTGTTGCCATGCAACGACCCCCCTGGAGGGGGCTCCATTAATAAACACAGTAAGGGCATCCAACAGGACAGGGCTACTGCACTATGCTTAAATTCACTTTCAAAAACTACATATTGAGCAGCAAATAAAAGCATTTGGTTGGCTGCCAAATTTGGATTGGCTCCGGCAAGCAAGGACATGGCATGGCTCTGGTTGCCAATTTCCGCACAGGATTGAATCGTCTGAGCCGGATCGTATTTAGGACGGTTAATGATTGACTGCAAAGCCTTCTTACAGTCGGTGTTTGCATTTTCAAAAGCCAATTTTTTCATCAGTTCATTCTGGGCGGTAGTATTATCAACCTGCCTGGTGACTGCTTCTTTCAATCTATCTATAAATTGATGGTAGGGCTCTGAATGCTGTTGTTTAATATTAACAAAAGAGCTAATAGGGAAAGCAGAAGGCAATTCCCCAGCCCACACAGATTCCTCCTCTAAGGACAGAATTCCTTTCTTCCTAGCCAGAGAAAGTGAGGTGCGCACAGCTCCTGTAGGAGAGCACGCAGGGGTTGTGGCAGGCAAAGCAGGCAAAGGAGGAAAGGGAGGGGTGGATGGGTTTGTGGGCTGAGGTGTAGGGAGGGGTTGGCAAGGTTGCAATGGAGGCAAAGGAGGGGGGGGGATTGTCTGCTACAGCCAGAAGGGCAGGGGCCGAAGGAGACGCCTGGGGTCCTAATTTAGCAACGGCAGCTGCACATTTCTGCCAGGTGAGCAGACAATGAATTGGAGCCCTCGGTTCTGCAAAGAGGGTCTTCCCGATCTTTTGCCAAGTCTCTACCTCAAGAGACCCCCTTTCAGGGTAGGAGGGAAATTGGCAAGCGATCTCACAAAGCAGTTCTTCAATTTCTTTTAAGGAAACATGAACACCCACAACACGCTGCCTAACTAGAGAAAAAAGTTCCCTGGCATGCTCTTTCTGCATTCGAGTCAAATCGCCCCCCATACTCACGAAGTAGCGCGCTGAGACTTTTCCAGTCGAGTGAAGTTCAGGGGCTAGGCTGCGTAAGGGATCTGGCACGTCGGGGTCACCAGATGTAGGAATGAAAATCACGGGAGACGAGTAGTAGGTGTCATGTGAGAGGCGTCTGCCGGGGAAGCCCTGGGAACTCTCTTTTATTGAATATTACAAACATTGCCACAGGTGTACTTGTGGCTGATTGGTTGATACAAACACAAAGAAACTCATTGCCTATTGGTTAATGCAAATGCAAGGTGGGAATTACATGTGACGGGTGGGAATTACATGTGAACATTAATCACTGGTAGATTAAAGGCTGGGAAACGAGGTTGGGACTAGACAAGCATGAAACCTCATAATTAATTATATGGCATAAAACAATTACTAATGATTGATCATAACATGAAAGAATACAATAATCAAGTTCTATAGATGTGGTCAGCTATGCATGGAGTACAAGTCACCATGAACTTTAGGTGAACGGAGCGATGAGGGAATGTCTTGGTGTTTGGAGCAAGTTCGTACAGTGTGTGCAGGAACAGAGAGAAGATTATAAGTGAGACTTCCCAGAATGCAAGAGAAAAGAAGCAATACTTCCCATAGCAAGACTTCCCATAAGGCCACAGTTATGTGCAGAAAGAGATGCAATGCTTCCCTATAATGCAACAGTTATGTGCAGAGGGAAAACATATGTGCAGAAGGAAAACTTCCCTTTAAGAAAGGAATATGGGAAAGGAGTACAGAAATGTTTTAATTAAGAAGTTTAAAACTCCATCTGACTTGGATACTTGTTTTGTAAGGGCGCTTGGTGGGATGGGCCTGGGAGGAGAGGAGCGGGAGAGAGCAGGGGGAGGCCCAGTTACAGGGGTTCTAAGTAGGGGGAGGTATGGTGAGGCAGGAGGGGCAGGCTGGGTGGGGGGGGCACACAGCCCAGGCAGTTAGTGACGGTGCCGTGTGCCAGCCCCTCCTCCAACCTGGGGCAGCCCTCAGGTCTGCGACTGCTGCTGTTGAGCGCCAGGGCAGCCCAGAATAAAATCTCCCTCATCCATGATCTGATTACAGATGGGGAGGCTGATCTGGCATGTATCACATGTGCCCACCTGTGTGAGTGTCTGGAGGCGGTTGGAGGATGGATGGCGGCTAACTGATTGAGGTTGAATCCTGACAAGACAGAAGTTTTTGGTGGGGCAGGTGTGGAGGACTCCCTGGTCCTGTGCCCCTGAAGGACCAGGTATGCAGCCTGGGAGTCATTCTGGACTCACAGCTGTCCATGGAGGCGCAGGTCAGTTCTGTGTCCAAGGCAGCTGTTTACCAGCTCCATCTAGTACGCAGGCTGAGACCCTACCTGCCCACATACTGTCTCACCAGAGTGGTGCATGCTCTAGTTATCGCCCGCTTGGACTACGGCAATGCACTCTATGTGGGGCTACCTTTGAAGGTGACCCGGAAACTACAACTAATCCAGAATGCGGCAGCTGGACTGGTGACTGAGAGTGGCCACCAAGACCATATAACACCGGTCCAAAAAATCTTCAGTGGCTCCTAGTGCGTTTCTGAGCACAATTCAAAGTGTTGGTGCTGATCTTTAAAGCCTATTTACTCCTGCCTCCAGTGTCCACCTTCTCTTCCTTTGTCTCTCTTGTGCTGATTTACAGATTCTAAGCTCCTCAGTGCAGAGGTCTATCCTGCTATATTATGTAAAGCATCGTGCAGATTGAGGATGGTAGAAAAATAAGCAAATAAGCTTATAAAATAAGCAAATAAGCAAATAAATGTTATGTAGCCTAAATCAAGTGTAACAATTGCTCACGTACAAGTGTGCCCAGGAGTTCTCTCCTTTCTTTTCTCATACTCCAAGTCCATAAGAAAGGTTTCAGGAGCTTGGGTGAACCACAGTTTTCTGTGACATTCAAACTGGGAAACTCTGGTTTATTCTCTACTATAAACCTGCATATAATCCAGGATAAATGAAAGCATCATATCTGAACTGGGCCTGCATCACTTCATCACTCGCTCCAGTGACTTACCATATTTTTCACTCTATAAGATGCACCAGACCATAAGACGCACCTAGTTTTTGGAGGAGGAAAACAAGAAAAAAATATTCTGAATCTCAGAAGCCAGAACAACAAGAGGGATCGCTGCACAGCAAAAGCAGTGATCCCTCTTGCTGTTCTGGCTTCTGGGATAGCTGCGCAGCCTGCATTTGCTCCATAAGACGCACACACATTTCCCCTTACTTTTTAGGAGGGAAAAAGCGAGTCTTATAGAGCAAAAAATACGGTAATTTCTGTATGCCGGGCTGTTGAGAAAGACATTAGATGAAGACATTAGATGAACTCTCACCTGAACTACGTGGGAGATGATGATAAATTATGATAAGGATTCCCCCCCCCCCCGAAAAATATGTATGAGGCTGGAACAAAGGAATTTGCTTCACAAACAAGGCGCAGGATACAACAAAATATTAAAGGTACTGAATGTTCCTAGAGACTTTGGATGCTTCAAGTGGGGAAAGACCTTGAAGCATCTTTTTTTTGAGCTATTTCAATTGTTTTTGTTTGATTTGCTCATTGCAAATAGCAGAAAGTCTGTAAATTTTGATAATAAACCCAATTTGCAATGGGGGTTGAATGATTTCAATTGCAACTGTAGTGCAAAGCACCCTAAGATTGCAACTCGCATTTCTCCCCCAATCCTCTCAAGCTCTCCCTTTACCTCCTAACTAAGGTTGCCATCTTTCCTCTGGCCCTGCGCTTGTGCCTTTAAATGTATAACGTAGATGTACATTAAATGTATATAACGTTTTAGCACTCCTTAAAGTAACATGGGCAAGAGGGCAATTCACAGTATTTTAGTACATAAACCAACTGAAGGAAGCCTTTCTGGCAAGCTCTCTTTGGGAAAGTGGATTTTCACAGGAAATCCAGCTACTTTGGTGAAATCTGCCTTGGATCTAGGAAAGAAGGAAGGAGAGGGCCCAAACACATCCTTACATTCTCGCCCCCACCTGTGCTCTGAAGACTGCGCAAATACCACCTATGTGGTGTGAGTCACACATCCCTGAGGTGGTGGTGGTGTTGGTATCTGACTCACACCTGAGCAGAATGGATGGGACAGGAGGCAAGACCTTCAATGGAGGGGACTTCCGGAGGCGGCGCGAACGGCAATGGCGGTCCTCTTCCTTCTGTGAAGGGGAAGCTCCGCGGAAAACGGGTCGTCCGCTACGGTGAAGCGGAGACCCGCGTTGGAAACCCACAGGCAGCAAGAGCCTGTGGTCCTGGGACTCGGCGGGCGCCAGAAGCGGCTCCCGAAACGCAGAAGGAACCCCGTAAGGGGCTCCGGAATGTGGAAGGGGTATCGCGGCGCTGTGAGTCGATTGCTATTCCTGCGGAGTGAAGCCGCACAGCCGCTGTCGGTGAGCGCTGACCTTTTTTCCTGGAAAGATTTGATCCAAAAGCAACAACCCGTGAGTAAGAGGGGACTACAAAAAATTCGAGCTTAAATTACTATTAAATTTGGCTGAAAGCGGAGAGATGCAAACAGGAAGTCCATCTTCCGCTGCTGCTTAAACATCAAAGCAAAAGATCTGGATGTTTGGAGCCTTTGAAGAGGCATTAAAAGAAAGATTGATCTGTGCATTCATTGAAACTGCTTCTGTGTAAAGTGAAGACCTAATTTAATTCCGTGATTTATCTGTTATATGGACTGTGCTAAACTTCTTCTTTTGGAATTACATTTTCTACTGAGAAACCCAGGTATTGGGACTGCCTGAATAATAGAACTGTCAGACTGCAGACTTTGATACTTTGTAATTGGGACTGGCTACAATCTGAGTGTTTATGGACTTGATATTTTGAAACACCACTTTGGCACTTGTCAGAGACAAAGTAATGCTTTTTAAACCAACTCTGCTAAATACAATTTAACTGAAGGTTCCTGGAAACAAAATCGGATTTTATTGACTTTTATTGACTTGGCTTCTTCCCTTAAGACATTATGAGCTCCCTCTAGAGGATTTTGGACTTATAGATGTGACTTAACTTTACTTTCTCTTTCCCTTCCTCCATTTGACTGTTTACTCTCTGGGCTGTTTTATTCCCATGGGAACAACTCAGTTTGACCTTGACTGCTAGACAAAATTGGTATGAGTGGCGCAAGAAAAAAAGAGGCCAGAGTTAGAACCAGACAAACAACTTTAGCCTTAGCCTCACAGGCACGCAGATCTTCTGTGCCTACTCTGCCGTTGGCAGGGGAAGAAGAAACTGAGCAATTACAGGGGGAAGATATGGCTGCAGGAGCATTGGGTTCAACTCTAGAGAAAATCCTGGAAAAACTGGAAACTTTGGACAAGAAAGTAGATGAACAAACGGCCAAGATTGATCAAAATGCAGCCTGTTTAAACAAAATAACTGAACAAGTGGCCCTGAATGTACAAGCAATTGGACAGTTATCTGAAGCTACTGCAGAAAACCGTAAATTGGCTGAGGCAACTAGCCAAAAAGTTGAAAATTTAGAACAAGAGGTAAAGCCACTGCACAAACAAGTTGGTGAGCAACAGATGTATTTGTCTATGATAGAACTGCGGAACCGGGAAAATAACTTAAGATTGAGGTCGATACCAGAACTTGAACAAGGAAACTTAATTGAGTTCCTGACCAAAGAATTTTCTAAATTTTGGCCTCTAGAAGAGGAAAAGGATTTCAAAATTGTGTCGGCCTTCAGACTTGGAAAGTTTGCGAAGAAAGATAAGCCCAGAGATTGCTTGATAACCCTGAGATCAAAGGAGGAAAGAGATAAAATACTAGGCTTACACTACGAAAAGTCACTGGACATTTTGGATAAAAGAGCTGAACTTTACAAAGATATTCCGAAACAACTTCTGGACCTTAGATCTACCTATCTGGAATTGGTTAAATTGTTGAGGAGCAATTCAATCATCTTCAGGTGGGAATTTCCTCAGGGTCTAGCCTTTACCTTCAGAGGGAAGAAGGTTAAAATTAAAACAGCTGAAGATAGAGACAAATTTTTGATTGCTTACAGAGAGGACCTTCAAAAAGGGATTGAAATACTCCCGAGGCCTGGACCATCAGCCGCATCCCCACCTTCGGAACCTGAAGATCCAGAGAGAAAGATACCACCACCAGAGCAATAACAGATTTATTCAGGATGTCTCTGCAACTTTTGAAATTGTATGAATGTTAAGAAGGATGCCAGAGTATAAACAACTTGGCACCATTAAGCTAGATGAAGTGAAATATGAAGATAAGCTAAATTTAAGAAAAGATAAAGTTTTGGAAATTTTAGGTTATATTTAAATTTTTAAGATTTGAATAAAGGATATCTAAATTAGAGATACAACATTGGAAAATTAGATAATATTAATAGAAACAAGGGGATAAATTTGCTGGATAAAATTTTATAGTCAGGAATGCAGGAGCGGGAGATGTGAGGGAGTCCAAAAAAGTTAAGAAAATTATGCTAAGAGATGTGTTATATTGTACTCTTTATTGGTATTGTAATTAAAATAAAAACTGTTAATAAATATTTTTTAAAAAAGAGACCTTCAATGGAGTCCTGGTTCAATGAAGCAGGAGACCTTCCAGAATGTCCAAGAGCTACTAAAATTACAATAAAACCTGCAAGAATCTGACACTGAGCAGCTGGGTAATTGATACAGATCAGCTGTAATTGCTTGGTTTAATTTTTTTTAAGACAAATTTTTTATTATTGTTGGTTTTTTTAATGCAAATGCACATCCAAAAACTAGTAAACACTTATCCAGCATTCAACATTCAGACATATTACTTTATGTAACCTTTCCACTGAGAATATTGAGCAGTTGGTACGAGATCTTGATTTTTGGTCATTAACCTAGTAAAAGAAAGGGGTCCACGTTCCATGGAAGGTGTCTCTATTTGTTAAGCCTGTAATTGTCCTCCTGTGTCTGGTGAGACGCTCAGACATTGCTGTATCCCAGATAATATTTTCGCATATGTTCATGGGTTTTTCAGTCTGGTTCTTCCATTGCTGAGCTAAATTGTTTAATTAGTTTAATAAATTAAACTCATTGCAAATTGTTTAATTAGTTTAATAACATTAATAATAAAATGCCACAAAAATGTCTTTCCCAAATTGGTCTCTGCAGCCACAACAAGTTCTGTAACCTTCCAGCAGTTTGACTTTACCCCCAAAGGTGCAGCTCCTCCATTGTCTCTCAAGACAGATGGATGCCAATTCTCAATGTATTTAATTGCCACAAACCTGGTGGGAGCCAGACCTAGCAGACTCCAGTTTCTGATAGTCTTGTAAAAATTGTGGGTCTCAAATGCAGAAAAGCTTCAGAAATCTTGAAATATGTTATTTGAGAGTGTCAGGACATTAAAATACAATCAGAAGCAAAGCTGGAAGAGTTACATGTTTTATGCTACTGTGAGGATAAGAGCCCCTTCATTATATCCCCTTTCCTTCACTATTCTCACTATCCTTCCCCTCCTTTTTCATCCCTTCACTCATTGTAAGGATGATTCTAATTTTTTTGAAAGACTAGTGGCTCATATCTAGGTTGCCTACCCAGAAAAGAAAAAGTGGCATGGGAAAGAGAATGTGTTTAATTTGCCTTTTTTCTTAAGCCTTAAACAAATATGCTCATCATGTTTTCAACCATATGTTAGATGTAATGTACATCGGGTGCAATAAATAAGAGATTACAAATGTAACTATACCTAGGGAAATGATATAAGAGGACAGTTCCAAATTGTTCATCTGTTCCCGAGCCCTGTAAGAGACATTCATAGGATTACACCGTTATTCCATGTGCCAGACTCTTTGAGCCAACACAGCTTCTTTCTTAGCCACAGATCACTGGGGTGTGAGTGTTGTTCGCTTAGAGGGAAGTGCAGAGGTTCTGTGCCCTTTAAGTGCAGTGTTGAGGCATGTGGAAACTCGCATGCATAGAGGGTTCTCCCTATTTTGTACATTCAATGTCCCAAATAAACTACTGGTTTGAGAGTAGGAATGTCTTGCATAAAAATCCCCCAAGAAGCAGATATCTGAGAAACTTATGTATACCTCTTGATTTGCAACAAATGAAGCCTGTTGTTTTTCATGAGCTACGTGAAAGGCAAAGTGCTACTGCACACAATGCATAGTTGAGCTGTGGAATTCACTCCCAAAGGGTATGATGGCCATCAACTTGGGGTGCCTTTAAAAGAAGATTAAAGAACTACCAATGGCTACAAAACCTGAGGGTGATGTTCTGTCTCCAGTGTCAGAGGCAGTATTCCTCTGAATAGCAGTTGCTTAGAATCACAAGTGAGGAGACGGCTGCTGTTGCACTTGAGGCCTCATAAGCGTCTGACCACCTTGAGAGCAGGGTGCTGGACTCAGTGGGCCTTTGATTTTATCCAGCAGCACATTGACCTGTGTGCATCCTTTTTCTACTCTTAACATTAATTTTGTTGTTTTAGTTCACATACCTGCTTTCAAGGCTGTATGGGGTGCAAGGGGAAGTGTTGTGCTCCTTCTGGAGTCCCCACCCTGCACTCAGCTCTCACCTGTTGGCTCCTAGAAGCTGTCAGCATGCGACAACGGCCACACCCTGGGAATAGCTTCAACTGGCCAGCTAAACCAGGTGAGGGTAGCCAACGGGTCTCAAACCCTCGGTGAGTTAGGAACTTCCCCTGCATGGGAAGACCGGCTCTGGCGGATTGAGCAGACCAGACCAATAGTGGGTCTAACCATCAAGAAGGCAGTTTCTGCACATGCTGTAGAGGGAAGTGAGGAGCATCCACCTGAAAAGGTGGCCCATCTAAGAGAAGGAAAACTCTGACCCTAAACATTCACTCTCTTGTGGGATATCTTGTGGGAGAGGGGGGTGTCGCCTGGGCAGCCCAGGACCTCCACACTCACTGCCCAGCCTGGCGCCCTGGGGAGGTCACACAGCCGTTGGACTTCACCCCTGGAGGCGCACTCTGTTGTCTTTCAAGACAGATGGATGCCAACAAACGTCCTTTTAATTGGTTTGAAAAATTAATTATACGTGAGTATTAATGGAAATGAGAATTTATTTTTGTTTGTGGCATTAAACAGTAAGATATTATCTCATCATTTTTTCACTAGAACAAATGCAAACACCACAGCTTTCTTAACATTGCTGTACCCTGAGTTTTACTCACCCTGATGGTAACAAAAGATCTGTAAGGAGTCTGTCACAGCTAAGGGAAAGAGATGCCCATCCGGATTGCATGGTGCTCCGCTTGCCTCTTTGCCATGGCCTTTTATACCTTGCCAAAGCCATCCCAAAATGAAGTGTGTTCCACGGAGAAGATGGAGAACATCACTATTGACATCAAAGCAGCCTTTTCCAAAGGCATCCGGGGGGAAGATCCAATCCATGCTTCATCTTGGGAAGCCTGTGTGGATGTCTGCTGCTTGGGTGCAGGTAAAAACGGTGCTCTTTAGGTGCATCTACATTATAGGCTTAAATTGGTTTGACAGCCAGTCATTTCCCCACTCTAGGAAACCCTGAGAACTATTGTCCTGTGTGTGAATTATAGAATTCTCAGCACTTACACCAAACTACAGTTCCCAGAATTGAGGGAGGGGTGATTATGGGGATCCATGACAGCTATAGCTGGCATAAAATCAGTCTATGTTTATCATATGTGTCACTTGACTGCACTTGAAATGAGCTGGGATGGACTGAGTTGGAGCTTGCAATCAGTTGTGGGAGCTCAGATATGGCTAGTGCTTTCCTTCTAATCCCCTCTCCAAATGTGACTTCTCCCCACCCCTCCTTCAGTCCCATGTTTCCAGCCACGTGCAGCTATATGTCAAGAGCATCTATATCTCTGGAAATCATGAAGTATAGAAAATTTAATGTTGAGTATATTCAAGAAGAGGGCTTAGAGTCTTGCTTTAATCTGCCCCCCCCCCTAATAGTTTTTCCATGATGCTTACCAGACCGCACCCTGAGCCCCCCTGCCCTGGAGCTACGTCCCACTTCCGGACCCCAATGTTTCAATCCTTTTCTGACAGGCTTTGTCCCTTCAGTCTCAGGTTTAAGACTCAGGAGACCTGCCCACTCTAACCCTCATCTTGGCTGGTAGTCTCACCACCTAGCTTTTTTAAAGCAGCTATGTCTGGCACACATGGGGAACAGATGCTCCCAGAGTTCACATTCATGCTGCTTTTAGAAAGCCAAGTTCACAGCTGCTGACTAGGATGAATCATAGAATAATATAATTATGGAGTTGGAAGGGACCCAAGGGTCCTCTAGTCCAGCCCCTTTCAATGCAGGACTCTCAACTAAAGCATCCATGACAGATAGTCATCCAAGCTCTGCTTAAAAACCTCCCAGGAAGGAGAGTCCACCATCTCTAATGGGAGTGTTACACTGCCAAATAGCTCTTACTGTCAGAAAGGCTTCCAAATGTTTAGGCTCTTTTCTTGAGGCCATTGGTCCTACCCACCAGAGCAGCAGAAAACAAGCATGCTCCCTCTTCCATGTGAAAGCCCTTCAGATATCTGAAGATGGCTACCGTATCTCCTCTCAGTCTCCTCTTTTCCAGGCTAACCATGCCAACTCCCTCAAGGCTTGGTTTCCAGACCTTTGATTATCTTGGTTGCCCTCCTCTGCACACGTTCCAGCTTGTTGACATCATTAAATTGTGACGCCCACAATTTGTGATTGTCATCTAGTCCAATCCCCTGCAATGCAGGAATGGATTGGTGAGTGCATAGCTAGTAACAGTGGAGTCTTTTCCTTCTCAGTATGGGACAGAGCCGGCTGCTGGTGTGGTTTTTCAACCTAATCTACCTCACAGCATATATGAGTGTACAGAATGGGAGAAAAAGCACAGGTTGCCTGGTACTCCAGAAGGAGGGTGGGATAAAAATGTCACAAAATAAGTTGAAAGGTTAATGAACCAGTTCCTCTGAGTTTTTTCAGCCTCTCTGCCCAGAGGCAGATTTGGGGCAGCACTGAGCCAAGGGGGGCTCTGCAGGATACTGCAACCATGACATAGTGCACAGAATGGAAGGCGAGAGGCAGGTGGCACCATTTTGGGGTTTGCACAGAGCACCACTGAAATTTTAAAGACCAGAGTCTGCCCTGTCTGTGACTCAAGTTCAGAGAGGGCACTGGGGAGGAGAATGAGAGTGGTACCCATTGCTAGTCCTCCTCAGAGTAGACCCATCAAAATTAAGGGCCATGACAAACTTAGTTTCATTAATTTCAGTGGGTCTACATTGAATTGAACTTGGCTGGATGCAACTCTGAATCTCCAACTAACATTGGGCTGTCCTAAACTCTGGCACTTCTGGAGCCTGACAAAGGTCTGGAATTCTTCTCATAGTGAGTGTGACGTCATGACTGGGCTATACCACTTCAGAATGAGGGGAGCTCCACCATATGAAAAAAATAATTATTCATATAGAAACTAGCCTATCAGGTAGAAAGCTAGGCTAATAATGACACTGACTAGCTAGCTAGTCACACACACATGAACGAACAAACTCTGGAATGGTACAGCCCAGAAACAGGTTTCCCACCCAAGTGGGAACTAAGCCAGCAAGGCGGAATATTGAGGACTATTCCACTCTAGATTGAGATGTCTTATCATAAATATATCAGATATAAAGTCTCTCCAGTGTTACAGTATATTTAGGTTGTGTGTTTGTGTGTGTGTTTTCCAGACAGCAAGAAGTGCAACTATGTGGTCTTTAATACCAGGAGCAAAGGAAATTACACAAATTGCTACCTGTTCTATTATCCCACTAATGAAACCTTCCTGGTGAGACAAGTGTCAGGACTGGTGACTTACCGAATGATAAAAGGTAAACAATGATTTTTAAAAAGAAAAAGTGTTGATTGACAGTGGAAGATTTTCTTGCTTCATGTTGCTGTTTTATTATTGACTGTTTTATTCAAAGTGTTGGTGTTGACCTTTAAAGCCCTAAATGGCCTCAGCCCAATATACCTGAAGGAGCATCTCCACCCCCATCGTTCAGCCCGGACACTGAGGTCCACCTCCGAGGGCCTTCTGGCGGTTCCCTCACTGCGAGATGTGAGGTTACAGGGAACCAGGCAGAGGGCCTTCTTGGTAGTGGTGCCCACCCTGTGGAATGCCCTCCCATCAGACGTCAAGGAAATAAACAACTATCTGACTTTTAGAAGACCTCTGAAGGCAGCCCTATTTAGGGAAGTTTTTAATGTTTGATGTTTTTATTATATTTTCAGATATGCTGTAAGTTGCCCAGGGTGGCTGGGGAAACCCAGCCAGATGGGTGCAGTATAGATAATGAAGTTGTGGTGGTGGTGGTTATAATAATAATAATAATTTTTATTATTTATACCCTTCCCATCTGGCTGGGTTTCCCCAGCTACTCTGGGCAGCTCCCAGCAGAACACTTAAAAACAGAATAAAACTTCAAATATTAAAACTTCCCTAAACAGGGTTATGTTGATATTATGATAAATTTTGATTTTATTATGTATTGCAATCTGTTAAACTGAATCTGTCAAAGATTCTTTAGCTGTGATTTCTGCACTGTAGGGGGTTCAACTAAATGATCCTTGGGATCCCTCCAAAACCCACAGTTATATGATTCTAAGATCAAGTAAGTGTTGTGGTGTGTTCTTGTTTTAGCCAGACCATTGGCAGACAACACAGCTTCACCATACCAATAGGGATGTTCCACAGATTGTACAGTTTGTGCATTGTAGTGTTGTGTTAGAGCATCTAAGCATACTTGGTCCTAGGAAAGTTTACTCTTAAGTAACTTCCACCAGATTTAATAAGGCTTACTCTCAAGCAAGTGTGCATAGGATTGTAGCCCTCCCAGGAGGCAAATCCCATTGAACTGAAGGCATGTCTAAACTATACATGAGAGCTAGTTTTGAACTTTTTGACAGTAATGGTTCCCCAGCAAGGGATTCTGGAAATTGTAGTTCCGTATAGGATTCTGAGTAATAATAATAATAATAATTCCCAACATTCCTGCAGAATCTGCAATCTCTAGGGTTCTTTGTAAGCAGAATCAGAATGTGTGTCTCCTCTACTGGGGTGCAGGATAGTGATTCTAAAATAAATTAAGGGCTCTTCACCCTTAATTTGTATTTGTGTGGGGACTTGCTTGTTGAGAGTATTAACAAATAATAATATACCTCCTTTCTTCCTTTTTAGATGCAAAGGTCCCCATGCCAACTCCTCCTTCAGTTCAGCTCTCCCACCCAGCTGTGAATGGGAAGTCTGGGTCCGCACTGGCTGCTGTGTTCAATCCTCACAGCCCAACAAGCCCTCTGCATGGGTCAGGTCCTTTGCAAAAGCCAATTCCCCCAAAGAGTGTGGGAATATTGAACCACATAGATGATAAACACATAGATGAGATGGATGGACACTCCCAGCATCCACAAAGCAGAAGGGCAAATGGTTCAAAGAGCTTGGGTTCTTCAACAGTGCCTGAACTCAAGAGTTTGTTGTCCCCAAGTACTCCAAATGCTATTGAGCCTGGTATTCCCACTGCACAGCCCACAGTTAAGTCACCTACTATTACCAATGGCACCCAGCCTGGTACTATAATTCCTCACGTGTCTCCTAGAAAGGCAACAACCACTAGGTCTACTACAGCTTATCATAAGAATGCACCTTGGGCAACTACAAATCTAAGAAGAAGTACCACTGTTCCCAACCCATCTACCTCTGCTGGATCTAGTTCTGGTAGCCTCAGCCCACTGCTTATGAAGATTTCTTCTGCTTCTTTACATGATGTCCATCTTGGCAATGGGCAACAAGGCTTGAAAGGCGATATGCTTAATGGAGAGTCCAGCAAGGAACATTCCCCTCACTTTGGTGACAAAAGCATACTTACAGCTGCCTTGCTTTTGGGGGTTGTCTTCTTTCTCTTAGTTACAGTGCTGGTGGGTAGAAAGATGCTTGAATCTCTTCAGAGAAGGCGTTACACTAAGCTAGACTACTTGATCAATGGCATGTATGCGAACATGTGACAGAGGAAAAACATGAAGAAGTACATTAGTGGTAAATTTGGAAGCTTTATAGATGGATTGGATTTGTCACAGCAGAGAACATGTTATCTTTCCTACAAGGTCAAGTTTAAATGTTTCAGTTCCCTCACAAATGGAGTTCTCATGTGGTATCTTTGCTTGTTTGCGGTGTGTATCATGTGTTGGTTGCATATCGAATCCCCTGCTTTCTGCAACAAGAAGTCTGGGATAGTTTGGCATTCTGTCCCACTTGCATAATAAGGGCAACATTTACACTTAGCCAGATCAGTTTGTGCAGCAGCCAGACTGACAACCTCTTTCTCTGAATGGTTGAGAATATGGCATGCAGGAAGGGGGTAATCAGTCTGCCCAAAAAGAGTGGTGATGTTAGACATTACAGAAACAGAAGGCAGAACTTAGTTTAAATACTGTCTGTGTCTGACTGTATTTCCACACACAGTAAAAAATCAACACAAACATCTGTGTGATTGGAGACAAGATGCCACACAGCACACAAGAGGCTTTCAGAGCAAACCATTTTCCATTTCGCTTCTCACACAAAGTGCTAAGTATAACACTTAGACCAGGCTTCAGTCAAAATGGGGCAGAGCAAAATGTTAAAAGAAACACGGGGCCTCTGCTAAGAACGGGGACTCCCTGCCATGTTCCTTGTGACCTCATTGCATTGGGCGGTAGGGCCAGTGGAGCACGCAGTACAGTGAGGTCAATTATGGAGAACTTGAAACGAGTATCCCATTTTAGCAGCAGCCCCACATTAATAGCATATAGCTCTGCCATGAGGGTTTTCTTATGGGAAATATTGCATCATCATTTGCTGTAACAATTAATTTTGAAAAAATAAACCCAAACACAATTTAGATAACATTTCCCCCTTTAAAAACATTGTTTGGTCACTTGAAGACTATAGCCTACAGCTGCTTCAATGTATTTTGTAATTAGATTAAAACAAATCATATTTGGATTTTCTAAACGGTTTATTGCTGTTTCTGTATGTTTTAAACATAATCATCTGCTCAAATTCTTGGTACAGATACTTTCTCTGGACATTTTGATTCATTAGTCTGCAATTCCTGATATCCAACCTAAATCTGCTGCTCTACTATTTGAATTCATTGCTGCTTCTCTGTCTACCACTAGATCGGCCAAAATCAGCTTTTCACAGCAATATAGATAAGTGTTAGCTAATGCTTGCAGGAACACCACCACCCCCATATTCTGCTACTGAATGTGAGTTTTTTTTCCACTTTACATTTGCTTACAGATACAGTGGTACCTCGGGTTAAGTACTTAATTCGTTCCGGAGGTCCGTTCTTAACCTGAAACTGTTCTTAACCTGAAGCACCACCTTAGCTAATGGGGCCTCCTGCTGCCGCTGCGCCGCCGGAGCACAATTTCTGTTCTCATCCTGAAGCAAAGTTCTTAACCTGAAGCACTAATTCTGGGTTAGCGGAGTCTGTAACCTGAAGCATATGTAACCTGAAGCGTATGTAACCCGAGATACCACTGTACTATTTCTTGAAGGGGGGGGGGCCTGAACAGTGGGCAAAGTTAATGTTCTATGTGAACACCAGAGGGCAGCAAATATGCCAACATGCAGGCTGCAATCCTAAACCCACCTTCAACGGAGTAAGCTACTAGGTCAGTGTGCTGTGGCACCCTGGGCTGCCTTGAATACTGGTCGGGTGCTGCGTGCAACACTGGCCTCTGTCCCTCTTTCCTTCCTCCTCCGATGCCCTCCCAAAGGCTTGCACAGCTGTTTATTGCAGCAGCTCCCAGGGGAATGGTGCCTGGGGCTCCTAACATGGCAAACAAATATATTCACTCTGCTGACACTGAGAGCTCAGAAAGATTAGCCACGTCCCAGTGGGCTCAAGAAGGAACAATTTATTGCCCCACCATATATATATGGCATTTATATGTGACTAAATCATTAGCATAGGGACGCAGGTGGCACTGTGGGTTAAAGCCTCAGTGCCTAGGACTTGCCGATCGAAAGGTCGGCGGTTCGAATCCCTGCGGCGGGGTGCGCTCCCGCTGCTCGGTCCCAGCGCCTGCCAACCTAGCAGTTTGAAAGCACCTCCGGGTGCAAGTAGATAAATAGGGACCGCTTACCAGCGGGAAGGTAAACGGCGTTTCCGTGTGCGGCTCTGGCTCGCCAGAGCAGCGATGTCACGCTGGCCACGTGACCCAGAAGTGTCTCCGGACAGCGCTGGCCCCTGGCCTCTTGAGTGAGATGGGCGCACAACCCCAGAGTCTGTCAAGACTGGCCCGTACGGGCAGGGGTACCTTTACCTTTACCTTTAAATCATTAGCATACATAAAAATAACTCTACACAGAATAAAAGAATAAAAGCAAAGCTGAGAATATAAAAAAGGGGGAAGCATAGGTCCATGTTTTCCATTCCAGACAGTGTCCAGTATGGTGTCATCGGTCAACTGACTTCTGCTTAAATAAAAAATAGCTTAAATTGCTGTTCTGCATACAGGGCTTTGCTTGTGTCAGGGTGGTCAGCATCCATCTCCAGCAATGGCTAACGGGAGTCTGATGGTGGAAACGGAGAAATCGTTTATTACAAGAGCTGAAGCAGGCAGGAAAGTATTTCTTGCTCTCATCCCACTATCATCTCTGGAATTATGTGGAACTCTGGAAATTGCATTGCCAGATTGATCAGAAGCAATAGTGAGACAAACTGGGTGGTATTGCTTTAGCATTCCACATTGCAATCTTTTAAAATTATAGTCTGTCTTCAGACATAATTCTGTTTTTACTGCTGAATCCTTTATTGTGCCAGGGTGCACACTGCCATGTTACAAGCTACAAATTAATTCAAAACTGAGGAGTTAATCCACTGAAGAAGTTATATGTTTCATTCCTGTTTTATTTACTGCTGTGACCCTGCCAAATCCTAATCTGTCTGGATTTTGCAGGTAGAAGAAAGTTTCAAATAATTCTGCAATACTTCTGCATCGAACCTGATTAGAACTTTCAATTTTTCAATCCTGATTAAAAGATAAAACATTCTCGAATAAGTTTGCCCATTAAAATCTCTAAACAGATCATATCCAATCAGGAGACATACTCTACTCAGCACTGTGATTTATGCTACACAGGGAGGTGGGAAGTTGTTATTATTAAATTTGTATCCTGCCCTTCATCCATAGGTCTTGGGGCAGTTCACAATTTGTAGTCACACAGACTTGGGATATGAGAGATTCTGAGATATTGCTGTGAGATACTGTAGAATATAACATAATCCAGCCATGTTTTGTCCCCTTTTTGTGTGCAGTTTTCATTTCTGCCACTGGGAACTGAAAACATGGATAATTTATACTTTTTAATGTGATGTATGTAAGATATTTGGGACGTGGGTGGCGCTGTGGTCTAAACCACTGAGCCTTGGGGTTGCCGGTCGGAAGGTCGCGGTTCGAATCCTCGTGACAGGGTGCGCTCCCGTTGCTCGGGCCCAGCTCCTGCCAACCTAGCAGTTCGAAAGCACGTCAAAGTGCAAGTAGATAAATAGGTACCGCTCCAGTGGGAAGGTAAACAGCATTTCCATGTGCTGCTCTGGTTTCACCAGAAGCGGCTTAGTCATGCTGGCCACATGACCTGGAAGCTGTAAGCCAGCTCCCTCGGCCAGTAAAGCGAGATGAGCGCCGCAACCCCAGAGTCATTCGCGACTGGACTTAACTGTCAGGATTCCTTTACCTTTTTATGTAAAATAATAGAATCATAGGGATCCTAAGGGTCATCTAGTCCAAGTCCCTGCAATCAGTAATCTCAGCTAAAGCAACCTTGACAGATGGCTATTTAACATCTGCTTCTAAACCTCCAAGGAAGGAGAGTCTGCCTCTGCCACCTTCTGAGGGAGTCTGTTCCATGGTCAAATAGCTCTTAATGATCTTTCGTCTCAATCTCCTTTCTTGTAATTTATATCCATTGCTTCAGGTCTTACCCTCTAGAGCAGGAGAAAACAAGCTTGTTCCATTTCCCATGTGACAGCCCTTAAGATATTTAAAGATGGCTATCATATCTCCTCTCAGTCTCCTCTTTCCCAGGCTAAACAAACCCAGCTCCCTCAACCCTTCAAGCGCTCCTCATAAGGCTTGGTTTCCAGACCCTTGATCATCTTGGTTGACCTCCTCTGCACACCTTCCGGCTTGTCAATATCATTCTTAAATTGTGGTGCCCAGAACTGGACACAGGACTCCTGTTGTGGTTTGACCAAGATTACTACTACTTCCCTTGATCTCATGGCAATGTACTCTTCTGCTCAGTCCCTGCCATTAGTACTGTTACAAAAGCCCGGTACCTGCCTCCCTCTGTGTGTCCCTTTGGAGAATAGAAGACACGGCGGACACTGTCGTGCTTTAAGAAATATGGTTTATTCACCTATTTACACATTCAATCTGCATGGAGGGAGTCCAGATCCTACAGCATGGCCCAAAGTATTGCAGGCAACCTCCCCCTCCCCCAAGATGGATCTCAGCCTTACTTTCTCCTCTTGTCCAGAAAACTCCCCTTTCCTGTCCCCCCAAACACACAGTTACCCCAGCAACCTTTGTGACATCTGACTCCCCAGGCCAAAAGATCCTTCTGTGGCCCATCAACACCTTTTTGTAATGCGAAGAGGTCTTCTCTTCCCCCAGCCAGCCAGGCTGGTTTGCATAATTCAGCCCAGGAATTCCTTTGCAGCTGGCATTCTCCCTACTACAAATAACCAAAATCCTTTTGTTGTTGTTTAGTCCTTTAGTCACATCCGGCTCTCTCCCGTAGCTTGGTCAAACTCATGCTGGTAGCTTCGAGAACACTGATCTGTCCTTCCAGTGAGCACTCAGGGCTGATTTCCTTCAAAATGAAGAATAGGTTTGATCTTCTTGCATTCCATGGGACTCTCAAGAGTCTCCTCCAGCACCAGAATTCAAAAGCATCAATTCTTCAGCGATCAGCCTTCTTTATGGTCCAGCTCTCACTTCCATACATCACTACTGGGAAAACCATAGCTTTAACTATACGGACCTTTGTTGGCAAGGTGATGTCTCTGTTTTTTAAGATGCTGTCTAGGTTTGGCATTGCCCTTCTCCCAAGAAGCAGGCGTCTTTTAATTTCGTGACTGCTGTCACCATCTGCAGTGATCATGGAGCCCAAGAAAGTAAAATCTCTCACTGCCTCCATTTCTCCCCCTTCTTTTTGCCAGGAGGTGATGGGTCCAGTGGCCATGATCTTCGTTTTTTTTGATGTTGAGCTTCAGACCATATTTTGCATTCTCCTCTTTCACCCTCATTAAAAGGTTCTTTAATTCCTCCTCACTTTCTGCCATCAAGGTTGTGTCATCTGCATATCTGAGGTTGTTGATATTTCTTCTGGCGATCTTAATTCCGGCTAGGGATTCATCCAGCCCAGCCTTTCGCATGATTAATTCTGCACATAAGTTAAATAAGCAGGGAGACAATATACAGCCTTGTCGTACTCCTTTCCCAATTTTGAACCAATCAGTTGTTCCATATCCAGTTCTAACTGTAGCTTCTTGTCCCACATAGAGATTTCTCGGGAGACAGAAGAGGTGATCAGGCAGTCCCATTTCTTTAAGAACTTGCCATAGTTTGCTGTGGTCGACACAGTCAAAGCCTTTTGTATAGTCAATGAAGCAGAAGTAGATGTCTTTCTGGAACTCTCTAGCTTTCTCTATAATCCAGTGCATGTTTGCAATTTGGTCTGCCCCTTCGAAATCCAGCTTGCACTTCTGGGAGTTCTCAGTCCACACACTGCTTAAGCCTGCCTTGTAGCTTTTTTAAGCATAACCTTGCTAGCGTGTGAAATGAGTGCAATTGTGCGGTAGTTGGAGCATTCTTTGGCACTGCCTTTCTTTGTGATTAGGATGTAGACTGATCTTCTCCAATCCTCTGGCCACTGCTGAGTTTTCCAAACTTGCTGGCATATTGAGTGTAGCACCTTAACAGCATCATCTTTTAAAAATTTAAATAATTCAGCTGGAATACCATCACTTCCACTGGCCTTGTTATTAGCAGTGGTTTCTAAGGCCCATTTGACTTCACTCTCCAGGATGTCTGGCTCAAGGTCAGCAACCACACCACCTGGGGTGTATCTTTCTGGTATAATTCCTCTGTGTATCTCCTCTTCTTGATGTCTTCTGCTTCTGTTAGGTCCTTATCACTTTTGTCCTTTATTATGGTAATCTTTGTACGAAATGTTCCTTTCATATCTCCAATTTTCTTGAACAGATTTCTGGTTTTTCCCATTCTATTGTTTTCCTCTATTTCTTTGCATTGCTCGTTTAAGAAGGCCTTCTTGTCTCTCCTTGCTATTTTTTGGAAATCTGCATTCAATTTCCTGTATCTTTCACTATTTCCCTCGCATTTTGCTTGCCTTCTCTCCCCACTGTTTGTAAGCCCTCATTGGAGAGCCACTTTGCTTTCTTGCATTTCCTTTTCATTGGGATGGTTTTCGTCGCTGCCTCCTGTATAATGTTGCGAGCCTCCATCCATAATTTTTCAGGCACTCTGTCCAGCAAATCTAAATCCTTAAACCTGTTCCTCACTTCCACTGTGTATTCATAAGGGATTTGATTTAGGTTGTATCTTACTGGCCCAGTGGTTTTTCCTACTTTTCTCAGTTTAAGCTTGAATTTTGCTATAAGAAACTGATGATCTGAGCCACAGTCAGCTCCAGGTCTTGTTTTTGCTGACTGTATAGAGCTTCTCCATCTTTGGCTGCAGAGAATATAATCAGTCTGATTTTGATGCTGCCCATCTGGTGATGTCCATGTGTAGAGTCCTCTCTTGTGTTGTTGGATAAGAGTGTTTGTGATGACCAGCTTGTTCTCTTGACAGAACTCTATTAGCCTTTGCCCTGCTTCGTTTTGAACTCCAAGGCCAAACTTGCCAGTTGTTCCTTTTATCTCTTGATTCCCTACTTTAGCATTCCAATCCTCTATAATGAAAGGAACATCCTTCTTTGGTGTCATTTCTATAAGGTGTTGTAAGTCTTCATAGAACTGGTCAATTTCAGTTTCTTCAGCACCAGTAGTTGGTGCATAAACTTGGATTACTGTGATGTTAAAAGGTCTGCCTTGGATTCGTATCGGGATCATTCTATCATTTTTTAAATTGTATCCCAGTACAGCTTTTGAAGGGACGCAGGTGGCGCTGTGGGTTAAAGCCTCAGCACCTAGGACTTGCCGATCGAAAGGTTGGCGGTTCGAATCCCTGCGGCGGGGTGCGCTCCCGCTGCTCGGTCCCAGCGCCTGCCAACCTAGCAGTTCGAAAGCACCTCCGGGTGCAAGTAGATAAATAGGGACCGCTTACCAGCGGGAAGGTAAACGGCGTTTCCGTGTGCGGCTCTGGCTCGCCAGAGAAGCGATGTCACGCTGGCCACGTGACCCGGAAGTGTCTCCGGACAGCGCTGGCCCCTGGCCTCTTGAGTGAGATGGGCGCACAACCCCAGAGTCTGTCAAGACTGGCCCGTACGGGCAGGGGTACCTTTACCTTTACCTTACAGCTTTTGCCACTCTTTTGTTGACTATGAGGGCCACTCCATTTATTTTACGGGATTTTTGCCCACAGTAGTAGATATGATGGTCATCCGAACTGAATTCACCCATTTCCGTCCATTTTAGTTCACTGATGCCCAGGATGTCAATATTTATTCTTGCCATCTCATTTTTTACCACATCCAGCTTACCAAGGTTCATGGTTCTTGCATCCCAGGTTCCTACGCAATATTTTTCTTTACAGCATTGGACTTTCCTTTCGCTTCCAGGCATATCTGCAACTGAGCGTCCTTTTGGCTTTGGCCCAACTGCTTCATCAGCTCTGAATCTACTTGTACTTGTCCTCTGCTCTTCCTCAGTAGCATGTTGGACGCCTTCCGACCTGAGGGGCTCATCTTCCAGCCTCATAACTTTTATATGCCTGTTGTCTTTGTCCATGGAGTTTTCTTGGCAGGGATACTGGAGTGGCTTGCCGGTTCCTCCTCCAGGTGGATCCCGTTTGGTCAAAACTCTCCACTATGACCTGTCCATCTTGGGTGGCCCTGCTCGGCATAGCTCATAGTGTTGCCTTATTGGATTTCACCGATTGGGTCTGCGTTGCTCTGGGACAGGAGGAAGGAAGTCAAATGACACCAAGGTTGGTTCAAAGAAAGAGTTTATTCTGCTCTCCGGATAGCAGAAGGCACTTGCATGATCAAGTCCACAGCAAGTCCAAAGAAATGAGAAGTTTCATGCAGTACATATATCCTCCAGGCACCCTCTTCCTCCTTCCCCAGGAATCCAACCACGTCAGCCTATGTACACAGGTTGACATCACATATGTTCTTGCTTTGGTATTCTTAACCATAAAAGGGAATTCCTTCCTGTACTTCTGACCATAAAAGGATCTTCCTCTTCCTACTCTTATCTTGGAGGTCGTCATCTCTGAGAACACACTCTAGCTCTGTTCCTGGACTTAGGTCTGTGCGTCAGGGTTGTGGTAAGATAAGACCTAGAGTGTCATCCCTGTTCCACTTTAGAGTGGACAAGGCCATCCTTATCGTCACAGACTAATAAAGGAGAGAGCCTTGTTTATGCAGCTGTGTTCTTGTTATGCATTTGCTCAACAGCTCAAGTTTTATGCATTTTAGAGTGCTCATTTGGAGAAAGAAGAAAGGGGGGGGGTTGAGTCAGTTTTAAACTGACTGCACAGAAACCCATTCCTTCAATAGCTTCTCTGAGTTATTCAAGCCCCTTCGCCACGCCAAGGCAGTGATCCATGAAGGGGAACCAAAATCCTAGCATTTATTAATTTCTAGGTTTATCCTGTCTATAACAGTACTTAATAATTTCAAAAGCTATTGTCTAAAGTCATGGTTCCTTGTGCATTTTTTCATCAGCTTAAAGGTAATAGTTATAAGAGACTTTAAAAAGAATTTATTTAAATGTTGATGAATTGAGTTTATTTAAATGCCACTTTTCCACAATGAGCTGTGCCTGAAGAAGTTTACAGAAAACATTCAAAACACCAAAATACAGAGCATTAGAAATACAGATATACAAAATGCAAACATGTCAGTAAACTAAAAAATGACAAAAAAAATGATTTTGTAAAGACAGAATAAATTACAAAAACCCCACATTCTAGGCCCACACACGCCTCCTCCAGAAAAGAGATCCAAATGTTTGTGATTATCCAATGTATCTTGGGTTTGAACTGGTCTTTTTAATATGAAGCATAAAATGAATATTCAAGCAAGGATATATAATAAAGCAACACCGGCTGAATGCTGAGCAATAGAAAATGGGTGGTCAACTAAGTTTTACTCAAATAGACCTTGAGTAACTTTTTCTGTTAAATTGTGTATATGTTTGTGACACCCCCCCCCCCCCGGCAATAATTCATAGCTCATTGTTCTCATTTTATGTCTGCGGGGTGGAACAGAGTTGTTCAAAATGAAACCTTGCACCAATGGGGTGCAGCACTAGACTGGTGGAGAAGTTACACTACTAGAGGAATATCCTTGTGTGGGTGAGAAGCAGCCACTGCACAGCCCTGACAACCTGGATTTGCTAAGGCAGGAGACGGGCGGAGGGGAGGACAGGGGGGAGGACATCCCACCCAGGAGCAAGTTCTGCCCCCCAACACGAAGGTGGCCTTACACTGCAAGTTGAAACATTCCAATGAGAGTAAAGAAAGAGCCCCGGATTACTGTCCTCAGAGTTACAATCAAGGATAGGATTTTGACAGACTCTGTGGCACATAATAGCACATCATCCTACATGGTTGTGTTGCCATGTGCCCGGAATTTCCCGGACACCGGGGGGGGGGGGCTTCCGGGTGTGAAATCAACATCCTGGCGGCTTTTTCTGATTTTTGCAAAATGTCCGGGTTTGGTTGGCAGCATCGTGGTGACAGCGGGAGCGAGGGGGAAGCCCGCAGCCCCCCCCATCACGCGAGACAGGCCCCCCTTCGGGGCTCCTTGGCTCGCCTCTTCCTCCTGGGGGGTCGCGAGGGGGCGGAGGCCAGCGGGGGCAAGAGAAGGAGCGGGGCGGGCAGCGGGGCTCGGCAAAGCGGTGGCCGTTCCCTTTGGGGAAGGGGAGGCCCGGGCGGCCAGAGATGCCGCGTCTCCTCCGCAGCCAGGAGCGCTGCTCGGATGCCGCGCCGCCGGGAGGAGGGCGGGGGTCGGGGTCGCGATGCCCAGAGCACAGCCCCTGGGGGAGGGGAGGGGGCACAGGAAGGAGTCCCATCCCTCCCTGCGAAAAGGAAGAGAGAGAGTCAATCCCCTGGCCAGCCCCCCCCCTCGCCAGCAAACTCTCTGCTTAAAATGGAACCACTGCGTCGGGGGGGGGGTCTGCGCGCACGCGCTTGCTGGACTGCGCGGAAGGAGCTCAGCGCAGCAGCGCCAGCCCAGAGCCGCCTCGGAGGAGGGGGAGCAGGGAGGCAGGGCGGGAGCGCCTTGAACCTCAGCCCTCGAGGGCGGGCAGGCACGACCCTCGGCGGAGAAGCAGCCAAGACTCCCCGCCCTCTTTTTGTCTTGAAGATCTGGCAACTCTTATCATATGGAAAATCCAGTGGAGAAAAATTGCTTTCCTCCTCGAAGAACCAGAAACGCATCCCAAGTCTACACTTCTATGATTATATAAATGGAACATCTGCCCAGTTGTGGGGCAAGGCAGCGCACTGTGGTTCGGGCAGCGCCTCTCATACTTTTTCTCCTGCAAAACTGGAGTTCTTCCTGCCGGCCTCCTACCTGCAGCACTGTGGTAGTTTGCGCAAGGAGTAGCACTGATACTTTCCTGGCTGCCTGGTTATATGCCATGTGAGAACTGGGTTAGGTAAAGTCCTGGGTCCATTAGGCCACCATAGTATATTGATGGGTGTTCTCTGAACATGGCTACTATGATGCACCCGTAAACAACATTATATTAGTGGGTGGTGTTGGGAGTTTCCAGAAATGTGGTGGCGCGGTCTGCTGGTACTGCAATGGTGGCCTTTGTTCTGCAGTGAATGTTTTCCTTACTACTAAGAAAGCACTGGGAATCAGGATTGGTGTGACTCTTGGCATAGCAGCAGACTACTCATAGCAGGATCTGAGGAGCATCCTGTCAATCAGTGTTCTTGGAAAAATCTTTCGGCCTGGCAAACTGCTTGAGGCAGACCTCACTAAGAGTCTCTGTATTTGTGGAAAGTTCAAAAGTAATTTGATTATGAAACATGGACTTGAAACAAGTGAAAATGGTTTGCTTGACATGCACACTCTTAAATCTGAGCAGTGTGTCACAGCATGCGTGTGGTACTTCTAGTCACCAGACCACAGGAACATGCAACTTCCAAATGTCCAAATGAGAGAGGGGAAGAATTCAGCAATGAAAATGCAGGATATGTTACAAGAAGTTCAAAGAGACCAAAGCTTCATAGCATAAAAGGCATGTGCCAGAGGTAGCTGGAGGGAGTCGCTGTTTACAGTGGCTTATAATATGCTAATGCTAGAAGGCTCTAAGCCAGAGATGAAGAACCTGTGGCAATGCACATGTTCACTGACCTAAGCTCTGTAAAGGCAAGGCAACAACAAAAAATGTTTAAGGTTTTATTGAATTCTAGAACTGAAGGGGCCAAGCAAACATTAACTGGAAGAGTTAAGACCCTGTCCCATATGCTCACCAGCATAACCAATATCACCTAAGAATCAGATCTTTTTCAAAACAAATATGTCTTTATTTATAAAATCATGATTTACACAGAAATAATAATTTACATGAATAAATCTGATATTACTAAAATCAGCATTGCAATATATAAAAATGCCCAAATTATGTTTTGTAAATTTGAATAATAGAACATATCATTCCTCTTATAAATCAAATAGGTCAATTTGTCCATTTCTGCTCATTCAAGACACTTCCTTAGCCATTCCCATATGGTTGGAGAATCTTTCCACTGCTGCAGTCAAGAAAATCTTTACTGATTCTGCAGATACCTTCTCATTGATCCAATTAAATAAAATCAACATAGGATAGAGTCTCACATTATGCGATGCAAGACTCATCTCCAAAATTCAGAGGTACACTGGCAATCACACCACATATGTGTTAGATGCATGTTTACTGCAAAACACTTCTAGCATTCAAACCCAGAATCTTTATACATTCCGTTCAGCCTGATGGGGCTTAAATACCAACAGCAAAGGTTTAAATTGAGCTTAACATATTGACAAACTTGGTGATATCTCACAAAACACTATATCCAGGGTTATCTTGAGTCTTAGATGGTGAAATCCAGTTGTCGCTCCCCACCTTAACCTGGCTACTGACTCCACCAACAGGCCACAGGGGGGTTGGGGTTCTTTTGCTAGCAGATCCTTCAACTTATTATTTTTATTAGCACTTCCCATGCTGTCATCTTCATTATCATCCATGTAGGACTTATAGCTGCCAAAAGCAACACTCCTTTGCTGGAAATATTGAAACCATGTTGGTAACCATCCTTCCACAATTTGAGCTATCTCATTCTGGTTACCATTCTTCTGTTATCTTTTAAATCCTTAAATTTATGTTCCCACTTTTCTTAAATTAGCAAATCTGATGGTTAATTTCCTATTAGAAATCTATTATTTAAATAATAATTGATTTAAATTTCCTCTTGGAAATTTGTGTGTCTTAGAATATATTCTAATAGCAATACATCCGGGCTTACGGTAACACTGATTTGTATTCTACGTTTTCATTATTTAGAATGGTATTAAATTTTGTTTTAGCTAGTCTGTTTCAATTTATGTACCCCGCAGATGTTTCTAGTGCTTTGATGTTAAACTGTTCTAGCTGGTACAAAGTCTCATACCACTCTTCTGTGTTATCCAGAGAGTTATCCAAGCAGAACTTAGATTATGGGCAGAGTCAGACATGTGCAGGCTGTCCTTTAGGTAACCTGGTCCCAAACCATTTAAGCTCTTAAATATTAATAGATGCCAATGCAATTGACCCAAAATTGGTGTCACATATCCAGTCCAATCTGCAACCTGCTGCAACGGCTGAAGGTTCTTAGCCATCTTTAGAAGCAGCCCCAGTTAGTTCAAATTGCAATAATCCAGTTGAAAATAACAGAGCAGAGGTGATCAAGGTCAGGATATGCCACCCAAGTTAGGGCAGCAGCTGGTGGCCACAGGGGATGTACAAGCCTGAGATGATAGAATGCGGTCCAAGCCACTGCTACAAGCAACAAGCTCAAGAGCACTTCAAGCTGCAGACATGGTCTTCAAGGGGAATTGCAGCTCCATCTATAAGATCAAAATAATGCCATAGTTCTTAACGCTGTGGTGAAAAATCAAAATCTCACAACTGTTACAAAGTGCTGATTGTATATTTTCCTGTATTCCTGCAAGTGTGATAGACCACAAGTGCCTACAAATCAGTGGGTGAGGGGATTGTTTTGAAGCTTTATGCTGAAAAGAGGAAAAGTAGAATGTAAAACTTAATTGTTCAAAGGCAAAATCTCTTAATGTGCTGTGATTAAATAGGGAATTTGTTCTGTGTAAGCTACTTTGAGATCATCTTAAAGGTATTGTTTTTCGTAAACACTAAAATGAGAAAAATGAGCAAAAGTTGCTAGAAAACATACCGGTAATCAAAACTGTATTATAAGAATGGAATTCTAAGGTTTAGTCCAGCCTCTCAACCTTGGGTCCCCAGATGTTGTTGGTCTTCAACTCACAATATCCCAACTAGCAGGAGCAGTGTTCAGGGAAGATGGAAATTGTAGTCCAACATCTGGAGACCCTCTCCCAAAGGTTGAGAAAGCTGATCTAATCTTTCATTTTCTCATAAATTATAATGTGCCTATGTTTTAATTTGATATTGTGATACATTCCCTGGTAATGACAAGATTTGATTATTGTAATGTGCTCAACATGGGGCTTCCTTTGGAAAATGCAACAGGTTCAGAATTCAGTACCCTGAATTTTATGGTACAGAATATACAGGTCATAGAGGGGTTGCTTTCCCAGACTCAACTGAAATAGATGGTTTTGATTGTATAAAAAGTTTAGGCCTCTCCACACATGCCTCAGGGTCATGTGAGGCTATACTTCAGGTGTCTCTCAGCCCTTGAGGTTTTTGAAGTCATTGTGCTATGAGTATCTAGGCTGTTTCTGCTGCCCTCCCCCATGAGTGGAAGCCAATGAAACTGATCCGGCACAGTGAATTTCACAGCACCATGGTGCCATGTCATGTGTTGTTTATTAATGACATTATTAACAGAATGAGTAGGAAGCCAGAAGGCATGTCCAAAGCCTTTGGCTGCTGCTTTGCTGTTTTGTTTCAAAAAATAAATGATCACATGCATATGTACATAATATATCTGATGCCCCCTCCAATTAATAAACACCTTAAAAATAATTTCAAAACAGCTTGGAGAGTTAATGTTGAAGAAGAGGTAGGTAGTGTCATGGCACTTGAAAATATGAGTTCAATACCACCACCACCAGTGTATAGATCTTGATCTTGAGCAGAAAAATGTATGTGTGTTCCAGGAGTGTGAAGGTACACATTGGACACTTAAAAGTATCATGTCTGTCTTCACATTTAAACAGTGGGTTTTACTCCTGTAAGGTTAAAAGATAAAGGTAAACGTAAAGGACCTCTGGATGCTTAAGTCCAGTCAAAGGCGACTATGGGGTGCAGCACTCATCTCACTTTCAGATTGAGGGAGCCAGCGTTTGTCCACAGACAGCTTTCTGGTTCATGTGGCCAGCATGACTACACCGCTTCTGCCACAATGAAACACCATGACGAGTGCAAGAGCGCACAGAAATGCAGTTTACCTTCCCACCGCAGTGGTACCTATTTATTTACTAGCACTGGTATGCTTTTGAACTGCTAGGTTGGCAGAAGCTGGGACAGAGCAACTGGAGCTCACTCCATTGCACGGATTCAAACCACCGACCTTCCAATCAGCAAGCTCAAGAGGCTCAGTGGTTTAGACTACAGCACCAACATGCTTAATAGGATTGATCTGCAAAGCTGAGAGGCATGGACTTCTGCCATTGTTCCGATCTAAGTATACTACAATACTAGAAATAAATTACAATACATATATAATTATTTCATTTTAAAGGTGCAGTGCAAACCACAATCTAGTCTCCTGAGATGTGCAGGGCAGAATGTTGAATTCCTCTATAGAGTTCTAAGAAGAAAGCTGTTTGCAGTTGCTGTTGTTTAAAAGGGACTCGCATGATAGTTAATGCAACCCATGTGCTGAAAGTTCTTGAATGTTCTGTAAGCTCAACAAATAATGTTTCAGGGCTTGGTGGTTAAAACACGATCTCTTTAACAAACAAAAAAGTATGTTTTGCCAATGAAGCCTAAAGTACTTCCAGTACAATAATAAGATATTTCTTCAGATGCTTTAATAATTCTACTGAATAATTTAGCAATTGAAAAGCAGTTGCCTGCCCTACGTACAACTTTCTAGCCAGGACTTTCCTTTTTCAAGCCTATTTCTTATAACATTTCTAGCTCTTGGGATGCCCTCCAGCCCTGTGATGTTATAATATAGCTGCAAGAGTGGCTTATGCAGAAGAGGAGGATGGCTGAAATGGGCAATCCAGTTCTTTTGTGAAGTAAACAGCCCTTGCCAAATCTGTTAAGCAACCCCTTCTGAAATACAAGCTAGTGGCTGTAGCCACTGAAACTAAATAGATGGAGGCATTTTAGGAAGCTGACAGCCAGTATGGCAAGAGGCAAGGACTTCCTTCCCAGCTCCCCCTGACTGTTTATGTGCAAGAGAGGGAAATAGATTGGTAGTTTTAGGAGACCCAGAGTCAAAAGGAGAGAGCAGACACAAAAGCTGAACCATCTTGAACAGTGCTGGAAACTCCCTAGAAAACTAATGGGTGAACAGGCTCTTGGGGCTGCTAGTACTATGATTTCACCTACATGAAAGAAATGCCATAAACCTTGTGACCTCACTCAAAGGAAACAGCAGGGACTGGAACCCCTGAATCTTTTCACTGTTCTGAGATTGGGCCATATATAACACTGGTGTTAGAAACAGAAATCTGACTTACTTTGGCAGTACAGACCTGCCTGTATCTCTCATATTGGGTAGAAGAGTCAATGGGGTTAAGAAGAGAGCCTCACCCAGGTTGCTGGCTGCTGGTCCTCCAATATGCTTATGGAAAGCCCGCAAGCAGAACTTGAGTGTGACAGTACTTAGCCCTTATGCAGTTTCCAGCAACTGGTATTCAGAAGCTCACTTGTCTCCAACAGTGGAGGAAGAACATAGCCATGTAGGAGCAATCCCATCAGGTGGTGCAGGTAGGACTGCAGCCAATAGCCAAAGTCCATGGCCCCACCGCCCCACCCCACCTGTGGCTGCCCAAAGAGCAGCAGATGAAGCATCAGTGCCTGGGCCAGCAGAAGCATATTGAGGACTTTATTTTTAAAAGCATGTTATAGTTGGAGGGAAACCAGCCTGGCATGTACATGGTAACAGAAGCTCAGTTTATTATTACACATTACATAATAAAAAAGTAAAAGAAAGTAAAGGACCCCTGGTCCTAGGTCCAGTCAAAGGTGACTATGGGGTTGCAGCACTCATCTCGCTTCAGGCTGAGAGAACTGGCGTTTGTTCCCAGACAGCTTTTGGGTCATGTGGCCAGCATGACTAAGCTGCTTCTGGTGCAACAAGTGCCAACCATGACAAGTGTCAGAGCGCACAGAAAAACCATTTACCTTCCCACTGCATTGGTACCTATTTATGTATAGTGGTACGTTGTTTCTCAAACTTAATCTGTTCCGGGAGTCTGTTCGACTCCTGAAACCGTTCGAAAACCAAGGCACGGCTTCCGATTGGCTGCAGGAGCTTCCTGCACTCAAGTGGAAACTGCGTCGGACATTCGGCTTCCAAAAAACGTTCACAAACTGGAACACTTATTTCCAGGTTTGTGCCATTCGGGAGCCGATTTGTGTGGCAACTAAGCCATTTGAGAACCAAAGTATGACTGTACTTGCACTTGGTATGCTTTCGAACTGCTAGGTTGGCAGAAGCTGGGATAGAGCAACGGGAGTTCACCCCATCAAGGGGATTTGAACTGCCAACCTTCTGATCAGCAAGTGATAACACCATAAATGGTGTTTATGGCTAAGTAAGGCTACAGTCTTACCCCAGTTTACCTGAGTATAAGCTCCAATGAATTTAATACAGCATCTGTGTAGACATGGTTAGGATTGTACTGTAAATCTGTTTAGCATCAGGGCAGCACAAACAATTTTTTTAAATTTTATTTTCTTGTGCTTTAAGTAAGTTAAAAATATAGAGCCTTCCTGAATCATGTCATAAGGAAGCCACTTTATAAATTATGGAAGAAGTATAAAGATTTAATGGAACCAAAAACTCCCTGGTGGCTATCCCCTCTGGAGGCCATTGCAGTGGAAAGAAAAAGATAATCAATTTAAAGGCAGAAATGACCGGCAGAATCTGTGACCAGGGAAAAGAGACGGCGGAAGAAGATTGGAAGAAATTTAAGGACTATCTTAAGAAACATTGCAAGATTATTGAATGTTAGAACGATGTTGACTTAGAAATTAAGGGGTTTCTAGCTGTAATGATTATGTATTAAGAAAAGAAAGATTAAAAATTAAATCAGAAATTAGGGGAAGGATTTGCTGAATTGGCTTGATTAGAGATTGGAATACAGAGAGGGGAGGTATGAGGAGGTCGGGAAAGTAAGCTACACGACTATAAGGGATTGAAATTATACCTGTTATTTGTTTTGTATGTATGTTTATCTTATTGTCATTTATGTTTTCTTTTTTTTCTTTTTTTGTTGTTTTCATGTTATATAATTTTCTGAAAACTTCAATAAATATTCTTAAAAAAAAAAGATAATCAATTTAAAGTGAAAAAAAATCAAAGAAATCAGACTTTACCTAAAGGACTGGCTACAATATTATCAATTAAACAAGGTTTTTAAAACAGACAGGAAAAAGGGTTTTGCAACCGAAGAATCAAAAGTAGATAAAGAATTAATACAAAACAAGAAAAGAGTAATATCCAGAATGTACAGGATTCTTTTAGAACGGGAGGTGAAAAATGAAGAGGTGTAAGAAGTAATGATTAAGTAGGTGAAAGATTTTGGTAAAAATATCAACTATCAGCATGGGAAAGAGTATAGAATAAAGAACGGCCTGTCATACACTAAAGGAAATTTTTTTGAAGATGTCCTATATGTGGTAAATAAACTCCCAGCAAACTGCCCAAAATGTATAAAATTAGAAATCTAATGCTTGCTGGAGGTGTAAACAGGCAGAAGGGACACTGTTTCATAAGTGGTGCGGCTGCAAAAAAAATAAGAATTTCTGGGATATTATTTATGAGGAATTGAAAAAAATGTTCAAGCAAACCTTTGTAAAGAAACCAGAAGCCTTTCTCTTGGGCATTTTAGACTCAGATATTCCAAATGAAAAAAGGAGAATATTCTTCTATGCTACAACAGCAGCAAGAATATCAATTGCCAGAAAATGGAGAGGAGAATTAGTATCAACAAAAGAGGAATGTCAGGATAAATTATTTGAATATCTCAAATTGGCAAAAATGACAGAGACAATTAGGAGACAGCCAAACCAAAATTTCAGAAAGGAGTGGGAAACTTATAAAGAATATTTTAAAAAACAGTGTCCTCAAGTCAAAACCTGGACCATTGTAATGATAACTGTGAGACTGCATATGGACTGCTGATAACATTTAACATTGGATTTATCATCCAGAGTGTAATTTTTTAATGAAATTGTTGGGTTTTATATAATTTTTATATAATATTTTAAATGTATTTATATATTTTTCTTAATTTTTAATAATCTATTATTATTATATCTTAGTCTTATTTTTATTATTTTAATTCCTTTTCCTTAATTTTTCAAAAATATTTTAAAATTTTTTATCTTTCCCCTTTCCCTTCCCAAAATTTCTAATCTCCATTTCCCCCTAACTCTTAAGAATCAAAATGGTGGTGCCCAGAAGGGAGCCCTAAACCAACACAGGCCACTTCCTGAGATCACTGCTTCAGCCCTGACTTCCTACTTATTTTTTATTACTCATCTTTTAAAACTAAATAGGAAAAATAAAGAAAATAGAAATAAAAACCTTATTCCTTTATTTTTCTATTTTTATTTTTTAAGGGGGGAGTCCTCCCTCCCCCTGCCCTCCCACTACTATTGTAAGGTGGGAGAGTGGTTGCTCACGAGGGTAACAGCCAGGACTCCAGCCTGTCTTTTCAGATTTTATTGAGTGCAAAACTTATGTACAGTGCAGAAGCTTCAAAACCATGTCTGCCTTGATCGCTAGCAGATTCCGTAAGTGCCTTCTTCCTATTTCCCCTCCAGCATGGAAACAAGGGAAAACCCCCTCTCCGCCTCTTTTCCTCATGTGGAAAGCTATGCAACAGAAGCTGTGCATCCCCTTCCCTGGTAGCAGTGTTTGGGCTCCCCTTTCTTTTGTCTTCCGTGTCTCCTGAAAGCTCCCCCTTCTCAGACTCAGGCTCTCTGTACGTTCCTTTCTCTCCCCCCTCCCCTGCAAGCAGATCCCTGACAGCTATCATAATCTTTTCTTAAAAAACAAGCAAGAAAGCTTTTTATTCCACATTTTTGTTATTGCTAGTTATTTCCCCTTCCTCTCTCTCTTTTTCCTCCCCATTTCCTTTTTCTCTTTAAAGAGAATACATACAAAAATTTATATTATCTTTTCCTCTCTCAAAGAGGTTTTTAAATATATATTTTATTTCTTACTTTTATCATTTGAAATAAATATACTTCTTTCAGAAACCACCACACCACATCTTTAGTTTCTTCCGGGGGGGGTGTGTGTGTGTGTTGCCTTTTGTTTTTTGGTTCTCTCCTCTTTCTTCTCTTAAATTACCGCCCAGTTTCAAATCTTCCATATCTGGGTAAGGTAATTGAGAGCAGAGGCTGAACAGCTTGGTAGGTTTCTGGAAGAAACATTGGCTTTAGATTCATTTCAGTCCGGGTTCCGTCCTGGTTTCGGGACCGGCATGGCTCTGGTTGCCCTAACAGATGATCTCCGTAGACGACTAGATCGAGGCGGGTCAGGACTACTGATCTTTAGATTTGTCAGCAGCCTTTGACATGGTCTTCTGGACCACCGCCTCGCCGACATGGGGATACAGGGCATAGCCCGTAAATGGCTGTGCTCTTTTATCTCTGGTCGGGGACAGAGGGTGGCACTGGGGAGGGAGATGTTGTCACGCCACACCTTGGTGTGTGGAGTGCCGCAGGGCGCAATCCTCTCCCCGATGCTTTTTAACATCTTTATGCGCCCCCTTGCCCAGATTGTCCGGAGCTTTGGGCTGGGTTGCTGATGACACTCAGCTCTATCTGCTGATGGATGGCCACACCGACTCGGCCCCGGACACATTGACCAGATGCTTGGAAGCTGTGGCTGGATGGTTTCGTGGGAGCCGATTGAAACTAAATCCTTCGAAGACAGAGGTCCTATGGCTGGGTCGGGATGGCATGGGGATGAGGGACCAAATCCCTTCTCTTGCGGGGGCCCAATTAGTGCCACTGCCTTCCGTTAAGAGTTTGGGTGTAATCCTTGATGCCTCCCTTTCCATGGAGGCGCAGGTTACAGCAACAGCCAAGGCGACATTTTTCCACCTTCGCTGCATCAAGCAGTTGGTCCCTTACCTTTCCCGCCCTGACCTGGCCCCAGTGATCCATGTGATGGTCACCTCCAGGCTTGACTACTGTAATTCGCTCTACGCGGGGCTGCCCTTAAAGCTGTTCCAGAAACTCCAGCAGGTGCAGAATGCTGCAGCGAGGCTCCTCACGGGGTCTCTGCCATGGCAGCATCTTCACCCAGTGCTTTTCAAACTGCACTGGCTCCCGGTGGAGTACAGGGTCAGGTTCAAGGTGCTGCTTTTGACCTTTCAAGCCCTTCACGGCCTAGGGCCCTCGTACCTCCGGGACCGCCTCTCCTGGTATGCCCCACGGAGAGCCTCAAGGTCCATAAATAACAACACCCTAGTGGTCCCAGGCCCTAAAGAAGTTAGATTGGCTTCAACCAGAGCCAGGGCCTTTTCAACTCTGGCTCCGGCCTGGTGGAACGCTCTGCCTCATGAGACCAGGGCCCTGCAGGATCTGATTTCTTTCCGCAGGGCCTGTAAGACAGTGTTGTTCCGCCTGGCCTTTGGCTTGGAGCCATTTTGATTCCCTCCCTCTCTTTCTTTTTCCTTTCTCCTCCTGTGATGAGGCTGCATTTTAATATTCGTATTCTTTTGTATTTGTTGTATTTTAATCTTGTTTTTAAGTTGTAATCATTCAACTTGTTTTTATTATTGCTTGTTAGCTGCTCTGAGCCCAGCCTTGGCTGGGGAGGGTGGGGTATAAATAATAATAATAATAATAATAATAATAATAATAATAATAATAATAATATTCCCCCTCTCCTCTTTTCTCCCCCCAAATAATAATAATAATAATAATAATAATAATAATAATAAATCACATACCTACCTACATAAACCTCCCCACCCACTTTCAACAGTAATGCCCCCCGCGGTGGTCCTTTAAAGGTCAAAGTCAAGGACTCCTGACAGTTAAGTCGAGTCACAGATGACTCTGGGATTGGGGAGCTCATCTCGCTTTACTGGCCGAGGCAGCCGACGTTTGTTCACAGGGCAACCCAGACGAGTTGGCAGGGAATCATCCTATAAAGTAGATAAGCAAGATGGCTAGCTTAAAAGCAATTACATTAAAGGGGGGGTTGGGAAACCCTCTCAAAAGAAAATGCATCACCTCATATGTAAACACCATGAAACCACACAGCGCCTTCCTACAAGCAGCACACAACCCACCCAAGAAAGCAAACTCCTGAGCGACCCCCCCTTCAGTCAACAATGGGTTGCACTTGGCTCAGGTAAGGCCCACAGAGTTGCTATAATACTCAAAAAAAGACCCTATTTCCGGTTTTGTGGAGTTTGTAAACCAAATCATTCTTAAACCAGACCGTTCTTAACCCGAGGTACCACCGTATTCCTCTCCTCTCCTTTACTTTGACCAGCATGGGATGCAGACATGCCTCTACTTGCTCCAGCTTTAAACACATGCCTGAAGCTGCTTATAGTGTGATATACTGTAAAGTATAAGTATTTTGCCTGCATAGTTTTTACTGCTGCTGCTGCCGTGAACCAATGCACGATTATTAGCAAGTAAATTATATTTTTTAAAATTTATTTCTCAAGTTGTTGCTTGATTCTTTGTTAAGTGAAGTAAGAAAGGGAGAGCTAGCTTATTTCATAGCCAGACTTGCTCAAAACAAGGTTTTACAGACTAATTCCTATGCTTTTAATTTTGCTCCCAAGGATGGGATTTTAAAACTGTGTGCAACCCATGCCTTGGAACCTGAAGGGATAAGTTGCAATTAATATATCTTATCCCATCCATTAAAACCCAAAAGAGGACAGCTATATAGAACAGGGAAATTCTGTAGATTGCATGTTTACCATTTATATAGCATTTTCAGTACTGTTAAGATTCATATGCATAGATGCAGTAATCCTTACACGGATCCTCTTAAAGATAAGCCAATATTATTGTCTTAATGTTTGAAGGAGGGAGGTGCTGGTCGTGGTTTAAGCTTGAGAGGAGAGCAGCCTTGCTTGAGTTTAGGTGAAGCTAATGCCAAGGCTGGTTCTCCCATTAGGGTTGCCTGCGCAGTACTTCCGAAATGCACGTGAATTTGGAGGTATCTCCTTGAAAGCAACCCTGCGAGGGGGCGGCAGGGGCGCCAGAAGGGAGATCCAGCCCCCTCCACATTTCGAAACGGGGCGCTGCGCCCTCCGAGACTGAGGGGGCCGCAGCCGCATTGCCCTCGGCGCCCCTCGCAGGGAGGCCTTGCCCGGCGGGGGGGGCGTGTGTGACGTCATGCACACACGGCAGCGCCCCCCCCAGTATTGCCCCCCCGGCGCCTCCTTTTTCTGCCCATTTATGTAGGCCGCCTGCGCGGCTGGCCAGGTTGGAGCCGCGCGGAAGCGGATCGCTCAGAACGTTCACCAAGGAAATAAAAGCGCAGCCGAATGAGAGAGAGAGAGAGAGAGAGAGAGAGAGAGAGAGAAGCGCCTGCGCCTCCGCCTCCGCCGCTCTTTGTGCCGCTCTCGCCGCGCAGCCCGTGTCCCCGAAAGTAGTTCCGACATTCCTCCGGCCCCGAGCGTGAGATTCTGCAGCCCGGGACCTGAGTCCCTGCTTGGCGGCGAAGGAGTCCCTGAGGAATGCGGCTGCCGCGTCGCCCCCTTTCCCGGGGGAGCTTGGCGGGGCGGCCTTCGGGGCGTCTCTTCCCGGAAAAGGGGGGCAGGAGCGCCGGGCGGGGGCCCTTTCCGCGGGCCCAGATGTGCGGCGCTCCGTAGTTGCCGAAGGTGGAGGAGGAGGAGGGGGAGGAGGGATCTTCTCTGGCTTTGCACCGGGGATCCAGGAGGTGGCGGCCGAGAAGGGGCTGTGCTGCTGCTGCTGCTGCTGCGCCTTTCCTTTCTCTCGGCTTCCCGAGGAGGAGGAGGAGGAGGAAGAGGCTGCCTGAGGAGGAAGGAGCGCGGCCTGAGCAGCGGGAGCAGCGCGGGGTCTTGGCGGCGGGCATGGGGGCCGAGGGCCTCTCCCCCCCGCTCTGCCCCTCCTCGCCGGGGCCAGGAGCCCTTTAAGAGAAACAAAGAGGACCGGGTTGGGGGCGGCGGCTCCTTTTGTGCGGCTCCCTCGCTTCCTGCCGGCCTCCCCCGAACCCCGAAAGTATGAGAGGGCGGCCGAGGTGCTGCTGCCCCCGCTGCCCCCGCTCTCCGCCCCCGCTGCTCCCGCCGCCGCCGCCGCCGCCTCCCCGCTGCCGCCGGTGAGAGCCGAGGAGAGAAGATGGGCGCCGTCCTGAGGAGCCTCCTGGTCTGCGGCTTGTGCTCCCTGGCGAGAGGTGAGGCGGAGGCCCAGCAGGGGCTTCGCGGAAAGGAAGGTCCCAGCAGGCCCGCGTGTCGTGTGCTTGTGTGCACGGCGCGCATCTCCGGGGGAGGGAAAGGCCTGCTGGCCTGGAGACGAGGCCCCGGGAAGGGGCGCAGCTCGCTCCTTCCTTCCTTCCTTCCTTCCTTCCCAAATCCTGGAACATGGAGGAATTTGCAGAGGGGAGAGCTTGCCAGTACCCACAAACACACGGAGGACAGTTCTCTTTCCTTCAGTTTCATGGAGGGTTGCTTTTAAGTTTCTCTTTTAAAAAAGAACAGCATGCCAGCCTTTATTAGATTTTGTGATTTTGGGGGAATTAGAACTTTGGAACATTGTTTCCATCAATTAATTTCCAAGAAATGTGTGGCCATTGTAAACAAATAGCCCATTCCTATGTCTGTCTGCTGGTGCTATTGATTGATAGTGGTGGGACTTCTTTACAATGAATCATGTTTAGAATCGCGGACTGGATATTCTTGGTTAGGAGTGTTGATTTTCCCTTAGCAAGGTCTCCGATCCTAGCTAAATAGTTACTTGGGAGTAAGCCACGTTGAAATGAGTGGAACTTACAGCAGTCAACATAGTTAAGACCAGGCTGGAAGCTGTAATTAATAATGCAATCCTGTACACAATTACCTGAGAGAGGCCTATTGAACTTAATGGAGCTTACTTCTGTGTAGACATGTACTGTATAGGATTGCACCGCTGGCAAATAACACATTTTAGATAGCAACTGTGTGGTCTGATTCACCAAGTTTAATGGAGTTTGCTTCCTTGTAATTGTGTGTGAGATAATATTTAGCCCGCAATCAGTTTGGAAAAGTTGAGTGACTCCTGAGCACACCTGTTTTCGGACATAAGTTCTAATGAATAAAGCAAGTGAAATTTACAGCTTGATCATGACGATGCATGCTCAGAAATAATATGCAATTAATATCCCTTTATGCAAAAGGTATGAAATGTTCAGGTCTCCTGCAAAGAAGAGGTTTTTTTATTACATCTGTGAAGTCTGCATATCTTAAAAGTATTTTCAGCCATATGAATTAGTATGAGTTCATTTTGGGCAAAATGAAAAGGCTCTCCATATTTCACGAAATGTTAATTTCCATTTTAGAGACCAGACTGGAATAGATTTTTATATTTTTATATACCAATAAAAATAGGATATATTGGTCAGTTTATTCAATACTGTATTTTATTTATTTTTTGTCTCTTCCCTCATCTCCCACTTCCTGTATTGTGGTGAGCAGAAGCTCAGATACTCTACAGCTGATTTGCTGAAGCTGTTTCACATGCTGTTTAGAAGAAATACTTGTTCACAGACATCTCACAACTATTCTTTTTGCTGCAGTGGAAGTAAAAGAATGCTTCTTGTATTTGTGTGTGAAAAGGAATCCTGTCTCAATTTTTTACAATTCCTTTGCATTTGCTTGCTTTGATGAACATTTTGGGGAGTTGAACTGGATTGGAGGGGAGACCTAGAAAGGCATTTGATAAAAACAACAAAAAACCCATGTGCAAGTATATTCTTGAACTTCAAGCTTTATGCATTTGTTTACCATATTGCATCTTCATAGGAAAATAATATGCGCACGTAATACCAAATATTCCCTTTGAGGAAGGATAGTTGATTTATATGGCTCTCTGATTTTCAAAGGAAAAATGATTGTTTAAGTTAACTTTTTAATGCATAAAGTTTAGTCTAGTTCTGTGTTGTCCATAATCAATAACCTGACTGAGAGTACAAAAATTAGCAGGATTTTGCCACAAATTATTCTTTTCTCCAAATGTTATGCTATACTTCCATATTTATGAGAATTTCTACAGACTTCCTCGTGTATTGTAGAAAAAACGTTTCTAAAGATGCTTACTTTATAATCAAATATGGATTTAATAGGCTTACCTTACAATCAAAACTAGGTATATTGACTGCATTCGGATGATCGTATCTTGGATTAATTATAATAGAATCAGAATCATAGAAGGGGCCCTGAGGGTCATCTAGTCCAACCCCCTGCATTGCAGGAATCACAGCTGAAGAATCCTTTACAAATGGTCATCCAACCTATGCTTAAAAACCTTCAAGGAAGGAGAGTCCACCACCTTCTGAACAACTCTTACCACCAGAAAGTTCTTCCTGATGTGTAGTTGGAATCTCCTTTATTGAAACTTGAATCCATTGGTCCATTCAGGTCCTACCTTCCTTAGCAGGAGAAAGCAAGCTTGCTCCATCTTCCATGACATAGCCCTTTAAATAGTTAAAGATGGCTATCATATCGCCTCTTATCCAGGTTAAGCATACTGTACTTAACTCTCTCAACCATTCCTTATAAGACTTTGTCTCCAGACCCTTGATCATCTTGGTCGCCCTCCTCTGCACACATTCCAGCTTGTCAACATCCCCTCTTGAATTGTGGTGCCCAGAACAGTACTCCTGGTGTGATCTGACCGAGGCAGAATAGATCCTATCATGGATTAATTATGGTTTTCATGTTTATACTATTTTGCAAATCTTCTTGGGTCACTTTTGTGTAAAAATCAACAAATACAATAAATAATCATAAGCCCCAATATGAATGAGCCTTATGGACACACACACCTGTTTCATACCCCACACCATGCTTGCAAAGCCATAAAGTCTTTAGTTTCATCAGAACCAAGAAACGGTCTAATGGCTTCAGAAAAATCCAGGATAAACCAAGAAACTCGTTAATTGCTTCAGAACAAGCCAGGAGAAAAAGCTACCATATTTTTCGTCCCATAGGACGCTCCATCCCATAGGATGCACCTAGTTTTTTGAGGGGAGAAATAAAGGAAAAAAAAATTCCCTTTATTTCCCCCCCAAAACCAGGTCTGGGAACAGCGGTATGGCGGCGCTCCGCCTCCCTGCTGTCCCCTGAGCTTGTGGGGCTGGCCGATGTCTGCCCGAAGCGCGGGGCGCTTTGCTTCAGTGCGCCTTGCGCGCCGGGCGGCAGGCTGCTATTCGCAGCCTAGGGAGCCCTGCGGGAACTCCCACGGGCTCCCTAGGCTTGCTGATAGCTTCCTGAAGCCTGGAGAGCGAGAGGGGTCAGTGTGCACCGACCCCTCTCGCTCTCCAAGCTTCAGCGAAAGCCTGTATTTGCCCCATAGGACGCACACAGATTTCCCCTTCATTTTTGGAGGGGAAAAAGTGTGTCTTATGGGGCGAAAAATACGGTAACTTCAAGTCTGGTATAATATAATGACTTGTTCTGAAGCCCTTAACCATTGTTCCTGGTTCAGTTCAGATGAAATGGACAACTTTAGTTAACAGAAGGCCTGCATGCTTGCTGAAGTTATTAAATGAAGGCTCATTTGAATTTGGCTATACTGTATCTTCTATATGTTACATAATTTATATTGGATCTATGTGTGAGTTCAAGTGGGAATAAGAAATCGGAGCATTTGAACTCTGATTGTAAGGTGAATTATTTTATCTAAGAAAAAATTGATGTTGGCTAGCTCTTTAGATTACTCAGAATTTCAGTATAAATACCTTTGGATTACAGAGAGTTTGTGGCTGTGTATTTTACAGAGGACCAGTTAGCTAGTATATTACTGCTGAGAAAAGCAGGAATTTGGTAGGGTATAGAGGGTTAAAGATTGTGTATGCTTGTTAATTTGCTGATGAATGATGTCAGGCTGCCAAAGGCTGGGGATCCAGTCATTGGGACCCCAATATTAAGATGTCACATTTTTAAATATACAGGATGAACATAGCAATTTTTCATAAATATATGTGTATGGCCAGAGACTTTTACCATTAATATGTCCTAGTTATCTTTTGGTTAGTATATTGTAAACTGTATAAAATGAGTATGCTTATATATAATGTATGATGTTGTGATATTTGGGTGGAGAGGGACTGATTTCAAATTCCCACTTGGCCATGAAACTCATTGTGTAACCTTGGGCTAGTCACAGTCTCCCAGGTTAACCCCAGCATACAGTATCGCTGTGAATATAAAATGGGGAGGGGTCACCCTGAGTGTTAGGAATATAATAAAATATTCATGCTGGATTGCTGCATCCTTTTTCTGCTTTTCTGCTAGGGCTGCTAGTTTTGACTTCAATGAAAATCAAGCTAGGAAATTGCTTTCAAAAGCAACAGTAATTACTTTGCCATTAAATATGCAATCTTTTGGGACTGTATTTGCCAACTTGGCTAAAAACAGTTTTTAGACAGTCTTTTTTTATTTTGGAAAATATATTTCCTGATGTAAGGAACCTAGGTAAACATACCAGACGTGGGAATGCTCTTTACTAGACAAACTGACAGCTCAATCCTAGGTATGCTCCCTTCTAGTGAGTTCCAGAGTTCATTAGGGCTTTCTGTACTCCTTTACGTTAATTCCAGAGTGGGTAGTTGTGTTACTCACCATAGCCTTGTGGTACTTTGGAGATTAGCATGTATTTTGTGGCACAAGCCTTTGTGCATTACAAACGATCGGATGAAGTTGGCTCTAGTCCATGAATGCTTATTCTGTTAATTTTCAAGGTGTCCACAAACTTAGTTATTCCTTGCATAATTACTTGGATGGAAGTCTCATTGAACTAAGTGGTATTAATTTGCATGTAAACAAACACAAGGTCAGCTATAAACCTGCCAGGGTAATATATATGAACAAAAAAGGCCTATAAGGATAATGCTCCAAGGGGGTAGGATTCTTTCTATCAGTTGTTAATTTGGGAATTCACTGAGATTTTTGTAACCACCTTATTCCTGAGCCTGTGAGTGCTGTTGCATTATCCAGTAATAAAACCTGAGTTGCCGCTGAATATATGTAACAGAGAAACACAGCAAATCCTACCTGTCCCATGAGTGGTACTATATAGGTATCACATTCACACTGGATACTATTTTAAAAATATTAATGCTCCAATTTTCCTATGATGATATGTTGAAAAGGAATTTCCATTATGCTCCTAAATAGTGTTCAAAATTCTATAGGTGCCAGGTGCATTTTGCACCTGGCTATAAGTTACTTGCGACCAAGTGGAGATGCCTGGGTGCCAGGATGGGGCCTGACATCTGCGCCTGGAGGTGCATGCCTGGGGATCATTGGATCTGGACTGTTTTCACACACTAATACCACATCCTGTAAAATTCTATCAGTTATATTTTATCTGCACAATCAGTGAATTTCATGAACCAAAATGCTGCTTCTGTGCAGCCTGAGCAGGAGCAGTGAAAAGGTTATAGTTAATGGTTTTCACTTGTCTTCACTTACCCCATCCCACTGACCTGCTCACAGTTGTGAAGAATACTCTTATGTTATGAATGGACCATTAAGAAAAAGATTTAGGAATCGGCTTGTATATATGTGGACTGTCCCTTAATCAAGTAACTTTTTTAGGTTAAGTTCTCAACGTTCTTAACATAGCTCAAACTTGTCATCTGAACTAGCCAGATGTTTAACTGATAATCGATCACAATCAGTCCATAATTTGAAAAATAAGATTCTAGATCTGTCTTGCCCCAAAATGACAACTAAACAGTTTGTTTTGGCGACTGCAACCCCAGTTTAAGGTGCCATTTGGCACCTAGCTTCTATATCTGAGTTTCTAACACTACTCCCAAAGCCCCACAGCAAATTTATAGTAATTAGGTCATTCTTATTCCATACCTTTTGCTGTCTGCTTGAAGTAGCAGCTTCTCGAGCTGTTATTTGTAAGCATAAGTGGGGAGTTGAATGAAATACCCAAATATGGTAAGTTTCACAGCTAGAAATCATGACCAGACACTGGAGAGTTTGTAGGTTTCACCTTTCCTCCCCTCTTAAAAATGCTGCTCATGCAGATCATGCATCAAGAGACTATCACATATTAAAGGAGCTTGCTGGTGTGGCATTATTTCTATGAGCAGTGCAGCTAGGATGCTGGAGCAGGGATACAAGACATTAAAATGTATTTTGCACAAATTACTCTCTGTGTAGTACACTCTCAACTTCCATCTGCCCCTCAGTGTGGCCAGTGGTCAAGGATGATGGGAACTGGAGTCCAAAACGCATGAAGGAAAAATAGTTAGGCTATGGTACTGTAACAAACATTTTTAAAAATAAAAATGGAATGGCTTTGATTGTATTTATGCTATGTTTTGATGTCCAGTTAGGGGGCAGAGGATGCTCATTACACTCCAGTTTTATTTATTTCTTCTACCATTTTAAAAAAGCACAAAATAAAGAACAAAAGATGTCTCATAAAACATCAGGAATTAAAGATTTCAAATATAAGAGTTGACAGATTGAGAAAGCTCCCCTTCTTTTTATCTTGTATGAACACTTGTTCGTATCTGGTGCTGTGTGAACAGAGTTCCACTTGTGTGATGGGACTTCTTTAACCTCTCCTCCCACTGTGTACCCCAAAATCTGCTGCAGTTTATGAGAATTCACAGGGAACTTGGGGAGGATGTTCCATTGCTCAGGTAGAAGTCTGCTGTGCAAGCTGTCACTGCTATTCAGTGATTTAAAGTAGAACTGCAATTTCGCTTTATTTACTAAAAGGTTCTGAGATAACTAATAGCAAAATTTAAAAGCAATCAGCTTAAAAATCAAAATCAGTAGAGCAGCAAAATCAGAAACAGCAATAAAAGTAGAAATGTCTGTGAAAGAACAGCCAAGGTAGCAAAATGCAGCAGTTTATTAAAAGCTTCAGAGAATAGGATTGTTTTACCTGGTGCTTAAAAGTTAGCAACTTAAGTGCCAGCTGAGTGCTCCATGAGCTTCATGCCACGGCAGAAAGACCCTATAGTGTGTGGCCAGCCATTTCACCTCAGGAGGTGCGTGTGCAGAAAAAAGGGGGCCTGATTAAGATCTTTTAGAGTGAATGAGTTCGTTTGGAACTTTAGACTTCCGTGTGTTTAGATTTTTTTTGAACAGAAGCTCCATTTTTATGAATATAAGTTCCATAAAACTTAAAGTAGTAAAGCAAAGTTTTTAAAAGAAATTTCCCTCAGTATCTAGTTTTTCCTTTCAGGATCAGGGTTATTTCGAAAACACTTCTCTTCTGTCCCCTCCACTCCACCAATAACACCATTCTAATAATTATTTTTATTCAACATTGATGTGTTTTACTGCCACAGCAGTACAATTTGTCTTGAGTGTGTGTAACTCTGTGTACAGAAACATGGAATTGCTGCCAGAAGATGTAAAGATGGGCCACTGCCAGTTGTAATGGCTTTAAAAAATGAGAATCAGGAAAAAATCATAGAGTGGAACATCCTTTTTCAAACACACTATAGCTCTCATTACACCTTCGGGAACAATCTTCCTTATCCTTTCTTTTTACCTCCTTTTCCCTCTTGCCACACTTCTCTAGTGATGTGGGTTGGAAAACGTCCAAGTACAATATTTTTCCATGATTTTTTCTCTACTTTTTGACATATGTAGTTTCATAAAATTAATTATTATCATAAAAAATTGAGCACAATGCAAGTCAAATTGGTCAACTGTAAAGGTTAGAATTGTAGCAAAACTGAAAACCAATTACTGACATAAAATAGTGCCATGCAAACAGGGTAAGTTTCAGAGTTATTTGAGATAGCTTTCACTCGGCTGCAGCACTTCTTCTGCAGCAACAGCACAGCTTGCTTCTCGATGGCCCAGCTTCCATTTTTATTTCCCAGAATCTATTGCATGTAGAGTTGACCACAATATACTGGTCATGTTAAGAGATTTTCCCACTTCTTAAACCAGGGGTTGGCAAGGTTTACCTTCCCTGGGCTAGTTCACTCCAGCGGAGATCCCTCCGTGGGCCAGATCGTGCGTGTACATGAGCGCACACGCCCGCGATTTCCAGCGTCGGCATCTGTGCAGACATGATTTTCGGAGTCTGTGCATGCGCAGACATGATTTCTGATGCCACAGAGGTGAGTCCTGGCACTGCGCTGCGTCGGCTTCGCACAGTGCACCGGTTAAACGACCCCCGTGGGCCGCTTGTGGCCCATGGTCCTTAGGTTGCCTACCCCTGGTAAACCATGTTTTTTGAAACAGGATGAGTGTGGTGGCTCCGTGCTACTTTTCTTGCCTGTCTCTGTCACTAACCACCACAAAACTACTTCAGCACAGGGATCCTTACTTACATTGGTGCACAGTTTACAATTACATCTGAACTGTGGAATTCTGGTTTAATGTCAGTTAAGAAATCAGCATCCTTTCTGATTATCCTGGTTTGTTTATTAAACCAGGGTTTTCTGATTTGGACATAATGGGGAAATCTGTATTAATGTAAACCCGGATCTCTGTGTCAAAGCCAAGATATGATGAGAAGAAGGGAGAGATGAGGGAGAGGTTTTGTGTCCTTGATGCTTATCCATTGCCTCATCAAACTGGCTTCTGAAACCATGGGTGAATGCCTAAATGCAGGCACTAAGATTGGATGGATCAATCAAATTGGCTTGTTGTAAAATTGGAATGGAAATGCTGTTTCGCATCATCAAGATTATTCTGCTCTGAATAGCATTTTTGCAACTGTGTGTGTTATTTTAGTTTTTGCAAACTTCTTGTGTTGCTGAAGGTGGGAACATTGTAAGCATTCTAGTTAGAGGGTATAATTAAGAGAGTATGTTACACTTTAGAATATCTCCCGAGAACTCCTGATTACTCTGTTTCCATAGCCAGGATGTATCCTGCACTTTTAGCTTTACTTTTGTTTAGAATTAAATAGGCTTTTTCTTGTATGCGCAGAAAATCTTAAGATAACTGAACACACAAGAGCTGAGAAGCAGCCTTGAAAAGAAAACACTTGACATAGCTGCCAAAACTTAATTCTTCTCATCTCTTCTGTGTTAGTTTGAAAATATTCTTTCATCCTAAATTGCCTCAGACAAGGTACCAGGTAGCCGTTGGTGCCTAAGTTGAGCATGGCAGATGCACCTGAATTGCCACAGACATTAGGAAACAGGTTCCATTTCTTTTTGTAGAAATACTTACACTACTTCTAAAGATTCTCTTTCTTTTTGATAAATATTTTTTATTGATTTTCTAATATAGTTTCAATAACAGCCTCATTATAACAATGCTAATTTTATCCAATTAATACAGTTATTAAAACCAACTATTTATATATCAAATTATACAACTTAGTTAAAGTGACATCCTCATGTGCTAGTTTTGATGGGTTTCTCTTTGTTTTTTATTTTATTTTTTGTGTTCCGAAATCTTAATAATTTCAGTTACATACCCTTCAAGATAGTAATCCTTTAGACAGTAGCCAATTCTATAGGTCAAAGCAGCAGACTGGTTGTATATGGACTAATTTGCCCATCATGTGATGTGCTCTTATTACCTAATTGCAAATAAGCTTGTGACATATTCAGTGTGGTTCCTGGAACTGGAAAATTTGTAGGGAATAAAGAGAGTTGTCTAGTTTTGGATGAGCCTTGTTTCCAGGCAACCAGGCAGAGAAACGTATTTTGGCCCCAAATAAGATAGGTGTGAGGTTTGTGCATGTGCGCCCTCGCATTCTCTTGTGTGTTGCTAACTTTTGATGACTGTATACAAACAAAATTGCTTTGCTGCATGAGACATTCAGTCTTCATCTGGGGCCAACCAGATGTGTCTGGAAATTCATAAGCAACTTGTGGGTCATCATAAGTATACTGCCTCTAAATGTATAGGCTCTGTTCAGCTATCCTCCTTAGTAAAGCGCCTTTGACAGATCTATTCTCTGTGAATTTATCAAATCCCACTTAAAACAATCTAAGCCAGTGCACATTTTTACTATTTGTGGCAGAACAACAAACTGGTCAGCTTAATTGTGTGTCTCCTGTGTTGTTACCTTATGAGTGGAGGAGAAAGACTATATCCATTCTTACTTGCAAAGCTCTTACAGTGTTAAGAGTGAGTTATTGAAGTTGTTGTAACTATGATCACGATCACCTGTGATTTCAGATCCCTCGTATTTTTTAGAAAGGTGATAACACTGGAAGTTCTCTTTTAATAAAAATTAAATATTAACTTGCTAGTTACTTCATGTTGTGACTTGATGTCTGTTGAATCCTTAATTTGTGCATAGCCCAGCTCAATGCTTTTCTCTTCTTTCCTAGGTTCTCCTCTGTTGCTATATGCAAATCGGCGTGACCTGAGACTGGTAGATGCTGCACAGGTGAATGAGAATGCTACAGTTGTGGTGGGTGGCTTGGAGGATGCAGCTGCTGTGGACTTTGTATTCATCCACAGCTTGATATACTGGAGTGATGTAAGCGAAGAAGCCATTAAGCGAACAGAATTCAACAAATCAGGGAGTGTGCAAAATGTGGTTATTTCTGGGCTTTTATCACCCGATGGCCTAGCTTGTGATTGGCTAGGCGAAAAACTATACTGGACGGATTCTGAAACAAACCGGATTGAAGTTTCCAATTTAGATGGATCTTTGCGAAAAGTTTTATTCTGGCAAGAATTGGATCAACCCAGAGCAATTGCCTTAGATCCTGCAAGAGGGTAAGTTTTATTGTCCTTTAAAACTCTTGGTTGAGTGTTGGGCACCTTTTGCTAGCTTGGTAGAAGTTCCTAGGAAAAGAGTACAGATCAAAATTCATTTTGCTACAGCATTAGCTGCCAAAGCCTATATTCCAGTTGCAGTGTAATGGTGCTTATTACTAAGTGAACCTTTCTTGCAGAATGTCCTCTTTCTGAACTTCTGTTTGTGTCCTGAAAAGCTGTTCAGTTATCAAACAAACTAATAAGACTAAATATGTTAGTATATTATTTACTTGAGGGGTTGTCATGCACAGTGTCTATTCTGCGTGTGTCAGGAGTCACGCCTTTAGTATATCAGGACCTGCACTTTGGAACTTCATGCCTATTGACATTAGGCAGGTGCTATTATTGTATTCTTTTTAAAGCTTGTTGAAAATGTTTCTCTTTTGGGAGGCCTATTCACACACAATTGGCCACATACTTTATTGTGTTGCCACAGTGATCCATGCAATGGTCATCTCCAGGCTTGACTACTGTAATTCGCTCTACGCAGGGCTGCCCTTGAAGCTGTCCCAAAAACTCCAGCGGGTGCAGAATGCTGCAGCGAGGCTCCTCACGGGGTCTCTGCCATGGGAGCATATTCACCCAGTGCTTTTCAAACTGCACTGGCTCCTGGTGGAGTACAGGGTCAGATTAAAGGTGATGCTTTTGACCTTTAAAACCCTTCACGGCCTAGGACCCTCGTACCTATGGGACCACCTCTCCTGGTATGCCCCATGGAGGAACTTAAGGTCCATAAATAGCAACAACCTAGTGGTCCCAGGCCCTAAGGAAGTCAGACTACCCTCAACCAGAGTCAGGGCCTTTTCAACTCTGGCTCCGGACTGGTGGAACGCTCTGCCTCATGAGACCAGGGCCCTGCAGGATCTGATTTCTTTCCGCAGGGCCTGTAAGACAGAGTTGTTCCTCCTGGCCTTCTGGGTTTGCGGCGTTCGGGAGCCAAAACAGACGAGTACCAAGGTGTTTGACAACCAGGGTATGCCTGTACTCTCTAGCATATTTACATGACCACTACATATGGATCAGTACAGCATAAATGAGACCCTTTTTTATACATTTTCACTAATTTCCTGGGTGTCAAGTACCACCTGTACATCATAAGATAACAGGTAGAAAAATTCATGGTCCCCCCCCCATTTTCCCCCATGCGGACAATTTCATGCTGTAACCAATATCTGTGGTTCATTTTGTCATTGTTGCCTTTACCATTGCAGCTTTGGTCTCTCACTCCAGTAGAAATTTATAAATTTTCAAGATTAATTCATCATCCTTTCTTCTTACAAGTTTTTCAAATTCTGAACTCATTTCCGCAAATCCTTTTTCCTTATTATCTCTTTTAAATAACTCGTTCACCTGAAAGTACTGAAACCAATCTACTGTATGATCCAAAATCTCTTCTCTTTTTTCAAGCAAACTCCTCCTTCTTTAAACTCTATTAAGATTTTTGTAAGTGGTCCACTTCTCGTCTATGGTCAACCTTTTCAACTGAGACCACCTCAGTTGGTGATATCCATTTTGAGGTTTCCCCTCTAAAAGATCTTTGTGTCTCTGCCAAATCATGTATATACTTCTTCCTATGACATGGTTTTGGAAACGTTCATGCACCCTTGATTTGTCATAATGCAGCTTTGCATGCCATCCAAAGCGTAGGTCAAAACCTTCTAGGTCTAAAGTGTTGGTATCCATTCTTTCATCCAGCAGAGCACACTACCTCATAATAAAGTCTGAGGTCAGGAAGGGCAAAAACCCCTCTTCCTCTTACGTCTTGTCAGATTTTTATGATTAATTTGGGGGTTTCTCCCCTCCCAGATGGAGTTTGCCACGTCTTTCTTCTGCTGTTTGAAACATTCTAGGCTATTTATCACTAGCAGTGTTTGAAATAAGAAGATAATCTTCGGCAAAACATTCATTTTGACCACAGATATTCTTCCTAACAAAGAAAGGTTGATTCTAGTTCAGTTTTCTAGGTTTTTTAAATTTCATTCCAGATTTTAATATAGTTATCTTGGAAAACGTTTAAATTCTTAACTGATATCCATGTCCCCCAATATTTAATCCCTCCCAATTTAATTCCCGTAATGTTCTTTTGCCTGTGAGTCTAGATTTTTAACTATCATTTTTTGTTTTTTCCATATTTATATAGAATCCTGCTAAGTTGCCAAATTTTGTTATAGTTTCTATTGTCCTTGGGACACTTTCCATTGGATTTTCCAATGTCAACACAACGTTGTTCACAAAGGCTTTCACTTTGTACTCTCTCTGCCCAACCTTGATTCCTGTTATTTCATCATTTTTTCATATTTCTCTAGTTAATACTTCTAGCATTAGGATAAACACAGTGGTGACAGGGACATCTCTGCCTTGTCTCCTTCTTGATACTACATTTTCCCATAACATTACTATTTACAGTGGTGACCCGCAAGACGAACGCCTCGCAAAACGAAAAACTCGCAAGACGAAAGAGTTTTCCATTTTTGAGTCGTTCCGCAAGACGAATTTCCCTATGGGCTTGCTTCGCAAGAAGAAAGCCCATAGGGAAATATCCGGGGACCTCTTTTAAATGCTGGCGGTGGGGAGCAAAGCCTTTCGCCCCACTCCGGCCTTCAGAAGAGGTCCAGGAAGACCGGCGGAGGCCTAAAGTCTTTGCTCCCCACCGCCAGCATTTTAAAAGTGGTCCGGGATAGCAGAGAATTGCGCTGCGCTTTCCCGCTATCCCGGACCGCTTTTAAAATGCTGGCCGTCGGGAGCAAAGACTTTCGTCCACTGCCGGCCTTCAGAAGACCTCTTCTGAAGGCCGGCGGGGGGCAAAAGTCATTGCTGCCCCCGCCTGCCTTCCCGGGATAGCGGAGAAGCGCAGCGCATTTCTCCGCTATCCCGACGGCTTTTGAAGGCAGGCGGGGGGGGGGGCAAAGACTTTCGCCCACCGCCGGCCTTCAGAAGAGGTCCAGGACCTCTTCTGAAGACTTCTCCGCTGTCCCGGGGCGATCTTAAAATGCTGGCGGGCGGCAGCGAACCCTTCGCTGCCAACCCCCAGTATTTTAAAATCGCCCCGGGACAGCGGAGGCTTCGCTGCCGCCCGCAAGCATTTTAAAATCGCCCTGGGACAGCGGAGGCTTCGCTGCCGCCCGCCAGCATTTTAAAATCGCCCCGGGACAGTGGAGAAGTCTCCGCTGTCCCGGGGGCTTTTAAAATGCTGGCGGTCACAGCAAAGCCCTCCTGTCCTCGGAGCTTGCGGGGCGGGAGGTGGGGAGAAGGGCTTTTCTTCCCACCGCCAGCCTTCAGAACAGCCTTCTGAAGGCTGGCGGTGGGAAGAAAAGCCCTTGGTCCCGCCCCCCAGCCTTCAGAAGACGTCGGGGGACAGACTGTCCCCGGACCTGGTCTGAAGGCGGTTTCCATAGGAATGCATTGATTGATTTTCCATGCATTCCTATGGGAAACCGTGCTTCGCAAGACGAAAAACTCGCAAGAAGAAAAAACTTGCGGAACGAATTAATTTCGTCTTGCGAGGCACCACTGTATTATTAAGTTTGTCCATTGCTCTGTATAAACTGCATTTATCTTGTTGGAGAATGCTGTTCTGAATGCTATAATCTCTGGGTCAGGAAGACCCAGGACATGTTGTCAAAGGTCATTTCAGCATCTGGGAATATTAGTGCTCCTTCTTTTACATTTCTTTTTTCCAAGTATTCAATCACATTTAATACATTTCTAGTATTATTCCTTAGGTGTCTCCTTGGTAAAAAAAACACACCAACCTGCTTGATCCTCATGAATATATGATTCTAAGAGCACCGTCAGCCTTTTTGCTATTATTGCTGCATACAATTTATAATCATTGTTCAGTAAGGAGATTGGCCTATAGTTCTTGGGTTGGAGTATATCCTGATCTTGTTTGGGGAAGAGAGTAATGTAAGAATTCTTCCACAATGTTGCTGTCATTCTCCCTTGTAAAATTTCATTCATAAGATCTTTAAGGGGAGTGGATAATGTTTCTCTTAATGTTTTGTAATAGCGGCTGAAAGTCCTTCTGGACCAGGCTATTTGCCAGACTTTGCCTGCCATATTGATTTGTATGCTGTTGGTGGATTCTTGTTGTTTTATTGTTGGGCAGTGTATGTGATAAAGGGGAGCCATGCCAAAATTTTGATATGCTAAAGAGACTCCATAAGCTAACTTTGCAGGAGACAAAGCTAATTTTGTAGGAGACAAAGCAAACTGTCCTGCAACCCAGCAGATTCCAAAGACAGTAGCAACCTATTTTTGACCCACCCACCTCCACCTCTCCCTTTGCTCAGCTGTTAATGAGGCACACATTTTAGCTCGCTTTCCCTTCCTTGCTTCTAGATAGGAGAGGGTGAATTGGTCTCTCTCTCCCCTTCTTCTCCTCCAAGTGGTCATCTCCCTCCACCCCCTTATTTCAGAAGGGAAGGGGTGTGTATGGATGTGCTTTTAGGCAAAGTGAGCTTTGCTTCTGGAGAGAGGGAGAGGGAAGGGAATCAAGGAAGTGGGGGTTGCTTTCTTATTTTGACAACTAATTTACTTCCTCCATTTGTGGGCATTCCTGTCTTATTTACATAATGAGGCACTGGAAATCTGCTTTTGAGAGGTTTGTGACCTCTTCTCTTCCCCCAACCCCTAATATTTAGGAAAAATATCATGGAATAATATTTAGGAGGATTATATGACATTTTAAAGATTTAACACATTTAAGCCCACTTTGTAAGTCTGACTTCTCCTTGTTGTTTTATTGTAATGAACCTCATAATATTGGAGTCCCATTGCCTGGGACAAGAAAACACTCATGATAGGACATGGTGCCCATCAAGGGACAGTTGGAGGATGGTGCTTACATTAATCTTTTAATGTTTTAAGAGAGTCGCAAATTCTGGATATTAAAAGGAAGGCCTGCAAAATGCATTAACATTTGTTTGCCATGGTAAATGTGGTACCCCAAAACCTTTCATGTAACAGGATTTTTGAAGGCCCGTCTGTACAGGCAGTCCTGCAAAAAAAGTTACCTTGTGATTGGAGAGGTACTGCTCAAAAATAATGAAATAGGCTGCAATCTCAATCCCATCTGTCTGGATCTATTTCAGTAGGATCTATTTCTGGGTAGAAATGGTTAGGATTGTGCTGTTCTTCTAAGAAGTTGCATATAATAGACATATTTAACTGCGACTGCAGTACCTGCTGAAGCAGTAACATAACATATTGAGCTGGCATTGAATAGGGACAAAGTGAGTGCAGCCATGTGCCAACTCAGCTGACGCCTACTATGCGATGAGAGGCAACAACATGAAGCCTTCTTTCCCTCAGTCTCTGCACAGCCCCCTCTAAGTTACATGAGGGTCTGGCGCCCTTGTATGTGAGCAGTTGCCGTGGAGATTTTTTGGTTTGAACATTAAAGTTTTTGGGATGACCTTGTAAAATGGGTGATAAAAAGAAACGGATGATCAAATCATGACATAGAGTATTTAATCCGGAGTGGACAAATAGATAATTACTTACTTACACAAGATACAAAATATTGTGCCTTGTTTGCCGAGAAGTAATAGCCGTTCTGAAGGAATGCAATCATTGTCGCCATTTCGAATTGAAACATCCTGACTTAAGTAAATTGGACACCAATGAAAAACAGATTAAAACGTCCAATTTGTTGAAAACTCTCAGTCGGGAACAATGGTTTTTCAAGAAAGCAAAGTCAGAAAATGAGGCGGCTACTAAAGTTAGTTTTCAGATTTTTTAAAAAATTGCTGCTGCTGGGAAGTCTTTTACTGAAGGTGACTTCATAAAGAAGTGTTTGCTGACTGCACTTTCTGGATGATGTCCCGATCAAAAAGTGTTTTTGAGAATTAAGTTTGTCCCGTATGACAGTGCAGCGAAGAGTAGCTGATATATCCAATAACTTTAACGATCAGTTTAATCAGAAGGCAAATGAATTCAGCTATTGGCAAAATAGTTTAATCATTAATTATACCTTTACTTGGAAAGTGAGTTGCTAAAAACCTAACTTCGGTCCAAAGAAGTTTAGCCTATTTTAATTTTTGCCCCTACCTACAGTGGTACCTCAGGTTATAAACACCTTGGGTTACAAACAATTTGGGTTACAAACTCTCTTAACCCGGCAGTAGTACCTCGGATTAAGAACTTTGCCCCAGGATGAGAACAGAAATCAGGCAGCGGGAGGCCCCATTAGCTAAAATGGTACCTCAGGTTAAGAACGGTTTCAGGTTAAGAATGGACCTCCGGAATGAATTAAGTTCATAACCCAAGGTACCACTGTACTGCCAAGTTGTGCGTCTCTGTTCTATGGGTTGACTTTTGAACGGTATTGCCTATTTTACCCTTTCTCCTGAAGCTTAGCAATCAGTAAGTGAAGCTATTCAGGGTACTGGCTTTTTCTGTCATGGCTATTCAATTACTGAATGCCTAACCTCATTAGACCGAACAGTTTACTTTTGCTGGTCTTCAAAATGAGACAAACAATGTTATTCTCCTATACTTTTGTAAGCAGTACATATATTTGTTTTCTAGTGTGCATTTTTTAGAACTTGTGCCGGAGTGCCATAGGTAAGGTGGTGACAAGTCAGAGCTGGCCACTCAAAGCAAACGTTTTGTGGGTGCCTGGGGCTCCAGGGTCTCCGGAGCTGGCACCACTGCCACGGAGTTTTGAAGGTTGTGCTTCACATAATTGTTTTCAAACTCTTCTCACAATGTGGTCTACAAACCGGTGTTGGACAATGTATTGATACATTGCGCAGCCCTATTAATCAGGCTTGGGAAAATAATTCTAACTTCCTAGGCACCACCTGGAACCAAACTATTAGGTTGTTAGCATACTTAGGAATCAAACGTTTTGTGTCTCTTTTTGTAGGAAATGTATACTTTTTGTGCATTCTGCAATTTCCATTTTTATTCAATTTATTGATTTGTTTATTTGCAACAAAGAGCAGGAGAATTTGCATAGACTACCAGTGCAACATCAGACATTGGTGGGAGTCCCCTGTATGAATGAACTTGGACTGTCACCTTTCATTCTCCTCTCTGATCCCTTTCTCATCTTGCACTGTTGATCCGTAGGAATTTGAGCACTCTGGGGAATTCCAGTTTTCCCTCTTTGCCAGGGCTCCTCTTGGTTGGTAATTAACAGTGTGATGTGTAAATAGTTCCTTGTAATATGTTTCTTCTTCTTTTTACAGTTATATATTGTTTCTAAAGACACTAGACACTTGGACTGGGAATGAAACTGTTTCTATTAGTCTGAATAGAATTGTGATAGAGCAAATGCTTTGCATACTGTAAGTTGCTGATTCAGTCTTTTGCATCTCTAGTTAAAGGATCTTGGGTATCAGATCTGGGGAAGAATCTTTCCCTGACAACTTGGAACACTCCATGTTAAAAGGAGTAGGCCAGTTCAGACTGTAATTCCCATCAGTCCCAGGCAGCATGAGCAGAAGTTGCAGTCCAAAACATCTGGATGGAATGAGGTTAGCAAAGGCAGGAGTAGCCAATACTAGGCTAGATGAATCAATTATCTGACTGACTGAAATCAGCATCATATGTTTGTTTATTTTTAAAGAAACATTTCTAACCCATTCTTTATCACAAGCAATATTCCTCCTTTGACAAACCTTTGTGGTAAATTCACATTAGTTGCTCTCATTAGCAGTGACATCTCATATTTCCCCACTATATAGAATTAATTTAAGATGCATTGCTATACTAATTTTGCTGATCTATTACTAATATTCTGCTGCAGTCTTCAATGGGAATGGCAAATGGCATTTGTGTTGTTGCTTCTTGGCAATGGAACAGGATGGGAAGTTGGAACTCATAATCTGGTTCTCATTTAAGCAAGTTCTCTTTCCTCTGACATTCCCTTTTGAAGTTGAAACGAATGTTCATAGTTTGAAGGTTCTGACAAGATTGGCTGCTTAGCATGTCTCATAAGGAGTTATGCAGGGGATGCGCACAATTATTGGCATGCATTTGGTTCCCTTCCCTTTTATTATTATTTTTCTTTCCAGATGACTTTTTAATATCTCCCAGATCACTTCTCTCAGCCTGCTATTGAAAGTCATGTGTTACATTAAGAAATCTTACACCATTGGTGAACATACATATAGCAGTGATATATAAACATGTTGCTCAATAGTTTTAAGCCTGTGGGTTTTGGTGTATCCTCATCTCTTGCTGGCCTATCCTAATCTTCTATTCGTTTTACTGCCTCAAGCACAGTCACTCTCTTTGTATATTTACAGTGGTACCTCAGGTTACAGACGCTTCAGGTTACAGATGCTTCAGGTTACAGACTCTGCTAAACCAGAAATAGTACCTTGGGTTAAAAACTTTGCTTCAGGATGAGAACAGAAATTGCGCAGCAATTGCGCGGCGGCAGAGGGAGGCCCCATTAGCTAAAGTGGTGCTTCAGGTTAAGAACAGTTTCAGGTTAAGAACGGACCTCCAGAAGGAATTAAGTTCTTAACCCGAGGTACCACTGTACTTTCTTTTCTTACAGTGACCACAATCTGGTATGATCCAAAATGAAGAATATGCTTTTAAATAGGGGGCAATCTGCTTTTGCATATGCTTAATGTCCTCTTCAACTACAAGTCAAGGTGACAAAATAGATATTGCGTTAAACCCAATTTCTTCTTGTTGGTTGTTTCACAGATATTTGTGTCTTGTAGATATGTAGTAACTCCTGTGAATAAATCTTAAAGGTAGAGAAATGACAGCTGTTAACTGGATTAGTTTCTACTCTGGAGATCTAAAAAGTCTAGAGTGAGGTGGTTGGAGTAAAGCCCAGATGAATCAAAACAAACAATGAACTAAATCACTTTAAATGAATTTTGAGAAAGATTTGTATATTGTAAAGATACATATTACATAATAAGATTTATTTTTATGGTACAGTTTAAAATACAACTGGAGCAATGAACCTTATAAACAAGGGTACAACAAGACATGCAACACTTTGTATTCATCAATCATGAGATCACTTGAGCCCTTACCTTCATTAGTCAGTCATTAGATGGATTTAAACAGATTTTTATAAGAAGAGGTAATGTGAGAAATGACTTTTTGGCTTTGGAGAGAAATAATATTTTAGGCCCACCTTGTGTTGTTCAGTTATAATAGAACCAGAAAGAAGACAGAACAAAAAAGGGGGGGGGGGATGCACCTGAATATCTTCTTATAGAAGGCACCTTCATTTTCACAAGAGTCTACATAGATATCAATGAATTTTTGCCATATTGCTGTGAATTTGTCCCTTTTTTAGGGTTGCCATATGTTAAGAGGTCAAAATCTGGACACAAAAAGTTGCCGAACTTTTAGGGCAATCTTCCAATAGTCTCTCTGCTGCAGCCGAGCCAGAGCCTGAACTAGGGCCCGGGCTGCCCACGCCAGAGCCCAGGTTGTCCAGAACCTGAACCAGAGCCCAGGTCACGTGTGTGTGTGTGTGTGCGTGTGTGCGCGCGCACACACACACACACACACATACACACACACACACACACAAAGATCCAGGACACTTGCTTTAAAATGTAACACACACACACACACAACGGACATGTAGGACCCCCAAGAGAAGACACGTCCAGGAATTCCTGGGTGTATAGCAACTCTGCTTTTTATCTGCTGCCAAAGCTGGCATGTCCTGAATCCATTTATTTACTGATGGGCCTTTTTGTGTATTATAAAGGTACCGTCATGTTTGTCTGTGCCCCCCCCCTTTAAACTGATTCTCTCCACGTTTGGAATGGGAATAGAAGCGTTCTCAGTCACTCACCCCCTTAAGAATATGGAGGTTTTTACTCCTCTTCTTGCCTCAACAAGAACTTAGTTTCAATATCATTTTAAATGTTCACTTAAACTCCTCTTCTTAGCGATCCTTTGACATCTGATAAATTCAGTCTCAGTCCTTTACATTTCTTCTCCTGTATAATTTTTCCTTGCAGTGAGTGCTTAGACCATGTTGGGGGGACCTCCTTTTTTCCTCCCGTTGTGTTGTCAGATTAAAGTCTGTCAATTTTTACGCTGATCAGGTAAGAATTTCGTTTGTTAATAAGTGGAAAATTTACCACTTGATGCTCAGGACTTCTCGCCATGGGGCAATAGATGCTTCTTGCGCTGGAGTTTTACTCCACCCCGTTCCTTGCGAAGTGGCAAAGAGACCGGGGAGCTCCTTAAAAGGTGCCACCGAATCTTCTCCGGGCTCAAGACTCCCTCTTCAGCTTTTTGGGGATACGCTGCACCTTTGCGTTTCCTCCTAAACCCCTTCGAACGATCGGGTCCTTGTCTGAGGAGCAGAGTCGCGCCCCAACACCATTATGCAGCAAACTGGAAGTCTCCTTGAAGACTCCTTGCAAGAACAATAAACCTGCAAACAACATTCAATAAAAGTACCTTAAAATGGAGAAAAACGCAACTATATATCACAAACAAAATTGACAAGTGTACAAAAGAATAAAAAGTCCATTAAAGCTTGGGTAAGCGCTTAAGTTTTAAACAGCTATCATTACTGTCCTAGCTGCAGGAATTAACTGAGGTAGGGCATTCCAAAAGGTGGGTACTGCTGCCAAGAAGGGCTTATCCCTGCGCTGTCACCAAGTGACAATTCACAATTCTATTATTCTATTGTATAATTTAGTTGAGATTCCTGTATCACAGCAGGTTGGACTTGATGACCTCGGGGTCCCTTGCAACTCTAGAATTCTATGATTCTATGTTGTAGAATGAGCAGCAGGGTCTCCTTCGCCTTGTCTGTACCTGGGGCAGTGGTCTGCAAGTTGTGCAGGGCTTTAAATTACAGCAAAACCTTCAACATCCCTTGGGAGCTAATAGACAGCCAGTGTAGATATTTCAACACTGGTGTAACATATATATGTTACTTATAACTCATTTATAAGTTGAATACATAATTTTGTCTCCATTACATGCTAACAGCTGAAAGTCATTTGCATCTCCCCCCTCCCCACTCTTTGAGTCAAGTTCTTTATGTTGACGTGATATAAATGAAAATAGACATCTTGCAATGAAGTATTTGTGTGCATCTTTTTTTATATATAAAAAAAAACTAGATGTAAACTTAAAAATAGCAGGGAGCAAAATTTTCAAGGTTTATTTACTTATTTATTACCCTTCCTCTAGTCCTAGCTTGATAAAGATTTCCCTGATTTCCCTTATTCAAATGGGTCTTGCAAATAGAACCACTTGTGTGATAAATAATAGGAGCTGTGGGTTTTTATTTCCTATTTGTCTTATCTCTGAACTCCTATTTTGTATGCATAAGTAGGTGGTGTTCATTCTTACTGAGAAAGCTGGTGAGTTACTTACATCAGGGACGTCCAACTCCAAAGAGACTGTGATCTACTCACAGAATAAAAAACTGGCAGTGAGCTTTTTTTTTTAGGGAGGAAAGACAAAGTTGTTGCGGTTTTCGGGGGTTCTTTAGGGAGATGAGGAAAAAGACATTCACCGAAAGATCGATCAGAGGAAACAAGCAGCCTCACAAGGAAAACTCCGTCTTCCGTTCTAGCAATCATGCGCGAATGGAGGGCGGGGCTGGATCCTCTTTTTCCCACGCAAACCCAAACCTCCCGAGGATTGACCAGTCTATCGCAGTTGACCAGTTGGACACCTCTAACTTACATGAAGAGCATTGGCTACATGTCATAATTGCTTGCATTATACAGTGGTACCTCTAGTTGCGGAATTAATTCGTTTCAGGGTGCCGTTCGCACTCCAAAAAGTCCACAACTAGAGCGCCTCTTCCGTGCATTTGCGCGGTGCAATCGAGCACTTTTGCGCATGCATGAAGCGCACAGATCACTTCTGCACATGTGAGTGTGGCGAACACGGAAGTAAACACTTCTGGGTTTGCCGCGTTCGTAAGCTGAAAGTCCATAACAAGCGGAACGCAACTAGAGGTACCACTGTACATGTGTTTTCAATTTGGATGCCCTCTGCATTTAATGTTGAAAAATTGATGGCTGCTTTGTGATAGCTGTCAATGCACAGGATCCCTTGCTCTTTCCTTACATAAAAGCCACATCATTTGTTTTGCTACCTGTTATATTCCTTCATTGTTCCAGAACCTTTCCAGAGCTTCCCACTTAATAGGGAGTGGAAGGAACTCAATGCACTTTGAGAAATGTATATGTATGATACAAATAAATGCAAATTCATTTGCTGTGTGTATCCCACATTGATTGCATTTTAAAGTGTATCTTTAAATATATATAGAATATAATGCCTGAAGAGATTAGCTGTATTTCCAAGAGACTGCCATTTTCTCATTAAGAAAAGGTGGAATATTAATAAATAGAAGGTAGAACATACAGTGATGACTCATTGTTGTTTTGCACTGCTGTCTAGGATATTTTTCAAGCTAGAATGATTTGCACCGTGTGATGCTGTACATGTTTCTAATAGCCTAAGTGTGGAGAAGACTTTGTGCCATTTATGTCTGGCATATGAAGCCTGAAAAGGCCCCACTGAGGTATATGAAAAAGCACTTTCTTAGTGTTCCTGATGTTGGAAGACATAGTGAATTTTAACAAACTGTAGAATCAATTTTCTAATCTTAATTCCAATCATGGGAGGGGCTGTGGCAAAATGTTTTTCAGGAACCTTCAGCTTTTATTTTAAAAAGAAAAAAGCAAACCTCCGAGTCTCACCCTTTTTAGTCATGGAAATATACAGGAAAATGTTGTTGCTAAGATATTTGTTTGCTCTCAGCACTCCAGCCACTAAGACCAAGAGCATAGTTGCCTGTTTCTTTCTTAAAATTTATAACTATACTTCTGAATACCTAGCAGGTAGCGAGTATGCAGGAACCACTACCTTACTTTCATATACATAGGACCATGTTTGGCGCATCCTATTTTGCCTCCTTGTCATTCTGCTGCCTGCCTCCCTGGATGGTGTGGGAGTGCCCATGAAGTGGAGACCAGGATGGTGGGTTCTGGCAAGATTCTGCACAATCTTGTGGCGTGCACAAGATCTCGGAAGATTTCAGTGGAAGCTGGCAACGGCGGGGTGGGCGGGACATCTGCAAGGGCGCTGCATCTTGTGGTTCTGTCGCTTGAGGCAGCTGCCTCACTCTACCTTATGGGTGGGCCAGAGCTGCATAGGGCCACCCAAGTTCGGTGGTATTAGTGGATGAAAAGATGATAGAGACTTTCAGCAGTGTTGTCCATATCATAACCTTACCATCCCAGTTGCACCTGAAAGGCCCATTCACTTGACAGTGGTTCTGAAAATGTGTTGATTTTTATGTTTTAATGTTTAATGTTGCCATTATTTTCAGTCTATTACTACCTAATAATTTTTTCACAGTTTTATTTTTCATGTGACCATATATTATCTGCCACTGTGCAAAGTTGGTTTGAGTACTGTTTGGCAGAAAAGTGGTATAAAAGCTTAATTAAAATGTCTATAATATAGCTCAGGGTGAAACAGAATTGACATAATCCGAGTATTGATTATCATTTGTTCCTCCCGTTGATTGGAAGAAGGTCTTGAAGGGTATGGGGAAAATGTGCATAATATCTGATTTCCCTTTAAAAAACAATAGGTTCATGTACTGGACAGACTGGGGAGAAGTGCCAAAGATAGAACGTGCTGGGATGGATGGCTCAAGCCGCTCAGTTATAATCAACGCAGATATTTATTGGCCAAATGGATTGACCTTGGATTATGAAGAACAGAAGCTCTATTGGGCAGATGCTAAACTGAACTTCATTCACAAATCAAATCTGGATGGAACAAATAGGTAAGAGTTGTGTTTTGCTTTAAAAAAATTAAAAAAAATTGTGAGATTGTATTCTAAATAAATACAACAGTGGTACAAGTATATGAACCAGTTGAAGCCCTTGAATACCATGTTTATAGTTTGTTAAATTTCAGATGTTTGACTTTAGAAGCATAATGTAGAGAGAGATCATAATGCAGAGAGAGAACAGACTGCAATTTGCTGAGAATCCCAAAGGGAAACTTCTTAACTTGCTTTATTAAAAAATGAGCCTATATTAATCTTCATAAAATGTAGTTCTTCAGAGTCTCCCCTACAGTGCTGTAGCGATGGTGCCTTTTAAAAGTACTGTATTTTAATCCCCTGCTTGGAAAATATGTGCCTGTTGATCAAATGCACAGAAAAAATAGTGTAGGCAGTGCTCTGACTAAATTGGTTTGCTGGGGTGCCCAAAGTGTACTTTAGGTGGGGTCCAATAGCTTGGGCAAGCTCAGTGGAACTTCCTTTTGAATTGACAGATCTCTATCTCATACCACAACCAACCTTTGAAAATTCTTCAGTTTCAAAAGATGATTGCCATGTATTATTATTGGAGGCGAGAGATAAAACATTTGTTCAGGAATCACAAGGGAGGCCCACACATTTTGGCCTGCTTAGGTAGCCAGCCGAAACTAAAATCTGACCTCTAACATTACACTGCACTTTGGAGCTACTTGTAAAATATTAAGAACTTACTGCTGCCCGCCCCCCTGCCCCCCTCCCGCACCCAGTGCTTCCAGTGTGAATGAAAGAAGCAGCCCCACTTTCCTCATTAAATTAAAATATGCGCTGGCAACTGGTAAGTATCTGTAAATTTATCCATAGCAGAGTTCTGAAAGCTACTACATTAGTTGTGCCCTTTAAAGACTCATCTAAGCTGAGACTGTCAGAATATAAAATGATAGCCTTCTGCATTACAAATTGCAAATGAAGGGTGGTTTTTCTTGGAGTTATGAAATAATAATAGTTTGCATAACTGTGGCAATGTTCAGCTTGTTCTTGACAGCTGATTTTTCTTTTTGAATTGTAAGTTATTTTGCAACCCAGATATTCGAGCTCTGGAAGATTAGTGTGGCCTCATTTGCACATAACACTAAGATGAACATGGCTTAGTGAGAATGAGCAAACATGCAGCTATATTGCCACTTTACTTCCCCAGTCTTGCTGCTACCACACAATGCAGAGCTAAGCTATGACTTGGCTTAGCATTATGTGCAAACTTGGGGTCATGGTTTATCTTGCTCCCAGTAAATCAACAGTGGTAAACCAAGGGCATACCTTTATATGTTGGAAACAATACAAACCATGAACCTAGGTTTACATGTCATTCTAAACTAAACCATATCTTAGCTGTGGGTAGTGTTGCAGCAACAACTGGGCAGGAGCATAGTGGCCACTCTTTTGCTCTAGGTACCCACATGCTTGCTTGTTCTTGCAATGCTGTAGTTTGCTTTTGTGTGAACTGAGCCTGTGTTGAAAATAATGTTTGAAAGACTGTAGGTTTGTAAATGAATGCTGCTGTCCATCACATATATCAAAAAATGGTGTTCTTGGGGACCTCTCTAGGCAATAGCTTAAGGCTGAGAAGGTGTGAATCAGCTTAGTGTGCTTAAGATGGAGGTTTTTGAGAACTTTTAATAGTGGTATGATACTGACTTAGTACTCAAAATTCACTGCCAACCTTTAAAGATAAGTTCTGTTTTCCTATATATGGTGGTGAAGGGGACTCTCTGGTCCAGGAACCTAATTAGGCCCACCAGACCTTGGAAGTTGACCCACCAGACCATTTTGGGCAAACCATGGCCACTTTTTCTAACATCATATGAGTTCAGTTACAGGAAAATCTGAGCCATGGTCAAAACGCAAAAACTGGTAACACTCACACCTAAGTGTGCTCCCAGTTCTTTCTTTACTGCCAAACTTGATGCTTTTAAAATTTGACTACTTTTTATGTAACCCTGCATGAAGACTGAAAAAGGTGTCTAATTCATAAAGTACAGTGGTACCTTGGGTTATACACTTCAGGTTACATACGCTTCAGGTTACAGATTCCGCTAACCCAGAAATATTACCTCGGGTTAACAACTTTGCTTCAGGATGAGAACAGAAATCATGCAGCGGTGGCACGGCAGCAGCAGCAGGCCCCATTAGCTAAAGTGGTGCTTCAGGTTAAGAACAGTTTCAGTTTAAGAGCAAACCACCAGAATGAATTAAGTTCTTAACCCGAGGTACCACTGTATCACATTTAAGTTACAGCTGCAAAGGAAAAAGATTGAATGTTGTTATTTGTTTAGGTCAGGGGTCTGCAACCTTTAAGACAAAAAGAGCCACTTGGACCCATTTCCGAAGAAGAAAAAAAACTGGGAGCCGCAAAACCATTGCGACATTTAAAACAAATATATCTCCAGAGCCGCGATCTGACAGCGGGTGGGAAGGTGACGTCGGGACAGTGCGTGACTAACGCACGCACCGCCCCCATGCGACATCACAGCCAGTACAGCGCCCGTCACAGTGGGGAGTGTCAGGGTGCACAATGCGCCTCCTCCCCTCGCTAGTATCCGCCCCGGAGCCGCGGCAAAGGTGTAAAAGAGCCACATGCGGCTCCGGAGCCGCGGGTTGCAGACCCCTGGTTTAGGTTTTTTGGTTGGTTGGTTGGTTTTTTGGTTAGTTTTTTGGTGTAACCTGCCCTGTGATCTTAGGTTGCCGGGTGGATAGCAATAAGAATCTAAATAGTCCACTTTGTCCTAGGTATTCATTTTAAAATTAAAACCAAATGCTATGGATCTGTGTGGTAGGGAGAAGCAGTTCCTGTTTAAACCATGACTTAAGACCCAGGGCTGTGACATGAATGTTTATTATTACGGCCATACTGAAACCGGAATTTCTGTATAGTTCTTTACAAAAACGATAAAAACAACCAAGGTGGAATTTAACAATCAATATACTAATTAAATTGACTTAAAATGTATATCTAAGGAAATAAGAACTCCATTTAAGAATTTAAAGAATAAGAAAAATTAACTATAAGCTGTAATGGTTTATGACTGTGCAGCTGTGTAATCTTTTGCATTACATTCTTTGACTTATGGCTATTGCACAAAATCTAGCTGCATTTCTAGTGACATATGGATTCCAGTCAGACAAGAGCTAATTTAAATAATATTCCTCCATTTTCCCTGGTACTTTTTGTACAAGTGGGCTTATGAGAGAGGCTCTGGGATCTGTATAAAATCTACAGTGGAATGGAACACGGCCCACTGCTTCACTTTGACCCCTCTTACATGGGCAGACCCTCTCGCCATGAGGAATCTTTCTGTATCTGTCTTCCAATAGTGCAGATGGCAAGACATTGAATTTAGCTTGCTTAATGCCTTTCTAAATTTGGGGATGTTCAAATTCGTCTAATAATTTGGAAGTGCCGGACCATTCTGTTTGTCCAAAGCATAGGATATAGATCAGCTTGAGCTAAATGGGTTCGTAGTTCAATATTTCTAATTCTTTGTGAAATTTTCACTTTTGCTTTATCGTATCCCTGTGTTAGGATTTAAGTCAAAAGCTTTCACAGACGACATGGTCCTGACATTAGAATAACCTCTGGAAAGTACCCCAGAGGCACTGGAGTTTGGGAAATAAGCAGGCTTTAAACTAAATAAAGATGAAACTAAAATTTTAGTTAAAAAAAATGGATGGACAATCAAAAAATAATTTAGAAATAATCAGTGGACTGAAAATAGAGAAAAAAGTAAAGTATCTGGCAATATTAATAACGGCTAACAACCATAATATTTTTAATGATAACTATGTGAAGAAATGGAAAGAAATCAATAAAGATCTGAAAATACGGTGTAGAATGCAATTGTCCTTTTGGGAGGGAAGTCTCTACTATAGAAATGAATGTTCTCCCAAAAATACTGTTTCTGTTTCAAACAGTACCAATACTTATTGATGCACGATGCAAAAAGAATGATCCAAATTTATCTGGCAGAGGAAGAAACCCAGAATAAAGCATATGATTATACTTTGAGGCATCGTGCTTGTGCTGGATTAAGGGAAGGAACTTACTGAAGAACACCCAACTGCTAGATTCGGGAGGGCATGTTGTTAAATATGGACGGCACAGGTGTATGTGGTATGGCAAAGCCCAAATTTACAAGAGCTTCTCCAACTATTCTCTAACAATTCTCTCCCCGATGCTTTTTAACATCTTTATGCGCCCCCTTGCCCAGATTATTGGGAGCTTTGGGCTGGGCTGTCACCAATATGATGATGACACTCAGCTCTATCTGCTGATGGATGGCCACACCGACTCGGCCCCGAACACACTGACCAGAAGCTTGGAAGCTGTGGCTGGATGGTTTCGTGGGAGCCGATTGAAACTAAATCCTTCGAAGACAGAGGTCCTGTGGCTGGGGCCCAATTAGTGCCATTGCCTTCCGTTAAGAGTTTGGGTGTAATCCTTGACGCCTCCCTTTCCATGGAGGCGCAAGTTACAGCAACAGCCAAGGTGACATTTTTCCACCTTTGCCGCATCAAGCAGTTGGTCCCTTACCTTTCCCGCCCCGACCTGGCCACAATGATCCATGCGACGGTCAGCTCCAGGCTTGACTACTGTAATTCGCTCTATGCGGGGCTGCCCTTGAAGCTGTCCCAGAAACTCCAGCGGGTGCAGAATGCTGCAGCGAGGCTCCTCACAGGGTCTCTGCCACGGGAGCATATTCACCCAGTGCTTTTTAAACTGCACTGGCTCCCGGTGGAGTACAGGGTCAGATTTAAGGTGCTGATTTTGACCTTTCAAGCCCTTCATGGCCTAGGACCCTCGTACCTACGGGACAGCCTCTCCCGGTATGCCCCACGGAGAACCTCAAGGTCCATAAATAGCAACACCCTAGAGGTCCCAGGCCCTAAGGAAGTGAGATTAGCTTCAACCAGAGCCAGGGCCTTCTCAACACTGGCTCCGGCCTGGTGGAACACTCTGCCTCATGAGACCAGGGCCCTGCGGGATCTGATTTCTTTCCCGGCCTTGGCTGGGGAGGGCGGGGTATAAATTTATCATCATCATCATCATCATCATTATTATTATTATGTGATCAGAAAGAACTTGATTAGAGTCTGGGCAAACACAAAAACCTACTGGAAAGAAAGACACCACTGTGGTTATCCCAGACAGAAGCAATAGCTAGGAAAAAGAAAGATTAATATGGAGAAACAGTGGGGTACATACAGAGATCTGTTGGATCTTGTGGGGGGGGGGGACCAAAAATGAAAAAAATAGAAGAAATTAAAGAGTATGTACCACCTGGTAAACTATTACCAACTTAATGCTCTATTTAAGGTAGACAAAAAATATGGTTTTGCATGCTCCATATAGCAGCTGAGCTAGAATCTTTGCTGTAAAAACTTGAATAGCAGAAGGGGATGAATTGTCCTCCACTTTTAAAGAAGAACAAGAGAAGTGCCTTTAAGCTTCTTTGTATATTTGCAGCAGCATTTTTCAGTTGTAACTTCTATGTACCTGTTGAGAGCTATATCATTCCTAGATACCTATAGGAAGCTACCTGCTCTATTTTATGGCTGTTCATTTGCCATCTGTATTTCATCCTTTTCCTAGAGAACATAATAATCTTAGTTTTATCATAATTAATTTGTAATGATTCCTTTTTGCAATAACTCTCCAAGGCTCTCAACAATCACCTCAAGTCCACTTTTGTGAGAGACAAGAGTACTACATCGTATGCATATAATATAATTTGCAGGGCTTTGTTTGACAGACTAGGATATTGAATGTGTTGCACTTGTAAGCCTCCTACCAAAGAATTCATATAAAAAATAAAGAGAGTAGGGGCAAGGGCGCATCCCTGTTTTACTCCATTGAGAGAAGGGGTGGAGCAGGATAGATGACTTTTGCTATTACATCTCAGCCGCAAACGAGTGTTTTCATAGAGGCAGCGTATCAAAGTCAGTAAATGACAGTCTATATTTGTTTCTTCCATCTTGTCCCACAGCCTCTGTCTTGGTATAAGGTCCTAAAGTAGATTTAAAATCATTGAAGGCAGCATAAAGCGCACCTCCAACTGGGGCTGTGTATTTCTCAACCAAGTGCTGTAGGACAAGCCCACTGTGGATTGATCCTTCCTGGAGCCTGCCTGCTCGTCATTTGGAATTTTTTCTTGTTGAAGACAGCCTGTCGTTTTCCCAATAGATGGCTGACGTACAGTTTCCTAATAATGTTGGGTAGACTAATGGGTCTGTAGTTTGCAGGTTCTGTTCTTTTCCCTTTTTATATATTGGAAAGATTAACACTAGACCCCAGTCCTCAGGGATACATGCTGAAAGATAAATGCTTGTGAATAAAGCTACCAACACGGGCATCCACCAGTTGAAGCTGGATTTAAATACTTCAGGTGGAATACCATCGTTTTGGGGGCCTTGCCTCTTTTGCGCATAGAGATAAGACTCTTAATTTCCAAGATGGTTACTGAGGGCCAGTTTGGAAGGTTACATGTATTTACCCTTTTATTCTGTGCTACCTCTTGCCCTGTTTGCCCAGTAGCACATATACTATTAAAATGGGATTCCCAAGGCCTTGCAGGGATACGATACTCGACTCTGGTTGTAAGGTTGGGCCAGCCTTTGGCAACCAGCTTCCAAAAAGTCTCCATGTCTTTGCCCTTTGCTTCTTTTCTTAAATTCCACCAAGCCTCTCTCTGGGCAGGGCTGTGACATAGTTACCTGAAGTTTCACCTTTCCCACAAACCCGTCCAGCAGCTGATAGTTATTAGAGGCCCTTCTCTGGTTGCCCCTTACTTCTGAGGTTTCCAGGAGAACAGAGCAGAAGAAACTATTGAGGGCAAAAAAGTTCCTTCAGAAACAAGAACTCTTGCTCAAATAAGGAGAACAAAAAGAACCACAATATTCAGCAAAAGAATTTTGCAGACAAAAATGAAATTAAAAAATGGAGAATTATACATTTGATGAATGTATAATTGGAAATAAAAAATTAACTATACCAGAAACAGGAAATTAGCTAGGGAAGCAGATGGACAGGTGACAAGAGAGTTAAAGGAATGCTGAAGCATTATAAGGAAAAGCTGAATTATTTGTTTATGTCCTCTTTGTGGAAGATGTAGGGCAGAAACCTGTGCCTGAACTAAGTTTTTCAGGAAGGGAGTCTGAAAAGCTGAGGAATATAGTGGAATGGTTTTATTCCTCTTAGTTTTATTGCATTGTTGGTTAAGTAGATTCATAAATTTTAAATTTTCAAATTTTCTTTGCATGTTGTCCTGAAATCCGTTTTTGAACACAAATATAGTGGTGACACTATTAGGTGGCCTTATGGGAAACTTAAAAAATGAACAAGTTGCTAGCTCTGGATGTTACCCAGCCAAAAGTTCTTAAGAACTCAAAGGTGAAATTGCTGATCTTCTAACAAAAGCATGTAACTTAGTTGCTGAAATTGGCTGTCGTAGCCCATTCAATATTATTTTTGAAAGGGCTCTGTGGTGAATTCAGGAAACTAGTCCTGCTTGCTTAATGTCTGTTCTGTGGAAATCACTATTAAATATAATCGGGTATATAGGAGAGCATGTGTTGCTAAAGAAGAATTGGCATGTCTTCTGCAAAAGCCTGTCTACCTCTCTGAAAAAGTCATTCAATAAATGCTGCTGAGTAACGTGATCAGCCATGGCATAAGAGAATGAGTTATGTTATGGATCACTAATAACTTTAAAAAACAACAACTGAAGAATAGGAATAAATTAACAGTCCCTCACAATGGAGGGATGTAAAAGGAGGATCCACACATTCTATTTTGGGCCAGTGATTTTAAACTTGTTCATCAGTGACCTAGAGTTAGAGCAAAGTGGGTATTGCTGACACACAATAATTCAGGGTGGTAAAGACAAAACTGGCTTTGCAAAGAGCTAAAATTCAAGCTTCCTTCAAGGAGCTGAGTGTGCTGTACATGGTTCTCATGAAGGGATACGATCATGTTTGTTCAGAAATCAACATATCTTCCTTAAATCATAAAAAAGCACAGCTGAAGTCCATTTGGGTGCCTTGCAAGCTTTTCCCTGCTTTTCCACATAGTTGCACTCAGGCAATTGTGATTAGTGTTTAGGAACAAACCTGTGTGCTTTTATAGCATGATAGTTATTGGTGAATTTGAAGTTTTCAGATTAAAGGCTGCCCTGTTGGAGAATGCAGTGTTGGTAATACTAGTGATGTGCATATGTGGTGGGAACATCAGGTTATAAAATACGAAAGCATGCCTTTGGGTGGTATAAGTAAGTATAGAGTGGTGTTGAAAGCCCTCATTGTATTATTGAGATTTAGAAAAGATATTGAGGAACCACAGGAGTTGATGCTAATCTCATTACTACTTCTTAAATAGAGCTAGCATGTGCACACACACACACACACACACACACACACACACACACTTGTGCACCAACCACAAGAGTACAAGAGTCAGTTTGGATCCCGGTTCAACATGTTGAAAAATTGCCCAATTTAATCCAAGGTATTGTAAGGGCTGTCTAGTTCAGATCAGGTCTAAATCCCAACCCCCAAAAAGACAGAATTGTGACTAACCCATTTATTATTATGGGGACCTTTTTTTTTTAAGGCTATAATGTTTTTTTTTTACTCTTGATAGAATTGGTTGACATTGCAGACATAGTAGCCCTTCTTAAGTGAATGAAGCCTGCCAAATAGGATTATATATTTAATTAATTTGGACCCTGCCCTTCCTTCCAAAGGAAGCCAGCGAATTTTTGTGCTGATCACCTTTAAAAGGTTTAGGGAGGAAAAGATGAAACTTCTCTCATTCCTGCCACCCTCACATGGTGAGGGAGGGGTGCATGAGAGGGCTTTCTCAGGGGCTGCTCCCTCCCTGGAGAAGATGGACTGGTTCCCTCCTTGCTGCCGTCTGCCGTCAAGTGAAGGCTTTCTTGTTCCAACAGGCTTTTGGGAACTGATTGCTTTGAATGAAAGAGTTGATGCTGTTTTTATTGAAATTATCTGTATGTTTTTAATACATGGTAGGTAGGTAGGTAGGTAGGTAGGGAGTTTTATTCTATCAATGTTTAATTGTTTTTTAATTATTGTTTTCCTCTCTATGTGGATGGCAGCTAACGGATTGAGGTTGAATCCCAACAAGACAGAAGTACTGTTTTGGGGGGACAGGGGGCGGGCAGGTGTGCGGGACTCACAGGTCCTGAATGGAGTAACTGTGCCGCTAAAGGACCAGGTGCTCAGCCTAGGAGTCATTTTGGACTCACAGCTGTCCATGGAAGCTCAGGTTTACCAGCTCCATCTGATACACCGGCTAAGACCCTTCCTGCTTGTGTCCTGCTGTCTCATCAGAGTGGTGCATGCCCTGCTTATCTCCCACTTGGACTTCTGCAATGGAACTCTACATGGGGCTGCCTTTGAAGGTGACCCGGAAACTACAACTAATCCAGAATGCAGTAGTTAGACTGATGACTGGGAGCAGCCGCTGGGACCATTTAACACTGGTCCTGAAAGACCTAAATTGGCTCCCAGTATGTTTTTGAGCACAATTCAAAGTGTTGGTGCTGACCTTTCAAGCCCTAAACGGCCTCAGCCGAGTATACCTGAAGGATTATCTCCACCCCCATCGTTCAGCCCGGACATTGAGGTCCAGCTCCAAGGGTCTTCTGGTGGTTCCCTCAGTGCAAGAAGTGAAGTTACAGGAAATCAGACAGAGGGCATTCTCAGTAGTGGCGCCCAGTAAAATTTTTGTTGTTGTTGCTGCTGCTATTTATTTGGTAGATGACTTTTATCCAAATGCCCTCTCCTTCTGAATAGAATTTCTATGGCTCCTTGTTATACATCTGCGCTGGGAGCAATGAAATAAGACGGGAAATGGCTAGAGCCCTAGTAGAGGAAGACTCATGCCTCATGTTGTATCTGACCAAACACAGGAGCATGGTCATGTGCGCAGGGTGTGCCTGGGCACAGCCTAATGTTGTTGTTTTTTTAAAAAACCCCAGGAATCATGCAAGGAGGGAGAGAGCACACAGCAAGCTTGCTCCCTCAGCTGCCCAAGCTCAGTGGGAGTGAGGGGCTGCTTTTGTGGTGCGCAAGCAAGGAGGAGGAGGAGCCATCTGCCCTGCAGATCTGCCCTCCCTCTCGTCAGCCATGGGTCTTTTTCTGTGCATGAAAAATAGATTATTTTGTCTTCTTGACCACTCTTGTTGTGGTTGTTTTGCGAGCTTTTTGACTCTTTACCTCTTTCTTGTCCTCATTTGCCTTGTCATTTCCCCCACCTTCCTTCCTTCCTTCCTGAAATAAATAATGGAAAATTCCCCCAGTTGAAATGTGCTGTGCATGCCTATGCACAGGATAGAGCTCATCGTTGACCCTATTCTAGAATTAACTGGATTAAATATTATTCTCTCTGGCTAGAATCTCTGTTAGAATATTAGATATCAAAATGCATCTCCTAAAATTCTCATGTTCTGAATGTTTTACAGTATCACGTCTTTCTTTTTTTAAATGCACCTCTTTGCAGTCCATAGTTAGTGTGACCTCTTTTTTCTTTCAGTGCATTTTGTATACTGTTGTATGAAATATTAATTCAAATGCCAAGACTGCAATCCTATGTGCAGTGAATTGCAAGTGTAAGAATATATGTAACCCTGCGGCATATATAAAGTAGTATTAGAGAGAGGGACAGCAGAGGTTGGAGTCTGCATTCTTGAAGTGGACAGAAAGAGAAAGTGTATTTGAGAAGAGGTGCAATACTGGGTGGAGGAAGACTCATCCTGGATGATTTCTGTAAGGAAATTTTACTGTATATATTCTGTAAATGTGTAAAACATTGAAAGTGCACTGTATTAGCTTCCTGGGTTGTTTTGGTTACAAACTGCTTTTTAATGCTGAAATATTGACACATTTCATGACGTTCTTAGCAAATCATGAGTTTGCCTCTATGAGTTGCTTCAAGCAGTGTGCAACCCTAAGACTATAAAATCCTCAGTTAAGATTTAAAATAAACCTATTCAGGTTCTCTTAGCCGATTAAGGGAAGATAAGGTTGTCCTAATTTTTAAAATAAATTTAGGCAATTTAGCAGTTCAGACCTAAGAAAAAGGATGGTTGATAAGAGTCCAATTAGAGCTTCTTTACTAGATCTAAGGACTTTGCTTGTAGATTGAACATACGTTTTCCATTTGTTTTCCACCAGGCAAGCTGTCATTAAAGGGTCTCTTCCACATCCTTTTGCTCTGACTTTATTTGAGGATACACTGTATTGGACTGACTGGACCACACGTTCTGTCCTGGCTTGCAACAAATACACTGGGGAGAACCTGCGTGAAATACATTCCAATATATTTTCTCCCATGGATATTCATGTGTTCAACCAACAACGACAGCCCAGTGGTGAGTTCTCTGTTCCCCCACCATTGCTAACTACAACTTTGAACAGATTGGTAGAAGTCCCAATTTGCCTTAGAGTGGAAGAGTTCATTATAGATGCTTTCCTTGGTACAATTTATAAGGCAATGAATTAAAAATATATCCCAAGAAACACTGGCACCAGTTCAGACAACATACCAAGGCATGGTTAAAAAACCTTAGCTATGATTAATCTCTGCATGATGGCTTGCTGTTGGCCAAAGAACAAAATTATGATTGACATGAACTGGTGAGTGAATCACCAACTCTTAATGTTTTTGATCTGAGTAGTAAAATCGTATTATTTTACTCTCCCTGTGTTTGTGTTTTCAGTTTGTGGCATGTAGCCAGGTTGCTTTTTCTTTTACAATTCTACACAGAATTGCAGAATTAGAAGAGAAGCCAAAGTTCATCTAGTCCACCCCCCTGCCATGCAGGATCTCAATTAAAGTATCCATGACCAATAGCCACTTTTTGAAGGAGTCTAAGTTCTTCCTGATGTTCAGTTAAAATCTCCTTTCTTGCAACTTGAATCCACTGGTTTGAGTCCTACCCATCAGAGCAGGCAAAAACAAACAAACCACCCCTTCCTCTTTCAAATGACAGTCCTTTAGATATCATAGGAAGCTATCATATCAGTTTTCAGTCTCCTCTTTTCCAGTTTGGTGTCATCTGCAGATGGGAAGAGCATCTCCTCATTTCTATATAGATTTTGAACAACAATGGGCCCAGGACAGAACCCTGCGGCATCCTGCTTGTCACTTTTCCCCAGTATGGCGAGGAACTGCTAGGCAGCATTGGCCCAGCTCCTAAAAGTGTGGGGTGAAATCCATCCCAGCACCTAGCGGACCAGGGCCGTCTGGCGCTGCTGATTTGCATCTAGTAAATAGGTGTCTACTCAGAAGAAAGCCGCACTGAATTCAGATAAGGGTTTGTGGCGCTATAGTTTTTTATCTCCGAATGACAAGACCTTTTTGCATCAGGTGAGTGAGGACCACTTGATTTTTAAAATTCTCTGATACATACAGAGCTGTGTGCCATTTGGACTGTATCTGTAGGTTTCCCCTTCTGTGTCAGTTAACTGGGGTCAAATCAGTATTGTTTACTTTTTATAATACATGGAAGATGGATCTCCCTTGGGAGTTTCTGGACTCTCCTTCCTTGAAGGTTTCTAAGCAGAGGTTGGGTGGCCATCTGTCATGGATGCTTTAGCTGAGTTTCCTACTTGGAGGGGGCTGCACTAGAAAGATGACCCTTGGGGTCCCTTCCAACTCTATGATTCTATGTTTTTCTGCTTCAACAATATTTCATTCTGTTCCTATAATGTTATAGAAGGCATGTTTCACCTTTAAGCTATTTTAGATTCAACTTCTAATTTAGCTAACAGGACAGTAAAATAACCCCCCCCCCCCCGATAATTTGAACCCGTGTGCTTTAGGCACAGATGTAGTACACACATTCCATTGTGGAGGAGTAAAACATGTTTTTATAAATAAAACATATTCTGTTTACAGACAGAACATTTAAATAGCTACCTTTCTACCGATGGCAGTGGGGGCCACAGTCAGAAAAAAGTTGAGAAACACTGTCATAGGGGGGGAAAGGAGACTGAGGGAGAAACAGCTTGTCAATTTCACTCCTCAGAGAAACAGAGGTGGCATTTATGCTTCTAATTATTTTGATCCTATGAAAGTGGATTTCCCCATGGTCCGATGGCTCCCTGGGATCAACCTCTAGGAGGGATTGCTATTTAGGCTATTGCTTTACGTTCCTGACAAGGCAGGTCAGAGGATGAAATGTAGTGCAGAGGAAATGGTAATAGTTCCTGTTAACAGTAAGGAGGTTTCTGCTGTGCCAAAGTTTTCTGTGCCGCTGTCTTTGTTTTGCATATCTCATATCACCGAGAGCCAGTGTGGTGTAGTGGTTAAGAGCGGCAGTCACGTAATCTGGGGAACCGGGTTCGCGTCTCCGCTCCCCCACCTGCAGCTGCTGGGTGACCTTGGGCCAGTCCCACTTCTCTGAAGTCTCTCAGCCCCACTCACCTCACAGAGTGTTTGTTGGGGGGAGGAAGGGAAAGGAGAATGTCAGCCGCTTTGAGACTCCTGAAGGGGAGTGAAAGGCGGGATATCAAATCCAAACTCTTCTTCTTCTTCTTCATCTGTGTGAAGGCAGACCAGTCATTACGATAATAAAAATTGGGTTTTATATTTATTTATTTTATTTATAAAATACTATGCCCCTTAATATATTAAAATTTCAGAGCAGTCTACAACAGAAATATAATAACAACAATAAAATGCAAATAGCATACAATAAAATTACCTCAGAAACTGAAAAAAATAAAATCACAACTGTATATCACAAACAAAACTGAAGGTGGTGAAAATGAAATTCTCAATACAGCTTTTCTTCAAAAGGATGAAATGCAGCTTTGGAGGCTAACATTATTTTGCAGATGTGGGGAGGGAGGCTTGGGTTGGTGTGCAATGTCTTCTTTGTATTTTTCGCCTCCTGTGTACACATAGTTCCCCATTCACATAAATATACACATATTCAAGTCACATATACCTTGTGTATGTGCACTTCCTTACTTATTTTGCTTGTTTCTACTGTCCATGTTTCTCATCCCTTAAACACATGTTATTCTTGATGTGCAATGTAATGTTTTTTAGTATTACTACACACTGATCTGCATGGTCTCTGTACTTGACAGCTGCAAACCCATGTGGAACCAATAACGGTGGTTGCTCCCATTTGTGTTTGATGTCTCCTGTCAAGCCCTCTTATCAGTGTGCATGTCCCACAGGCGTGAAACTCCTTGAAAATGAAAAAACCTGCAAAGATGGTATGTTATAATTTTAAAAGTTATTCAGATAATAGAGTTTAAACTGGCAAAGAATTTGACCTGTTAGCATAATTGAATAGTGTACCTTTCTGGCAAGGATGCTACAAGCCAAGTACAAAATGTACACTGCCACTTCAGTGTATGTTACAACAGTGGTTTCTCAAATTGTGGGGATGGTGCAAGATACCTGGAGGAATGTGTGTGGGAAGTTCTAGGGAGGAAGAGTTAGTACCACATTAGACTTCATACATAGATCTTTGTTGGGGGATACTGTGTGCTCACGTGCCAAAGAACCTGTTGGAAGTGCATTGGGGGCTTGAAAAGGAGAGCAAGCTTAAAAGAGGGTAATTTCTCATTTAGTTTGATGGGCTTCAAGACTGGCAGCAGTGCTGTGTGGGAAAGGCAGACAGGCCTGATTTAATGCCATTGCCAGACTCATAGGCCATTCTGGGCATGTTATAAACACACCCTGACTATGACATCCAGATGGCTGTCACCTCTAATATGTTACTTACTGCTAAGGAACAAAATGCTTTTTCTGGAACTGATAACCTGTATGAAGTATTTATCCTAAAGTTGAATTAATATGTTATGAACGCACACACTTTTCACAGTGGGCTGCGATAATAATGTTATTGTTGTCTAAACCATGTTTTGTTCAAAGAACCATGGATCATCTCACAGACCTCAAGACTGTTGTAATGTGTTGAAGATTCAGAAACTACATCTAGGACAGAATGGAGTATCCAGCCATGCTACTTATGAGCACTGCTGGCTGGGCAAATATTACACTACTTCTTGAAAGACCTCCGCTTGTTGTCTTTGTCCTTCTGAGCCCAATTTAAAGTGCTTATATTGACATGCAAAGCCATAAATGACTTGGGCCAAATATCAGGAGAAGCACACTCTCTCTTATATGCCTCTCTTGGTATATATGTTTATTGTTCAGTAAGAAGTGCAGGTGAAAGGGGGTAACATTAACCACTAGGCTTGGAGGGCTGATTCACAATGATGATCATCATCAAGTGTTGAAGATGTGTGTGTGGTTGGAATTTTGATGTCACCTCTGATCACATCAAACACAATGCTTTTAAAATGGTCTGTTCACATATTCTAGCTGTAAGTTATCAAGTGTTTGAAATGATAAAAATATAAAACACCAAATTACTTTTTCAACTAATGTCAAGGTTTTACTTAGAAATGCAGATAGTTGTTTTTTTTTTTTAATGAGCATTTTATAGGTTGCAGCAGCTGTTTCTCCTTGCTCATTTCCCCCCTTTGTTTCTATTTAATCATGGCTATGTGAATCCACAGAAAGCTTGCTTAAAATAATTTGTGCCATATATATCGTATTTTTCACTCCATAAGACACACCTGACCTAGTTTTTAGAGGTGGAAAACAAAAACAAAAAAATCTGAATCAAATGTTGTACTAAACTATTTAATAAACTACCTGTATATCAGAATAATATTTCAGCCATGTAAAGTGAACAGGAGTCAACAGTGGCATTAAGAACCATCACTGTCATTAACAAATGAAGAGAGACTTTATCCCCTGATAACGGGGGCAGGCAGTGGAAATATATGAGGTTCCCACATTGAGTCCCTTAGATCTAAGGACTGCATGGTTTGGCCCTACACAATTATTTTAATAAAGCCAAAAGAAGTGGGACTTTCTTCCTTTTTTTTCATTGCAGAGATCTCTGGGGGCTTTTATATGAGGGAGGAATGAGTGGAAAATCTGATTCAATTCCCATTTAAAGTCAAACCTACCCAATTCACACCTTTGTACACAACACAAGGATCAAACTACAGCCGCCCTTCAAATTTCAAACTTCTGCAAAGGAAGGCACTACTGTCCCAGCAAGACCAGTGGCGTAGGGAGGGTCTTGTGTGGCGGCACGTCGCCTGTGGGGATGTGGGACATCGCCCACATGAGCATTGTCCCAAGGGGGCAGCTGAGCATGGGGGTGGAGGGATTACACGGCTCCCGCTGTGCTTGCTTTACACCCGTGTAAGCAGCTCCTGTCCCGCTTTCCTGCTTTAAAACAAGCCAAGGAGGTGGGTATTTGCTTCATAAGACGCACAGACATTTCCCCTTAGTTTATAGGAGGGAAAAAGTGCGTCTAATGAAGTGAAAAATACAGTATATTGTAAAGAAACTGAAAGGATAAACTAAACTTTTAGAATTTGTCCCTATAAATTACCAACTCATTAAAAAACAGTTTCATTACTGCGACTTATAACTGTATAATACATAAACTAATTATCTTTATGTTGTCTGTCTAAATATTCTTTCAGGCAAGGGAGGAAGGATACAATTCTGCAAAATTTGTTGTAGCTTCTTTTTCAGATATTCAAATCTTTACTCAAATATTCCAATCATTTATTTAATGACAATATAGCTTTAGAGGCCTAGATTTGTTAGTACAGTATTCTTTCATCTGTTCTCAGTTGTCACTTTGAAAATCTAATGGAAAAAGCAAATCCGTGTTTTCAGGAGATATAAATCCAAACAATGTTTTCTTTTCAGGTACAGAACAATCTATGCTGTTCTTTGAGTAAATATATCTGCCAAGAGCCAGTGCGATATAATGAACAGACTTAAATTGAAGAGACTAATGTCCAAATCCTGTCTCTGTCATGAACCTTATTGGGTGACCCTGGGGCCTGAAATACAAGACAAAACTGTATCAATAGAGGATATAGCATTTTATATGGAAATACAGGACAATCCTGTATAGGTACGATGGCAACCCTACCTGTCCCAGACCAGATTGGTGCTTCTGGACCACATGGCATAACTTTTATATTATTTCTCTGTTGTTCATCCCTGTTATTTATGAAATCAATTTATCACTTTTTTACTTAAATAAATTCCATATTTGGCTTTGGAAACATATCAGCACAACACTTTCAGTTAGGCTTACATTATGTCCCAAGACTTTCCTTGGTAGTCAAAATTGCATAAAGCAATCAACATAAAATATTAACAGTGAGAATATGCTAAGTAATAATCCTGCAGAAAATTTACAACTGCTCTACAGATGCTGCAGATCATTGTTGCATAGGTTTGTCGCAAGGACGGAAAATGGAGGGAAGGTCTGGTCTTCTTCTGTGACAGATACGACTTGCTATGCCAGCAACAGTACCAGAGCTTGATGAATGCTAGATTTAGGATAGAGAAAAGAAGGTACTTCTTTATCAAATACTTCCATAAACTTATGAATTGCTGTAACAAACTCTGGTGATGGTCAATGGCTTAGATGGCTTTTTGAAGGGGATTAGGCAACTGCAGTTCCATCAGTGGTGGTAAGCCAACATAGCAAGATGGAAGCTCCAATGTGCAGAGGAAGTATTTATCTCTATAGCATTTGTCTTTGGGACAAGCACGTGCAGAGGGCCCATTGCCTTCATATCCTCCTTGTGGAATTCCTGGTACCATCTCACTGGCCACAGATGGAAAGAGGCTGCTGGAGTAGGCAAACTTGAAAGGGAATTTTTATTTTGTTAAGTAGCATAGATGACTAATGGGTAGCCAAATTTGAATTTACTTCCCATTCTTCTCATCTGCCACTCCTTTGCACACCTAACATAGTTTTGAGTTATAAAACGGTAGTTCTTTATAGACAGGCAGACTGCTTCCCATGTGCTATGTAATCATGCCAGTGAAGTCAATTAAACTTACGTTATTGCTTTACAATTTGTTTGATTTAAATCAAACAATAAGTATGGGAAGATGCAGTACGTTTCCGAGCACAATTCAAAGTATTAGTGCTGACCTTTAAAGCCCTAAACGGTCTCGGCCGAGTATCCCTGAAGGAGCGTCTCCAACCCCATCATTCAGCCCAGACACTGAGGTCCAGCTCCGAGGGCCTTCTGGCGGTTTTCTCACTGTGAGAAGTGAAGCTACAGGGAACCAGGCAGAGGGCCTTCTTGGTAGTGGCACCTGCCCTGTGGAATGCTCTCCCATCAGATGTCAAGGAAATAAACAACTATCTGACTTTAAGAAGACATCTGAAGGCAGCCCTGTTTAGGGAAGTTTTTAATGTCTGATGCTTTACTGTATTTTTAATATTTTGTTGGAAGCTGCCCAGAGTGGCTGGGGAAAGCCCAGCCAGATGAGGGGGTATAATTTATTATTATTATTATTATTATTATTATTATTATTATTATGCAAAATTGAAGACCGCTGGAAGAGAGGCGAGTGCTGAAATATTTTTTATTTTTAACCCACATAAATTAAATCTAACTGACCAATGTTGGTGCCTAAACAATACCAACATCCATTTTCCCAAATGGAATGAAAATGAAGAGGAAGGGTTCTCAGTGAAATACGGGTAACTTAAATCTTATACTGGTTTTACTTATGTGATCACAGCTTTGCATGGGGTGGGGGGGGGCTTTAAACAAATAAACAAAGAGTGGAGGAAACCCACTCGCTATTTGCTTATTTCCATACAACTGTCAGGCTGCTGTCAGGAATGTTCTTACCGTCTGCTTTTTATTCAGTATTTACAGAGAGAGGCTATAGAACCCAGCCTCTTGGATAATGGCGTTGACCCGAGTGAATTTCCAGCCCGCCCACCCCGTCTCTCCCACTTCCTCATTCGTCATCCTCATCACCTCCGCTATGGCTACTGGCAAGCGACCTCTGTCTTTGAGCCCTTTGCTCTCCTACTTTCAAGGCTTGCCAGGTTCTGGGAGATGGTGGGTCTGGAATGCTTTCTAAAGACACTGTCCATCAGCTGTTGCCCCCCTGGTGCTTCCTCTCCCTCCTCCTCTCCCATTATTTCCCAACTTTCCCCCTCATCTGCCTCTGAGCTATGACCTCCCTCAAACCCCTGTTATAAATATAAACTGTCTTCTCCTCTAGAAAGGTCAGGCTGGGGAGGCGGTCTCCACCATTCCTCCTCTGCCCAGTCCCTGACAGCCACCACCTGTGCTGCTTGAAGGCTTCGGCAGCATCCCAGAGCTGCCTTCCCAAAGCTGGTTAAGTGCGGCACTGTGCTTTGTTAACGAGGCGCGAGGGCTCTGGCAGGGTTCTAGAGGTTCCTTCCCAAAGCTGGGCAGGTGCTTACTGGGCTTTGAAAGGTGGCAAGAGGGCTCTGGGACACTGCCAGAGCCCTTGTGCTGCCTTTCTGAAGCCGGGTAAGCAGCCATCTGCCATGGGGGGGGGGGTGCAGTTCCGGGGGTTCTTGGTTTTACCTATTTTTACGTATATGGACTCCCGGAACCAAACCCTTGTGTAAGAGCTCATAGCATTTTTTGCAAGTTTATGGCAAGCATAATTTTTAAAAAATTCAAGTGTTCAGATTCTTTAAGTAACAGGAGTATTTTATTCTTTGGTGCATAAGGCTGGATCATCAGGAAGAGGATTGGGAGTGAGGGAACACTCTGTGAATTACTACAATTTATAGTGCCTTGGCATTGACAGATGATCCATACAGCCAAAGGTGAACCTGGCTGACCCCAGCAGAGTAGTTTCCATGTCAATGAACTTTTGCTTTCTCAATTTGCAGCATATAAAAACCACCTTGTATGCATGTGTATTTTAATTGTATCTAGGAGAGGCAGTTGTAAACAGTCACTTTCCCCCCTAGTTTCCTGTTTCTAGCCATTTTGGAAATCTTCAAAAGAAATATTCATCAAGGAGCTGAAATTGCAAATGGCATAGTATTACTCAAATGCTGTGTGAATTAATTCTTTATGTCTGATAATAACTGAGTTGGGCTCCTAATTTCAGTTTCCACATGTTTTCAAAATAACACTTAGCAATGGATGTAAGCCAAAAATCCTAGTTCATTAGTGAGCTGAGCCAAAATCATAGTTCAATACTCCTCCAGTGTCTCAGCTCGCAAGTGCCAAAACTCTTGTGCAGAGCAACAGAAATAAACTGAGTGTGATAGAGAAGCCAAGAGCAAGCAGTGTGTATGAATATGTGCTGGCTACTGCTGACAACTTCATTTTACATTGGCTCTCCCTTTCATTGTACCAGATGCTGCGTAAAGCTTTCTGGACTTTCCTCATGCCATGCTAGTGTGGTAGTGCTGTTGGGTGTGAAATAGTCTCTACCATAATAGAGGCTTGCAAAGTCAGGAATGGTATTGATCAAATAGATACAGAGACATTATTTCTCTGCCTCTCATAAAACTGAAACTCTGGCCATTCTCACCCACTGAAGTAGGTTCAGAAAAAAAGGAAATCCTAATTAACATAAACTTCAACTAAGCTTATAGACTTCATTGCCACAAGTTCTGACAATGGCCACTGACTCAGGCAATTTTTGGAAAAAAGATTTAACCTCTTCACTTCCTTTCTTATTTTAATGTACACTGAGCTGTTCATGCATTATATACTGAGAATAACTGTCAGTCTGGTAAAAGCTTAAATGTACTGTCCATGTTTATGCTATTTCCATAATTCTGTGGTGGAAAACCTGTTTTTTGGGTTTGGGGGGGTTGCAAAAAAAAAGTGATTCTGTGGAAAATGCAGCACAGTTCTCTCTAATCTATGTTCACTGCATTTTAATTGTGCCTTGCTTTTGAGGGGCAATTGTGTTTTAGTACTCCGGTGAGAAAAATAACCAAGAATACACTTCCTTCCTCCTGGCTGACACTAGGAATGTACTGCTGCTGGTTACCAAACTAATAGAATCCTCTATTTTCATAGGAGGAGATGCTTTCAAGCTGTTTTCCAGAGGTGCCACTTAGCATTGTCTCTTCTCTCCCCTCAAAAAAATGAGTTTCAGACCATATGATTATTCCTCGGCAGTTTCAATATTTCTAGTTGCTGTGAGGTATACAAACTACAGCAAATCCTCTTACAGTGTGTTGCTTTTTTGCAGTTTAGCCTGGAACATATCCAGGAGCAGTCCTTTGATCCTGGCTGTGAATCTATACTTCCCCTGTACCAAAACCTGAAATAATGCCCCTGAGTTTGCATTGACAAAGCCAGAATATATTAGCTGAATCTTCAAGCCGGCCGTTGGAGTCTTGTCTTACGTTTTCAATGTACACTGGTACCTCTAGTTGCCTTCACCTCTGGTTACATATCCTTCGGGATACATACACGGCAAACCTGGAAGTATTTTCCCGGGTTTTGCTGCATGCACATGTATAGAAGATGAGAACCCAAAGATTTGCAATGGTTTTTGTATTTCCTGTACTAACCCCAGTAGAATAAGAATTTGGCTGTATATTCAACATGCTGAGGCTAGAACACCATTGCAGATAAGTCCATGAAAGTTAGTAGTCTACACACTACTGTGCTAGGATTTTTATTATTATTATTTTTTTATAACACAGGGCTTGCCAGCCTTTTTTGGCCTGCTTTGCAAACTAGAAAAAACTTGTTGTGGACACCTATTGGCTATGATAGAATTTGTATTTCAATGGGGGGGGGGAAACACTGTGGATGCCAAGAGAGGCCTCTGCAGGTACAGGTGCATGTGAGAATAAAACAGAGACAAAATAACAGCTCCTGCTCTTGCTTGAAGATAGCTGATGGTACTGTCTCCAGTGGGTAGGTGAAGCGGAGTTGCAGAGCACAGGCGACAGAACACAAAATCACGTGCCCCACTCTTGGCTGCTTAATTGTGGCTAATGCCAATCAGGAAAGTCTGATGCTACTGTGCCTACAAATTCTTCATTTGCTTTTGTCTGTGTGGACTTGAAATTCAAAATCTTTTTCTGCTACCTGAACTATATTTGTGGGTAAATGCATTTTTTATGGTTCAGATATATGAGTGAATGTTTTGATCATTATGATACCAGAGTGCTCTTCTCATCTTAGCTTCTGAATGCTTAACACTATTCCAGACTTGTAAAGAAAACGCCCTTAACGCCCTTAATGTTGTTTGGGGTGGATTTTCTATTTTAGGTTACATTCCAACACACCTTTGGAGTACTAAAGTGTCTCCAGATTGAACCATGGATGTGATGTTAGAAGAAGTCTGTTTTTCTGGATCAATATTTGTTTGAGAGACATTTTAAAAACCCCAATACATTAATAGTGGATAAGAGAAAAAGGCATTCCAGTGGTAAAAATCAATAATTTATTTGAATCCCCCCCCCCAGCTTCTTTCTGGGTTTTTTTGCCCATTAATCCTACATTTTTTATGGATGCGGGGAAATACCCCAACATGCTACATTTACTGGGTGCATATGTTAACCCATGTAACATTCAGCTGATTTTCCTGGGATTTTCTTTGTCCCAGATGCTTTATGTGTACAGAAGATAACTCAGAATGGTGAGCAGTTGAAATTTGAAGAAACCATTTACATCTATGCATTTAACTATGTTCTAGAAGGATGGTAATGTAAACTTCGGTGTAAACTCTGAAAAGGAAGGGGCAACAGGCTGTAATTTTTACTCCTTCTCCCCAAAAAGTATGGCTAAGTGGTTCTGAATTGTGTTCCTTTAGGTTCTGAACTGAATTTTTCAGACAGGTGCTGCTTTTGTTCATGTGTTGTAGCTGCAAGAGATGATAATATTTTACTTTTTGAAAATAAAAATGTTTAGTTGTACAGGGTGGTCTTTGGCAAGTGACAAATTACCCAATCCATCTAAACCACAGAGCCTAGGGCTTGCCGATCAGAAGGTCGGCAGTTCAAATTCCTGCAACAGAGTGAGCTCCCGTTCGGTCCCTGCTGCTGCCAACCTAGCAGTTCGAAAGCACGTCAAAGTGCAAGTAGATAAATAGGTACCGCTTCGGTGGGAAGGTAAATGGCGTTTCTGTGCGCTGCTCTGGTTTGCCAGAAGCGGCTTAGTCAGGCTGGCCACATGACCCGGAAGCTGTAAGCCAGCTCCCTTGGCTAGTAAAGCGAGATGAGCGCCACAACCCCAGAGTTGTCCGCGACTGGACCTAATGGTCAGGGGTCCCTTTACCTTTACTTGCTTGTGAAATGTGTAAAATTGACACATTGAGCGTTTTAGATTAAGGGCATGGTACAAATGTAAGAACTTCTAAAAAATTATTTGGATATCTTTGTTCTAAGATTTTTAAATATATGTGTGTGTGTGTATATATATATATATATATATATATCTGTACAGGTGCCATGGAGCTGCTTCTGTTAGCCCGGAGAACTGATTTGAGACGGATATCATTGGACACTCCAGATTTCACTGATATTGTTTTGCAACTGGAAGATATTCGACATGCCATTGCTATTGACTATGATCCTGTAGAAGGGTACATCTACTGGACAGATGATGAGGTGAGGGCCATCCGGCGCTCTTTCATTGATGGGTCGGCTAGTGAGTTTATTGTCCAAGCACAAATTGCACACCCTGATGGCATTGCTGTGGACTGGATTGCCCGTAACCTTTATTGGACTGATACTGGCACAGACCGCATTGAAGTAACAAGGCTTAATGGAACCATGAGGAAGATCTTGATCTCAGAAGACTTGGAAGAACCTAGAGCTATAGTTTTGGATCCCATGGTTGGGTAAGATGCACTAATTTACTATAACAAACCAATTCATTTCATGGGTTTCCAGCTTGCCATGATTCAGAAACAGATATCTCAGTTCTGCATTACTTAGATTAAGGCCACATCCATTCTGAAAGGATTTCCACTGTGTTTACAAATAGCCTGTCAGTCCCCTGACACAATACATTGTTATGCATCTCAGTCACTTAGCTGAGATGCAAGCAGAGGACTATTCTACAGTGGAAACAGCGTTGACCCTTCTTACACACCTCAGCTACTTCCGTGGGAGAACTGGTAAATAGTGATGAGTAGCTGACATGACTGAACTAAGCAAGAGGCCGGCCTGGAGATTTGGACAATCAAAGACAATCTAGAGAGAGGCAGCTTTGATTTTTCATGTGAACCCCCTGCCTATGTTTCCTAGTCGGCTTCCTAAATAGTTATAGCAGTCAATCAATCTACAAATGATTGGCTGAGTCTGTAAAGAGACAGTACCAGAAAAGTCCAAGCAGAGAATTGATCTGGTTACACAATCGCCAAGTCATTTGTACGCTGTTTCTGTGGGTCAAGGTGTTTTTCTGGAATATGGGATGCTTTAATATGCAGGCAATCCTTGTTAAGCCTACCCCACCCCTTTTCACGATGTCTTTGGGGCATGTGATCGCGCCTCATTTGGACGCACCTAAATCGGGAGTTGCCTATTTTCTATTGTAATAAATCTCTGGAATGGTTTAACAAAATTTTAACATTGATGCATTTTTTTCTTTTTAAATTATTTTGATCAATTTTTAATCTTCATTTTATTTGTATGTTGCCTTTCCATAGTTAAAATCATGCTCAAGGAGGCTTACAACATGAAAAGATTTTAAATTGCCTGGAACCTTTTCAATAGATGACATGTTGACCATGTTTTAGGACAATATGGTGTAATTCCTTAATTACTTTTCAATTAGTGTTTGAATAGCTACTCACTTGATCTCCCATATACTTTATATGCAGTTTTATTCTTTCTGTCTTTAAAAATGTAAACATAAGCAGATGTAAGTCTCAGCCTGTAAGCATTAAATATTGTTCTGTTTAAAACACTTTACATTTGGGAGACGCTTCCCCCCCCCATCTCTTGTGTGTTTAAAAAGTGAAAGAACTGCATCTAGTTCTTGATATCTCTTTCAGTGTGTTCATAGTGATGACCACACAATGCTCAATGCATATACACTTCTAGGTTATACATTTATGAGAAATTTACATCAGATTGCAAAGCAGTTTATTTTATTTTCTTTTTATAATATTTTTTATTGAGTTTGTGAAATACAGAAAAAAGAATAAAGAACATATTATAAGAGTAAAGTAGAAAGGTTACAAATTTTCTTGTTCTTTTTTCCAAGTCTACTGGACTTCCCCACATCCTCCCAACCCTGCATTCTCTGTGATACATAACATCAGCAATTTGTTAACTTGTTTCAATACTTGTTGTATCTTTCATTTTATCATGTTACCCAATTTCAAATGTGTTATAACCCAAATCATGTACATTTTCATTTAAACACAATAAAGTTGTTTCATTATTCTATCTCTAACTTCTTATGCCTTAATTTCCATTTCTTTAGTTTAACATTACTGAAGCTAGCAGTTTAAATTAACTAATCTGTTTCAGTGAATCGCTTTAGCGAAAGAAAGCAAAGGCCACAGCCCAAATTCTTATCAACCCTGCTAAAATGCAAACAAAAGACTATTTGTGTGTGTGTTGATAGCATTTTATTGCAACATTTCTGTTTCTCCTTACAGCTATATGTACTGGACTGACTGGGGAGAGAATCCAAAGATTGAGAGAGCTGCATTAGATGGATCAGACAGAATTGTGTTGGTCAATACTTCTCTCGGCTGGCCAAATGGCTTGGCTCTGGATTATGTTGAAAACAAGATATACTGGGGAGATGCCAAAACAGACAAAATTGAGGTCTGTTATTTCTGTTTTATATCAATCGAAAATCCCAGATTTCCTGCTAGCTTCCTGAGACAGCCTATGATGAATTTGTGTTGAAAACTCATTAAGCAGTACAACTAGAAATAGCTAGTTCAGGATCATAATTAATTATTGGTGAATTTTAATATCAGCATTCTCTGTTGCCTTTCTCTGAGCCCTTTAAGGATTATCTAAATTATATTTTATTTTCTGTTGAATAAAAGGTCAGTGCTGGTGAGTCAGAACAAATATATAAAACACAGAGTGTATTCACAAGGAAAGTGCTAGATATTACTGTCATTTCACAGAAATACGTAGCTTTTACCTGCTGTAGCTGTTGTGCATTTTTTTCACTAGCTTGGCTCCCAGTTCTGAACTTCATTGCTTCATACAAACAGCTCTTAAAGCTGTAGACTAAAATGAGTATAAAACCCCACATTGACTGAAATTCTGAAAGTAGAGAAGCACCCCTGGGATGAACACAGAAATTTCCCGAGTTCTTCTGAAGGTTCAGAAAGGTTATCGTCATCTTGGAAGCTTTTCCTCCACAGAAACAGATGGCTCCATTCGTTCCCAAAGAAGAATTTGGCAGTCTTGTAATATCTTCTTCTTTTGAGGCATGCTTTTATAAACCCCAAAGTTCTTTTTTAAGCTTGGCTCAGGAGAACTTTGCTAGCAATTCCTATTGTTTAGTTATTGTAGGTTTGCTTCTTACAAATTCTACTTTTGCATATGAAGCAATCTGCTTGCTCTTCCTGTGTTCCTGGCTGAATGTTAGACCCCCTTAATATATGTGCATATCTACGGCTATGTCCACAGCTACTTCCATGCCATTGAAAAAGCACACAGGTTTTTCCACTCCTGTGGTTACTTCTGACAATGACCTGGTCTGCATGTCATGAAACCATAGTTAGACTGAACTATGATTTAAGTGCTGATGCATGCTACTGAAATCACAAGTGCTTTGCTCCACTCCTGCTGCTCTTGGGAAACAAACCATACTGGGGGGCTTGGTGTTGCATCTGCACCAGGGTCAAGTTCAGACAAAAAGCTGAATGGTGGTTTAGCTTGTAGCATCAACAGGTGTTTCTACACATTTATTTCATGGGGCACTGGGAACAGTGGATTGGGTATATCCTCTCACATGACCTCAGGCAGGAGCAAAGACGTTTTCAATTTTGATCTCATTTTATTGTTGCTTTATCTAGTCTTCCTTAGTTTTAACTCCTGTCTTTGAGTCTTACGCAAATATCTATACAGTGGTACCTTGGTTTACAACCTTAATCTGTTCCTGAAGTCCAGTCTTAACCAAAGTGGACTTAAACCAAGGCGTGCTTTCCTATAGAAAGTAATGGAAAATGGATTAATCTGTTCCAGACTATGAAAAGCAACCCCTAAAACAGCAATTAGACATGAATTTTACTATCTAACGAGGCCATTGATCCATAAAATGAAAGCAATAGACCAGGCTGCAATCTAATCTACTAGCCAGTATAAAAACCCTTACTGCATCCTGCCCACACCATCCTGTGCCCTGTGAGGGAATGCCACGGCAGTCACTTCTGGGGCCGAGCCGCTTGGCGTTGCTCTGGGGCCTGGAGTGGCGGCTGCACAGGAGACTCCTGGTACCAGGGAAGGGGATGGTTGCTGCAGCAGCACAGCCTTAGATGTTGTAGTGACAGCGGCGGCAGAGGGACCCAGTGCCGGAGAAGAGGAGGGAGAGAAAGAGAGACACGCACAAGAGATGCCAGCTGCCGTGCCCCAAAGTGCACTTTGGAGAGACCCCTGTTGGGACTTGGAGAGGAACGCGAGGGGGGTGTCACTTGTCCTTAGGATCCTGTGGCGGATAGAGCCGGGAGTGTGCAGGGAGGGGAGTCCGTGGCAGCGAGCCCAATCCGGGTTGAGTTTCCTTTTGCTTTGTGCACCTCCCTCCCCAAGGAGTGGAGATTATTGGTCCGCCTTCGGCCTCCTTCTCTCCCGAGGTGCGCTGCCTTTAGGGACCTCCTTGTGAGTCAGTCTGGCGGCTCCACCGTGCGCGCTGTTGCCGATGTGGACCGGCAGCAACTCACCAGGAGTTTGGGCAAGGGATGGGCTCCTTCTTTTCCCACCAGCCCTGTTGGTCTAGCCTCTTCAGAGCCCGAGTTTTCTTGAAGATAATGATCACCCTAGTGGCGCACCTGCGTCTACAAGGTGTTCATATTTATCCATTCCTAGACCACCTGCTCCTCCGGGCAACAGGCTCGGAGGCTTCAACAGGCTCATCTCCATTTGCACATCACCCTCAAGGCATTAGAGTCTCCCGGCTTCTTGATCAACTACAAAAAAAGATGCTTGGTTCCATCACAAAGGATTATTCACCTAGGAGCCCTGCTAGATATACAGTTCAGGTCTCGTGGCTCTTCACCAGAGCAGATCAGCAAAATCTCCGCAGCAGCAGCTTTGATCTTAAAGACAAAAAAGATGAAGGTCAAACAACTGTCAACAATTCTAGGTCTCTGCATGTAAGCCTCTCAGATTATGCCTTGGGCGAAACACCATGCAAGAACCTTGCAGTGGTTTTTACTTCTACATTAATGGGCGATCATTCACAATGGCCCCAGGTCTTTGCTCTTTATCTCCTCAACTCATTCTATGGTGGGTGCAAACCTCCAATCCTTGGCAAGGCACTCCATTCAGAAATCCGTGCAACACTCAGATAACCACGGACACCAGATTACAAGGATGGAACATTGTTGATCTTTCTACACTCAAGGCCTGTGGAGGCCACTCACTCCATCAATTGGCTAGAGTTGAGAGCAGCCAGACTGGCAATTGTTTCCTTCTCTCATCTTCAACTCCATCACGTCCTCCTTCAAACAGACAACTCAACAACAAAAGGCCACATATCTCGTTAAGGAGACACCCATTTGGAATCTCTCCAGAAAGAATCGGCTCTTCTCCTCAATTGGGCCTGAGCGTCGCCTCCTCAGCCTCACGGCAGAACATATCACCAGTGACAGCAAGCAGTTTGGTTGAGCAGATCCCAGGTCAATCAAGGGGAATGGAAACTCAGCGAACAGGTGTTCCTTCAGATTCAACACTACAAGTTGATCTCTTTGCTCACAAGCTAAACCGTCAGCTACACCATTACTTCAGCAGGTTCCAAGACAACCAATCAGATGCCTGGGATGCCCTAATGACAACATGGCTGAAGGAACTCTTGTATGCCTTCCCTCCTCAAGCCATCATTCTGAGAGTCCTCTGGAAGATCAGGTTGGAAAAACCTGTTTTGGTTTTACAACCGGACCTCTGGAACAGATTATGGTTCTAAACCAAGGTAAAGCTAAAGAGACCCCTGATCATTAGGTCCAGTCGTGACCGACTCTGGGGTTGCGGCACTCATCTCGCTTTACTGGCCGAGGGAGCTTCCGGGTCAGGTGGCCAGCATGACTAAGCTGCTTCTGGCGAATCAGAGCAGCGCACGGAAACGCCATTTACCTTCCTGTCGGAGTGGTACCTATTTATCTACTTGCACTTTGACGTGCTTTCGAACTGCTAGGTTGGCACGAGTAAACCAAGGTACCAATGTATTGATTCTGAAAATGTATAATGAACCTGGAGGCAGTTAAGTTTTATATGATTTTGCATGTAATATATAAAATCTTGGAGTGCTATAGACTAGAACAATAGGAAGTTATTTCATAATACATAAAGTCACCTTTTTCTTTGCACATGCAGTATTAGTCATATAATAAGCTTGCCATATCACTAGAAAAACTGGGGATGTCTCTTGCAAATCCAGATTTTGCGTGTGTTTTTTAACTGCTGCATATGTGGTTTTTTTATTATTTTCTTTCAGCTTACTGATTCATGCTGCACTGTTGCATAGCCCCCAGATAGTAAAGCACCAGCGGGGCCAGGGTGTGCTAATGGAGACTGGTGGGGGGAGGTTCAGCAGGGAGCTTTTGTTTCCATTTTATCTGGCAGCCTGCAGCAGGCAGAGGAAGGCTGTGGCTCAACTGCTTCCGCATTTATCTCGATCAGGTTTCACTGAATTTCTAATTTCTATTGAATTGGATGGCTGCTATTGTGCTTACCAGTGGGGAAGATTTCTCATTGACTTGCTACAGGTTTAAAGCATATTTTCCCCTTCTGTGCCATGAGGTTAAAAATGTATGATATGCTCTGTTGAATTGACTTCATATTTATTCATTCCCAGCTCTAAGTTGAATATGAGTCGGGGTGAGGTTTTTCCCCTTTGCTTGTGCTGGTCACGTATGCTACCCATCTTCAAAGTATCTAGCATGGGTGTAGCATTTATATGTGTGTTGTGCATTTTTGCATATTAAGAGCAGGCTATATACCCTTGCAACTTACTTCCCAGCTTTTTGCATATGCATATGCTTTTTCTTTTTCTATTTATTATCTAACCATTCTCTGTTTTCTATTAATTACTTTGTTCTTCTCTCATCCAATCAAGATAGAAAACCATACACTATAACACCCTAACACTAACACACCAACCCCCATTGTCTTTAATTTTTAGTACTTTTAGCAAGGGTTTTTTCACTCAGATGTCTGAATCTTGCTCTGCCATTATTTTCCTCAGCTTGATGACTATACACAAAGAAAGTGTTCCCCCTCAACATATGCATTCAATCCCTCAGAAGCCAGATCACTACCCTACTGCCAAAACCTTTCCTTTTAAATTCCCTCCCTGAAAGAGGGTCTTCCACACATTGTACTCAGAGAAATAAAGGTTTGCTTAAAGCTTATGTCTACTGGCAAGTGCACCCTTATTCATTGTCAGAAATTTAAACGTTGCAAGTGCTGATCCATTTCTTGTATGCCAGATTTAGGAAGCCATCAGCTGCCAATTACCACCTATAGCTTATCAGTCCACTTCAACGAATTGTACTCCTATAATTGTTCTGGGTTTAGTTGAGATTTCACACAACAGTAATTTGTAGAGCAAGATAATGTTTGCATCAACTTTCTGTTTTTATTAATAAAGATATTGCTTCTACTAACAGAAGCACATTGGCTCATAACATGCACAAACATATAGCCTAAAGTAAAAAATAGTGATTCTTAGACTTTACAAAGTCTAGATATTCACATTTCAGTAGTTCAAAACAGGAAGCGTTTTTCCATGTCTAGGTCTTGCCCGCTGTTGTAAGTTGTTGGCCAGCGTAGGTTCAGGATAGTGAGCATTAGGAGCTGGTATATTCATACTCCAGAGCACATTTCTATAGTTTATGAAATAGTAAAATAAATAGTTTCTGATAATCTAAGCATATGAAGACTCCTTTAAAACAGTACAATTCCTTTTTGAAGAAGGATGTTTTGGGTTGCACCTGCTGATTCTGCATTTGCTTTGGGCCCGAGATGGGATTATGTGAACCTACAAACATCAAGGGTAGGGCCAGCAATGAATTATTATTTTTTTAAAAAAACAATAACTAGGAGGGGCAAGATAGATATCATTAATGTTCCATTTACTATTTTCCAAGCGTAATTGAAATTTCTCTTCGTAATGCAAGGCATTTTATGTTTCCCCAGCTCCGTAAATCCTAGACTGTGTAGTGAGGAACAGTAGTGTGCAATGATAAGGATCAGGTGTGCCTTGAAAACTGAAGTCATTATGTTTTTGCATCTAACATCATGTGTTCCTCAGAACACACTCTTAATATTCATCATTAGTTCCCACATTCTCTGCCGAAATATGGACAGTGACTTAATTCCAAAGGACTTGGACACACCAGAATTCCCAGTGCTGCCTAAATCGTAGCTGACTACTGTGAGGGAAAATCCGAAGCATCGCCATTGCACCTTGCTGCTTTGGCTTACTGGGTTCAGGGGAGGGTGAGAGGCAATATTAACTGGGCTGCCTCACTGCTGTAAGAAGAAAGTCTTCACTCGCTCTGAGCCAATCAAGAAATCAAAGATACAAAATTTTAAGAGTAGAGTGAAGTGTGCCTCTGCCTCCTATTTTAATCCACCCATCCCCATATCAAGTATTTGGGGAAATTGTCCTGGTTTTTAGACTCCCCCCCCCATCTCAGAGACTTGAATTATGATGCACCAAGATTGATCCCACGTCGTACCTACTGTTCTCTGTTCCATCCCCCTCTCTCCACAACTCTTTCCAAAAAAAGAGATGGAAATGGATAGGCCAGAGCAGTTGACTCATTGCCAAACTGAGAGCAGACTGTTACACAGTTTGGTTTAGTAGGGGGCCAGAGCTTCTGCAAGTATTAAGGGAAAAATGCAGACGAAACAGATACTCCAAACCTGCTGACTATTTTAATTCTAGAGCTGGTCAGACTATTTCGAAATGAGCAAATGAGTTTGTATATAGTGTGCATATTAGGTTGTGATTAGGTAGGCATTTCTCCAAATTATTTAAAGTCGTCCGTCCCCCCCCCCCCCGCAGTGGTTATAATCCTAAATCCATTTGCTGTGGTTTGCATGGGTTTACTGAAATCAGTGGTCTCTCTGACTAGTAATAATCACTCACACCTTGAGATTTTGTTGGATATTTAAAAGTTTTACAGTTGAAGGTGGGGAACAAACCAAGAATGAATTTTATAGATTCAAATATTAAAATTGTCAATATTGAAGTTCAATTGAGACAATACATATGAACCCCCTCCATCCTCCTGCACAGCACCTCTCTATGCTAAGCAGAGGAAGCAGGCACATGAGGCTGCAGCGCACACATGTTCCTCCAAATCATGGTATATTTAGGCTTTGCTTCAGTTGGAGACAAAGGAGTTAAGCCAAAGGATTCACATAAGGGGTCCGAGGAAGGAGATCCAAGCACAGGGAAACAACATGGAAAAATAGTAAAGTTATTTAAGGCAGTATTTAGACTTTGGGTGGCTGATAATAATCAGAATTGCAGAAAAAATGGTTGTGGACAAGACACAACAGATGGGGCATATCATGAAGGGCTGAGGGGGTACTTATACTTGCTTGGCAAAGAACAGGAGGCAAATAAAAAAAAAATGAGTATAACTGAATTGTATGGATAATGGGAGAAGAGAATGATTAAGTTCCAATGAGAAATATTACATGGAAAATGACTTGTATGCTGTTAGCACATGTATTTCAGAGCAGTTTTGCACTTACTTTATGTTACAAACCTGAACTGGAACTTTCAGTTCCTTCTCCTGCTTCTGCTGCAGATGGATAGGACCTGAAACAAGAAAGGAGATTCCAACCAAACATCAGGAAGAACTTTCTGACAGTAAGAGCTGTTTGCCAGTGGCACAGACTCCCTCAGGAGGTTGTGGACTCTCCTTCCTTGGAGATTCTTGCATTGCAGGGGGTTGGGACTAGATGATTCTCAGGGTCCCTTCCAACTCTACAGTTCTCTATTCTAGTTGTAATGGCTAAAACAGGCCTTTCCCCCCCTTGCGGGGAGCTTAGTTACTCTAGGAAGAAATGTAGTGTGGGGAAGTCACATCTGTTTTCTGTCTTAGTCTGTATTGTTGCTGTGGTTTGAAGGGTTTTAGGAGTGGCCTCAAAATGTGAAATCCAACCACATAGTGGTTAAAATGAGCAGAAACCACTGGAGACACCAGCTGGATGTAGAAGGGTTTCTTGCAGATTGAGAGTTTTTGATTTTTATTGAAAAAGTAACTCTACCTAGCACATTTCAAACAAAGTTACTGAACATTCATAGCTGAGCCTGTAATACTAATTTACTGAAGTGTATTTATTGTCTTATTTTCTTTTCTTCCCAAATATACTGTGAATGGACAGACATTTTGTCACCCTGGACCCACCTCTTTTAAAAAATATTATGGAATAGCACTTCCAATTCAGGTTAACAGCAGATTGCTGCAACCTAGTAACCCAATGAATTGCAAGGTTCTCAGTGGCCCCTAGTAAACCTTAAATTACCTGTTGGGGGATATCTATCTGTCTTGTCTGTCTGTCTGTCTACCTTCCTATCTATCTATTTCGTATACACATACTCTTCTTTTCGGCTGAAAAGGGGAGGGATTCAAAGTGTCATACAACAAAAGGGAAAAGGTACAATAAAAGGAAACAGAAGACCAAGCAGCTTAGTAGACAGCTATTGAAGCTAACTGAGGTGCCAGCCAGTCAAAAGAAGTGTGTGAAAAAGCCACTTCTCCCCTGGTAGTGTTTGCTTCTCGTTCATGGTTAAAAGAGGTGCTTTTCAGGTGAGAACCAGCCCTTTGTATGGCACAGTGGGTGGTGTTGGCGGGCCTCAATGCAGCTTGAAGAATGAGCCTGCCTGGGTGGTAACATTCTTCCAGATTTTTTCCCTGTGCACATCTTCTTGTCCCACCAGGAATCCATGCTTGGAAATCACATTTAAATAGGGCAAGCACACATGTAAATAGAAGCAAGTACTAAAAAGGATGAAAAGCATAATAGACTTCCCTTATAGGCTCTGAGAACCACTCATACTTACGACTTACTTCACCAAACCTTTATTAGGCATTACAAGTATAAAGGTAAAGGGACCCCTGACCATTAGGTCCATTCGCAGACGACTCTGGGTTTGTGGTGCTCATCTCACTTTACTGGCCGAGGGAGCCTTCATACAGTTTCCGGAACATGTGCCCAGCATGACTAAGCCGCTTCTGGCGAACCAGAGCAGCGCATGGAAACGCCATTTACCTTCCCGCTGGAGCGGTACCTATTTATCTACTTGCACTTTGACGTGCTTTCAAACTGCTAGGTTGGCAGGAGCTGGGACTGAGCAACGGAAGCTCACCCCGTCGCAGGGATTCGAACTGCCGACCACCTGATCGGCAAGCCCTAGGCTCTGTGGTTTAACTGACAGCGCCACCCGCGTCCATTATAAAACACTCATACAATTTGGGGCTATGCATGACTTGGGGCTAGATGGCACAATTTCACTTCCATAGAGATAATTTTGGGAAAGATATTAATTGGCTAGATCTGATTCTAGCCAATTAAAATCTAATTCTAATTCAAGCAACTTTAAACTTTATTATGAATCAGCAGCTTTCTGCTGGTTGAAAGATTGGCTGCTTCTTGAGAACACTGACATTTTGGACTTGGAAGGTTTTAATAACGCTTTTGGATGGCATGCATATTTGTGGTATGACAAGGTTAAAGCGCATAAATCTTTCAAACACCATATTGTCAGGAAAGCATTATTTAATGTCTGGATAAGGTATAAAGATTTACTGGAAAGTAAGACCCCAAGGGTGGGACGCAGGTGGCACTGTGGGTTAAAGCCTCAGCGCCTAGGACTTGCCGATCGAAAGGTCGGCGGTTCGAATCCCTGCGGCGGGGTGCGCTCCTGCTGCTCGGTCCCAGCGCCTGCCAACCTAGCAGTTCGAAAGCACCTCCGGGTGCAAGTAGATAAATAGGGACCGCTTACCAGCCGGAAGGTAAACGGCGTTTCCGTGTGCGGCTCTGGCTCGCCAGAGCAGCGATGTCACGCTGGCCACGTGACCCGGAAGTGTCTCCGGACAGCGCTGGCCCCTGGCCTCTTAAGTGAGATGGGCGCACAACCCCAGAGTCTGTCAAGACTGGCCCGTACGGGCAGGGGTACCTTTACCTTTAAGACCCCAAGGTGGTTGTCACCGATGGAGGCAAAGGCTCTGAAAAGACTCAATATGGAGGCCAAATGGCCGAAATATTGGGAGATATTAGAACAAGAAGGAGATAAATTGAAATTGCAGAGTTTTGAGAAATTAAAAGATAAAGTGCGAGATTGGCTTCATTACTATCAAATAAGAGAGGCCTATAATATGGACAAAAAATTGGGCTTCCAGGTGGAAAAATCGAAATTGGAAACAGAATTGTTAGAACCTAAAACTAAAATTGTCTCAAGAATGTATAACTTGCTGTTGAAATGGAATACTCAGGATGAAACAGTTAAATCAGATATGATTAAATGGGCACAGGACATTGATCATAACATTATGTTTGCTGACTGGGAAAAGTTGTGGACCACCGATATGAAGTTTACGGCATGCAATGCCTTAAGAGAGAATATTATGAAAATGATTTATAGGTGGTACATGACCCCAGTCAAGCTTGCAAAAATTTATCACCTGCCTGATAACAAATGCTGGAAATGTAAAGAAACTGAGCGCACATTCTTTCACCTTTGGTGGACGTGCCCGAAGATTAAGGCTTTCTGGGAGATGATATATAATGAGCTGAAAAGGGTATTTAAATATACCTTCCCTAAGAAACCAGAGGCCTTTCTCTTGGGCATAGTCGGCCAATTGGTGTTAAAGAAAGATAGAACGTTTTTTATGTATGCAACAACAGCAGCAAGAATACTCATCGCAAAGTACTGGAAGACACAAGATTTGCCCACCTTGGAAGAATGGCAGATGCAAGTAATAAACTACATGGAATTAGCAGAAATGACTGGCAGAATCCGAGACCTGGGAGAAGAAGTGATGGAAGAGGACTGGAAGAAATTTAAAAACTATCTGCAGAAATACTGCAAGGTGTATGAATGCTAAAATGATGTTGGTTATGAAAACAATATGGCATTAGTGACACAGTGTTAAAAAAGTATGCAAAAACGTAATTTGAAAAAGGGTGAAAGAACAAGGTTATATTATGTTAAAAGTAAACAATATGTTAAAGGTGTTTAATTATAAGAAGGAAAGATCGGAGACATAATAGAAGTGATTATAACAATTTGAAATGAGTTTTTGAAGGAGGATAAGGATTTGCTGTATCTGATTAGATAAAGAGGAACACAAAAAAGGGAGGTGTGAGGAAGTCAGGAAAGAAAGTTTTGTAAACACAAATTTAAAAACTGGAGTTTTTGTTTTTCAAAAGTTTTCTTTTTTTCTCTTTTTCTTTTTCTTTTTCTTTGATGTATACTGGCAATGGATTTTGGTGTTTTGCATTGAAGTGATGTTTTATTCTTTTATTGGAAAAATAAGTATTTTTTTTAAAAAAAGAAGAAGTGTGGGATCTACATGGGATTCTGTTGGTAACATAAGAGGAGATGCTCTAGTGTTGTGCACCTGATATTTGGAACGGAGGGGGAAATCTTTCACAGGATGTTCACAAGAATTGTCTCATACCACTAGGTTTTGTTTGCAAATCACCATCAATATATATAGCATTTTACAGAGGAGCAAAAACACAAAGGGCTTTCAGTCTTAAGCAAGGAACAGACAAGGAAGGTGATCTACTTTCCTTTCATGTACAGATGTACACACATCCTGTTTTCAAGTTAATCATGACTTATGCTTAGATTTCTTGAGGGTATGGATATATGGTGGTGCAGTTCAGCACTCTGGTGATTTTCAGTGAATTCTGAAACATGCCATGGATTTGCAACTTCTGCAAAGGGCAACCTGTCCAAACGCAAAAAAAGTGTGTTAGACAGTGCGGGGGGTGGGGAGTGGGCATTGCTGCCTTTCCATTGCTAGAGGCATGAATACGTCACCCGTATGACATAATTTTGTTAGTGTTTTCTGTAAAGGTGGTGTGTGTGTGTTTAACGTTTATGAGGAATTAAAGCCAAAAGAAGGAAGGGCAGAGCATCATCTGTATATTCAGTGGATACTTCTTCTGTAGATGGATGCTGTTACAGAAGCCCGTCTCTCTGCCAAGCAGTGGCAAGAGCACATGGGGCCACAGGCTCACACACAAGGTGTGTGTCCCTTTGGAGAATGGAAGACCCAGGGGAGACTGTCATACACCTTCAGTCTGCATGGAGGGGGTCCAGATCTTACGGCATAGTCATTCCAAGAGGCAGCAGCATAAGCTGCCTGCAGCCAGCGCACTCCAAGGATAGATCTCCCCCTTTTTTCCTCCTTCCCAGAAGCCCCCTTGCCCTCCACCAGAGCAGTTACCCTGGCAACTTCCAAATCCCCAGGCTCTGGTCCCACCTGGGGCAAGTCTTGTCTTGTTAACGACCCTCAGTGGCTCTCTCTTGTTCCCGTAAGGCCCCTAGCTTGGCCAGGCTACCCAAGAATCCCTTTGCAGCTTGTATTTCTCCCTTCATACCACAAATACAGAAAATCCTAGCATTTATTAATTTTACCCACATCTATAACAATACTTTGGACTTACATTTAATTTATAATGTTGAGTTGCACAGTTTGAGATTTATTGATCTAAATGGTCTGATAATCATTGCTTTCTAGGTACTATCACTTATATTTGTATGTTTGTTTGTACCTGTGAAGGTCATGAACACAGATGGAACTAGCAGGAGAGTCCTTGTGGAGGATAAGCTTCCTCATATATTTGGTTTCACTTTGTTGGGGGACTATATTTATTGGACAGACTGGCAAAGGCGAAGCATTGAGCGAGTTCATAAGCAGACAGCGGAAAGGGAGATCATCATAGACCAGCTTCCTGACCTCATGGGTCTGAAGGCTGCAAATGTCCACCAGATACTTGGTGAGTATCCTAGAAATCTGAACTGCACACTATTAGGTTAAAGAGGGTGTTTAGTAATCAGTTGAAAAGGGAGGTGTTTCAATTGAGGAACCTTTCTGTGTGTTTAACCACAGAATGAGAAAGTGGGGACTTCATATTTTTTTAAAAGCAACAAACTCAGTCAAAAAAAGTCCACGTTAACTTTGGTGAAAAGTTCTTTGTACCACCTCAGTATCGAAGATAAGGGACTAGATTGAATAGCAGCTCCAAATGGCAAACTTGATATTTAATTCACCTGGGGATACCCACCCTTTTCTCCATTCTCCAGAAAGAGAGTGCATGTTATGTTGTACGACAGCTTTCAGTTTACACTGGGTTAATGCCCCAGGGATAGTGTGCAAAGCAAAAAAAACAACAACTTATAGTCATAGCACACTGGGTTCAATTATCAGGTGGGATTGCCAAAGTCTCTTTTCCTGGACGCCCACCCCCGTTCCGCTAAATGCATGCAAGTTGCGAGTTACCTGTACAGTTAAGATTGTTTTTAAACAGCTTCCATAATTTATGCATGAAAGAGAAGGTTCCATAATTAATGCCAAAGAGAAGGTATCCACTGCTCTAAGCAGCTGATAAATGAAACTAAAAATGCAACCCTCAGATTGATTGATTGATCGATTGATTATTTATGTATGCAGTTTTTATAGGATTTCCCCTTAAAAATATATGCTCAAATGGGACACAAGGCAGCACTAGCACAGGATGACAGTAGTTTGAGCCATCTGCCCCTAGTGAGAATGAGGAGGACCAAATGTTGTTTATTGTCAGTGGCCTGTAAAAAAATGGATTCAGAAAGTATCTGCCCACCCACCCACCCCCGTCATCATTTGGCAAGGATAATTACTCCCAAATTATCCTCAATTAGCCACACGGAAGGGCTCTGCAGGTCTGGGAACAGCTGTACGCCATGGCAGCCAGACAGGAAGCGAGTCTGAATTGGTTCAGTCCACTTACGTGTGTGCGCAGATAACGTGAGTTAACTCTGTATTGCTGCACTTTTGGGGAACTTTGTGAGCGCCAATAGTCCTTCAGAATTGTGTTTATATTAGTCTCACATCAGAGAAGAATCCTAAATGGTTTCCCCCTTCTCTCTTCTTAGGTACAAATCCCTGTGCAGAGTCCAATGGGGGTTGCAGCCACCTTTGCCTGTTCAGGCCTCAAGGTTTGCGCTGTGCCTGCCCCATAGGCCTGGAGCTGATCAGTGACATGAAGACCTGCATAGTCCCAGAAGCTTTCCTGCTGTTTTCTCGCAGAGCAGATATCAGGCGGATCTCTCTTGAGACGAACAACAACAATGTTGCCATCCCACTCACAGGAGTTAAAGAAGCTTCTGCTCTGGATTTTGATGTAACTGACAATCGCATATATTGGACAGACATTTCATTAAAGGTAATGCAGTCATGCAGTCAACACCCATTGACTTCAGGAAAAATTGAGCAAAGCCGCAACATTTTACTAGGTACTTGGAAGAGAGTTTTATCCCGTTGAAAGTTTTGAGAACCAGCCCAAATGTCTGCTGCTTAAGGGGAGTAAAAACACTGAGGATATTGGATGCACCCACTCTTCTGTCCCTTTGGAGTAGGGCAGCCCCATGCAGGACCAGCCAAATACATTTTGGCACCTGAGGCAGACCACGAAACAGTGTCCCCCTCCCCACCAGGGAAGAAGGGGGGAGTGAAACCTGCATTAGGAACAAAGGGGACTAAAGCTCAGGGTCAGGATCAGCAGCCCCATGGATCCTGCCACCTGAGATGGTTGCCTCACTTCTTGGGTGGAGCACAGATACTTCCTCTGTTTGTCGATACAGTGACATTGCAAGCAAGGGAGTATAGATGTACCAGGGTTCCTTGATACAGTCCATACTACAGCTGGTAGCTGTGGGGAATCCTAGAAATCTTTTCTGGCAAAACAAAGAAGCTGCTTGTGAAAACTTAACCCAGTGGCACCTGAGAGAACCTGTGCACTAAATGCTGTGTGAATCAGATGGGAGGGGGAAGACTTGACTAAGAAGAGCAACATTGCACAGGACCACACTGGAGCTCTAAATAAATGTACTAAAGGAGTGTGCTGTTTACTAGCTTTCATGCGTACGCTCTGTCTCTTGCCTTCCCTCTCTCTCCTGCAGACCATCAGCAGAGCATTCATGAATGGTAGTGCCCTGGAGCATGTAGTGGAGTTTGGCTTGGATTACCCGGAAGGCATGGCTGTGGATTGGCTTGGAAAGAACCTGTATTGGGCTGATACTGGAACAAATCGTATTGAAGTGTCCAAGTTAGATGGGCAGCATCGCCAGGTTCTAGTCTGGAAGGATTTGGATAGTCCTCGGGCATTAGCCCTGGATCCTGCTGAAGGGTGAGGTGCTTGCTTAATTTTCTGTGTTAAGCTATTAAACCAGATGCTGACTCAATTTCAGCAAGGTTTGAGAAATGCTGACTGTCCTATGAGAATGATCATTTAGCCAGTGATTTCAAACCTTGCTACCTTTCTGTTCTTCAGATGCGTGCTGATGAATCTCTCTATGTCAGTCACAAACCCCTTACATGTTGCAGTGTTCTTGGTTATTTCCTACAGTACATTCTCATTCCACATGTGGTGCAAGCCAAGCCTGCTGGGTCTCATCCTAGCCCTGGATGAATGGAGAGTATATCCTGGTACATTGATCATGGCAGGAAAATATTAATTGTGGTAGACAAAAAGGAAATCTTCTTTACTTGTTGAATAACCCCTGGTAAACCCTAATTCATCAAAAACAAGGTTTGCCCATGCCAATGATTTTCAAACATGCAATGCCAAGTGTAATGGTTGTTGGGGTTACTTGTGCGTAACCTTACTTCAGTTCAGTTAGCTTGCTTGCCCCAACCATGCCCAGGGTCGGAGCTCGCCCTCCGTGACCTGTTAGTCACTTGCAGAATCCGAGAGTGGGCATCTCTTGAACCTCTTCCAGCATAAAAGCTGTTTGACCCCGAGTCTCCTCCTATGTTCTCTGCGCGGAACGTGTCTGCGCAAGTAAGGGGAAGGCAGGGGCGTCCCAGCGCTCTCTCCACTATCGTCGGGGGAAGGGTCTTGGAGCCCTGTCACCAATTCCTCCATCTCCCTCTCTTCTCTATGGGTGTTACGTTGAAATCCTTCCCCCCTGCTCGTCCCCTCTCCGGCATCGCTGGGTGGCCCTGCCTCCGTCTCTCGTTCTGATGGCAGTTCCCTGACATCCACCTCCTCCCCAGGACCCCCTTCACCCCCGGCCTGACCCTGTGACGGGACCTTGTCCCCTTCAGCGGACGATGCCGGGAACCCCCGAAAGGAGCTGCTGTCGTCCGTGGACTCAAACACCGCTTCCCACCTGCTCCAATTTCTCACGGTCGGGACTTCCCCATCTGACTCCTCTCCTGACGATTCTCCTCCTTCCTCCTGGGAAGCCGGAAAACCCACGAAATCCTCCTCGTCGTCGGTGGTGGCAAATTGCTCCTCCCAGAATCTCCCGAGGGGTTTGGGCTTCCTCGGATACCTGTTGTGGAACTCTTCCACCAGATATCCATCTACTTACTTTATCAAACCTTTATTAGGCATTATGGAAATAAAACCTTAAAAGAGAAAATAACATATAAAAGCCTTGAAATATATATAAAAAGGCAGCAGTTTGCTAAATGCATATATATATATACATATAGAGTCAGTGGTTTTCCTTGTTATCCTGCTCCTTGGAGGACTGCTACCAAAAACTCGGCTACCCCCGCCGTTACCCTTTGGTCAACGTCGGATAGGTAGAAACCCACACATTCACCTTGCTGCGGTTCCAGACCACCCAAAAGAGGGGACAGCACGCGTTGACGGAGCGTACTGTACAATGGGCAATGAAGGAGAATATGCTCTACAGTGTCCGGGACATTCATAGAGCATCTGCAGAGTCTCTTGTTTCTAGGAATGTTTTGATATCTTCCCCTGACAAATGCTGAGGGAAAAACATTCAAACGGGCCAGCATAAAAGCCCTACGTTGGGCTGGGATTATTAGTTTAGTGACGTAATTGGCTCTGCTATCTAAGATATTTAATTCATAGAATATGGGGGAGCAAATTTTGTTTACAGCTGCCATAATATTTTGTCTCTCGACATCCTTTAGTCTAGTTAGGATATTATGGGAGATATATTGCTCACTAGAATTGTACAGGGGCTCCAGCTCGATGCCTAAAGATTCAATCTTTTTTTCGAGGTGCTGATACCATCTTGATTTATAGGAGTCTTTGAGCAAATCAGCGAGCAGACTTGATGGAGGGCAGCGAAAGTGGCAGCGTAACGAATACTTTATTGAGGTGGACCATGCCCAATATTCCATTGTGTGTATGCCTATTTCTGCACACATTGTTTCATATTTGATCATAGCTGGGAGTCCAAGAATACGTCTCAGAAAGCTAGAGTGAATCTTTTTTAAATCATTGTTATATGCTTGGACCCATAGCGGGATTCCATAGAATATCTGGGATTGCACTTTTGTTTGGAATATCTGATTTGCCACAGGAATAAATTGATTACCTTTCTGATAATGAAAACGGGCAACTGCTGATGAGATGCACTTTGCCTGTTTTATGGCATTTGTGCGATGGGTTGCCCACCCTAAATTGCTCTGGAATAAGATTCCCAGATACGTATAGATTTTCACTTGTTGGATTTCTTGCCCTCTTATTTTCCATTTCTCTAATTTCCAACCATTCGAGAAGCAGATATCCATCATCTATTTCCCCTGCTGGCACCCACGTGTTTTCTGACTCGGGTTCCCCCTCCCAAGCCACTAGGTACTCCACCTGCCACCCTCGCCAGCGCGAATCCAGGATCTCCATTACCTCGTGGTGGCGTTCCCTCTCTTCCATTAGTGGGTGGGTGAGCCCTTCCCCTCCTGCCTCCCGGACCCTCCGCTCCCCTCTGTACGGTGAGAGCAGTGACCTATGAAATACCGGGTGGATCTTCATGCTGTCTGGCAACTTGAGCCGGAACGCCACCGGGTTAACTTGGTGGGTCACCTCAAATGGTCCCAGCCGTCTTAGCCTCAGTTTCTTACACCCGCCCTTGAAAGGTAAGCCTTGTGTGGATAACCACACCCGGTCACCCACCCTAATGGTTTCCCCTTCCCGGCGGCGTTTGTCTGCTTGTCCTTTGTACACTTCCTTGGCCCTATCCAGGTTCATCTTAAGCTGCTGGTGCAGAGCTTCCATTTCTTCCACAAACTGCTCTGCGGCGGGCACGCTCCACCCTTCCTCCCCTCTCCCAGGAAAAGCCCTGGGGTGCAACCCATAAAAAGCCATGAACGGGCTCATCCCTGTGGACACATGTTCAGCGTTGTTATACGCAAACTCCGCTAGTGCTAGCTTCTCTACCCAATCGTTCTGTCTCTCGTTGAGGTAGCAGCGTAGATATTGCTGTAAAATGCTATTTGCCCTCTCTGCTTGCCCGTTGGTCTCCGGGTGTCTCGCCGTCGAGAATCCCACTTCCACCTGCAATAAGCTCATGAGTTTCCTCCAGAACCTCGAGGTAAATTGTTTCCCCCGGTCGGAGATAACCCTCGTCGGAGCCCCATGCAACCTGAAAATGTGATCCACAAACAACCAGGCAGTTTCCTCTGCCGTTACTGCATGTGAGCACGCTATAAAATGGCACATTTTAGTTAGCAGATCTACTACTACCATGACTGCTGTCTTCCCTCTAGATTTGGGTAAATCGGTCATGAAATCGATCGACACCTCCCCCCATGGTCTTCCCGGTGTGGGTAAGGGCTCCAGTAACCCCGCCGGGGCCGCCCTCTCTCCCTTGGCCCGTTGGCAGCGGTCACACCCCCGTACATACTCTCGTACATCTTCCCTCACCCTTGGCCACCAGAATTGCCTCGTAACCAGTAACATGGTTTTGTGTTGCCCAAAGTGCCCTGCTGTTGGGTTGTCATGAAGCTGTCTGAGAACCCTTTCTCGCAGGGCTTCCCCGGGCACATACATTGCTCCCCTGTAATACAGCAGTCCTTCCCTCTCCTCAAAGCCTCCCTGATGCCCCCCCATTCCCCTGAGTTCCCTGATTCTGGTTTGGGCGAATTCGTCCTGGCGAATCAGCTTGGTTAGTTCTCGTTTCCCAACCAACGCTCCCCCGCAAACCCATCGTACCTCAGGAAACCCATGTCGAGCTTCCGGCTGTCCTTCTCCTTCCGTATACTCGGGCTTCCGTGAAAGAGTGTCTGCCCTCACATTCTCTTCCCCCGGCACGTACTTGATCTCAAAGTTGAACTTGGAGAACTCCTGTGCCCATCGAATCTGTCTCTGGTTGAGCACTCAATATTGTTCTCCAATATTCCAGGTTCTTATGATCCGTGCAAACCTGAATCTTGTGCTGTGCCCCTATTAGGAGATCTCTCCACTGCCGAAACGCTGCATAAATAGCTAACAGTTCGCAATCATACACTGTGTAGTTATGCTCCGATTTGTTCAGTTTCCGTGAGAAGAAGGCGCACGGCCTCCAGGTGTGTTGGCTCCGTCCCGGCTGTAGCAACACTGCTCCAATAGCTCTGTCTGATGCGTCGGTCTCCAGCCTCATCGGCTTCTGCAGATCCACGTGCAGGAGCTGTTCCTCCGAGGCGAACGCCTTCTTTAGCTTTTCGAAGGACCTTTGGGCACTTTCCGTCCAGGCGAACTTCTTCTTGCTACTGAGACAATCCGTGATGGGTGCGGTCAAGTGGGCGAAGTTCTTGATGAACTTCCGGTAGAAGTTGCTGAACCCGAGGAACCTCTGCACATCCTTCCGGGTCTTAGGGGCCTTCCATTCCAGCACTGCCTGCACCTTGCCAGGGTCCATGGCAAGTCCTTTGTCCGACAACTTGTATCCCAGGAATTCCACCTCACGGGCGTGAAATTGGCACTTTTCTAGCTTGACCCACAATTGGTGCTCTAGTAGCCTCTTCAGCACTTCCCTGACGTCCTGGATATGCTGCTTTTCATTGTCCGAATAGATCAGTACGTCGTCCAGAAATGCTACACAGTTTTTGTACAGCAGGGGTCCCAGCACATGGTGCATGAAGCTTTGAAAACAGGCTGAGCCCGATTGTATTCCAAATGGCATGACTAGGTACTCAAAGGCCCCTAGGGGGGGTGAACATGGTGGTTTTCCATTCGTCCCCCTTCCTTATTCTAATCAGATTGTATGCTCCCCGGAGGTCCAGCTTGGTGAAGATCTTGCCCTTCCTCACCCTAGTCAGAATATCATCAATTCTGGGCATTGGGAAGGTCACGGGTTCCGATACAAGGTTCAGTCTTCGAAAGTCAACTACAAGCCTCAGCTGATCCGTGTTTTTCTTGTCCACAAAAAACACAGGGCTGCCCCCCACTGCCTTAGATTCCCTTATGAACCCCCTCTTAAGGTTTTTGTCAATAAAGTCTCGCAACTCCTGCATCTCTCTGTCCGACATGGCATACAGCTTACCCACCGGTAGCTGCGCCCCAGGGAGCAGGTTGATCTGGCAGTCGAAGGACCTATGTGGCGGCAGCTTGTCCGCTTCCCTCTCACTGAAGACTTCCTGTAAATCCATGTACTGTGGCGGCACATCCGCTCTCTGCTTCAGTGTAGTTGCTGCCACTCTGGCCAACCTCATCCTGGGTTTCACCCCTCCTAGACAGTGTTCCAAACAGTGTGCCGACCCGAAGGTGACTGTCCGTTGGTGCCAGGCTACCACTGGATCATGTAGCACTAGCCAGCTCATGCCCAGTATTATCGGAGGTCCCGCCAGTGTGGCCACGTGAAAGGCAATGGTCTCTGTGTGCCTGGAAGCACTCATTCTCATAGGTGGGGTTTGATGTGTCACTTCCCCTCCCAGCAGCTCCCTACCATCTATCGTGGTCACTTGGAGCAGGAAATCAAGTGGCAGCAGGTGGATCTGGTGCTCCAATGCAAACTCCATAAAAAGTCCACTTTTCCTCTAAGACACTCAGACCAATGTACATATATTCCTTCTTTATCTTCCACAGCAGCCCTGTAAGGTAAGTTAGACTGAGAGTCATTAGTTACCCAAAGCTACCCATTGTTTGCAATGGCTGGGTGAATATTTAAGCCTAGGGATCTATTATACACAGTACAGTGAAACTATTTACCTCTCAAAAGAAATGAAAGTTATGTTGTGTGCTAAAACAAATGTTTAAGCATTATAGTTCTGATATATTTCTATGTTTTGTCTTTGGTTCTGTATGAGATGAATGTGGAATATTTGATCTATATTTTCAGATTCATGTACTGGACAGAATGGGGTGGAAAGCCCAAAATTGACAGAGCTGCCATGGATGGTAGTGAACGTACAACATTGGTGCCAAATGTGGGACGGGCTAATGGGCTGACAATTGATTATGCTAAAAGAAGATTGTACTGGACTGATTTGGATACCAACCTAATTGAGTCTTCAAATATGCTAGGTACAGTTTTGCTGGTTTAGCTAGGATTCTTGAAGTCAGCTGAAGTGGGGATCAGGGTATTGAAAATACTGCCTGCTCCAGTAAACCCAACTGCTAAGGTCTCCAGTGAAATCTGACCAGCCGGCTAGCTGGCTGTCTCTTTCCCCCTCTTCCAATCTACTGTATCTGATCCATTCCTCTTGATGTTTCATTGCCTTGTGAAGACTGTCATTCTCCAGTCTGCTCTCATGGTTAGTTATTTCAGTCCCTGTTTTGTGATTGACTGGTTCTGATACTAATTTAGTGCCTTTGTTTTCTGCTGACCCATATTTTGTTTTCTTGCTTATTTTTTAATGGTATGCAATGTTTTGAACTGTGGTGCTTTTGAGAGACAGAAAAGGGGATATATACATTTATTTTACATTGTCAGAATTACTTTGTTTTTTGTTTAAATAATATTTTATTAAGTTTTAAAAATAGCAACAAGCAGAAAAAGGAAAAAACACATACACAAAAATATAAAGTTATAAAATACAAAAAATACATAAGTTTAACTTAGAAATAAAAGAAAAAAGAAAAACAAAAGCAGAATAGAAAAACACATTAAGAAAAAAAAAGAAACACAAAAATCCCTCTTTTTAATTCCTCATTTTGATTCACATATTTTCCTGACTTCCTCACATCTCCCTTTTTTGTATCCCTTTTGAAAATTAATTCAGCAAATTCATATCCAATTAATTTATCTATTATCAATCCAGTCTTATTTTTTACCTTGTTGCTAGAACCCCTTCAGTTCATTTCAATGTCATTAACATTCAGAAATTTTACAATGTTTCTGTAGATAAATTTTAAATTTCCTCCAATCTTCTTCCACCAACTCTTCTCCCTAGTCTCGGATTCTGCCAGTCATTTCCGCCATTTCCATGTAGTCCATTACTTGCATCTGCCATTCTTCCAGAGTGGGTAGATTTTGTGTCTTCCAATGCTTTGCGATGAGTATTCTTGCTGCTGTTGTAGCGTACATAAAGAAAGTTCTGTCCTTCTTTGACACCAATTGGCCGACCATGCCCAGGAGAAAGGCTTAGGGAAAGTGTACTTAAGTACATTCTTCAATTCATTATAGATCATCTCCCAGAAAGCCTTAATTACATTGTCAGAATTACTTTGTTCTGGTGTGACTAAAAGGTTTTCCCATAAATTTCTCCATTCTCCATTCATTCATTTGCAAAGTTTCACTTACTGTATTTTTCGCTCTATAAGATGCACTTTTTCCCCTCCAAAAAATGAGGGGAAATGTGTTTGCGTCCTATGGAGCGAATGCAGGCTCCTTGGCTTCAACGATAGCAATGCTAAGTCTCCAAAGCGCAGAGGGAGCACTCCCTCCACACTCCGGAGGCTTCGCATTGCTTTCGCTGAAGCCTGGAGAGCGAGAGGGGTCGGTGCGCACCAACCCCTCTCACTCTCCAGTCTTCAGGGATGGCCCCCTGAAGCCTTCCGAACGCAGCGCAAGTTCCCGCTGCGTTCTGGAGGCTTCAGGTTCCTTTCGCTGAAGCCAGGAGAGTCTGCGCTCAGAAGGCTTCAGGGATAGCCGCGCGCAGCCTCTCCCAGCAGGGAGAGGTTGCACAGGGCTATGGCTTCTTTAGCCCCACGCAGCCTCTCCCAGCAGGGAGAGATTGCACGGGGCTAAAGAGGAAGCCAAGACAGCGCTGTCTTGGCTTGTGCCATAGCCGTGCGCAGCCCCTCTGGAAGGGAGAGGTTGCGCGCAGCCTGTACGCTGCTCTTTCGGGCTGGGGGGGGAATAAGATTTTTTTTCTTGATTCCCCCCCCCCTAAAAAACTAGGTGTGCCCTATGGTCCAGTGTGCCCTATGGAGTGAAAAATACGGTAATACTTGTTTATCAAAAGGAGCTCAGGGTGGCATGCATTATTCTCCTTGCAGCAACCCTGTGAGGTAGGTTAGTGATTGGATCAAGGTTACACAGCGTAGATTTGAAACTGAGTGCAAATTTGAAACTGAGCTCCCAACTTGTAGTCCTACTAGCTAATCACTGCACCACACTGGCTCTCATGTTCATTATATCTATGAGTTACTGTAGATGTATTTGATTGCAACTGTCCTTCCGAGTGTGGGAGAGGTGGGGAAATCTTGACATCAGTATATATATATTTTTCTAAAACAGGTCTTGACCGTGATGTTATAGCAGATGACTTGCCTCATCCATTTGGTCTGACTCAGTACCAGGATTACATCTATTGGACAGACTGGAGCCGGCGAAGCATTGAACGTGCCAACAAGACCAGTGGCCAAAACAGAACTGTCATCCAAAACCACTTGGATTATGTGATGGATATCCTAGTCTTCCATTCATCTCGTCAAGCGGGCTGGAACGAATGTGCCTCCAGTAATGGGCATTGTTCCCACCTCTGCTTGGCAGTGCCTGTTGGTGGTTTTGTCTGCGGATGTCCAGCTCACTATTCCTTGAATTCTGACAACAGAACATGTAGTGGTAAGCCATAAACACAGTTAGGTGGTGCAGAGGGCAAAGGGCTATGTTTTCGTGGTTCGTCTCAAATATTACAGTAATGTTTGAAATTCAAACCAAAATGAGCTATAGCTGTAGTGGATGGAGCAGGAATATGCCAAATACTGAGCCATTTCCACTTGTAACATAGACAGGTTTGTTGATATAACTTGAATTATGCAAGATTTGAATATAGGTTGCATGTGTTAGGCTTTTTGTTTTTTATTCATGGCTGAAAAACTTATTAATTTTCTGTTTAGTTGTTTCCCTAAATGCTCAAAATACATTGTATGAATTAGTTCTCTAATCCTAACACTAAGCATAGGCCACTAGTAATATACCTATATTTCAGATTGCAGAACTCAGGGGGCCTAGAGCCTTGTTGGAGGCTATCCAGCAAGTTCATGCCTGACAACATGCTTGAATTTAAGATTTGAGCTTAATTCTTAATACTAAAGCCATAATGGAGACTATCAAGATTTAAAAAATTGTGTGTGAAAAACAATTTGTATGTCACACACCCCTCGCTGTTTAGTTAGTTTTGTTTTGTTTTTGCCAATTAATTAAAGATAGCAGCCCTAATTTGCTAAGTAGCATAAACATGTTTTTGTTAAATGAATAGTTTAATAATTGTTTTTGAAAATGACCGGTTGGCTTTTTTGTATTTATGTTTAAGCCCCTACCAGTTTCCTGCTCTTCAGTCAGAAGAATGCAATAAATCGCATGGTGATAGATGAGCAGCAGAGTCCAGATATTATCCTTCCAATCCATAGCCTCAGGAACATCCGAGCCATTGACTATGACCCTGTAGACAAGCACCTCTACTGGATTGACTCTCGGCAAAACATTATCAGGAGGTCACAGGAGGATGGCAGTCAGGTATCTGAAGTGTGGGTCCTTTGGGTTTCCAAAGGGGGTGGGGAGGAGGAATAGGGATCTTTAAAATGGTATTCATGTTCTAAATATTTTATAAATGAATTTTGTATACTAAAATCTACTGAGTACATGTTTGCTAGTGGAATATGGTCATAGATGGAGAACAGATGTAAATAGGAATACCTCAATTTTGAGGAGGAGATCATATTATATTTCAACCCTACCTATCTCTTAGTTTTATGAGTCTTTGGTGAATTAGCTAAAATTAGCACAGATGCTGTAGATTTGTGAACAGATATCCCACAAAACTAGTAAAATACAACATTTGAGAGACCTTGCTTTAGAAGTAGAACCATAGAATATGTTATATTTTTTTTCTGTCCCTATTAAAATGGGCATGAGAAGTCAAGCTGATGTTTAAATATTCTGAATATATGTACTAAACCTCCTTCTGATATCTGAATATTAACTGTAGATTGTGTGTTACAAACAGTGCCAACCTGGTGAATTTAATATCAAAGACTGCATTTATCTGGACAGCTATTTTACTTCCTTGTTCACTTTAAAATAAAATAAAATGAAAATGAAATAAAAGACAACAGCAGGGGTGCATTCAAATGCTTCAACACGCACTAAATTGGGAAACATTTCCTGTTATATTCAAAAATGAACTCATGCATGGATAGATACATGGCACCAACTGTGGGAACCACATACCGCTGACACAGCAATCTCTCTCTATTGGAATTATAGTAGAAGCATGAAAATGAGAAGTGCTGCACTTTTAATGGATTATTGAATCTTTCTTCCTTCCTTGCTTTCTTTCTTTCTAAACCGCCCTATACCCGAAGGTCTCAGGGCAGTATTTATATTTGATATAAGTTTATGTGACTTTTTGTATTGTATCAGATTGTTAATGTTTGAGGTTTTATTATGCTTTTAAATGTGTTGGAAGCCACCCTGAGTGGCTGGGGCAACCCATCCAAATGGGAGAGAAAGAAAGAAAGAAAGAAAGAAAGAAAGAAAGAAAGAAAGAAAGAACATTATTATTATATTCTGTTTCAACGCTTGGCTGTAACTTGAGCCAAGGAACTTTGAGGCTCTGAATTATTGTAAAGCCATTGCTTTCATCATATAGTAATTCTGCATTGTGTGGCTAATTCTCTTCTGGCTGCTTCCTTGGATCAGTCTTCAATCTTTTTCTTTCCACCCCAGAGCTTTACGGTTGTGATGAGTCCAGTTCCAAATCAAAACCTAGACATACAACCCTATGATCTGAGTATTGACATCTACAGTCGTTATGTTTATTGGACTTGTGAAGCCACAAATGTAATCAATGTTACACGCCTGGATGGAAGGCTGATGGGGGTGGTGCTGAAAGGAGATCAGGATAGGCCCAGGGCCATTGTTGTGAACCCAGAAAAAGGGTAGGTAGAGTGTTGCATGGAATATACATTCTTAAAACTCAGCAATTAAAGCGCCAGGTTCTCTTTTTTATCAGCTCACCTTTTTGAAATAGAAGGTGCTTCTGTGACAAGAGTAACTGATGGAAGAACGGTTGACAGCAGAGTGGAACGACATGTTGGGTGGACTTAGAGACTGGTAGAGGGATGGCAGTGGGGAGTGTGGCTGTGTAAGAGAGAAAAACGGGGTGGGGGAAATAAAATGAGAGAGATTGCTGTAGTTGAATAGTTAGAGGATAGCTGTTATGAAATTTGACATTGATAGTTATTGGATCAGGGAAGTATAACTTTAAAATATATATAATATCAACATCTTAGATATTATGCTCCATAAATAAATATATGGGGAAGGACAGCTTTTAAGAAAAGGACATAAATGATCTAACTCTGTTTTTATAGGTACATGTATTTCACCAATCACCAGGAGAGGTCTCCTCCTAAAATAGAAAGGGCTGCATTAGATGGAACTGAACGTGAGGTCTTATTTTCCAGTGGACTGAGCAAGCCTGTAGCCTTGGCAATTGACAACCAGTTGGGGAAGTTATTCTGGGCAGATTTTGACCTCCGGAAAATTGAGAGCAGTGACCTTTCAGGTAGAGTAAAACAACAATTTCCTTTTACCAATTTTAATCAGTGTTGTAAGTATTTCATAAACTGGTAGGAAGGAATGGGTATTCTCTCTTGCTCCGTTGCTGGTTTCCCCTTTCCTCTTTATATTTTCATTGTAGTGAATTTGCAGAAATTTCTGTGAGGCAAGAACAGACTACGCTCAGTTTAAATATACAGTCATACCTCGGGTTAAACGTGTTTCAGGTTGAGCATTTTCTGGTTACGCTCCGTGGCTACCAGGAAGTAATGGAGCATATTGCTTCCGGGTTTTGCCGCATGCGCAGACACTCAAAATGACGTCACGCAAATGCGTGGAAGTGGCGAATCGCAACCTGCAGGCAAGGGTTGTGTTCACGTCAGGATGCGAACGGGGCTCCGGAACAGATCCTGTTTGCATCCAGAGGTACCACTGTAGTAACAGAATTGCTAGTGTACCCATTGAGCATTTTCTTGCGCTAAGCTCTATGGAATTGGGTGATAACCAGCTCTGTAAAGCAGCTTATCAGTATGTTTTAGACTATTATTATTTTCCAGGACTGAGCTCTGCATTCATCTTGAGAGTGTCAACTAAGGGATGGATTGGATCTTCTGGCTAGAATCCAGAACGGACCTACAACTAATTGGAAACACCAATTTTTTTCCTTGGTATCCACTCCTGAAAACAGTATTTTAGAGTTCATTATCTGACCAAACTCTCACTGGTTTCCTTAGGAAGTGCTTATATTGAGCTGCATTTCCAAGTGATGCCCATTGCAGTCTTGGATGGCTGCTATATAACAAGGTCTTCTCCATAGACAGAGCGTGTATTTGTAGTCAACTTCAGGTCAACACTCATTATCTGTTAGCCTGTCCCCTGTGGCTGGGCAATATTTGGTTTTCAGCATCGCAATATACCACCAGCTAAACATCATGATTTTTCAGTACATCATGATGTCTGATAGCATGCTTCAACTCATACATGCCAACTTCATGGGTCTGAGGACAGTTCAGTGCCCCAAAGTATGCTGGGATGGGGCTGAGGGGCCGGCCCCAGCTGGGCCTCCCCGTGGTGGTGGATGACCTCCCTGGGCCTCACAGCCTCCTCCCAACATGCGTAATGTTACATGTGTGTGACGTCATGCACATGCAATGAGCCCCCCCCCCCAACGTCGCGTGGAACTCTGCGCCTCTATGCAATTTTGTGGGCATTTTTACAATTTAAGTAAGTAGTTGATTTAATAAAAATATTAAATAAATTTCCATATAATATATTTAATATATTTTCAACTAAATTAAGAGTAGTTCAAGTTGCATCTGTTTCCGCACTCAGAGGTCTAAGTGGAATAAGCCCCATTGAATTCAGCAGGGCTTGCTTGTGAGTAGACACATTTTCTTGCACTGCTTACTGGCAAACATTCTCCCCATCATTCTCACCTCATGTCACATAGTACCCAACCTCCTATTTCAGCATAAGGCAGCTAGTTAAATCTTTCTCCTCCATTTCCCCTTGCCACAGAAGGACCCCCCCCAAAAAAAAACCCCATCTCAAAGGGAGGGAGGGAGGGAAGCAAAGAGATAGTAAAGGTAAAGGGACCCCTGACCATTAGGTCCAGACGTGACCGACTCTGGGGCTGCGGCGCTCATCTCGCTTTACTGGCCGAGGGAGCCGGCGTACGGCTTCCGGGTCATGTGGCTAGCATGACCAGAGCAATGCACGGAAACGCTGTTTACCTTCCCACTGGAATGGTACCTATTTATCTACTTGCACTTTGACGTGCTTTCGAACTGCTAGGTTGGCAGGAGCAGGGACCGAGCAATGGGAGCTCACCGGGATTCGAGCCGCCAACCTTCTGATCGGCAAGTCCCAGGCTCTGTGGTTTAACCCACAGCGCTACCCGTGTCCCTTCAAGCAAAGAGATAGCCTCCTTTAAATAAAATTTTAAAACCTTCATTTTATTGAGAACCAACAATGTAAACACCACCAGAAAATCAAAATCAAAATGCTCCCCCCTCATGGGTGTGGATCTTTGATTGTCTAGCCATGGGGGGTTCCTCCTGGATTGTTGGCAGGCTCTGCACAATTAGCTAAGTGCTGAAGAGTTTTGGGGGTGAGAGCAGGCAGTTCAGCTTGAGTTTGTGCTGGTTTGTGTAAGTTTACAGGTGAGGGCTTATTGTCATCACGAGAGGAGGGAGGAGCAGGGAGAGATGGTGCCTGCTCTCAAGAAAAGTTCAGCTGAGCTCTCCCCTGGGAAGCTGTCAGTCTCCACCTTTTGTTCATATTTCACTCAAGTGTTTCAACCAGGCAATATGCCTTATCATGATGTCATTTCAACAACCGTATTCAGTGGTATAGCAGTTTATACAGACCCAAGAGATTGCCTTCTGAAACTTCCATTTGCACAAGCAAGCAAGTAAGTACACCCCCACAAAAATGGTCCTGATAGTCTCTTTTGAGAGACAATAATAGCTTTGTGACATGCAAAGTGGCTCCCTATGCACTGGCCGTCAAAAAAATAAAAACAAGGAAAAGGAATTAAATAAAATCACTATAAATTGTTGTGGTGATTGGGAGGTTCAATATGAAATCAAGCTGGATTTGCGTTTGTTGGTGTCTTTGGTAACTTTTCTCTCTTACATCATGAATGTTGTCATGGATGTATGATCTGCGTTATTTTATTAATACTGTTACTACAAATTTGTCAAGGCCGTGGGCAACAATCGTATGAGCATAAAAATATAAATTTCTCTAAGATCTAGTCTTTAAAAGTTGTTGTTTTTATTATGCTGATATAGTTCAATTTTAATTGTGATGAAAGCCACTGTGACGGACAGCAGAAGCAGACCAGAGCCTGACGATGCAGTCCCCCTGAAATTCCACCAGAGGGCTGGAGCCTCTCTCTGATTGGCTACAGAGTCACCTAGACACAGAAGGGGGAGGAGCAGCACTCTGGGAGGGAGAATAAAAGGAGCTGTTTCTGAGGGAGAGAGGGAGATAAGGCTAAGGTTCAGGTTCAGGGAAGGTTGAGAAGATAGATAGGGCTGGATGGCAGAGGAGAGCTAGGGAGCAGGATAGGATTTGACTGAGGGAGACCTGGTTCTGAGTTCCGTTAAGCATCCACCCTGAGGAGACCATCTGGAGCAAGAGGACAGAGCCTCCTCGTGTGGAGGGTCGGGGAAGGAATGCAGACCGGAGTGTTCTGGGAGGTGGAACCTGAGGGAATTCAGGCTCCCTGGAGGGGAGAGTTCTTCCGGGTCCAGAAGACTCCCAGGAACAAGGGGTCTGTTAGACCTTTGGGAATACCTCAGGTAGTTAAGAGAGCGGAAAGTGAGGGAAAGTGCCCCTCACTCGTCTTAACCTAGGAGGGAAGCTGGGCTGCTTTAAAAGTGTTTAACTGCCAAAGCTAAGTAACAGAAGCTAATGTTTAAGAAGAGCTATACCCATAGAATTGTATTTAAGCCTGTGTCATCTTTTTACCTCGTTTTAGAAATAAGTTAACTTCTACTTGAAAGAACGCATTTCCTGACCTGTTTTGTTTCACAATCTTCTTTTTTAATAAAACTTTTCTTGTTTGCTTGATCAGCTGCTGCCTGAGACTCTAAATCACTAAGTTTTCCCTCACACAAGTTCCTCCACATGATAGCCTGTGGTAAATTGAACAACTTCATGTAATTGGCATGCAGTGTTGCTCTATATTTAATTACAGTGGTACCTCGGGTTACAGACGCTTCAGGTTACAGACTCCGCTAACCCAGAAATTGTGCTTCAGGTTAAGAACTTTGCTTCAGGATGAGAACAGAAATCGTGCTCCGGCAGCACAGTAGCAGCAGGAGGCCCCATTGGCTAAAGTGGTGCTTCAGGTTAAGAACAGTTCCAGGTTAAGAACGGACCTCCGGAACAAATTAAGTTCTTAACCCGAGGTACCACTGTATTAATTGGTGATAAGTGGCAGGATTTGCTACATATTAGTTATGTAATTCAACATGTATATTAGAAGGACAGGTTTTACAGACCCCCACCCACCCACCCACCCACTGTCCTGGATCAGACAAACAGTTCACCTAGTACAGCATTCTGTTTCCCACAGTGGCCCACCAGATGTCTTTGGGAAATCTAAGTTTGAGGGCAAAAGCTGTCTCCCACTGCTGAAACCTGGTGGTTGGTATTCAGGGCACAGTGTCTTGTAATCTAGAGTTTACATATAGCACACAGGGGGTGTTGAGGGCTTTTGTTCCATCTTCTGGCTGTTGGCCATTGGGGTGCCTCAGGATGCGTCTTTTCCTCTTGTTTGTCTGAGGGAGGCTGTGAGGAATCCTGAACACTTAGGGAGATTGCTTGCTTCCTTTCAGCCCAAAACTAATGTAATCCAGATATTAAGATGGGTTGGGAAATTTGTTCATCTGGATAGAGACTTGTAATCCGTTTTGGATGGGGTGATTTCATGAGGTGATGTTCTCCTTGGAAGACCAACCCAGCACGTGAGGGGGGGCAGTGAGTAGTTACTTGGTGCATTATTTCTCATTGAACCCTTGTTGCCACATTTTTCAACTATATTTCCTCTCCACTCCATAGGAGCCAATCGGATAGTCTTAGAAGATACCAACATACTACAACCAGTAGGTCTGACTGTGTTTGAAAACTGGCTGTACTGGATTGACAGACATCAACAGATGATTGAAAAAATTGACACAACACTTCGAGAGGGACGTATGAAAGTTCAGGCTCGTATTACCCAGCTCAGCGATATTCATGCTGTTAAGGAACTCAACATACAGGAGTACAGTAAGTGTCAAGCAACATAACAGGGAAGGAAAAACTAAATGACCCATATCATACATGGTTAAGATTTTGTTGGTTTCTTTATTAAGCTGTTCACTACCATTGAGGGATCCCCGAGGAAACTCCTAATGAGCCGTAGGGTTACCTGGAATGTAATTTGGAAACCACTGATATATGCTGTATTTTATTTTTAAAAAACAGTTTTAATACATGAACAATAAGTTTCCACTTTTATTTTGCTCCGTAGGACAGCACCCCTGTTCCCAAGATAATGGTGGTTGCTCACACATTTGCATTGTCAAAGGTGATGGAACGACACGTTGTTCCTGCCCTGTGCACCTTGTCTTGCTTCAGGACGAACTTTCTTGTGGAGGTAAAGCTTCTTTTTATTTTGTTTCCATTTTTAAGTGGCATCATTCCCCCTATATAAGTCAATACATGGAGGGACGCAGGTGGCGCTGTGGTCTAAACCACTGAGCCTAGGGCTTGCCAATCAGAAGGTCAGTGGTTCGAATCCCCGCGATGGGGTGAGCTCCCATTGCTCGGTCCCTGCTCCTGCCAACCTAGCAGTTCGAAAGCACATCAAAGTGTTGGGAAGTGGGAAGCCCAGGTAGTGCTAACCACGACTAAAATCATATCATTCTAAATCATGATTAAAATAGAGCTGGCTTGGGGTGGGGTGGGGGAAAGATTTGTACTAAAGAGGGAAGAAGGAGTGCACAAGCTTGCATCTTGCTCCAAACCATTGTTAAGAGAGATGCCTCTGCAGTCCAAGGCTAGACATTTAGGGCAGTTAACATTTTTTCTCTGTCTCTGACCTTACAGAGAAAGTGTGAGGATTTTGAAGTGTTAAACCAATGTGAATTAGTTACCGTATTTTTCGTCCCATAGGACGCACCTACTTTTTTGGGGGGGAAATAAAGGGAAAAAAAATTTCCTTTATTTTTCCCCCCAAAACCAGGTAGGGGAACAGTGGGATGGCGGTGCTGCGCCTCCCCGCTGTCCCCCGAGCTTGTGGGGCTGGCCCATGTCTGCCTGGCGCGAGGGGCGCTCTGCTTCAGGGCGCCCCGCACGTCGGGCGGCAGGCTACAGTCCGCAGCATGGGGAGCCCTCTGTTTCAGGGCGCCCCACGCGCCCCCCGGGTGCGCAAGGCTTGCCAACACCAGCGCGGAGCACGGGCCGTCCTCCGAAGGGCGCCCCATGCTCCGCGCTGCCAGCTGCCGCCTGCAAGCCTTGCGCTCTCGGGGGGAGATCCCCCGGGTGCGCAAGGCTGGCCAACACCAGCGCGGAGCACGGGGCGGCCTCCAAAGGGCGCCCCGTGCTCCGTGCTGCCGGCTGCCGCCCGCAAGCCTTGCGCTCCCGGGGGGAGATCCCCCGGGTGCGCAAGGCTTGCCGACACCAGCGTGGAGCACGGGGCGTCCTCCGAAGGGCGCCCCGTGCTGCCGGCTGCCGCCCGCAAGGCTTGCGCTCACGGGGGGGATCCCCCGGGTGCGCAAGGCTTGCCGACACCAGCGCGGAGCACGGGGTGTCCTCCAAAGGGTGCCCGTGCTCCGTGCTGCTGCCCGCCGCCCGCAAGCCTTGCGCTCACGGGGAGGGGATCCCCCGGGTGCGCAAGGCTGACCAACACCAGCGCGGAGCACAGGGCGGCCTCCAAAGGGCGCCCCATGCTCCGCGCTGCCAGCTGCCGCCTGCAAGCCTTGCGCTCTCGGGGGGAGATCCCCCGGGTGCGCAAGGCTGGCCGACACCTGCGCGGAGCACGGGGCGGCCTCCAAAGGGTGCCCCGTGCTCCGCGCTGCCGCCCGCAAGCCTTCGGCTCCCAGGGGAGATCCCCGGGTGCGCAAGGCTAGCGGACACCTGCGCAAAGCACTGGGCGTCCTCCGGAGGGCGCCCCGTGCTCCGCGCTGCAGGCTGCCGCCCGCAAGCCTTGCGCGCCCGGGGGAACTCCCTCCGGGCGTGCAAGGCTTGTGGATAGCTTCCTGGAGCCTGGAGAGCGAGAGACGTCGGTGTGCACCGACGCCTCTCGCTCTCCAGGCTTCAGCGAAAGCCTGCATTCGCCCCATAAGACGCACACACATTTCCCCTTCATTTTTGGAGGGGAAAAAGTGCGTCTTATAGGGCGGAAAATACGGTAGCTTATTTCCACAGCAAACATGTCTACATGCTAGAACAAGGGTATTTCAGCAATGTTTTCCTAGACATTTAATGCTATGTTAAAATGTAAGTGTATGTGAGAAAGAGAAAGAAATAGATATCTCCAAATTTATGCTCCATTCAATCGATAGTATCTACAGTTTTGCTAACTAGGGTGGAATCTACACAGCAATAAAAACCGTTCTGTAAATGCTTTTTTTAAAGTGTTTTTAAAAATACATTGAATTTTCTATAAGGCTCAGCATCACCATCTAGTGTCACATTGTATATTTCACTTAAAGCACACTTGAAATGTTTTATTTGCAGTTGTATAGCTGAGTCCTAGGTGTGAACAGCTGCAGTGAGCTTGTGGTGGTGACTGAAAGGAGCTTAAAAAGCCCTCGCTCTGAAACAAGGCCTATTGAATGCATTTATAGAAAGCACATAACTAGACACTGAGTCACTGTGGTGCACCCATCCCTTTTTATATCCCTTTTTAATGTTTTCATATAGACTTATTGCAGAACATTGGAACATGAGCTGCCTTCATGAACACAACTGGATTGCACTAAAAACAGAACTCTTCATGTCCAACTGAAACATAAAGGCATAATAAGGAGCTTATTGCCCAGGCAGGTGCATTATATGACCCATAAGAGCAGCAAAATAACCAGACTGTACAACAGTGATGGGATAAAATCAGGCCAAAACTTTACTAGTTCATAATTCCACAAGCCCCATATTGATGGAATGATTCCACTGGGTTTGGACTACTACAAACCTGTTCCATAGGAGCTGGCCAGTGTTGAACGTTCCCGTGGTGCAAGCCAAGCAAGCAAGATCTCACTGGGGGACCAGGGTGCAGATTCCAACCAGGCAGATACCCAACCCAAGCTTGGGTTTGCTGTGGCCCCTGTGTTGATCCTATCCAATGCCATTTCCACCCTCATACAAACAATGTTCTTCCACCTAACAAAGGAAGGCCATAATTTCACTGAGGGAAAGTGGGGAGGGAAGCCCAACGAAGTGCCAATCAGGTTGAGGGGGGCAGGAATCCTTTCTGGCCCTGTCAACCAGCAACCCAAAATTGCTCAGTGTAGGCTCTAACCTGAGGGTGGGCAGACAGGATGCTCTCAAAGCAAAATGGCTCTGAGTTCCAGGGAAAGAAGCCTTATATAGGCTTTCTCCCTCCCCCTTGCAAGGACTCATAGTACAACTTTTTCCCATGAGCCATTGCACAGAGAGGATAGTGGGCAAAACCTTGCCCAGTATTTTGTGCAATCTATAGGCCACAGCGCCGCCAAGCAAAGGCACTTTTTGGGCATGGAACACCTAGCAGAGGTGTGTGTGTGTGAACTTAACAGCCTAGTGCAGGGGTCAGCAACCTTTTTCAGCTGTGGGCCAGTCCACAGTCCCTCAGACCATGTGGTGGGCCGGACTATATTTTGAAGAAAAAAATGAATGAATTCCTATGCCCCCAAAATAACCTAGAGATGCATTTTAAATAAAAGCACACATTCTACTCATGTAGAAACATCAGGCAGGCCCCACAAATAACCCAGAGATGCATTTTAAATAAAAGGACACATTCTAATAATGTAAAAACATGCTGATTCCCAGACTGTGGGCCGGATTGAGAAGGCGATTGGGCCGCATCCGGCCCCTGGGCCTTAGGTTGCCTACCAATGCCTAGTGAGATGAGAAGAAAAGACAAAACTCAGCAGATTAGACCCAAGTGCTCGTTGTTCCCAACAGTGCCCAACAAAGCAACTGTTGCCCTGTTTATAACTAAGTATTTCATTTAGTGTATTGCCCAGAAGTGCCCTAAAATACTGCAAAGTTTGTATGCTAGTTGGCATAAGAGTAATGGCTCATGGCTTTCAGTTTATATAACCAAATGGCCCAAAGTACAACTCATCTGTGCCATAGCTTGACAACAGGCTAGTGGATTTCTCATTTTAAAACAAAGGGAGGAGAGACAGAGAGGGAAGATTTTACAAAGAGTTGTGTAGCTGGACATGGGATTGCCCACTCCCTCCTCAGATTGAAATCTGCCTTCTTTCTTTGGTTGTGGCACTTTCAAAACCATAGTGAGAGTAGCTGGGAGGGGCAGTAGGAGGGAGGGGTGGGGTGAGTCAGGCATCCTCACAATATCTCCTTGAGGATAATCCCAGGGACAAAATAACAAAATATAAATAGACCCATTATCAGCACTAGGTTGCATTTTTTTTATTTAACACTGATGTTGTTTTGAACCCGGAGTGTCTATTGCTCTTGAAACCATGTAGATCTTGAGTAGAAAAGACATTACATTAGAGGCTGTTTCTGGTCTGCTGTGTAGATTCCGGAGTTTAGTTTGACTATACATCATTGCATCACCAAAGTTCAGTCATTGCAGTGGGAGAGGCAGAGGTTGGTTGTTCACAATTCAAGCAGAGCCTTAGTTTTGGTTTTCCATAAATACGGCTTCTATCTTCCCATAGATATTTTTGACACTTGATCAGACGTTTATGTGCTGTTACTTCACAGTTTCATTCTTCTGAAAAAAAACCAAAACTTTTTCGTAACAGAACCACCAACATGCTCTCCTCAGCACTTCACGTGTTTCACAGGGGAGATTGACTGTATTCCTGCGGCTTGGCGCTGTGATGGGTTCACTGAATGTGAAGATGCCAGTGATGAAAAGAACTGCCCTATGTGCTCAGAGTCCCAGTTCCAGTGCGAGAGTGGCCAGTGCATTGACAGTATCCTTCAGTGCAATGGAGAAGCAAATTGTCAGGATAGCTCAGATGAAAAGAAATGTGAAGGTATTAATTTTTCCAGCTCATGAAAGAAACTGGAAAATTGATTTGGAGATGAAAAGGAAGAGGAACAGTGGCAACTTTTTAAACAATCTTGATATATGTATTTCAAACAACGAAAATCTCTTTAGAATGAATTGTCTGTTCTAACAAATACCTACTGCTGTATGTATTCTGTGCAGCAATAAGAAGTCCAATTCTGAGCTTAGGAAATCCAGTTTCTTTACTAAGAGAAACTGAATTCTGAAACTTACTGAAACCTTGCAAATTGAGTGAATTTGCATAGTTCCTGCTTTGTAATTTTACCAGTTTGTGTATTCCAATTTTGTTTGCTGTTGGGAAAAGCAAAGAGTCACATGGGACAAGCATTGGAAGCCTTTTCAGTCCCCAGCCCCCGGCTCACACTTTTAAGCATATATTTACAGCCCAAATGATTTAAAATTTGCAAAACTCAAATTCTTGAGAAGCTGAATTTTGCATTCAGTGCCATAGACTCTCTGACTTGTGAGGAGTGATACCTGCCCTCTTCCCATTGGCAACTCCCTTTGTCCCTTCTTCCTTTATGAAATTTTCTGAAATGGATGGAGGAAGGGAGAGCTAGAAAACAAGAGTGATTTTTATCTCTCACACGCTCTCTCAAGCCTGTTCCTCGCATGCTTGAGGTTTTAGGTAACATATAGTGGGCTACAATAGTGGTTTCTGAATTGCTAGAGGGTCTCTAGAGAAGGTGGATTAGGGTCTTATTGATTCTCCCTATTTACACCTGCTACAAAAAGCAGTCACCTGCCAGAGCCCCCAGGGCCTCAAATTTGTACATTGTTCAAGTCAAATAGGCTTGATTTGCCTCCTGATTTAGAACTCTCACAATGATAGGCTTTGATACTATTCATTATCTTGATTTTTATGCTGAGCATTAGGCTAGTTGTTTCAGAAATTTGTGATACTAAGTAAACACATGTTTGCTTTCATCCTCCTCCAGTGCTTTGTTTAACAGATCAGTTCCGATGTGCCAGTGGGCAGTGCATTGGGAAAAACAAGAAATGTGACCACAACTTTGACTGCAGTGATAGCTCTGATGAACAGGGATGCTGTAAGTATGAAGTTTAAATACAAAACAACTACTATTTTGATCCACTTCCTAAGTTATCTTGCTTGTAAAATACAAATGATGGAAGTTAGCTTTATATTAGTTGAAATAAAGATAAATAGCTTACGCTGCTGTTATTCTGGAATTGAAGTGAGAGAATGAACAGAATAAACAGAATTAGGAACCAGACAGCATCCGTATATCACATTCTTTACCCCTAGCTACACCTTACAGACTCTCTACCATGCAGATGGCTCTTATCATGTGTAAAGAATCAGTCTTCCTGCTCAACCTTCCTGATAGACTAGGCCACGCAGACTTCCCACATGGTTGAGACCATCCATACAGTAGAATTTTAATGGTACAGCTGCACAATGCCATTTTTGCAACGCTCCCATGGCTCCAAATGGCATGTGCTTCAGCTCTTAACTCTCATCATCTAGTTAAAGAATACTTTTATCCATTCTCAGGAGAGCTAAAATGTCCCCTTTCAAGCATCTCTGTACAATTCCATTAATCCCATCAGTTTCTTGCCACCTCACTTCTCACTTAAGCTAGGAGCAGATATTTCATCACATCCTACATCTCCCACTAAAGATGTGTGGCAAGTTAAGATTCATAAGGGATCAAGGTATTCGATTTCTGGGAATGGAGGTTAGATGACCTAACCTGGGGAGAAAACAGCAAAGACCTGATGAAGAGAGCACAGCAGAGGTTATATTTTCTGAGAATCCTCAGGAAAAACAATCTCTCAAAGGACCTGTTGAGAGATTTTACCGTTGTACTGTTGAGAGTGTATGAACTTATGGTCTGTGTGTGTGGTTTGGGAGCTCACAGTCAGGGAAAAAACAATGCTGTCTAGGGTTGTAAAGACTGCGGAGAGAAGAACTGGGTGCACTCTTCCCACCTTGGATCAAATCTATGCTTCCAGGTGCCATAAGATAGCTGCAGAGATAGCGCAGGATAGTACACACCCCGGAAATGATCTCTTTCAGCTTCTGCCTTCTGGAAGAAGGTGCAGGGTTATAAAGACCAGGACTAGCCGCCTGAGAAACAGTTTCTACCCCAGAGCCTAGGACTTGCCGATCAGAAGGTCGGTGGTTTGAATCCCCGCGATGGGGTGAGCTCCCGTTGCTCGGTCCCTGCTCCTGCCCACCTAGAAGTTCCAAAGCACGTCAAAGTGCAAGCAGATAAATAGGCACCGCTCCGGCAGGAAGGTAAACAGCGTTTCCGTGCGCTGCTCTGGTTCGCCAGAAGCGGCTTAGTCATGCTGGCCACATGACCCGGAAGCTGTACACAGGCTCCCTCAGCCAGTAAAGCTAGATGAGCGCCGCAACCCCAGAGTCGGTCACGACTGGACCTAATGGTCAGGGGTCCCTTCACCTTTAAGGAGTCTCTATGGGAGTTATTGTAGTTAAAATGGGGTATCAGAGTTTTTAGGGGGCTAACCAGGTTGGGATAGCTGGCATAGCAGGCTTGTTGGGTTTTGAATGTTTTATGTAGATTTTTCAATTTTGTTGTTCTGTATGGAACAATGACAATAAAGATTATCGTAATTGTATAGAGTGGCAGGAATCTAAGGTTCAAGTTATTTAAAATGTGTATTTGTTATCTCCTTACCTTTAGACACAACAGAGGAACCAGCCCCGCAAGCCACCAATACAATAGGTTCTATCATTGGTGTGATTCTCACAGTTTTTTTGGTTGGTGCTATGTACTTTGTTTGCCAGAGAGTATTGTGTCAGCGCATGAAAGGGGATGGAGAAACAATGAGCAATGACTATGTCGCACATGGACCAGCTTCTGTACCACTGGGCTATGTTCCTCACCCAAGCTCTCTCTCTGGATCTCTTCCTGGTTAGTCATCAGACATACAAGCATTTTGGAACTTTGTTGTCTCTTATGTTCTGTCTGAATGAAGCTTCTCATAGTTTTGCTGATGTGTGCCAACAAAACAATGTGAATTCTGGCTTCTATTTTTGGCAACTGGACTTGCAGAAGCTGCAACTAGAATCCTCAAACATTATTTTTATAGTCAATTGGAGTTTTATGCACCACCCACTTCTTCCACTGGCATAAGTGTGGCCATTCCTAGGCTCAAATATATCCCAATTAACAGTTTACTGAAGCCCTAATAGGCTGATAGGAGTGGTGCTGAAAAGTGATTAAAGGTAGACCCGGTGGTGTTATTGTGAACTCAGAACAAGGGTAGGTGGAGTGTGCCATGTGGAAGTATATGTTTTAAGACTTACCAACTAAAACATCCACTCTAACTTTCACCAGTCTGGTGCCTTAGAGCTTTATTGGACTGCATCTTCCATCACCCCAACTTAGGTGGCTAATGCTGATGGGAGTTGTTGTCCAGTATAGCTGGAAGGCACCAGGTTGGCGATTGCTGGTCTAGTCCTTTTGATTGAGTGCTGGCTTTCCTCCTCCATCTTCAGATCATCTTGGCAGGAATTAACTGCCTTCCAATAGCACTGTGTGTAGTAGTCTTTCCTAAAGTACATGCATACGCCAGACCTGGACACATGATCTAATAGCAACTAAAGCTCAATTATGCAACCTGTGTAAGTTATGCAAATTGAAAACGTTTGTATGATTTCTTAAGCTTTGAATATTTACTTTTGCCGTCATTACCTTCCTAGTAAAAGTGGGTGTCCAGTATGTGGGTGATAGGACAGACCAGGAGGGATCTCCTTTATAGACATTTACAAACAAACAAAAAGCCCAAGCACAGGAACTGAGGACTGTCAGCAAAAGTTGATAGCAGAGAGACTGGCGGGCAAATTGCTTCCCTTCAACCCAGGACCCCAATGGAAGAAGGGTCATGTAAGCTGTGAGTTGTCACTTTACAGTTACTGTATTGTGTGAATAGTAGAAGTGGCCATGCAAGCAGGAAGCCCCCACAGAGCTGACCTCCAAAGCAGCAGTGTCACAGATACTGGGAAGATGTGTGGGCAGGGTGACAGTGAGGGTGGGGTGGCATAGGAGTGCTGGACTAGCCCCACCTCTGCATCCAAACCACTCTACCCCCACCCCATCCCAAAAAGTGGCAGCACCCTACACAATCTGCAGGCCTAATATTCCATTTTTCCCAGTGGGTTTGCTGCTCCTTTCTCACTCTTATCCCCACTCGGTGGTTTAACAAACGTGTGTAGAAGTGGTACTTGGTGGAGATTCTTTAAAATGTGTAAAGCCCCCCTAAAAGAGTAGTTATTCATGTTATTTGGAGAAAATATGGGTGCTATTAAAGCTTGCTTGGGCATATGGTCCCTGCTATCCAGAATACTATTGTATTCTATATTGTCTTGTATACTATCAATGTTGTGAATGTTGATTAGTTTTCTTTCTGTTTTAGGAATGTCCCGTGGCAAATCTGTGATCAGCTCACTCAGTATTATGGGTGGAAGTAGTGGACCTCCATATGATAGGGCCCATGTTACTGGGGCATCATCCAGCAGTTCTTCAAGCACCAAGGGCACTTACTTCCCTCCAGTAAGTCACTTCTGATAAACTATTCTTTCTGTAATTTGTTGCACTGCTGAGCCTAGCTCTGAAAACTGGACCATAAAGTCTCTTTTTGCAGCACAAGAAAAGGACAAAGTTAGGTCAATATTCTAACAAATCTGTAATGTAATATTGAGCAGGAAAGCTAAATATTAGATAGCTACTTATTATATAAATATTTTTTCTCCTTGGAGCTTTCAGTTTGAAGGCATAGTCTGAAGGTACACAATATAGCAAATTTTCTGAATCTAAGAAGATTTGAATCTGATCAGTGCCTTGATGGGAGACTACCATGGAATTCAGGGTACACTTTCTTAAATTCCACTATGGAAATAAGACATATAAATGAAGTGAAATAAAAGCAAATGCTTCTGAGCAGTAAAAATGAGTAGTGTGTAAAACACTAGCATTTCCATATACCTACAGGATCACATGTACATACACATGCCCCCCTGACTGCTTCAATTGGTAGAATTGGCACAACTACAGGTGCCACATAATGCCCATTCTGCATTTGTAAGAATGTGATTGTTTAGCATGGCAGTGCCTGCACTTTGGAACTCCCTGCCTATTGCGATCAAGCAGTCACTGTCACTGTATTATTTTCTGTGCCTGTTAAAAATGTTCTTGTTTAGACAAGCTTAGGTAAAGGTAGAGGTACCCCTGACCAGGTCCAGTCACAAACGGCTCTGGGGTTGCGCGCTCATCTCTATAGGCCGAGGGAGCTGGCATTTGTCCGCAGACAGCTTCCGGGTCATGTGGCCAGCATGACTAAGCCGCTTTTGGCAAACCAGAGCAGCACACAGAAATGCTGTTTACCTTCCTGCCGGAGTGGTATCTATCTACTTGCACTTTGACATGCTTTCGAACTGCTAGGTGGGCAGGAGCTGGGACCGAGCAACGGGAGCTCACCCTTGTTGCCGGGATTTGAACCGCCAACCTTCTGATTGGCAAGCCCTAGGCTCTGTGGTTTAGACCACAGCGCCACCCGCATCCCCCTTTAGACAAGCTTAGCCAGATGCTTAGAAAGTTGAGGTAATCTTAACCTGTTTTAGTATTTTAACTTTTGTATGTTTTAAAGTATGGTTGTGTTTTTTCTCAATTTTATTGTTTTATAGCTTTGAGGGTTTTGGGGTTTTTTTAGAATCAAGCAGTGTATAAATTTAATTAATTAAGTAAATATATATGACATTGCTCAAAATTCTAAGAACCCCCCCCAAAAAAAAATCAATACACTTTTGAAAGGTTCAGTCGTGATTCAAAATGGTGTTTAACAGTAGACAAAAACCTGCTCCTTGATCTCAGCGACTGTCAAAATGGTTACAATATATTATGAGGTGTCATAAAGAACTGACTGCAGGCCTAATCTTCCTTGTTTTTCCAGTGGGTTTGCTGCTCCTTTTTCACCTTTATTCCCACTCTAGGTGGTTTAACAAACCTGTGTGCACAACTTTCCAAAATATATACTAAATGGTAGAAGCTAGTGCTGTGCTTACTCAGGATTGGCTTACTACTGCTGCTGTGCTTAAAATATTGCTTTTAAACTTTGTTATGGTTCTGTTAAAATTGTGTCCCCTCCTCTCCCTCTCTCTCAAAAGATTTTGAATCCTCCTCCATCACCAGCTACTGAGCGTTCACATTACACGATGGAATTTGGTTATTCTTCAAATAGTCCATCTACCCATCGATCGTACAGGTAATTTTATTATTTGCATTCATTGGCACTGTAGTGTGGCATTTCGAATAAGTCTACTAAACCTGTCTAGCCCACAAACATTTTTACTCCATACATGGTGTGCATGTAGTCATTTGTAGTAAACAAATGTCATGCGGAAAGAAAAGAAAACTCCCATCTAGAGACTGCCCTGGCTTACAGGGTGCTGTTCACAAGCTTGCACCTGTGCCAGCTGCTTTCCTAGCAGTGAATCAAAGGCACCTTTAATTCCCAATATTTGTAAGCCCATGGGCTGCCTTTGGGATGGCCAATAGGGTTGTCTTTTGGGGTAGGCATATATGCTTCCCGAGCCAGGACAGTATCGAAATGGAAGGCAGAAGCAGTGAATGAATATACCACTCCCTGAGCAAATAAGATTTACTGAAATTTCATGCAAAGCAGGTCTTTCCTTGCACTGTGGAGGCTACACAGGGAGCTGCCTTCATTTTTCATTTAATGCAAAAGCTGTCTAAGGAGAAAAACATAAAATGTGTTTGGACCTTTCCAAAATGTCTTTTTATTGTGCATTCATGACTATTTGTTGTGTTAATAATAGGATCAAGGCAGTTAAGCACAATCTCACTTTCCATACTGTTTGTGCCTGCAAAATGTTCAGGACTGACATACTGCTTCATTTTCCTATCAGTGCATGTCCCATAGTTTCCTGCTGAAATCCTGTAACTTTTTATACCAGAAATAGCTCAGATAGCTCAGTTGGTTAGAGCATGGTCCTGATAATGCCAAGGTTCAATCCCTGTAAGGGACAGCTGCATATTCCTGCATTGCAGAGGGTTGTACTAGATGATGCTCAGGGTCGCTTCCAACTCTGATTCTGTGACATGTTCTGGGTTATGTTGCTGCTTTTGTTTTGATCCTGCCTTTGTTGGGCACATATTTCCCTTCCAGATGGCAGTAGTGCTGTAGTGCTCTAACATTGGGGAACCATTGCAGGACAACTAATAAAGTGAAATTGATTTGTGGATGGTGCAATATCAATCAGCCATCAATGCACTTTTATTGCATTGCACCAACAGCATGTGCGGGAAACACCCACCCCCACAAAAACAACCCTTTGCCTACTGATCATATTGGCATGTTATATGGTCAAGGAAATCTGAGATTCCTTTCAAATGTTGATTCGTCTTTCCTTCCTAACTCTTTTTTCCTTCCCATCCCAGTTACAGGCCATACAGCTACCGGCATTTTGCCCCTCCCACTACACCATGCAGCACAGATGTTTGTGACAGTGACTACGCCCCCAGCCGTAGAGTGATGGCAACTGTGGGAAAGGGTTACACCAGTGATTTGAACTATGATTCTGAGCCTGTACCCCCACCGCCCACACCACGCAGCCAGTACTTATCGGCAGAGGAGAACTATGAGAGCTGCCCACCATCTCCATACACAGAACGGAGTTACTCTCATCACCTCTATCCACCGCCCCCTTCTCCTTGCACAGACTCCTCATGAGAGACTCCCTCCCTCCTTTGACTGCCTCCAACCCACCAGTGTAAATACTAACTGTCCTTATCAAGAGGGGGGAGGACATGAGGCAGGCTATAGTGTGTACAGCTGAAAATTATTCAATGAGGGTGGGGGTTATATTGCATATATCTTGTACAGAAAGGGGGTGGGGAGAGAGAAGGTTATTTATATATTTTCCTAAAACAGTTTGCTGCTTTGTGCCATAAGAAAATTTTAAAATTTGTATACGAAGTTTGTTGTTTATTTTTCCAAATGGAACACAAGAAGATGCCTTAAAATTTGTGAAGTGACTGAGCACATAGGGAAATAGAAGGATCAAGGTTGTATTGCTGTTCAATGAGCCAAACACCAAAAAGGAAAAGAAGAGAGCTTTTGACAAGGAATAGAACTAAGGGAACCGACCATAAAGCAGCATATATAAACGTCTTCAAAGAGCTGAATAACCTCTGGCATTTGCTCTGATGGACCAGCAATTCAAATTAAAGCTGAAGAAAACTGATAACTAATGGTACATAAACCGGACAGATAACTAATGGTACATAAAGGGCTTTATTCTCAGAAGTGAAATCATGGATGCTTATACACTTTTGAAAATGGCACCTTTTTGCTTAATTCACATTTTCTGAAGTAGCCAAGTTGCATCATTTCTACGTTTGTCCCTTTCTAGGTGTTCTATCATTTTCTTGGCTGTGGTTATGTTTCAAGTCGCTATGTGTGTGCTAAAAAGAACAATATAGGTGTTCAGTGGATTGTGACTGTTTATTGGGTGCCACAATAACCTTCTGAGAGGAGAATAAGGAGTGGGCCTCGAGCTTGCTTACTTCTTCCCTTATGTCTCCCTGCTCCATTTTGCAGGGCCAGGAAGGTCTCTTTGTTAGCATCTGTCTGCTGTAAGAGAATCGAGAGAAGGAGTGCACAAACTTGAGGACTGTTCCTAATTCCACCACCATGTTAACTCTTTGGAGCTGACTAAAGAATGAATGGGCCTTTTGTGAATATGTAAGTGTGTGTGGGTGCATGTGTGTGAGAGGAGTCTTTCCCCCCCCCCCCTTCCTTTCCTGGCAGTACAATAGGATTATGTTCTACCAGGTCAGAGCTATTCCCATTATAAGACAAGGGTAATTATACCTGAATACCTTTTCCTGCCAGCGCTTTAAAATGTTTCAGTGCCCAGAAAAGGTGTTGTTGTATAAAAATATAATGACATCATCATCATCATCATCTAGATGTCATATTTATAAACTATAAAATTTTACTTTCAGTTCTTAGTTTAATGTAAATGAAATGTTATGTTCTTGCAGTACTTTCAGTGTCTAGTGAATACCGCAGTATACAATACTTACATATATATTTTAAAATGATATTTTTCTTTATTAGGAAACATTTAAGCGTTTTTCATTCAGGATGCACTCTGGACCTCCTTGGTTGTTTGAAACACGTCTTCCTGTTGAAGTAACCCAGTCTTTGCAGTGCGATTTCCACTTCCTCTTCTATGGCAGAAATTCAGTTCTTAAGCATAAACTGCTGTGAACAACAACTTTTTTTACCATCATTCTTTGCCAAAGTATTTTGTTATCTATCTATCTATCTAGTTAGTTTCATTTTCTCTACAACCCTTCCCTGATTTGGAAGGGGTGCCAGGGCTTCATTTTATGGTAGCTTTACATGCTGGCCAGAAATCAACATGTGAAAAAAGCTTTTCTGAAGTTCAGGCTTTGGAACTTGGACAGCTATCAGAAAGAGGCTACAGTGCCTTTCTGCTAGAATAAAAATAATAGTATTGTTACACTGATTGTAAATAGATGTCAGGAAATCCCATTATTTTCACTAAGAGCTGTTTCATACATTTTGTGGAAACCATATTAGCCATGATTGCACCTGCATTACCACATTGGATGCTGAACTAATGAGAAAAACACAAAATTGAGATGTGTGTTTTCAAATACTTGGGAATACAGAATAGACATGTCCCGGAAAGTTGCAATGGGCTACTCCTCCTTAGAGCCTCCTCCTATTGTATTTAGAAATAAATCACAATTTCATGCTTTGTGTCATGTAGGAAATACTAGTATAATATCAGCATGGGCGTGGCAGCCACAACTACTATATAAAAGAAGCCCATTTATGTCTGAAAGTTTTCAGGCTCCAAACATGACCTGCCTTTGAATCTGTAAATTTCATGGGGTTTGGGTTTGGTTTTTGTTGTTGTTGTTGTTGTTTGCTAACTTGTGCACTGTTACATTTCATTCTCAGAAGCTCACTTTTATTTCAACTCCATGAGCAACCTTGGCATGTGGAAATCTAATGGATGTACACTGTGTGCCTGAAGAAGCTTTAAAGGAAATCTATTTGTATTCTAGACCTAAGTGCATTGACATGGAAGTAAACCTAAATGAGTTAAATGAAATTTGCTTCTAAAGTTATGCTTGTCAGGATTGCAGGCCAAATTTTGGAATTAGGCTTTGGTTTCAAAGGCTAGCTTGTACATTTCTACATGCCCCCCCCCCCCAAAAAAGAAAGTGCTGAATTACAGGAGCTTCATTTCACAAACTTGGAAGTTATCTAGCTGTCCATTTTGAATTTTTGAACAGAAAATATTTACCTGGGATCACCTGGAAGTTGCAGAATAAGGAAACTTCATGCAGTACCTAATCTGTGAAGAATATTTGAGGTTGAACAGAGGCTGTACTGCTGGTGGGAAGTTGACATCTTTAAGTGAACACCATTCTGACTGGGAATTAGCCCATATAAAATTGCACTGGGGAATTCAGAATATTGTGTTGCTTTATCTCAATCCAAATGTTTATACTGCGTTGGCAACAATCTTCTTCTTGCAAAGTGTGTATTTGTGCCAATTTCTTTTACAAGGTGGTTGAGCTTATGCTGTGCTGTGCTATCTTCTTTCAGTGATGGAGCCAAGATTTCTTGCCTCCTGTGCAAATTCATTTAGATGACAGATAACTGTCAATTTTTTGTGGTGCACGCAGGACAAACCCTGGAAAGAAAGCCACTAACTTAGAGCAAATGCTATGTTGAGTCAAGCCAAGGATAAGCTGTTTCGCATCTCTGTAGATCAACAGTTGCATACTAAAACAAATCAATCTAAGAGTTGAATTTACATTTGAAGATGAGCAAGAGCACTAAGAATAGAATCTTTGTTCTTGTTTATAAAATTGAAAGTGCAATAATATAATAAAATAAAAAGAATAGAATGAAACCATTCTAGGTGCCTAGCTTGTCAGCTTGCCTTGCACCATTTCCTCCACCTCTGTGCAGTGTAGTGTCATGGCTTGACTTTTCCTGTAATGCTCTGTTCATCATTACCCATGTTTGCCTATAGCAACAGAAGGGCCAAGAATCAGGGAGAAGGCTTGGCTAGAAAGAAATACAGGGTGGAGGCATCCAAAGTCACAGGAGAAAATTACATTTATTTGCGGGTGCTCTCCCACTTTCTTCAGCCTAACGTGTTTTGAGTTTAACTCTTCACCGGAGGTAGAGAGGTAGTAGTCAGTCACTTTTGGTTCCCTGAACCAGGGAGCTGCTTTCACTTAGGAGGCCATTTATACCCAACAGAAAACTTTCTCCTGGCTTCTGTTTTCCAGTTTGTCCATAGTTTTCATTAGCTGTTAGGATCCTTCCCCATATCATCCCCACAATTTTATGAAAGATTGTGTGAACAGGCTTCTTGTGCATATGGACCTATGCAAAGGGCAACCAGGTCGCAGGTTATGGAGTTTGGTACCACAAGATGTGGTGATGGCTAGCAACTCTGACTGCTTTCAAGGGGAATTGGACAAACCCAGGGAGGCTGTCAGGGGCTAGATTATTATGTCAGCATATAACCATTAAGGCTTTATATGCAAAGTCCTATTGGTTATATGCTGACTGCAGAGGCATCTGGTTAGCCACTGTGAGAAACAGGATGCTGGGCTGGGTGGGCTCTTGGTCTGATCCTGCAGGTCCTTCTCTTAGGATGCATGGGCATCCATTTGCCACCATGCGAAGACAATCCTTAGTCAGGCAGAGACCACAGCATTCCATATAATCAATATTATTTGTGTTTCAGTTACCAAGTGTTCACATTTGACAAGTGTTTTTAAAATAAATACCTGTCTAATAGACATTTGCAGAAGGTATTTCTAAACTTCCTGATTGTAGCCTTTTCCAATTCTGCTTTGGCAAGATAAAGTCAGAAAGTTAAGTTAATCTTTCTCTAGTAAAAACAAAAAAATTCCTTCCAGTAGGACCTTAAAGACCAACTAAGTCAGTTCTTGGTATGAGCTTTCGTGTGCATGCACACTTCTTCAGATACACTGAATGCATGCACACGAAAGCTCATACCAAGAACTGACTTAGTTGGTCTTTAAGGTGCTACTGGAAGGAATTTTTTTGTTTTGACTATGGCAGACCAACACGGCTACCTATCTGTAACTTTCTCTAGTAAAGACTTTGTGAAATATTTATCAGAAAAGCGACCATGATGAGCACCTGTATGATTGATAAGAACGGGCAACTTCCATTTTATGATATAGTATCATTTAGCTTTAATTGCTAAAACAGTACTCTACATTAAATTATTTTACAGCCACAGAAAAAATATTTATATTTATTTAACTGGGTTCCCAGTAAATGAGTTCTGCAGAAAGCTATTTAAAAATAGTTTCTAGATGCAGTAAACAAAGTACAAAGTTTTTATGTATGAGACTACTTTTAAAGTCTCTGGGTTTGTTTTTACTAAAATTAGACTGGGGGGGGGGATGCATGATGACAGTCAATCATGAATGCTACTTTTTATTTAAGAGATTTAGATTTTTATTTTTAAAAAAGCCAAATAGGAAGTTGAATGATCCAAACCATAGGTCACAATTACAAAACAGAATGCATGCAAAACTATACAACATGCATCCCACTACTAATGGGATGTTTAAGTAAATGTGCATAGAAACTGTAAGTGCATTTTTTTATTTCCATTGATTTCAGGGGGACAGAAATATGTATGTTTCAGTCTTTCCCATTGCAATCAATAGGACTAAAAAGAGTGGGCTTTTCACCACACAGATATGTTACATGCTCCAGGGTGAAATCTGTTAGTTGTTAATTAGTGGAAAGCACCTGTTAACAGGAATGACTGAATTTTGTAAAACTGTACTTGTGATGTTTGCAGGCAAAGTGGTAACTCCAAAATCTGTGTGCGAGCACAGGCACTCTGAAATTTATTTGTCTCTGTCCATTTATGGCAGTTTTCATTAAGGAGGGCAATTTTTGTCTTGAAAATACTTCTGGCCAAAGGGTGTCAGCCTAAACCATGTTAAGGACGTTTTTGTCTGGCATACATTTTAAACTTTAAAATGGAAAATAAAAGAGATTTTTTTTGAGGGGGGAGTGGAGGAGAGTTCACTGTTGCAGTAGAAGCATTGGATGCCAAAAAGAGGTTAAAAGGATGCTGGCCCAGAGGCCTAAAACAAGAAGGCAGGGGAATCTTCCAGTCAAATCTACCATTGCCTTTAGTCAAACTGGGGAAGGGGTGGAGTCAGTATATTTTCACATATGAAGACACCATAAGCTGAAGAAGCCTTGTTTGCAAAGTGAAGGATCTGGTGCTGCTTTTAATATTTTAAATGCTCACATCTTGTAATTTTTATCTTTCTTTCACTGTCTTTAAAATCCAGTTAGTGTGATCATAGACTTATGTATGATGGTGCTTTGCAAGGATGTATTTGTTATAATGACCAACATTTGGTCAACCCTACTCACTCATTCACTAACACTTTTTTGAATTGTAAAATAAAAGTGCTTTACTTGCAAACTGTATATAACCCTTGTACAAAGTTCCCATCCCCCCTTTTCAATTATTACTATACATGGAGTTGTAACAAATAAAATGTTGATTTTTTATAATAAAATTGAATGGAAGATAAATTTATTATATTGACAGGACACAGGAACTTACATATGGCTAATTAAATGATCTATGCCTTTTACACTGTGGAGGGGTTATTGTTTTTGTTCGTTACTATGTTTTGTGTTTTATATTGTAACCTACCCTGTGATCCTTGGCTGAAGGGCTCTAGTTAGTTAGTTAGTTAGTTAGTTAGTTAGTTAGTTAGTTAGTTAGTTAATAAGAGCTTATAAACCTGAAATGACAAGACAAAAGAGCCAAACTGATGTGTACAGTGAACATCTTTCCCTGAAGTATGTGCTATACTTTAACTTCTCATTCAATTTCATTGAAACACTGCAAGATGGAAGCAATAAAATAAGCTTTAAGAGGCTGCACCTGTAGCAAGAATAGATCTGCAGATATGGATATTATACATAAATGCAGCAGACTTCTTTTCCATAGGGAATAGCATTTCATAGTGAAGATGTCACTATAGAGAAGAGCTGCTGTAGCCACCCCCTATCTGCAATGATAATTTATTAAAGTCTTAAATATTGGCAGAATGTCTGTGTGCGGTAAGCCTGCTTGAAGACTTCATAGGGCTCCCATGATTTCTTTCTTGACCTTCAACATTTATTAGTTTTTAAATGTACAGAAAAACAAAAGGGGGGGGGGAAAGAATCCCTCTCTTAGGAAACAACAATCCATCATGTACAATTTTCATATGCAGTCTGAATTACAAAACATAATTTCAAAAATCCATATACAAAGATAGTAGAAAGAGGTTAGTTAAAAATTATATCCGAAAACTATAGATAAACTAAGTAAAAATATCAGGCTATGTTTTCAAATTAAGATCTCAGAAAGACCTTCAGACCAAAAGGGCAAATTAGCATTTTGAGATCTAGTACAATTAGGACAAATAAAGTGTCTTCACAAAAGAATATAAAAGACAGGCCCCAGTGCCTGAACTATCTTTTGCAGGAACAGAGCCTGAGGAAGTAATAATGCACAGGCTCCAACTGGAGGACTATGATTTTAGTCGTTAATCCTGCACACACATACCTTTGGGGGGAAAGCCTAATGGGGGAGGGGGCGAAAACTCAATGAGGATTGACTAAGCATGCTCTGTTGCCTCAGACTGTGTGATGGGGGGGGGGGCAGAAGAGAAATCTGGAGGGAGCAGCAATAGAATCACATACTCTAGTTGTCGCCCGGAGGTGGAGCACTCTACTAACCTTTTGAACTTGGGTGGTCAAGTGCCTCTCTGCTTAAAAGTGAAATGCTATAGCAATTTATATTTGGAGAACTCTATGTATACAGAGTTAAGGGACGCAGGTGGCGCTGTGGGTTAAAGCCTCAGCGCCTAGGACTTGCCGATCGAAAGGTCGGCGGTTCGAATCCCTGCGGCGGGGTGCGCTCCCGCTGCTCGATCCCAGCGCCTGCCAACCTAGCAGTTCGAAAGCACCCCTGGGTGCAAGTAGATAAATAGGGACCGCTTACTAGCGGGAAGGTAAACGGCGTTTCCGTGTGCGGCTCTGGCTCGCCAGAGCAGCGATGTCACGCTGGCCACGTGACCCGGAAGTGTCTCCGGACAGCGCTGGCCCCTGGCCTCTTAAGTGAGATGGGCGCACAACCCCAGAGTCTGGCAAGACTGGCCCGTACGGCAGGGGTACCTTTACCTTTATGTATACAGAATTATAGGCATTTGTAAATCAAACAATGGTCCAGCAAGGGCCAGTGAGCTTCTGGGACTTAATGCTGCTACTGGTGAAGCCTTTAGATATGATAGCCTGATAGACGCCTATTTTTTCCTCTCCCAGACCATTCAGAGGCTGAGAATACACCACAATGTTTTGTTGTAGTCCTGTACTTTTATAAATGAACAGCAATGAGCATGTCCTGTGGCACTAAATTTCTGTTAGCACTTAAATTATGCAAATGAGCCGAGAGAAAAATCCTGATAACACTTTACTGAAGAAACTGAACAAAAATGGAATTTGCCTTTTCCAATTGCCACTGCATAAACTGAACTGAGGTTTCCGAGGTTTCCAATGAATGCATAACCACTGGGTTTATGTAGTTAGGCCAGTTGGGTGTCCTTTGGATGCCTGAAACCAGCTGAAGTGGAAAAGACAAGAAAGAACCCAGAAATGAAACAAAGTCAAAAGGAGCATGAAAAACAATGGAATAAATGCAAATTCACTTGAAAGCTAAAAACAAAACAATGTTGGCTATTTGCAGACTAGTTGCACTGCAGAAGGCGTGCTGGAGAGACCACACATCACAAGGAACGCAAAATAACTTTAGCTAGGTTTTAATAACAAAAACTCCTTTTACACTAATTATAATATTATATATTATATATTATAATATTATTATTATTATATAGCAATAAGCATGACCCAACCACCAGGGTGCTGAGAGAGCTAGGTGCTGCTCTTTATATACTATACCCAACAGGTTAATTACCACACCTTAACAGCACCTGCTATACTGCTTCACAGCTGTAAAACTAGGTCACATTATTTGCTCTGGCCCTTAAAGAAATACACATCTTGTGGAACAATAATAAACCTTCAAATTTATTTATTTTTTTTATATATTTTTTATTAAGTTTCATATACCATACACATACAACGAAGCGAAAAAACAAAACATTCAAAAAGGAAAAAAAAAATGAAAACTATAAAAAAAATAACAATTAACATACAACGCCTGACTTCCTTCCCTACTGATTTCAGATTTCTGATTTTCATAAATTCATTTTACAGCTGGTATTGGTTATTAGTTAATACATCGGAAGTTTTATAACAGACCTGCTATAGTTGGTAGGTTTCTAAAGTTACCTTCAATATAGACCATAAATTTGTTCCAGTCGTCCTTTAACTTTGTATTTTTTTGGTTTCTGATTCTTTGCGTCATTTTTGCCAATTCAACAAAGTCATATAATTTTATTTGCCAATCCCTCACCGTTGGTATGTTTGTACTTTTCCAATTTTGGGCGATTAGCATTCTGGCCGCTGCTGTTGAGTATTGAAACAGGGTTTTATCTTCTCTCCTAATTTCTTCTCCAATGACACCTAATAGGAAGGCCTCTGGTTTTTTGGGGGAATGTGTATCTAAATATTTTTTTTAGTTCATTATATATCTGATCCCAGAACTTTTTCGTTTCCTCACATGCCCACCACATATGTATAAAATTACCTTCTTTTGTTTTGCACCTCCAGCAGGCCTTATTTCCGGTCTTATACATCCTACTTAGTTTTTCTGGTGTTATATACCATCTGTATATCATCTTCTCTAGGTTTTCTCTAATTGCAGCGCTTGCCGTGAATTTTATCCCCTCATTCCACAATTTTGACCATTTCTCATATTCTATGTTATGCCCCAGATCTATCGCCCACTTGACCATAACTTCCTTAATTTCCTCGTCTTTTGTATCCCATTCCAAAAGTATGTTGTACATTTTAGACAATAGCCTAGACTTACTCTCAATTATTTCGATCTGGAATTTGGATTTCTTTTCATTCATTCCGATTTTTTTGTCTTCTGTCCATATTGCATTGATTTGATGGTACTGTATCCAGCCTGTCAGCTTTCCCTTCAATTCCTCATACGGTCTTAGTTTCCAACTGTCTTGAGATCTCACCAATAAGTCTTCATATGTCAATCTTTGCTCTTCCATGTTTGTTTTTTTAATTATTAGGATATCTGTTGGGGACAGCCACCAAGGAGTTTTCCGCTCTAACAGTTTTTTATTTTTTCCCCAAACTTCGTACAATGAGCCCCTGATAGTGTGGCTCGAAAATCCTTTATGGGCCTTCTCTTTGTTTGACCACAGGTAGGCATGCCAGCCAAACCTGTTGTCTGCCCCCTCTAAATCTAGTAGGTCGGTATTCTCCAAGGTTATCCAATCTTTAACCCAACAAAGGCAGGCAGCCTCGCAGTACAATTTTAAGTTGGGGACTGCAAACCCTCCTCTCTCCTTTCTGTCCGTAAGCAATTTAAATCTAATCCTTGGCCTTCTTCCCTGCCATATGAATCTTGACAGGGTTTTCTGCCAGTCTTTAAATATTTTGGTTCCTCTGATAACAGGAATATTTTGAAACAGAAACAACATCTTGGGGAGTACATTCATTTTTATTGCCTCCATCCTGCCCAACCACGAGAGGTTGATTCTATTCCAGATGTCCAAATCTTTTTTAATTTCTTTCCACTTTGTCGAATAGTTGTCTTCAATTAGGTTTATATTTTTTGGTGTAAGCCATATTCCTAAATATTTTATTTTTTTAGCCACCTTAATTCCATATTGTCTCTCTAATTTTCCTTTTTCATTGTTACCCAGGTTCTTTATCAGCATTTTTGTTTTTAATTTGTTCAATTTGAAGCCAGATGTCTTACCAAATTCCTCTAGTGTCTCCAGCGCTTTGCCAATACTTTCTTGCGGCTCTTCCAAAGATAACATCAAGTCGTCCGCATAGGCTTTTAGTTTATACTCCTTTACTCCTATTTTGATCCCTTGTATCTCTGATATCGATCTTATTCTATTCGCCAATACTTCTAAGACCATGATAAATAAGAGCGGGGAGAGGGGGCATCACTGTCTCGTTCCCTTCTCAATTTTAAATATATTTGTAAGATTATTATTTATTACCAATTTGGCAGATTGGGTTGAGTATATTGCCTGTATTCCTTTCATAAATTCGCCCTCTATCCCCGCCTTTTCCATAGATTTTAATAGAAACAACCAGGAGACATTATCAAACGCCTTTTCCGCGTCTATAAAAATCAGTGCCGCAGGTATGTCGTTATTGATCTCCAAATATTCTATTATATTTATGACATGTCTCACGTTGTCTTTCAAAAACCTATTTGGGAGGAAACCCGCCTGGTCCTTGTGGATTAGATTTGTTAAACACTTTTTCAGTCTATCTGCCATAATATCGGCGTATATTTTATAATCGTTATTTAGTAAAGATATTGGTCTGTAATTCTTGATATTTAATTTGTCTGTATCTGGTTTAGGGATTAGCGTTATAAATGCTTCCCTCCAGGACTCAGGTATTTTCCCTCCTCTTAGGATATTATTCATGGTGTCGCAAAGCGCTGGTGACAGTTGATTTTCCAGAACCTTATAGTACTTAGCTGATAAGCCATCCGGCCCTGGTGCCTTTCCCGATTTCATTTTTTTTATCGCATTTTGAATCTCTTCTATGTTTATGGGTCTGTTTAATTGAAGTCTTTCTTCTTCTGTTACGATCTTCCCTTTGCAGTTCTCTAAATATCTTTCTATTTGGGTTGGGTTTTCTTCTCCTTTCTTATATAACTCCTCATAGAATTTAAGGAAGTTTTTTTTGTATTTTTTTTGGGTCTACTATCAGTTCTTCCTCTACCATTATTTTGTTTATCACATTTTGTTTTTGTCTTTTTCTCAGTTGCCAAGCTAAGAATTTTCCCGTTTTATTTGCTGACTCAAAATATCTTTGCCTCATTAGTTTAATTTTCCATTCAATTTCTTGGTTTGTTAACATCGAGTATTGTGTTTGTAATATTTTTATTGTTTGTATACTTTGCTCATCTTTCGGGTGCTCTATTAATTTTTTCTCATACTCTCTTAGCTGTCTGAGAATCTCTTCCTTCTTCTGCTGTCTTATTTTCTTCTTGTAATTGTTTTGTTGGATGAAAAGACCTCTTAGGACCGCCTTACTGGCGTCCCATACCACATCTATATTTGTTCCTGTGTTAAGATTCAATTCAAAGTACTCTTTTAGAGTGGCTTTAGCTTTTTCAATAACCTCATCATTATCCAATAAATATTCGTTCAGTCTCCATCTATAACCCCCCTGCGTTGCACCTTTTATTTCCAACGTTATTGAATTATGGTCGGAGAGGGTTCTCGGTTGGATTTAACATTTTATGGTTCTTAAGGTAAATTCCCTCGAAGTCCAAATTTGATCTATTCTGCCCCAGCTTTTATGTACCTCTGAGAAAAAGGTAAACTGCTTTTCTGTTGGGTGCTTATGTCTCCAAATATCTATCAGGTCCAAGTTTTCTTCCAAGTCCTGGAATGCTTTTGGTAATTTTCCTTGATTTCGTTTTTTCTTTTCTGTTTGTCTGTCGATTTCTGGTATAGGCACTGCATTGAGATCTCCCAAAAGTATCGTCCTATTGTTTTCTAATTTTACTAACACTTGTTCTAATTTCTTGAAAAACTCTGGTTTATTTGAATTTGGGGCATATATATTTACCACATTAATCTTTTCCCCCGGAAGCTGATCTGTACCCCCAATATCCTTCCTTCTTCATCTTTATAGATCAATTTGGGTTCCCATTTTTCATTGACATACTACTCCTTTTTTTTTTCTGCCGTGGAATTTATAAATTCTGTACCCAGATTTTTGTTTGACAAAACATGTTTATGCTTTTTGGCTACATGAGTCTCTTGTATACAGATTACATCCAGTTTTTTCTTTTTCAGCACATTTACAATTTTATTCCTTTTAGTTTTTTCGTTCAGGCCATTTACATTCCATGTTAAAATTTTAAGATTCATTGTCACTTTTGTCTACTGATAAGTCAGAAATTTACCGATTTGGGTTTTTGTCGATTCAAATTCGGGTGGTTTTACTCTCTGTTTCTTCTTCTTCCTCTCCCACTTCTTCCCCCCTGTCTCTCCCCCCTCCTCCTCCTCTTCACCCCCTCCCTCCGCTCCCATCTCGTCCTCCCCCCTCCCCCCCAATCCCGCACCACCCCTCTCCTCCCCCTCTCCACTCCTCCCCACATATCTCTCCTCCAACCCTCCAAGATCTTTTTCATATCTACGTAGAAATTTACTGACTTCCTGATTTTCCATTATCTTAAATAAACCTTCAAATTTAAAGAGACCATTCAACACTCCAACCTCAAAAACTTGTGGAAAAGAACTAGAACCATTAGCAAACAACATGGAAGAACAAAATAACCAGAAACTGCAAAACAAAGCAACATTTAGCATATTAGCTTTCACTATCTCTGTTTCTTGCTTGTTTATTTTCTTCATTTGGTAGTTTTTCTTGCTTTGGGGATTATCGGGTCTCATCAAAATGAAGTAAAGCAGCAGAAATGCAAAAGCCAAGAAAAAACAGAAATGAAGCAAAGACTGCAACACGAAAAACAAGCATTTCAGTCAGGCTTATTTCTTCAATTCAGTATTTTTGGTGGTATTACTTTTGTTTTATAAGCTTTGATTGGTTTTGGGGTTTCCAGTGAAATTCTTTCCAGTGTCTCATTTCACTCTATCAGTTCCTTGTTTGTTGGTAGTTCTTTCTTGTACGGTGTTTTGGTTGGTTGGTTCGCTTTTGCTTGCTTTGTAGATTATCCAATCTCATAAAAATAAAGCAAAACCAGCAGAACTGGAAAAGCCAAAAGAGAACCCAGAAGCCAAAAGGAACACGAAAAACAAACAAACCCAATGGAATAGATGCCAATTCACCAGAAACTCCAAACCCAATCACAACTTTCAAAGGTGAAGAACAACCTGCGCATTAAGAAGCGAACAAAGGGCCTAAAAATCTGAAGCATGAAGATGAAACAAAACCACTAGAAACTCAAAAACTAATGGAAAGGAATCTAATGGAAACTAATGGAATCACTAGAATCACTAGAAACCAATAAGCAAGCAACATGAAAGAGCAAAATCACCAGAAACTCCGAAACCAAGCATCATTTAGCATATGAGTTTTCACTGGTTTGGCGTTTCTGGAGAATTTGCTTTCTTAATGGCCATTTGCCCCCCTCCCCCCCTTTTGCTATTCTTTTAGTTCTGCTTCTTTATAATTGCCTTTTACGTTTCTGCTAGTTTCTTTGTTTCTACTTGTTTTGCTGGTTTCGGTTTTATCAAATATACCGCCTCGGGAGGTTTTGCTTTATTTTGGTATTCTGGTGACTTTGTTTCTTTTCTAGTGGCCTACTCTACCCCTAACCCTCATTCTAACCCCAACCCTAACTGTAATTCTAATCCTAACCCTAATCTGAACCCTAATTCTAATCCTAACGCTAAAACTAACCATAACCCTAACTGTAATGCTAACACCAGTGCTTTTTTCGGGGTGGTGGTGCAGGGGGAGTTTGGCCTCATTGAGGGGCAGCATTTCAATATGAGTAGGAAAATGAGAGTACCCCTAAACATTTTTTTGGAGGGGGGAAGCACTGACTAACCCTAACCCTAACCCTCATTCTAACCCTAACCGTAACTTAAATTCTAAAACTAACCTGGACACTAATTTTAACCCTAACCTTAATCCTCATTCTAACCCTAACACTTACCCTTATTGTACTTCTAATCATAATCCTAACCCTAACCCTAATTCTAATCCTAACACTAAAACTTGTTGTGTTTCTTTTATTCCTGCTTCATTACAATTGCTTTTTGCTTTTCTACTAGTTTCCTTGTTTCTTCTTGTTTTTCTTGTTTTGGGTTTATCAAATATACTGCATTGGGAGGTCTTGCTTTATTTTGGGATTCTGGTGATATTGTTTCTTTTCCAGTGGCTTACTTGAACCCAAACAGTAATTCTAACCCTGACCCTATGCATAATTCTAACCCCCACCCTAAACCTTATCCTTACAATAAGCTTAACCCTAACCATAACGCTAACCGTAACCCTCATTCTCACCCTAACCCTAATTCTGATTCTACCCTAACCATAACACTTACCCTAATTCTTACCTTAACACTTTTCCTTTGGCTTGGCTTGGCTTGTTTCTGTGCTGCTTGTGGTTTTGTTTCATTTCGGCCGGGCTTATTTATTCAATTTAGTATTTTTGCTGGTATTACTTCTGTTTTATCAGCTTTGATTGATTTGTGGGTTTCTTGCAAAATTGAGGTCTCGGGGGTTGGATTCTTTCCAGTGTCTCATTTCACTCATATCATTTCCTTGTTTGTTGGTAGTTCTGTGTCAGGCTTCAGGGACTTGGCTTCCTCCCCCGCCCTTTGGCAGTAGATAAGCAGAACAAAGCGAAAGGAGTCTCTTACCAGTTAGAAGCTTTAATGATCATAGAGAGAGAACAAAGAATCCATTTCTAGGAATGAAGTTGCTCCCAATTAAGGATTCCACCCACTTCCCTCCTCCCTTTTCTTTTCTTTTCTTTAGTTTGTGAACAAAAGCTATTTTTAAAGAAAAAAGTGAAGCCTCCAGCTTCAGCAGTAGTCTACCTGGAAAATTAATACCCCTTGTTTTTGAGACTGCAGTTGTGGGGCCAGATATTCCCTACAAGTTAGGCAAATTAGAAAGTGTTTTACATAGGAGAAAGAATGGAGGCATTTTGCAGGAGTCCTTCCTGCATCTTTTCCAAATTACTGCAGATTTGGCTAGTGGAGGGTAGTGAGAAATTTAAAATGGGCCAGTACAATGGAAAGATTTTTTGTATGTATTTTGAACTAGAAGAAGAATTGTCCATCAGCTGGGTTAATACAGCTGCAGAACTCTGTGTATGGAGAGACCATGTTTCTTTAAAGATTTTATGTGTATGTTTTATTAATGTATTTTGATTTAAGTATATATATATTTTATCATGGTAATACTAGATTTGGTTTGCAAACATAATTCCAACTAACAAGGAACCAAATTTGAATCTGGCTTTCCAAAGAATAAAAATTCAGAAATAAAAGGTTTTACTTTAATTGCAGGAAGATGGACTAGATGACTCTTGGGGTCACTTCCTGCTTCTCTGTGCAGGGTCACTGGCTCCCCTGTCCCTTCTTGGACCCACACTGGGGGGCGGGGGCAAGGTAGGCATCTCTGCCAAGGCATCTCTGCATGGAATCATGGAGTCACAGAACCAGGGTCATCCGATCCAAGCCCCTGCAATGCAGGGATCTCAACTCAAGCATCCATGACAAACGGCCACCTGACTTCTGCTTAAAAACCTCCATTGAAGGATTATAGCAGATAAGAAGAGGGTTTCTGACACCTGGTTCTGCAGTGAAAACCAAAAAGAACAGCCTGTTGGGTGGCTGAAACCGAGAAAGCTTTGTGGATAAGAATAATTTATATTTTGTTTTAGGGTGAAAAGACTGTGAGCTCAATTTATCAGTGTTTTGGCCACATTGCTGTTGGCACTCAGCCACATGGGGTTGAAATCAGAGGGAGAGATGTGCAGGTTATCCAAGTGCAGCGCATACGGAGTGCAGTCGGCAGGTGGGTCCACCACCTGTTACAGGGAACTTCATGCTCCAGTCAGCTCAGGTTAGGTTGGGGGACAAATTTGATTCTGGTTGTTGTTTTTGTTTACATATCCTACCTTGTGGGACATCTTCAGGAGAAGAAAAGGCTGAGGAGTAATCCCTACACAAATCTGAAGCGGAGACCCTAAGGCGGTTGGATGGTGCCTGTCTGCCTCCTTCCGGCAACTCCTGCAACTCAGCTGGTGCCAATTGTATTGCTCTGCTTTCCTTTGGGGGAGAGAGAGGGGAGTCTTGTCATCTGAGCAGCTCAGGACCTCCAGACCCCTTGCCCAGGCTTGCGCCCAGGCCTTGCAGCAAAAACAACTCAGGAGGCAGCAGTTATAAGTTACGGGTCTCTGCAGTTACAGCAGGCACTGTGGTTCTCCAGCAGGTGGGCGTCACTCCATTGTCTCTCAAGAAAGATGGATGCCAACAACATATAAGTATTTATAATGTAACAAAGTATAATAACGGATGCCAAATAAATCAAAAGTAGAAAGGGCAATCTAGAACTAAACATATAGGAACAAATCTCCGTACTAAAATGTAAAAATTAATCACAAGGTTGACTTCTTCTGTTTATTTCATAAAATTTATGCACTGCTCGATTGTAAAAAAAGAAAAAGAAACCTCAAAATCGTTTACAAAAGATAAGACAAGAAAATCAAGAAAAATCTACAGCTATACCTTAAAACATACACAAATTAAAATACTAGAACAAATTCAAAATTCACATCAGTGTTTCTAAGCATCTGGGCAGGCTTGTCTGAACAATAATGTTTTTAGCAGGAGCCCAAAAGAGTACATGACCTGAACATGCAGGGAGTTCCACAGTGTAGGCGTTGCCACACTAAACAATAGAGTTCTCACAAATGTAGAATGGGTATTATGTGGGACTTGTAGTAGGGTCAATTCTGCTTATCAAAGTGATCAAGTGGGTGCACGTAAGGTAATTTGGCACTAGATCCTGGTGTGGGGCCCCAGTGTTAGTCCTGCTGAAATGTAAGACCTGTCACCCAGTGAGCTTCATGGCCAAGTGGGGATTCAAACCCTGGTCTCCCAGGTCCTAGTAGTCTGATGCTCTAACCACTATTCCGTGCTGGTTCTCAAATATAAATATATGTGTTTGTACATGTGCAGAGGCATACCTAGGGGTTGGTGAAACCAGCCTGGCTAGGGGTGCAAATATCACCTCAGAAATCTGCCTCCAGTTATCTCCCCTACCCCCGAGGTAACACCATATTTACTTGTGCTGCTTTACAACAGCATCACAGTACTGGCAAGATCTTTGGTTGCCTGTGTGAGCTGTTGTGATCTCAAAAGGTTGCTCCTAGTGGGGGATAAGCTGGATCAGGTTAGATTCCCTCTACTTCCACAGTTCCTCTGGAGTCTTCCCCATTTGCCAGGTTGAGGTCCAAGCCGTGTGACACAGCAAGTCTTAGACCTGTCGGCAACTTCCTGGGAAAGGCCGCTTTGTGGAAGGCTCTGGCTGTCATTAAGCAGGAGTTTCTGCTGTATTGGCTTTAGAGAGGCTCCTGCATCCCGGCCCTTCCTTTTTCATTTTCAGATTGTCGGGGTAGGAGAAGAAAATGAAAGCCACCACAACCATCACAGTAATTGAGCTTGGAGAAGCTCTGCTTCTTCTGTTGCTGCCTGGGCACCTACTTTCTGGCTGTCCTGCCTCAATATTCTGCTTCAAGCTATTCCTGTCACTCCCAGGATCATCTAGCCCAACCCCCTGCGATAAAGGGATCTCAATTAGAGCATCCATGACAGAAGTCCATCTGACTTCTGCTTAATAACCTCCAATGAAGGAGGTTCATTGGAAATGAATGCAAGGGAATTTTCACAGGGGGAAACTTTCAATTATTCTGTTACCCCACCAGGTCTCAAGTGGTATGGCTCAGTGATGCTACAGAATGTAAACACACTTATCTGTGAGTCTGGGCTACAGCAATGGAAGAAACTGTAGCTGACTAATCTCTGTCCTCCAAGCACCCATTAAAAAGGCAGGAGCCCTGTCCCATGCGGAACCCATCAATCCTACTCCTGAGATCTCCATTTTTATATATAGGTTTTATTATTGTGATTATGTTCCATTTACACCTACAAAGATGTCTCTTGCACAAAAGTACTGAGAGGTTTCTCCACCCGAACAATGTGTCATTGAAACATGTTAACCAAAGGACTAAAAATGCCACAACCTGCTGTGACTTGCAAAATGTACTCCAGCATCGCAAAAGCAGCATGTTCTTATTGCACATGCACTGAACTATCAGTGCCAATGTGAAACCAACTAAGTCTTTTGATTTAAGGGGGGGGGGGGATTGTTCAGCCATCCCCGATTCCAGTTCGAAATGAAGAGATGTCTCATGAAGGACACAGGCTTTCATCATTCTACTTCTTCTTGGTCTGGTAATCCTAAAGCTTTCCCCTGGAAGTGAAAAGACAACCAGGTCAGTAAGATTTATACAATTCTGTATGTTTTGGGGTTCACAGCAGAGCAAGAATCTTTCCCCAGTGCTAAGGAGACCAAATACAGGCTTATGCCAATTAATGCACAACTTCTGATCCATCAGTCCAGATGCATGACACTACAGATTTGCAACACAACCTGTTTCTTCTGCCTGCAAAAGCAGCAGGAGGCAGAGGATGCTGGTCCAGGAGGGAGAATGAGGCAGTGGGGCATTGCAGGTGAGCCTGCGAGAGATCATAGAATCATAGAATCATAGAGTTGGAAGAGACCACAAGGGCCATTGAGTCCAACCCCCTGCCAAGCAGGAAACACCATCAGAGCACTCCTGACATATGGTTGTCAAGCCTCTGCTTAAAGACCTCCAAAGAAGGAGACTCCACCACACTCCTTGGCAGCAAATTCCACTGTCGAACAGCTCTTACTGTCAGGAAGTTCTTCCTAATGTTTAGGTGGAATCTTCTTTCTTGTAGTTTGGATCCATTGCTCCGTGTCCGCTTCTCTGGAGCAGCAGAAAACAACCTTTTCCCCTCCTCTATGTGACATCCTTTTATTTATTTGAACATGGCTATCATATCACCCCTTAACCTCCTCTTTCAGGAGATCCCTCCTGAAACCTGAGAGCTGCTGTCAGCCAGTGGAGACAATGCTGAGCTAGGTGGACCAATGGTCTGACTCCGTAAGACAGCCTCCTATGTTCCACTTTGCTCATACTTTATAGCCAAGAGGGTGAAGCTCATCCTGGGAAAATGAAGGCGGTGGGCATAAACTTTTGGGGGATCAGCTACTGGAGATGGGAGGAAGAACAACACTGATTCCTGGACAAACCACTCTCTGTACCAGTTGCCTTGGTAATGCCGAGCAACTCTCACTACACTACTGGAGGTATGAACACTAATGTGCGTCTCTGCCTTGCTCACTTGACTCTTACAACCTATGTATCCACTTTGGACAATGTGTTAACCAGCTTCAGACAGATGGGCTCTTGGGAATCAGAAAAGGGAATCAAGCCTTCTCTGAAGCAACTAACAGTGCTACTCTAAAGCTTTGGACCCACTTTGAAGATTTGGAGAGACATAGTCAATTGAAAAGGCACACCCCTCTTCCTCCTTGCCCCAAGTGCTTTCTAAAAGAAAAATGCCAGACAGAGGGAGGGAGAAGATGGACTGTAGTTTTGTGACTGACGAATCTAGCTCTTAACTAGTAAATGCTGGATATTCAACTCCCACCTCTGCCACACACGTCCACCCATAATTGTCATAATTGTCACAAGCACTTTCAGTGAAAACTGATGCCAAATTCAGTCAGAAAACTTTAAAAGCTTCAAACTGTTATTCATCCATATTGACCCCTGCAATTTTGCAGGGAATTTACCTAGAGGTCTCTATATGATGTACCATATGTTTATGCCAATTGCCAACAACATGGTGAGGGGAGGAATCCCTTTTTCAAACAAACAAACAAACAAACAAACAAACAAACAAACAAACAAAAACTTTAAAGGTTTATCTGTACCTTGTCTTAAACATGGCTCCACTCAGAAGAGGCTACTTTGCCCACAGATTTCATCCAGGTGTGACAAAAGTTTTAAAGTTCTTCAATAATTTTTTGTTTTGTTTTAATTTGTAAAGCAAATTCACAATACAAAATTTAAAAATCAACTCCAAACCTCCCTTTCTCTCCCCCTTTGTCTCTCTCCCCCCTCCCCCGTTTTCTTCTTCCCACCAAGACAATGAACAGAGGTCAGGGAAGCTGGCATCAAAAGACAGTTGGTGGAAGGGGCAAAGCTGCTTTCTTGCCCCCACCTGCCCCATCCTCTTTCTCTCCAGGGGAACAGGAGGGCTGCAGACAGGCAAGTAGACAGGCGGAGAGAAGATCAATAAACAGGCCCCTCCTCCTGTTTTCCACCCCCTGCCCCACCAGTCTTCAGACAGATGCACACGTACAAACACACATGGCTGTTATATGATCCAGTTGTCTTTTAAAAGACAAAATTCACTTGCGGGGTGGGGTGGGGGTGGCCAGCAGATGTATTTCTCTAGCAGATCCAAGTATTTCTCTAGCAGATCTTGGGGGGAAACCAATTTTATGGGTGCTTCAAATGACTTTGCGACCGTCACCATAATGTTGGTGCCAAAGACAGAGAAGACATCATACATGAAGAGCCCACCAAGCAGAATGCAGCCGGTGCTGACATTCTTCAAGTTCGCAGCTCCACCCCACTGAGAGACCCACTGAGACCTCCGGGCAGTATATAAATTCACTGAATAATAAATAAATAAAAATTGAGAGGGAAGGCCAGGCCAAAGAAGGTGTTGGCAATCCAGTGCTTTCTCAACAGGTACCAGATTTCCAACACTGCTACTCATGGCCAGGCAGACAAGGTCCACGGTGTCAAACTCGCGGTCGACAAGCCCTTCCTTAGTTTCCTCAGAGCCCTGAGTGAAGAGAAGCTGGTACTGTTGGGGAAATTCAGGGAGAGTAACAGGCTGATGTATTTGTGAGATAATATTTTGAAGAAGAGGTGGAGGCCCAAGAGGGTGCAGCTGGCAACGACAGGAAAGCGGGCAGCATCTCAGTTGGCAATGGTCTCTGGCATATCCAAAGCACTCTTCCCCTTTGCGCAGGAGACGGAGTGCCGTGCCCCGAAGAAGATGGGCAGCAGGGCCATGAGCACTAGGCTGCCATAGGCCAGAGCATGCCCTCCAGGGCAGCAGGAGGCAGCCCTGGCCATGGAGGCGTCTCTGGCCCCACTCCTGTTCTGCAGCTCAGTGTGCTCCATAGCCTCCAGTAAAAAAAAACGCAGCCCCCAAAGTTTAAAGATTATAGCCATTTGTTACCCCACCCCAAGAGGCAACTCAGCTTTTTGAAGCTTTAGTTTCTCAGGCAAAATGAGCATTGCCTAAAGCAGACCGGGGGAGATAAGCTTTGAATCTGAAGCACCAACTTAGAATCCAATTTGGATCCCCCTCCCCCCACGCCCGTCTTGAATAGATACACTACAAACTTTTATCGGTTTTACAGTGGTACCTTGGATTAATAACTTAATTCGTTCTGGTGGTCCGTTCTTAACCTGAAACTGTTCTTAACCTGAAGCACCACTTTAGCTAAGGGGGCCTCCTCCTGCTGCTGCACCACCGGAGCATGATTTCTGTTCTCATCCTGAAGCAAAGTTCTTAACCCAAAGTACTATTTCTGGGTTAGCAGAGTCTGTAACCTGAAGCGTCTGTAACCCGAGGTACCACTGTATAGTCATTTCACTACCACAGCTTTATCTGAAGAAAACTGGGAATAAAAAATTGGTAAATTGGCTGAGAATTTTCCCTAGCCCATGGGATTACATTTTTCAAGATTCCCAAAGAAGGGGTATAGTTGTTAAACCAATTTTAATCTGCACCCTAGTTATATCCTAACACAGTAAGAGAGCTCAGTGCAAGCTTGTGGGAATAAGAGCACAAATAATAATTTCTACTTTCAGAATGTCAGAACAAATGTGTCTTATGCAACACAGGGTACCCTGCATTCGCACCCAACTGTCACGAATGGCTGCTGGCCCAGCAGCCCCAATGGGAAGTTCACAGGTAACGATTGTTTAGAAAGGGGAGGATGCGCCAGCAGAGAGAGGAAGCAAAATCTCTTACCCATCCACCTTGACTATGGATCCAAGGGCTGAAGTTTTCCTTGAGGTATTTTGCTCCAAAGCCCAGTATGGTGTTCATGGGATGGTTGTCTATAGCAGTGAGTCTAGTTATGACTTCAATAGCAAAAGCAACTTTGATACTTTGTGCTTGCACTTCAGAGTCTGCAGGTATCTCTTCTAGGAATTGATCGGCAACTCTACTGAAGAATCCATAGGACATCAGTTCTGAGGCACACTGAAAGAAAGTCCTGTCATTTTGAACCTGGAAATGAATGTAAGGCATTTGTCATTAGGAACAAACAGAGGTATTGGTCCCATTTCAGGCACAACAATCTCTGAACACAGCAAGTTCAAGGAAGGCTTTTCCTTGTAAAATATACAAATAAGAAATAATTGCTCTCCTATTCTCTGGTAAGTGTGGATTTGTGAGACAACTTCTTTTCTACAGCCAACTTGTAAATGTAGTTCTGGAAAAGTGCTTTCAGCTGTCCAAAACCCCAAATAAATCTTTGGGAAAAGATTACTGAGGCCTCCTTAATGTACACACATTTTATGTGGATATAAGCAAATCTGATGGATCAAATTGGGCACCACAGTGGATACAGGGAAGCTGGAAGGTGTGCAGAAGAGGGCGACCAAGATGATCAAGGGTCTGGAAGCCAAGACTTAAAAGAAACAGTTGAGGGAGTTGGATATGTTTGGTGGCCTGGATAAAAGAGACTGAGAGGAAATAAGATGTCACATGGAAGATGGAGTAAGCTTGTTTTCTGCTTCTCCATAGGGTTCCAGATACAAGAAAGTAGATTCTGACAAAACATTAGGAAAAACTTTCTGACAGTAAAAGCTATTCAGCAATGGAACAGACTACCTCAGAAGGTGGAGGATATTTGAAAGCAGAGGTTAGATGGCCATCTGTCACCGATGATTTAGTTGAGAGTTTTGCATTGCAGAGGGTTGGACTAGATGATCCTCAGGGTCCCTTCCAATTCTACTATTCTATTATTTTATTATCCAAACCTAATCTGAATTCCACAAAAGGCTTTCTCTTGTCTTCCTTCCCCTGCAGCTGCTCTTTAAAATATATCTTTCTCCCCTTTCTACACATTCAACATTCTAGAAAAGCAATTCACAAAATTGCAAATAATAAAATAGAAAGTTCTGCAATTAAATGCTTTAAGATTCAATGCAAGTAAAAAACAACATAATACAAATTGCAGCCTCAAACTGGTTACCTTTTCCTGCAGTTTATCTCCCGATGCTCTTAACAAGGCAACTATTTCTTTTATTAACTTTTCTTTCTTATCTGGTAAAACAGGAAAAAGAAGAAGCTAATTTTCTGGTTTAACACAGGATGTAAAATAATCATTTACATTCATTAAAACAAATGATTTCGTAAGCTGCCTCAAGAGCTTTAAGTATTTATGGAATGCTTTTTCCATGTGTTCTATGTATATTATCTCAATCAGCAGAGGTTGTTTGGCAATACTAGGGACACGGGTCCAAAACACTCTTGGGCTTGCTGGTCGGAAGGCTGGCAGTTCAAATCTGTGCGATGGGGTGAGCTCCCGTTACTCTGTCCCAGCTCCTGCCAACCTAGCAGTTTGAAAGCACACTAGTGCAAGTAGATAAATAGGTACTGCTGTGGCTGGATGGTAAAAGGCATTTCTTTGAGCTCTGGACTCGTCACGGTCCTCTGTGCACCAGTAGTGGTTTAGTCATGCTGGCCACATGACCCGGAAAGCTGTCTGTGGACAAACATTGGTTCTCTTGGCCTGAAGTGAGATGAATGCCGCACCCCATAGTCGCCTTTGACTGGACTTAACCCTCCAGGGTCCTTTACCTATTACCTTTACCTGGCCATACTATCAGCTGCCTCGTGTGGAGAATACTGACCATCACTGAACGTGGCTGAGAAACAGTGTGATAGATAACCCAAAGGGCACAACTGTGTTATATATTTGAAAATGTTTAAATAAATCTGAAGGTGTGTTTCAGTTATGGTGCTTCCAGACAAAAGCCATATGGCAGATGTCTGTTACTTTTCTGAACACACATACAGTTTTTAGTAAAGGTAAAGGGACCCCTGACCATTAAGTCCAGTCGCAGATGACTCTGGGGTTGCGCACTCACCTCGCTTTACTGGCCAAGGGAGCCGGTGTTTGTGGCCAGCATGACTAAGTCGCTTCTGGCGAACCAGAGCAGCGCACAGAAACGCCGTTTACCTTCCCACTGGAGTGGTACCTATTTATCTACTTGCACTTTGACATGCTTTTGAACTGCTAGGTTGGCAGGAGCAGGGACTGAGCAACGGGAGCTCACCCTGTCGTGGGGATTCAAACCGCCGACCTTCTGATTGGCAAGCCTTAGGCTCAGTGGTTTAGACCACAGCGCCACCAAAAAGGCTATGCCAGTACGCTGAAGAATGTGTGCTGGAATCCTTTGCAACATCCAGGGGTTATGTGGCAAGTGTGCAATGGTTCCTTGACAGACAAATCAATCAGGAAAAGGTTTCTCCAAGAAAAAAAGTTTTTGAAAACACAGACTCTACAGAAATGCCATTTGGCTGCTGAGGAAAAGCAGGTTACCTTTTTCAACATCATCTTCATTTTCGGGTTTGGTGGCACACCCACCATCTGCTTCTAGGCTCAGAGTCTGTTCCAGTGCTTTGAATCCTGTCCTTTGAGGGAATGGCGTGGAATTATCAACTATTTCAGCAAGCTTGTCTACCACAACATTGATGTCTGAATCACCTGTTCAGAAACAAATTGAGACAAATTCGCTGGCTGGTTTTCTTACACCCTGCACAATCTTGAAATTATCAAGCATGTCGCCCTTAGAATCCTCAAATGCTATAGCCTTTCTCCATAAGGAACATGCTCAAATGCTGATCCACTCAATCTGTAGATGGTCTTCTGGCAGCAAGCTCACCAACAAAGACCTTTCTCAGTGCTGCATGCGATCTACCACTGAGTCGCAGAGGCCAAGAGGACAGCTTTTTGGAACCCCAGTGGCATGGGACTATCTGCACTGTGAGTTCACCCACCTGTGACCCTGCCCCACTTCTGAAAATGTTCCCTCCACCTCATGTAGGATTGGGGAAAGCCTTCTGTTGCCTCTGATAGGAAGTTGAATGGTGATGTGCTTAGGCGTGTGGTGTGTGCATGCCTGTGGTGTGGGCCATACTTCCTTGGAGTACCATACCCACCTTTGCCATGCAGTCTCCTGTGCATTGGCATTGAGGCAATGTAGCCCTCAGGCTGAAAAAAGTTCCCAGTCCCTGAGGCAGACCCTCACAGAATTAAGAACCAGCCCTTCACAATGGACGTGCATCGCTTTGGTCAGAGAGGCTGCTAAGGGGAGCAGATTTCCCCACAAGAAGTCTTCTTCACTCTTTAGAGCTGTGGTTCCCAACCTGGGGCACATGCCCCAAAGGGGGGCAAGTTGATTTTTAAGGGGGGCAATTCGAGATAGACAAAGTTAATGGCTTTTTAGGCTTCTTCCATGTGAATAGGAGTTCACTTTTTGAATAGTAAGAATTGTATGTCATGAGGGGTGGGCATCAGGATTTTATACATGCTTAGGTGGAGCATGGCCAAAAAAAAAAAAAAAGTTGGGAACCACTGCTTTAGATAGTTTGATAGATTAGCTATGTTACTTTTATTTATTTATTTCATAAAATTTAAGCCATCGCAGTGGCTTAGCTATCATCCCCTTAACCTACGGAACTGTAAGGAACTGCAGTTCTGGGAACTTAACCTGCAGAACTGTTTTGAAACCAAGGCTAAAATCCAAGCAATAGTTGCCACTAATATGCTATTAGAGTGTTTAACAAATGGGGGGGGAGAGAATTAAACCCACCTTGCTCTTCTAGTGAAAAAGCAGAACAACTTCCAACACCCGCCTGCAGGCTTAGTGCACACCCATTTACAGCATCACCCCTTCTGAACGTCTTCCCAGAATCCTCTTCAGCTTGCGCCCTTAGACAGGAAGGAAAGAAAAAGTGCTTGCAATGGGACTTCTTCTTCTTCTTCTTCTTCTTCTTCTTCCTCCTGACTCTGGTCGGCTGTCCTTGGTCCTTGGGAGACGAGCCTTGATGTGCCTTCTCCTTACCTTGCCTCTTCTCTCTGCCTAGAGATGATCCCTCTTGGCCTTTCGCTTCCCTTTCTAAAAGATGCCCGTATTTGCTAGCGGACAGTCGACGCTGCGCATAAGCCATAAGCACTCTGTACTCTGTGCTAGTTCTATTGACATCCTCCAAAGGGATTTCTTCCATACTGGAAGAATTTGTCAAATTCATGATGCACCTGCAAAGATAAAACAACAGCAACACCATTTTATTGGTATTACCAAGTAAAGGTAGGAATTTCTTTGGAGTGCTTTGCTATAATCAATTTAGAGACCCATTGGCAAAAAGTGGGGGAAATCTGAGCAAGCCAAGTTCAAACAGGAAACAATTTGAATCTCCTTTTGTTCTGTCTTCTCGCCCTAAAAAATTCAGTCCAGCTCTGAGGAGCAGCAAGACTTTGTACACACTGGTACAGAGGAAGGGCGTGGACAATCATTTGAACACCTTGTCAGGCTCCATGTATTCTGTACTCAAATAAAGTAAAATTCTATTGCAAAGTAGCACAAACTTTTCATCCCATATAGGGAATGAACTTTTCCTATTCTGCAATTTTGCATATTTATTTTACTCTTCTACTTCTGTTAGGCATGGTCAGGGTCAGGATCAGGTACAGCCCCAATGGCCAGTCAGGCCACGCCAGGGTTTCTGAAGAGCACTGCCTTTCACTGTTCTTGCTGGATACTTTTCATCAGCAGGTGGCCTCTCTGAATGGGAAGTGACTTTGGCTTCTGTTCACAAGCATCCCCAAGTAGGATGTTTTATCCTGATCAAATTTGCAGATGACACCAAACTGGGAGGGGTGGCTAACACCCCAGAGGACAGGATCACACTTCAAAATGACCTTGACAGATTAGAGAACTGGGCCAAAACAAACAAGATGAATTTTAACAGGGAGAAATGTAAAGTATTGCACTTGGGCAAAAAAAATGAGAGGCACAAATACAAGATGGGTGACACCTGGCTTGAGAGCAGTACATGTGAAAAGGATCTAGGAGTCTTGGTTGACCACAAACTTGACATGAGCCAACAGTGTGACGCGGCAGCTAAAAAAGCCAATGCAATTCTGGGCTGCATCAATAGGAGTATAGCATCTAGATCAAGGGAAGTAATAGTGCCACTGTATTCTGCTCTGGTCAGACCTCACCTGGAGTACTGTGTCCAGTTCTGGGCACCACAGTTCAAGAAGGACACTGACAAACTGGAACGTGTCCAGAGGAGGGCAACCAAAATGGTCAAAGGCCTGGAAACGATGCCTTATGAAGAACGGCTAAGGGAGCTGGGCATGTTTAGCCTGGAGAAGAGGAGGTTAAGGGGTGATATGATAGTCATGTTCAAATATATCAAAGGATGTCACATAGAGGAGGGAGAAAGGTTGTTTTCTGCTGCTCCAGAGAAGCGGACACGGAGCAATGGATCCAAACTACAAGATTCCACCTAAACATTAGGAAGAACTTCCTGACAGTAAGAGCTGTTCGACAGTGGAATTTGCTGCCAAGGAGTGTGGTGGAGTCTCCTTCTTTGGAGGTCTTGAAGCAGAGGCTTGACAACCATATGTCAGGAGAGCTCTGATGGTGTTTCCTGCTTGGCAGGGGGTTGGACTCGAATGGCCCTTGTGGTCTCTTCCAACTCTGTGATTCTATGATTCTATCTCTGAAATCATTAGGTATAGGGCACTGAAATTTGGGTTACTTAAACTGGGGGGCAGTTACTGTGGATGTGGGTCAAACCTAGATGCCTTTCCACTGCTGAAGTGTGCCTAGAGATCTGGTGGAGGGTGCTGAGTGCTGCCACCACTGCTTTGGAAGCAGGGCTGGTCCCCACCCTAGTAGGGTTGTATGTGCTGAGGGAGGGGCATTGCCAGCACCATGCCAAGGGCTCTCTGATCAAATAAATCCTTATTTAACAACTTTCATCTAGGTGCTATAATTCCTCATCTTACATGTACTTTGACTTATGCAGTTTCAACCAGATGTAGTTGGTTGGGCTGCATGAAATTTCATAAGCCAAGTCCCAAGCAAGGCAGAACGCTTCAGAGCTCTTTTGGCACAGGGTCCACTTGGGGATAAAGGTAAAGGTAAAGGGACCCCTGACCATTAGGTCCAGTCGTGTCCGACTCTGGGGTTGTGGTGCTCATCTTGCTTTACAGGCTGAGGGAGCCGGCGTACAGCTTTGGGTCATGTGGCCAGCATGACTAAGCTGCTTCTGGCGAACCAGAGCAACACACGGAAACACCGTTTACCTTCCTGCTGGAGTGGTACCTATTTATCTACTTGCACTTTGACGTGCTTTCGAACTGCTAGGTTGGCAGGGACCGAGCAACGGGAGCTCACCCCATCGCGGGGATTCGAACCACCAACCTTCTGATCTGCAAGTCCAAGGCTCTGCGGTTTAACCCTCAGCGCCACCCACGTCCCCACTTAGGGATACCTGGCCTTAAAAGAGTTTTTAAGCTCTCTGGCTTGATTGCTAGGCAAGGCCCACTCAATGCAGAGCCCGGGAGACTCTGGGATGCAGACTCTCCCCCCCCCACCCCTCGCCTGCTAGCTTCAGGGTGGCTCTGGGGGTTTGAATGTACACATATACATTTCCACATATATTTCCACATGTGAATGAGTTTTGAGCATAAGCACCCCTACAGACAGATAAAATTGCTATGTTCTCTCATGTTTGTGTTGTTCCTGAACATTTCGCTGCAAATGTTTGGGAGGCAATATTATTCAAAAAAAAATATCATTTCTAAGAAGTCTTAAAATCATTGCCCCTTGGTAAGAGAAAGAACAAACATACCATATATTTCAGAAAACCTGTCACTGTTCTTTGTAAGTCAGTCCTCACCTTCCTGCTTTCATTGACTAGAAACTACCATGGAACTGGCAGCAACTGATTTATTTTAGGATATGTGAGTTTGTTTGTAACAGATCCAAACTGGCACACCTGCTGTGGAACCAGATAAATGGCATAAAGGGCAACTGCTAATGATTTACAACAGAGCTTTCCAAACTGTGTGTCGCAACAACATGTCAGCTGCAGCTGTAGGTGTGTCACAGGAATGCTCCCCACATTTCTGGGGCTGGAAAGGGGTTAGTTTAACCTCTGGTTTGCTAGTAAAACTGAATTACTGTATTGCAAAATGATGCATATCTAAAAAGTGTGTCACCAACATGAAAAGTTTAGAAAGCTCTGATGCTTCTGAAATACAAAGTGCCTTACAGCCACTGCTTCTATTTATAGTCTCTAATTCTATACTAACAGTACTCCTCCAGATTTATTACAATTAAGTTTACATAATTTCAATTTATTGTTTTTACATGAAACTTTAGTGCAACAAACTCCTGAGCTATGCACTTTTTCAGGGTAGCCTAAGAGAAACAGGATCATTCCAAGATCTTTCAACAATACTTGTTTAACACTCAACCAAGTCTGGTCAAGCGGAAATTCAATAGCAAATGGAACACATTCAGCAACCATTCCAGCAGAAAGTGCCAGGAGACAGAGCTTCGCTTGAGGCTAGAGCCTGATTTTTTTTTTATTGCCACCTTCCAGCGGGAAGGTAAACGGCGTTTCCATGCACTGCTCTGGTTTGCCAGAAGCGGCTTAGTCATGCTGGCCACATGACCCAGAAGCTGTACGCCAGCTCCCTCGGCCAATAAAGCCAGAGTCGGCCACGACTGGACCTAATGGTCAGGGGTCCCTTTACCTTTAATAGTTTTCTACTTATGAAATATCTGCATTCCTGAGAGAAAGACAGTCCTGACTGACTTTCCCCAGCCCAGCTGAAAGTCATATATTACTCAGTATGAAAGTTCAAGGAAGTTTCCTGTAAGACAGACAGTATTCAGGCTTAAGCAAATAAAAATCATTAAATCATGTTTATATAAAACTTTGGGTAATTACCTTCAGATAATGTTTCACAAACAGCCCCCGAAAGGATCACTTGTTGGTGGCCAGTGAATGCCGCAGTGCTGTGTCCGCTTCCTTGTTTTACTCCCACCACCTTAAGTTCTGCTTTAGGAGAATAAGAAACCAGCTCAAAGAGCCCAGCTGCTTCGAGGGCACTTTCACTTCCTTATTGGAACTTTGTTTGCTGAGAAATGAAAAGGGGTGGAGCTAAGAGCCTGGACACTTTAGCCTAGCAGTCATTTCTCATTTGTTAAAAGAAACACACCACTTAAAGCCGTTCTGACCTTGGGCCATTCATTCACCATGTATCTAGGATTATCTGCAAATTGGAAGTATATGTGCCACAAAGGTCCTTCTGGTCCACCATCCTGTTTCTAACAGTGCCCACTCAGATGTGCCAAAGGATGCAGGAGCAGAATGCATCCCCCCCCCCCCGTGATGTTTGCCTTCCTGGGCTTGGTAAACAGAGCTACGCTGCCTCACACCCACATCCGACATGCATTCTCTAAACTAAAGCTTTCTATATTCTAACTTTTATCAAAAGTCTGCAAGTTTAGACTTTAATGGTTTCTGTAGGAATAAGCATCTGTTTCCTGCAAACTCTGGCTGTGCCTCTGTTTCCACTACTGTACTTAAGAATATTAAATGAATGTAGGGCAGCACTGACACTCCCTGATTTTCCATCAAAGGTATACCAAAATGCACATTTTTCTGCTAAAAGACATGGTGACATTTTATCTGTGCTGATAATATTATGCTTATGGTAAGTTATAAAAAGTAAGTATAATAAATGCTCTCAATGCACAGCAGTGATAATTTTGGATATAGAGTGAGTGGCGCTTTGAATCTAGCTCAGGGGTCAGCAAACTTACTGTGCCTCAGGCAGGTGTCTCCAGCGCCGATTGCACGGTGGGCTGGAGGGTGGGGGAGTGCGTGCCCATATGCATGCGCACATGCTATTTCCACTCCAAACTTCTTTCCCTACATAAGACGAAAAAATGTGTGAACCCACCAATCCTCATACATGGGTTTCTGCTTAAGGACAATTATCAAAACTATTCTTCTGTAGGGGGAAAAAATAGTCTTGCCATTCACAAAACAAGATGCCTTTCATTCCCTGCAAGTGCCATTTGCATTTCAGAACTCAGGAGTGTGAGGGCAAACAATATTTCTGAGCCAGGTTCAGCTAGATCAAGGGTCCCCAAACTAAGGCCCGCAGGCTGGATAAGGCCCGAGGGACTCACTTATCTGGCCCACGGAGACCCCCGCCTCCCACTGCCCACTTCCAGGTCAGAGGAGCACCAGAAATAGCTTGCGCGCATATGCACGGGTTAGTCTGGTTAGCAGGAAGCGAGTATAGATTTTCCCGATGATTGATAATAAACTGATGTTACGATAGTTTCCTGGGTCTTCTGGTGGTCCTTTTTTATATATAGGAATTATGATGGACTCCTTCCATGATCTAGGTATCTGGCCCGTGGCCAGATTTTTGCAAAGAATTTTAGCCCACCATGTTGGGTGTTGTTTAATAGCTTCCGCCGGGATCAGATCGGGCCCTGGGGCTTTATCAGTTTTCAGTTTAGCAATTAAATCTACTATTTCCTCCGGGTCAGTATCTGGCCATATGGGCAAGTGACTTGAAAGAGTATCAGATTGAGTGTTAGAGATATCTGTCTGGGAGAAATATTTTCTTAGAAATTGTTCCCATGTCGGGGCTGGGATAACTAGGTTTCAGAGAGAGAAACACCCCTCCCACTGTATATAGCCCTCATGAGTCACACTGTCACTAAATCAAAACATTATAGATACACTGTCCTATCTGAGCCTTAGTGTTACATATCATCAAGTGCAATAAGTATCAGCCACAGTAACAAATGCACTGTGTAAACAATACATGGAAAACGATGTGTGCCTGCCCAACCTGTGTCCTAATAATAATAATAATAATAATAATAAATTAATATACCCCACCCATCTGACTGGGTTGCCCCAACCACTCCGGGCGGCTTCCAATACATACAACATAAAAACATTATAAAACTTCAAACATTAAACCTGACCCTAAACCTAAAACTACCCTAACCCCCAACCCTAACTGTAACCATTAACCTGTAGCCATTAACCCCTAATGCTTAAAGCCTAACTCCTAACCCTCTAATTCTAAGCCCCAAGCCATAGTCAGCGGGGGGGGGGGGGGACTAGCCAGGATTTTTGCCCCAGCCTCCAGAGGGCACCACTGAGGCTCCCAACTTCCCAGCATGTCTGGGCTTAAGCCAGAGAAATTTGAAAAAGTGAAGGGAAGAGAGAGGGAAAAGTGAAGGGCAGGAGCTGTTCCCATGAAGCCGAAGGAGGCTCATTTACAAGGGGAGGCAGGGAGAGAGAGAGCTGGAAAATCTGGAGAGGCGGCACTTGTGCCCCAGGGAAGTGGAAGATGGGCTCCGCTGAGACAGAAATCCTGGAGAGAAGAAGAGGGAAAGCTGAGGAAGGGAATAATAGAGTTGCAGAAGGGGCCCAACTCCCAGAAATAGCCTTTCTCCATTTCCTTTTTCCTCCCCTCCATGTCTCAGAGATAATTTAAGGTGATGAAGAGGTCAAATCAACTCACCCTGTCCTTTTTTCTTCCTTCCTTTCTCTTTTGTAAACAGGAGCTTTTGTCATAATTAAACAATTTAAATGGCAAGTTCACAAGATAAGCACTTCCAAGTATTGCTTGCTTATATTATGGTTTTTTCTCTCTCTTTCTCTCTTTCTCTGTGTTTGTGTGTGTGTGTGTTTGGATGAGAGGAAACATGCATGTTTACATCATGTGAATACGTAAAGCGTATTCAGCTATAAAACACCAATGAAAGAGATGTGATGCTGACATACAAAGCACTTTATATTTATCAATCCATGCAATTTTGAGGGGAAATGTGGCCACTTTAAATTGAGTCTTACACTGCAAGCCTGTACCGAAATCCACTGAATTCAATGGAACTCACTGCCAGGTAACTGGATTAAGACTGTGCAGTCTTATACTGCAATCCTAAGCATTTTTACTGAGACATAAGTCCCACTGAGTTCAATATTCTCTGGTAAGTGCCTGACCATTCTCTCCATCATACAGGCTTACATCCCCTGCCCCCAATAGATAAATATTATATGCAAGGAAAGAATAGCATTTCACTCCACTCAAGCTTCCCCTTCATGGATCACTGCCTTGCCGTGGCGAAGGGGCTTGAATAACTCAGAGAAGCTATGAGCTATGCCGTGCAGGGCCACCCAAGATGGACAGGTCATAGTGGAGAGTTTTGACCAAACGTGATCCACCTGGAGGAGGAACCGGCAAGCCACTCCAGTATCCCTGCCAAGAAAACTCCATGGACAAAGACAACAGGCATATAAAAGATATGACGCTGGAAGATGAGCCCCTCAGGTCGGAAGGCGTCCAACATGCTACTGGGGAAGAGCGGAGGGCAAGTACAAGTAGATCCAGAGCTGATGAAGCGGCTGGGCCAAAGCCGAAAGGACGCTCAGTTGCGGATATGCCTGGAAGTGAAAGGAAAGTCCAATGCTGTAAAGAAAAATATTGCATAGGAACCTGGAATGTAAGAACCATGAACCTGGGTAAGTTGGAGGTGGTCAAAAATGAGATGGCAAGAATAAATATTGACATCCTGGGCATCAGTGAACTAAAATGGACGGGAATGGGTGAATTCAGTTCGGATGACCATCATATCTACTACTGTGGGCAAGAAACCCGTAAAAGAAATGGAGTGGCCCTCATAGTCAACAAAAGAGTGGCGAAAGCTGTACTGGGATGCAATCTCAAAAATGATAGAATGATCTCGATACAAATCCAAGGCAGACCTTTTAACATCACAGTAATCCAAGTTTATGCACCAACTACTTGTGCTGAAGAAACTGAAATTGACCAATTCTATGAAGACTTACAAGACCTTATAGAAGTGACACCAAAGAAGGATGTTCTTCTCATTATAGGGGATTGGAATGCTAAAGTAGGGAGTCAAGAGATAAAAGGAACAACTGGCAAGTTTGGCCTTGGAGATCAAAACGAAGCAGGGCAAAGGCTAATAGAGTTCTGTCAAGAGAACAAGCTGGTCATCACAAACACGCTTTTCCAACAACACAAGAGACGACTCTACACATGGACATCACCAGATGGGCAGCATCGAAATCAGATTGATTATATTCTCTGCAGCCAAAGATGGAGAAGCTCTATACAGTCAGCAAAAACAAGACCTGGAGCTGACTGTGGCTCAGATCATCAGCTTCTTATAGCAAAATTCAAACTTAAACTGAAGAAAGTAGGAAAAACCACTGGGCCGGTAAGATACAATCTAAGTCAAATCCCTTATGAATACACAGTGGAAGTGAGGAACAGGTTTAAGGATTTAGATTTGGTGGACAGAGTGCCTGAAGACCTATGGATGGAGGCTCGTAACATTATACAGGAGGCAGCAACGAAAACCATCCCAATGAAAAGGAAATGCAAGAAAGCAAAGTGGCTGTCCAATGAGGCCTTACAAATAGCGGGGGAGAGAAGGCAAGCAAAATGCGAGGGAGATGGTGAAAGATACAGGAAATTGAATGCAGATTTCCAAAGAATAGCAAGGAGAGACAAGAAGACCTTCTTAAACGAGCAATGCAAAGAAATAGAGGAAAGCAATAGAATGGGAAGAACCAGAGATCTGTTCAAGAAAATTGGAGATATGAAAGGAACATTTCGTACAAAGATTTCCATAATAAAGGACAAAAGTGGAAAGGACCTAACAGAAGCAGAAGACATCAAGAAGAAGTGGCAAGAATACACAGAGGAATTATACCAGAAAGAAATGGATGTCTCGTATACCCCAGGTAGTGTGGTTGCTGACCTTGAGCCAGACATCCTGGAAAGTGAAGTCAAATGGGCCTTAGAAAGCACTGCAATTAACAAGGCCAGTGGAAGTGATGGTATTCCAGCTGAACTATTTAAAATTTTAAAAGATGATGCTGTTAAGGTGCTACACTCAATATGCCAGCAAGTTTGGAAAACTCAGCAGTGGCCAGAAGATTGGAGAAGATCAGTCTACATCCCAATCCCAAAGAAGGGCAGTGCCAAAGAATGCTCCAAAGAATGCACAATTGCACTCATTTCACACGCTAGCAAGGTTATGCTTAAAATTCTACAAGGAAGGCTCAAGCAGTATGTGGACCGAGAACTCCCAGAAGTGCAAGCTGGATTTAGATGAGGCAGAGGAACCAGAGACCAAATTGCAAACATGCGCTGGATTATGGAGAAAGCTAGAGAGTTCCAGAAAGACATCTACTTCTGCTTCATTGACTATGCAAAAGCCTTTGACTGTGTCGACCACGGCAAACTATGGCAAGTTCTTAAAGAAATGGGAGTGCCAGATCACCTCATCTGTCTCCTGAGAAATCTCTATGTGGGACAAGAAGCTACAGTTAGAACTGGATATGGAACAACTGATTGGTTCAAAATTGGGAAAGGAGTACGACAAGGCTGTATTTTGTCTCCCTGCTTATTTAACTTATATGCAGAATTCATCATGCGAAAGGCTGGGCTGGATGAATCCCTAGCCGGAATTAAGATTGCCGGAAGAAATATCAACAACCTCAGATATGCAGATGACACAACCTTGATGGCAGAAAGTGAGGAGGAATTAAAGAACCTTTTAATGAGGGTGAAAAAGGAGAGCGCAAAATATGGTCTGAAGCTCAACATCAAAAAAACGAAGATCATGGCCACTGGTCCCATCACCTCCTGGCAAATAGAAGGGGAAGAAATGGAGGTAGTGAGAGATTTTACTTTCTTGGGCTCAATGATCACTGCAGATGGTGACAGCAGCCACGAAATTAAAAGACGCCTGCTTCTTGGGAGAAGGGCAATGACAGGCCTAGACAGCATCTTGAGAAGTAGAGACATCACCTTGCCAACAAAGGTTCGTATAGTTAAAGCTATGGTTTTCCCAGTAGTGATGTATGGTATGGAAGTGAGAGCTGGACCATAAAGAAGGCTGATCGCCGAAGAATTGATGCTTTTGAATTATGGTGCTGGAGGAGACTCTTGAGGGTCCCATGGACTGCAAGAAGATCAAACCTCTCTGTACTGAAGGAAATCAACCCTGAGTGCTCACTGGAAGGACAGATTGTGAAGCTGAGGCTCCAGTACTTTGGCCACCTCATGAGAAGAGAAGACTCCCTGGAGAAGACCCTGATGTTGGGAAAGATGGAGGGCACAAGGAGAAGGGGACGGCAGAGGACGAGATGGTTGGATAGTGTTTTCGCGGTTACCAGCATGAGTTTGACCAAACTGCGGAAGGCAGTGGAGGACAGAGGTGCCTGGCGTTCTCTGGTCCATGGGGTCACGAAGAGTCGGACACGACTAAACGACTAAACAACAACAACAACAACCACTCAAGCTTTGAATGTGTTTCAAATAGCTAATATTGATTCATTTCAGACTATACATGATCTACTCACAGGAAAGCAAGGGGTGTGTGAGCATTTTCCCACCAAAGGCAGTTCCCTGACGAGCGCTGGTCAGCGGGCTGCTTTCAGATTGCAAGGGAAGGGCACTTTCTACCTGAAATTGGATTCACAACAAGCTTCATTCCATAAATCATAACTACTTTGCCTATCTTAGCTGTTGTTCTACTAATTATATATGTTATTTAGGTTTTATATTCTATATTATTAGCTTCATACCTTATACAGTGGTAAAGGTAAAGGGACCCCTGACCATTAGGTCCAGTCGTGCCCGACTCTGGGGTTGCAGTGCTCATCTCAATTAATTGGCCATGGGAGCCGGTGCACAGCTTCCAGGTCATGTGACCAGCATGACTAAGCCGCTTCTGGTGAACCAGAGCAGCACACGGAAACGCCGTTTACCTTCCCGCCAAAGCGGTACCTATTTATCTATTTGCACTTTGATGGGCTTTCGAACTTCTAGGTTGGCAGGAGCAGGGACCAAGCAACAGGAGCTCACCCCGTCATGGGGATTCGAACCACCGACCTTCTGATAGGCAAGTCCTAGGCTCTGTGGTTTAACCCACAGCCCCCCCATCCTTATACAGTGGTACCTCGATTAAAAAAATTAATCGGTTTCGGAATTCCGTTCTTAAACCGAAACCGTTCTTAAACTGAGGCGCACTTTCCCTACTGAGGCCTCCCGCTGTCGGTGCCCTTCCAGAGTTTGGATTCCGTTTTTAGACTGGGGTAAAGTTTGCAAACTGGGACACTAATTCTGGTTTTGCGGAGTTCGTAAACCGAATAGTTCGTAAACAGGGCTGTTTTTTTTTTTTAAAAAAAATATTTATTGCTTTTAAGGATTACAAAAAAGGGGATTAAAAAAAGACAAAAGAGGGGGGAAAAGACAATACAATACAATATATAGACAATACAAAACACAAACTAAACCCATTAAACTAAACCCATTAAACTAAACTAAACAAAACCCAATCCCTAACCCTAACCCTAAATGAAAAAAAACAAAACAAAAACAAATTAAAAACATACATCACATCTTTTCCATACGCTATCTTTCATTCCCTTGTTTCCTCGACCTCCTCTCACCTCCCTTTTTGTATTCCATCTTTCTCTATTTTTATCATATTATAAATATCTTAACATATTTTTTAACCTTATTTTCCATTAAAATTAAAATACTTATATATGCTTAACTCCTTATAACATTTCTGCTAAGGCCATAAAATATCATTCCACCATTTTTCTATCACTCATTAATTTTCCAATATTTCTATATATAAACTTTAAATTTTCCAATCTTCTTCCACCATCTCCTCTCCCTGGATTCGGATTCTGCCAGTCCTTTCCGTCAATTCCATATAGTCCATCAACCTGGAGATCTTATGTCCGAGGCTCTTAACTCTTTTCCAGGTCCCTTCTGCAGGTCTTCTTCATATTCTTTAATGCTAAAGAGCAAATCTCGGGAAAACTCCAACCTAACAATACTTTTATTTCTTCTGGACAGGTCAGCCAAATTTCCATAGTTGAAGCTAAGATTCATAGAGTATTTCAGGACATGTTTCAAAATTCCTCCAAATCCAAAGGCCCCCAAAACTTCAATCTCCTCCAGACCCAAGTCCATGTCCCAGAAGTCAGTTAATCCCTGCATAGAGGGATCTTTCCAACTTTCCTTCTTCAATCCGAGCTGGGATCCAATCCTCAAAATCTGACTTTTTCTAGATTCAATCATAAAAGGCTTCAACTTGTAGTCCTCAATTTGCTTCTGTAAGACTAAGGATCCCGCTTGTATTACTTTAGGTGCTTTCTCCTTCTCCTCCACAATTTGTCCTGCCAAAATAGATTCCTGTACCAAGTCCTGAATTATTTCTGTGCTGGTGCTCACTTTTTGTCTCAAGTTAATAACTTTGTGTTCCAAGTTATCAATTTTAAAAGTCATGTCATCGGTCTTCTTATGAAGCTGTTCCAGCGAATAGCTTATCTTACATAATACAATCACAATTGCTTCTCCTGTCAACATTTTTAAATGGTCCAAGGTTCTCTGGTTCTCACAATTCCTTATCTTGCAGCTGGTGATTCCCCAGTTACACTCCTGTAACAGTTTCAAAAGCTCCCTCTAGAGGGAAACAGTTTCCACTTGTATCAATCCTTTCAAACACAAACCTTAAAAATAGTTTCAATTTTCAGTTACTTTTCCTTCTTTTTAAACGCAGAAGAGGACAATGGAAACAGTATCTTTCTCTTATTTAGCTAGCTGTCAAATATGTTCTGTTCGCAATTAATGACCTCTTTCTGGCAGCCCGTTTCCAGGTTCAGAGCAGTGGTAATTTGATTTTTCACTCTCTCCTGCAGGCTCTCTAGGTTCAAAATTTCCCCCCTCTTCTCCTGCTTCCAAGGGGGGTTTTGTAGTTTTAACTGTTGGAGATTTAATCCTTTGCCAAAAACTTTCAAAGACTTTAGCTTGCTTCAATCTATTTACAAAAGCGGAAGACGGACTTCCTGTTTAAGACCTTCCCGCTTCGGTGCCAAATTAAGGTATTTAAAGATCCAATTTTCCGTTCTACTCACGGGTAGTTGTTTAAAGTCCAATTGTCCACAGGAAAATGTCAGCGCTCTCCGGCAACAGCAATGCGGCTTCACTCAGTGAAAGAAGCAGTCAATTTGAAGCACCGCGCCACTCACCCCACGTCGCTCCGGATCCCCAAAACAGGGTTTCCCCGTGAGTAGGGAGGCGCAAAAGGTGCCAGCCGAATCCCAAGTTCACAAGCTTCTCCCGCTTGTGATTTCAGTGGGTCTCCGTCTTCACCGTGGCGGTCAGACCCTGCTTTCCATGGAGCAAGTTCCTCCCAATCGGAGGAGCTCCGCCATTGCCGGAGGCACCAACCCAGAAGTCCCGTAAACAGGGCTGTTCTTAAACTGAGCTACCACTGTATTAATTATGAGATTCTGTTACCAATTAATAAAAGCTAACAACAACAACAACAGCTAATAGCTTGCCTGCCCTTCCATTCACTAACATCTGAAGAACCCTCCTGCTTTCTTTTGCAGCTGTCATGTGTGCTCCATCCTGCAGCCAGGCATTGCATGCAAGGAGGCCCAGTTCCATGCTGATGGCTGAGCTGTTGGATTTAACTTTGTGATAGTTGACACATCTGATGTTGCATCAAATATGATTACCACTCCTAATACAAGCATCTGGGCTTGCATCACAGAGATGTATGCCACCTGGGAGATTTATTATGAGCCAAGTAATACAAACAAACAAACAAACAAACAAACAAACAAACAAACAGAGAAAGTGTGAGAGCACACAGGTAGCATTCCTAGCATCACAGATCATTTAAATTTAGTACCAGAAATTCAGGTGGTGTGCCACTCTAGTCTTTTTCTTCCTGATAAAGGTAAAGGTAAAGGTACCCCTGCCCGTACGGGCCAGTCTTGACAGACTCTGGGGTTGTGCGCCCATCTCACTTAAGAGGCCAGGGGCCAGCACTGTCCGGAGACACTTCCGGGTCACGTGGCCAGCGTGACATCGCTGCTCTGGTGAGCCAGAGCCGCACACGGAAACGCCGTTTACCTTCCCGCTGGTAAGCGGTCCCTATTTATCTACTTGCACCCGGGGGTGCTTTCGAACTGCTAGGTTGGCAGGCGCTGGGACCGAGCAGCGGGAGCGCACCCCGCCGCAGGGATTCGAACCGCCGACCTTTCGATCGGCAAGTCCTAGGCGCTGAGGCTTTAACCCACAGCGCCACCTGCGTCCCTTTCTTCCTGATAGTGCTTCCCAAAACTCATAAGGTGAACACAATATTCAAGAGAAAAAGTGTAAGAGCAAAGGAAACTACAATGAACCAAATCAGACTATTGGTCCATTGAGCTCAGCATTGTCTACACAGACTGGCAGCAGCTCTCCAGATGCTCTCCCAGCTGGACCTGGAGATGCTGGCAATGGAAGCGGAGACCTTCTGCATGCAAGGCAGCTGCTCTGCTGCAGAGCTGTGTCCCATATTGTTGGGTCCTCCAAATCTAAACTGAAGGCATTACATATCCCCCCCTTTATTTTGGGGGGGGTGTTGGAAAGCTGTACACATATGTTTCTAGCAGCATTTTCTAGAGACTCATGTACCCCATTTAGTATTGTATTTGAAACTACTAAAGGTGGAACTGCATATGACAAAGAGGTACTTTCTGATGTTGTGAGCCATTCCATAGCAGATCTGATTCCTATGGAGGGTGCTGGACTCTCCTTTGCTAGAGGTTTTTAAATAGGGCAGGTGGCCACCTAGCACAGGTGAAGGTATCACAGAGGACAGTTGTGATGGACAGCAGAGCCGGAGTCTGGTGATGCAATGCCTCAGAATTCCACCAGAGGGCTGGAAGCCCTCTCTAATTTGCTATCCAGACAGATGGCTAGAAAGAGCTTTGGGAGAATAAAAGGAGCAGTTTCTGAAGTAGTGTTCAGATAGAAGGGAGTTAGAGAGAGAAGAGTTAGAGAGTTTGTTCTGGTCTCTGTGTGCAACATCCACCCTGAGGAAAATATCTACAGCTAGAGAAAGGAGTTTCTGAGCTTAGATCAGTGTTCTTTAGTGTTCTCTGAGAGTATTCAGATAGGAGGGCTGAGTTTGAGCCAGGAGAAGTAGAGCTGTGAGGATACAGCGACTTGGGTCTCATTCCAGCCAGGAAAGGAGAGATCTTCTAGAAAGGGAAAACTCCCAAGTGGGGTGATCCTCTGGGTCTCTTGCACTGTTGGGAGTACCTCAGGAGTAGGATTGTTGAAAGGTTGGATAACTGACAGAAAGTACCACCTTGTTTAGGAAACCGAAGTATTAAGCTGTAACACTGCAACAACTAAGTTAAGGAACTGAAATGAAATAACTAGAAATAGACTAAGCATTTACCAACTAGTCTAGAAACTTACAACATCTAACTGAAGAGTAAGAACCGAAAACAAACAACTGAAGGTTAAAAGAAGCTGTGTGTTTACTAACTTGTTTAGAAGCCTGTAACATCCAATATCCAGTGCTTTTTTCTGGGGGTATGCAGGGGTACACATATCCCTAAACATTTTGTGAATCTAAGTTTGGCCTCATTGAGGGGCAGTATTTCAATATGAGTAGTACCCCTAAACATTTTGGGGGGGGGTAACGCACTGGAGTTAGTATAATTATTAGTAAGTTAACTGTTTACTGAAAGAACTTTATCTCCTGACACCTCATTTGTTTTACCAGTTATGTTCTGTAAAATAAATATTTCTTAATTGTTCACCTTCTGTCTGGGTTTCCCAAGTATCAAAGTTTTACCTCACGCAAAAACCATAGGAAAACCTGTTGTGGTTTTAGGATATACAGAGATGCCACAATTGGTATACAGCGGTGGAATCAGTCCTCTATCTGGAGAGCCCCTAGTTGAAGCAGGGCCAAAACTAGGCTTTCTGTCACTTGGGTCAAAGACCCAGTTTTGCACTCCCCCAGATGCGTGTTTGTGTACACCCACCCACACCCACACACCTCAACACATTTATTTGTAAAGGCCATAAAAAGTAGGCAATATATAATTTGAATACAAAGGAATCCTAAGAAGTATTATGACTGTATGACCAAAGGGAAAATGAGCATCCCTTCCAGTAAAAGCAAATTGTTTGTCAAAAGGAGAACTTTGAGGTGCAGCAATTGTCTATCTGAGGTCAGGTTTTTAATTGGAATTATTTGGTCACAGGATCATTAAAGTACTGCATTTCCATAAGATCAGCCAAGACCCTCTGATTTCTTTTTAAACTGGTTTTTGTTTTTTTGTCTCTTTGAGGCTTTTTGCCATCCAGCCCTTTTCTTGGTTCTGTGCAAACCCTTTCAAGGAGTTTTGATGTGTAAATTTTCTCCTGAATTTTCTCTTCAACAAGATTCCCTTCAATTTTATTTTTGTGGTGGGAATGTTGAGGGTGGCAGGAGAGGATACAGTGGTACCACATACACTTCAGGTTACATACGCTTCAGGTTACAGACTCCGCTAACCCAGAAATAATGCTTCAGGTTAAGAACATTGCTTCAGGATGAGAACAGAAATGTGCTCCGGCAGTGCGGCAGCAGCAGGAGGCCCCATTAGCTTAAGTGGTGCTTCAGGTTAAGAACAGTTTCAGGTTAAGTACGGACCTCCAGAATGAATTAAGTACTTAACCCGAGGTACCACTGTATATTGATTATTAATATCCTTCCTAACTCATGCTAGAAAGTTTATTTACATAGCAGTTACATTCCCCTTCTTAAGCAGCAAAAAGCAGGTTGCAAACTCGCGTGAGCCTCTTAAGACAATAAGCAATTCTATCTGGCTTGAACTAGATGTTACAGATGGGGCAGTGGGAATTTGACATCAAGTGCCTGGGTTTCTTTGAAACATTAAGATAAAACCCTTCATGAATGATGTTCTTTCCAAATGGGTTAATGAACCAGCTTAAATTGTAGCAACAGGTTTGAATTAGATGCAGTGAGGAGCTTCATTCTTCATCACTTAAGATTTTCTGTACCTAGGATTTGAAGAACAAGTCACTGATCAGACATATGAGTAGTCATATTCATACTAGTGAGATAATTTTCCTGGTGTGAAGCAAACAGCTCCTAAACATGAGGCTATTTGTATGTGGTGGTTGGAACCATCTTGAGAAATTAATCTAGGTCACTCTGCCGACATGACATTCTACAAAACTTGATAAAACTTGATTTTTCTCTCTAACCAGTGCTACAGCGAAAAATATTGTACCAGCAGATGTGGGCAAAAGTAATCTACAAGACCTTTGTGTCTAATTCTATGATTTTAGGAATAAAATGCTTATCGCAATGCTTGTAAGTTTTCCCATTTGGGATAAAGTATGCGGTCACCTTCCATGGACCATCCTATAGCTGATAGATTTAATTCCTATCCATGCTAACTTGCGATTTTACCATATTATCCACCTTCACAGCCGGGACCCTAGAGGATGGGAGGAAGTGAATACTGTGTCTGTTAATAGCCTTATCAGTCATGAACGCAGGAAGACGTCCAGCTTCCTGGATAGGTAATTTTGAAAATATTGGTCCATGTGAAGCTGAATAGAATGGATTCTTCATGCATTTATTAAAAACCAATTTAACTGTATATTATTTATCTATGCTTTTGCTATTCCTTAAATTTAAGACACCTGGGGCTGGGCAATAGCATTAAGAGTTTTTGATAGTTGAAGCATACACTTTTACCTGGAAACATTTATTATTCAGGTGTGATCTTAGTGTATGTCTTAGAGACCTTTAGCATTCCAGGTGTTGTTGGGGTCCAACTCCCATCAGTCCTTGCCAGCAGGGCCAGTGGTCAGGAATGATGGGGTGCCACAGTCCAATAATGTTTGGAAGGTCTTAGGTCTCCATAAGTCTTCCATCTCTGTCTTAAAGAATAAAGCATGGTCAACACCAGAGGACAACTAAAGGTCTCCACTCTGCCTAATTCTGTTAAGCTGAAGAATCCTAGAGTACCCCTCCAATTTTAATCTAGAATTAAATTCAGTTATTGAACTGGTTTAACTTTTCCTTCCTGAGGAACTAACAGCAAACAGCAAACAATACAATTAACACAAAACATTAGTATAACAATATGACTTAATATAGCACATATCAAAATATAAAACACAGCAAAGCCACACTCACATCAAGTCATTAATACTCTCAGTTAAGTGTGTGTATGGTTGCATATCCGGTTCAATAGAGTAGGACTTCTGAAAAAATATGTATGGCACACAACCATTTCTCACCAATGTGCCCCAGCGCATAGTTGCATCCATCTGAGCCATCTGCTGGTTGAGCAAAATAATAGACAAAAGTATATTTTCCAACAAAGTTCCCAGACAGAGAAGGCAGGCCTAAGTCTAAAAGTTTCCAGGGCCAGGTGAATGCTCTTTGGCTCCTTGTCAGCTGACAAAAGCTTCCTTGGAGGTACAGTGAGTAAGGCTCTTGTCACCATGGAGTCCACGGTTTGCTACTCTTGCTACACAAAGGGAAGGAAATGAGAAGCAGGGTGTGGGGAGGTATCTGACATTTCTCCTATCAGAATTCAGGGCAATCACATTGCCTCACCAAAAATATATACACACACACAATCCTTTCCCTGCTGTGTACGAATTCTTACTGGCTTTATCTAACCTACATAAGGATAACTGTTCCTCCTGGACTTCTGGTGCAGCTTTGAACATAGAATCATAGAGTTGGAAGGGACCCAAGGGTCATCTAGTCCAACCCTCTGCATCCATGACAGATGGCCATCCAACCTCTGTTTAAAAACCTCCAAGGAAGGAGCGTCCACCACCTCTCGTGGCAGTCTGTTCACTGCTGAACAGCTCTTACTGTCAGAAAGTTATTCCAAATGTTTAGTTAGATTCTCCTTTCTTGCAACTTGAAGCCCTTGGTTTGAGTCCTCCCCTCCAGAGCAAGAGAAAACAAGCTTGCTCCCTCCTCCACGTGACAGCCCTACAGATATTTTCCAGGCTAAACATACCCAGCTCCTTCAAGCGCTCCTCATAAGGCTTGGTTTCCAGACCCTTACTCATCTTGTTCGCCCTCCTCTGCACATGTTCCAGCTTGTCAACAACCTTCTTCAATTGTCATGCCCAGAATTGAACACAGTATTGCAGGTGTGGTCTGACTAAGGCAGAATAGAGTGGTACTATTACTTCCCTCAATCTGGACACTAGACTTTTGTTGATGCAGCCTACAATAGCATTAGCTTTTTTTGCTGCTGCAACACACTGTTGACACACTGTTGACTCGTATTAAGCTTATGTTCCACGAAGACCCTAAATCCTTTTCACATGTACTGCTAGTAAGCCATGTGTCCCCCATCCTATACCTGTGCATCTGGTGCAGAACCTTACATTTGTCCCTATTGAAATTCATTTTGTTAGCTTGCACCCACTTCTCCAATCTGTTAAGGTCATTTTGAATTCTGATTCTGTATTCTGTGGCATTAGCTATCCCTCCCAGATTGGTGCCATCTGCGAATTTGATGAGGATCCCCTCAATTCCTTCATCCAAGTCATTTATAATGTTGTTGAACAACAGCAAGCCCTGCGGCACCCCACTTGTCACTTTTTCCAGGATGGCGAGGAACCATTAATGAGTAGTCATTGGGTTCAGTCCAGCTGAACCTGCTCACAGGCTGACTGTTCTATCTAATTATCTATTCTAGGACCTTCCCTGGTATCGAAGTCAAGCTCACTGGTCTGTAGTTCTCTGGGTTTTTCTTTCCCCGCATTTTGAAGATGGGGACATTTGCCAGCCTCCAGTCTGTAGGGACCTCACCTGTTCTCCAATAATTCTCAAAGATAATAGACATGTGGGATGTGTTACATCAGTACAGTCAAGTACAACATGATTTGGTTCCTAGAGTGGACAGAGACAGGGGGATGCATCACTTCCTGTTCCTGCTGCAAGTGACTCAGCAGATGAGTGTGACTATAAAAGCAGAGTACTAAACAAATTTAATAAAACAGAAAAACAAAACAAAACTCTATAAAAGCAGAGTTACACAGCCATTTCGTCTCTGTGTTTGATTCAACTCTTAGTTTAGCCTTATCCATTTTGTTGTCCGCTGGCTCTCAGCCAGCAGCGCTTGAGTCCATCCTCACAAAGGATGTGAGCCACGTTATAAGTTTGTAACCTGAAGCTTAAAGCCTGCCTTCTAGGATGTGTACTGTCAACAACTTGTGAGTAAACTTATTGTTATATTTTTAAAAACAGACTTGTGAGTCTTTATTGTATTTTAAGAGGCAGAAAAGGGGGCATCAGAGATAATCCATCTGGGCAAACCAGTTTGGATTAGTCACTTTGTAGAGATTCAAATGAATCTATCAGCTAGCTTCTGGGAATATAGAGGGTATTTGTGGGAGTGAAGGAAGGACAATACTTAACAAATATTTCCTTGTCTATTATCCTAAACATCCCCACAAGACAAAGGCTCTGAAGTTACATCTGCAAGCTCCTTTCGTACCCTTGGATGCAGCTCATCAGACACTGCAGATTCGAATCCATTTAAAGCAGCTAGGTGTTCCCTTACTACCTCATTTCCCATCTTGGGCTGCAGCTCCCTCCTTATGTCACTTATTCTGTTATCACCAGGTTGGGCATCACTTTCCTTTTGGGTGAAGACAGAGGCCACGTAGCACCACCTCAGTTTCCTGGGCATCAATGAAGCTCTTATCCCCGGTGCCAGGTGCCCTTTTGCCATTCTTTTGTTTTCTCCCTCCCCCTCAAGACCTTGTTTAAAGCTCTCATGACCAAATTCTCAAGACTCTTGGCAAACACGTTCTTGCCAACCGCTGTGAGGTTGCAGCCCATCTTTCGCCAGAAGTCCTTCCTCACGGAAGCGGAGACCATGATCTAAGAAGACAAATCCTTCCTGACAACACCACCTGCACAGCCAGTGGTTTATCTCCAGCATTTTCCTCATTGTAATACCTTTTAAATTGTTATACCTTTTAAAGCAACAACATCGTCTCTCTCTTTTTGATCCCAAACAATGAACACAGTGCCTTTGAATCAAACAAGGGTTGGCAGGCTATAGTAATGCACTCTACCTCCATTCTACTGATACATCGTCAGTGGCCTATGCCGTCCAAAGCCTTTGGAATAGAGATTGTATCATCATTTTGATATATGCTGGATATATGGAATGTCTGGATATTAGGACATCTCTGACACTCCCTTATAAGCTTCACTCTTTAATATTTGAAGAAAAATGCCTTTATGATCAACCTGCTAATATCATCACTACCCAGGAATTCCTCAATTGAACCATTATGGGAGATCATGGGAAGGATTGAAAATAGACCCATTTTGAGTGAATTCATACTTCTGTTGATGACTTGGCTGGTGGAAAGAGAGCCCGCAGCCACAAATTGTTGCAAGCAATAGATGTATTTCAGCAGGAGACAGAGGGCTCGTTTAGACAATCTGGACATACAAGCTGTCACCTAGCATGCATCTGTGACCCTTCCTGCACACAGTGTTGTGTGGTTCTGGCCAAGCACACCCCTGAGGTGAGTTCTGATTATTACCATGTGAAGGATATTATCAGCAAGGCCAAAAGAAACTAAAGCACAATCCTAACAGTGCAATAGGAAAAGTAAGACATATTGAATTAAAAGCTGCTTGCTTCCAGGGAACTTGAGTTAGGATTGTAGTCTAAGAAATGTAATCATCAAATAAATATTTAATATTTATTTTTAACATTTAGCTATTAACAATGTCTTCTGGGTGGGTCACGATTTTTAAGTAAACAAACAAATAAAAACAATTAAAAAAATAAACAGTAAGATCAATGCAAATATTTCCATAAAACACACACAAGCTGTAGAAAACCATTCTAAAGCAGTACTAAAGCTCACCTAAAAATAATTTGTTCTCAATACTAGAACGGTTTGGTCTGTATAATCAAAGTCCTAATGACTTTTTTAATAGAAGGCTGGTCAACTTTGTGTTAAGAAACACAACAAGTAAAACAGAATAACACAGTGAACCCTCCACATTAATTAGTTCAGGACTTTTGCTAAATCAAAGTCGGCATATCGACCCAAGATAAGCAGGAAGCACTGAATTGTCCTTCACTTTGCCAACAGTTGGTGGCACCTTGTGCTGATTTACTTCTCTTTGCTTTGGCAAGGATGACGGCAGAAAAACAGAATATGAGAGAACACTTTGCTCCCGGCTATTTTAGCAACAGGCAAGCTGAGCAGCTTTGCTCTGAAGTGGGTCAGCCTCTGGTCTGGCTCTCCAGCCTGGTCCTTGGTCCTTGGAGGGAGTTGGTTTGGTGGCGGGGGAGGATTTCGCCTCAGAGCATAGATTGTGAGGAGGTACTGTGGGGAGAAGGGATGGAAGGATCTGACTGTCTTGCTTCTCGCTCACCCTCCCCCCCCCCCCCACAATCTGAAATTCGGTTCCACACAACACTTACTTACTTACTTACTTACTATAATCTTTAAGAAGGTTCTTCAACATTTTACAGTCAGAGACAGCAGTGCTTCTGAGTATCAGTTGCTGGAAACCCCAAAGGGGTTGTGGCTCTTGTGCTCCGCTCCTGCTTGTCGGCTTCCCACAGGCACCTGATTGGCCAGCCTGAGAACAGGATGCTGGAACAAATGGAACATTTGCCTGATCCAGCAGGATCTGATGTTATTGGACACTGTGAAGATATGGATGGGAATATACAGCCCTAGAAATGGCACAACACAACTTTTGTGCAAGACAAATTTTGGATCCTGACCCATATGGCTTGACATTTTATTAATGTTAAAAATGGGTTAAAAATTGCCAAAAAGTTCCATAACTGGACCATCTAGGTAAATTATTAGTTTACATTTCCTTAGAACACTGATCTTGATCAAGAGAAGTTGGACAGTTCAGCAGAAAATCCTCTCCTTTTTTCAGTTTCAAACAGTGCATGACTTAAGGCTAACATTAAACCCTGAAATTCCTTCTACGCTTGTCATCTGGAATTTTTGTCCTTTGCTTCACAATAAATTTGAATTCTTCATCAAGATACATCTTTCCCCCCCTTCCTCAACCCTTGCTCCTGAAAACCATGAAGCTGAGGCTCAAAATCTTGTCAAATGAAGTACTTGATGCCACAATTATATTTCCCCGCCTCCAAATGCTCTTGGGTTGTCATAAGACCATGAAATGCATATTTCCTTGGAGAACCATGGAACTTCTCTTCAAATTTCTGGGTTTCTTAAGCATTGCTCATTGTTTCTTCAAATAACACTTAGTTAATTGTTGCCACAATTCATAAGCTGACTAGGGTTGCAAGCTTGCATTTCTTAAATTGTTAGATTAATCAAGAGGATTGCAACAGGGAACATTTGGTTCTTACCTCAGGGTTCCTATACAGGCCTCGAGGAGAGGGAAGAAGTTTCAATACAAGTGGGTTTACTGCTCCTTCTGATGCAGAGATCTTCCCAGTCATGGGAACCAACTCCAAGGGGCCATGGGTGTCTGGGCACCCACAATAATATAATTGTAGGGACTGAGCACCCACAAAATCAGTGAGAAAAGTTGGCAGACAGCAGTGGTGGGGCTTCTGAGAGAGAAGCAGTTCAGCTCTGCCCTCCGTAGCCAGCGAGCAAAGCGCCCTTTTCTGGAGAGGCTCAGATGCAGCGGCAGAATCTCTTTGCCTCCAGGTCCGAGCCCCTCCCTGTGGAAAAGGGTGCCTCACTGGCTGCAGAGAGAAAGAGGAGCTGTGGCTGCTGGCCGCCACACACATTGTGTGTGTGTGATGTCACATGTCCACGTTGCAGCAGAGGACACCCACAATCCTGAGGGCGAGATGGCCCCCCTGTCCCCAGCCAGGTTACTTCTAGACCATCCTAAAATACCTCACAGGATTGTTTTGGGATTGAATGAGGAAGTAGAGAAATATGTGCGCCACCTTTAGCTCACTGGTGAAAAATATGGGATATAAATGTAGAAATAATAAATAAATGCCCACTTGCTGTTTCCTCCCCAGGTTGCTTGTAAATGCCATCAATGTAATTGCCATCGGGGAATGTGGCAGAATTCTGAAAAGCTGCTGGGTGCAGCACTTCTAGGATGTGAAGTGTGGCTGGAGAGCATTCAGTCCCCCCCCCCCCGCCTGTGCTTTTAATTGTCCCCAACTCCTCACACTGTATGATTCTTATGGCTGCTCTGATTTTAATATATAGTTATTACATGGAGTCTGAAACTAAGCTGCCTTTTGATGACACATGCCTGAGTACAGAAGAATCAAATGAATTTTCATAGTTTTTTGTACATGCAGAGCAGTGAAATTCAACAGAACAAGAGAACAACCTAATTTAACTTGAATGTTAGCCAAAGCAGCTTTTATGTTTTTACCATGCTTGACTGCTGTAGTTGTGAATCTTGAACTGCTTGCTGGGCTGGCCTGCTTGCTCTCTACCAGCTCACCTGTGTATTCGTAAGCAGACAGATATGACAAAGTCAGCCCATGTCTTTGGCAATTTCCCTTTCATTCAAAAGGAAACTGGACCTGCAAACGGCTGCCCTGAACTTCCTACCATTTGGGGGAAGTAGGAGCAGTAAAACAATGCTCACTTTGTTAGACTCACCTGTCATTCAGCCTCTTCCCCTTCACCTGCCAAACACTGAAAAGGGATTGTTAAAAAACAATGCATACTGAACAGCTTTGGCTGCTAATCAATCACCTCAGGCTAGCAAACTGTCTTTATAAGCCAACTGAAGATCTGCTGGTCTCCTGAACATCTGCCGTTGACCCTGGTAACTGCCATTCTTCCAACGTTTTGAGACACTGGGAGATTCTTATGCACTGGGGTCTGCGGGGTTTTTCCTCACTGCATGTTTTGCAGCTAAGTCTGTCAGTTATAAAGGCCTGTATTGTGCTTTGTTTTTCTTTGTTAAAAAAAGAGATTGTGCTTTGTAAAATAAAAAAGTAAGTATGACCTCCAGCTGCCTCCCCCTTACCTGCACATACATCCAGCAGTTCTCTGGACCACAATTTAAGAATGGAAGAGGACACTAAATTGTTTATTCCTTTTGACCCTGCTGTGCATATTTATGTCCAGAGTTGCTGGAATTTGGCTTCTAAGGACTGAATTATGCCTGCCAAGGGCGCCCACATTTCTGTGCTCAAGCCTTTCGCACTGAGCATGAGCAGCAGTCTGTGGTGAGCCAGAGGTCAGGACTGATAGCTTTGACTGAGCTAAAATACTGGGGAGTCTGAACAAATAGTTTGTGACTTCATTAAATGTCCCTTACTTTTCCTCTCTCCAGTTTTTAATATTGAAAGCTGTGCATATGTGATTTTTGCCCATCCTAATCTTCCTGCAGTTCTTGAAGCACTGTCAGGGATTGGACTCAAGAGGGTGAGATGCAGGAGGAGGAATGGTGGGAATCACTCCCCCCTTCTCCCGGCGCTGCAGGAGGAGAGGGAGGCAGCATTGACTTACAGCAGGGTTTTGAGGGGTCTGAGGAAAGTCACAGCTCAGAGATAGACAGAAGAGTTGGGAAGTGTTAGAAGAAGTGGGGGAGGGGACTGCGGCAGGGCAGCCAAATGACACACTGTCACTGGAGAGTATTTCTGATCCCCCGTCTCCCAGAATTCGGCATTTGTTAAGAGTGCAGGAACAATGGAATCAGACATTTGACCACGAGCGGACACCGTAAGGGAAGGTGCTGTAGCGAGGAAGGAGGGAGGAGGAGCCCACTTAGGAGCAACACCGTTGTTAAGGCTTGTTGCGTTCTTTTGCCTCTCGCTATTATGACTGAATAAACCCATTAAAAAGGACTATACCTTGTTTATCTACTCTTGCTGCAACTGGGGGAGGAATAGCCTTGACAGAAGCCTTGACAGGTACCATGAACCATTTTAAAGAACTGAGTGTGCAGATCCCGCTTAACTTTAGACAGGCCCAGAATCCTTCTGAATAATAGGATTTGTTCATATCTGCCTCCATCGTACTTGCCACTGACAGAGTATATCTGTGAAAAACTATTGCAGCTTCCCATGTCAGGTATGGGTGACTCCCCACTTACATGGGGGTTACAGTCTGGGCCCCTGTGCACATAAATAAAATTGCATAAGGTGGTTTGTCTAGTTCTTAATTTTTCCTGTCATTTTTGCCAATTCTACATAGACATACAGACAAACCAAAAGTTTAACAAAGAATGGGATATATACAGTTTATATTTAAAAGAACATTGTTCCCGTATGAAATCTTTGACATGCTTTGATTAACTTCTGCAATGTCATATGCTACAAAGATTATAATTTATGATGAGTTAAATGTCATACAGTATGCAGTCAACAAGGAAATGAAGGACCCACGCTGAGGAAGACGGAAGTCTCAATACATGGAAGAAATTTAATTAAATGTAACTTTTTTTGTATTTGATGTGTTTTATTTTTTTTCTTTTTGTAGTGAATAGATGCAATATTTAAAATCAGTAAGGATTAAAAAAAATTAAAAAGAAATTGCGTAAGAAATTGCACCCTCTAAACACCCTTTCTGCTTCTCTCTCTTCAATTCATATCAAAATACTGTAGTTCCCTAAAGAGGCTTTGTGATGAGAAAGGGTATTGTAAAAGAAAATGAGAAGAGAGGATATTATTAACTGGCAATATATTATAAAGGAAATGCGTAATAAATACACAAATATGAGGATTGTGGGAGGAGCTGATGGAAGTCAAAAATTTGTAATATGGCAAATATGTAAAAGGAAATGCAAGAAAGCAAAGTGGCTGTCCAATGAGGCCTTACAAATAGCGGGGGAGAGAAGGCAAGCAAAATGCGAGGGAGATAGTGAAAGATACAGGAAATTGAATGCAGATTTCCAAAGAATAGCAAGGAGAGACAAGAAGACCTTCTTAAACGAGCAATGCAAAGAAATAGAGGAAAGCAATAGAATGGGAAGAACCAGAGATCTGTTCAAGAAAATTGGAGATATGAAAGGAACATTTCGTACAAAGATTTCCATAATAAAGGACAAAAGTGGAAAGGACCTAACAGAAGCAGAAGACATCAAGAAGAGGTGGCAAGAATACACAGAGGAATTATACCAGAAAGAAATGGATGTCTCGTATACCCCAGGTAGCGTGGTTGCTGACCTTGAGCCAGACATCCTGGAAAGTGAAGTCAAATGGGCCTTAGAAAGCACTGCAAATAACAAGGCCAGTGGAAGTGATGGTATTCCAGCTGAACTATTTAAAATTTTAAAAGATGATGCTGTTAAGGTGCTACACTCAATATGCCAGCAAGTTTGGAAAACTCAGCAGTGGCCAGAAGATTGGAGAAGATCAGTCTACATCCCAATCCCAAAGAAGGGCAGTGCCAAAGAATGCTCCAAAGAATGCACAATTGCACTCATTTCACACGCTAGCAAGGTTATGCTTAAAATTCTACAAGGAAGGCTCAAGCAGTATGTGGACCGAGAACTCCCAGAAGTGCAAGCTGGATTTAGATGAGGCAGAGGAACCAGAGACCAAATTGCAAACATGCGCTGGATTATGGAGAAAGCTAGAGAGTTCCAGAAAGACATCTACTTCTGCTTCATTGACTATGCAAAAGCCTTTGACTGTGTCGACCACGGCAAACTATGGCAAGTTCTTAAAGAAATGGGAGTGCCAGATCACCTCATCTGTCTCCTGAGAAATCTCTATGTGGGACAAGAAGCTACAGTTAGAACTGGATATGGAACAACTGATTGGTTCAAAATTGGGAAAGGAGTACGACAAGGCTGTATTTTGTCTCCCTGCTTATTTAACTTATATGCAGAATTCATCATGCGAAAGGCTGGGCTGGATGAATCCCTAGCCGGAATTAAGATTGCCGGAAGAAATATCAACAACCTCAGATATGCAGATGACACAACCTTGATGGCAGAAAGTGAGGAGGAATTAAAGAACCTTTTAATGAGGGTGAAAAAGGAGAGCGCAAAATATGGTCTGAAGCTCAACATCAAAAAAACGAAGATCATGGCCACTGGTCCCATCACCTCCTGGCAAATAGAAGGGGAAGAAATGGAGGTAGTGAGAGATTTTACTTTCTTGGGCTCAATGATCACTGCAGATGGTGACAGCAGCCACAAAATTAAAAGACGCCTGCTTCTTGGGAGAAGGGCAATGACAGGCCTAGACAGCATCTTGAGAAGTAGAGACATCACCTTGCCAACAAAGGTTCGTATAGTTAAAGCTATGGTTTTCCCAGTAGTGATGTATGGAAGTGAGAGCTGGACCATAAAGAAGGCTGATCGCCGAAGAATTGATGCTTTTGAATTATGGTGCTGGAGGAGACTCTTGAGAGTCCCATGGACTGCAAGAAGATCAAACCTCTCCATACTGAAGATCAACCCTGAGTGCTCACTGGAAGGACAGATTGTGAAGCTGAGGCTCCAGTACTTTGGCCACCTCATGAGAAGAGAAGACTCCCTGGAGAAGACCCTGATGTTGGGAAAGATGGAGGGCACAAGGAGAAGGGGACGGCAGAGGACGAGATGGTTGGATAGTGTTTTCGCGGTTACCAGCATGAGTTTGACCAAACTGCGGGAGGCAGTGGAGGACAGAGGTGCCTGGCGTTCTCTGGTCCATGGGGTCACGAAGTGTCGGACACGACTAAACGACTAAACAACAACAAAATATGTAAATGTCTGAATAATTTGTAAAAGAAAAATTTGTTAAAAATTTAATTAAAAAAAATAAATACTGTAGTTCCCAGGCTGGCAGGAGTCTGTGACATGCAGGAAAGTGGTTACTGCTGCTGCTCTATCCCGCCCACCAGCTGCTAGGTGGGGAGGCTGAACAGTGCAAAGTCTCTTCAGGGCTTCTTCCACCTTGACTGATGCCCTCTGGGCTCTGGGCAAGGTCTCCTCCCAAGCCCCAAGGACTCTCCAGCTCTCTCCCACCATTTCTGGCTTTGAATGGCTTGTATGGATTATTTACTTCTCTGTGCCACACATATACACAGTGCGTGGAAGTGTGCCTGCATTACAGCCTCTTCACACATTTTCCTTTATAGGCATACACCTAAAGGTGCAAGATGTCAATGTATTGCTTTATTCATACAGTACTATGAGCAAAGAGCAATTCCATTCTCCTTCTATTACCATAGTTAATTCTCAATATTATTGCATAATAAGTTAATGTTGTGAACCTCCCTGATATCTGTGGATATTTGTATAGGGCAATATACAAATTCAATAAAGAAATAAATGAGCAAATATTAAATATTTTGTATTACAAATAGCAATATCTAATGTTGCTGTTCAAGTTATTGTTCAAACTTCTTCCAGGAAACATCCAAAAGGGGAATTTCCCCACTGCAAAGTTTCTGTAATGACTGTCATATGCATTCATGCCAAGAACTTATTTAATAAGATAAATCACATAATCAAAGTGTCAAGAGATTGAAGTAATGTCATATTAAAAATCAGGGCTGCCATAAGTCCCGGCGCTTTGTCCTGGATCTTAGGCAATTCTATTGAGAAATCAGTTTACTTTTTGAAATATGGCAACCCTATAAAAATAGCACTTAGCAGTCAATTGTTTCAGCCAAATCTACTAATTATGGAACAACTTTGAAAGTTAGTCAAAACTATGTTGTCTCCAAAGACAAAAACTTATGAAACACACCAAAGGAAGTTGTTATTGGAACAGCTTTTATTGGATTACTTTACTTCTGTAGTAAAACAGTGGCATTGGAACTGAGGCTTACCCCCTGACAGCTGGGCTAAAAAGCAAGTTTCTTGCTTTGCAAATTTTAATTTATGAAGGCAGACCATCAATGTACCTGGCTTTTATTTTCCTCTCACTTCCGCCTTTGGGCAACCAAAGAAACACTGAGGAAGATCATAAGTCCATTATTATCATGGTAATGCAAGAAAGACTTTTATGGAACCCACCCAAGTCTGGGCTGTTTGAAAATCTTTGGAAATCTGCCAGTGTAAACTCTTTCCTAAAGCAAAATTTAAGTATATACTTCTGTCCCATATTATTTATACCATTATACGAGAAGAAATGAGTTTGGAGCACAGAACAGAGCTTCAGACTCAATTACCTTCGTCTGCTGTGCATTACAACTTCAGTGTTTAGTGTTCTCTCACATGATTAGTGTGCTGCTAAAGGTGGCTATTAAAAAAGGTGGGTGTGGTGGAGAGGAGAGGGAAGGTAAAGCCTCGAACACCTTGAGTTCTTACCTGCAGCATATACTTGCTTAAGAAAAAACAACAGAACAACTTTATATATTAAAATTTTTATTGAGATGATGTAATTACAAGCATTTAAAAATTATTTGCAACTCACTGGCCCTGAGAAGAGGCATTCTTGTTTTCTTTGTTACATTCATTCAGTTCAATCACCTTAACCCCCACACCTTGAAGAAACAAAAAGAAGAGCCATCATCAACAGGCTACAATTTACTTAAGATTTTTTAATAAAAAAAACCAAGCAAACCGACAACAGCATTTCATTCTTAATTTGCACATGGCTGCAGCCATTTAAAGAGAATGTCAAAGAAATCTCTGCCCTTATGTGAACCCAGGCATCCTTGCAATGTTCATTTTGTATACAGTGGTACCTCGGGTTAAGTACTTAATTCGTTCCAGAGGTCCGTACTTAACCTGAAACTATTCTTAACCTGAAGCACCACTTTAGCTAATGGGGCCTCCCACTGCCGCTGCGCCACCGGAGCATGATTTCTGTTCTCATCCTGAGGTAAAGTTCTTAACCCGAAGTACTATTTCTCAGTTAGCAGAGTCTGTAACCTGAAGCGTCTGTAACCCGAGTTACCACTGTATAGGTGAGTTTTATGGTAGGGTTCCCCATTCCCCAATAACTTTTAAGCATTTCCCTATTCCTATTTGTTGTACCCATCACTGACTACTGCTGGGGAGACAGGGAAGTGCAGGACATCTTGTGAACAGTTGCAAACCTGGCCCTACAGCTGCCATTTTCAGAAGCAGCCCCTTATTCATTGGTAATGGTTATAGTTTGGCCCCAGAGAAACAAGAACTCATATTCAGTTCCTGAATATGAAAAGCACACCGTTGCAGCCGCAGTTTTATTTAACAGCCATCCAATGAAATGTGTGTCGTCCCCCCACCCACCTAGCTGTTGCTTCTGTGACTGTCTGGGCTGCTTACATGGATGCAAGAACAATGGGACCATAGTGTGAGTGTGGATTCATAAGCTTTTAGAATTGCAGCCTTTGTTGTGACTGAAGGGAAAGTAGGCTTCCCCCTTGTAAAAGTCTGCCATTCATTAAAAAAATGTTAAGAATCTGCAACAACAAAAATGAACTGCCAAATTCAAACACAATAAATGTAATTTGAGGCCCCTTTCATATAAAACAGACAATGTGAAGCTTCTTAAGTCAACAATGAGCAGGGTTTGAAGCTCAATAGAAACAATTCCATAAAACATGTTGATCCACCTGCAGCTCTAAATCTGGGATGCAGCTATTCTGCTGAGACTCCTTTCCATTAACACAGAGTGGATAGTATCTCTTGGCGCTGGCTACGTAACTGGTATGAAAATTAAGGGACCGGAGGAGCTACCTGTGGGGAACGAAGAGTGATGGACAAATGTGTGAAAATGAATGCTTTACATGTATGTGCAAGGTTCTTTTATTTTCACATGTTGCATCTTAGATTTAACAGTTTTATCCCTTATCAGTAGTATGTTTCATTTCACTATTTAACATTTTCTCGGGGTGGGGGGAAGAGTCCCAGACCAGTTTTTAGTGAATACTGCTGTGAAATTTTTATAGTGAATGACTTTTACTGGAAACTGTTAAGAAACCAGCCAATGACCAGGGCTGTGTGTTTTATATAACCTTACCATGAAAATGCAGAAACATATTGAGTATTTCACTTTAATTTTTCTTTTTAAAGAGCAAGTTTTTAAAGATTCAGAATGAATTTTAGAAGCCAGAAGGTTGGCGGAGCAGAATTACCAGTGATGAAGAGGTGGAGAGACATCAGCATAGCCATTCCTTTCCACCTTACCCCACTTATAGGCGCAAAACTCTTTATGCAAATTAAATCACAGCAAATATGCTCAATTTGAATATCAGTTCCAAGTGATACAATTTCAAATTCTGCATTCCTGATGCAGAATTGTAAGTCATTATGGCACAGAATACTGATTTCATTAGCATTTAAGATACATACAGCCCTGTGAACAGCTTTCATTGAGTGTGGATGCGTCAGCACAGACAGAATTATGTCATTATGTGTACAGATGAACATATGAACTTTATGAAGAGTAAGATATTTTGTGGTAGAGAACCACAGGGTAGCATACTGCTAACTTGAGAATAATTTAACAACCTTCTTGATGTTTAAAGGGTTAAGACCTCCTACCAACAGAGGTGCATACAAAACTCCTCTCAGCAAAAAAGCTACAGACCAATCTGGAGCTGCAAGAACCTAAAACATTTAAAATTAACAGGGCATGAATGCTCAACCTTTAAAATGAAATTCCATATTTATGGGTAAGATAGCCAGAAAACTTCACTTACAACAGAGCGAAACATAACCAATGCAAAGGTCAGCCCAGAAATGCAATCTGTGTTTCCCCGCCAGCACATATAGTTGTGATGACAACCCGTCAGAGCTTCTAGAAATGCAATTTTGCAATTTTAAGGGCCTTAAACCCCTTCCTTCTCTTTTTATGACAAACCTTTCTTCTGTTGGCTGGCACAAAAAACAAAAACCCTCTTCAAACTGAAAATACCCTGGTGATGGCTCAACAAACTCAGTCAAGCAAAAATCCTGTCCTATTAGTATGGTTTTCATTTAAAGCTTCCTTGAGTTGGAAAATTGTGGAGATGCCTACTGACTTTGGCAGAGCTCTTCCATTTATCTCTCCTTGTGGGACTGAGGTGCTTTGCAGACACTTTCAAGTCACAATGCTCACTCAAGATAGACCATTCACAGCTCTCAATTTCTTATACCTTTCACCATGGATCACCATCCAGAATCTTTAACCTTTGTGACAAGTGTGAATAAAAATAACTCCAGCCATTTTCTCACTTCTTTTATGGCATTTGTCACCATTTGTTCCTATCTTAGAATCATCTTATGAGACTTTGCACAGAAAACAGTTGTACTACATTTCCATAGGAAAGCCTTCAGGATAAGCAAAAACTTGATGTTTTGCTCTACAAACGTTGCTTTAAAAAGGCCAAGTGGCATATTAATTAGAAAAGAAAATCCTCAACAAACCAACCAACCCAAAAACAAAACTAAACAAAAATATCCCCGGGTGAGGGAGACTCTAAAAGGAGCAGTGCAGTAGTGCTATATTTCCCCTCTCTCTTTCAAGTCTTGCTGCCAACACCTTGCCAATAGATTTGTTTTTTCTAAGGTACTCTGGGCTCTTGCACTGTCTCCAAAGTAAATGCTAAGTCCTGGGGTCTCATTTCCCATCTGACTGTGCCTCCACGTAGACTGCTCTTCCACAGACCAAACTGAAGCAGGGGACTTGGTTTCTTCAGCACTCATCTTCCTGGTATATTTGCTCATCCAGTTCCTGAGATTCAAGATGCTCCAGGCGGTCGGTGCGACCACTCATAATCTCATCTGGAGTCTTCATGAACCTGAAAACACAAGCAACATAGAAATGCATGGGTAAGGTATTTTGTTCTTACTGTACTGGTATCTGAAAGAGTGTGCCCATTTTATCATAACCTCTTTCATCTGCTCATCCTGTGCATACCATTCTAATAAAAAAATTGTACATTTTAGATAGCAATTTACTTCTGCATTCCAACAGTTCAATTTGAAATCTAGATTTTTTATCTTCGAATCCTACTTTCTTATCACACAAAAGAACATCATTTACTTGATGATATTGCAAACAACCTGTAAAAGCACCCGCAATTTGGTCATATGGCTTTAATTTCCAACCTCTGTCAGTTTTCATTAATATCTCTTCATAGGTGGCCCACCTCCTCTCTGGATTCAATTTCTTTACAGTTAATACCTCCACGGGGATATCCACCATGGTGTTTTCCTTTCCAACAAGTTTTTGTTCCTTTTTCAGACCTCGTATATAGATCTTCTAACACATGATTTGCAAAACCTCTATGCACTTTAACTTTATCATACCAAAGATAAGAATGCCAACCAAATCTGTTGTCGTATCCTTCCAAATCTAATAAGTCTTTATTTTCCAGTGTAATCCATTCCTTCAACCAGCAGAGACAGGACGCCTCATAATAAAGTCTGGCACAGAGAATCCACCTTTTTTCTTTCTTTTATCTATTAGTAATTTAAATTTTATCCTTGTTTTTTTTCCTTGCCAGATGAATATTGAAAGTACTTTTTGCCATTCTTTAAATTGTCCAGTCCCCTTGATTATTGGAATAGTTTGAAATAAAAATAACATCTTAGATAATACATTCATTTTTCTGCAGATATTCTACCACAAAATGACAACTTTAATCTATTCCATATCTCTAAGTCTCTCTTAATCTCCTTCCACACCAGTTGGTAATTATCATTAAATAAATTGATATTTTTTGCAGTCAGCCAAATTCCCAGATATTTTACTTTCTTTGCCACCAAGATTCCAGACCTTTGTTGCAATTCATCTATTTTTTCTTTAACCATATTTTTAACCAACATTTTAGTCTTAGTTTTATTCAACCTAAACTCTGCTAGTTGTCCAAATTCTTCAATTTCCTCCAATGCTTCTGGTACACTAGAATGAGGTTCTTCTAATGTTAAAACCAAATCATCTGCAAAGACTTTAAAGTTAAATTCCTTTACACCAATTTTTATACCTTTCACTTCTGAGGCTTCTCTTAACCTGTTTGTCAATACCTCCAAGACCGCAATAAATAACAATGGGGACAATTAGTACCTTTTATTATATCAAAGTATTCTGTCAGTATATTATTCACAATCATTTTTGCCTTCTCTTCAGAGTGTATTGCATCTATTCCTCTCAGAAAAGACCCCCCATCTCCCATCATTTCCAAACTTTTCTTCATAAAATGCCAAAAAATATTATCAAAAGCTTTTTCCAAATCTATAAACATTAATGCTGCTTGTTTATCATTCCTGATCTCCAAATATTCTATTATATCCAATATATCTTACACTCTCTTTTAATTGTCGACCAGGAAGAAAACCTGCTTGATCTTTGTGAATCAACTTGTTAAGAGTTTCTTTTAATCTATTTGCCAAAATATCTGCGAAAAGCTTATAGTCATTATTTAATAACGATATTGGTCTATAATTCCTGGCATTCAAACAATCTGTATCTTGCTTAGGGATTAGCGTTATATATGCCTCTTTCCACATGTTCTTGATCTTCCCTTCTTTCAGAATATTATTCATCACCTCCCACAGAACAGGTGTCAATTGTCCATTAAGAGTCTTATAATATTTTGCTGTGAAGCCATCCAGTCCTGGAGCTTTACCTTGCTTCATACGTTTTATTGCCATTTGAATTTCCTGCATTGTTATTTGTGTATTCAATTGTTTCCTTTTTTCTAATAGGATTTGTTTTACTTTATAAATTTCCAAATATCTCTCTATTCTCTTTATATCTTCCTTCTTCTTCCTGTACAAATCTTTATAAATTTTTAAAAGGTCTTCCTTATTTCTTTTGGATCTTTTGTCACCTTATCTCCTATTTTGATCGTATTAATTGTATTTTGACTTTGACGTTTTCTTAACTGCCAAGTTAATAGCTTTCCAGTCTTATTCACTGATTCAAAATTCTTTTGTCTCATTAATTTTATCTTCCATTCAACCTCCTGATTCACCAGCATGGAGAACTGAGTTTGCAACATTTTAATAGTTTGTTTTATTTGTTCGTCTTTAGGTTTCAATGTTAGCTTTTTCTCATTCTTCATGAGGTGATTCAGAACTTCTTTCTTTTTCTCTTTCTGTCTTTTGGTGGCAATTTTTCTGTATCAAGAAGCCTCTCATTACAGCTTTACTCGCACCCCAAACCATTTCAAGTCCAGTTTCTTTATGTAGATTCCACTAAAAGTAGTCTTTTATTACCTCCTTAGCATTTTCCACTATAGTTCGGTCATCAAATAAACTTTCATTCATCCTCCATCTGAAGGAGGACTGTTCTTTCCCTTTCAATTCCATAAGTGTTGAATTATGGTCTGATAGTATTCCCGGTATGATCTCATTTTTAATTACTCTTGGTACTAGTTCCTTGGATATCCATATATAAACTATTCTTCCCAAACTGTGGTTCGGATTGGAAAAAAATGTGAACTGTTTTGTAGTTGGATATTTTAGTGTCCATATATCAACTAGTCCAAGGTTTTCAATCAAGTCAAAGAATGTCTTTGGTAACTTGCCTTCTTTCGTTGCTTTCCTTTTTTACTGATCTATCTAGTTCTGGCCGTACCACTCCATTGAGATCCCCCATTAAAATTATCTTCTGATCCATGAATTACAACAGCCTCTCCTCCAATTTTTTTCAGCCTTATTTTCATTTGGTGCATAAACCCCAACAATGATAATTTCCTCCCCATTGCAGCATCATTTGGGCTACAATCACTCTCCCTTCTTCATCCTTGGAAATCAACTTAGGATCATACTTCTTTATGTACAAGACTACTCCTCTTTTCTTATTTACATCTGAAGTTATAAAGTCTCCCCCCAACCTTTTGTTAATCTAAACATGTCTATGTTTCTTTGCCACATGTGTTTCTTGTAAACAAATGAAATCCAAATTCCGTCTTTTTAAAATATGCTCAATTTTATTTCTTTTAGATTTATTATTAAGACCGTTCACATTCCAAGTTATAAGTTTCAACGTCATTTCTCTGGTCACTACAGTCAATAAAATTTAACTTAAGGTTGGGTAGCTTTATCCTTATCAATACCTTCTTCCTCTCCCTTTTCTTCTTCGCCTCCCTTTTCTTCTTCCTCCTCCTCCTCCTCCTCCTTTTTTTTCTTCTGCTTTCCCTCCTTTGAATCCAGAGTAGGACCAGCAGGTCCAGCGAGACCAGCGTCCACCTTTCCTAATTCTTTCTCATATCTTCTGATGAATTTCTTAACTTCCTGAACATCAGTTAATTTAAATCTTTTATTTTTGTAATAAAATGAGACCCCTTCTGGAAATTCCCATCTGTGTTGTATTCCATTTTTCTTCAACAATCCCATTAGTTGTTTATATCCATCTCTCTTTTGCAAAAATCTGGTAGGGATCTCCTTACAAATTATGATTGGTTTCCCATCAATAAATAATTTATTATTATAACAGAACGTATTTCTTTCCAAAGGCTGGAGCTCAGCACGTTAGAGTTCTCCCAACCAAACCACAGAGTCTTCACCAGGGCAATAAAATAAAATAAAATCTCCTCTTTAACTCCCACAAAAACAAAAATTCATTACAACAATAATCCCTGCCTTAGCACTTTATACAAAGTATATGAGGACTTTTAGTTTAACACTCACACAGCAGGGTTGTTCACTTCTGTCTTTACTCCTGCAACTTTCTTTCCTGCACCATCTTCCTCACCGCTGTCGGGATGGGAGTCCCTTTTTTCACCCCTCAGCTGTCCAGATCTTTCCAAATTTTCTCCAATATTTCAATGGATAGAAACATCCAATTACAGTGGTACCTCGGGTTACATACGCTTCAAGTTACAGACTCCGCTAACCCAGAAATAGTACCTCTGATTAAGAACTTTGTTTCAGGATGAGAACAGAAATAGTGCTCCGGCGGCACAGCGGCAGCAGGAGGCCCCATTAGCTAAAGTGGTGCTTCAGGTTAAGAACGGTTTCAGGTTAAGAACGGACCTCCAGAACGAATTAAGTTCTTAACCCGAGGTACCACTGTACAACAGGCAAAAAGGGACTTTCAAAGTGTGTAATTGTAAAGGAAGATACTTGAGCAGCTGTTCTTGGTGAGGATACAGGGCCCCATTAGCTAAAGTGGTGCTTCAGGTTAAGAACAGTTTCAGGTTAAGAACGGACCTTCGGAACGAATTAAGTACGTAACTAGAGGTTATCACTGTATAATCCAAAATCCATTTTTTCTCTTTGGAAGCTTGCTGCTTTCATCAGAAGCCAGAGACTGCACAACACAGGATTAGTGGTGCTTTCCCTTTGCGCCCACAGCTCAATCCCATCTCCAGTTCTATTAATAAAGCCCGAAGAGCAGGAGAGCATGCAAGGGCGCCGCTGGGTGCCACATCCCTCATGGTAATCCCCTTGAGTTTCCGAGGTCTGCAGAGCCTTTGCAGAACGTCTTAAAACCCCCACGTTGCTCAGAATTCCCCGGAGGGGTATTTCATGCTTCTTTCTGATGGCCGCAGCTTGCTGGAAGTCCACCTCTACATTTCGGTTTTTAAAAGGGTTTCCCTCTCTACAATCAAGTGGTATATAAATTTTATGAAATAAATAAATAGTTTGGTGAGCCCCAGCCTAGATGGTGCAGTGGTTTGATTCAGTATAAGGCTGATTCATGTGCTCCTTTTTAAATGGAAAAAATGGTCCTCTTGTACCTGCAAAGGTACTGTTTCAGAATGGTTATTTCAGTGGAGGTGTTTACCATTTCTTCATTTCTTTTATTGCACACTCCTTTTATTTCCTCACCACAGCCCCTCCCTTTGCCCTTCTCCTTACTCCTTTCTCATCGCCCAAGCCCCGCTCCCCAACTCCTCATCAAACCTCTTCAACTCATCTGCACTTCGCTCCGCCTGTGCATCACCTCCCTTCCTGGACTTCCCTGCTACTGCCAGCTCACCTGCCCACTCCACCTCTTCTCACTCATCCACAGGGCCACATCACCCCTTTTGCTCACACTACCCACTTCCACACCCTTGAGAGATGCTCAACTCTCACTGGCTGCCCCTCTTGCTTCCCCTTCTGCCACAAGCCGTGCTCGCTTGCTGTGCCTACCTGTCATTGATGCTTCCCTCACTCTGGAGCATGTGCCACCTGTCACCAGTGTGACAATGGACTAGTACAAATATTATAAAGAGCTATATGCAGTCCTGAAAAAGAAAACCCAGTCCCCTGTTTTGGTCTTAATAGCCCTGAATTTTTTGAAAATGCAATTTTTGGCTTCATGCTTACATTAATGCAATATCGCAAATTCACCACTTGCTGAACATAAGTCACAGTTTGATTTGATTAATCCTCCAAGTGCCAAACTGTCAGCTTTATTTGCAGAGCTGCACATACAGTCTGCTCAGTGGCCTCATGGAATACTTCAACACTGATAGATATTGAGATATTGGTTTTAATGCTGTGAACTGGCGAACCCATCCCCAGCCTTCAGATATTCAGAAGTTTGGTTTTTAGTCAGGTTAGCTACATTTCTGGAGGGTGATAACCATTCTATTTTATAGCTTCCTCTAACATTATCCATAAGGAAATTTAGAAAAAGAATTTCTTGCAAACAACAAGGATGAAAAATAAGGAATTATCACCTGAACAAAAGTCGTTGTCCTGGCTCCTTTCTGATAATATTTAGTTTATAATAGTGGCGCAGGGCTCTAGACATTTTCTCATATGTCATATTTGTTCTGTTCTGTAAAGAAAGAAGAAAAGCATGAAGCAATAATTAAAACATAATAATACAAAGAAAAAGGTGGTTGATGTTTCTGTCTTTCCTTTTGTTCTGTTTCCCACATATATTAGTAGACTACAGAATTGGGGAAGGGATCACTTTATCTCACAATATAATAAAAATCTAACAATGTCATCACACAACCCCCAATGGCCTCATCCCAGTCTTTGATATGCAGTATAGGGGAGGAAAAAGGAAGGCAAAGAGCACAACAGCAGTGGTCATGGCATGGGAGCAAGAAGGGAAGAACAATGAGAGGGTTTAAAATAATGACAGAAGTTTGAATAAAGCAGCAATGGAGTAAACTAAGAGGAAAACGGTGGTGGTTTGAGTAAAGTATGGACTATTTGTGAACTTCTTGTCCTTTAGCTCTCACACATGAGGCAGCTGAGAACCATAGAATTGGAAGGGACCCAAGGGTCATCTAGTCCAACCCCCTGCAAGGCAGGAATCTCAACTCAAGCATACATGGCAGATGGCCATCCAACCTCTGCTTAAAAACCTCCAAGGAAGGAAAGCCCACCACCACCTGGAAGAGGCACAAGTTTGAAGCAGGGATGGAGAAACATTGTGAGAGGAAAACTGCTGTTTTAAACAACAGCAACAATTTGTGTAAAGCTAGGTGGGAGAAAAACAGAGGAAAACAGTACTTTTAAACAACAGCAGAGATTTGAGTAAAGCAGGGATGAGTAGAAAACAGTGGCAATCTTAAACATTGCAGAGGTCTGAGTAGAGCATGCAGGGGATAACACTGGGGGGGGGGGAGTGGTAGCTGAGTACAGTGACAAGGGAGTTTGGAAAGGCTTGGTTATCTTAGCTTTTTGCTGTTCATTTCAAAGTACCCATCTCTGCTAAGTACCCATCTCTGCTATTTCTCCTTGTTAAAACTGGGGTTTTTTTGGAGGGGGGGCAAGGGGAAAGCAACCCTCAGTGTATCTCCGTACCTGCTTTACTAAACCCTGGGCTGCTGTTTAAAACAGCCACTTTTTCCTGTTCTGTCCCGCTCTCTTCTTGCTGTACTCAAACTTCCCCCTCATCAGGGCTGGAGTCAGGCACAGGTCAGCAAAACACAATGAATCACTTGTGGCCAGTAAAGTGAATTATTCAAGGAAACAATCCACAGCTCCAGCCTAGTGGTCTCAGAAACGCTTTCTAGGTCTTGCCCTGATGAAGCAGTTGCAAGGACTGAAGGTCCCCAGTGCCCACTAGGACTCCTCCTCTCCAGGGTCTTTCCCGCGCAGTCTTAGGCTATGTCTGCACACAACCCCCCTCTGCTCTGCCCATTTCATTTCTCTGTGTCTCCTAGGAGACCTAGGGGAGCTAGTCACAGCAGCAGCAGCAGCAGCAGCAGCAGCAGCAGCAGCAGACTCCTGGGCCTCTTCAGCAGCTTGCCTCTCTGTCTTCTGGTCCCCCTGCTCTCCAGCCCCCACTTCCACCTCAGTGCTCTGCCACAGCCTCTTCCTGTTCACTAAACCCTGCCACCTCTTCTGCTGTTGACACCTCCTCCTCCCAGTCTTCTCCCTCAGACCACTCACTGTTGTCCCACCACCAGTCCCCTGGCTCTGAGCCTTCTTCCCCTGAGGGTTCCCCAGCTGGATCCCCCCCACTCCTCTGCTTATAGCCCATCCATGACAGCGCTCCTCCATTCCTCAGCTGCCTCATGGATGTGGAGCCCTCATTCCTGGTACCATTTATTGGTACCAGGTCTAGAATCAGTGTAATAACTTAGAATAGATATCTTACTTACAACCAAATACACACATAGTACAACATCCATTACTTAACTTAACCTTCTCTAACCGAACAGGATAACTGACAGACTTGCTCTTAAGATTCTACTCATCTTAGAGATACATTGATATATATCAGCAAGGCATGTGTGTCTAAAGGGGCTGCAGAAGAAGAGAGGAGGAGGCCTGCAAGTGTGGGTGGTCTGTGTGCAAGGGGCAGTTGAGAAAATTAGGGAGGAGGCATGCAATGGGCTTGAAGATGAAAGTGGGGAACGAAAATGTATGCAGAAGAGGGGTGGTGGCAGAAGGTGAAAAGGGTGGTGGCTGCAAGGTGTGGTAGGAGGAAGGTGCAGGAATTACTATTGTGTGCAAAGGGCATTGCACAAAAGGAGGATGCATAGACACAGGAGTGAAGATGAAAACGGATGTAAAGCAGGGCTGCAGAATAGAAGAGTTGTGGCTTCAAAAATAGGGCTTGAAAGGTGAAAAGCTCTATTTGTAGCTGCATGGGTTGACAAGGGAAAGCTCTAGGAAAGTGGGGGGCTGAGAGGGAGGTTGGCAAGCAGAGTGAGTAAGGATGCAGCCCCTAGTCTGCATAAAAAAAATAAATCCCAGTTATCACAATTCTGTTACACCCAAGCCATGGACCAAGAAACAGCAACATGCATGGAGCCAGATTGTGTGGATTCTTAGTAGCCCCCGTCTCAGGGACACTGTTGCCTTGAGATCAACACCTCTCCCTTTCTCTGCCCAACATTGCTAGGTTAGGTCAGCAATACTTGGTGTACTAAAGCTAAGCTGCTCTTTACCTTATGGTTTCCCCACAGCCTGGCCAGTCCGTTAGGATCCACTATCCGGAATATTTTGGATTCTCTGTCCTCCCATCGGATGAAGTTTTCGTACCGGCTGTCTGACAGCAGCTGATAGACATAATCCCAAAGGAGCCTGCAGTCTGTGAAGAGGACACAAAGGTTTTGAAAAGACCCACGCCTGGAATAATGAACTGGGCACCAGGAATGATGCTGACAATTCAGATTTCCACCTAAGAACACCAGAGTTGTCTCAGGAGATCAGATGAGAGGTCCATTCCATCTCCCACCACCAGAAGCCAGTCAGATGCCTCAGGGAAATTATAAGCAAGATCAGGAAACAGATGATGGTTCCCTGTGGATTGTCCCCAGAATCTGGGATTCAAAGATATACTGTGTCTATATATGGCGGCTTTGGCTATCATGCACATTAGCCTTTGATAAACCATGTATTTGTCTAATTGTTTCTATTAAAAATTATTGCACAATTGAAATAATTTGTTTCTAGAAATTTTGTGTTTTTGTCATGATCCTTGTTTGCTAATGTAACAGAAAATTCCATATGTATGTCCCTTAACACTTTTCTCCAACTCAGCATTTGCATAATTCTGTAAAAGCACTGCAATTACTTCAGAGCTATTAAGTAGTTAAATGCCTTCACTTTTGATAATTGGATTGAAATTTCACCCTGGCTAGATCTCTAATTAAAGGTCTAACAGATTATTTAAATTTTGATTACTTCTCCCCTCCTTCTTTCATGCCATTATTTTTAGTTTGGTTAAGCAAAAAGGTTAGTTCTCCCCACTCCTTCAACTTCATGCAAGTAAATTTTACACCACAGGCATATTCAGTGAGAAATTTAGAATTAAAAAAAACTGGTTGCAGACCAAAGCTAAGAAATCGTCACACTTCAAAGACAGCTTTTTTATTCTGAAAGGGGAAGGTTGAATTTCACACCCCATGGGATGGCATTCAGCATAGAATGTATTTATTTATTTGAATTTGTTTATTGTCTCATCACACTAGTTTTCTAGGTGCCCTATAAGTACACTTGGTGGACTTACAGCCCCTAATTTATTTAAACATTTCTGTACTGCTTTTCTGCTGAACATGGTCTTTAAATAGCTCATGCCAATATGAAAAGATACAGACAACATATCATTTAAAAGATTCAAATCTACTTTAAAACAAGCCAGCAAACCATAAACATTAATTGAGAAAGAATATGCACAAATAACAGTCTCAAACCAGCTTACAAAAGTATGGCAGAAAAACACTACCATTTATTTTCTACTGATGGAGCAGATCTGGTAAATTTCCTGCAGGAATGAATTCCAGCAGTGACAATGCCTGATTTATAGCACCAGAAAATTTTACTTCAGACAGAAATGGGAATCAAATTATATATGTTTCATTTATTATTATAGGGGGAGAATAGATCATTTGTATTATAAAGAAGAGCATATTGTATATACTCTTGAATGTCTTCCTATATATTATGGAATTCTACTCAATATTGATTCAGAGCAGATTCCAACACATAGTTAGCAGAGTAAAAAGTTAAACATGATGCAGGATTCCCTCCCAAATAGACCAGAGGCAATCAGTTGTATTTCATCCAGCAGAGCTTTACTGCTACTGAAGACAAATGAGCATAATGGTCACAAATCCAATACATTCAGGATTGGCACTGCCCATAAGAAATCCAGTTGCAGCAGACTTAACTTACAATAACTTATAATAAGTCTAAACCTTAATGCTAAGCATACTATGTACAGAACACTACGCCAGAAGAAAAAAAGAGAGAGAACATGAAACCCAGGCTCCTTCTGGCCTTACTTTTAGAGTCAGCATGACCTTGACAGAGAACCAGTTTAAACCAGCTGTACTCAGCTTCTCTGAAGGAATAACCCAAACATCAGGAGCCTTCTGCTTGTTTCTTTCACACAGAGAAACTTCCAGAACCCTACACATCAGATCAATACTTTTTGTACTAAGAAATGCAAACAGACACTATATGCAAAAAAAATGTGAGGCTGTTGTCATGCTGCAGTTCACATGGCATAACTGGCCACATCACCTCCAGGATGGCAAATGGCAGGCAACCTGCCCAGGAAAGCTATTTTACAGAGGAGGGAGAGGTGATGCACAGAGCGGTTTGGCAAGCCACTTTATGAAGCCCCCACTCCTTTATTAGGGGGTGGGGCTTGGGCCAAAGTGCAAGGGGAATGGGAGAGCCTTGGAGCAAAGGGGTGGGGGAGGTATGGGGGAAGGGCAGATGGCAAAGAAGCTGGAGGGTAGTTGGAGAAGTTGGAGGGTTGGTGAGCAGAGTGAGATGGGGTGGCGGCCCTAGTACTGCACAAAGTCGCTCAATTAGGATTTGATTAATTCTGATTTATCAAGCATTAAATTTAGGTACTGACAAAGTGATACTGACATTAACCCTATCAAGACAAAAGGTTAGAAGGAATTCAACACATGTTGTCTCCCTTAGTAAGGACATTTTATGGGGTACTTCCATATGGGGGCTGCATTTGCAAACTGGTCACTGAAAGATTGCAAACTGGTAGTTGGCAACAGGTTACTTATTCCATTTCCCTCAGTTAAATTGCAAGGAGTCCAAAACTGTGTGGATGCTACACAATGTATGCAGAAATAACACCTTTAATAATAAACTAAACCTCAGGAAGAACTTTCTGATGGTGAGAGCTGTTTTGTGTGGTGTAGTCGTTAAGAAGGACAGATGTCCTAGTGCTCACTGGAAGGCTCCAAGCTGAGGCTCCAATACTGTGTATTTTTCCAATACTTCTCTTCTCATGAGAAGAGAAGAACTCCCTGGAAAAGACCCTGATGTTGGGAAAGATGGAGGGCACAAGGAGAAGGGGACGACAGAGGACGAGATGGTGGGACAGTGTTCTCGAAGCTACAAACATGAGTTTGACCAAACTGTGGGAGGCAGTGGAAGAAAGGAGTGCCTGGCCTGCTCTGGTCCAGGGGGTCACGAAGAGTCAGACATGACTAAACAACAGTGGTTAAGAGCGGTCGTCTTGTAATCTGGGGAACCAGGTTCGTGTCTCCGCTCCTCCACCTGCAGCTGCTGGGTGACCTTGGGCCAGTCACACTTCTCTGAAGTCTCTCAGCCCCACTCACCTCACAGAGTGTTTGTTGTGGGGGAGGAAGGGAAAGGAGGTTGTTAGCCGCTTTGAGACTCCTTAGGGTAGTGATAAAGTGGGATATCAAATCCAAACTCTTCTTCTTCTTTTGACGGTGGAACAGACTCCCATGAGAGGTGGTGGACTCTCCTTGCTTGGAGGATTTTAAAGCAGAGGTTGGATGGCCATCTGTCATGGATGCTTTAGTTGAGATTTCTGCATTGCAGGGGGTTGGACTAAATGACCCTTAGTGTACCCGCCAACTTCTGAGTGTGTTGAGAATTCCAGCTTGCATCTGCTCAGGGATCGTGTCTTAGGTTCAGCCTCTGACTCGGGGTTTGTTGGAAGTCTTTTCAAAGTTTTGGAATGAAGCAAAGGGCTGTATGGTTTACATGATACCTCCTAAATGTTTGCTAATGCATTGTATATCTTGGCCATCTCCACAGTTTTCTGGGGAACTTGGAGGAATGAAATAGCTGGGGTGAAAGTAAAGGAAACACCAGAGCACATGTTAGGGCTTATTCCACAGCAGTGGTGTCAGAAGAGGGCTTCTCTGCTTCTATCGTGTCTATGCAATGTTGGCTGCAGGATGCTTTTAGGGGCTGGGAAGCATTCTGAATGTTATAATTCATTAATATAATTACCATTCTTGTTAGGGAATGTGAATTATGGGAATACGATGCACCGAACTAATTGCCTAAGTGCATGGCAGAATATAAAAAAGTAGTTTCATAGCTAGGTTGGTTGCATAAGGCTACAGGAATCAGGGAGCATGGGAACTGAAATGCACGGCCAGGAGGCACCAAAGATGAAAGAACAAGGCAGATGGAACTAAGTGATGCCTTGTTCTTTATTTCTTGGCTATGACTAGCACCAAGCAAATATTCATGACTTGCTTGGAACCCTGAAGCCAAAAACAGCAAAGAAGGAACAGCTTCCCACAGCAGACAGGTATTTCCAGTACAGATGCAAGACTTTTCTCAAGCACAAATCTTTTCTACAAATCCAGGACTGGTCAAAACAGAATTCATAAACGCGGGACACTGAGTCATACCTGAATCGCCCAGTGATCTTCATATGAAGGATGGTATATAATAATAATAATAATAATAATAATAATAATAATAATAATAGTTTTATATAGATAGCATTTGAATTTATTCTAGTAGGGCAAGTAGCCATTGTGTGTGTGTGTGTAGGGGGTGGAAGTTAATCCCTCCACCTCAGTGCTGTGGCCCAGACCCAATTTCACCCCACCCATGTTTGCTTTTCAAGTAAATTAAAAGAGAGATAAGCAATCATAAATCTCTCCTGTCTCATCTAGTTGATGAGTGTTTGCGGGATTAATTGTTAAAATAAATGGAGAGGGGGAAACTTGCATGGAAGTTTCTTATGACTGAAGGGGTGCTTTGCTTTATTATACAGTGATATAGGTTGGTTGTGCTTCTACGTTCTTATTTTACACATCAGATAGAACTTTCATTGATATACCTGTTTGGCTGTTTGTCCAGCTAAGCAGACTTCCTAGCAGATTACATTTCATTCAGACTAACCAGATTAGCCGGGGAGCCTAAGCAATCCTGCCATTTCATTCTTGGTTTATCACCTTGCGTGAAGTATTAGAACCCCTTTTTAGTTTCTTTTGAGTCTTGTTTTTTAATTAAAAAGTCAGCAAAAAGTGCTTCAGTGTTCAATGGAAAAATGTTTCATAGATTTCGTATAAAAATATTTGATATATGCAAATGAGCAGCTGTCTCTTAAAATGAGACACGACTTCAGCAAGTGCTGCAAAACTGGTTAGACGATGAAAGCCCTGCCTTTGAGGAATAGTTACGGTTTCTCTGGGCTGCAGGTAGCCACCTGATTAATTCTGTTGGTTGGGGGCAGGGAAGAGCAGTGTTAAACAGTAAGCCCTATCATCAATTTATCAGTTTAATGACCTGCTCCAGGTTTCTGTGGGCTCCTTTCAACCTCTCCCCCCCCCACCTCATGGCTTCAGTAGTGGTCACTGCTTTCAGTCCTCCCTCTTGAGCATGTCAGCACAACAGGTCAGCATTGATAGAAAAAGTCACACTACAATCTCTCCAATGCCTCAGTGATCTCCAATATGCAGTGGGAGATCTCCTCAGCGGTCCTTGCGCTCTGGGGCACCTTCCCATGTCCCCATTTGAAACAAGGATTGTTCCATGATCCCTTGTCCATAGTGGGCCCTCTGCTGCTCTGGGAATGTTGGAAGGAGCCCTGCTATCCCAGTCACTGACTCACGGTTCAGACTAATGGGACTGTTCTCCTGAGTTCTTACACTTGTGTCAATGGGCGCTATGCAAGTACAAGTAGACACAATAAGGGCCTGCATAAATCATAAATCCTCATCCACTAGTACAGATCCTGTGCACATCCAGTCACATTGGGCCAGTTCTCGCCTTCCACTGAAGACATGGCAGTCAAGCGATGGCAACAGCCGCTATAAACACTCCCCACTTCCATGCATTTATTCAATATATGGAATGGAAAGTGAGAAGAGGGCTAATGTTCCAAGCTGAAACATTTAGTATTTAGGTGAATTACCATATTTTTCTGTGTATAAGACCATAATTTTTTTGCTTTAAAAAATTTGGCAAAAATTGGGGGTCGTCTTATACATGGATAGTAAACACAGAGGGAGGCGCGCATGTGATACGTGGCGGCAAGTGGGCAGGCGATTGCTGTTGGCGAGCAGATGTGTGACTGGTGGCTGTGGCAAGCGTGCATGCGTGCAGGTGATTGGCAGCGAGCGGGTGGGTGGTTGGGTGATCGGTGGCAAGTGATTGGCAGTGGCAACCTCCCCCACAAAAACTCAACAACTGAAGGGCAACCTCCCCCCCCCCCAATAAATATTGATTTCTTAATTTGGGCTTCAAAAATTAGGGGTAGTCTTATACATGGAAAAATACGGTGATACACACAAATGAGCAACAGTCTTTCCCCCTCTTTTAAAACTGCTACAAGCCTACAAATGTGCTGAAGAATCTCTCTCTGGCTCAAGGATTTTAAAAGGCCTAGTAAACTTCACTCATCTGGAAGTCAGCCTTGAAAGGAAAGTATCACAGACCTCATTTCTGGTAAAAACTGGTATGCAGATCTACAGTTGTACCTTGGTTCTTGAACGGAATCCGTTACGGAAGTCTGTTTGACTTCCAAAAATGTTCAAAAACCAAGGTGCAGCTTCTGATTGGCTGCAGGAGCTTCCTGCACTCCAACGGAAGCCGTGTCAGACATTCGGCTTCCAAAAAACGTTAGCAAATTGGAACACTTACTTCCGGGTTTGTGGCGTTCGGGAGCCAAAACATTTGAGTCACAAGGAGTTTTAAACCAAGCAGTATTGACAGCTTAGTCCCAAAACAGCCACCATTTAATTCTCAACGTTGAGTTCAAGAGAGAAACAAGCAAGCAAGGAAGGAAGCAAACCCAAAACAGCCAGTAGCCAGCAAAGCTGTTTTTGCAATAGCTGCAAGCGTTGCAACCCCTTGGAGGTACAAGACTCTGGATTTCTCTACTCTGGAGGCTCTTTCTCGTGAATAGGTGCACTGCCCTCTCATGCTTCCTTTGAAGAGGGAGGGAGTTTCAAGGAATAGCAGATTATTCGACAGCCTGTCACATTTTTGTTGTTGCTGCTGTAATGCTGCAAGGAAGGAATAGCAATTCAATAGGCAAGGACACAACATTATTGAATGCCAATTGGGAAGGCCTGTTTGTTTGATTTGTTTTTGAGTTACTGCTAAGAGCTGCTTGCTTCCATAAAAATCTTTTCACACAAACTGTGCAACGTGGTAACTACCAGCTCAGGAGATGTTGCTGCTGCTTCCATGAACCCAGAAATACAGAATGTTGTCGTTTCTTCAGTTCAGAGATGGAAATGGGCAATTACCTACCAGATGTTGAATTTCTGCTAGGGTCGCCATATTTCAATAAAGTTCAGTAAGTGACAACAGGGGTTCTCATACATCCAGATTTTCCCAGACATTTTGCCGATTTCTGCCTGGACACTGCTTCGGATAGCAGAATTCAGTGTATGTTCAGGAAACTCCAGTTGTATGGCAACCCTAATTTCTACCTTACACACACTGCTCACCCAAGTAGACTGCTGATGTGAGCAGGTATCTGTGGAAGTGAGCAACTGCTTGATTAAACTGAGTCTGACTCTCAGATTCATGAAGCAGGTGGTCACAACCGAACGGACTGAGCTTCACATTATAATAAATGCAGAATTTTTTATTGTTTCACAGTGCTTACTAACGTTTAGGTAAATCGTAAAGAAGATTAATAATAACTTATCAGAACCCCTTTATGTTTGCACGGGCAGAAGAGAAATTCAGATCCCTCCTTCCTAGAGCCAATCCAAGCAAATAAGGAATGTGAATCTCTGTTAAATTTAATACAATAGAATTAAGCATTCTCTCACTGGAATCCTTCAAACTTAACAGCAGTTAGTTTTACCTGGGCCATGCTCATTCATTTAACCTGTTGCAGTATTAAATTTGTTTGCTGGGAAACCATGACATGTAATAATACATAAAATGAATGTATTTTGAAGAATGATGTTCATGGGAAAACACAAGGAAGATTAATCAGGAGCTGGTGGTCGTTACTTTGTCAGAAAGACCATCCATAACTTTGGGGATTTGGGTTCTAAGAACAAGATGATGGCAGATCACCATAAAGTAAATACCTTTATTTACCCATTTGCTTCTATAGTACCTTCAACCTATGGTCTTCTGTTTGTCTTCAAATGAAATTAACAAATTTCCCAAGCATCAGCCCTTGGGAAAACGTATGGTAGATACCAAAGAAAATACATGACTTGGAATATATCATACTAACCTGCTATCCTTCCAATTGGCATTGCATGCTCTTCAGGTGGAGAGACGGAGACCATGATGTGATTCATGTATGCCAATTCTTCCCGATGGGACAGGTTGATGGGTTTCACCTCTCTGTGCATCCCATCTTCAGACAGCCTGGAGGCTTTGAAATCCACAGAGTGCCTGGGGTTCAGTATCAAGGGGTGCATGATGGGGCTGGGCATCAGCTGAATCACCCTTGTGTTTTCCTGGCGGGGACTGGAAGGCTTCTGAAGCACTTCGGAAGGGGTTGGGCAGTGGTTATTCTCAATAGGGGACACGGAGAGAGGGTAAGACTCTTGGCTATTGTTCTCCTGGTGGTGCCTCATTCCCGAGAGCCGATCAGCTGGTGAGAGGCGACGGATAGTGTTCTCCAAGGGGGATTTCAATGACCGCTGCTCAGGTTCTGGTGAAGGCCTGTGGTTGGCACTAATGGGGGATCTAGAACGATGCAATAATTCAATGGTAGGTGGGTTGTGATGCATTGTGTCAGCTGATTGTCTTGAAGGTCTCTGGACAAAGTTGTCTGTGTAGCAAAAGAAAAAGAAAGAAAAAAAGTTGTGAATTCTGCGATAGGCAGGAATGGCCAACTGGGAGCTCATAGGGCTTTTTTTCAGCCTGAGCTCACTGGAACTCAGTTCTGGCACCTCTCAGGTGGGCGCCATTGCCATTATAAGTGAACAAGGGAGTCATTCATGGTGAGTTCTGGCACCTCTTTTACCTGGTGACACATAACTTAAGATGCAATTTTAACTGGATCCTTTGGTTCCAGCCAAATACTAACTAAGGTGGAGTAAACACTGCCCATATTTGTTCTCTCAAGGACAAAAACATTGTTTTGAAAAGATGAGACAAATATATTCATACCATGACAGGCTTTAAGATAGAGCATATGGACTGTGTTGACTCCCCATAAAAATGTTAAAATTCTATGCAAAGAAAAGCTGTCTTATATGACTTGCGACCATGATGCAAATTGTATCACATTTTGCATCAATTATTCTGCAAAATTTACCCTGGTTTTGCTAGACCTGTGGAGACAAGAACTCTGGTGTCCTTTCTCCAAACCCCGAAAACACTGTTCTCTCAGGCTTCTGAGATGTCAGCAGTGTAGCTAGAAGATCTGGAAACTTGCTTTTAAAAAAAAGAAAGTGAAAGAAAGTGAAGACTCTCAGAAAGGAGAGCCCACTGTTCCATACTTTTTGTGGTCCTTTGCAATTATGGCATACACAGAGTCCTATACCACTATACACTTATGATAAAGTTAGGTTGTTCAGTAAAAAATTATTTCTGTTATACACCCCCGCAACACTGTGGCTATCATCCAATTAATTTTGATTAAAAACAGATCCATTTATTTCAGTTAAGCATATGCCTAAATGCTTCCCATTAAAATTAATGGAATTTAAAAGTAATTAATATTGAATGAATATTGTCAGTAAAATTACAAAATAAATGGCTGTGAAAGTTTTAAAAAACTTAATTACAAAATAACACATCCTTTTAAAAAATGTTTGCTCTAAAACACCTGCAATTCCAGATCCCTGAAGCACCACCCAAAAGATGCTATGTACTGTCCATGCACAGCACTAGCACGAGATTTGCCAGTAGTGAAAATTGCATGATGTCTTGATGTGGAAAGTACACTGTTAAAACCATTTATTTAAGCCTTGCTCCATGTTCATCACTTAATAGAAATAATTAAAAATGTACAAAGCAAACATATGGCTACATATATATCTAAAACTCTGGGGGGAAAACACATCCTTAATGGAGCTAAAACAATTTCCAGCCTTTTCATGGCACTCCAAATCTGCCACACCTTGCCATATGCATCTAGATTAGGTTGTTGTATTTGCTCCTTCTCTTCCTCAGTCTGCGGCTACCACTCTTGTCTTAAAGGGTCTGTTCAAAAAGAACAGAGTGGTGCCTTGCTTCTAAAATACAGTTGCCATGAGGTGCAAGCAAAAGGCCTCTTTGAAGCCCTGTGAACTCGGCTTCCAAAGTTCTGCTTCCCCCGCACAAGCTCTGTGACCTCAGGCTGACTCCAGGCCCACGCATCAGGCTGTCCACCTCCCAATGGATCTTGCCAGCAACCACCAGTTTCCTTCTTACTGCTCAGGAGGAAGCGACGTTGGTGTGGATTTTATGATTCACATGCCCCAAATCATAAACAAGAAAGGTCTGTCTTTGTCTGACTACTCAGGTCAGTAATAACGAAATGGGCACAAGGAAGTGAAACTTCAGAGCCAGGCCAGGCCCTGTCTGCGGTGACTGAACAACAATGTCTTAAAACTGGACTTGCAAAGAAATAACCCTTTAAGCATATTTCAGAGCCATGTGTGCCACCAGATTACCTAGTTGATGTGAACACAGGAAGTCATGATTTTTGTCCAAGGAGGAGTCGGGTGCAGCCGACAGAGTGGGGGGCTTGAACTGCAAAGCTCCAACCCTGAAGCCCATTGGGTGGCTTTGGGTACTGCTTCTCTGCCTAGACTACCAGACAGGGTGGCTATGAGGGTGAAATGGGAAGCTGCTTTGAGTCCTTAGGGAAATAGTAGGCATATAAATGGGTTTAAAAAACAAAAACAAACAAACCCCAAAATGATGTTGTAATGTGTAGAGTACAGCTGGGCATATAGTTCGCTGGATCTCATTAAGATTTCCAGAAATCTCAATTTAAAAAAAAAGTTTCTAGTTCACATGGCTACACAGATACGCTCAGAAAAGCAGCAGAAATTAGGATGAAAGAAAATGTCTGTACAGTGGAACCTCGGGTTACAGACACTTCAGGTTACGTGATTTTGGGTTTTGGAGCTCGCACATGCGCAGAAGCACTACATCACGCTTTGCGCATGTGCAGAAGTGCCAAATCGCAACCCACCCGTGTGCATACACGGTGTTTAGGGTTGCAAACGCTGCAGGTTGCAAACGTGCCTCCCGCACAGATCACGTTTGCAACGCAAGGTTCCACTGTAGTTGCATGAACATACAGAACTCAATGTGAATTATTTTTGAAAATTATTTGCATTGTGTTTCTCTCTCTTTCTGTATCTGAGTTAAGTTTTTTGCATGTCAAGGTCACAATAACCAAGTAAGAAACATTTCACCATATGCAGTATACACGTTCACCCACTACACACTGTTTGCCATATGCATGGAAATAAATGCAAAATATTGATTGATAGGACATCACTTCAATTGATCTCACATCTCCTTAAAACTCTGCCCTTCTGTCAGGAAATGATAGTAAAGTGATGGCAAGATAGGGTTCTCTGATGTGCTCTCATAAGGAAGGTATGAGCAGCATCAGAGGAAAAGGTGGTTCACACATCAACCTCTGGAAGGCATTGGATTTTTGCCAAGTAAATGATCAGGCTCTGCAATGACGTTGGTGCCATCTAGAGGGCTTCCCAGGGCTCATGGAGCTCAGACACTGCACATTGCATGATAAGCCGTGGTCATTTGACACACTTCCTGCATGCAGTCCAACAGAGAGACATAACATTAAACATTTACACCTTTAAGCCAATGCAAGGATTACATTTCAAAAGAATGTGTTTCGTTTTCTGCATTAAAAAAGATCTGAATTAGGGAAGACACAGCCTGTGTGTTGCCATCTTCAGTGACACCTGGCAGGAGTGCCAGGGAGGGCCCTGTGGACTGCCGGTTATCAGCCAAAGTGCTCATTGAAAACATGGCTGTGCACCACAGAAATGGAATAGCCTGTGGTCTGTAGGTTCTGCGTAACAGCCAAGGAACTATTTTATCCTCAGTTAAAACTGGATACACTCTTCCATCATAAACCTAAAATGTATTTTTAAATGCACATGAAAGAGCTATCATTATTATTTATTAAATTTATATAATGCCCTTTATCCAAGGATCACAAGGTGGTTTATTACATAAAAACACAAAAAGACACACATAACATAGCAACTGACCAAAACAATACCCCTCCCAGTTAACCCTTCAACTGCAGAAGAGCCCACTTTCTGTATTTCTGCATTGAATCCCTAATCCCTGACTGGAAAAATTGCAACAGGACATCTTCTTTAAGGACAAGTAATTTGTCTTCCTATTAGGTGTGGCTGGCTCACTGGATCTTTCCTGATACAAAAATTACCGTATTTTTCCCTCTATAACACGCAGATTTTTTCTCCTAAAAAGGAAGGGGAAATGTCTGTGCGTGTTATAGAGCGAATGTGTGGTCCCTGGAGCCGACAAATCATGCAAAAATCAAATCGCGGCGCTTCACGGAGAAGGGAAACCTGAAAAGAGGAAGCGGCTGCTTTCCTGCATTCTGCCTCAGGGTCTTACTGCCCACCCTCCTCAGTTTCGTTGCTGTGTTTGCTGAAAGGGAACAAAGAGCAGGGAAAGCCCCTCCCCTCCAGGCAAGCTCCGGTGCTGCTGGGAGAGAGGGAGAGAGGGGGGGGAAGGGAGAGAGAGAGGGGGGAGGGGGAGGGAGAGAGAGAGGGGGAGGGAGGGAGGGAGGGAGGGAGAGGGAGAGGGAGAGAGAGAGAGAGAGAGAGAGAGAGAGAGAGAGAGAGAGAGAAAGAGAGAGAGAGAGATGGCTGGCTTGGGTGGGGGGAAACTTTTGCCTTTCTTTCCTCCAACCCGTTAAATCCCTCTCCTGCATTCTTAGCCAGCTGCTTCTCTGCACACCCCTCTAATGTCCCTTCTTTGTTTTTCCTTCGCTCCCCGCTTAAAATGTGGTTACAAAGCATAGATCCACATGGATCCTCAGGATCTTTGCATTGGGTCACCCCAAATTCACCATCAGATCACATAGCATGTCCATGGCTACAGCCTGCACCAAAAAAATCACGCACCCACTGTTGCCTGGGGCTGCAGTGGTGCAAAAACGTGGTTACAAAGCATGGATCCACAGGAATTCTCAGGATTTTGGCAATGGGTCACCCCAAATTCACCATCAGATCACATGTCTGTGGCCACAGCATGAAGCCTAAAAATGATACATCAACTGTTTCATTCAGAATGTTTTTTCCCTTGTTTTCCTCCTCTAAAAACGATGTGCGTGTTATGGTCAGGTGCGTGTTATAGAGCGAAAAATACGGTATTCCCCCATCCTCACTGAGGCTGATTGGAAGGAGGCAAGACCAGAACAGTAACTTGTGCATAGATGCAGCCAGCAGTCTCCGTTGTAGGTGGGCTTTTGGGGCTGTTTCAGTGGTGTAGCGTGGGGGGTGCAGGGGGGGCCGGTCGCACCGGCCACAACATCTGGGGGTTAGGGTTAGGGGGCGCAAATCCATGGGTTAGAGGGTGCAAATTACTTGCCTTGCCCCGGGTGCTGACAACCCACGCTATGCCACTGGGCTGTTTGGACATAATGGCAAACAATGCCTAGGAATTAGAAGCACAAAACCCTTGAGGTTTTTCAGCAATTTAGTTCTTGCAGTGCACCAACAGTTCTTTTCTCCTACACACAACACTCAGGAGAGAAACAGAAACCATACTCAAGACTAAATTGTAAGGATCGCCTGGAGAATGCTTGCCAGGCCCTTTCCCCCATATGGCCATTCAAAGTGAGCTGGTTGGAGCAGATACATACCACAGAACCCAATGAAGAATTAAACCCAACAAGAAACCCAAAAGGCAGTGCAGGGCTATATTTAGCTGTGTGAGTTCTTCCACCAACAGGAAAGAGGCAGCACAAGTGACTCAAAGTACACAAGAAGCCCTCATTACCTGCCTGTGAAGTCTTGGCACAAAGGGCTTCCCTCACTGCCCAGAGTCTGTGGCTGGAAGTAATCCTTAATTAAAACAAAATGCTCCTCCTCAGCTTTTAATTTCTACCAAGAGGTGCCTTTTTTAAAAAAATGCATATGCAAAAGCTTTATTTTAGTGGTTGGAAGCAAAGCTGAGTGGAAAGGAGCAAAGAGCAAAAGTATTCACCAAGCACTTGGAGAATACAATAAAACAAGGGTAGAGTATGGCTATAAGGGACTGGAGGTGAAAAAGACCCCGGACTCCATTGAAGCGGAAGGTGCCATGGCAGGCACACCTGATGCTGCAGAACCAGCCAGCACCTCTTGGTCTTGGCATTCCTATCTGACATCACACACTTAGAACAAAAACCAGTCTTCCTTCTTATGGGTTGTGTCCATAGAAGAAGCTGAACAATGTGCAGTCCTTGCAATCCAGCCACCACATGTTTTGTGCAGAGCAGTGGTGGGGAACCTGTGGCTTACGGGAAGCACATTTGGCCCGTGAGACTGTGTTGGCTAAGATGTGCCCAAATATGACACCAGGCATGGAGAAGGGCTGAGCTTGTGGGGTGCCTACCAGTCTTCTGCAAAGTGTTCTGCACTTGACATTGCAAACTCTAATGACAGGTGCCTATGATCAGGTGTCCATCAAAGGTGACAGGCTTCTGTCCACATGTTGAAATCAGGCACTCTGCACCTGGTCTTGCAAGCTCAGGTGATCATCAGATCTTTTGAAGCGTTGTGCATGGAGATACGCAATCTCAAAGATCAGCTTCTTGTGAAGTTGCCTGCACAGTACTTTGCAAAACCAGACAATCTGTTGATCGTTGGTTCTTTTTGTCTTTGCCTGCCTGGTTTGATCACAAACTGCATGAGCAAACAGTTACCAATGTCACTGTGATGCCAGGTAATTGGCTGCCAGTTCCAGTCCTGCACGTATCTCCGATGTAGCCCATACCCTGAAAGAACAGGGAAGGGGATCAAGATACCAGCTGGTAAGAGAGTCTAAGGGGCATAGTGGCTGAAGTATTGAGCTTAAACAAGGATGACCTGGCATCACAGTGACATCCTTCCTCAGAAATAGAGCTCTCTTGGGGAGCTTGATCCAGAGTTATTGTGAGGATACAATTCAGAAAGGGGGAACCGTGTATGTCCATAGCTCTGTAGGATAAAAAGTCATAAATAAGATGAGGCAGGGAGTTCCCTAAGGAATACATCTTGGGATCAGCTAATCATCTCTTCTTTGAACAAGTACAGGATGTACTGTACAGGGCAGCAGTGGAGTGTCCAGCCTCTGTGGCACAGAAAGGAGCTCCAAGTTTTCAAGAACTAAGATGGCACAACTTAAAACACAATTTTGAACAATAGAACTTTGGAATAGTTAGTTAGAGAATCAAGCCTTGTGGTTCCAATGCAATGTGGCTGTTTGTCATGAGAATGCCCCCAAGGAGCCTTGGGTTTGTGTCCTCCTCTTCCCACACAGAGATTTGCAACTTCTGTTCCTGGTTTCCAGCAAATCAGAGTGGATTACAATCTTGGCATAAAGGGAAATGTGAAACATGCAGTTTGGATGAAACAGCACAACTACATTTTGCTGAAAACCAGGAACAGGAGTTGGTCATTGTAATGCATGAGGGAAACAGGAAGCATGTGAGACGTACATTTGTGCTTCCAATTCCAAAGTATGATTTGGCATTACGCCCCCAAAGCCCCCATGTTTCCAATTCAATTTTTAGACCATACATCTAGTTCACAAGATGCACTGGCCAGGCCTGTTGGGGGACTCAACATCTTACCACATGAACTAAAAAGGTGCCTTGAAATACACCTGAGGTTGTGCATTGCGGAGAAGGATGGATTGTGGTGGGCAAAATCTCTTCTGAATACAGTTGGTATCTTTGGGAAATTTTTTCCACCCTTAATGCTCATCTTATTGCAGTTCTTTCCCAGTCCTGTTACCCCAGGTCCATTTTAACTGGAGCAGCCAGGAACTGATTCTACAGAGTTCTGCATGCAGACCATGTGCTTTCCCATGGAGCAATGGGCCACTGCCAAAATGATGTTTTGCTTTCTTTAAATAGAAACTTCATGTGAAAGGAAACTGAAGCACAGTGGACACCCATGATAAAAGGCCAATTCACACATTATGTAGTGGTTGCCACATACACACTTGTGTTTGATGCAGGTGTACCAGCCTGCCATTTCACATTGTGTAAGTGAAGCAAATAGGTCTACTCTGTAGAGCTAAACACTCTTTTGACAACAAAGTTAGACTCAGGATCTGGCTGTAAGCCTTCTTTGCATATTATGACAAAAATAAAATAAAGTTTACCGTTGTTACTTCAAACTCCGGCCTTCTTTGGTTTCCTTAGTAACATATTTTCTAACTGTATGGAGCAATTATGAGTTCATTTTTAGAGGAGTGCTCTAAATTTGTAGCCACAACCATGGTCATAATATAAGGGTTCACCAAGTATCCCCCCATGTATCCTATTTCATTCCACACAAAGCCCACAGATAAAAATGGTTGTAAACAAACAAACAAACAAAGAGATAGTTGTTGCTACCTTCATCATGGTTTTGATGTAACATGATATCTGGCTGAGCATGGATAGAGTTCCCAGGATGGAAGAAAGGTGAAAACAGCACATGAGAATTTCTTTGCTTCAAGATATGCTGAAGAAGCTCATATAGCACATCACCTAAAAGACAAACAGACCATGCAAGTGAATGAAAGATATATGGTTCCCCTATGTTTGGGCCACTTTGGACTGCAACTACACAGGATAAAATGTTTCCCCATACAAAAAAAATTCTGCACCATAGAAAACTATTACATTAGAGCAAGGATGCCATCTCCTTTTGACCTCCCCTGATTATTTTGGGAGGGGCTGCCCCCCCCAACATTCAAAGGGAGTGGAGAAGGCCAAATGCAGAGCTGAGCACAGCACCACTTCAGGGGCCAACTCCTTCTCCTCCTCCCCCGCCATGGAAGGAAGGAGATGGTCAAAGCAGCCCCCTGCCAGTGACAGCGGAAGCAGGAGGAGCAGGAGTCACCAGCCACTGAAGCCACACTGCGGCCACCTTCGGCTCCGCCCCCTGGCTCCTCCCAATGGCCGGACGTCGCGCTCAATGCCACCTCTGCATTAGACAGAAGAACATCTTTAGAAATGCAGCTCTCATCTGTGAGAAGGCTAGAGCCCTTCAACAGCCTGGGACCAGGGTCCTTGAAGGACCACCTTCACCTGCACAAACCTGCCCAGGACTTCAAGACTGATTGCAGGCCCCATTGCTTCCCACTGCTCTCAGAATTTACTTCAGCCCCCTTGCCCTTATTCCCAGTGGTGTGGTTGCTATGTCCCAAGAGGCACAAAACAAATACCTAAAGAGGGCTTTTGTGTACCAGTCCTACGCAATTTGATAGGCCAAATCCTGGCTATGCGTGAATGACCTAGTGCGTGGGTACTCACAGCAAAATGCACAGGGGCTTCACTCCTGCCATGCTGCTGTTGTGCTCTCCATACCTAAGTCCTGTTTCGGTTTAGCAATAAGTTCAAATCTCACTCTAGACAAACCACAAGCACTAAACCAAGGCTTGGTTATAGCGAAGTCAAACCATGGCTTAGTTCTGGGTGCCACAACATTAGCAAGTCCAGAGCAGGAACAAAGCAGCTGTGATTTGTGTTAAGAATACCCACATGTTTTCTCGTTCATGCTTACCCATACTTTCGCTTAGCACTACATATGAATGAGGCCATATTACGCATTTCCTTCCTTTTTTCTTAGTACTCACCCGAATGTGGAGATCTGTATCGAAAATCCTCTTTGGTTAAAAGCAAGAGCGCTTTGCCATTCATCTCAAAAGTGTTGCTGTCAATGGGTCTTAATGAGAACTCCTTTTCAGCCCACTTCAGCCAATGGGCTACATCATCTCTGCTCCAGTAAATGGGCTGCAAGCCTACAGAAATGATTGAATAATCATACACTGAAAAACTGAAACCAAAACAAAAATATTCCACAAAATACCAGGGAGAATCTGACACAGGGATTTCACTATTTGCTGAGCATCGAGTTATGGGGTTATACATATCCCCATATCCCCCCATTTTTCCGGAGGGACGCATACCCCTAAACCTTTTGTAAATCTTTGTACTTTTGTCCATTTACTGTACTTATTTTTCCCAATTTGAACTATAAAATGGTGATTTTCTTGAGTCAAAATGAGAGCACCCCTAAACCTTTTTTTTTATATATATAGAAAAAAGCACTGCGTATCCCTAACCTGGGCATCTGTATCACATTTTGTGCCTTCTATGATGGTACAGAAAATATCTTACTACGGTTTTCCATAGTGTTTCGCTTTTAAATCATGAATGAAAAATCGAAACACTATGGAAAACTGTAGTAAGTACTGGAATTACAGTATGGGATAAACATAGAGTATATCCAGTGCTTTTTTTCTGGGGGGACGCAGGGATACGCATACCCCTAAACAGTTTGTGAATCTAAGTTTGGCCTCATTGTGGGGCAACATTTCAATATGAGTAGGAATATGAGAGTACCCCTAGACATTTTTAGAAAAAAGCACTGAGTATATCAGATATGTTGGGAGTGAGATATGCTCTGTGTTTATCCCATGTTTTAAGTCCAATGTTTACTATATAACTCCATCCCCTATATTATTTCATTCTGATTCTTTTGACCATCCATAATACATTTGAAATATCTGCTTCAAAATAAAATTCAAAATCAGGACTCCACAGTCCTCCCTTCCAGTGATTCCCTCTCACTATAACCTTTGATACGCTTACCTTTTTCCCTAGCCACATAAAAGTTGATATTATTTTCTATGCCATTCCTTTACCATTTGTGGTGTAAAAACATGGGGATGTTATGCAGAAAACACGTTATTCTTGTTAAAACATTTATCTTAATTAGGCTTCTTCCCCACCCCACCCCCATTTTTCCAGAATTCTACATCTTGTTGGATCTGTTGTGCCGGATCTAGCCGGGAGCTAATGATCTTTGAATAGTTCTGTTAGGTAATCTGTGATTTTGAGACCCGGATATTTTACTCTACTACACCAGCTACATTCTTTTATGCGACTCTCATATTCAATCTCATCATAATATACATTTGCTGGTAATAACTCATGTTTTGTTATAATGATTTTTAATCCAGCCACTTATACTCCTGTTTCATTTTCCCAATTTATTTTGGCTGATTCTGTGTAGTGAAATAAGAAAACTCCCATATCATCACAGTGAAAGCTGATTTTATGTTCTATTTCTGCTATTCTTATGCCTTTTATTGTCTTACTTTGTCTTATCAATTGCACTAGAGATGCCTCTGACAGCAGACAACCTTGTCTTACCACTCTACTAGGATATCACATTGGGAAACCTAAGTCATTAAATCTCACCCCAACCATATTTCTATATCTATCAGCTTACAGAAATATACACACACACACACACACACACACACACACACACCCCTTCATTGAAAGGTAATAATAATAATAATAATAATAATAATAATAATAATAATAATTATTATTATTATTATTATTATTTATACCCCCCTCCCCCCCAGCCAAGGCCGGGAGGTAAAAAAATACATTATTATATGTGCACTAAATATGGATACATGTAAATAAAAGGGGGGGAAAGAAAAAGAGAAACAGAACCGGTGTACAAGGGAAAACAAAGGGGGGAGAGGGAAAAACCCAAAACTGTATACAATGATACCTCAGGTTAAGTATTTAATTCGTTCGGGAGATCTGTTCTTAACCTGAAACTGTTCTTAATCTGAAGCACAACTTTAGCTTAATGGGGCCTCCCGCTGCCACCACACCGCCAGAGCACGATTTCTGTTCTCATTCTGAAGCAAAGTTCTTAACCCGAGATACTATTTCTGGCGGAGTCTGTAACCTGAAGCGTCTGTAACCTGAGGTACCACTATATTTTACAAGGTTGCTATTGTACTTCACCAGATCTTAACCTATTACAGTATTTGTAAGAATGGATTCCAAATATCATTGAATTTGTCCATGGCAAGTCTGTGTTTCTATGCAAGTTGTTCATATGTTGCAAATTTGTGTAAGTCCCCAATCCAATCGTAGAAGGGGGCTGCATTTTTATTTTTCCAATTCATCAGTATCAGTCTTTTTGCTTTAGCTAAGGGCGGGGAGAGTCCACTCGTGTTGTCCTTTTGTAAGGTTCCATGTGCTGGGTATATAATTCAAGAGGATATTTTGCTCTGTAAATGTAAGGTTGTTCCATACAGTTCTGTTGATAGTTTCAGTTACCTTCTGCCAAAAATATTTCAATCTTTCAGCTTACAGAAATTTGTTGGAAATACAATCCTTTCCCAAAAAATAAAAACCTTCATAACCCCCCACTTGAACCTGTCATAAGCTTATTCTTCATCCAGAAACCAAGAGATCGCATAATATTTAATACCCTTCTTAAACTCATTATTATAGCTCGTCACTTAATAAAACCTGTTTGATCTTTATGCACACATTTTTCTGTTACCCTATGGAGGTTAAAATTTTACAATCAAAATTCAATAGGGCAGACGGTCTGTACAACATTGAATCTTCATTATTCTCCCCTTTTAATATAATACAGATATGCTTCTTATTTTCCATTTTAGGGGCAGATTTCCAGTTTAAATTTAGTTTAAAGCCTCCACTTATGGTGTTTCTATATTGTCAGTATTTTTAAAATATATATTCTGCTATGAATCTATCTGGACCTGGAGATTTTCCACTCTTAGAATGTTTTATAGCTTTTCTTACCTGTTCTATATTTATGTCCTGTTTCTTGTTAATGTTTACTTCTGGTAAATGAACCCATGGCATAAAATCTTTAATGCCTTCTCTTGATAGTTTCTGTGACTTACCAAAAAAATTGTGAATTTCTCTGTGCTTATTCAGGGCTGTGATCTCCAACCTTCTCCCCCGTGGACCACTGGACAAGTGCTAAGGCTCTTGTGGAATACCTAGTAGTTTTTCTTGCCTGCTGCAGCAACTGTAATGCAGCAGGTGCCATAGGATTTCTAATTGCAGTGTATACCATTGTTACATCTTTAGATCTTAAATCTCAAAACATTATTTTAACACCTGTCCCTTCTGCTGTCTTGTCTTGTCTTTTATGAACTGATTCTGTTTGCAGCCATATATATAGAGAGAGGGGTTCAGTACAAGCAGGCCCAAATATTATTGCAGACAATTCTTCTTTCTACTATACTAAATCCTCTCTCTCAACTTCCTTTTTTAAAGCTCTAATTTTTATTCCTGTCTTCCTGCCTGAATTGTCCTCTATTCTGCATTTCAACACTTCTATGCATTGCCTATCCTCAGTTATCAAGCATTATTGCACTTTTATCCTCACAATCTCTCTGAAACCTGTTGCGCTAGTTTCCCTCAATTCTCTTTAATCTCTTTAATTGCATTACGTAACTATATGTAATATTAGTTTGTTTATTGTAACATATGCCCATTTTGGCAACCTTTCCAAATAATATTTTCTTCCATTTTTTTTCTTTTATACGCTCTATTTTTAACTCTAATGATTCCTGAAACCCCTAAAAATGTTCCACCAATTCTAAATACAATTCCTCAACAACTGTTCTTACTTCCTTTTTATGATTCTTACAAGACATTGCCCACTACTTTAAAATTTCCATAAACCTTTTATTTCCCTTTTGTCATACTCTTATTTCCAATTATGTTTGAAAAGAGAGAAACAATCCTGATCCTATACCTAAATTTTATCATCAAAGTTATGTGCCATGTACAAAACCTAGACTGAAATCCTTATCTACATTCATATTTACACCTAAATATCTTTGCAGCAATGATAACCATTAAATAATCAATCACACAAAAATGAAGCTAAATGTATTTAAATTGATTATTACATATACTCATGAATTATATACATTTCCGGGAGATCTACCCAATTTATTACAGAACCTTCTTTTATATATATTATTAACTGATGAGTTAACAATTAACAATTTTATCCAGCTCTTAAAAATATCTGTCTGACACTTCCAATATATTGTTAATGCCATTGGGGTTAGTCCATCAAAACCTATTAACATTAGCCCATCTGGAGACACACAATCAAAGCATGGTGATAACAACAACAACAACTATTATTATTTATAGCCTGCCCATCTGGCTGGGTTTACCCAGCCACTCTGGACAGATGGATTTTGTGTACCCAAGCACCTGGTATCTAGAGGCATATGGCCTCCTGATCATCTCTAGCATCTCCTCCTGCACCAATTCAGCAGGCTCCAGGGCTTTCTTTCAGCCAGAACTCAGTTCTGGCACCTCTCAGGTGAGTGCCATTGCCATTATAAGAGAACAGGCGCTGGCAGGCTCCATATTATGCTCCTCTTGCATGTTCACACACACCTCCAATTCCTCCTGCTCATGCGCACACATCTCTTACACTTTGACTTCCACAGCAGACTCCCAAGAACTGAAGAAATCAATCAGCCGCAGCCCCTCAGCTCCAGACAGCTCCCCCTTCTACAAAGGATCGTCTTCTCCCTTGCCTTCAGCTACCAACTGCTTCTCTTCGCAGTCCCGGCCCCTCAGCTGCCCATCCACACCCTGGATCTTTTTGGCCACTGTTTCCATCTGGGTGCCTTGCAGCTGGGTTTCTGGGTCACTTTCAACCCCCTCTTGAAGGTTTTTCTGTCCACAGAGGCTTCTCAGTCACTCTGCTAGCAGCTGTTTCCTTTTATGCAACTGCCGGTGCTGCTGCCGGCTTTCTTGCTGCTTCGTTTTCTTAAGTTCCTCAAGGAGTGTTGCTATTCTTCCCTCCATCTTGACTCAGGCACATCTCACTCACAGGCCCTCCTCCAGGAAACACAAATCCCACTTCTAATACCAGTGTTGCCCCCCCCCCCCAATCTCGGTACAAGATGCCAGCGGTTGCAGGCACTTTACCCAGGGTTCTTCTTTCCTTTGGGGAATGAGGCAGAGTGGAGACTGTGTTATCTTTACGATACATGGTTTATTTACACATATATACAACCTGAATCTACAATGGAGGGCTTTGCAGCATTAACACCCCGAAAAGGTCTTGCTTCTCCCATAGCTTGGATTCAAACAGAAATCAAACATTGCTCTCAAATGTTTTTCTGACTCTCTTCAGCTTGCTGCTTTACTTCTAGATCACATCAGTGCTAAACTCTGCACTCAACTCTGTTTTTTTCTGTTGATTTTAGATGATAATTTTGTTTTGTTTTTAAATTGGGCTGTGTGCTGAGGATGCTGTCAGTGTCTTCCTTGGAAGGAAGATGCTAATGGGGGTGGAGGTCGCTCTGTACATGCTCTGTACTTTTCCTTGTCACTTCATATCTTCTTATTTTTAAAGTAGGGCATGGCCACAGGTGGAATGGGAGAAGGCTAAACGTTCATGGCTACAAGGTGAAGCTTGTGGTTACAATATAAGGAATTCCAATAGTACCTCCAAGAGGATTCCTTCCCCACCACACCACACCCTATACAATTGCTCTGTGGTGCTGGAGGAAGAAAGTGATTTAACTGGAACGCTTCTGTGTGACGGGGTGGGTAGAATGCATTTCTAGTGGGCAGGGGAATGGAAAGCAGCTAAGAAACCAGAATACCCGAAGGCAAGTCCTGCACATCATAAAAAGGGATGGGGGTGGGGAGCAACCATCTCTAATTACAGCATCAAGACTCTGTCCAACCACGCAATCCTGGCAAAAACATACCAGCCTTGAAATTAAAGCTGGGAAGAAAGGGCAGGGGGCATTTCAGAACAGAAGATCAGGATAAAGGAAAGGGGGCTGTTTTGCCAGCCACAGATGCTCAAAATTATGAGTCAACCCCCAATCAAGAGAATGCATTTTACAGTAAGGCCTTGCTAACAAAATACTGTAAAATGTAAGCTTTGCTATTGTTCTTCTGTGTTTCAGAACTTTCAGGTCTTGAACATCAAAGCTGCATTTCACAAATTTTACCAGTCATCATGACGACTAGGAAACTTAAAGAAAATTAAAATTAAAAAGTAGTAGTTTCATTGGAAGGGATTCAGAAAAATTATGGTTTCAGGCACACAGAATGTATCACACAATCACACAGATTGTTGGTGTATTTCTGAATGTTTATATGTAACTACAAGGAGTTCGTTAACTGGTTATATAAGATACTGAGATCTGAAAAACTGATAAAATCCATATTTTTAAGGCTCCATTCTTAGACCACTAGTTTCTAGCAATAAGCTACCAGGTTTCTACATTAGCTCTACTCTAGGTTTCTCCAAGTGTTTCCCATCCCCTCCAGATTTCATTAGATTTTTACAGGCTCCACCTCTCACTCATCAAGTTCTGCCTCTGTTGTGCTTATCATTCCCAAAACACTACTAAATCTTATGCCAGTCTTTATTATAATTAATTTTTTTATCTATTAAATCTCTGAGGCTGACCATCCTCCCTCTACAGTTTTTATTTTCTCCAATTTCTAGGACTAAAGTGGCTTAACTTCCTGATTAGGACCAATTTCCCTTTTCCCACTGGACATTTTACTTGTTTTGATGTCTTAAAATTTTAGTCATATTGCTTCTCATAGTCACAATGTTGGATAATGTCACAATCAACAAAACTAGCAATAAATAATCCCCCTTCTGTTTAAATGGACTCCACTTATAAGATGTGAGAAAAGCGTATTGATTAAAACACTTGAGAAGAATGTTCAGACTCCGAGTCCTCGCTATGAGGAAATCAATCTTCCAGCTCTCCAGAATCAGAGCCAAGTGCTGCTTCCTGGAAGCAGTGACAGCCCCTTTCTGGAACCAGAGTGGAAATCCCATGCTCCATCAACCCTGCTGACCTGCTGACACAACACACGGCTTGCATTTGCTGATCAGGTGTACAGGCAGGACTCTAAATTAGCTCACTGGGCAGTGATCGCCTGCAGATTCATGAAAGTTGACCATGTCGCCAATTTAAGGAAAAGGAGAGTGGGGTGGCCTGGAAGACAGAAGCTAAATTCCTATCCCTCTTAAACCCCTCTTCACATTAAAATTGCTCAACAAAGAGAAAATACGTTCCCTGTTCTGAAATCAAGCATTTTTTTAAAGGGCCAGGATCTACAGCTAAGGAACCTTTGTTGTTGTTGTTTAGTCGTTTAGTCGTGTCCGACTCTTCGTGACCCCATGGACCAGAGCACGCCAGGCACTCCTGTCTTCCACTGTCTCCCGCAGTTTGGTCAGACTCATGTTTGTGGCTTCGAAGACACTATCCAACCATCTCGTCCTCTGTCATCCCCTTCTCCCTGTGCCCTCCATCTTTCCCAACATCAGGGTCTTTTCCGGGGAGTATTCTTTTCTCATGAGGTGGCCAAAGTACTGGAGCCTCAGCTTCACGATCTGTCCTTCCAGTGAGCACTCAGGGCTGATTTCCTTAAGAATGGAACCCACCTGTTCCCAATACTGTAATATATGATCCTACGGGGGAAATACTACAATAGCAAGGACAAAATAGTGACAAATTTCATTAGGCTACTGCAGCAAAGCCAACAGTCTTGTAGTGTATGCTTTTCATGAACTACAGCCCACAATGTTTACACTAAATTATTATTAGACCTAAACAGACTAGATAAAATCTAGGGATGCATGGAATCCCATCCCCGCAGCTCTCTACCATGAAAGCCCAACATGAAAATAGGACGCCCATAGGACGCACCTAGGTTTTTTTGGTGGTGGTGGGGAAATAAAGAAAAACAAATTATTTTCCTCCCAGGTGCGGGGCTCTCCCATGGCTAGCAGAGAGCTGTGCGAAGCCGGAAGCCTGGGGCGTGCTAAGCTCAGTGCGCTCCAAGCTTCTGGGTGCAGGCAAGCGTGCCGGGGAGGGTGGCTGGAGGCTGGGGGACTGGAAATGGGGCTGTGGGGCCTTCGAGGGCAATGCATGTGGAGCTGGAGGAAATTACTTCTGCTAAGGCATAGAGAATGCGAGAGGACCAGGGGATCTGGAGCAGCATCGCCAGGTGAGAAGGCAGAGAGGAGCTTCTGCACCTTTAGCAGGATGTGCATGCGTGGAAAGGGAAATTTCAGCAGGTGTGGTAGAAGTCAGGAATTTTTTTCCTCTTTTTTGCTCTTCAAAATATGGCAACCCTAACTAAGGCATAGGGTCAGCATACAAGCTCATATGTTAACAGATTGCACATGTTGCATACGAAGTACAAAAAAGGAACAGCAGCATTAAACTACAGAATATCTGTATTTCTTAGAATCTGAAAATGTCTTTCCTTTTCTTAGAAATGCAAAGGTGAGTAACATTTTCCCTAGACCTTGATTCAATGTTTTAAGGACTAGTCAAAGTAAAGCAGAGTCACCTTGTGGTCTGCAGGCAGCATTCAGCCTGAAAAGCAATTTTATGGCCCCAATAACTCTACCAAATTTTAATGAAGGTATGGTGAAAAGCTTCCATTTTTGGAAGAAAGTAGCTTGCCATTTTGTCCATACCTGAAATGCCTACTTCAAACCATGGGTTATATTTTATTAGGCACAGTTTAGGGTTCAGACATAGGGACGCGGGTGGCGCTGGTCAGCGGTTCGAATCCCCATGATGGGGTGAGCGCCCGTTGCTCGGTCCCTGCTCCTGCCAACCTAGCAGTTTGAAAGCACGCCAAAAAGTGCAAGTAGATAAATAAGTACCGTTCCGGCGGGGAAGGTAAACAGCGTTTCTGTGCGCTGCTCTGGTTTTGGTGTTCCGTTGCACCAGAAGAGACTTAGTCCTGCTGGCCACAAGACCCGGAAAAACTGTCTGCAGACAAACACTGGCTCCCTTGGCCTCTAAAGCAAGATGAGCGCCGCAACCCCAGAGTCATCTGCAACTGGATTTAACTGTCAGGGGTCTTTTACCTTTTTAGGGTTCAGACAAAATCACAATGTGCAGCATGTTGGAAGTGAAATTGGAAGTGGAATTGGAAGTGAAAACTTCCAATTGCCTCCTTATGGCTGTACTAGAGAAGGGGAAGGGCAGGGACAGCCCACGAGTCTAAGGCCTGCTGCAGTTGCCCACAGCGAGAATTGCTGCTTCATACTTGTTTCTGTTCATAGATTCCTGTAGTTACATCACTTGCCCAGGATGAGAACCATGTGACCTAATTGAGAATATAGAAAGCAGGAGGCCTCCTAAACGTGTATGCATGCTTCATGCAGGCTGGGAAAGCAAGGGCCCTATATTTCCTGCCACTGCTATAAGATGACACCAAGATGCAATGAAAAAGTCAGACACTTCTTGTGCGAGGGTGCTCTTCACAGAAATCTGACATGATCAAGTATTTGGTGGTTAATTGACAGTATCTAACCAGCAGAAGTATAGTGGGTAGGTGGGGGCCTGTTGCCCTGGGCGCAGTTTTTTTTTGGGGGGGTTGCATTCCTCATGATGCCCTGTTGCATCATGAGCTGTTGTGTCCTTCTAAGCTCCATTCAGTGAGCCCTGCCCCCACAGCACACCCTGTCCTGGGTGCCAGTGGGGAATGCTCCGCCACTGCTGATTAGTCAACTGATAGGCATTTTAATTCATGTACAGTACTGTGTTTCAGTAGTGAATTTGATAGTGTAGGTTTTCATCATCATCATCATCATATTATTATTATCATCGGTGGAGGAGGGAAATCAGTTGAAACTGAAGAACTATGAGAATACAGTGGTACCTCTGGTTACAAACGCTTCAGGTTACGAGCTCCGCTAACCTGGAAATACCGGTAGTTGCTCCTGGTTGTAAACTTTGCCCCAGGATGCGAACAGAAATCATGTGCTGGAGGTGCATGTGCTGCGGGAGGCCCCATTAGCAAAACTGCGCCTCAGGATAAGAATGGTTTCAGCTTAAGAACGGACCTCTGGAATGAATTAAGTTCGTAATCAGAGGTACCACTGTATAAGGCATTTGTTAACTGATTGGCTCCAATATCATTAGCTAAATGACATTTTTTAAATGGTCAAAAGAAAGAACTCTCAAGATTACAAAAAGGCTTGTTGGAAAATAACAAAAAGGTTCTGTCAAAAATATATAAAATGTTACTGGAATGAGAGACAAAAGATGAAGAAGTAAACTCTGTAATGATACATTGGGCAAAAGATGTGGGTCATAATATCCAACTTGATTCATGGGGAAAGTTGTGGAATGTGGATTTAAGATTTACTGCTTGCTGTTCATTAAAAGAGAATTATATGAAAATGATGTACCAATGGTATTTAGCAAAAGCCTTCTGGGAAATGATTTATAATGAATTTAAAAAATGTTTAAAATAACTTTTGTTAAAAAACCAGAGGCTTTTCTATTAGGTATAATAGGAGAATAATTACTGAAGAAGAAAGAGGTCCTATTTACATATGCAACAACAGCAGCAAGAATGTTGTATGCCCAGGGATGGAAGGAAGAAAGAACCCCATGGAAAGAAGAATGGATATCGAAGCTGATGGACTATGCCGAAATGGCGACATTGTCCGGGAAGACAATTTCCCGGACAATAAATTTTTAAAAGCATGGATTAACTTTATAGAATATATGAAGGAGCACTGAAAATATCTAAAAATGTTAGCAGGATTGGACTAGCACAATATAATTTGACAAGGGATATTAAAAAGGAGATTTAATAGTTTGGATAAAGGTATTTAAATGCAGAAAAGAGAAGAGATAATTAGTGGAACTAGGCAGAGGGGTGGGGGGAAGTCCAGGGGCTGGAAGAACCCCCCATAAAGATACTGAGATTGTTTGTGGACTAATGCAAATAATAATGTATGTTAAAACTTTTAAAATATAACAACAACAACAACAACAACAACAACAACAACAACAACAACAACAACAACTTATACCCCGCCCATCTGGCTGGGTTTCCCCAGCCACTCTGGGCGGCTTCCAACAAAATATTAAAAATACAATAAAACATCAGACATTAAAAAATTCCCTAAACAGGGCTGCCTTCAGATGTCATCTATAAGTCAGATAGTTGTTTCTCTCCTTGACATCGGATGGGAGGGTGTTTCACAGAGAGGGTGCCCCTGCCGAGAAGGCCCTTTGCCTGGCTCCCTGCAACCTCACTTCTCACAGGGAGGGAACCACCAGAAGGCCCTCGGAGGTGGACTTCAGAACTTTTGGTAATATTATCAGTTTGTGAAAAACCACTCATCCCCATAGTCGCTTTTGGTTCATTAGAGAAAAGTGAATTCATTCCCCTGAACCAGACACTGGATTCTTCAAGAGATCATCTGCTTGGAAGGTTCAGAAAAATATTTTCAAAAGTTCAAAGCATTCAAATCCTAGGAAATAAATGTGTGGTTACTGCAAGTGCAAGTCTCCTTAGTATCACAGACACATTTAGCTGTTTAGCACATCCCTAGTTAATAAACATAAAAAAGAAAAGAAACATGGGAAGTGTGAATACATAATATCAGAATATGTGTGTAAGAGAAGTGGGGTTTTATGGGAGCCATGAGGCTGGGAAAGGAGGGAGATTTTATAAAAGCTTCGCCCTCCATGTTTACCTGACTACCATGCCCCTGAGGGTGCAGGTACTTGCCGTGTGGGACAAATGGTACCTTTGGGGGAAATTAAACCAGGAAAATGGTGTGCGGCCAGGGCTAACCTTCTCCCCATAGTTATCTAATCCAGGGTCATTCATGGCTGCTTTTAAGAAGAAAAATAAAAGGAAGACCAGAAGTTCACTGAGTATTGTTTCCATTTGCTAAATTGCACTATAGGCATCTTTTACTATCTTTCTTTCCCAATTCTATTTTTCTATGTAAACAATGACTGCAATTAGCTTTACTATCTTGCAAGTTTAGTGGAATTGAGGCTCAGTATTTCCCCATAATAATGTGGCCTAAAGCAGGGGCAAAACTAGGCATTATTTCACCTAGGTCAAAGACCCAGTTTGGCACCTCCCACGCACATCTGCGTACATACACACACACACACTGGGAGCCTCAATGGTGCCGCTCTGGAGACTTCACCCGGGGCCAAAAATCTGACTAGCACCCCTGTAGCTATGATTCTGCCTAAAGTAGAAAACTTGTGCTCTTTCTCAGTCAAGTGATCAAAGGTTAATGCCAACTGCTACTGTCTCCAACAGAGAATCCCCTTCCAGATCACTCTCATTATATTTACAGCTCAATCTGCTTGACAATGTCTATTTTGCAAAAGTAAAGACCAACAAGGAAGGTGGACTGAGTGCAGAGCAATCGTTTAATAAGGCTGGACGGGGTCCTCTGTGGAAACCAACAGCTGCTACAACCACCCAGAGGCTTCCGACCATGTGGAATCTTGTTTAGGGCTCCTGTGTCAACCAACCCTTAGCAAGCCTCAGGAGGCTGTTCACATTTGGAACTACATTGGCTGAATTAAGATGGACTCAAGACAGCTTCTTCCACTGGGTGTAATACGATGTTGTGCTCTGGCCTTAGGCTGCAAATGCCTGGATGTCTGAAAACACCATACATCAATGGAATCCATTTTCCAAAGAGAGAAGGCACGTCTGGAAGAGAATTCAGAAGATCTAGCTTCCAACATAACAACTCTTGTTATATGCTCATCTAGATTAGCTAGTTTTTGTTCTTTCCTCCCACAAGTAATTCTGACCCCACTCCCTCCTTAGTTGCTGTGGTCTGAGGTTTAGAATGCTTCTATTATCTGCCCCCCTCCAGCATCCTCTCTGACAGGAAGTTTCCCCAGCATTTTCCGTCATAGGAAATTTCCTGTGGGGAAGTGCTTATCGGGCAAACAAGTTCCACAGTGTAACAAAAACAGCAAGTGAAAAGCTGAAACAGCATTTAAGTTCTTTTGGTAAGGAGGCTGAGGCAGCATTAAATTGCTTTGGAAATGAAGAATTATTGTTTTAATTTATTGGATCAGACCCTGGTCACATGAACGTTTACTATTCCAGGGACAGCACAGGTAAGGCAGGCATGAAGGGAAGCATCAGTTGTCTTGATAGCTTAGGAAACATAGACTCAATTTATAGCTGTATCTGTATCGCACCAGACTGAACTGGAATTGGAATTATTAACAGATAGCTACTTATTTTTTGTGCTGCAGTGATATTCAGTGGCAGCTGGGCAGGTGCAGTTTGTCCTACACAGTGCAAAGAAACATTCCCAAAGCAGCTCACTGTACTGATAAAAAATAAGAAATTAATATTTTACCTTCTGGTAGGTATAACACAATCATATATAAATGTCTACTCAAAAGTAAGTCCCATTGAGCTTAATGGGTCTTACATCCAAGTAAGTGGGTATAGGTTTTTGCAGTTATTTGGAAGTAAGTCACATTGAACTCAGTAGCTCTCTTCTCCAAGCAGGGTCGTAGCTGGGGGGGGGGGCACAAAGTGGGGCACAAAATCAGCTTAAAAATATGTCCATACATATGTCTATAAATAAGAATATTGATTATTGCCTCATAAAAAGGTTTTAAATAGAGGGTGAATTGAAATTGGGGGGGGGGGTTGGAGGACAGGGGGAAAGAAGAGCTAATTTGTCTGTGGCTAGGGGGTGCAATCTGGATGGTTCAGGGGCAGAAAAGAGAAGAGATAATTAGTGGAACTAGGCAGAGGGGTGGGGGGAAGTCCAGGGGCTGGAAGAACCCCCATTAAGATACTGAGATTGTTTGTGGACTAGTGTCTCCAAGTACAAATGTACAGGATTGCAGAGTAAATCTATAAAAGGCATAACCAGTTCAAACAATGCGCACTCTATCCCTGGAAGTTCAAAGGCAGTAATGAAGGTGTACATGTGCAAACTTGCTGGGTTGCCTTATTCTACTTATGCTCGCTGGACTGCTTCAGTCTGTGGAACCGACACTGTGACAGGTGCTTGCAAGAAATGGATCTGTTAGTTGTGGCAGCACCTGCACAAGGGAACTCTGTGTGTACTGAAATCAGGCAAGTGTCTTCATTGTACTATTTTCAGTGCCTACTTACATTTATTTTGGCGAACCTATCCAGACATGCAGAGTGTTGATATGTGTTTTAATCCCTTTTTAATACTACAGCATTGATCTTAATAACCTTTTGAACATTTCTAAAATACCTGTCTTTTACTAATAATTTAATTATTTGAATAATTTTGTAAGCCACTGATAGGTTTGATTATGATCAAGCATGATATAAATGTTGTAGAATAAAAATTAAAAATCCGTGGACCACATGCAACCCTTTCCCACGTCCCGCCATAGGTGTCCCAAGCCAGCCCTTCCCGCTTCCTAAATGATCTCTGCCTGCTGCTCCATTTTGCTGCCTGGGGGCAGAGAGCATGATTGCAATGGTGAGTAAGGCTCAAACAAAGTCACTGCTGTGCACCTTCCTCTCTGCGTAAATCACATGTGCCTACTCTGCCAACAGTAAGATAGGGGAAGTAGACTACTATAGTAAAGGTAAAGGTAAAGGGACCCCTGACCAGTGGCGTAGCGTGGGGGGTGCCAGGGGTGCCGGCCACACCGGGCGCAACATCTGGGGGGCGCGAGTCCAGAGGGAAGGGACAAGTTCCTTCCTCCGCCGGGCTCCCCGCCGCCGCCGCGCTCCACTCACTGCTCGCAGGAGGAGCAGCCGCTGCAGCAGCGCCGACGCCGCCACCGACGCCTGGCTGGGCACGGGCAGCCTCCGCACCCCGCCGCCGCCGCCATCCCCTCGGCCCAGCCACAGGCGGCGGCTGCTTCTGCCGACAGGGAGGGAGGAGAGCTCCGAGGGGCCTCGCCGCGCCCTGCGCTCCCCAAAACCCTCCGAGAGGAAGCCGGCGGGCGGGCGAGGGTCTCCCGGCAGAAGGGGGTGCCGCTGGCTCCGGCTCTCAGTGCAAGTCTCAGCCGCGGGGGGGGGCGGGCGAGGACGGAGCGCGGCTGGAAGCCCCCGGACCCGGCCGGGAGGAGGCGAGGCGCTCGCCAAGCCCGGATCTGGAGCGCCTCGGAGCACGGGCTCCGCCTACAGCCCAAGGAGAGAAGGGGGCGGGGAGGCGCCCGAGGGGAGGGGGCTTCGGCTGCCTCGGCTCGTGGGGGCTCCGCAAATAATAAATTTAATAAATTCCTGCTGAGCCTTAAGGGGGGGTCCTTGGCTCCTTCGCTTGCCCCCAGCCCCAGTGGCGTAGCGTGGGGGGTGCAGGAGGGCTGGCCGCAACATCGGGGGGGGGGCGCTCACACTCGAGTGCTAAAATCCACGGTTTAGGGGGCGCAAATTACTTGCCTTGCCCCGGGTGCTGACAACCCACGCTACGCCACTGCCCCTGACCATTAGGTCCAGTCGTGACAGACTCTGGGGTTGCGGTGCTCATCTCGCTTTAGTAGCCTACCGGAATTAAAGCTTCTGTAGAAGTGCACAACAGAAACAGAATGGTCTGGTTACAGAACAGAGTTCCCCGAGAACCTCACCTTTCATTCAAATAGCAGCAACCCCTATGCATGAAAAATCTCTGAGAAGTTACTAAATAAAAAATCCAGGGGCCAAGGCTGCATTCTCTTCTTTGCTCTCCCCTGAGTAGCAAAACCATTTGTATAATTTCTATAGGTTGCAAAATATTATTTCCTTGGCACATAATTTAGATACCATACGCACAGATATATATATATTAAGTGGCTTGCCTTGCTGTGCAAAGGGGACGAGAGCACAACCACGGAGGAGTGGATAAAGTAGGAAGACCCCAGTTCATTTCTTGAGGGCCAGAAGTATGAAGCTGCCTGAAAAGCAGTCTTTGGCAGACCAGAATGTGGCAGAAGCCTTTGGATCTTTCACACGTAGAGAAGAATCCAGCTACAGCTAGGAGCCAGTTTTTCACTTCCTGCATATGAGCAACTTTCACCACAAATCCACAACTTTGATTGAATGCTTGTCCCTGCAACACTGAGAAGGGAAATATATAAAAAAACACAACCACATAGTTCAAATTCTATTTCTGGATTGTATCATAGCAGACATCTGATAATGATCCTTCCCTCCCGCCTTCTCCTCCACCCAGTTAACTGCAGCTGTGGTAAAGAGGCTCCTGCCAACAGACCCACAATGCACTCCTCCTCCACAGGAAGTTCCAAAGATCTCTTCCTGCACAGGAAATTTCCTGTGGTCCAACAGACATTCCTCTTAGCTTTTATCACCACCTTACATTTGTTTCGGGGCATATCTACTTAAGTAAGAATAAACAGAGAGCTTGCAAGTGGGTTACATAACTGAGAAGAAAGACAGACTTCTTCTCCCATGATGGGCAAACGTTTACTGCAGAGGGAGATTCTAAATGTCCCCTACATGTCTTTTTAGTTGTTACATGTGAGCACTGTGTTAAAGAAAATTCTGGACTGAGAGACCACTCAACAGCTCATCTCATCGGGGTACAAGTGCCCCGCGGGTCCATGCAGTCAGGAAAAGAAGGAAATTCCAGCCAAGCAATTTGGAGCAAAACAGCAGACAGCAGACTTTGATCCTTTACTGCTGCACAACAGGTTCAACAGCAGCGAGTGAACCCCGAGGATGGGGCGACATTGACTTTTAAAACTTCCCACCACATTCCACAATACAGTTCACACAGCATCGTCAATACATCATCTTTACATCACTGACATGTCACAAAAGGGAAGGGGTAGACAGGGATTGCACTAGCTCAACCTTGGCATCCAGGTATAAGATGAGCCTAGGCAAACACCTCTGAAGCCCCACCACACAAAGTACAAGAAAACTTCCTTTGCATGTCTGGATCATGAGGCAAGTTTGGTGATGGGATTAGGCTTTCCTTGGCCAACAATCAGCTCAGCAATTGTCACCTCTGGAAACTTCCTGGAGTCCCTTTTCAAGGGGAAAATAGCTTTGGAATGGAGGAAACTGGCAAAGGAGTTGATTTTATATTACAGTGGACGTGATGTTCACAACCCGCAGCGTTTGCAACCCGCGTCTGCGCAGGTTGTGATTCGGTGCTTCTGTGCATGCGCAAAGCGCAATTTAGTGCATCTGCACATGTGTGACCGCCAAAACCCAAAAGTAACGCGTTCCGGTACTTCCGGGTTTCGGCAGTCTGCAACTCAAAAAAATGAAACCTGAAGCGGCTGTAACCCGAGGCATGACTGTATTTTTAAAGCTAGGTAACTTCCCTGAGCTGTCAAGTTGAAAGGATACATTCAGGCATAATATTTGTAACATTTAACAACTTTAAAGATGTGCCCCCCCCCTGTAATTTCTGTGACAACTGTATCATGTAATTCACTACATGTTAAAATGGGTGCTAAGCTGGTATTGAACTGAATGAAGGCTAATAAACGGAGGCTTAGTCCCTCTTTTGGGTGGGGTTTCACTCCCCCTCAAATGTTTGCAGCTAAGACGTGCTCAAATTCAGCCGGCTCTTGATGCCAAGGGGGCATGTCTTTCGTCACTGTAGTTCACTGCACTATCTGCAGTCCTTCCCAGACAGAGATGGGCTTGCTACAATTATCTATCCATACCATGTTCTCACAGAGCACTATACATGAAAATGCCTTCAAGAAGCTTCAACCAGTCGGAACACAGCAGCCAGCCTCTTGACAAACACTTGCTGGTCTGAACACATTTCAATGGTGTTAAATAAGATTTTAAATGTCTCCTAGTTTCTTTCAGAAAGAACCATTCAAGACTGTCTAAAAAGTTTGGGAAGGGAAGCCTTCTGTTCCCCTAACCCCAAGATGACCCTGTCCCTCCTAAAGATCACCTTCAGAGCTGGGCACCTGTTTGGAGGCCCTGGCTCTGCCACCCTTCCCAGCTGTCCCCGGCCCTTCTGTTCCGTTGCGCCAGAAGTGGTTTAGTTCTGCTGACCACATGACCTGGAAAGGTGTCTCCCTTGGCCTGAAGCGAGATGAGGCCTGCACCCCATTGTCAAATTTGACTGGTCCAGGGGTCCTTTACCTTTACCTTAAAGACACATATTTTGGTGGATGACTGCATTAACAATGATATGTCTGCTAGTGCTTTACGCTGCAGTCATGAAGCCACTTACTTGGGGACAAGTTTATTGTTGTGTTTATTAAAGTTTGCTAATGTTCTTCATCATTCTCTGAATGAAATGTGGTATGCAAATCAGGACTGCATGATTTGATATTGCACTGGAGTCTCCTATGTTTGTTTTAATAGTCTGGCAGCTGCCTTGGAGGTTATTGCTACTGAACCTCAGGATATAACTGTCTTAATGAAGTAAGTACAAATATGGCTGCCACTTTTTGATTGCAAAATTTCTGGTACAGGGCTACAGCCAGATGGTGGAATCAGGAAGGGGAAGAGCCACAATGCACAGACAGCATTAGCAGCAAACACTTTCTGCTTCTTCCCATGATTGGCACTTGAAATTAAAAGTGACTGGACCTGAGCTTGGATTTTAGGGCTCTGGAAGATGGAGTTGTACAGAGGCACGGGTACATCCAGTTGCTATATTGCTCTGCCACCACCCCATCCTACGGCTTTGGCTTAAGCCAGGGGCGAGTAGAGGGAACTGCTGTGCATTCTATTTTCCCATGAAGCATCATGTGAAACAGTGAGCTAGAACTGAACTGAATATCCTTACCACAAGCATATATACTAAATGGAAGTTGTGGGGTAAGGGAGAAAATGTTGTATGCATTATAAAACTTTTAAATGAAAACTTTCAAAAATGATAGGGAATACCTGGCTGCATTACACATAATGATAACCCACAGTTTGTTTTAACAAGCCACGAGTTGTCTCACAGATTAGTCATGATTTGTTTCTGAAAAGTTTGGGTTGTCTTCCAGCTGCTCTTGCCTTGTGCCGTTGTGGTAATAATTACAATTGGAATGCAGAGGACAAAGTCAGGCTTCAGGCTTAAGCAAGTAGTCTGGTATGGAAATTGAGGAAATAATATCCAGGGAGTAGAATTAATGAATGAAGTAGTTGAAGAGGCCAGTTAAGTTTGAAGTGGTATCAGTGAGAGTATGAAATATCAGGCAAATAACTAAACTCAGTGCTTACTGATATATGGTACAATTGTGACCTGACCTCATTGAAAAGTGTAACTTCAGATGCAATGCAAATCAATATAAAATAATTATTATTATTATTATTATTATTATTATTATTATTATTATTATTATTTCATATTGCTTTACACTGCCTCAAAAGTTACACTTTTCAATGAGGTCAGGTCACAACATAGACATAGTTCTGCCAGTACCTTGTGCTCTGTTTTGTTCTTCAAAGCTAGCATTAGATCCAGGTGAGTAGGGTTGCAAATTGATCAGGAAAACAACAGCCTGGATTATTTTTTGTCTTTGCCTTAGTTGCTTAAAAACCAGAATTTGACTTAGTCAGGTGGGATTTTAACACAAAGCCATGATTTGTGTAGCCTAAGCACAGCCCAGATTGTAATTATTACCTTCCTTATTAAGTCAAAAGGCAGAATATCAAAAACACTCAAGGTAATAGATAGACTTGGAACAGGCAGGGGACTAATTTGTACACTAGGGCGAGTTCCACACTTGCTTCCAAAAACCTTAGGGCTGTTTTATTTTCCAGCAGGACTTTGTTTATCCCGGTGGCCTCTCTTGGTTCTTAATTCTTTCCATTCTTTTGAGATTTCAGACATTATTTCCTTGCTGGCAATTTGCTATATCTTTCTCTCCCAATCTCAGACAGTGAAGCACAAAGGCACTGAAAATTAAAACACTTATTTGCATCAACCTCACTCTCAGACACCACTTGTCCATTTTACAATGGACACACTTTTGCTTCTCTTAAGACTGCCTGGCTGTGAGGAACATACCTTGTTTTGCTTAATATTTGTCTCCTCAGGCCATACATACCTGAGGAGACTGGCCAAACACATTTTGGCACCTGAGGAGAGCAACAACATGCCTATAATGACAAGGTCCCCTGGCTAGAACCCCTCTGACATGATTTTATATCTCCTCACAGACACAGATGTGACCTGGCGTGTAGCACTCTTTGCAACTGCCACTAGGAAAATTAGAGCAAATTATATAGCCAAGGTAGCCACCAACTGTAAAGGAGATGAATTTATTTGACTCTATCTACATCAGGCTATAGAGGGACGCGGGTGGCGCTGTGGGTTAAACCACAGAGCCTAGGACTTGCAGATCAGAAGGTCGGTGGTTCGAATCCCCGCAACGGGGTGAGCTCCCATTGTTCGGTCCCTGCTCCTGCCCACCTAGCAGTTCAAAAGCACGTCAAAGTGCAAGTAGATAAATAGGTACCGCTCCGGCAGGAAGGTAAAGGGCGTTTCCGTGCGCTGCTCTGGTTCACCAGAAGCGGCTTAGTCCTGCTGGCCACATGACCCAGAAGCTGTACGCCGGCTCCCTCGGCCAATAAAGCGAGATGAGCGCCGCAACCCCAGAGTCGGTCACGACTGGACCTAATGGTCAGGGGTCCCTTTATCTTTACCTTACATCAGGCTATGCTCTATCTTTGTCACCAAACTCCAAGTATAATTGCACACCAAGTATAATTGATATATTAGTGGCCATGTGACGATTTTAGCTTATGAATTTTATTGTTTAATGTCTTGATTTGTATATTGGGGTACTTTTATAGCTCTGTTTAGAGTATGTAATGTTTTGATAATATAAATGTTTTAAGTCTTTTGTAGCAATCTAGTATATTTTCTTTTAATTGTTGAATGATTCTCTGTACATTGCGGCAGCCTTTGGCTATGTGCAATAAAACTGACGGACTGCCCCCTGCAATTGTGCCTACCTTCACCTGGGCTCTCACATGGGCTGGGCTCTCCCTTTCCTTTCATATCAGTGATTTGTATATAGAGACGAGATCCAACATTACTGATTGAAAAAGAGATTGGGGCAGGCATGTGATGGGGGGAAGAAATTAGGTCAGGGACTTCTTTCTTGCTAATAAAATAAAACAGCCTTGGGACATCCTACACAGGGCAGCCTCCCATCGCATTCATATGCATACTACTTCGTGGGGTGAAGCAGTTGTTAAAAATGCACAAACTATCCCATATTCCTTCTACTCTTGATTCCATTTACAAGGAAATTCTGCCCCTTAAGGCTGCAGCCCTGGGTATACTTTATTGGGAATAACTCCCCCTGAACTGGTGTCCTCTTCTGTGTGCCCTCAAAATCCTTTCCGGAGGCTTGGGAACCCTCTGGAGCAGATTTTTTTGGGCAGGTGGAAGAAGGAAAGGAAGTGGAGATCCCATTGCACCAATGACAGATACAACTCACAGATACAAATTTTGAAATTTGGATTTTCGAACTGTGCGATTAAACATGCTTAACTTTGGGGAACCTGGCTACTGCAGAATAAATTACAGTGGTACCTTGGGTTACATACGCTTCAGGTTACAGACTCCACTAACCCAGAAATAGTACCTCGGGTTAAGAACTTTGCTTCAGGATGAGAATAGAAGTTGTGCAGAGGCAGTGCAGTGGCAGCAGGAGGCCCCATTAGCTTAAGTGGTGCTTCAGGTTAAGAACGGTTTCAGGTTAAGAACGGACCTCCAGAACAAATTAAGTTCTTAACCCAAGGTACCACTGTACAACAGCCAGAAAGGGACTTTCAAAGTGTGTAATTGTAAAGGAAGATACTTAAGCAGCTGTTCTTGGTGAGGATACAGGGTGCCATAAATCCACAGGTTTGTATCTATTTTCATCAGTGAAATGTTGGCTTGTGAAGCTGACTTTGCAACACACTTGCAAGGCAAAGTCTAGTGATGCACTAGAAGCATTTTGCACGTCACTTCGGGTCACATATCATGAAAAAGTGTCTAACAAATGCAGTTTATATAAGAGTAACAACCACCACCAGCAGCAGTTCTTCCAGGAATTACGATTCCCATATCTGGTGTTAATGTCAACTGTTTCAACATTCAGCAACAACTTTGGCAAAAAAACGGTTTACATTTTTGTAAAATATGCAAAGCTATACAGGTGATTGATTACCTAGGGCTGCCACAAGTCCAGAATTTCCCGGACATAGCTGGGATTCGTCCCTCGTAACCAGCATCTGGGTGGAAATCGCTTAAATGTCTGTGATGTATGGCAACACATGTTGAAAGTGTAGATTTTGGCAGATTTCTTTCTTTTTGCTCATCAAGTTTTGCATCCAGATTTTCACTTTTTATATATGGCAACCCTAGATTACCTAGCTAATATGCAAAGCACAGAGGCTAAGCAAGTTATTGATTAAAATATTAAATATGCGATAAACTCACACCGTGGGGTTAGGCAAACCACTATTCACTTGGACTTTATCCCCTCTCCCCTATGATGTGAGATTAATTATGTTTATTTTTCATATTGTAAAGATGGTTTAATAAGGTACATGAAGTGCTTAGAACAATTGAAAGGTGCTATATGAATATTTGTGTCATCACCATCATATTAACATTATCAATTCTTAATTTATCAGTGTGAGCAGTTGGTGGGGGCTGCGAAAGAAAGAGTGTCACCTTATGGTGCCTTCTGAGCAGGGAAGCAGGAACATCTTCCAGGGAGTGATTTAGTAAAGTCAGAATTCTATCCCTCCCTAACACTCAGCTAATGCACATCATTCTTTCTTGATTAAAAAAACAGGGTCCCACCTAAAATCCTACTTAAGCAGAGGTTTAGGTGTTTGATTCCAAAAAGATTCCTAATTCCAGGTATATTTTTCCAGCTACAGAGGGAAGCCTTAATTCAATGCTACCCTTCACACAGAAAGAAGGTGGTGGTGGAGGAACTAAATGTATATTATTTATTTCTACTGACCTCCAAACCTGAAACATATTCAGCTGAGCAACTAATTTCTTTTAAGAATTAAAATTTATGCTGCCTCCAACACACATAAATCTGATGTGCAGATGAGAAAGATGAATACAACCCCATTATCTCACAGAGTTCCATTAAATTATTGTATATTATCTGCTCTGTTACTCTGTGAATTATTATGGTTATTTTTGCTGTTAATTCTACATAGTTGCAAGTAAATAAAATCTTACAGCTATCATTTATATTTCTGTATTATATTATGTTATTACATGAATGGAGTGTTCAGTACTTGCATGGAGTTAAGTTGCTTGAAAGGAATAAAAGGTATTTATACTTCTGCCTTGATACTGATCCCACATGCTACATTCTCCTTTCTTCACCATCAGAACTACAGTTTAGAAGATAATTTCTCCTCCCTGACAGTACGACGTGTTATGGAACAATACTATATCAGTTCTCATAAAAGCGGTGGGGCTTTCACTACCTCCCTCCCTCTCTTGCTTAACAAAAACTGCTTTACTCTGAAAACAGTTGGAACCAAGATCATCATAATCAAAGTTAAAACAAATCTGACTCAAAAGAATATACCTCCAACTCCAGAGACATCTCCATACCTTGCTGCAAGACAGTTGTAAATTTTATAACACATTATCCAGCATTTCTTCCAAAAAGTTCAAGGTGGTAACCCTGGCTTCCTTCTGCTCAGTCTCATCAGCAAGGCAGGATAAGTAGAAATAAAATGGGACCCTGAAAACAGCAGCTTTCTGTCTGAGTAGCATAATCAGAGAAAGCCAAGTATCTATACAAATTCCACACTTTTATGTGTAAGTGTGTTTAGGGAATACGTCTTAAGGTGGCTTGGAAAGGCTGGGAACAAGAGCGGGAACTATTGTCTTTAAAACGTTGAATAGCACCTCAAAGTGAGTATACAAATTGCCTTTCCATCACAGTACATATGCCTTTGAAAATGAAGATGGGCAAAGGACAAAGTCCTTTTAAACACAGAGAAGGTGTCTTGTTTTGTGAAAGGAACCAGAAGAGTGAAACTAGGGACAGGGCATTTCTGAACATGCCCAGAATGCCCAGTGCTCTTTTCTTTGCACAGGCTGTCCTCATCTTTTAGCTCCATTTCATTCTCAGATCTAACTACTTGCACATGTGAGCCAAATGGAAGCTGAAACAAGTTTAGGTTAAGTGTTTGTTAGCATACTAATAAGTTGTCTGTCTCGCCTCTGCATCAGAAACGGAACTAGTGTATGATAAAAATAATTATACCACATATCAGCTAAGCAAAAGCCTAGAACATTTTTTTAAATGCCCTTTTGTCACTGAAGTGCTAACACATTTTGATTTTTTTATTGCCACTGTGCCAGGTGAAGACAATTAAGATGTCATCGGGATCCTTAATGCTTGTGGAAAATAAATGTCAGACAAGTTCCCTTTGGCATACCAAACAATTTGTTCACAGAAGATGCTTAATCTCCTAATGGTTATTTACTGAAGTGGCATTTGCTATGCTAGAGAGAGGTATGTCAGAGGGTGGTTGCACTCCCTGAAAATGTGTTTGTATTAGTATTTTTTACTGACAATCTCAGCTCTTTAACATACATATGGGGGAAACTCTTGAAGTTTCCCACAATACCCAAATATGTGAACTGGGCCATTCTCTATGTAATGAGGAACATTGCCCAGCATAAGACGGCAACCTTCAGCCATCTTGCCTCTATAGTAAGCCGCTGCCCCCCCCCCCATTAATTCTTTCGTTAAACCCAAAAATTTGAGGGGCATTTCTGCCTTCCCCAAAGAGACTTTTCAGCAGAAGAATGATGGTCAAGGGAAGCAGCTGTCACCCTCTGCTTGCCGGCCCCTTTCTTGCAGCAGACTGAACTGTAATAACTGCAGTTATGTGGCAGGGACCTTTTTTGCCAGACCCAGTTGTCTGCACAATGTGTGGTTTCTCCATATTCCCTGAAAAAGAACTGAATACAGCTTAAAATTGGCGTGGGGGGCTGGACATTTTGCTTTAAACAAACAAAAATGGGAGTAACAAATAGCCACATCCCACACAGGAAATATTGTGTCAGAACACCTCGTCCTTGTGCTTCTTGTAGCCGCTCTTTGTCATCATCATTCAAAAAAACCTACATTTACAGTAATCATTCAAATCCAAACATCTGTAAGTTTTTTTAAACATACACACACACTTCTTATGCCATCTGTTCAAATGGAAGAAGTTACAATTAACCTTTTGCAGAGAGGGTGTTGAAAAGAATTCAACAAACAATGAAGGAAGATGGTAAAATGTGGGTTGCATGAGGTTACTGTTAGGTGGCTTTGTAGCTGGTTGACTGACTGAACCCAAAGAATACTCATTAATGGTTCCTCGTCATCCTGGAAAAAAGTGACAAGTGGGGTGCCGCAGGGTTCTGTCCTGGGCCCGTTGTTGTTCAACATCTTTATAAATGACTTGGATGAAGGAATTGAGGGGATGCTCATCAAATTTGCAGATGACACGAAACTGCAGCTAATGCCGCAGAAGACAGAATCAGAATTCAAAATGACCTTAACAGATTGGAGAACTGGGCACAAGCTAACAAAATGAATTTCAATAGGGACCAATGTAAGGTTCTGCACCTAGGCAGGAAGAACCAGATATACAAATATAGAATGGGGACACCTGGCTTACTAGCAGTACATGTGAAAAGGATCTAGGAGTCTTGGTGAAACACAAGCTTAACATGAGACAACAGCAGCAGCAAAAAAAGCTAACACTATTCTAGGTTACATCAACAAAAGTCTAGTGTTCAGATCAAGGGAAGTAATAGTACCATTCTATTTTGCCTTGGTCAGACTACATCTGGAGTACTGTGTCCAATTCTGGGCATCACAATTTAAGAAGGATGTTGACAAGCTGGAACATGTGCAGAGGAGCATGAACAAGATGATTAAGGGTCTGGAAACCAAGTGCTATGAGAAACAGTTGAGGGAGCTGGGTATGTTTAGCCTGGTAAAGAGGAGACTGAGAGGAGATATGACAGCCATCGTCAAATATCTGAAGGGCTGTCACATGGAGGAGGGAGCATGCTTGTTTTCTCCTGCTCTGGAGGGTAGGACTTGAACCAATGGCTTCAAGTTGCAAGAAAGTAGATTCCGACTAAACATTCGGAAAAACTTTCTGACAGTATGAGCTGTTTGGCAGTGAACAGACTCCCACGAGAGGTGGTGGCCTCTCCTCCCTTGGAGGTTTTTAAAAAGAGGTTGGGTGACTATCTGTCATGGGTGCTTTAGCTGAGATTCCTATTTTGCAGGCGGTTGGACAAGATGACCTGTGGGTCCTCTCCAACTCTATGTTTCTATGAATGAAGGCTGAGACACCCAATGCCAGGGGCAGGCATCCTGCCCTTACTGCAACATAGTTTTGCAATTTTCCACAGAGAAATGAACATTAGCTGCCATAGGCAAAAGTCAAGGGATGCACTGAGTGATATCACTGGTGGTAATGGGAAAGTAGAGAATCCCAACCTTTAAAAAAGCAACCCTGGAGCATAGCTGTCTCCTGCTTCTTGAACATTGCTCAAGAATGTTGGGGAAAGCATCTTATTGAGTCCCTGATCTAGGCACACAAATGCAATGATGCTGCACAACCAAGTGCAAGCCTGGTCTCACCTAGAAGCATCTTCTGGATGCTTCTTACTCTTTCCTCTTAGGGAACAATGAAGGTGATAAGGGAAATGGACCACTCCCCTTAAAAATAAAAGCTCAACCAAAGTGTTGCTAATGAGCATGGTCTTTAGACAGTTCCATCAGAATGAGCTTTGAACTGTTTAATCTGCCAATCAACAAAACAAGGCAACAACACTCCTGCAGCATACCCAGGTAAGAGTTGGGCTCTTTTCTCTCTCTCTTGTAAAGTGCTCTGAAATCCATTTAAAAAAATCTGAGGTTAAATAATAAATAAATAACCCGCCCATCTTGCTGGGTTTCCTCTGCCACTCTGGGTAGCTTCAGCATATATCAAACATTAAATATATATCGTATATCAAACATTAAAAAACAAAATATCCTATATGAGAAACAAACAAACCAATAAATCAATAGAAACCAACAACAGCAACAAACAGTTTACAGTTATACCCAAATTAAAATAACCACCAACCCCAACTAAACATTTAAACTCGACAAAAACAAAACAGAGAAACCAAAATTAGAACCACTTAAAACAGGGAGGAGTCAAGGATTACACCCAAACTCTTAACGGAAGGCAATGGCACTAATTGGGCCCCCGCAAGAGAAGGGAGTTGGTCCCTCATCCGCATGCCATCCCGACCCAGCCATAGGACCTCTGTCTTCGAAGGATTTAGTTTCAATCGGCTCCCATGAAGCCATCCAGCCACAGCTTCCAAGCATCTGGTCAGTGTGTTCGGGGCCGAGTCAGTGTGGCCATCCATCAGCAGATAGAGCTGAGTGTCATCAGCATATTGGTGACAGCCCAGTATCACACCTGTGGTCCAATGGCACACATTATAAGTCTCTCCAGTGTTTGGGCAATGTCAATCTGTCTGCAATGAACAATTGTTTAGCTTTTATTTTTGATTTCAATATCCAAGTGTTTTCAGCTTCCTTGGATAAAGGGAAGCAAATGCTTCAGTAAATGGAAAGCCAGATGATGATCCCAGACAAAGCCACTAAAAGAACAAACTTTGTTGAAAAACTTTGAAATGTAATAAATTTAAAGATAGAAAACAAATCTTATATGTATGGGTAACCCTGGAAGATGCTAGGAGAAGGAAAGACTTTGCTTTGCTGCCAACTTTGGTAATCTTCAGGCAACATTTGACGCTTGATAATCTCCACTGGCAGTCTGGCTCCTTTGTTCTGAAACTAGATCTAAAGAGAAGAACTGAGAGCCTGAACCACTTCCACCATCATCCAGCATTTTACAGGATTTGCAGCTGGATAATTCCCCATCGCACACCAGGGAGTATTACTGCTTGATGCAATGCAGCAGCCTCACCATCTCTCCACCATAATACGGAATTGGGCACTTGCTTGCCTGGGAAGTCTCACAAAAGCCCAGTTCTACCAACAACAGCTTGCTGGTAATGAACTGGGTTCAATTCCTGGGAGTTCTGTTACTGCAAGGCACAGAGGTGCTCTCCTGGTTAAGTGTTGCTGAGAGGTGGCTGCTAGAACCCTCCTCCACAGCTTTCGGGATAATGGAAGTTGTGCGGCTGGTAATATTGCTGTGTGTGGATACTTGGGCTGTTTCCCAGATTGCTTCTTGGTCTTCTTCTTCTGTCACAGTGGCTATAAGCAGCTGTAGCTCAGTTCCTAGTCATTATTTTGGAACCAGTCCTCTTTGTTCTGGCTCTTCTTTGCACGCAATCTTCCTCGACTCTGATGCACCTTGCCAGTGCCTCCCTGGTCTCGTATCTGGGGTACACGTTATCTTAAAATGTCTTTTTCAGAAACTCGATGTGGACTTCCTTATAAATGGTCCTTTGCCTCCTTTCTCCTTTAACTTTGGAGTGGCTTCCTTCTTGATTGGTGGTTTTCATCCTGCAAAAACTCTGTCTCACTCTCTTCTAAGTTGGTTTTCCCTTGAAAATGGACACTTGTTCGCTCAGGATCACTCTGATGACTCGATCATTTAGTATACCACTAAATTTGTGACCTGAGCAGTAAGACTATCCAGAGAGAAGCAGCAAAGAGGAAGAAGGATCAAGTAGGGTTAATGGATTACAGCTTCAATGTATGAAGAGCCCTCCACCACTGTTCCATGGTGAATAGGAGAGCTAAAAGTTAACAACAAAACAGTAGTAGATAGATGCCCACCAGAGACATCTTTGGAATGTCTGTCAGGTTAGTGAGGAACAGTGCAAGGGCTGGACCTGAGCGAAGACTTCAGTTCAGAAACCAACCATTCAGTTCTGTTGAGAGCTGACTGGGATGGAAAGAGGAATTTGGCCCTTGATATAAACAGAGAGTTAACCAGACAAAGGGGACATCCTTATTCCATGGTAACTATACCAAGTTTAAAGTGGGTGGGTGGGGGAGTTATGCATTAATCTGTTCTTGACCTTTTGGGATGAGACAGTCTACAAAGGGAACTATATCAATAACTGGTCATTATCAAATGAACTGCACCAATAAGAGCAGCATACTAATTTGATAAATAATGATGATGATATCTTCATATATAGGGTTGCCATATGTCTGGGATTTCCCAAACATGTCCTCTTTTGGGGGGCCAGCATGCCCCTCCGGGTGGATTTTGGCATTGTACATTAAATGTCCTGGGTTTTTTGGGGGGGTTGTTTATTTTATTGGGGGTGGAGGGGGACACGCATGCCACCAAAGGGTGGGAGAGGGCAGGCGTTCTTCTGGGCCAGCCCCTCTCTGCCCCCTTCATGCTCTGCGGCCTTTCCGGTCCTGCCTGGGCCTTCTCCAGCAGTGGTGGCAGCCCCCATCAGCTGCCCAAGCTGCATTGTCAGGACCAGAGGGCCACAGAGTGACAAGCCTCCCTGCCCAGGCACAACCTTGCTGGTGGCCACTTGGAGGCCGAGGGCCTGGGGGGAGGCTCCCCCTGGCACCCGCAAGCAGGAGCCTCACGCACAAAGGGTCCTGGAAAACCATGCGACTGGGAGCAGGTGCTGGAAAGAAGTGCGGAAACAGCAGGAGAAAAAAACCTCTGCTTGGTTGCAGCCTCCATGTTAAGGGCAGGTCTGTCTGGGAAGGCCGTTTTCAAAATATGGCAACCCTATCACATCTCTTGCCTAAACAGTAAAGACAGAAGATGTGGATTCTCCTCTCTATCAGTTCTCTAGCCCTGCTGTCCATCCTTGGTCTTTCCTGCCATGGGAAGCAGATCTCCAGGTGCAACACCCAGCAGGTGAGGGAGGGTTGGCCAAGAGGTCTGGGAAGCAAACAGACGGGAGGAGCAGGGGTTGCTTTCTGCTGTGTTGCTCTGGCACATGTCCAGAGTCAGAGATGCCAATCCAGTTTTCAAACGTGTTGCTACTTGTATTCATGAACAGAAAGTAATGTGTGTGGATTATGAAATCTTCAACGTGCTGGAGAAGGAAGTGTGCCCCTTTCCCCTGCTTAAAGCCCCTTGTATTGATTGAGGAGGAAGAGGGTTATTTGCTTAGCTTTCTCAACACCTGAAGAAATATGCAGCTATTCAAATGTGTAGCAAAGGATTCAGTTCCTCCATTTGCTCAGATCATTTCTCAGGATTGTGTAATTTAGCCTAGGGAAAGTTCCCAGTTTGCACAACTCTGGTCAGTTGTTATGTATAAAATATGTAGATGGATGGTTTGCAATGGAAAAGAATCATCTGGTGGATACAGGAAGAAAAATCAAGCATTTTTCTTTTTGCCAATTACAAATGAGATCTTGAAGGTCATGCTTAATTCTAGGAGAGTCTGTTGGGATCATATTTACACCATGCATTTAAAGCACATTTATACCACTTTAATATATTCTCTGCCTGCTAAAAATGTTCTTGTTTAGATAAGCCTAAACAGATGCTTGAAAGTTGAGGCAATTGTAATCTGATTACAGTGGTGCCTCGCAAGACGAAATTAATCCGTTCCGTGATTCTCTTCGTCTAGCGGTTTTTTCGTCTTGCGAAGCAAGCCCATTGACAGCTTAGCGGATTAGCGCTATTAGCGGTCTAGCGGCTTTTAGCGATCAGCTGAGAAGCGGCTCATCAGCGGAACAGCTGATAAGCGGCTTAGCGCTTAGGGAAAGGGCAGAAAAAAGCGAGAAAAAAATGCGGGAACTCGCAAGATTTTTTCGTCTTGCGAAGCAACCCCATAGAGAAATTCGTTTAGCGAAGCGCCTCCAAAAACGGAAAACCCTTTCATCTAGCGGGTTTTTCGTCTTGCGAGGAGTTTGTCTTGCGGGGCACCACTGTAGTAGTTTATGTTTTAAGGTATGGTTGTGAATTTTTCCTGATGTTGCTGTTGTTGTTATTAATTTATATACCGTCCTTCATCAAAGGAAATCAGAGCAGCTCACAAGATAAAAATACAAGATAAAAGCACAAATAGTTAAAACAGAAACATATAACACCGGTCCTGAAAGACCTACATTGGTTCCCAGTACGATACTCTGGTTTCTCTTCAGATCGTATAAATCTTTCGCCTTTTACATTGGTTCCCAGTACGTTCCCGAGCACAATTCAAAGTGTTGGTGCTGACCTTGAAAGCTCTAAACAGCTTCAGCCCAGTATACCTGAAGGAGCGTCTCCACCCCCATTGTCCAGTCTGGACACTGAAGTGCAGCACCGAGGGCCTCCTGGCGGTTCCCTCCCTGCGAGAACTGAGGTTACAGGGAACCAGGCAGAGGGCCTTCTTGGTAGTGGCGCCCGCCCTGTGAAACACCCTCCCATCAGATGTCAAGGCAATAAACAACTACGGTGGTACCTCGGGTTACAGACACTTCAGGTTACAGACTCCGCTAACCCAGAAATAGTACCTTGGGTTAAGATTATTGTGCCACTTATGGCTGCCACCGCTTCTGCCCCCCGGCTGTTGTTGATTCTGCCACCGCAAGGTTGCTGCCACTTCTGCTGCTTGCAGTCTGGCAGTCCCTGATTATTTATATTCACTATGACTCATCACCGTACTTTGGATTGTCCTGAATACCACCATTTGGTAGCCAAGCCCAAAACCAAAAGTCCTGTTTGGATGCATTTTGGCTTGCCTGCTAACGAAAGTGACCATGAGGTGATTGGTAATATCATCATTTATCAGTTTTAGATGCTTAAGCAGTAACAGTTCCCAGAACACTATCCTGTTCGCCTCTGTGTAGTTCCTATCAATATATCACAATATTTAGCTGATATTGAAAACCAGATATTGCCCAGCCCTAGGAGGTACACATAGAGGATGAGCGGAAAGTAATTGCTTCCTCGAAGAATACAGGGAACTACAGTTTAGCCCTCACAGAACTACAATTACCAGCACCCTGAACAAACTAAGGTTCCCAGAGTTCTTTGGGGAATGCCATGTACTGTAAATTTATTGTATGGATGTAACAACCCAGATCCTATGTACAGTGGACCCTCTGGATATGAATGTAATTCGTTCCAGGGGTTCGTATGTACCCTGAAAAATCTGCAAGTAGAGGCATCGCTTCTGCACATGTGCGCAGCGCACAGAGTGCTTCTGTGCATGCATGCACGGCGAAACCCAGAAGAATACACTTTCGGGTTTTCTGGGTTCACAACCTGAAAGTTACGTTACCCGAAGGTAACATAACCCGAGGGTCCACTGTATTTAACACCCCTTTCTTTAGCCATCTCTATTATCAATTATAGTATGCTACAAGTTTCATGCCAGATATATTAAAGCAAAGAACATATTATGAAATAAATACCTATGAATAAATACTCTTAGCTGAACTGCATTCTGCAATGTTGATACATTACAGACTACAGAAACTATTAATAAACCAGCATCTGAAGCCATGGTTGGCTTGTTTGAAGGCCATTAAGGACAGTTCTCGGTTCTAATATAATGGGAAGCAATGCTTAACTGTAGCATCTTGAATCGTCTTCCTACTTGTGTGACAGGAAGGGCAAAGCAGGAACATGATGCTTGTTCACATCTGTTTATGAAGCTGAGATATGATCATGTGACCATGGCTAATGTAAAAAGAAAAAAAGACTGTACACATTTACTGGAGACATGCAGCCCTAAGCCAGCATGCATAATATTGCAATCTCAAAATCTTAGCATGAGCATTCTGCAAAATATATTGGACATATGGATTTCTATCCTGAATTATTGGGCTTCTAGAATTTCCAGTCTACTGAAGAGACGTGGGTTCATAAGGTTAATCACAGATTACTGTGCTTTTTGTTTTGGTTTCTTCTTCTTTAAAGTATTTCCTGATTTTGACTAGCATTTTCCTACTAAACAGGGGGTTTCCTCTGTTTGCATCTTTTTTCACCTCAGTGTCATGAAATGATGAAAAGCAAACTTTGTGGAAGTTCTGATACTTTAGATACAACTGGAACTCAAAATAGAATACCGAGAATGCCAACCTTCTTTTTTGTGTTTTTATATGAAAACATTTCTAGCCCCCAAACCTGCAAAAGATAAGTTGGGAGAGACAAACAAAAGGTCAAAAGAAGCAGAAAGAAAGCAATCAGCTGCCTCTCTATTCAGTTTTTCTTTGCTCATATTTTCAGAGTCTACATTTCTGAGATTTTGAAGGTCTGGCTCACTTTTTCCATAATGGTGGGAACAATCCTGGCAGGGTCCTGGCCAGCTTCCTAGCAAGGGCTGGTTCAAGAGACCACAGCTACACCTCTCCATCAAGAGATGCAATGTCACCTGCTAGTTTCCAGATACAATTCACAGTGCTGGCTTTGACATTTACGGATCTCCATGAACAGGATACCTGCCATAAGTAAAAGTTGTTTTTGCTGAAGCAGGTTAACATGCCTACTCCTATAGGACTACTTGTTAAGGCAATTTAGGGGGTCAACTGAGCAGATAAAATTGCTTTATACTGAGTAGGTCTTTCACAGGCCTGATGCCTAAGCTTTTTTAAACTGAGGAGTTCTAGGGGTTGAACCAAAAAACACACCATGCAATGTCCCCTCCATGCCCTTTGGAATGAGAATCGAGAAAGGAGCTGTCTTCAAACAGACAGACTTTGCATTAGTCAATAGTATGTCAACAGCTGCCTTTTCCAGGAAATGTGCAACCAGGGCACTCCCTCTACCCACATTAGAGTCTTCTTTCACATTTTTGCATGACTAACTTCCTCAGAAAGGAAATTTCCCTCAAGCAAAACACCAGTTGTTCCTTTGAATAGTTCATCTGGTCATAACAAGGCAATATGTGTCAAAAGAGAGAGAAAAGACCCCATTTCTCATCAGGCCTTTCAGAAATACCTGCAGAAAGCTTTACTAGATGCATTTGAGGCAGACACCAATTTTCAGACATCTAGGGACAGCTTTGCACATCATAGTTTTCAGAATACACTTTAAGTGCATTTTAAGTGTACACTTCACAAATAGTGCAGAATGTGAATACAGCACAAATGTATCACAAAGAGTAACTTGTCATATAGTTGTTATTGACTGCACTTCCCTGATGAGTTCACACTTGGTGGCAAATGTGGGTTTGCCTTTGGGGCATGTGAAATAACATTCAAAGCTGTAACTACATTATTCAACTCTAAACCTAATTCCATAATTACGAAATTCAAATTCTAAAGACCAGATACAGTAAATTTCCTTACATTTATCTGTCATACATAATAACTATTTTTGCATTTGAAATGTCCTGCTCTAAATTCTGTATGTGTGTACATATATGTGCTTATAGACTTCTCTTATGAATCAGTGATTGGTTAAAGAACAGGAAGCAGAGAGTAGGGACTTTTCTCACAATGGAAGGGTGTAAGACGTCCACACCACACATCTAAAGCTTCCCTCAAAGAATCCTGGGAACAGTAGTTTACCCCTCACAGAACTGCAATTCCTAGCACCCTTAACAAACTAGAAAGTAAGGAGCTTTGCATTTACTTCCCCAAAGCCCACTGCTCACAGAACGATACACTGGGCAACAATTTTTTACTTTTTGATTTCTACAACTGATTTAGGGTATTTTTGCAACTGATTTAGAGTATTTTTGCACTGCTGAATCAGGAAATGGCATCCGTTTCTCTCCATCAGGTGAGGTTAACTGTAAACTGAATGGTGGGCATTGATAAAGGTAAGTACACATAAATTGCATGTTGCTTCACCATTTTTCAAACTTCAGGGCTTGAACTTCCATTTCTTGGAACTCCTGGAATGCTCAGCCGCAGGGAGGTCTCTCTTCAGAGTCCAACAGTGGTCAGCCATCATGACTGTGTGCCAGCGACCCTAATACCTGGTCTCCATCTCTTTCATGTCCTGATGGAAACTCTCCCCCTGCTCGTCACTCACTGAACCCAAATTCTCAGGAAACCGGTCCATATGTGAAAATAGGTAGTGCATCTTGACGCTCATGTTGCAGCCCAGGTTCTGAAAGCAGTCAGCATGTTGTTGACAAGTTCTGCGTAGTTTCTGGCCTTATTGTTGCCAAGAAAGTTCTTCACTACCAGAACAAATGTCTTCCACGCTTCCAGTTCCACTTCATTCATTGACTTTCCGAACTCTGGATCTCTGATGAGCTGACGGATCTGAGGACCGTCAAAGATGCCAGCTTTCAACTTCTCCATGGTCAATCCTGGAAAAGCCTGGCACAAGTAAGTGAAGCAGTCACCATCCTTGTCCAGAGCCTTGGTGAACTGCTTGATTAAGCCAAGCTTGATGTGCAGCGGTGGGAAGAGTATTCTGTCTCTGTCCACCAGAGGGCTGTTGATGACGTTCCTTTTTTTTGCAAGGCACCAATTCCTCCCGCACAGGCCAGTCCTTCTTCGTGTAATGCTGAGCTCGGTCCCTACTATCCCACATGCACAGAAAACATGGGTACTTGGTGAAGCCAGACTGTTGTCCCAACAAAAAGTTCACCATCTTCAGGTCAACACAAATAAACCACTTATGCTGATCATAACCAATTTTCTCCAGCACATACTTCATCGCTTCATAGTTCTCCTTCAGTGTACTTGAGTGAGCCAGGGGTATAGAGGCAAACTGGTTGCCGTTGTGTAGCAGAACACATTTCAGTGATCGCTTGCTGCTGTCAATGAACAGTCTCCAATCTTTGGGTTTGTACTGTGACACTCCAAGCTTGAGCAGAAGCTGCACAATATCTGCACAGTACACCAAGTCCTTCTCTTCTGAGAAAAAACGGAGGTACTCTTATGCCTGTTGCGGAAGAAGCTGATGCGAGCACTGTCAGAGAGGAGGTTTTTTCCCTTCAATCTAGATGCCAACAGTTTGGCAGAGTCCTTTGACAAGCTGAGGTCGCGAACTAGATCATTCAACTCCTTTTGGGAAAATGGATGTGGAGCATCATCTTCAAGAACCACTTCTTCTTCTTCATGTCCTTCAACACTGGAGGCATCTTCGTCATTAATGTCAGGAAGTTCTCCGAAGATAGGCACTGGAATTTCATCACAATGAGCTACAGGACGATGTGCTGATTGAAGATCAGGATACTTCGTGGGGCGGCTGCCCCATTAACTTAATTTTGATCCCCCAACTTTATGCTTTGCTGCACCAATTTATGGAAGATTTCGAGGTTTTATGACTTCAAACTAATCCCTTTTTCACATAATCACCCAGAACTATCAGACCTGAATACTTCTTGTCATTAAAATAATCATTTCCAATCAAAACAATTATTCGACATGGCATTTTACCCCCACCTGTGATTCAGGTAGGTAGCCGTGTTGGTCTGACGCAGTAGAAATATACAAATATATATTTGTAAATTTAAAAATTGTCTAGTAGCACCTTAGAGACCAACTAAGTTTGTTCTTGGTACAGTGGTACCTTGGGTTACAGTCGTTTCAGGTTGCAGACGCTTCAGGTTACAGACTCCGCTAACCCAGAAATAGTGCCTCGGGTTAAGAACTTTGCTTCAGAGCGAGAACAGAAATTGTGTGACAGCAGGACAGCGGCAGTGGGAGGCCCCATTAGCTAAAGTGGTACCTCAGGTAAAGAACAGTTTCAGGTTAAGAACAGGCCTCCAGAACGAATTAAGCTCTTAACCTGAGGTACCACTGTATAAGCTTTCGTGTGCATGCACACTTCTTCAGATGGTGCTACTAGACTATATATATATATATATATATATATATATATATTTCATAAAAGTATGACGACAACAAGACCTTATACTAGCCTTGGGGACTGACAAACATAGAGATCCATTCCTCCTCCAGGGCTGACAACATTTTTATGCTGGTTGCCCGGGCTGGACTGTGCTCAATTCCTCCTCTGCCAGCCTGCTCACTTGCCTGCCTGCAGTTCCTTATCACCAATGGTCAGCAGATTAGCCCATAAAAAGCAAGTCCTTTTATAGTCAAAAGGGTATAAGTGAGGAGAGTGGGGTGTGGAAGTCAGGTATGTATGGCAATGAACTAGACATGTGCCTCAGGCAGAGCTGGCCCATCAATGAGGCAGGGTGAAGCAACTGCCTCAGGTGGTGGAAGTACTAGATGCAGGACCCCGTTTGCCCACTGCTTCCCTTGGCAGTAGCACATTCCTGTACTGCCTCAGGTGGCAAAACGGGAAGGACTGCGCCTGACCTCAGGTTGAAGTTTGGTGTAACAAGTTTATAAATGCTGGAGCCAAACTACTGCCCTAGGACTTTTGAGTCACATGGTGGAAATATCCAAGCAAATTAAGAACAGTTCATAAAGGAAACCAGTATTTCTTTGGTAGGGAAAAAGGGAAAGGTTTACCTTGTGCAGATTTGCTTTTATAGAGAAGGTTCTTTCACAAAAGACATTTGCTCTTGATAGAAAATGAGTCAGACAAAGAAGCCACATTTAACTGGAACCATCAGCAGCTAACAAGGGAGAAACTGAGATCACAGTCAAGGGGAGTCTGTGGGAAGGATATGCTTGAAGCCTCAGAGTGAATCCTGTCAGGAGAGAAGCATTTTATTTCCATCCTGCGCGGGAGGGGAATGGTGCATGGGCTGAGCTCATTTGATAGCTGTTTTGAAGGGAATTGGACTGCTATGTCTTTACTTTGTCATTCCATTATGAACTCTTTCCCCATCCAATAAGCCTTCAAGTCAGGAAGCTATGTCTGCCCACACAGGAAATTCCTTTGCAGCAACTTCCCCAAAAAGGAAATTTCCCTCAGAAGAGTGGCCTTTGAGTGGAGGCTGTTTGAAGAGATTTCTTTTTTCTTTTTCTTTTTTGCAAGCTCAACCTACGCTGCTGCTGGTTCTGCAGCCAGAATTTGGGAATGAACAGGTCCTCTTTCAGGCAGGGCAAGCAGCCCCCCCCCCCCGTTACCCATGATTGTTTGCCCACAAACCTCTCCCTTCCTCCACAGACAGCACTTTTAAAAAAGTAAGTCCACCTCAGACTCTCTGGAAAAGTCTTTGCACAAGCAGTGTTGGCTGGGATTTTAGGAAAGTGAAAAAGGAGAAATAATAGCAATGACGAAGCAGGGATACGGGGAGAATATGCTACATGCTAATCCCCTGCTTTGAAATCAGGAACAAAGAACCCTGTGCTTAGCACACTGACAAATTGATTGTAAAACAACTTACGGACAGGCAAATGTGTTTAGGATTGGAGCCAAATTGTTCCATTATATTTCCTAAGATCTGGCAGGACAGCATTTTGGAGTCAGCTTTCAGGGTTGTTGTTTTTTTAATGTGTGTGTGTGTGTGTGTGTCTGTAAAGTGCAGTGTGGTTTTATTTTAAATAAACTTTCACATTGAGGAACTTTATTTTAAAAATGGGATTCTTTTGAAAGGGGAGCTGAAAGAGGGGAGTAAACCTATAAAAACTGTTCTCACAGACCTCTTGTGAATCTTGTTGAGAGCCAACACTTAATGAATAACAGAAAACATTTTATGAAGCACCTTAGCACAAGGGATATAACCAGATGCACTGCCAGATTTACAGTAAGTTGCAATTTTCCCATTTCAGGTCAGAAAACAAGTGTCTCTCCCAGCATTCAGTAAATAATACAAAGATAAGGAAACTATTCATAATCTATAGGTTTTTAAATATATATATACAGCAACTAATTTGCAGTTTTTTGGGGGTTTCATTGAAGATTGCAAAACCAGGGGTAGGAGTTATCCTGTATCTTTTGCACAATCTACACCGCCCCTTCAGAATTTTCATAGTTTCTATCAATTTCTTCTGCCTTCATTTGCAACATTTCATACAATACACCGCAGCCATTGTTACGCATTTCATTCACATACACAAACACTTCATCCAACCTTGACAGATTAGAGAACTGGGCCAAAACAAACAAGATGAATTTTAACAGGGAGAAATGTAAAGTATTGCACTTGGGCAAAAAAAATGAGAGGCACAAATACAAGATGGGTGACACCTGGGCTTGAGAGCAGTACATGTGAAAAGGATCTAGGAGTCTTGGTTGACCACAAACTTGACATGAGCCAACAGTGTGACGCGGCAGCTAAAAAAGCCAATGCAATTCTGGGCTGCATCAATAGGAGTATAGCATCTAGATCAAGGGAAGTAATAGTGCCACTGTATTCTGCTCTGGTCAGACCTCACCTGGAGTACTGTGTCCAGTTCTGGGCACCACAGTTCAAGAAGGACACTGACAAACTGGAACGTGTCCAGAGGAGGGCAACCAAAATGGTCAAAGGCCTGGAAACGATGCCTTATGAGGAACGGCTAAGGGAGCTGGGCATGTTTAGCCTGGAGAAGAGGAGGTTAAGGGGTGATATGATAGTCATGTTCAAATATATAAAAGGATGTCACATAGAGGAGGGAGAAAGGTTGTTTTCTGCTGCTCCAGAGAAGCGGACACGGAGCAATGGATCCAAACTACAAGAAAGAAGATTCCACCTAAACATTAGGAAGAACTTCCTGACAGTAAGAGCTGTTCGACAGTGGAATTTGCTGCCAAGGAGTGTGGTGGAGTCTCCTTCTTTGGAGGTCTTTAAGCAGAGGCTTGACAACCATATGTCAGGAGTGCTCTGATGGTGTTTCCTGCTTGGCAGGGGGTTGGACTCAATGGCCCTTGTGGTCTCTTCCAACTCTATGATTCTATGATTCTATGATTCTATGATCCATTTGTGGAAACATGCCAGTTTTAGGACCCTTTGCGCCTACGGAAATACGATACACTGGCAGCACATGCGCTGAGAATTCTATGCTCACAGCTCACAATGCATGCGTGAGAAATGCATATCCACAATGCCACCTTGTTGCTCTGTTTAAGTGGCGGGGGAAAACAGAATTATATCATGCAACAATTACATAATGAAAGGTAATTAACCAATTTTTTTGGAGTGTGGCAATTATGTGGTGAAATATGGTATTCTGTTGATCAAAAAATCTTCTCCCCTTTCATGATCTCATTGCCTCACACTCTTGGCACATCTTTTCTTTGACTGAACCATGGTTTTCTCCTTCCAGTTCCTCAACTCCTTCCACCCACTATATCCCACTCTCACAACCATGGAGACTTCTTCTTTCTTACACAGCACTCTTGCTAATATGCACTCCATTTGTCATGTTCTCTCTCTCCTTCTAAGATGTTTCTGAACACCCTGTCCCTAATCTCGTCAACTATGGAAAACCAAAAAGTAACTCTCTTAATATTTTTGCAGGCTTTCTTTTTTTCAAAATGTGCACATCATACCTGATTTTCAGCACACCATACTCATGCATTACAGTTAATACTGGATTGATACCAGGCTTCTTTTTAGCATATACAGTGGTACCTCAGGTTAAGTACTTAATTCGTTCTGGAGATCTGTTCTTAACCTGAAACTCTTCTTAACCTGAAGCACCACTTTAGTCAATGGGGCCTCCTGCTGCCGCCGCACCACAGCTGCACAATTTCTGTTCTCATCCTGAAGCAAAGTTCTTAACCCAAGGTACTATTTCTGGGTTAGCGGAGTCTGTAACCTGAAGCATATGTAACCTGAAGCATATGTAACCCGAGGTACCACTGTATTTGTATCCATGAAGTCTTCAAACTTGCTTTAAGTAAAATTAAAGCAGAGAACCTTAGGACTCTGAATTCTGCCTGCAATGCTGTAATCTGGGATATTCTGCACTTGTATGGTAGCACAGCATATATATGGCTTGGATTGCCTTCTCCTCATGAAATGAAATCATAATTACTATAGTAGAGTCAGTGAGAAATAAAACGAAAAGCCTGGGCCTAAACCACAAAAAGGTCACAGAGATGTTTTTAAAGAAGCTGGATATTAACTCCAGTGCCTTACACAGGAAAAAAGAGGGAACAAGAAGTAACGGCATGAGTGGGGAATTTTGAAAAGATGTCTCTGCCAAGTCATTAGAGGGAAGTGAAAACCAGCAAAAAGTGCAAATACTGAAAGGGGTAGTTGGCTTCGAGGAAATGAAAGAGAGAGAATAAGCTTGGTATACTTGCAAATCAAGAAATTCATTTACCATCATCAGCAACTGCACCAAGAGACATCCAACATGCATTGCCTTTCAGACGTCTCCCTTTTCGCCTTTTTTTTCTGTTGTTGAATAACCAATGAAGTACTAGGTAGTTAGTTGTATTACAAGTAAGGGAAATTATATCCAGAATGATCCACCAAGCCACTTAATTGTTTAGCTTTTTGTGGCTTAAAAAACAAATTCTCTTAAGGCAAACTTTACATCAAAGTTGGGGTTGAACTTTTAAAATGTATTACTGCAGCAGCTTTCATATTGTGGCATTACAATCATTTTGTGGAATGATTGAGCTCTAGATCTTCCTTGCTTCCAGAGAGGATCAGAAGGTAGCAAGGACAGAGAAATATACAAGTGACCTTGTGATGGGGAAGTCTATGCTCTAAATGGCTTCTGGCCTTCCTTTCCTGCACCTTTTTCCTGGACCTTGTTCGCATGCAAGGCTGAAACACGCTTTACCCCTATCTGCGTGAGCAGGAAGGAGCCACCATGAGACTCCTCATGGTGTTGGTATGTTGCCTCTCTTCCCTCCTTCACCAGCATTTGTTTTAATTTTAGTTTATCCTGAAATTTTGTCTAGTCATAAGGTCCAGCAATCATGATTTAAAATTCTGGCCACTTTCAAAGCAAGCCACCTTCAAACCACAGTAATTGAGGACTCAACTACATTCCTTATAAGGGAGGATGTTATAATAAGGGCTTTTTTTCTGCCGGAACTCGCAGGAACTCAGCACCTCTCAGGTGGGCACCATTGCCATTACTGTATAAGAGAACAAGGGAGATGTTCATGGTGAGTCCCGGCACCTCTTGTGCTAGAAAAATAGCACTGAATAAATATTAATAATATTAATTGTACCATAAACGCTGAGAAAGCATCTTGACACTCATGGTAGAATTAATATTAAAGAAAAGTGAAATGGGATTTGAAGACAAAGCATCTTTTGGGAAATGTGTGCATTTTTTAAATAACAAGGTAACTGAGTCAAGTTGCTGAACTGCATGTGTTGTTGTTGTAGAGTGTGTGTGTGTGTTATATTAAATATATATGAACTAAATATCTTCAGTGAATGTACAGTGGTACCTCGGGTTACATACCGTTCAGGTTACATACGCTTCAGGTTACAGACTCCGCTAACCCAGAAATAGTACCTCGGGTTAAGAACTTTGCTTCAAGATGAGAACAGAATTCGTGCTCCAGCAGCGCAGCAGCAGCGGGAGGCCCCATTAGCTAAAGTGGTGCTTCAGGTTAAGAACAATTTCAGGTTAAGCCCAGCACTCTGGAACGAATTAAGTACTTAACCCGAGGTACCACAGTATATATATAAAAAAAGAAATTAAATTCTGTGGGGGAAGTTGCTCTCCAAGGATTAAAAGAAAGAATATATACTGCTCATATTCTCTTAACAGCATTTATAACCATGGGGAAGAATTGCCCCTTCAGCCTCCTTCCCATTATTATTATTATTATTATTATTATTATTATTATTATTATTATTATTCATAGTCGTAATAGTATATTAGTATACTGCCCTATACTCACAGGTCTCAGGGCTGTTCACAACATAATTGCCTGAACAAAATAGTCATTCAGGGGTACACTGGCACCCTTTCAAAAGTGATCTGTTTGTTTTACAAATGGAAGCTTATGGAAATTATCCTACTGAGACTCTTGTACATGGGTAGGCAAACTAAGGCCCGGGGGCCAGATCCAGCCCAATCACCTTCTACATCTGGCCCCCATGTTTTTACATGAGTAGAATGTGCCCTTTTATTTAAAATGCATCTCTGGGTTATTTGTGGGGCATAGGAATTCGTTCATCCCCCCCCAAAAAAATATAGTCCGCCCCCCCACAAGGTCTGAGGGACAGTGGACCAGCCCCCTGCTGAAAGTTTGCTGCCCCCTGCTCTTGTCTCAGGTGGGGGGCACCTGTGCTGCTGCAGGTGCTGTTGAGCCCTCTCTCACTTCAGCCCCAGCCAGTACTGGCCAAACGTCAGGGATGACAGAAGCTTTAGTCCAGTGGCCTCTAGAGAGCCACCAGCTCCCCATCTCTCCTCTGTTTGGAGACTTCAGTGGTTCTTCTATTCTCCAATCCTTTTGTTCTGTTGTCCTTTGAAAATTCTCTTCAGGACAGAGTGGTTCTTACTTTCTAAACTTGGTAAGGAGAGGCTGGTTTAAATATCATTCCGCTGCTCTGCTGGCTGGAGCTGACAGAAATGGTCTTTAAAGCTCAGCATCAAAGCATTTGCTTCATAAGCTGGAAAGCCTCCCATCTTGTGCCAGCAACAACCTCTCCCCATAATTAATTAATACTGTATTAATTGTGCATGTTCTGTGGAAATGAAGGAGCATGGTGGGAAAAGCCCTCTACACAGGTTTGGGGGAGGGGCGGACAAAACAAAAAAGGGTCCTCTCAAAAAGGATTGTAGAGGAAAACCTGTCAAGAACTCCACACAAAGATAGTAAAACTATGCCTTTCTTAGGACCAACCAAAAAGAAAAAAGGAGTGAGCAATTTTACCAGAACTCTACTTCAGACTGCATGTTTCCTTTAAAAAGGGTGCAGTGAGGAGAAGAAAAATATGGAGATTATGCTGGAACCTGCACTATAATGAGCAGAAACACTCCCAGCACATCAGATTTCGCGTTACTCATTTTATCCACTTAGCAGGATAAACAACAGAGTAAACAGCTCTACAACAAGGATAACCTGTAAAAGGAAAACCTGTGATTCTAATCCAAAGCCATTCTCTCTTTAGAGGAACGTCAGTAAATAAATCTCCCTTCATTTTCAAAATTAACACACACAGAGAGTTATTTATAGCTGCCTTTACTGGAGCTACTTCCTTATCAGGAAGCATGTAGCTGGGAACTGGTGTCTGCCTTCCTTGAAAATTCTTTCCAGAGACACAGAAACCCAAAAAGGGAAATTTCCCTTCAAATCAGTGGGGGTTTTGTTGCTGTTGGCTTTAAGAAGAGAGGGGTTGGGAGGGGGAGTTTTATACCAGGCTGTATATAATGACCCAAAGCTCAGAGAAAACATTAAAATGTTCTTTTTAAAACTGAGACTGATCCAACTCTCTTGTTTTGAAATTAATTTGGACTTAAAATGCTTCATGTTGGCTCGATTACACCAGTGACAGGCTCCACATCAAGTTTAATTGTACACCACATTTTCAGTGTTTTAAGAACAATTCATGAGAAATCAAATTATCAGCTTAACAGTGGGTGTTTTTGGAATAATTCTTTTTTCACTCTTTACAGCATTACTTAACACACACACACGTGGGTGCCACCCATTGTGGATATACTCAGCATGCCAGCAGTGGTGGAGCATATGCCCACGCTGCCCTGCAGCCAGGGGCAGAGCAAGCCGCCCACGGGGATGGAGCGAGCTGCGCATGGCGGACATTCGGCGCACCGCCCGCCCATGACTCCCAAGCCCCTCCCAAGCTGTCAAAACAAAGGTGGAGGGGGGAATGCCCCCAGCAAAGTGGCGCAGCTCCCCCACTTACCCCAACAGCTCAGGGTAGGCTTGGGAGTCACAGGCGCACCAAATGTCACCCCCCTCAATGAGGGCAACTGGGGTGGTCCACCCCCCCTCCTATGCCCCTGCATGCCAGAAGGACTTCAATCCAGAAGTTAGTACAGAATGTAGAAAAGCAATTCAAATGACACCCAGTGGCAACCCAGAGCATGAAGGTTTCCTCACTGAAAAGTAGATTCAGAAAGGCCTGTAGCATATAAATCTAATAAAACTGAAACAACAAAGTGCAGACTCCAGAAAAAGCCTGAAACAGTATCCAGTTAAGGCATGGAAGAAGGCTTTTGAAATAACCTCTCAATTAGGTTTGATGGCTACCAAGAGGTCACCACTCCAGTAAGAATTGTATGATGTACTGCAGACAGGCACTTCTTGAAAATTCCTGCTCATGAATTTAAAAATGGGTGTAGGGGAACAGTTTGGGAAGGGAGTGAACTCTCTCCTTCCCCCTCAGCTTCCAAAATGTTCAACAACTGAGGTGCGGCTTCCTACTGGTTGTAGGAGCTTCCTGCACTCAAGTGGAAGCCACGTTGGACATTCGGCTTCTGAAAAACATTCGAAAACCGTAGCATTTACTTTCGGGTTTTTGACGTTTGGGAGTTGAAATGTTCCAAAACAGAGGCGTTCAGGAGCCGAGGTTTGACTGTACAGACATTCACTCCTCATGCAACTACCACTGTGTAAGGGAAAGAGCTGGACTGCACTTGCGACTGTGCAGGGTTCTAAATTGTGCAGAAACCTACAATGGGGGACTAGCAAGAGGAAGCCTCTCTCTTCCCCTCAAGCAATGGTAACAGGCAATAATGCTTGCCTAGGGCTCTGATCTGCTCCCAGCTGGGCTGGGAGAAAAGTGCTTGAAACATCCCCTTTAGACGCTTTGCTTTAGGCACAAAAAGGGCAGGCAGATGAACAACTGTAGGTGCCTCTGCCACGCCTAGGTTGGCCTTCAGGAGTGCAGCCTCTGGAGACCACAGCAGAGCCCATTCGCTCATAGGGACCTGAGCGGTTTTGCTGACCCTGCTCCTCAAACTGGACACACTCTGCTTGGAACAGTTCCTCAACAACCACACATTTCAGTATGCAGGCAGTAAACTAACACACATGTTAACAAGAAGCAAATCTGCTCTAAGTGCCAACTGAAGTAGGTCTTTGACTTTGGGTCAGCATATCAGTTCATTTCAGATCCAGGAACTCCTCATCACCCATATATGGGGAAACTGAAGCACACTGCACTGGACCAGAACAACAAGAATTCTTTCCTAGCCACTTTCCACTTCACCAGAATGTTTTGGCTGCTTCTTAATTCCCAAGGGCTTGATAGTGTGACAGAGGCAGGGCAGCAAGTACAAATTGATACAGGCCTACCTCAGAGATATTGGGAGTTTGGTTCCAGACCACTGCAATAAAACAAGTTACACTTTTTTGGTTTTGTTTCCCAGGGCATATAAAAGTTATGTTTATACTATACTGTGGTCTATTTAGCCAGGCCCCACCTGGCTGCAGGGTCGGGAGGGGGGAAACCTAGCTCTAGCCCTAGCCAGCTCCACGCCCAGGGCCAGAAGAGGGGCGGGGGCAGGGGGGGTTCCTTCCCCTGGAAGTGGCCAGGCTGCCTGCAGCTGTAAGGAGCAATATCTGTGAAGTGCAATAAAGCAAAGTATAATAAAATGAGGTGTGCCTGCATGTGGTCACATAGAGTCTACTGTTGACTTTTGCTGTGAGAGGTGCATATGCAGTAAGTGATCTGATGAATGAGTAACTGGATTGGTCACAAGCCTGTCTACTTTATTGCCCCACCTATTTTTATAAAGCACTGGAGCGCCTCAGCTAAAAATATTCAGCCAGAAAACCAATGGAATATTTTTGGCCCCAAAATGGCACCCCATCAAAACTAGACAGGGACACTTCTAGGTTTGGGAGGGATGATCTTCCTGCTGTGAACTCCACTTGCTCAGTGGCTCCCTCCCTTTGCGCAGTGGCAATTGGGCTCAGAAAGCAAATTCATCACTATCACCTAGAAGAAGGAGGTAGCAAGCGAGCAAGTAAGCAAGCAAGCGGAGGTAAGTAAGCAAACAATCTGCAGTGGCAGATACTTTGGCAGGGAGGCATGTGAACAAGTCACACACAGCTGTATGGAGCAGCAGTGGCTCTGACCCCCCCCCCATGCATCTGGGCAGGCACACATGCAGAGGAGGAGGAGGGCCCACCAATCCAAGGGTGCCCAAATCTCCCAGGCAGTCCAGTTGTAATTGATGGTGGCTGGTGGCTGGTCCTCAGCAGTGGTTGCCCCAACAGTGTCAACTCTAAGGCCAGGTCCTAAGCACCAATGAATCCCATCCTACTCCCACAATTTTATACATACACACTGCCTGTGACTGCCCCTCTTAGCTCTGCCCCACCTCCAATACAGCTATAGCTTGAAAGGGCTGCATCTGGCACATGAAGTCCTGGGCTTGTTCATGCTTAGCAGGGTCCCACCAGATTATAGTCAGTAAACACAAAGTGGGGAGAGAAGGTGTGTGCCTTTAACTGCTCAAGAGAAAACATCTGGAGCCATGATATGCCACAGTTCCCTGGATGTATGTATGTATGTATGTATGTATGTATGCAGGGTCTATAGAAATAAATGATTATAGGCTATTCCCCATTTGTGCATTCCGAGTCATTGTGTGGGTCGATGGAGTGAACGTAAACCCAGCCCAGCCCCCTTCTGGTGGGGCTGCCCCCTGTATAGACAAATGACTATATGCAGAGTCTTGCAAAACAGCAATAAGAATAAAATATTGGTGCAGCCTCTCAAATAAACCCACAGTTACTATCTAGCAACAGCAAAATAATTACTAGCCCATCTGTCACAGCCCCCCAAAAGGGTTGGCCATTTTTGCCACAGCTGCAGCCTGGAAGGAAAATTGTCTGCCTTGTCTTCTGGAAGCATTTGCCAACCACAACATGTGATGGGTTGTATGCAAATTGGTACTAGCAGTCATGTCAAGCTCTAATTAATGGTCCTGAAAATTACAACACAAATAGGAAAACCTGTTTTTAATTATACTAATTTTCTTTTTATAAGTGGTGGGAAACAATAGATCAAAACAACTACAACTTTGCAATTAGAAAATTATCAGTGACAGTTAAAATGTATTCCTCTCAATATGCCTGACTTAAGAAGGACTTTAGGCACATCTTTTTACACTTCAGAGAGGTCCAAACCAGGCCTACCTAAACCACTCCTACTACGACCCAAGATCAGTGTTTCCCAAACTGTGGCTTGCAACCCACAAACCAACACCAAATAATAACTACTTTTAATCCTTAACTGAAATGATGAATACCTCTTCCAACTTCTTGTTTTCTTGGCATATTCTTAATGTTGTGTTGATACTTATAACTGAATGTCAGAATGCCACTCCCACTCCAAATGGCCTAGAGTGGTTTATCCTCAGGGAGGATAAGGAAAGGCAAGTGAGGTTTTCTAGCCCTGTACCAAAAGGCCAGGTGATATATGCTTTATAATCCAGGCACTGCCCTCAGACCACTCTTCTTTTTCTTCTTCACCGCACCTCCCGCCACGGAATGGGCTTTGCTAGCTGCCCTTTGGAGGCCCAGTAGGAATTTGGTGGGGTAGCAGGAAGTCCCTGATTGGCCTTTGGAGATCTTACTTTTTGTGTACTTCATGCTGCTGGAAAATACTAATTGGGTTTGCAGCAGCATATACATTAATCTAGGCAGATGAGAGAAAATTTTAAAAACTGGTTGTTAAAAAATAGAAAAACACCTGAGGCATTACTAGGTTAAGGGCACTCTTCAGTCCCTTTCTGCTACCTTTGGTTTTGTGGCCCTCCTGGTGCCCTTCTGGGTTGGCATGCACACTTTGGCAAACGTTGGACAGCAGGGAGGGAGCATTTACCTCCAATTCTTTGCCGTGTTTGCAGGTGTAAATCCGCCAAGGAGAAAGAAAGGAGCTGCCTCTACCTGATTTTTCCTTGCTATACAGACCACTTGCCCTGATGATTTGGTTTAATTGGTTTTTGCAGATCTTCTCATTTTATTATATTACATTTAATAAAATAGAACCATTTTAACACTTAACTTGCCTCTCAAGTTATTTCAGAGTCTGATGGCAAAGGCTTGAGTCTTACAATTTAACACTGGGGAGCTGCTCTCTGGCGGAAGAACTGTTGACCATGTTGTGTATTGAGTCAAAGGATTTTATATCTGTATTATTATTGTCTGTATTTGCATTAGGGTAAAGTAACTGCCTTTTGGTTCCAGAGGGTACAGCTACTATTGGTTCATTTAAGCTGCTGTATTTGGATCCTCTGATTGCCTGATATTGTTCCCTCCAAAATGTATCCTTTCTAGCTAGTTCCCTGTCCCTATAAATGTAGCTCTCCCCTCCTCAGGTCTGGGTCTTGTTTGCTTTAATAAAGAAGTGTTACTAGAGAACTGTCTGCAGCATATTATGTCAAGAGAGCTGAAATCACAAACCCCACGTCATAACAGACCATTTGCTGCAAAGTGTGTGGACAGAGTTGTTTCAAACAGCTACTGTATTACAATTTGTGTCTGATGCATGTAGGATTAGTTAATAGATAAGCCAAGATTTGAAATTTGCTTAGTCAAAATAATAAATACTATCTTTATCAATAATGATCTGAGCCTATGCCTGACAATCACCAACCCCTGCATAAATGTACTAGTTGCAAAATAGAAGCTCAGTGATCCCACTGACACCTGCCTATACACACACACACACACACACACACACACACACACACAGTTTGTATAACCATATGTTTTTAGAGTAATTTTTGTAGCTTATGAAGCAATATCCTGCAATCAGATGCCTGGTTTTCTTACATTCCCATAAACAAAACTGCGAATAACTTTGTAAGTGCTACAATTGTGTAAACGTTTGCTTGGATGTCTCAAGCAATGGTTGCAAAACAGGCAGTATTGAAATTTAACTGTACAAAACTTTTGGCTACTGGAGGTCTAAAGTCCAAAATTCATGTGCCAGTAAGACAAGAAGTCATCACACCAAAAAGTCTGGTAACCACTGCCCTAGACAGCTCTTATAGTCTAGGGCTGGTTTCTCTTCCACTCTCACCCAAAAAGGTTGGCCTGCTTTTCTCTCCTCCAAAACCCACAGCCCTCTCCCGCTTGCTCTCACTTTCAGAATCTCTTAGATGTCTTTAACTGCATCATTCACTAGTGGAGAACTGTGTTAGAAAACAAACCCCAGCCTGTAAGCATGTGCGTATGAAATGCCTTAACCCATAAACACAGTTAAGTAATTGATCTTCAGTACATACATTGCACGGGTGGCGCTGTGGGTAAAACCTCAGCGCCTAGGACTTGCCGATTGCATGGTCGGCAGTTCGAATCCCTGCGGCGGGGTGCGCTCCCGCTGCTCGGTCCCAGCGCCTGCCAACCTAGCAGTTCGAAAGCACCCCCGGGTGCAAGTAGATAAATAGGGACCGCTTACTAGCGGGAAGGTAAACGGTGTTTCCGTGTGCGGCTCTGGCTCTCCAGATGCAGCTTCGTCACGCTGGCCACGTGACCCTGAAGTGTCTGCGGACAGCGCTGGCCCCCGGCCTCTTAAGTGAGATGGGCGCACAACCCTAGAGTCGGACACGACTGGCCCGTATGGGCAGGGGTACCTTTACCTTTACATACATTGCTATGCTATATGGGAACAAAAGAAATAAAATCTCCAATGCTGGGTTACATTTACTGCGAAGGCCATGGAAAAAAAGAGCAAAATAGAATTCTGCCCCATCCTTTCCATTCTCCATGTACTTGTTAAAAATCAATGATGCAAACACACTTGCAATTTGGCACTACATCCAGTACTTCTAAGGGAAGGGTTTTTGCTTACCTGTTTCTGGCAAACACTACAAAGTGCCCTCATATACTTTTTGGGCATTTCCAAGAAGAAATTGCCCCAGGGTATTCCACACACCACGTGAGAAAGCACTTAATGATACATGGTAAGCCCATCTTGTGCAATAGCACAAAGAAACCAAAATTCTGGCAGCATTTCCCCCTTGGGCGGATTGAGTGGGGAGAGGAGGCAGTTTCAGGGCATCATTACAGATAATGAGCTGAGGTTAAAAAAGTTAAAATGGGACATTGAAAAGGGACGAGAGGAAGTCTGGAAATCCAAATAACCCAACAGATTAAAGCACAGTGCTAAGGGGGCAAGCTTTCACTCCTGCAATCTGTCCCAAAGACCTGGTGCCCAACAGATAATGAGGGACTCCCATCAGCCATAAGCAGCAGGGCTAATTTTCAGGAATGATAAGAGTTGTAATCTAAAACATAAGGAGGATACTGGGTTGGGAGTGGCTGCCCTATACTGATTTTAACATACAAAATTGTCCCCATTGAGTTTCTGAAGCACGTCTGGGAAAAATACTGGGCTAGATGAAGGTAAACAATCAGAATCTTAATTGAGGCAAGACAGAGATTCTGTGCAGGGGGAAACCAATTGTTCTATTCAACTTCTTTTAGATGGGGTTGTGCTCCCCCCGAAGGACCAAGTTTGAGCTTGTATGAGCTCTTGGATTTGGTGCAAACAGAGAAGTCCAAGTGGCAGCAGTAGCAGGAGATAATTTTAATCTGCATGGCTGGTATGGCTGCTGGAATCCCTATCTAGGGAAAAGAAACCTTGCGACAGTCGGCAATGCACTGTGGCACCTTGGTTCTCAAACTTAATCTGTTCCGGAAGTCCGTTCCAAAACCAAAGCGTTCTAAAACCAAGACGTGCTTTCCTATAGAAAGTAATGCAAAATGGATCGATCTGTTTCAGACTTTTAAAAACCCCTAAAACAGCAATTTAACATGAATTTTACTATCTAATGAGACCATTGATCCATAAAATGAAAGCAATAAACAATGTACTGCAGTCACACAATCAATCAAGCTCAACTGGGTTCTACACAGTCACATAAACAAAACAAAAAAGCCGCAAAAACAAAAAAGCAAAATAAATAGCAAAAACAGATAGACCTCAGCATAACACTCAAAACAGAAGTGTGGCACTCAAAACGGAGCACGTTCAGCTTCTGAAAAAAGTTGCCAAACCAGAACACTTACTTCCGGGTTTGCAGTGTTTGGGTTCCAAGTTGCATGAGTACCAAGGCATTTGAGAACCGAGGTACCACTGTATTAGGGGTACCTAGCTGTTCGACAGTGGAATTTGCTGCCAAGGAGTGTGGTGGAGTCTCCTTCTTTGGAGGTCTTTAAGCAGAGGCTTGACAACCATATGTCAGGAGTGCTCTGATGGTGTTTCCTGCTTGGCAGGGGGTTGGACTCGATGGCCCTTGTGGTCTCTTCCAACTTTATGATTCTATGATTCTAGTGAATTCTTGGTGCTGCTTTTGAAGACAGTTCAAAAACCAACTGATTCAAAATGTGCCCACTCAGCTATTGGTTGGGGCCAGGCAATTAGAACACATTACACATATTATTGTGTCAGGTACACTGGTTGCCAGTGTGTTCTGGGCCCAATTCAAAGTGTTGGGGCTGACTTTTAAAGCTCTAAATTGTTTGGGATGAGTTTACCTTAAGTGCCACATGCACCTGTATCAACCTGCCATCCCATACTTTAAGATCCGTTCAGGGGGAACCTGTGGAAATGCCAGATGTAGCACCAATGAGGTTGGTGAACGCATGGAACGCAGTCTTTCCAGGAAGTGTCTGCTCAATTATGGAACTCGTTTCCAAATGGGGTCAGGCAAGCCCCATCCTTTGTTAAATGGGCCTTACAGGTTTTATATTTATGGCCTTCGGGTGCTGCTCTAGAATACTGGATGACTTTAGATGAATTACTTCTTTATCTGGAATGATGCCTATATACTTATTTTGGATAAAACTGGGCATTTTAAGTGTTTTGAATGGTTATATTGTTGGATTTTAAGCATATGTATTTGTATATTACTGTAAACTGCTTTGGTAGGCAATTTTGCCTAAAAAGAGGTCTAAAAGCCTATAAAATAGTTAAATAAAATAATCTGAAATACTACCAAACAGTTAAACACAGACCTTACCGGTTGTAGCATGAGCAAAGCAGTACACTAAATGGTGCTTTAGTCTTCACACACATCATTTAAATGCATGTGCACTTGAGTCAAGTGCCAGACATGCACACAATGGAAGGAACTCACACTAATCATTTTAAAGTGATCTCCTAAAAAGCAAAATAGAGTAAACATTGGACACTGATTTACCAAGTGTGGTTGTTCATATTAGGTGTGCTCTGCCTATGCAGAATAATCTCCAGAGCTCATTGCTAGCAAGTGGGACTATCTGGAGTAGAAAATGCACCTGAAAACACCATGTCACCAGTTCAGAGCACCCTGTGTTCTGCCAGTAAAGTAAGTCTTTGGGAAACACAAAGCCCAACATGCACCTTTCTGTCGATGGTGAAATATGTATCACATGACAGTCAAAGAACCAATCGTGGAAGGAGGAAGGAAGAACAAGTGTCCATGGCATTTGTGAGGAAAGTCCATTGTTCTAAATAAAAGATACAACAACAACAACAACAACAACAACAACAACAACAACAAAAGGCGCCTCCCACCCCAATGATGCCAGTATTAGAGGAACACTCACGCAGGTGGGCTGGGAGCCTGATGGCATCTTCCTCCATCCTGATTGCTCGAGGCACTGGGACATGTAATGGTGATGACGAGGAAGTATAAGTTGGTACAGGACTCACTGGAGGGGTGTATGAAATCCTTTCCTGCTGTGATGGATAGGAAAGAACAAATAGAATAATATGAAATTGGGGGCAAAAGATGATGAATTAAAATAAGACATCTTTGAAGAAAGGAACTCTATGGCAGAGAACTGCAATCAGATAATAAAATTTTAAATCTATGAATATTGTTGTTAGTATGTATGTATGTATGTATGTATGTATGTATTATTTCTATGCCATCCTTCATTCAAGGATCACAGAGCAGTTTACAATATAAAAACATAACATAGTAACAAACACTAATAACCCCCCTCTCCACACATGCACAGTTTAAAAGGCCACAGGTGATTTATTTAGCCAAAGGCCTCAGAACAGAGGAATGTTTCTGCCTGGCATCTAAAGATATACAGTGGAATCTTGGGGTACAGTGGGGATTCGTTCCAGAGGCCCCACTGCAACCCAAAAATGACACACATTGAAGCGTGTGTCTGCGCATGCACGGCGCGATTTAGCGCTTCTGCGCATGTGTGAGCGACGAACCCAGAAGTAACCTGTTCTGGGAGTTCCGGGTTTGCTGTGAACGTTTTCTAAAAAATTGTTGCCCCACAAAATAATAACCTGGTAATGTTGTAAATGGATGCCTTCATGTAAATCTGAAGAGACTTGCATGTCAGGCCTCTTAAGGTTATTTGCAGGTGTAGCAGTGCACATAGCTGGACATAGGATATGACATAAAAGTAACACATGTTGCATTTTGTTACTAAATTACTTGTGGCATTCTAGCATTTTGGGAGAAACATTTTCTCAATAGTGGTCTATGCTTTAAACTTAACAGGAAGGTCCAGTAATGACTGAAAAATGCAGTTTGTTTCATTTCTGCCTTTTTGTGTGTTCTCAGGTGTCAGAGTTAGCTCTCCTCTGGACTCACACCTCCAGCATACTCACAGCAAGCACTCCTGATGAATCCCCTGAGGGCTTTCATTTTGACGATGTCGCCTCGCACCCTCCACAGCCGCCACAGGTTTGGACATATCATGAGAGAGATGTCTTTGCCTTGGCCTTTCTATGGGATTTTATTATTATAGGCTCTGGTCTTGCACTCTAGGGAGTTGCTCACTTGCACTTGAAAGCAGAAAGCTACTTGCACCTTGGATACACTTGTCCAATTCAAACTGAGTCCAATTAAAATTGATATAGCCCCATGGTTCTCAATTTTTCAAACCAATCTGTGAAAACACATTCTAAAAAGGGCACTTGTCCAAATTTAACTCTATAAGGGATCATTCCTGCTAAATCAAAGTATATACACCTTCATGTATCTGCTGTTTCATGGATCCTGAAGCCTCTTCTTGGTAAAATGAGTTAGGGAAAGTCAGCAGAGTGCCATGTGGAACAAAGAAATGTGGTCGTAAATTGATCTGAACTAAATATTGGACTGGGCCATAGCCTGATCTATTAGAAGGCATGTAGTGCATGAGAATCCTCCATTGGGCTGTAAGCAGTAAGACACTATACATTAAGACATTATACATTAAACATAAAAACAATTACACACAAAAAAACCCCCACCCTTGGTGGAAATAACACACTATCAGACACATTTCAGCATTCCTACATAATAATGCATAATACACACAACATACAAATAATTCCACAGCAGTTGGATATCTTGAGGCAATCATGTGATTTTGAGACAATTCTTGCTGCTTTTACATATCTCTTCAATCCCAGGGCACAAACTCTTGAGGTCAAAAAGAGAGAAAATGTATTTACAATTCAACCTGCCCCTTTTGTCAGCCCCCCCCCCCCCCCCGTTAGTCTACATCCTTTGGAAAGAAATTGCTGTGTCCACTCTTTTGTTGTTGTTGCAGGTAATAAGTAGTCTTGTGGTTGCGAGGAATTGGGCTGGTTTATGTTTTTTTTCATTATTGGGTCTGCAGTAACACATCTGTAGAAATGATATCCTGTAAGGAGGCAGGGTTTTGGGGACTTAAAAACACAGTTAGAAAGGTAAGGGGTAAAAACCCAAAAAGGGTAGAGAATATCATAAGGGAAGCTGTAAACAATAAGAAAATCTTAGAGTTAAGCATTTTTATCTGTTTGAATATTATTATCACCTTTCCAAATAATGACTACTGTTATTAACTGCTCAGCTTACTTTCCTCCACTTAGTTTTGGTGGTTTTTGTTTGTTTGTTTTGCTCTTTTTTAATTTACAGGAAAATAATGAATTTTACACTACACCCATATGTAACGAAAGAAAGACGAAAAGAAATACAAATGCAATTACTTTTCTGAGAACCTTGGATATAGAATATTTAAATTACTGTTGGTATCCCCTCACTTTTTTGTGCTGTGGGAGAAAAGAAGGCACAAACACTTTGTTAATGGGGTTGAGTATTCTTAGGGGTTCACGTATCCTGTTGAAAGGGAAAATTATTTCCTGTGAAATTTTCTGTCAGGAATTCTGTTCCAAAAATGCATAGGCATATACACACAAAACAAAATCTATTATAAATGTCATTAAAATCCATTAAAAAAAAAACTACTTTAGAGACAAAGTCAGTGTGGGAATACACAGTGTGGGAGTACACATTTACCTGTGGAGAGAATTTTGCATGTTAGATTTGGAACTTGGCAACCTCTTAACTCTTGATGGTCCAGTACTTAACCTTTTTATTTCTCTAAAGCAGCCCCTGGAGCAAAGGTTTAGGGCAATCTGCATTTTACGCAAGGCACACACAAAGGGGTACTTCTCACTGCAGTGCCCTCAATGGTTCCAAGTTTTGCATTGAGAAATTTGAATAAAGTTTCATGTGCAGAGCATAGCTTTGTCACCTCTTGGTTTAAATCTCCTTTTTCTTCTCTCTCTCTCTCTTTCTCTCTAAAGCTGACATAGCCTCTGTACATGTACAGAGGTAATGATTCAGCAAATCTATTATATCATTTACAAGAGTGAAAGAGGCGAGCGCAAAATATGATCTGAAGCTCAGCATCAAAAAAACCTAAGATCATGACCACTGGTTCCATCACCTCCTGGCAAATAGAAGGGGAAGAAATGGATGCAGTGAGAGATTTTACTTTCTTTAGCAAACATTGCCCCCCTTTTGCCCCCCTGTAGCTCAAGACCTCAGATACATCATACCTACATCACAGAAGAGGCGGTCTACAGCAGAAAACCTGTCTGGCAAGTTACCTGAGAATGATAACTGATTGAATTATTTGGGCAGTCTGGCGATTCCTTTGTAATGGTAAATGTTATATACTGAAGTTCTCACCCTGGGCCAGCAGGGGGATACTGTAGATAGTTATGCAAATGAAGGATCGAAAGTGACGTTTAGTGATTGGATAGTTTGTATGCAAATGAAGGATCGAAAGTGACGTTCAGTGATTGGATAGTTTTAGAAAATGGCAGCAGTTACATTGTTCTGGAGCTCTATATAAGCAGGCTGGCTGAGCTCCTCAGGCAGTTCTGTTCCAGCTTACAAATAAAGAGCTGCTTTGGAAGAATCGCTGTGTCGTCTGATATGTTCGCCCACAACTTAACAGTAAATACTCAGTTCCTGAGTCCAGGTCACAGGCTCACCCTATTCATATCTTAAATGTGCCCTTAAGACAGGATTTGTGAAAGAGACAATGGGGATATTTCCCATTTCCTTTGACCTTGCAGAGAAATATTTGAGGTCATTTTGGGAGAGAGAAAATGGTTTCAGGACTTTTCTGTGGGTTTCAGACATGTGGTTTACATATTTGTATGTGTTTGCTTGGTACATTTATGAACATCTATTTTCTATATGTAAGACCTTATTATAACAGGTGGGAGGCAGGCACCCTCTCTTCCTGCTTTGTTGCCCCTCCCCTCACTAAGATTAAGGAGAGATTAACAAGCAAGCACACAGACCAACTCTTAAAGCCTAACTTCCTGCGTTCAGCTAATTATGCAGAGCTTTCTAACGATCCAGGAGCGACACCCCCACCCCACCCCCCAGCTAGGCAATCAAAGATCCAGGCAAAGTAAACCAATAACATAAACAGAGAACTGGAACGCGCTTCTTCCTTCCTTCCTTCCACTGCACCCACCCCTACTGGTGAAAAAAAGGAAGTGTTGTGTCCGTCCCCCCCTAAATAGCTTTCCTCCATATTAAAAGGGAAGGTTGGTTGGTTAGTTATTTGAGACTAAGTCTTTGCTTGCTTGCACTCCCTCCCTCCCTCTGATAAAAAGGAAGAGATTGGTGGGATGGGGTTTTTTTTTGGGGGGGGGGCGTCTGTGTCTGGGGGAAATGGAGGGAAGAAGATTTAACTGGCTGCTTTCTGCCAAAATGGGAGATTAGGTACTGTGTGAAAATGGTGGGAAGGGTGTTTGTTGGTAAGCAGTGCAAGCAAATGTGTGTCTACTCACAAGGAAGCCCTACTGAATTCAATGGGGCTTACTCCCAGGAAAGTAGAAGTTTAGTTGAACTCAGTGGGGCTTATGCATGTTTGGATTCCACTTAGATCTCGGAGTGGGGAAGCAGACACAACTTGACTAGTAAATCACACTACTCTTAAATAAGTTGAAAATACGGCAAAATATTATAAGACTCTTAGTGGACAACTGACACCAGTGCTATGGGAAGTTATTTTGTGAATAACATTCTGAAAGAAGGGAAAATTCTGAATACCTGGAAAGAGGCATATATTACTTTGATCCCTAAGAAAGACACTGATTGCTTGAATGTAAAGAATTACAGACCCATTCCATTATTGAACAATGAGTATAAGCTATTTGTAGACATCTTAGCCAATAGACTAAAAAGTATTTTAAATGAGCTAATTCATAAAGCAGGTTTTCTTCCTCGTCGACAATTGAAAGATAATGTTAGGAATATATTGCATATAATTTAATATTTGGAGACCAGGAACGACAAACAAGTGGCACTAATGTTTATTAATGCTGGGAAAGCTTTTGATAATATTTCTCAGCATTTTATGAAAGAAAATTTGAAAATTATGGGAGTGGGGGAGATATTTTTGAGAGGTATAGAAGCTATATATTCATAGCAAAAAGTGAAATTGATAGTAAACAATACCTTTACTGATAATTTTGATATAACTAAAGGTACAAGACAGGGGTGCCCGTTGTCACCATTGTTATTTATTACGGTCCTGGAGATATTAAATAAGAATTTGAGAGAATTGCCAGAAGTCAGAGGTATGAAGATTGGAGTAAAAGAATATAAATTAAAAGCCCTTGCGGATGATTTGGTCTTAACATTAGAAGATCCACAATCTAGCGTACAAAAAGCGCTGGTGAAAATTGAGGAATCTGGGCAAGTAGCAGGATTTAAACTCAATAAAACCAAAACCTTAGTGAAGAATATGGTTAGGGAACAGATAGATGAATTGCAACGTAGATTGGAAATCATGGTGGTAAAAAAAGTGAAATATCTTGGAATTTGGTTAACATCAAAAAATATAAATTTGTTTAATGATAATTATGAATCCACATGGAAGGCAAATAAGAAGGAATAGATTAAAGTTGTCATTTTCTGGAGGAATATCAGTGGTAAAAATAAATGTACTACCCAAGATGTTATTTCTATTTCAAACAATTCCAGTGATCAAAAGGACAGGACAATTCAAAGAGTGGCAAAAAGTATTATCGAGATTCACCTAGCAAGGGAAAAGACCTAGGATAAAATTTAAATTGTTAATAGATAAAAAAGAAAGAGGTGGATTCGCCATACCAGACTTGAAACTCTGTTATGATGTGTCCTGTATGTGTTGGTTAAAGGAATGGATAGGTTGGAAAATACAGATCTTTTGGATCTGGAAGGTTATGATAACAGATTTGGGTGGCATTTTTATCTTTGGCATGCCAAAGTGAAAGTGCATAAAGGTTTACTGAATCATGTGATCAGAAAGTCGATTTATGAAGTGTGGGAAAGAAATAAAAACTTACTGGAAAGGAAAACACCAAGGTGGATTTCACCCACTGAGGTATTGACGGTCAAAAAATTAAATATGGAGGGAAGGTGGGCCACATATGAAGAGATGGAAACCAAGAAAGCCATTTGATCAAAGAGTATATTAGAATATATTAGAGTATATTAGATATATAATATAATATATTATATTAGAGTATATTAGAAGTAGTAATATGCCACATATAAAAGAAGAACAAATGAAGATTTTAAATACACAGATAACAGTGCAAGAACTGTTAGAGGCAATAAAAGAGTCAAAAAATGGCAAGTCACTGGGCCCAGATGGACTTACGGCAAAATATTATAAAAAATTAAGTGAGCAGTTAGTGAACCCCTTGAATGATGTCATGAATGAGATATTGACTACAGGTGAAATTCCAGAAACATGGAAAGAAGCCTATATTACAGTAATTCCAAAACAAGATGCAGACTTGCTGCAAATTAAAAACTACAGGCCTACATCTTTATTAAATAATGATTATAAACTGTTTGCAAACATATTAGCTAACAGACTGAAAAAAATATTAAATGAATATATACATCAAGATCAGGCAGGATTTCTTCCAGGTAGACAAACGAAAGAGAATATAAGGAATATTCTGAATATAATAGAATACCTGGAGGTTAAGAATGAAAAGAAAGCAGAAATTATGTTTATTGATGCTGAAAAAGCTTTTGACAACGTCTCTTGGAAATTCATGACAAAGCTAATTGAAATTCAATGTGGTCCTAAATTTTTAAAAGGAATATTAGCAATTTACTCAGAGCAAAAAGCGAAACTAATCATAAAGCAGGTGATAACAGATGAATGTAAGATACAAAAAGGAACTAGACAATGATGTCCATTATCACCACTGCTGTTCATCCTGGTACTGGAAGTACTTGCCAGAAACATAAAAGCAGATAAAGAGATTACAGGTGTAAAAACTGGGAAAAGTGAGTTTAAATTAAAAGCATATGCTGATGACTTAGTGATAACTGTGGAAGATCCAAAAACTTCACTCCCTAAAGTTATAGAAAAGATTCAGAAATTTGGGGAAGTAGCAGGATTTAAGTTAAATAGGAATAAAACAAAATTATTAGTTAAAAATTTGAAGGAAGAAGAAAAACAGGAATTGGAGCAAAACATTGCAGCTGGTGGGTCAGATCCTGTGTTCTCCCCCCCTCTGTAGGTAGGTCTCAGCCCACCTGCCAGTCAGTCACCGGCTGTCACTATGATGTCAGAGGAACAATTTGTCCTTTGTACTGCAGCAAAGGAAAAGGATGAAGAGCAGAAACATGCACACTACCTTGAGTTCTTTGAAGGAAAACATAGGATATAAATGCAGTATCAATGAATGAATGAATGAATGAATGCCCATCTACTCCTGGGCAAAGTAGCCAAAATCTAGTAACACTTGTAATACATGATCCTGTAACTGGTTTAGGACAGTGAAAAATACAGTGCAGAAGGAACATTCTGGGGGGTGGAGTAAGATTCCAGATGGAACCCTGGTGGATTGTGCAAGCAAATCTCTCTAGAAGGAGGAAGTGCAGAAATACTTGTGTTTGGTCTTCTGTCCCCTTGCTGTTTTCTTTAATAGACCTTTGGTCATTCTGGATACTGTTTCTATAGCAATTCACTTCAGGATGTATAGCAGATCCAATTAAAACACTTTTAGCAAATAACGAAAATTAAAAACAACAGCAAAGAATGCAGAATTTTGGAAAGGACCCATATGCAAAGCAGCATTTGGAAAAAGATTAACATCTCATTTCCTGAACACAGGGAGCCAAGATTGTTTTATTGACCAGAGTGATTCCATGGAGTTCATTTCCTCTGCAATCTCCCTTTGAACAGAATTTGAATCTGCAAACACCAGGACAGGAGAGAGACTCTCATATTTCATTCCCTACTTGACTAAATTTACTCAAACAATCTTAAACTATGGGGGTGCTGCAGTTGATCACAAGGAAAGGAAAGAATATGACACCTCAGCTCTCTTATTTCAGTTAACTTAAAATGTTACCAAGAGCTATATTAGTGTTGCAAATGTTTAGCTGACTAAGAATACTTTGGTTGAATTAAAAAGTGCCCAAGATTAATCTTACAGCAAACTTATTTCACAGAATCATAGAGTTGGAAGGGACCCAAGAGTCATCTAGTCCAACCCCCTACCATGAAGGAATCTCAGCTACAGAATCCAGGACAGATGCCCATCCAACCTCTGCTTCAAAACCTCCAAGGAAGGAGAGCCCACAACCAGAAAGTTACTGCCAGAAAGTTATATATGCCAGCGCCCCATATGTTTAGTTGAAATATCCTTTATTGTAACTTGAAGCCATTGGTTCAAGTCCTACCCTCCAGAGCAGGAGAAAACAAGCTTGTTCGCTCTTCCATGTGACAGCCCTTCAGATTAAGGGAAGTAATAGTTCCGCTCTATTCTGCCTTGGTCAGACCACACATGGAATACTGTGTCCAGTTCTGGGCACCACAATTTAAGAAGGTTGTTGACAAACTGGAGGGCAGCCAAGATGATCAAGGGTCTGGAAACCAAGCCTTATGAGGAGCGCTTGAAGGAGCTGGGCATGTATAGCCTGGAAAAGAGGAGACTGAGAGGAGATATGATAGCCATCTTCAAATATCTTAAGGGCTGTCACATGGAAGAGGGAGCATGCTTGTTTTCTCCTGCTCTCTAGATTAGGATTTGAACCAATGGCTTCAAGTTGCAAGAAAGGAGATTCTGACTCAACATCAGGAAGAACTTCCTGACAGTAAGAGCTGTTTGCCAGTGGAATGGTCTCCCCTGGGAGGTTGTGGACTCTCCTTCCTTGGAGGTTTTGAAGCAGAGGTTGGGTGGCCATCTGTCATGGATGCTTTAGCTGAGATTCCTGCATTGCAAGGCGTTGGGAAGATGACCCTCAATGTCCCTTTCAACTCTACCATTCCATGATTCTATGAACTCAGCTGAGTTTATACTGCAATAGGGAGTTACAAAAATCTCTAGCAGCAGAACTCTGCTGTCCCGATGAAAATGTTGCAATACAGTTGCCAGGTCTTTTCTGCACCACAAACTGGCGGTGGTAGAGGACGTGCTTTGCATGCAGAAGGACAATGATTCAACCCCTGGCAAGGTAGGGCTGGAAATGTCTCTCTTATGAAACCTTGGGGCGCTACTGCCAGACCACCTCAGGCACAAGATACCGGAGGAGATGAGCCTCCTGGTCATTTCCTCCCATGGCTTGCCATAAAGCCCCCAAATTAGCCTGCTCCCCTCCGGTGCACTGGAGGGCACTATCCCATTTCCAGTGTTGAAGGAAGATTGAACTGCAAGGCTGCTCGGCTTCTAGTACACGACATGGGAAGAGGTGCCATCTTACTATTTGACTATTAAAATGTCTTGAGTCAGTCATCCACATAGCAGAGCATACCAACTTAGACAGACCAACAAGGGCCTGATTTGGTACAAAGCAGCTTCCTATGCTCCTAACATTTCTCCAGTTAGAAGCCCAATTAGCACACTGGTTACATGATCTGAACAAAGGGAAAGAACAAATTCCGTTGACTCCAGGGACAACACAAAAGCAGCTCTCCCCTTATCTTTGATATCAAGATTCTAAAGAGCCATTTAATTCTGCAGCTGGAAATGAAGAATTTGTCAGGCAGAGTAAATATGCAAGGGAGAAAGCTGAAGGCTGTCATATTTTTGCTGCACAGTTGGTGCGTTCAGAATAAAAGCAGCTCTAAGAGATTTCAAGCAATCAATTTAGCTTTGGGATGAACAATGTCCGCTGAGCTCTTGCTTCTGCACCTCCAGCAAAACCTGCTCAGTGTTCTCAGTGTTCTCCCTCCTAAGATTGCTAATCCTATAGGAAATTTCCCTCCAGAAACTCTTACCTCTCAGGGAGTTGAGGTGCAAGGAAACAATATATACAAGGTGGGTGCAAGATAGCATGACCCCATCCATTACCCAGAAGTCTGCAACTTTTTAGTGCAAATAAACTATCACAACTTACGCCAAATATTCGGGTCATTTTTGCACCGTTTATCAAATTATTGGAAAAAGCTCAATTTCTCAATTCTTTTCCTCCATTTATATATTATTTTTTAAATAGCACTGTAACCTACTACCACCTCAAGCCTTAGGGGTAGCATAGATTCTTCTAGAACAATGCTGTTCAACCTTTGGTCCTCATATGTTGCAGGGCTAAACCTCCCTTCATTGTGGCTGGAGATGACAGTTCAATCCAACAACATATGGGACCAAAGGTTGAAGAGCACTGTTCTACAGTGATGTTCCAGAAATGCCTTTTGGTATTCACCTTCTGAAAGGTTTTGCATGCATTAATGAAATACTGCTGGTCAGCTGAAATAGAGGAGACAGGAATGGGCTGCATTTCAGGAACTTAGAATTGTTCTCCTGGGCGAGACAGCCTCCCATTCACCCGTTTCCCATAGGAACTATACGGCTTCTGCCACTGTTTTCCTGTTCCTTGAGGGACATCAGACTCAAGCCTCGTCTTGAAACTATTTGTATACTTGGCTATCAACACATATTAGGGGACGGTGAAAAGGCTACCATGCTTAGAAGAGAAGGAAAGAAAGGCTAAAAGTAAGTGTGGCCATACATAGATGAACAACAAGAAAGCACTTACCCACCTACTCAGCTGTGGCCACCTTAATGGTCATGCTTCTGGATGCTTCCCCACAATTTGGTGGGCAATTCACTAGTATAAATATAAACAAACTAAATAAACAAATGAGATGCTGGCTCCATTTTTCTTCAGTATTAAATAAACCAACACCTCATTTTTAATCAGCAGAAGTCATAATGTTTATTCATGGAAAATGTCCTGGAGGCTGTGAAACTGGGGTTTAGTGACATGGGGGGAAATTGACAACATGATCTATGGCGAGTTGCCCATGTCACATGCTAGAATGATGACAGTCACCTTCCGCAAGTATTTCTGCATGTGCCATGATGAGAATGCAGCACACAGTAGTTTCACTTGGCAGCAATGTGGAATTTTTACTCCAGTGGCTTTTTTAATGCAACTTGTCTCCTACAGAGACAGCGCAGTGGGGAAGCACATGTTTTACAGCAGCCTCTGCCAACCTAGCAATCACCAGCTCTTTTGAACTACAATTTCCATGAGCTCCAACATCACTACCACTATTCCTACTTATTAGTTTTCAAAGCTTTATCAAAGTTCTTTATAGCTTCTCACCACATACATTCCAACTCACTATGCCTGAATCCAGACTTAGCATAAAATAAAGGTAAATGACCCCTGGAGGGTTAAGTCCAGTCAAAGGTGACTATGGGGTGTGGCACTCATCTTGCTTCAGGCCAAGGGAGCCAGTGTTTGTCCACAGACAGCTTTCTAGGTCATGTGGCCAGCAGGACTAAACCACTTCTGGCGCAACGGGACACCGTGACGGAAGCCAGAGTACATGGAAATGCGGTTTACCTTCTTGCTGCAGTGGTACCTATTTATCTACTTTCACTGGCATGCTTTCCAACTGCTAGGTTGGCAGGAGCTGGGACAGAGCAACGGGAGCTCACCCCATTATGCAGATTCAAATGACCAACCTTCCAATCAGCAAGCCCAAGAGGCTCAGTGGTTTAGACCACAGCGCCACCTGTGTCCGTGTGCTCTGGCTTCCGTCACGGTGTTTTGTTGTGGCAGAAGTGGTTTAGTCATGCTGGCCGCATGACCCATGAACCTGTCTGTGGACAAACACTGTCTCCCTCGGCCTGAAATGAGATGAGCACCGCACTCCACAGTCGCCTTTGACTGGACTTAACTGTCCAGGGGTCCTTTACCTTTTACCTAGCATAAAATGTGTCCCAATTCATTTTGGAGCAGCAAAAACTTTTTCCTTTTCCTTCAGGCATGCTCACAAGCATGAGAACCTGTAGCCATCACTGATTAAATCTTCCTTAAAGACCATTCACAGTTTACTTGACAGTTGAATTGTGTATGTGTGTTGTGTTTGTGTGTGTGTGTGCATTTTATGAAATTTATGAATTTTCAGCAGTGAAAAGCAATGGAGCAAAAGTCCCCGCCCCCTCCTCCGTCGCTCTGTTACTCCGTAGTGTTAAATATTCCCAAAGAGTCAGGGAACAAACACAGTTTCCCCCACTGCGTCCTTGTTATGGGTGAGTGATTTCCCCTCCCAACTTTGGCTTCCCCGCTCCCAAAAAAAGGTTAATAAAAGTTCATCTGGGGGTGACTAAACTAAATCTGGGGGCGCTGGGCAGATTTTTGGACCCCGGCAGCACATATGCTAGAGGTGGCCCTGAGCAAGGCCCCCTGGACTCAGTGCAGCTTTCTTCTGAGTAGACACTTTGTTATTTGCTAGATGCAAGTCAGCAGCACCAGACAACCCCACTCAGCTAGGCTTTGAAGTGGATTTCACCCCACGGCTTGCAGAGCCAGGCCTACGCTGCCTATGGGCCCTGCACCCCTTGGCAACATCCGAAGGCCCTGATCCACTAGGCACTGAGGTGGATTGCAACCCACCCCTTGCATAGTCAGACCCACGCTGCCACCGGACCAAGCATTGGCGGCAGCAACAAGCAGCTCCAGCTCGCCCAGCCCTACCCACTGCCACCCCACCACCCCACTTCCCTGACCTGGGGGTTCTGGATCGCAGGCCCTACTGGTCAACATGGGAGGCCCAGCAATCGCCCCCTCCCTCCAGAAACAAACCAGGACTGGGCACGGGACATAGGTCATAACATTTTGTTTGCTGACTGGGAAAAGTTATGGACCACCAGTATAAAATTCACGGCATGTAATGCCCTAAGAGAGAATATTATGAAAATGATTTATAGGTGGTACATGACCCCAGTCAAGCTAGCTAAAATTTATCACCTGCCTTATAATAAATGTTGGAAATGCAAAGAGTCTGAGGGTACATTCTTTCACCTTTGGTGGACGTGCCCAAGGATTAAGGCTTTCTGGGAAATGATATATAATGAACTGAAAAAGGTATTTAAATATACCTTCCTTAAGAAACCAGAGGCCTTTCTCTTGGGCATAGTCGGACAATTGGTGTTAAAGAAAGATAGAACGTTTTTTATGTACGCGACAACAGCAGCAAGAATACTCATCGCAAAGTATTGGAAGACACAAGATTTGCCCACCTTGGAAGAATGGCAGATGCAAGTGATGGACTATATGGAGTTGGCAGAAATGACTGGCAGAATCTGAGACCTGGGAGAAGAATCAGTGGAAGAGGACTGGAAGAAGTTTAAAGACTATCTGCAGAAACACTGCAAAGTTTATGAATGTTAAAATAATGTTGGATTTGGAAATAATAAGGCATTAGTGACATAGCTTAAAAAGTACGCAAAATGTAATAGAAAAGGAGGAAAGATTAAAGTGATATTATGTCAAAAGTAAATAATATTATAAAGGTGATTAAGTACGAGGAGAAAAGATTGGTGACATAATAGAATGAACTTAATAATTAGAAATGAGATCTGAAAGAGGGTAAGGATTTGCTGTATCTGATTGGGTAAAGAGGAACACAAAAAAGGGAGGCGTGAGGAAGTCAAGAAAGGAAGTTAAGTATGATCGAAAAAGTTGGAGTTTTTATGTTTTTGTACTTGGGTGGAATTTTTCTTTACTGTATTTTATATTTTTGTGTTTTGATCTGTTCTATGTGTTACTTTTGATTATGCTTTATTTCTTTTTACATTTTCTCTATTTCTGTGGTGGTTATGTACTTTTATTTTTTGTAAAAACCTAATAAATATTTTTTAAAAAAAAAAACAGAAACAAACTAGGACTCTCCAAGAAAATGCATGTGGCACAAAGGAGAATTAGGCCCTGGTGGGTCACCACCTTACCCACTTTTGATTGGCCAAGCGGATAGCCAGTCAATCAGATTTTAAAAAAATAAATAATTCTTCACTTCTCCTTTGTAGCCCCCAAGCCTTGTGCTGTGCCCCCCCCCCCCCATTTATGTGATTTTCACCTGTGGCCCTCTTGGAATATCCGGGGGGGGGGCAGGGGCCATACGGCCCCAGTTGGAAAACACTGATCCAGTCCAACATTCCGGTCTTACAGAGGCCAGTGAAATGGCCATTGGGATGAAGCCGGGCCCAAGTGCAACGCTCAGCGGCTGCTATTCTGAAGCAAGCAGCCTCTGACAGTGGAGGGAGAACACAGCTATCATGGCTATCTTCTACCTCACCCTATTCTACCAGTCCAAGTATCCCTGCCATCTAATGCTTTTCCTCCATAGGCCACCATCACCCAATTACAGTCTTGGCTGCAGATGTATGCAAATACAATAAAATTCCTAAACAGAGAGAATTAGTAGGTCAGGTTCTAGCCTACTTTTCTCCCTGGCATGCTAATTTCCACACACATGAGCATCCAGTCATGTGAGCTCCCACCTGCAGCCTGAAATGGTGTAGTAAAAAAACCAGGCTTATTGACTCAGTATCGGCCACTCCCACCATTTCCACCATGCAGTGCACAGAGAATGGAGCGTGGTGTTTGTCATGCGCCCATATTTGCAGCTAAGGGGCAAGGGTGTGGAACTGACTGATTAGGAGAAAAGACTTGGATGACAACACGCCTGGGGTGGGGTGGGGGAGAAGAGCTGTTCTGGCATGTGAGAGGAGACAAGTTTACCAGCTCCATGAGAACTAGTCCAGAGGCACACAACTGCAACCAGTCCTGCTGCACCAGCCCATTTGCCCTCTTCAAGGTCTTGCTTCCTAGCTCTGGGAGCTCCCGGGACAGCTCAGTGGGTAGAGCTTGAGACTCTTAATCTCAGGGATGTGGGTTCGAGCATTGCAAGGGGCAGGACTAGAGGATCCTTGTGGTCCCTTCCAAGAAGAGATGTCACAGGACTAAAGGGGAAGCCCAAGCAGCTGGTAAGCAGGCTGTGTGCATGACTTTTGCTCTCTCTTAGGTCTTGGAATCAGAGATAACGTACAACATGAAAGCAGTGAACAGTATATTTTAGGGTCCTAAAAAAAACCCTTTGAAAAAATAGGATTGTAGTTAAATTACACAGAAACACCAAAAACAAAATAAAAGGCCCAACAGCAGCAGCGGCATGACCCATAACACTCTTTCCTATTATGGAAGACAACACTCACCTTTATCATATTCGCCAGAGGTTTTTATTGCATCATAATTATCAGCTGGTGATTATTGTCCAGGCACTTGAATCAGTAATTATTATTTTCCCCCAAATTGTGGCATATTGGGCTGGAACGTTTTTTTAAAAAAACTATCAATCTTTTTAGAATGAAAAATAAAACGTCTAAATTCTGCATAAAGATGCCCTGTTTTATTTATCACTTGATAGGGTAAATGTGATGTGCAAGCTTCTCCACAATGGCAGCCCCCCAACATTTACTCCACCAGGTTTCCATTGCTCCTCTGCAGTTGTGTTATCATAAATCTGACTGCGGCTAATGAATCTGTTAATGTCCTTAAATACTACTCCTACAATCCCTCACTGTAAGTCAAACAGTGAAAGTAGCATTAGGTTTGGGTTTAAGAGTTGTCTGCCCAGTTTGGAAATTGATCTCCTTGAGTATCTCATGCTGAAAAGTGACAAAAGCTTTCAAAAGACAGATAAATCACCTTTTCACCATTATAAGTGGCTTTTTAATCAAAGAGCTGTAACTCTGGTAGGACATAAAAATAACTCCTTAAAATACACCCACCCACACCCCTCAAATCATTGTGAATGATGAAGGATATTCAGGTTTAAGTTGAACTTCCCTGGCTCCAACAGAAGTTGAATGCTCCCCCCCCCCCCCCGTTTAAAAGAAAGAACTAATTGGAACAAACTTCTTAGTCACACAACTGTTCCTCTAAGGCAGTGGTTTTCAGACTGTGTTTCTGGGAATCCTGGGAATTTTTTTGTAGGCTTAAGGCTTTGTGTATAAAAAGTTCAGTGATGACAGAAACCATCTCTGCTCATGTCAGGAAACAGTGTGGTCCAAATGTCACGGCCAACATGGAACATGAATGGAGTCTCTGGGCCTTTCCCAATTGGACTTCTCACGTCATAGGCCAGCATGCAACTGAACCTGCCTGCACTGACCATGTTTATCACAGAATCATCACAGAGTTGGAAGAGACCCCCAAAGGTCCTCTAGTCCAACCCCTGCAGTGCAGGAATCTCAACTAAAGTATTCATTAAAGATGGCCATCCAACTTCTGCTTATGAGGGATAAGACAAAAGGGCCATTACTCCTGTGCTATATTGCTATTCACCCCTCTGCCCAAGAGAGATAAAACTGCAGTATGACACAGTGGAGTTGACGTATAGTGAGACTTGTAGTGGCACCTGTACCTTTATGTTCACAGACTGTGGCTGGAGGATTCATTTTATAAAACACACACACACACAAACACACACACACACACACACTTACTTTAATGTTGGTTGCAAACTGGCAGAGTTCAGTGAATGCTCATGGCATTCATCTTGTTTGAGCAACAGTTGTGGAACCAGTTTCATTTATTTATGGCAGTTCTCTCTCTCAGCTCTCAGACTCTTGTCAAGAACCAGCACAACAGAAAGCAAACAAGCATTAGACTTTCTTAATACTAGTTGAAAAAGAGCAAAGCAAGGTTATTGTCTGCAACAAAATGCCAACCATAAACTTCAGCTCAAATATGACTCAGAAGATACACCACCCAGTATAATCCATAAATTGGGATAAGAATCCAGGTTCAGTTATTGTTATAAGATTTACATTAGTTGCTCAGCCCACTTTTGCCGCAACTGTTCTGTGGCCCCCATAAAGTTGCCCAGAGGTTATTATAGTATGCAACCTAAGAACAGAGAAGGGGTAAAGAGGCACACATCCCTTGTGAGTGGGTAAAGGAGAAAGTTTGGTAGATAAATTAAAGGCTAACAAATTTATTATGGCAGAAGCTTTCATGAACATCCTACATCAAATGTATGAACAGTTTTCTTGAGACACACATATTTATTTTATAGATTTATAGCCAGAAGCTATTGATGTAGTGTAAAGGTAAAGGGACCCCTGACTGTTGGGTCCAGTCGCAAACAACTCTGGGGTTGCGGCGCTCATCTCACTTTACAGGCCGAGGGAGCCGGCGTTTGTCCGCAGACACTTTTTCTGGGTCATGTGACCAGCATGACTAAGCCGCTTCTGGTGAAACCAGAGCAGCGCACGGAAACGCCATTTACCTTCTTGCCAGAGCGGTACCTATTTGTCTATTTGCACTTTGTCGTGCTTTCGAATTCCTAGGTTGGCAGGAGCAGGGACCAAACAACGGGAGCTCACCCCATCGCGGGGATTCGAACGGCGACCTTCTGATTGACAAGTCCTAGGCTCAGTGGTTTAACCCACAGCGCCACCCGCATCCCTTGATGTAGTGTACAGTAATATAAGTACAATAAATACAGACTCTATAAACAATTTCTGCAATGGTACAATCAATATTCCATAATATGGCCAAGTAACACTTCAGGGAAAGCCTGCATAAACAAAAATGTCTTTGGGAGCTGCCTAAATACCAAGAGAGGAGGCACCTGTCTAATTTCAGCTGTTGATGCCAGGGGGCTGGAGCCATGAATTCATGCACACACACATGATAGATATAGATGATAGATAGATAGATAGATAGATAGATAGATAGATAGATATAGATAGATGATGATAGATATAGATAGATAGATAGATAGATAGATAGATAGATAGATAGAGATAGATATAGATAGATAGATAGATATAGATAGATAGATAGATAGATAGATAGATAGATAGATTAGATAGATGATAGATAGATAGATAGATAGATGATAGATGATAGATAGATAGATAGATGATAGATGATAGATAGATAGATAGAGATAGATGATAGAGATAGATAGATAGATGATAGATAGATAGATAGATAGATAGATAGATAGATAGATAGATAGATGATAGATAGATAGATAGATAGATGATAGATATAGATAGATATTTTTGCATAAACAAAAATGTCTTTGGGAGCTGCCTAAATACCAAGAGAGGAGGCACCTGTCTAATTGCAGCTGTTGATGCCAGGGGGCTGGAGCCATGAATTCATGCACACACACATGATAGATATAGATGATAGATAGAGATAGATAGATAGATAGATAGATAGATAGATAGATAGATAGATAGATGATAGATAGATAGATAGATAGATAGATAGATAGATAGATGATAGATAGATAGATGATAGATAGATAGATAGATAGATAGATAGATAGATAGATAGATACAGATAGATAGATGATAGATATAGATAGATAGATATAAATAGATAGATATAGATAGATAGATAGATAGATAGATAGATATAGATAGATAGATATAGATAGATAGATGATAGATAGATATAGATAGATATAGATGATAGATAGATGATAGATAGATAGATAGATGATAGATAGATGATAGAGAGAGAGAGAGAGAGAGAGATGATAGATGATAGATGATAGATAGATAGATCATAGATAGATAGAGATAGATGATAGATAGATAGATAGATAGATAGATAGATAGATAGATAGATAGATAGATAGATAGATAAATGATAGATAGATAGATAGATGATAGATAGATGATTGATAGATAGATAGATAGATAGATAGATAGATAGATAGATGATAGATAGATGATAGATTAGATAGATAGATAGATAGATAGATAGATAGATAGATAGATAGATAGATAGATAGATATAGATGATAGATAGATAGATGATAGATTGATAGATAGTACCATTTGTCTGATAACAAATGTTGGAAATGTAAAGAAAATGATGGAACATTCTTTCACCTCTGGTGGACCTGTCCTAGAGTGAAGGCCTTCTGGGAAATGATATATAATGAGCTGAAAAAGGTATTTAAGTATACCTTTACTAAGAAACCAGAGGCCTTCCTTTTGGGTATTGTCGGCCAGAAGGTGTTAAAGAAGGACCGAACATTTTTTATGTATGCAACAACGGCAGCAAGGATACTCATCGCTAAGCACTGGAAGACTCAAGATCTACCCACACTGGAAGAGTGGCAGATGCAACTGATAGACTATATGGAACTAGCCAAGATGACCGGCAGAATCCAAGACCTGGGAGAAGAGAAGGTTGAAGAAGATTGGAAGAAATTTAAGATTTACCTAAAAAAGCACTGTAATTTGGTTGAATGTTAAGAGGGAGGCTAGATCATAAATAATTGACCACCACTAAATTAGATGCAATTAGGATGATAAATGAGATTGAGGAAAAATTATAAACCTTTGGGAGAATTATTAGATTATATTCTAAATGAATGGGACATAAGAATGTAAACAAGATGATAAATTGCGGGCAAGAATTGACAATGATGCAAGTGGGAGCGGGAGACGTGAGGGAGTCCAAAGAAGTTAAGAAATTATGTTATGACATATGCTACATTGTTCATTATATTTGCATTTATGTTTAAAAATCTTAATAAATATATATTTTTTTAAAAAAGATAGATGATAGATAGATAGATGATAGATAGATAAATAGATAGATAGATATAGATAGATGATAGATGATGACAGATAGATAGATAGATAGATAGATAGATGATAGATAGATGATAGATAGATAGATAGATAGATAGATAGATAGATAGATAGATAGATAGATATAGATAGATGATAGATGATAGATAGATATCCACAACTCAGGATAATATGGTACTTCATGCATATGATGAAGTTGACAGCAATCCATGGAAGCTTGTGCCCTGATCATTGTCCATGCTAGCTGGGGATAATAAGAGCTGCAGTGCAGAACATTTGGCAAGCACCATGACAGCTACCCCTGTTTTAAATTAATTATGTTACTATAAAACTCACACCTGACAATAAATGTGGTCTTTCTTTAAAGTTTAATCCCACTCGGTTCTGAAGGTCTGGGAGTTAAAAGCCAGGAAACGCATACACTCTGCAAATCAAAGCTAGGAACAGAGGAAGCAGCATTACACCAAGTTAAATGATTTGTTTTTCCATCTAGACTGTCTGCATTGCCTTTTTAGGCCCATGGGGATATTCAGGCAAGTGGCGTGAGCATTGCTCCCTGGGGTCTTTCCCTTCCCTCAGAAGCTCTATGTACTTTTCAAGGAAGAAAAAATGAGCCAGCCTCACCTCAATGTGGGCAGCGCCAGGGTGGGAGCCGGAGGTGACATCAAGGTGCCATACCTCTGCTCTACTCTGACAGGCAGACAACTCTCCGGGTGTCTCGGGCAGAAGTCCTTCTCACCACCTGCTACCTGATCTTTTTAACAGAAGATGGTACAGGTTGAACCGGGGACCTTCTGAATGGAAAGCATGTGTTCTATCACTGAGCTAGCCCTCCATGACATGTTAAAGTAAAAAAGGGGAGCCACTGAATAGTCACAAAATTCAGTTCTTAGGAAAAAAATCCTCCAGCTTCATCACAATCATCAAAAGCAGTAAGCAACAACAAATCTTCCAGATGTTTTGGTCCACATTTAGGCAAACCTATAACATTGAAGGAATTTCTGAATTAGAGGGCAGTAACCAAACTTTGGCTTACCACTTGTGGCTTGTTTATGAGAAAAAGAATCCACAAGCGCCACTTCATAGGTAATGCTAAGGAGGCACTCTGTGGTTTGTTTCCCCTGACCAGTTAAGTAAGAAGTGGGCAAAACTGAGAGTGTGTCTCAACACACTGGGCCACACTGCTCCATCAAGGAGCCCAATGAAACAGTCCCAGAAAGCAACAGGAGGAAGCTGCCCAGAGTGGCTGGGGAAACCCAGCCAGATGGGCGGGGTAGAAATAATCAATAAATTATTATTATTATTATTATTATTATTATTATTATTATTATTATCTGGTCTAATCCTGATATTTTCCACTAATGAACAATTAGGACCCTACCCCAACTACATAAAGTGCACCCAATACAGTGGTACCTTGGGTTAAGAACTTAATTCGTTCTGGAGGTCCATTCTTAACCTGAAACTGTTCTTAACCTGAGGTACCACTTTAGCTAATGGAGCCTCCCTCTGTCACTTTGTGACTTCTGTTCTCATCCTGAAGCAAAGTTCTTAACCAGAGGTACTATTTCTGGGTTAGCGGAGTCTGTAACCTGAAGCTTTTGTAACCCAAAGCGTTTGTAACCTAAGGTACCACTGTACATGCAACCACTTAGCTCTGCAGGGATCCACCACCAAGCACAAATTGCCAACATGCCCCCCCCCCCCAATTTACACTGGAGCCCAACTATGGAAGATTGTGGATTAGGACCCAACTGTGAGGAGGGAGAAAGGTTGTTTTCTGCTGCTCCAGAGAAGCGGACACAGAGCAATGGATCCAAACTACAAGAAAGAAGATTCCACCTAAACATTAGGAAGAACTTCCTGACAGTAAGAGCTGTTTGACAGTGGAATTTGCTGCCAAGGAGTGTGGTGGAGTCTCCTTCTTTGGAGGTCTTTAAGCAGAGGCTTGACAACCATATGTCAGGAGTGCTCTGATGGGGTTTCCTGCTTGGCAGGGGGTTGGACTCGATGGCCCTTGTGGCCTCTTCCAACTCTATGATTCTATGAACCTTCGATATTGTGTTTCAATGTTGTAACCCACCCAGGGAATTTAGGGTGACCAGCAGGTAATAAATTTGAAACAACAACAATAGTACTAGTAGTAGTCCCCACCCCAGGAATTGGAATGTGGGGGGGGGGGAGTTCCCACTGAAGTGAATGGAGATTTCCCCCCCCCCCCATGTAAATTGCTTGTGGGGGGCGTCAGATCTGAATTGTGATCAGACCAAGAGCACAAAGGGACCCCCACGCTAGTTTAACATAGTTTAGCCCTCAGTCTAGCCCCGTATCAGTCTTCACTATCTAATCCTCCATTCCACCTGCCCCTGCCTTATTCAAATCCTCAGCCACTCTCTCCGGCACAAGCACACATTGAGACAAATGACTCTCTAAGTTCCTGTTCACACTGGAAAGGAGGAAGAGGGAGGACGGCACAGTCCTCCCCTTACAGAGCCAGTGTGGTGTAGTGGTTAAGAGCGGTGGATTCGTAATCTGGGGAACCGGGTTCGCGTCTCCGCTCCTCCACCTGCAGCTGCTGGGTGACCTTGGGCCAGTCCCACTTCTCTGAAGTCTCTCAGCCCCACTCACCTCACAGAGTGTTTGTTGTGCGGGAGGAAGGGAAAGGAGAATGTCAGCCGCTTTGAGACTCTTGAAGGGAAGTGAAAGGCGGGATATCAAATCCAAACTCTTCTTCTTCTTCTTACTGAGCAGAGGACAGAGCCCCTCTTCCTGTCCACAACTGGATGAAAGAGGTTCACAGCAGAGTCAATGCTGTGTTGCCCTAGCTGCACATGGTGCTTGTTAAAAGTGGTTGTTGATAAGGGCATAAATATTCTCATAAAGGAATATCCTTTTCAACAAGTAAACTGCATTTATCAAGCCATGCCAGGACTGAAGCAGTAAAGACTCTTTACATCAAGGTATTGTTACAAAAAGATCAGATAAAATCACGGGCCAAAGTTTTAGGCCTGAGCTGTTTCTCAAGAGGTCACTCTGAGCTGACACACCTACTTCTCTGGACAGAATTTTCCTCCAGAATGATTTGAACTTTCCTTTCAGAGAGAAAAAAAGTCTTAAAATGTCCCACTAAGCCCTGAGTTAGTGTTTGCGAAGCTACAAACATGAGCCTGACCAAACTGCAGGAGGCAGTGGAGGACAGGAGGGCCTGGCATGCTCTGGTCCAGGGGGTCACGAAGAGTCGGACACAACTAAACAACTAAACAACAACAACAAAGCCCTGAGTTTAGGAAGGTTTTTCTAATATTGTTGCATGCTTTTTACAAGGAAAAAATTAAGGTACCAGACATGCAACTTTCATTCTAGAATTTAAATTTAAAACATATTGCCTATTAGAAAGTGTGTAAAGCTTCACAGGTATGTTAACAGGATTTGGATTCACTTTCCCCAAGGATGTCCCAGTAGCACCTGTGGCAAATCACATTTCATCTTCACAACTATCCTTTCAAGTAGAGCTAAGAGGAGAAAGGGAAGGGGCAATCTGGACTTGCATTTCAGATCAAGGTTATATATGTTGTATATCATGCAGTCTTTACTTCCTTATTCTTCCCCAAAAGGTTGCCAACCAATCAGGAAAAACATGCCACAACCCGCTCCTGTCCTTTTAACCAGCAGCTTGGTCTACAGAAGCCCATTCTTCAATATGCCCTCAAGCTATTCGTTTGCACATGCACGTCTGCAAAAAGCAAAAACAAAGGGAGGGTTCTGCCCCAATAGTTCTTCATAATTACACCTGACAATACTGGAAATTAAAGGCCTTGCAAAGCAGGTCAAAACTGGACTCAAATGTCATACAACTGTGTAAACTCTTTAGAATGCACAGTGTTCATTCTGAGTGTTTACACTTTACAGTGTGAACAGTTTCTCCACAGCTCAAAGGCCTCAGATTTTAATGTTTCTTTCTTCAGACTCAGACAACGGGGATCAAACAGGTTGGAATGTCCTTTGCCACAAAACTAGAAGCCCAGTCAATACAGTGGAAGAATGGGATGTACACTTTCTCAGTGGCATAGTGTGGGTTGCTAGCGCACAGGGCCATGTGGAGGGGGGTGGGAGGGAGGCAGAAAAACGGACGGAATACGGCTGCGCATTCAACTGCCTAATGACATCCGAGTCACCCAGAAGATCACAGCCACAGAGATAAGAAAAGAAGAGCCATTCTGTTGTCTGGAGAGGTCACTTCCTCGTTCACAAGAATAAGCTGTTTTCAATGGAGCCCAGCGACGGAAGCACACAGCTGTATTGCGGCAGCACCAGATGTTGAAATTTTGTGCCCCTAACAATTTTGTGACCACTTTGCAAGTTTCCCTTCTGCTACCAAATCAAGAATTACTTTCTCCACCTCTCACTCCCCTTTTTAGTCAATAACTTTTTGAACTCATTACTTATTTTTTGTTGTTGATAGGAGTATTTTATTTTAATTTTGATATTGTTTGTCTTCCAGATTAGTTAAAGGTTTAGGTACCCCTGACCATTAGGTCCAGTCATGGCCGACTCTGGGGTTGCGGCGCTCACCTCGCTCTATAGGCCGAGGAGCTGGTGTTTGTCCGCAGACAGCTTCCGGGTCATGTGGCCAGCATGACTAAGCTGCTTCTGGCGAACCAGAGCAGCGCATGGAAATACCGTTTACCTTCCCGCTGGAGCGGTACCTATTTATCTACTTGCACTTTGATGTGCTTTCAAATTGCTAGGTTGGCAGGAGCAGGGACCAAGCAACGGGAGCTCACCCTGTGGCAGGGATTCAAACCGCCGACCTTCTGATCGGCAAACTCTAGGCTCTGTGGTATAGACCACAGCGCCACCTGTGTCCTGTCTGCCAGTTTAGTTACCTTGATTGGGGGGGGGCAGGTATCAGCTGATAACTGAACATTTTAAAATGTGGTATACAATGGGTGGGTGAGAACCTAAAAATAATCCCTTTCTCTCATTTACTCTCACTCTTGTTGGACTCCTATCTCCCAGCATGGTCAGTGGCCATCAAGGATGGGAACTGTAGTCCAAACAACAACTTGAGGGCCACAGGTTCCCCATCCCTACCCTGCACACCAAGTGAAGTATGCACAGGAATAGTGTGAGATGGGATAGAGAAAACGGCCAGGTTCTCTGTTGCTCTCTGTATACTAGCTTAATGTCCAGTGTAACCTGAAAACAATAAGTAAATTACCGCTTACGGAGCACTAGGGTGAAGGCTTAGGACATCACAGGATCTGACCTAGCTTACAGAGTGAGTGAGTGAGTGAGTGAGTGAGTGAGGAAGTAGCAGCACTGGAAAAGCAGTCATCATCTTTCAGCTTCATAACAACTCTGGTGTAGCTTATGCAAAGAGGGTGTGTGAGTGGCCCAAGAGCATCATTGCAGCTCACCGAGATTTGGAGGTTTCCCAAGTCCAAATCCAGCACACTAGCATTTCTGTTTATAGTTAGATGCGCTTGAGTTCCTTTAGGAGAAAAGGTGGTTGGTAATAATAATAATAATAATAATAATAATAATAATAATAATAATAATAATAATACATATGTGGTATCTAATCACTTATCCATAGTACTCGACAGTAGGGATGTCAACCAGAAAAAATCTGGGCTGTTTGCTACTTTGCCTTTGACCAGAAGGTTGATCTGTGAAAGTCAGCAGGTGAAACTTCATAGCATGGAGATGAGCATCATCGTTTGCTTATTTGTACAGATAAAGTTAATGTTAAAGGACAAAACTGTAGAGACCAGGACTTTTGTTATGGGGGGCAGAACCTCAGCTTTGTATTGATTTTTACTGATTTGGGAGGGTAGCTGCCCCCCCGCCCCGGCTATGCCCATGGGCCAGAAACATTAGCAGTTCTGCTCCTCAATCCCTAGGGCTGACAGACCAGCAGCAGTCCTGTGATCTTTCCTGGTGGTGGCAAGAGTTGACAATAGTAAATAAAGAGGCCACTGTAGCACAACAGGCAGGGAGGGTTTCATCTCCAAGACCTGATTGGTCCTTGTCCCCCTCGTATTAATTGTAATTATTGGGAAGCACTAGTTGAGGAAGGGTGGGGTGGAATCTAGCTAGAGTTATGGAAACAGTAACAACAATGCAAGATTGCAATATAGAAATTAAAACCAGATCAAATGATACACCAACAACTGTTGCATCCCTGGGGTAAGATAAGGACGCAGCATTGCTTCTAAGTAGACTTCCCATTCTCCTTCCATAAGTATTGCTACTAATATCCTGCCAGTTAATTAAGGGTGTGTCTGCCATTTCTTTTCTTTGATCCTTTAACTGCTTCGCTAAAGCTGCCAGTAAAATGCAAGAATGGGTAATTCGACTCGGTATTTCAGCATCTGGTTTTTGAATCAAAGCCACTTGTTCCAAATACCAGATACTAAATATATCATATTTAGTTCACATTATAGTACAGTACAGTACTCAGTACATTCAGCTTGAATGAAGTGAATTGGGGGCGCCCACCCCTAGTGTACGTACATTTAAAAATCCCACATACGAAGGTCCTAATATCATGGTTGATTCCTGGAAATCAATTCAGGCCTATGATAATCAGAATTTACCCACATATTTGCTTTAAAACAGTGTGACCATGCATGGACCTAAGGCCTCCATAGCAAGATAATCATGCAAATAGGCAGAAATTCATGCTTTCAGGCCCCCAATATGCACCTAGAGCATTTTCACACATTATATAGCAGCCACAGCCAATATAAGCTCCCCAATTAATCTATGTACAATTCTTGTATATGCATACATTTGTTACACATAAACTTACTGTATTGGCTGGAATATAAGCCACACTTTCCCCTCCCCCAAATTCCGACCGTGAAAAGTTAAAGTGCGGCTTATATTCACAACCTTATGATATCGCTGCTGAAACAGCTGCCCTAGGTCCTTCCAGGGCTGGAATGGAGAGTGGCCCCCCTCCCAGGATGCTGCCATGAGGGCTGTCAGGGGTGCGGGACAATGGCGCCCGTCCCAACCGTGGCTCCCAAGCCTCCCCCAACTCCCAAGGGGGAAGGGGGGAAGGCCACCGGCAAAGTGGCACAGCTCACACACACCCCGGAAGCAGCCCAGGAGCGTGGGGGAATGTACCCGTAGGATTTTCTCCTACATTTGCCATATACGGGTGTGAATGCCTGCATAATTTTAAGGGAGTGGCTTGTATTCAGGTATTGTCTTTTCCCCTCCCCCCCCTTTGAATTTTAAAGGTGTGGCTTATTTGTGGGTGTGGCTTACACTTGGGCCAATACAGTACATTTTTTGTTTTACCTTCACAAATAATTTAACGTATGACATGGTTTTATGATGTTCCAATAGAAAATAAGCAAGCACACTCCATTCTCAACATTTATTTGATGACACCTAAGTTTGCCATGTGGAAATCAGAAGCTTCATGGCAAATGCCATGACTGTATGCACAAGGAAAACGACCCTTTCCAAGCAGTTCCTTACTAAAATTACCTAGTATAAGAATACTGTGGGGTAGCTACCCTTCAGATGTTGCTGGATATTCAAAGCCAGTTCTGGACACCACAGTTCAAGAAGGACACTGACAAACTGGAACGTGTCCAGAGGAGGGCAACCAAAATGGTCAAAGGCCTGGAAACGATGCCTTATGAGGAACGGCTAAGGGAGCTGGGCATGTTTAGCCTGGAGAAGAGGAGGTTAAGGGGTGATATGATAGCCATGTTCAAATATATAAAAGGATGTCACATAGAGGAGGGAGAAAGGTTGTTTTCTGCTGCTCCAGAGAAGCGGACATGGAGCAATGGATCCAAACTACAAGAAAGAAGATTCCACCTAAACATTAGGAAGAACTTCCTGACAGTAAGAGCTGTTTGACAGTGGAATTTGCTGCCAAGGAGTGTGGTGGAGTCTCCTTCTTTGGAGGTCTTTAGGCAGAGGCTTGACAACCATATGTCAGGAGTGCTCTGATGGTGTTTCCTGCTTGGCAGGGGGTTGGACTCGATGGCCCTTATGGTCTCTTCCAACTCTATGATTCTATGATTCTAGGTCACTGGAGGTTTTTAAGCAGAGGCTGGATGGTCCTCTCTCACAGATGCTTTAGCTGAGATTCCTGCACTGCAGGAAGTTGGACTAGATGACCTTCTGTGTCCCTTCCAGCTCTATAATTGTAACCTCTGGAATCTTCTCCCTCAGGATGCCCACAAGTTTTCAGAGAAGTTATAACCTCTCTCTTCTGCAAGACTTGTGGGAATTTGCTGGCTGTGTGGAATAATTGTCTTCTGTTAACACAATATGCATTCCAGTCTCTCAAGAAAGCCTACTTCGAAAAAGGATTTACCAGGCCCCCCTGCCCACACTAAGATGAGTTAGTAAAGTGTGGCCTAAAGAGACACTTTTTGTAAAGTTCCCCTGCCTATTCACCCATCAGCTTTGTGGGTCAACATCTGACCTTGTTTACCTCCCTGTTACCTGGACTCACTGACATTTGTAAAAAAGAAAACTCATCAAATTCTCTCCATGCATAACTGTGTTTTGCCAACTCCAGAACGTTATGGGTCACAATAAACAAAAAAAAAATATTATGTTCAGTCAGACAATGCAAAGACCTACTAATAATTAGGTTCCCCACCTCCTGACTGAAGGGATGCTTTTTGTGTCTTCAGCAGCTCCATGCCAGGAAGAAGTTTCTTCTCTCATAGCCTATGCAGCCCTCACTGATAGATGATGTCAGCTATAACAGGGAAGGTGTGAGGTCTACACTTCTGGGTCACAGATAAGGGTTGGACCAGCTCCCACAGAGAACACAGAAGCCAGACATCCCAGTATTTATTCTAGAAAAACTATTCACAATGTTGGCATAGATAAGGGTTTTAAAGCACACTGCTAGAAACTAAATTGCTATGTGTCCTGTATTCAGATTTTGTTCAGGTTAAGTACTCTTTTGTTCCAAGTATATTTGCTGCTGGGAGCACACCAGAGAATTATGTATTACTGAAAGATTATGTTGAGTCTGATATAATCTAAGGCAGGAGTCTTCAAACCTTTTCAGCAGGGGGCTGGTTCACTGTCCCTCAGAGCTTCTGGAGGGCCAGACTATATTTTGGGGGGAAAATATGAACAAATTCCTATGCACACTGCACACATTGTATTTGTAGTGCACAAAAAACAATACAATATTTAAAATGAAGAACGATTTTAATCAACATAAACTTATAAGTATTTCAATGGGAAGTATGGACTTGTTTTTGGCTAACAAGATAGTTGATATCCAGTTCCATATTTGTCACTGCTAGTACAGTGGTACCTCGGGATGTGAACATGATCTGTTTCGGAGACCTGTTCGCATCCTGAAGCAAATGCAACCTGCATCCGCGCATGCGCGTGACATCATCTTGACCATCTGTGCATGTGCACGCAGCAAAACCTGGAAGTAACGGACTCTGTTACTCCGCGGAGCGCAACCCGAAAATACTTAACTTGAAGCATATTTATCCCGAGGTATGACTGTAGCAGCAAATGATGGAAGTGTTCATCAGTTAGTCTGGATCTGGTTGGAGATTTCAGATGTGTCATTTGGGAAAATGTCTGTTAACAGACATAGGTGCTGCCAAAGACGGCTGCAAATTTGAGTGCATGGTTCCTGAGATTAAGATATGTCTCAGAGGGGAGAGATGCATAGAAATTAGTGAGGCTGCTTGATTTGAATGCGTCTTTCAGAGAGTCACAATTCTGTAGTTTGGCCAATTCCATTTGGTAAATCGGATCAACAATTTCAATGTCAACAGAAAATGGGTTCCAGAAAAGCTGTATGTCCTGTTCATGGAGATGAAGCTCTTTAAATCTAATCTGAAACTCCTTTTGCAACATTTCTAGTAAATCCACACATGTCTTGTTTGGGAATGCAACTACTGGTTTTTCCACCAACAGGTTTTGAGTTTTGGGGAGATGGCAGAAGTTTTCCTCCTTCACTTGTTTAATGAGGAGGTCTAATTTTGAAAACTTGCTTCTGGAGCACAGGTTGGTTCTCCACCGACAGGTAATGTTCCTGCAACCTGGTCAATAATGAATGGGGATAGTGGGTGTTTTGGAGGGCAGGCAGTTAAGGGAGTCACTGAGACTGCAATCCTAGACACGCTTTCTTGAGAGCAGGTCCTGCCAAACTTACCGTATTTTTCGCTCCATAGGATGCACTTTTTCCCTCTTAAAAACTAAGGGGGAAAGTCTGTGCGTCCTATGGAATGAATGCAGGAGAGAGGCAGGCAGGAAAAGCCCCCAAGAGCCACACACAAGCTTTGCACGGCTCTTGCAGGCTTTTCTCCAGGAAGGAGAAGGGACTGACACAGCCAGTCAGCCCCTTCTCCCTCCTCGTAGAAAAGCCCTTAAAGGGTGCACGGCTCCTGTGGGCTTTGGCGGGAGGTGGGGGAATTGCCAGAGCCACACACAGCCTCTCCAGCCAGGAGAGGCTGCGCAAAGCTAAAGAAGCCAAGGCAGCGAGCACGATCCATCCTGCTCGCTGCCTTGGCTTCCTCTTTAGCCTCCCCCAGCTGGAGAGGCTGCGCGCGGCTAAAGAGGAAGCCAAGGCAGCGAGCGGGATGGATCACGCTCGCTGCCTTGGCTTCTTTGCTCTTTGGGGTTGGGGAGTGAAATAATATTTTTTTTCTCGATTCCCCCCTCTAAAAACTAGGTGTGTCTTGTGGTCTGATGCATCATACAGAGCAAAAAGAACGGCACTTTTGAGTAGGCATGCCTAGGGTTGCCCTGCAAAACTTAAGAGATCCAAACCGTTCCACCAGGCAATAAAATTGTCCCTTTAAAAAAAATGCAAGAAAGGACACATTCTACAAAATTAACCCAGAGATGCATTTTAAAAGGAGACTTTCTACTCAGTTAAGCCACACACCCCCACAACTCTCCCCTCCCTTCTCCACAGCACTGGACGAGCTCCGGTGGCTGCTTACCTGTGTCTTGCGAGCAGCAGGGGCTGGCGGTGGCAGAGGGATGATGAGTGGCATGCAAAAGGGATCCAGAGATGGGCTGGCACCAAAAAAGCCCGAAATGAGCCTGCTTGCAATGTCGGCCGCTCAAGCACTAACGCTGCTGCTGCTGCTGGCACCAACCAAGCCCAGCCCCCTTCCTCTCGGCTCTAGGCAGGGCAGGGAGAAGCCAGGAGGAGGGAGGGAGGAGGCGCCGCCACGATGTGAGAGAGAGGGAAAGAATGTGCTGCTCGCGCTGGCGCAGCCCGAACAAGTGGACCCAATTCCCGGACCATTAAGCGGGCCGGATTTAGAAGGCTGGTGGGCCAGATCTGGCCCGTGGGCCTTAGTTTGAGGACCCCTGATCTAAGGCATTGAGAATGGCTATTGTTGAGTTTTTTACCTTCCCACTTAATGATGGAAACATCAGCTGTTCGATGCAGCTCTTATTTCCGTCTTTACCCTTCCAACCATGCTACACAAGCAAAATTCAGGACATCTCACAGATAGTTGACAAAAGTGTAGGCAGAAGGAGCGGACAAACACTGTCACTGATGTTGCTCTTTAGTCTTAACTACAGTTATACAAAAACTATTCCCTTCATTACCACAAATAATCTGTGAAGAGTTTCAGAAATTCATTCTTTCCCAAACAACCCCTGCACGTTCGGGGTTCTTGTTTCTTGCCCTCACTGTCTGTCTTTCTCTCCCTCCCTCCCTCCCTTCCTCTCTCTCTCTCTCTCTCACACACACACACAGAGAGAGAGAGAGAGAGAGAGAGAGAGAGAGAGAGAGAGAAGCTGTGCAAACTGATATGCACTATAGAAGCTGACTGGGAGACATGTGTTTTAAGTAGTTATGCAAACTGTGGCTAGAAATCTGATTTGAGAGTAATATAGCACTGGCAAGCATCTATAATCAAATGCATATACATTCCTTCCTTCCTTCCTTTTAGATATTGCTTGATTGTAAGAAAGAAGCCTCAAAGTGATCTGCATTCAGCGGTGTATAAAGGGTGGCATATAGATCTAACACAATGAAAATATTGTTTGTGGGATGCTGTCCCCAGTGAGGCTCGCCTGGAGCCTTCACCAGATATCTTTTGGTGCCAGGCAAAAGCACTCCTCTTCTCCCAGGCCTTTAGTTAATTAAACAATCTTTGGCCTTTTAAACTGTGTTGGGTTTTTTTGTTTGTTATTATGTTATGTATTTTTGAGTGTGTGTTTTTTACTGTAAACTGCCCTGTGATCCTTGGATGAAGGGTGGTATAGAAATTTAATAAATAACAATAAAACTTTTATCCATTTAGTTATTTCAATAGTTTGCACACCCAGGCACCAAACCCCGCCCCTCCACACACACCTTGACAAAACAGAACATTCAAAAAGTTTGAGATAACCGTCCACACACATGCAACACTGCTAGCAGAGGGCACAAAATATAATAACTGAGCACTGCTGTAACCCTGGGGGTGTCCACTGAATGCCCGAGGGACTTAGAACGAGAGATGGGAAAGGCTTCATATGTAGTGGAGCAAGATCACACAAACTGGACACACACACACCCATTCGCACCCTGATGGCAGCTGCAGAGTCAGCCTTAGAGAGAAACGGGTGTAATGAGTGTCCAGCTATTGGCACTTAGACCCCTTTCTCAACAAAGCCAAACCCATGGCCACTACTTGATGCTAGACCAGAACCTGAAGCCTGGGCCATTCTGTTTCTTTCTATGTACAGCTCCCACATCTCATTGCCAATTAGAGACACTCTTCCAGCACAAAGATTTCATTAAAGATAATGACTTCCCTCCGATTTACAAAAGCCAGGCCACCTGATAAGTAACTTGACAAAATGTTGTCCCCAGCGGATCCTTGTTTATAATGTTGACATTGATAACATGAAGTAGCAACAGTTAGGGAAACAGATGGACAAGATATTGAAAACTAAATATGCCCTCATACAAACCTGCCCAGATTTTGAGATCTTTGGGGGAGGCCCGTCTCTCAGTCCCACAGGCACCCTCACAGGCACGCCAGGTGCAGACACGGGAGAGCACCACCTCAGGGGCTGCCCCCAAGCAACTTTGGAACTCCCTCCCTGGAGAAGCTATCCAGCCTGGCCTCCTCCCTCCTGGTTGTCTTTCCACCAACAGATTAAGACTTCCTTGTTCAAACAGGCTTTCGGGACCTGGCTTTTAATGAAAGCGCTGGTGCCGTGCTATTCTTATTGTGATTATTGATATGGTTTGATTCTATTACTGTTTCATTGTTTTTTAATTATTGTTTTTTCTATGTTTTTTGTGTGTCTTGTTTTGTCTGTAAACTGTCTTGAGTCCCGTCAGGGAAAAAGGCAGGGTAACAATTAATATATAATGAAAAAATGATGATGATGATGGTGATGATGATGATGATTATGATAGGTGCACTCCTATTGCTTCCAGTAGGAACATAAACACGGCAGAGGCTGGTTCACAGGGGCAAATAGACCACTGTCTGACCAACCTCAGACTGCTTTGAAACAGTCTCCTCCTGCTTGTCTTCTTACTTAAAACCGGTCCAGAGGGTAGCCCTGGATGTCAGCTTCCTTCCTTGTCTGTGAAGAACTCAACAGGGGGCTCATACAGACTTCCGCTTGTCTCACTGCCTTCCCTGAGAAAACCTGATCTTTATCACTGAATCAGAGTACGTGTCAATCAGGTTTTCTGCAGATTGACATTTCCTCTGATTTGTTGCCAAAGAATGGGTTTTCCCAGGGAAAGTGGCAGGGCAAAGAGAAACCCCCCCCCCCAGACCCTTCTTTCCAGGCTTGGGATGAGTGGCAGTGTGGACAAGCCCAGGGAGGAGGATGGGGCCCATAGCAGAATTGATTGCTTTCACCTGCTCTTGGCTCTGGCTCCATCCATTGTCGGCCTTGCTGTTTTCTGCTCTACCAGTCTCAATGTTCACTAGCCATCACTGGTGGGACATGCCTAGGAGTGTGCTGTTAATGTGGCTTTAAATGTTATGCTTCAACAAATACAAAACTTTGTTTGAAAATTGTTTTCGTTAGAGTATTGGTGAATATTTTAAGACATGACTATGCAACAGCATGCAATTTCCTTAGGCTGTCATTTTCAGGGAGGGGGAAATGACCACTGAAAACTGTTAAAATACTAATGATAGCATGTCCAAATAATTGTGCTTGATAACATGCATGTTTGTTTGTTTGTTTGTTTGTTTGATTATTTATTTATACAAGCACTCTATATGTCTCCTAGGGATACACACCGGGGATGGTGGGTGGGGAGTACAACTTTGAAACTGCCCAAGTTGACTGGAAATGTATCAGTTCCTCAAGGTGCTAATTAGTTTTATACAATAATGCCTTTTTAGAAATGATTTTTTTCTGCAGAAAATTTACTGTAAACTTTCTACCTTACATCCCTGCTCACTTTAGAGTAGGCTGCCCACTGCAGCTCTAAATGATTTACTGGCTGGCTTTGCCTCTTTCCAAGCAGTCTGCACTGAGGGAGGGCAGTTCTGCTTCCTTTCCGCATCAAGTGCCATTAAAGTGTTGAGGGTGTACTTGATGCAGAGAAGCAGCAGGATTATCTGCCCTCAGAAAAGAGGCTGCTGCACCACTACATTAATCCCTGTTCTGTGTTCCAGCAAGGGAGCGCACCCAGATCAGTGGCCCTTCACAGAGCCACAAAGCGCAGGCTACTTCAGCCATGCATTATCCTCCCATTCAGGTGTAAAAATGAACTGTGACCAATTTTAATTCAGGGGTGAAAAAAGTTTTCTGAAATTTAGAAACACTGAATGAAACAGATCAAATGTACAATTCCCAAACATGTTTTCACTGACTCTACTTTAATAAATAATTGAAACTCCGGAATCACATCTAGGCAAATGAGGCAAGACTTCTCCCTTGACCTAGAGAGGCTGAATGCATGGCTAAACAGGCTTGGACTGTCTGTCAACAAAAGCGGTCCATTTAAAGCAAATACATCTGTATCAAAATCTCAACTTGGGAAATGACAGAGAAATACAGAACACAGGTTGGAAGTATTTGAAAAACATGTAAGGTTGCAATGTTGTATTTGTTCTGTATTACAAGCACAGTCTTAGTTACAGATAGGTAGCCGTGTTGGTCTGCCATAGTCAAAACAATTTTTTTTTTCTTCCAGTAGCACCTTAAAGACCAACTAAGTTAGTTCTTGGTATGAGCTTTCGTGTGCATGCACACTTCTTCAGAATGTCATGTCAAATTACAACTGACAAAACTACAGAAGAAAGAAAAAGTTCACCATTGTTGTTGTTGTGAGTTGGGAGGAGTATACCTGAGCCCCCTTCTAAATCCTGGATCCAGAAAGGGTTAAAATTTAAGCAAGGATTCAAATTGTTGAAATAGCCAGACAATTGTCTTGGGAATGACCCTCCAAGTATGGGAGATTAAGGTAAGAAGGAAGTGACTCTGTGCCAGACAGCAAATGAGGCCCTCCTCCCTCAGCTCCCTGGTAATTAGAAAGACAAGGACCAGAATTGGTAGTGGAGATTGGTGTGAATTAGAAGCTGGAAGCAAGGCTGCAGGCTGGGCAGCTGGGAGACAGGGCCATGCTTGGTTTCTGCTGGAATTCAAAGCTGTACCTTTGGGAGAAGCAAGACTCTCTTGGGGTGTCCATGCTGTGAACCCCACCAACGTAGGTTCAGGTTGTAAATGTGTGTAAATAAGCCATATATCAGGCAGATATCACATTCTTTAATGCTCCTCATTTCAATCTTGCACCACTATGAGATTGGGGTAGTGTGCAGCATTATAATGCTTCCAGTGTCAAGGATCATGGCAACCCTCTTTCCAAAAGACAGATTAAAGTTGCTTATAGGAGCGGAGGGTTTTTTACTTAGCTTTTTTGCAGGGATAATAAGGGCTGAAGCCTGAAGAGATTTCCAAGGACCAGATGGACTTGTGGTAAATACCCCTGGGTCTGATGGTCCATATCTATGCTCAGAAAGGTAGACTTTCCTCTCCATCACAAAGCCTCAGCCAAACTTCTCACACATTCTTAAAAAGCACAAGAACTCCAACTAGAAGAGGATCTTGTGGCCCGTATTTTCCTACTGATCTGAATGATATTTCTCAAAACACACACAAAGGAAGCCAACACCCACCCACCCTCAAAATTTCAAGCCAAAAAGCTTGCATAAGGCAACTGTCAGGGACAGACACCTCTACCTAGAGGTGTGCACAACAGCTGCTATCAACATGTAAAGGCCCACCTACAATGTTTTTCCAAGGATGTGATTTTACGTTTTGGTAACTTAACCAAAAGACTAAAAAGTAATAGTACACAAACAGTCCTCCTCTGTGAAAAAGAGCTTGTTGGTCATAAAGAAGTATGGTTTCTTTCTGGGGAGGAGAAAGGAGGGCTCAACTGAGACATCATGTTTTTACCATGGTTTGCAGTAATCATAGTTTAGAACACAACCCATGATTTGAGCTTTCAAAAACAAAAAACATAAGCCATGGTTCAGAGTTGATGGTTTGCTTCTCTTTTCTCTTCTCTCAGTTTCCCACATCCATCACTTTTATCTTCATGATACAGCAGTCTCTGGAGGTGGAGCCATGGTCGTAACTATGCTTTATCAATTCAGACATCACACCAAACCATAGTTAAGCTCATTTAAAACCAGTATGGCCACAATGAGCCTAAGTTTATACAACAAAGCAGTGAGGCCTAATAGCCAGTAACCACAAAAGAGGGGAAGGTAAAGAGGAGGGCTATAATGCCAATTGTAAAATAGGGGTGTATGTGAATAACCACACAGAAACAAAACACATTTGAATATCTATTTTAATAACGTAAAGCTAAAATCAATGGGTTGTAGCCAACTAAGATATAGTCAGAGCAGACCTACTGAAAGCAATGGAATGGATGGATTTCAATGGGTCTAGTGATAGCTAGCTAAATGGCTCAGTTGGTAGAGAACAAGATTCCTGCATTGCAAGGGGTTGCACTAGATAACCCTCGTGGTCCCAACTCTACAATTCTGATTCTATACTTCAAGTGTGACTTAATTCAATTCTGTGTCCAGGGCAGCTGTCTACCAGCTCCATCTGGTACGCCGGCTAACACCCAACCTGCCTGCAGACTATCTCACCAAAGTGGAGCATGCTCTGGTTATCTCCTGCATGGACTACTGCAATGGACTCTACGTGGGGCTACCTTTGAAGGTGACCTGGAAACTACAACTAATTCAGAATGTGGCAGCTAGACTGGTGACTAACAGCGGCCGCCGAGACCACATAACACTGGTCATAAAGGATCTTCACTGGCTTCCAGTACATTTCTGAGCACAATTCAGTGTGTTGGTTCTGACCCTAAACCATCTTGGCCCAGTATACCTGAAGGAGCATCTCCACCCCCATTGTTCAGCCCAGACATTGAGATCCAGCTCCAACGTCCTTCTGGCGGTTCCCTCCTTGAGAGATGTGAGATTACAGGGAACCAGGCAGAGGGCCTTCTTGGTAGTGGTGCCCATCCTGAGGAACGCCCTCCCATCAGATGTCAAAGAAATAAACAACTATCTGACTTTTAGAAGACTTCTGAAGGCAGCTGTGTATCAGGAAGCTTTTAATGCTTGTTTTTTTTTACTATGTTTTATATATGCTGTAAGTCACCCAGAGTGGCTGGGAAAACCCGGCCAGATAGACAGGATATAAATAATAAAATTTATTATTATTATTATTATTATTATTATTATTATTATTATTATTTGGATAGAACCAGATATCTAAAAGAATAATACCAAAGTTTTGCAAGTGTCACTCTTCTTCAGGGGATCACTTACAACTATTCTGTTGATTTATAAAAGAATGATAACAGAAAATGCCTAAGATTAAACCAGCCATGTCTATGGTGGGCTAAGTGGAGAGACAAAGACATTACAGATGTAGTAGGGAGATAGAATAGGGTTACCCGACGTCCCCGTTTCCCAGGGACTGTCCCCAGATTTGCGAATAAGTCCCTGGACAAATTCTATCCCCGGCATGTCCCCGGATTTCATCTAATGTCCCTGGGAAACGCAGCTGCGACAGTCTCAGCAGCCCAGAGCAGTTGGCTCTGGCTGGCTTCAGGAGCTGCTTGGAAGTCCCCATACGATGGTGGTGCAGGGGCTCTCAGCTGCAGCTTCCAGGCTTCCTCCACCTTCCCAGACCCCAGCAACTAAGCTGTGAAGGGAGGCTTCATGCTGCCTATCGGAGCAGCCTCCCAACTCCTACTTGTATGCAAGCAGGAACAGGGCCGGGATCTCTCAGCTGTGAAGGGAGGCTTCACGCTGCCTATCAGAGATTGCGTGCAAGCAAGAGGGGGCAGGGATCTCTCAGTTAGGCAATGGGAAGCCTCCCTTCCCAGCTGAGGGATCCCCACCCCCTCCTGCTTGCACGCAGGTAGGAGTGGGATTGGGGCTGCTCCAATGGGAAAGGAGGCATCGCGCTGCCTGAGCCTTGCCGCCGCCGCTCTTGGCCCTCCTTCTTTGCCTTCCATGCCTGACCCACCGCGCACCGTTTCCCCACCACCACCACTACCACCAAAGAACCAACAACTCAGGGGCTGCCCAGGCTCAGGGAGAAAGGAGATAGAAGCCTCGGAGGAAGGGGAAACATGGCGGTTGGGGTCAAGGTGGCAGCCGCCCCTCTGCCACTGCCACCACTGCAGCATCACCGTCCCGAACGTGTAGTATTGATTGATTGATTGATTGATTGATTGATTGTGTCCCCAGATTGATTGAAAAAAATCTGGTAACCTTAAGATAGAAGGCAGCTGTAAGGTCCATCACAGCTTCCCTTTTTATGGTATATTTTGCGGGTGGCATGACAAGAATTAATGAACACACAGGCAAACGGCACCATTTGAGGGACATTTGATGAAAATACTGAACAAAAAAAGGGAAGAAAGTGAAGAGAAGCTATAAACAGAAGCAATAAAAATCAGACTGATGAACATGGGAATAGATCCACAATCAAATATTTACTTTGGACATTATTACTCTCCTGTTATTACATCAGGAAGTATGAAAGAAAGCTTTCCAATGGTAAACACACAGACCTTTCTTCTAAACACAAAAAGCCTCAAGGCAGAATTCTTAAGCTTGTGTGTTGTGGACCACTATTCTGGCCACTAATAAGTTAGCTCATTTTCTGTAGACTCCTGCATTATGATTACTATTTGTAAATCCACTTGAAATGCTTCCAGATTAAAACTCAACACTCTGTCTACACTCTGAGGAAGTTTTGTGAATCCGCAGAGTAACTAAAAAGCTTTTTGCTCCGTGAGATGCTCCTTTCAAAAAGTATCTGAAAGTTGCAATTGGCTGTGAATGGAGCCACATCCTGGGAGTCAGGAGGCCTAGTAAAACAACTACGCTGGCTTCTCTTTTCTTTTTTGTAAGTGTCCGGACCCAACTCAGAGTGAGCTCAAGATATCTGAAGGACATCCTTCTCCCAAAATCTTCCAATGAAGCATCCCCACAGGTTGAGATGGGGATTCTCAGCCATGGGACTCCAAAAGGATGGCTCATCTTTTCCCATGATCAACAGGTTTTGGCCATGCCATAAAAGCCTGTCATTTTTATGAAACCTTTGGGCCATAATTTTTAAAGTCTTGCTAGCTAAATTGTTTTAATTTACTAGGATGCTGCATTGATGACATTGGTTTTTAACAGCAATTTTATTTCATTTTTTATTCTTCTGCTGTGCATTAAGTGTCATTGTTTTTATTTCTTATAACGGTTGTTTTCAGCTTCATTGCCTTTAGTCACCTTTGCCTCTATTGAGGAGAGATTGGGTGTAAATGATTTAAATAAAAGAAAAAGCTGGGTGTGCACATGTCATTCAGACATTTGTCAGTCGTGCTATTATTTGAGATTTGTATTTCACCCAAAGCGCTCAGTAAAAGCCATATCAAAGTAGAGAAATATTATGTATTGCACAACCCACACCACTGCCATGAAATAAATTTTGAACAGAAAGAAGCACATTTCACAAGTAGCACCACTCTCTGGCTCCTGAAGCCCCATTTTGCAAGTTATGGAACCAGTCCCAAGATGTGCTGCCAACTCATTTTCAGGTCAAGGGTTTCAGATTCTGTACCGTTAAGCAATCCCAGTGCATAGAACCAAACAAACCTGGAAACTGCCTATTTACAGCACAGCATCAAATCACGTGATTCTGCTTCAAAGGATCTTTCCGGTACTTTACTTGGCAGACTCTAATGTTTGCATCACTGATGCGATATATTGGCCTCTCTCTAGGCCTCTTAATAAATAGTAGTTATATGCCTTCTCTGTTTTGCTCCATTAATAGAAGCCGGTAATAGCTGCCATGATAAGTCTTGAGTTTCCAGTTGATTTAAATTGCTATGTTGCCACATTAAATTAATTTAAACACTGAATGTTTGGCAAAGGCTATGTGCAGATATTTATGGTTTTATGTTTCCCAGCTGGCAGTTCACCTTTTGTTTCAATAGCCTACCATCTGCACTCACAAGGGCAGGAAGAATACAATCACAGAAAGAAAAAATAATATAGGAAAGCTTCTGCTTCAGGTACTACTCCTGCCCACCTCCCCAATACAAAGTTTCCCACACATTGTTGTTGGCTTAAGTCTGTCCCAAGAGACAAAGGAGTGCACCTCCAGGGGTGAAGTCAAAGCACTGCATTAGCAGCACTTAACATGACCTCCCTGGGACACAAGCTTGGGCAATGTGTCTGGAGGTCCTGGGCTTCCCAGACAACAAGGACCCCCCCCAGCCTTGCAGATGTGGTTCAAAGGAAAGCAGAGCAAGATGTTTGGCACTAGCTTAGCTGTAGCAGTTACCAGGAGGCAGCATACACGGCACCATCTAACCACCTTAGGGACTCCACTCCGGATTGGTGTAGGGTTTGCTCCTGAAGATATCCCGCAAGGCAGCAAAAGCATAGGATGAGAGTTTTTCTTCTCCCAGGTGGGCCACCCCCTACTTCCCTACACAGTACATGTAGAAACCACCTTCTTGACTGTTGGACCCACTACTGATCTCTTCCACTCCATCGGCCGGAGCCTGTCTTTGCATGCAGGGGAGCTCTGAGACCCATCAGCTTCCCTCACCTGGTTTAGTCAGCCACTTGAAGCCATTCCCCGGGGTGCAGGGGGTGTTGGGGGAGGGGTAGTACCTCTGGTGGGGGACATGCCATGCTCATTCTGGGCTAATTTGTCCACCTTTGGTCCCCAACCTACACTCGGCTCTCACCTGTGGCTTCTAGAAGCTTCCCACACAAGACAAATGGCATTTACATGCTTTACACTATGTTCCCAGTACAGTCGTACCTCGGAAGCCGGACAGAATCTGTTCCGGAAGTCCGTTCGACTTCCAAAGCACAGCTTCTGATTGGCTGCAGGAAGAAATTGTTATACTTCAAAAAAACAAACAAACAAACAAACAAACCAAAAAACCCCACCCCTGTACTTATGGAGTCAAACTTCATACCATGCCTTTATCTGATTGTGTCTTGATGTCATTTAGGGAAGATCCATTTTATATCTGATGAAATTATTTTATTGTTATTAGGGATTTTGTATGGATGGGGGTTTGGGGGGGTTGAGTTTGCTGAACTGATTTTACTGTTCTTTCCATCCCCTATACAGTGGTGCCTCACAAGACGAAAAGAATCCGTTCCGCGAGTCTCTTCGTCTAGCGGTTTTTTCGTCTTGCGAAGCAACCCTATTAGCGGCTTAGCGGCTATTAGCGGCTTAGCGGCTTAGCGGCTAAAAGGCTATTAGCGGCTTAGAAAAAGGGGGGGCGAAAAAAATCGCAAGACTCGCAAGACGTTTTCATCTTGCGAAGCAAGCCCATAGGGAAATTCGTCTTGCGAAACGCATCGAAAAATGGAAAACCCTTTCGTCTAGTGGGTTTTTCATCTTGCGAGGCATTCGTCTTGCGGGGCACCACTGTATTCTGATTATATACATTGTGATCTTTTCTGTGAACCACCCTGAGACCTCCGGGTATAGGGTGGTATATAAACTCAACCGATAAGATAAGATAAGATAAGATAAGATAAGATAAGATAAGATGATAAGATAAATAAAATAAAATAAAATAATTGGGCCTTCAAGGCAGTATTCTGTTGTCAACGACAGCCAGCAATGTCCTTCCCTGTTATATATCAATGTGTTATGATAATCAAAGGTGTACTGTTTTTAAATATAGAATAAATTTAATAACCATAACATCAAACCTGGGATAGCTAAGCCATTAGCTCCATTTGGCATGCCGGGTGAGCCCCTGCCTGCCCGCGCACTGTCTCCCCAGAGTGGTACATGCTCTCGTTATTTCCCTGAACTCCTCTCTTTCCAGTTACTTCTGCTGCTCATGGTCTGGGAAAGGCTCCCAAGTCTGGAGGGTGGGATAAGGCATGTGGCAAAGCCATTGCCTGGTGGACAAAAAGTCTCTCTCCCCTCACAGTTCTCCCTCTGGAGCAGCTGTCTTACGGCTTCCAGGGTGGGACAAGGCAAGCAGAAAGTCACTGACTGATGAAAACTTCCTCAGGGTTGTAGCTCTCTCCCCCACCCCGCAATCTACCCAAATAATCTAGCAAAGATCCCAAGCAGAGGTCCTGCTGATTTGTGTTTGACATGTACAGCTAAGGGAAAGGAGGGGCTGGGGGGGCAGACAAGGAGATATTTGTTTTTTAAGGAACCATTGCTTGTGTTGTTCCCAGCACTCCCCATCTCAGCAATATTTGAAATTTGCCAGGTGCCAGTAGCATTTTGCACCTGGCTATCGGCCACTTGTGAGTCTCCACCATCTGGAGGTGCAGCCCTGGGGATCCTTGGATCTAGACTATTTTCACACCAGCAACAAATCCTGTAGAATTTTCCTCTCAGCCACAGCACATAATCACCTAAACCTGCCCTGCAATATGAAGACTAAAAGAATGGTTTGCATTTGCAGGACAACATGTTTTGATGAGTTGTGGGGGATTGGCTGTATACCTGAGTCACCTTCTAATTCCAGGATCCAGCAAAGGGGATTCCAACTAAACATCAGAAAGAATTTTGACAGTGAAACAGTGTCCCACGAGAGGTGGTGGCCTCTCCTCCCTTGGAGGTTTTTAAGCAAAGGTTGGGTGGCCATCTGTCATGGATGCTTTAGTTCAGGGGTATCCAAACTTTTTACAAAGAGGGCCAGATTTGATGAAGTTGACATGCCTCAGGGCCGACCAAAGTTGTTGAGCTTTTTGCTTTTTTTAGGATTTCAACCCAGGAAATAAACTGCAACAGGGGCAGGATTAAATTGACCAATGGACCAGATTAGGCCCCCACGATGGACTTTGGACATACCTGCTTTAGTTGGACTAGACCAGTGGTCCCCAATTAAGGGTCTACGGACCCCTGGGGGTCCGCCGAACATACCCAGGGGCTCCACAGCACCATCCCCTGCCAGGGACTCACTTAGCTTGTTAATTGCCCAGTGAATGCCTTGTGAGAATGTTGCTGGATGGCAAGTGAGCTGAGATTGGGTACAAACCTCTGACACAGTGTCTTCGGGTTCATGTGATTGGAGGGGAGGAGGGAGTACAAACAGCTCACCTGCTTATCATTAAAAAAATGTAAGGGATTCCTTCCCCTTACTCTCTACTTTTTAACTGAAAATAACTTCTAATTGCTTTCAGGTTTGGAGAACTCGCCCGCTGCTTGTAGGGAGGGTTTTCAGTGAATCTTGCCTTATGTGTTTGGGATCCATGTCCCTTCTTGGAAGCCCAACACGGGAAATAGCTAAGCAAACTTCCACTATGATTAGCACAACAGCTCGACCTCTGATGATTTAGTTTAGTGCTTGGACTAGGCGATACTTTCTTTTCAACATCGTGAAATATCAGCAGCTAAATCCTGGTATATCACAATGACTGGAATTTATCTCGGCTGCTTCTTCCTGCCTTAGGGAAGGAAGCAGCAGCTAAGATAATGGCCCGGCTCTACACAGGGAGCGAGTCCCAATGCCTCTCAGGCTCACGTGTGAGCCAAGGAGCATCGGGCCTTTGTTGAAGTGTTCAACTGGGGGGGGGAGGCCTCCTGGCCCCCAGCTGAACGAGCCAGCAGGGCTAGGGGCTCCGTTAACTGCTTGGCTGAGGGAAACGGCAACTGAGGTCGTCGTCCCCCTGCTTGTATGAGAAGGTGGCAGGTCAGGGGCTCCTAAAACTGCTTGGCTGGGGCAAGGGCAGTCACATGCTCCTCAGCCAAGCGCCTCGCCAATACTGATTGTTTCTCCCTCTGCCAGCATGAGGGCAGAGTGGGATGGTGGCTTCACTCAGCGGTATATCAACCACTGCAGCTCCTGAGTCCCGCTGCTACCAGCGCCAGCTGGAAGGAGCCAAGAGCAACATTCTGCCGAGTGAAGCTGCCATCGCAGTCTGCCCCTCATACCAGTCCTGGGCGATGTATCAACACATTACCCAGGCAGATTTAGTGCAAAAGGCAGCCTGCGTGGATGCCGTTTTCTTGTTTTCTGCGGGAAGCTCTGTGGCTACATTTGGGGGTGGAAGGAAACCGATGTCCGGCAGAATCCTAATAAGGTAAAAAGTTCATTGTTCCTATTGGGTAATCAACAAGAATAAAAACCTCACTCCAAATAAGTACTGTATTTAACTAATTACAGTGGTACCTTGGGTTACAGACGCTTCAGATTACACACGCTTCAGGTTACAGACTCTGCTAACCCAGAAATAGTACCTCGGGTTAAGAACTTTGCTTCAGGATGAGAACAGAAATTGCGCAGCAATGGTGCGGCGGCAGCAGGAGGCCCCATTAGCTAAAGTGGTGCTTCAGGTTAAGAACAGTTTCAGGTTAAGAACGGACCTCTGGAACAAATTAAGTTCTTAACCTGAGATACCACTGTAATCTCTTTAAGCCAGGGATGAAACCTGGGCACAGGAGGACTAACTAACTAAACTAACTAAATAACTAAATAAATAAATAAAACCAACATTACAAAATTCCAGCTGTTTTCTACTCAGTCTTCACCAGTACTTTATCAAGCCCTGACCAAGTCTTCACCTATGTCTTGAAGGCGCAAGACCCCTCAGTTAGAAGAACCGTACGCTGCAAAGTTTTGCTAAGATGTACCATCTCAGATTACGAGTAAGGAATTCTCTCTCCTATAAAAAGCCTTCTGCATATAGAATGCTTGCAAGTTAGGGACACAATTGCTTTTTTAATATTCAGTTGTAGTGGAGCAATGGAGAGAAGTCTGGGGACAGGCAATGTGTGGCAATATCACAATTTTTATGGTCTGTTTTTAGTATATCTAAAATCCTTTGCTTATTAAGGGCTACCCCACATTTTCTTCAAAAAATTGCTTTGCACAGGTAACTACTATAGAGCGACCAAAATTTTCAAAAGGAGGGGGCTCTGTGGCTTAGCTTTTGAAAATAGGGGGTCCTCAGTAATTTGCTAATTGTGAACCACTAAATTCGATGATCCTTGGGGTCCCTTCTAACTCTACATTCTATGATTCTATGAAATAAATGTCATTTTTATCCAGAATCAGCCCAAAGGAGGAAAAAGTATGAATTTCTGTCCTTGCTTCTATTGCTTGTTAGAAGAAGACACAGTGATGCCCAATCACATAAATATGCTAAAAACTTAATTTCTCCACTGTTTCTTATGAGTGTCTGTCACATTGGCAAAGACATTAAAGTAAAATCAAAGATAACCAGGAAATCCTGTTTTAGGCAAAGGAATGACCACTCTGCCTGTTGCAGTTGTTCTATGGTTGCCACAAACTGACTATGCCTGGCTCTGCCACAATAGGCATGGGGAGGGGTAGAGCTAATAACAAAGCGCTCAAGCCAAAAGAAGCCCATACCTTTGCTCCTGACCCCTCATCCTAAGATTTTGCTCCTGCCGCTGGATACCTTGGGTGGAACATGTGTCAGATGACCTCCCTATACATTAATGAAACATGTCTGAGGTTACACAGATTAGCCGCACCCTACAACGTGAACACACCAGTGACCATGTTTTCTAGGTTCTCATATACATCAATGTACATGCATAAAGTTCTCTACGTGAGAAGGGCTCTAGGCATGCATATTTTGTACATGCCAAAGTACAAAGCTCCTTTCTGCACAAAATTCCTGCTGAACACATAGAGAACAGGGAGTGCGGTCATGAGACACGACAGCAGCAGGGCAGTGCGAGCCTAGGCAGCAGCCCAGCCCCCATCATTCCTTGAATGCATAGGGCAGGTGTTGTTTGAACCATACTCCTGAGAAGGAGACTAAAAGCCTGCAATTCAGATCAAACTCAGAAGCCCTGGCAGTAGCTAGAGACTGCATTAAAGCAGAGCATTTTTATTTAAACAGCTCTATTTCCAAGCAGATGTGAAGTAATTTCTAACCACAAAGAATACTGTATGGATATTCAAAGCACATCATGAAAAGGTCTTTGGTGATTTGGTACAATTTCCTGGGAGGCTCTGGAGTCCTCTAGAAAACAGTTTTCCTAGCTAGTATAACAGGGCAAACACCAATGCTATGCTCCCACAGGCAGGTGCTGTATACACAACACATTCCTATTTCAATAGTCTAGAGCAGGAAGAAGACTGTTCCGCTAGCTAACAATTCTACACAATTGTAATCAATGTGTGGTAAAAAACTTACTAACATTTTTACTAGAAAGGAAAAACAAAATGGTTCTCTAAAACCACGCAATGGAGCAAGAAATATACTATACTTAACATCACAGCTCTTTGGGGGTTTCATGTTCAATAATGCCACAGGCACACCAGATAACAGGTGCCCAGTAGCCATAGAGCTCTTCCTGAAGACTTGTAAATAGCTACAATTGCCTGTGGCAAACAAGAATCTCCTCCAGGCAAAAAAAAAAAAAAAAAAAAAGCTGTCATAAGCAGGAAGAGAGCTAGTGCTCTCCATCTTGTCCTAGGTTGCAGAAAAGACACAGGTGACAACACCTGCCCTTCACATATGAACATGGAGACACTTTCAAACTTTGCTTACTGGAAAGCAGAGCTGAACCCCAAGGGTGCAAAAGTTGGGTGTCCCCAGTTCAGGGAAACTATGTGTAGCCAGAGTTAACAGTGTTCAGAAATCTCAGGTGCCCTAAGTGAAGACAGCTGCTATCCAAGACACCTCCACTATTCCTTAAGGATGGGAGGAAGGTTTAGGAAAAGCTGCTCATATGCTGGGAATACAAAGCCCCGAGAAATCTTAATCTCAATAGTATATTCCACATACCATTCAGAGAACATAGGCACATAGATAAACAGTGTTTGAGACATGGGAGTGTACCGCTTATAATTTGTAACATTGCTCTGAGATAAAAAAAAGAGTTCTATAAAGAACTGAAGGTTTCCATTTAATTGGAATATCCCAGATCAGAAGTTTTTTTTATTAAGTTGCCTCCCAGAAAGCTCTCAAGTGGAACCTGTTGATTTAGTTTCTTAAATCAACTTCATCCAAGAAATACACTTTGTCATTTATATACTACACATGTCAAACATCACACAACACATCAATTAGACATTAGTATTTTAAGTGGTGGAAGATCTTCACAAACATCATAATTAATAATTCTTACAACAACCCTGAATGGCAAGCCATTATCATTTATCTCCACTTTGAAAATGTAGACAAAAAAGAGCCATTCAATAAATTCATACAAATTTATTTATTAATTAAGAGATTTCTATGCAGACTTTCAGCAAAAAAAAATGTTTTCATAAGCATCATTAAACTGGTTTAACTCATCAGCCTCCATAAGCCTGACAAAAAGGTGAGCTTTTACCCGGTTTCTAAAATAATATAAAGTTGGCGTGAGACTCACTTCAATGGGGAGGCCATTCCACAGATGTGAAGCTACCGCTTGCTGCAGTAACAGCACACCAGACTTACAAGAGGACCTTATGGAGGCCTGCTATACTATTTACAGCTGCAATCTTAGGGACAATTTACATATTACTGCACACACACACACACACACACACGAGCAGCAGGGAGAGATGAACCTGCAGCATAATGAACTGCCCTTAAATCTTCAGATGAAAGACAGTATACAAATTTTATCAACAAATATATGGTTCCTAAGAGCAAGTAGCAAAAAACACAAAGGGTAGTAATGTTTGACAATCCCTTACCACGTGCACTGCCAATTTTGAGGCTGGTGGTGGCAAGGGGATGCTGAGTTCTGCAAGATTCACACATGTGAGTCCAAACATCAGACCAAGTGGGGTGTTGGCTTCCACACAGGAGCAGCAGGATTTACGTACCCTGAGTTAAACATTCAACAGCAACTGAAATAGATGCCCTGCAGGCAAACAGTTTCAAATTTGCCCTGGTCATATCCTGCTCCTACTGTAATAGCTTAGGAATAAGAAGCAGTGATCACCCACAGAACTATGCCAGTGTCACTTCCAGACAATGATGTGGTTTTCTGGAAAAACTTGAAAGAATCCCCTAAACAGATTGAGATCATATTGATCATATATAACTTTTAATTTAGTAAACGGTAAGTGTGGCATGTTAATTTTTCATGTTTGCCTGAGCCAAACAATTTCATTAGGAAAAACAGGCAATAAAGCACCCTTAGCGTGCTTTAAAACTTATATACTTGAAAATTATATTTATTGGAAAACTTCCCGTAAATACCATTTAAGCCATACTAAGGATGCTTTATTCCTTATTTTTCCTGATCAAATGTTTTGGTTCAGAAATTTACAACACTTGTAAATATTTTAAGATAATTCAACAGCATGGACTTCCCTTATATTATTTAGATTTAAAGCAGGTGAAATATGGAGTCATTAAAAACCATTTAACATATTAATTTTAGTATAATCAAAATGCTATGCACTAGGTATTTACTAGATACAGTCATCTGAGGCGGGGGGAGAGGGGGCTAATTACAACTTTGAAACTGCCCTGTATGACAGCAGTTTTTTAAATTAGCCAGGCACCGGGCGCATCTGGCACCTGGTTTTTGACCACTTGCGACCAAGTGAAGATGCCTGGGTGCCAGGATGGGGCCTGACATCTCTACCATCTGGAGATGCATGCCTGGGGATCCCTGGATCTGGACTGTTTTCACACACTAATATCCCAGCCTGTAGAATTCTATCAGTTGTATTTTATCTGCACAACTGGAATGAATTTCTGGAAGCAAACTGCTTTCTGTGCAGCCTGAGCAGGAGCAATCTCCAAAAAAGCGGTGGTTGGAATATATGTAGCAGCGTTAGAAACTCAGATATATCAGCTGGGCACCAAATGGCTCCTTAAACCAAGGTTACAGTCGCCAAAACGGAATGCCTAGTTGTAATTTTGGGGCCAGACAGCTCAAAAGTCATATTTTTCAATACAAGCTTTTGGTTCCAATCAGAAATTCGTTCTGATTGTGCAGATAAAATATAACAGATAGAATTCTATAGGATGCGCTGCTGGTGTGTGAAAGCAGTCAAGATCCAAGGATCCCCAGGCAGGCACCTCCAGATGGTGGAGAAGTCAGGTGCAGGCCTGGTGCCTGGGCATTTCTGCTTGGTCGCAAGTGGCCAATTGCCAGGTGCAAAATGTGCCTGTCACCTGGCAAATTTTGAACGCTGATATGTGGACTGTTCCTGGATAAAGTGACTTTTCTTCTTCAAGCTCTTAACCTGGCTCAAGGTTGTCATCTGAACTAGCCAGATGTTTAACTGAGAATCAATTACAGTCAGTCCATCATTCAAAAAATAAGAGAGCTGTCTTGCCCAGGCAACTAGACATTCCATTTTGGTGACTGTAACCTTCATATAAGGAGCCATTCTACAGTGTAGAACGCAACCCTGACTCTGCACCCCTCAGAGTGGAGAGGCCCCCCCTGTACTCAAGCAGAGACATCATTCCAAAGCAAAGAAAATGACATCATGGAATTCCTTGGCACAGGTCAGAAGCCTCACCACTGCTCAGGATGGCAAAGAGGTGAATGGGATGTCAGGAGCAACTAGTGACTGGGTTATCTTCAGGGCACCCTGAAAGCTGTTGAGCTTTTTTTGTTTTTTAACGGAAATGCCAAAAAGACTCGATTTCTCATTTTACTTGCTGAAGATCCGGTTGCACCTCGGGTTAAGAACTTAATTCGTTCTGGAGGTCCGTTTTTAACCTGAAACTGTTCTTAACCTAAAGCACCACTTTAGCTAATGGGGCCTCCCGCTGCCACCATGCTGCCGCCATGCGATTTCTGTTCTCATCCTGAAGCAAAGTTCTTAACCCAAGGTACTACTTCCAGGTTAGCGGAGTGTGTAACCTGAAGTGTCTGTAACCCGAGGTACCACTGTACATAAGCTCTAGAGCTCCTCTATTCAACCAAGTCTCCTGTACATGTAAAGTCACGTCTTTTGAAAAAGTAAAAAAATACAGGCAACTCCCCATTTAGACATGCCAAACCTGGAAATGGATTTTAAAAATGCAAAAATGGCCTTAGAAGAGCCCAGAAAGGGTTGTCCCCTGTTGCCATTATTGTTTCTTTTTAGTATTAGAGACCCTGGCAAAGAACATAAGATCTGACGAAATAAAAGGTGTAACAGTTGGGGGCAAAGCGTACAAACTGAGAGCATTTGCAGATGACCTTCTAGTAACAGTAGAAAACCCGTTGGTGAGTATACCAAGGGTATTAGATAAAATATCTGAGTTCGGACAGGTAGCAGGATTCAAGTTAAATAAAAACAAAAGAAAGTATTGGTGAAAAATATGACAGAACCAAAAAATGAGCTACAACCAGCAAAAAGGTGCAGTACTTGGGGTTAACAGGTAAGAATATAAATATTTTTAAGGATAACTATGTAACAACATGGGACGCGGGTGGTGCTGTGGGTAAAAGCCTCAGTGCCTAGGGCTTGCCGATCGAAAGGTCGCCCGCCAACCTAGCAGTTCGAAAGCACCTTCGGGTGCAAGTAGATAAATAGGGACCGCTTTCTAGCGGGAAGGTAAACGGCGTGTTTCTGGCTCGCCAGAGCAGCAATGTCACGCTGGCCACGTGACCCGGAAGTGTCTTCGGACAGCGCTGGCCCCTGGCCTCTTGAGTGAGATGGGCGCACAACCCCAGAGTCTGGCAAGACTGGCCCGTACGGGCAGGGGTACCTTTACCTTTACCTTTACCTATGTAACAACATGGAAAGAGATAAAGAAAAATATGGATGTCTGGGGAAGGATGAACTTATCACTTTGGGGAAGAATTTCAGTTATGAAAATGAATGTATTCCCAAGAATGTTACTTTTATTTCAAACAATACCCATAGTCAGTAGAGGAGGACACTTCAAACAATAGCAAAAATACGTTTCTAAATTTATCTGGCGGGGAAGAAACCAAGGATTAAATATAAACTACTAACGGATACCAAAGAAAAAGGTGGCTTCTCTCTGCCAGATTTGAAATTATAGTATGAGGTGTCATGTCTCGGCTGGCTACAGGAATGGATAATCTTAAAAAATACAGATATTTTAGACCTTGGGGGTCATGATAATAGATTTGGTTGGCATGCATATTTATGGTATGAGAAAACCTAAGTGCATAAAGGGTTTTTGTATCATTTGGTGAGAAAAGCAATTTATGGTGTATGGGGAAAATATAAAAACCTGTTAGAGCAGAAGACACCAAGGTGGCTTTCCCCAGGGGAAGTGACATCCTTGAAAAGGACTAATGTAAAAAGTGAATGGGCAACCTATAAAGAGTTGCTCATGGAAGTAGAACAACAATTGAAATTGAAAAGTTTTGAGGACATAAGACAGTTAGTAACAGACTGGCTGCAATACCATCAATTAAATGAAGTGTTTAAAATAGATTTCAAAAATGGATTTAATAAAGAATTTTCAAGGTTTGAAAAAGATTTATGGAAAAAAATGTGAAGTTACTTTCTAAAATGTATAAACTGTTGCTAGAATGGCATACCAAATACGAAGAAGTTAAATCAGTAATGATACAATGGGCACAAGATATTTGGTACAATATCCAATTTTCATCTTGGGAAAAGTTATGGAGGGAGCATTAAAAATTTACAGCGTGCTGTGCGTTGAAGGAGAATTATATGAAAATGATGTATCAGTGGTACTTAACACCTGTAAAATTAGCAAAGATGTATAGAACTGATTCAAATGTCTGTTGGAAATGCAAGGAGAAAGAAGGCACATTCTACCACATGCGGTGGACGTGCAAGATAACAACAGCATTGTGGGAAATGATCTGCAATGAGTTGGAAAAAAATGTTTAAAATAACGTTTGTGAAAAAACCAGAGGCTTTTTTACTTAGTATTTTAGGTGCAGAGATTCTGAAGCAGCAGAAATGACTATTTACGTACGTGACGACAGCAGCACAGATACTACTGGCCCAGAGTTGGAAGGAAGATAAAAGTCCCGACCAGAGACAAATGGCTGATGAATATAATGGACTAGGCCAAAACGGCGAAATGACTGAGAAAATCAGAAACCAGGAAGAACTTTAAGAAGGAATAGGAAAAAATTATGATGTACCTAAGAGAACACTGTAAACAACTAAAAACTTGGCAGGATTTGAATAATGCTTAGATATAAAGATCTGTTGGAAAGTAAAACTCCAAGGTGGTTGTCGCCAATGGAGGCGAAAGCTGTGAAAAAGCTTAATATGGAGTCCAAATGGCCGAGATACTGGGAAATTTTGGAACAAGAAGGGGACAAATTGAAATTGCAGAGTTTTGAGAAATTAAAAGATAAAGTGCGAGACTGGCTTCATTATTATCAAATAATGGAGGTTTACAAGATGGACAGGAAAATTGGCTTCCAGGTGGAAAAATCAAAATTGGAAACAGAATTGTTAGAACCCAATACTAAAAATTTGTCAAAAATGTATAACTTGCTGTTGAAATGGAATACGCAGGATGAAACAGTGAAATCAGGTATGATTAAGTGGGCACAAGACATTGGTCATAATATTATGTTTGCTGACTGGGAAAAGTTGTGGACCACCGGTGTGAAATTTACGGCATAATGCCCTGAGAGAAAATATTATGAAAATGATTTACAGGTGGTACATAACCCCAGTCAAGCTTGCAAAAATTTACCATTTGCCTGATAATAAATGTTGGAAATGTAAAGAGACTGGAGGTACATTCTTTCACCTTTGGTGGACATGCCCAAAAATTAAGGCTTTCTGGGAAAGGATATATAATGAATTGAAAAAGGTATTTAAATATACCTTTCTGAAGAAACCAGAGGCCTTTCTCTTGGGTATTGTCGGCCAAACGGTGCCAAAGAAGGATAGAACATTATTTATGTATGCTACAACGGCAGCAAGAATACTCATCACAAAGTATTGGAAAACACAAGATCTACCCACCTTGGAAGAATGGCAGATGAAGGTGATAGACTATATGGGACTGGCAGAAATGACTGGCAGAATCCGAGACCAGGGGAGAGAGACAGCAGAAGAAGATTGGAAGAAATTTAAGGACTATCTCAAGAAATATTGCAAAGTTAATGAATGTTAGAATGACGTTGGTTTAGAAACTGTGTGGTTTCCAGCCGGATTGGATAAGTAGTAAGAAAAGAAGGGTTAAAAACTAAATGAAATTAAGGGAAAGGATTTGCTGAATTAATAAATAGAAATTGGAATACAGAGAGGGGAGGTATGGGGAAGTCGGGAAAGTAAGGTTTAAGAAAATAAGGTAATGAAACTATACTTGTTTTTTCTGTTGTTTGTGTTTGATTATATTGTTGTTATGTTTTGTTTTTAATATAATTTTTAAAACCTTAATAAATATCTATAAAAAAAGGGATTTGAATAATGCTTGTAATGTACAAAAAAACTATAGTATAAATGGATGATTAAAAAAAGAGAGAGAAAATAAGGGAAGCAGTTGGAAAGAAAAAGATTGATAATGGTAACCATGGAAGGGCGGAGGGGAATGCTAAATGATTATGCTGATATTTAATGTTTGAACTTAAATTTGTTTTGTATAACACAATAAAAATATATTTTTAAAAAAATAAATAGAAGAGCCCAGAAAGGGCAAAAAGGCATAAACACAGCCCCTAGCAATCCCACAAGCCCTTGCACTGACTGCTGAGGCTTCTGGGGAGTTGGCGTTTGAGCAAGGAGGTTTGGAGGGAGCGATTGTGGTGTGCTTTGGCAGAGTTTGGCATCTGGTAAGTGCTGCTGGTTTTTAAAGGGGTTTCCAAGGGTTTCCCAATGGGTTTGGAGGGTGTTTCCCCCTCTAATGGTTTTTCCAATGGTGTTTCAAATACACGCAATTTCACTGATGTGTGTGGTGCTCAGAACATAACCCCCGTGTACATGGGGAGTTGCCTATACTTCCTTTCTGGAATGGAAACTTGGAAAGCCAATGACCAGCAAATAAGAAGAAAATCCTGTTTTAAACAGTCAGATCCATAAAAAGGTAAAGGGACCCCTGACCCTTAGGTCTAGTTGCGAACAACTCTGGGGTTGCGGTGCTCATCTCGCTTTACTGGCCGAGGGTGCCGGAGTCTGTCCACAGACAGTTTTTCCGGGTCATGTGGCCAGCAGAAGCATTTGCCATTTCTGGCAAAACTAGAGCAGCGCACGGAAATGCTGTGTACCTTCCCGCCGGAGCGGTACCTATTTATCTACTTGCACTTCGTGCTTTCGAACTGCTAGGTTGGCAGGAGCAGGAACAGAGCAACGGGAGCTCACCCCGTCGCGGGGATTCAAACCACCAACCTTCTGATCTGCAAGCCCTAGGCTCTCTGGTTTAACCCACAGGGCCACCCGCGTCCCAGTCAGATCCATAACCCTACCGAAATACTTAGTTACAGTTGTACAAAAGAACACATTACTCAAAGAGCAATCCTACACATGTCTACTCAGAACTAAGTCCAACTGAGGTCAGAGGTACTCACAGGTTAGTAAATCTTAGTTTACCATAAACCTACTGTAAACAAACTATGTACTGTGTGCCCCAGAATGGTAAAGGAAAGATAAGGGGAAATATGTACTTAATACAGTTGGAGAACATAAAACAGTTTGAAAGTGAAACTTTCAGCTGCTATGTAATACTATAAAGATTCAGTCAGGAGCCACCATAAGCAATATATACCTCACACACTGAACACCCTTTCAAGCTTCATTGGTGTTGATCACCCATCCCTAAAATGCCACATTACATAGAACCTTAAGTTTATTTGAGTGAACATGTTGAAATGAAAATACTGGGTGTGAAGCAACACAACTTGTCCTGAATAAAAATATAAATTAGGGGAATGAAAAAGGAACTTTGCTGCCCGTATATGGACCCTTGCAATTATTAGGCATAACTGCAGGGTGAAGCAAGCAGGGTGGGGTTGGGGGGGGAGGTGGAAGATTCTCAAGGGCCTGTAGGAGCTACTTAAAATGAGACATTTCACCACAAGCTTGTTCAACAGACCAAGAAATAACCATCTTTAGAGCGCTCACTGGGATGCAATCCTATACATACCTGCTAGGAGTAAGTCCTACTGAAAACAGTAAAACTTGCTTTTCAATAAATGTAGATAGGATCAGGCTACACAATTAAATTTCCCACGTAATGCTACTACACATGTTCAGAGATAAATAGTAATACTAAGCATTTTTATGGAGCATTTAGAATATTCAGTGCTTTACATTCCATTATTTCAGTAATCTTTTAAAGCCACCCCTCTAAAAGGTAGGAAAGTAGATGTAGCCCAATATTACAGATGAGACAACAGAGGCTGAAAACTATGGCTTGTCTAAGGCCATCTGGGGAAGGTTTGAATTGGCCACTGCAGAAAAACAGTTCTCAAAAGAGAAAAATTGTGCCATTCCTGAAATAAAACTGTGTACAAACTTGTGGTACATATTCAATCTGTATTCATGACCTTGGTGCAACCCTATCAGTGTCCCCTGGGAAATGCATCTCACAACAGAGGAAGGACTACTGTATGTTGAAATTGCTGCTTTGCAATTTGAAGCATATTTCCTCAGAGGGAAACCATCCAAGTTATATGGGACCTATTCCCTAATCAGCCTAGCAACTTATATGCTCACTTAGAAGTAAGTCTCACTGGGCTAAAGAGTTCATTGGATCACACCATCAGTAATTTTGAGAGAAATGCATTGCTGGATTAAAAAAAAAAGTACAGAGAGTTAAAAGTTTTTGAGATGTGACAATACCTTTTCTGGCTAAATGGAAATGCATATTCAAAAATTTTCAAAAGCAAATTTTGGAATTAGCTCACTGAAACCACGCTTCCTTTTTCATAATCTGAATGAATCCCTTGGCAACTAGACACAGAGCAACCTATTTAATTCTATCAAATGTTCCAGAGAACTTTGAAGGAAGTTTGAAGTTTGTTAGAAAGAAATGCAACTTTGCAGCAGAAATATCAAACAACAAAACAGCCCCCTCTATTTATTTATTTATTTTATTTCCTATCTATACACTGTTTGATGTAAAAAGCCTAAAAGCCATTTACAAAAAGATAAAAAATAAAACTGAGAAAAGTTCACAGCCCTATTTCAAAACATTAAAAAGTTAAAATACTAAAACAGATTTAAATTACCTGAACTTTCTAAGCTTCTGGGTAGGCTTGCCTGAACAAGAAAGCCTTTTAGCAGGTGCTGAAGAGAGTACAGTGAAGGTGCCTGCTTGATCTCACTGGGCAGGCTGTCCCAAAGTGCAGGCGCTGCCATACTAAACAATTGTATTCTTACAAATGTGCAGCAGTGCCAATTCTATCCATTCTAGGCAACCAATAAGTAAATTAATCAAGTAGCAAATGTATGTAGTAATGGCACCACAGTGCTCAATTGACATTTTAAAAATAAGCTGCTGACAAAGGTTGTTTCACATGCACACCCTCTCCTCTCCCTTCCCTCCTTTGTATAGCGATCTCAAAATAATTTTGACATTAGCCCTTTAGCTGTCAGAATGTCACTCAGACTTAATCACCTGATGCTGGACGTTAGTAAGGCAGCCTATAAAACGTGTTAAGCTCAATATTTATAAAACACAGAGCTCTTGAGAACCAGCTCCCCTTCCTTATGCACACATACATACCTCTACTCTGAAGCAAGTCTCACTGAGTTGAATGGGAATCACCCAATCACCCATTCCCACCACCCTTCTGAGTAATACCCCTCCCCACCTTCTCACTATATAGAAGGGTCTGGAAACTTCTGTTTCAGTGTATCTGAAGAAGTGTGCATGCACACGAAAGCTCATACCAAGAACTGACTTAGTTGGTCTTTAAGGTGCTACTGGAAGGAATTTTTTTTGTTTTGACTATGGCAGACCAACACAGCTACCTATCTGTAACTGAGTTGAATGGGGCTTACTTCTGAGTAAATAGGAAAAGGATCACATTGCACAGCCACTCAGAAGTAAGGTTACAATTAACTCTGTATGTACTTGGGAGTAAGTGGGACTTACTATCAAGTAAACATGCACAGGCTGCTCAGGATTGGAGCCTGCCATAAACGGCTTTATAGTTTGAAAGGGTGGAGAGCCGCATCTCTTTTTAACTGCAGCAGCTTTAGTGAAGAATTCCAGTTTGAAAGTGTGGAGGAACTTCTCCTCTGAATACTACAGAAAGTTCAGGCTGACTTCAGAGATCCCTGCGCAAAGCAACACACCAGCTGTATAACAAGAGTAAGCCCCACTCTGGGTTTACAGCCAGAACTCCCCTGCAAATAAACAGAAAACAAGCTTGACTTCTTCCTCCGTTTCTCCCGACGGATCAGGGTCGACCTCCTTTTTAGACGAAGAAGCCCAAGGTTATAGGGAAGGGAGCCTCGCCAAAGCCAGGGGAGGAAGAAAATTAGGAGACCCGGGCGCTTATTTCCGCTCTAGGCGACTCCTTAAAGCGACCAATGATTAAATACACAATTGCATCTTTAGTTTCGGGGGTTGGAACATACATTATCAGCTCTAAGTACGTTTTAAAACAGGGTTTTTAAAACGAGCTTTTACCTTGATACAACACTGGCCAGGACCCTCAGACATGTCTCAGAAGAGGAGGAAATAAAGAGACCAGGAAGTTCTCGTCTTTCTTTTTTTTCTCCCCTTTCCTCTTTCCTTTCCTCTTCCTCCAACCCCCGCAGAAATCCTTTCCCAGCCAACCGCAGGCGTTTTAAGAAGTTCCTCCGATCATCTTTCCAGAAAGACAAATCCACAAGGACTGCAGCCGATCTGCCCGGGGAGATGCGCCCTGCATGGCTCACTTGGGCATTCTGGGTTCTCAGCAGATACAAAAAGACGAGGACGGGAATTTGGTTTTCTGATTCTTTAAAAAAGAAGTGTTTTGTGCTCCCGCAGAGCTGCAGTCGCTCCTCCGAGTCCGCCCCTTCCCCCTCTCGCACTCTCTGCCCGTGAAGGTGGGAATTCTCCCTTTCCTGGAAGAGAGAAACCGAAAGGCAGAACTGCGAAAAGCGGCTCTTCTTCGCTCATTGATCTGGAGAGTTTCTGGGTTGCAAAGTGACGTGAGTTCCCAGCACTGAGCTCTGCCTCTTAAAGGAGCCGGATCCACCAGGAAACGGAGAGAGCGGGGGGCGGGCTGGCTCAGGTTACAGGGAAAGAAATAAAAGGGATCTTGTGAGAGAGAGGAGGATCGGCAGGCACAAAAGCGCGCTTCCCCTTCGCGGAAAAAACAGCTGGAGGGAGCGGCGAGCTTGTTTCACATTTCCAGACTGGCATGGAAATGGGAGCAAAATGACAAGGCGGCCAGGAGATGCGCGGGGTTGGTCGGGTCAGTTTGCGGCTGCAAAGCTAGGCTAGCAGGTTCCTGGGTGCTGCTGCCTCGGGCGCACTGAACACGGAGCAAGCCTGTGGAACTCCGCGAGACTGATCGCGCAGACACCGCCGAGGGGGGCTGAGGGGCGCTCCGAGCTCCCCGACGTGTAGACAGAGCTACTACTTGGGAGTAAGCCCCGCTGAGTTCGGCCTCTGGGATCCGGGGGGGGGGGCGGGAAAGGGGCAAGCAGAAATTCCTGCCGAGGAAAATGCGCCCGGGCTCAGCCTGGCGGGGGGGGGGGGACTTCGCACCAACTTCCGCACAATCCGTGTTTCCTTTCAAAGGAAGGAGTCGCGAAGCAGCCCCCCCCCCCCCGCCCAGAGCCAGCAGCACCACGTGGTTGGCTTTAAATCGCCGAGCTGCGGGAAGGTGAGGGAAGCGGCACAAGGGCCTTTTGTCTGGGCTTTGCTCTGCGCTGCCTCTTTAAGAGGATTCGACCAGGAAATGAGCGCTTTGGTTGCACGAACGGAGCGGGGGGGGGAGCTGCCTTCACCCGCCAAGGAGACAAAGGCAAGAAGGGGGTCAGAGGAGCGAGGGAGGAGGAGGGAAGCCCGAACGAGGGAAGGAGTCCTGGGGAGGAATCTCCAGTATCTTTATTGCTGCTTCAGTCTCTTTACAGTTGTGAAACGGTGTTTTCTTAGAATGGAAGTTCCATCTGCTTCAATTTAAAGAAGAAAGGGAAAGGGAAGTTAAGACCAATACTACGTATGGGAGTCCCATTCAGTTCAGTGGACTTGCTCCGTTGCCGGTGCCAGGGCTCCCCTGATCCCCTTAACTTGCTTTGTTCTACGGCTCAGAAAGTGCAAACAAGGATTTAAATTTGACACAAGGTAGCAAAACTTTTACATGCAGCATTCCATTGCCTTTTTGGACATAGCTTACTACTATCTTTATACATGGGAAAACAAGTTACTGTATCTAACTTGTTGGCTGCTGTTTGAAAGCTGCTTGTTGTTGTTTAGTCGTTTGGTCCTCTTCGTGACCCCCTGGACCAGAGCAGGCCAGGCACTCCTGTCTTCCACTGCCTCCCGCAGTTTAGTCAAACTCATGCTGGTAGCTTCGAGAACACTGTCCCACCATCTCATCCTCTGTCGTCCCCTTCTCCTTGTTCTCTTTCCCAACATCAGGGTCTTCTCATGAGGTGGCCAAAGTACTGTATTAGAGCCTCAGCTTCAGGATCTGTCCTTCCAATGAGCACTCAGGGTTGATTTCCTTCAGAATGGAGAGGTTTGATCTTCTTGCAGTCCATGGGAAAATCTCAAGAGTCTCCTCCAGCACCAGAATTCAAAAGCATCAATCCTTTGGCGATCAGCCTTCTTTATGGTCCAGCTCTCACTTCCATGCATCACTACTGGGAAAACCAGAGCTTTAACTATCTTTGTTGGCAAGGTGATGTCTCTGCTTTTTAAGATGCTGTCTCGGTTTGTCATTGCTTTTCTCCCAAGGAGCAGGCGTCTTTTAATTTTGTGACTGCTGTCACCATCTGCAGTGATCATGGAGCCCAAGAAAGTAAAATCTCTCATAGCCTCCATTTCCTCCCCTTCTATTTGCCAGGAGATGATGGGACCAGTGGCCATGTTCTTCGTTTTTTTGATGTTGACCATATTTTGCGCTCTCCTCTTTCACCCTCATTAAAAGGTTCTTTAATTGCTCCTCACTTTCTGCCATCAAGGTTGTGTCTTCTGCATATCTGAGGTTGTTGATGCTTCTTCTGGCAATCTTAAGCTAGTCCTAAATAAATGCAGGAAAATATTATTCTGTCTAGAAGTCGGGCGTGTGTGGAGGGAAAGAAGACCCAAGAAAATATCTGTGAGCTTGAGATCAATACCAGGAAAGGTCCTAGAACAGATAATTTGACAGTCGGTCTGCGAGCACTTTGAAAAAGTATGCTATGACTACTAAGACCCCCTCCAAAAAACGTGCCCAGGACAACGACCCCCTCTATCCCCCCCCCCACTCTACACCACTGGACCTGCCAGCCAGCATCAAATCCACCCAACAGTTCCCTTGTTCAGTCCACATTTTACCAGCTTCCTCGCAACAGTATCATGGGGGACTTTGTCAAAAGCCTTACTGAAATCAAGATACACTATGTCCACAGCATTCTCCTGATCCACCCAGCTTGTTACTCCATCAAAAAGAAAGAAAGAAAGAAAGAAAGAAAGAAAGAAAGAAAGAGAAATGAGGCTCCCCGTGATACTCTTGTGGAGAATCGGGTAAAATGTAGGCTGAATTAGTTGACCGTTAGGTGGATTTGTTGCTGGTTGACAAGTGGGGTGCTGCAGGGATCTGTCCTGTGCCCCTTGTTGTCCAATGTCATTCTAAATGGCTTGGATAAAGGTGTTGAGGAGATGCTCATCCAATTTGCAGATGGCAACCAAACCGGGAGGTGTAGCCAGTCCCGCAGGAGACAGAATCGAGATTCAAGATTACTCATTCATTCAGCCTTTATTGGCATAATTTCAATATTACTTTAACAGATTGGAGAACTGGGCCCAAACTAACAGAATGAATTTCAGTAGGGACAAAGGAAAGGTTCCACCGTTAGGCAAGAAGGACTAGATTCACAAAGATAAGATGAAGGACACCTAGCTTACTACTTGTACGTGGGGAAAGGATCTCGGGGTCTCAGTAGGCCATATGCTTAACATGAGTCAGCAGTGGGATGCAGCAGCAAAAAAGGCTAACACTATTCTAGGCTGCATTAACAGGAGTACAGTGGTGCCTCGCAAGACGAAATTAATTCGTTCCGCAAGTCTTTTCGTCTTGCGAGTTTTTCGTCTTGCACGGTTTCCCATAGGAATGCATTGAAAATCAATCAATGCGTTCCTATGGAAACCGCCTTCAGACCAGGTCCGGGGACAGTCTGTCCCCCGACCTCTTCTGAAGGCCGGCGGGGGGCGAAAGTCTTTGCTTCCACCCCGCCTGCCTTCCCGGGACAGCGGTGACTTCTCCGCTGTCCCGGGGCGATTTTAAAGCCCCCGGGAAGGCAGGCGGGGGGGGAGCAAAGACTTTTGCCCCCCGCCGGTCTTTAGAAGAGGTCCAGGACCTCTTCTGAAGGCGGGCGGGGGGCAAAAGTCTTTGCTCCCCCCCATCTGCCTTCAAAAGCCGTCCGGGATAGCGGGAAGCGCTTCCCTGCTATCCCGGACCACTTTTAAAATGCTGGCGGTGGGGAGCAAAGCCTTTCGGCCCCCGCCGGCCTTCCTGGACCTCTTCTGAAGGCCGGAGAGAGGGGAAAGGCTTTGCTCCCTACCGCCAGCATTTAAAAGAGGTCCCCAGAGATTTCCCTATGGGCTTTCTTCTTGCGAAGCAAGCCCATAGGGAAAATCGTCTAGTGAAGCGACGCAAAAACCGAAAAACCCTTTCGTCTTGCGGGTTTTTCGTCTTGCGAGGCATTCGTCTTGCGGGGCACCACTGTATAGTGTTCAGATCAAGGGAAGTAATAGGAGATTTGACAGCCATCCTCAAATATCTAAAGGTCTGTTACAAGGAGGATGGAGGAAGCTCTGAAGGACAGGGCCTGAAACAGTGAATTCAGGTTACAAGAAATGATATTCTGACTAAACATCAGAGGTGTGGGGGGGGGTGCGCCGCCTGCACCGAGCGTCCCAGTAGGATGTGTGTTCCAGGGGGGTGTGCTGCCTGCACCAAGCACTGTCCCAGGGGGTGGCACGGCGATGTCACCCCCCCCCAGGGATGTCACCTGGGGCAGGCCGCACCCACTGCACCCACCTTGCTCCGCCTCTGATAGCAACTAGCCATGATGATGGTGTACTATCTCCAGTACTGGATGTCTCTGAATACACAAGTTGGGAGAGTGCTATTTTGCTCATGTCCTGCTTTGAGCTTCCCATAGGCGTCTGCTTGGCCACTGGGAGAAGCGGGTGTTTAACGAGATGGATCTCTGGTCTGGTCTGTGTGGGGCCTGCTTTCGAGGAATAACTGGAGACAGGTAAGTAGAGTGGCCTACCCACTACCCTGCAAGGTGATCCAGGTCCAGGAGGATGCCATGGTCAAGGACAGTGAAATCCACCAAAAGAATCACACTCTGTCTGTCAACCTAGTAGCAATTTGTGCAGGGAGAAGTTTCTATCACATAATAGAAACTTAGCTTATTTCAAAATCCAGTATTTACCAGTAATGACCCAGCCAAATTTGGGCACTTTTAAGTTCCACTTACTAAGATAGGAGAGAGAGATGTGCTTAACTTACTCACTGAAAGCAATGAGGCTTAAATAGTGAACTCCCTTTACTTGGGAGATATTTTACAAGAGTGAACAATAAAATAAATAATAAAGGGAATATTATAATGCAAATCAGATAAAAAATAGATAGATACGCATACGTAAACAAATACTGGAATTATATACTTATAAATGGGTAAAACAAACTGCAAAATAAAGAAATTTTGTGAAACTCTTCAACTCTTATAGGAATGAATGTTAAACTATAAGCACAACAGAAAGACTGTTTTACCAATCTGTTGTGCAAGTTCACTAAGAAAATGTTTGCTAATTTAAAATGCAAAAGCGGGCAGAATTTCTCCAGCTACTGCTAGATTGTCTGACCAATAAAGGAGAGAAACAATATGTTCTCTGTTACAAGCGAGCCAGCAGTTAGAGAATTGGATGTTCTACAACTCTGTTTCTACAAGTACAGCCTTCCTTCATTCTGTACTCTTGCACAGCACCCTTTCACAACTGCTGTGTGCATTGCCTGGAAATAAGACGCTTGGTCTGGAAACTGAACTTCCACAAGCATTCGTGGCTGCACTATAATCATTTTTAGCTGCTGGCAATCTAACTTTCATGAGCATTACTATGGTTGTTGATATACTTATCCTCAATTAGTTAATATGTTTTCTAATAATATGCTAGCTAAAAGTTCTTACCAACTATACAGGCTTTGATGGCTGGTGTACATTTGGTCCTGTGCATGGGGGTGGGGAGGACAGGATTTTCAGGTCCAGTACTTTGTATGTAGATGGGGTTCTCTGACCCACTCACAGAAGAGGATACAGATTTACATAAAATTTGCATGTGCAAATTTATGCCCTCTTTGCAGGTGGTGTGGAGGTCCCAAAAATAAATCATTAGCTACACACATAAAAAATGTGAACAAGTGAAGCTTTCCCAATAATTGCATTTCCATACTAGAAATAGCTTAATTTCTGCATGCCACATAGCTGATCCCTAGCTTCCCCCAATGCCAGTCTTAAACCAAAGTCTAGTCTATAATCCTGTGCCCGCCTTCCTGGGAGGGCCCCATTAGAGACAGATAAACATGCTCACCATTGCACTGGAAGTTGGTTGTACAGTGGATTCTTAATGAGTCTTCAGTTCCTGCACAGCTGAAGACACACTGAGCCTCTCTGCAAAGTTCTCAGTTTTCTTTAACATCCACTCACACTTATTGGTATTTGCAGATATATATATTATATTTGCAGATAATAACTTATATTATATTATTGGTAAGGTAAAGGTAAAGGTACCCCTGCCCGTATGGGCCAGTCTTGACAGACTCTGGGGTTGTGCGCCCATCTCACTCAAGAGGCCAGGGGCCAGCGCTGTCCGGAGACACTTCCGGGTCACGTGGCCAGCGTGACATCGCTGCTCTGGCGAGCCAGAGCCGCACACGGAAACGCCGTTTACCTTCCCGCTGGTAAGCGGTCCCTATTTATCTACTTGCACCCGGAGGTGCTTTCGAACTGCTAGGTTGGCAGGCGCTGGGACCGAGCAGCGGGAGCGCACCCCGCCGCAGGGATTCGAACCGCTGACCTTTCGATCGGCAAGTCCTAGGCGCTGAGGCTTTAACCCACAGCGCCACCTGCGTCCCACTATATTATTGGTACTTGCAGATAATAACTTACAGGGAGTACCAGACCTCAGACGAACCCACACAGAAAATATGCATCCTGGTTGTTAGGGGAAAAAGGAAGGACAAACTACAGAAATTAAAAGGACTAGAAAATGAGCAGAAGTGCACTAAAGGGGGGGGGGGTTGAACATTAGCTCTTTGGGACCCCAGACATTCCTCTCAGTGTCCAGACAACTCACTCATCAATCACATCTCTGACTTTACTCATTGGAAAAAAGGACTGAAGGGCTGGCTCATCTCACTGAAATCCTAGAAGGGTACATGCACATTTTGCTTCATGGCTTCCTTTTGAGGAGGGCTAGACACTTGCCTTAAAAAAAATGAAGACGAAAGCTGTGTCTGAGGCCCCTGCTGGCCAATGGCCCATCAGCCACTTGCCAACAGCATGGCCAGCAGTACCTACTTGACAGTGGTCCTTCTTGTACATTCCATTCCCAACCATCAGGCAGTATCAGAGTACTATTTTGAGGAAACTGATACTGCTTTGAAGACAAGGGCTGGACAGAGAGGGATGCCACAAGTTATGCCAGGGAATTTGAGGCGAGGGACCAAGCCAGGAGTCAGAGCTGAAGAACACACTGAAACATGAGAGCAAGGAAAACTGGAGTTGCTCAGGCCAAGCGCCAGCTCAAACAGGAAGCCCTTTATATATTTTCTATCCAGGAGGGCTCAATGGCCAACCCAAAGCCTGAGAAAATTTTGCACACCCTTCCCCTGCCGAAGATGCTTCCACTTGCAGTTCTGGTGGTTCACCACATGGGGCAGCTGTGCACAAAGATTAGGGTTCCTGGTTCTAACCCCAGCAGCTCCTGACATTGGTTGCCTACCTGCTGTCTCTCATGCACAACTAGTATTATTTCTTCTTTGTTTCACAAAATTTATACACCACTTGATTGCAGAAAAACCTCAAAGCAGTTTACAAAAAAAATAAAACAATAAAATCCTCACTAAAAAAATTACAACCATAATTTAAAACATACAAAAGGTTAAAACCACAACAGAATAGACTAAAACAAATTAAAACTCATACAAACTTTCTAAACATCTGAGTAGGCTTGTTTAATTAAGAATGTTTTTCGCAGGCACCAGAAAGAATACAGTGAAGACACCTGCCTGATCTCAAGTGGCAGGGAGTTCCAAAGTACTCATGCCGCCACACTAATCGACAAATGCAGTGCAGGTATTATGCGGCACCTGAAAAAGTTCCAGTTCCATCAATCAAAGCCGTTGAATAGGTGCATATTGGGTAAGGCAGTCTTGAAGATCAACTGGACCCGAGTTGTTAAGGGCTTACATTATGGACATTATAGTGCATTTATCCAGAAACAGATACTACAGCAACAGAATTAAACACCTGACAAGAAAACTTGCTATGACTGCCTTGAAAGCTCTCGCTATTAGGGAAGGATTCATTCCACCCTGAATTTCATTTAAAATAACATTCAACACCACATTTTGTGGTAGCCAATTTCTGACCAGTGCTTTTTTTCCTTTAAGTGTGCACTTGAACACAAAATGCAGCTAAAAAGCTGATAATGTACAGCTCCGTGCCAGGAGGAGCTGCTCCTTCGCTGCGGCGCTTGTGCCTGGTGAAGTTCTGCCCACCCCACCCCCCCAGGTCTGGCATGAAGGAGAGCAAGCAAGTGGGTGGCAGCGTTGCCACCGCCCCTCCTCAGCCATGGCACATCCTACACCCGGTGGCAGCAGAGAGCAGCTTCCCTGCCCCTCTCCTACCCTGAACTGTTGTGCACCCCACCCCTCCGTGCCCCACCCCCCTTGGGACTGGGCACAAAAGTGCCAAGATAAGTTTAGGACTTATAATCTTTAAATGGAGAACTACTTAGCCCTACATTAGTTTCAAGGTGAACTGGAGAATTTTGAAATAAAGATAAAAATGGAGCAGAAGGCAAACCATGTTGGAGCTTCTTGGACGAAAGGTGAGATATAAATGTAGTACATAATAAACTCTGTTTTCCCCTTATTTTTGGTCATAGTTTTCATCAGGACCAAAGCATTGGGCAGGGGTTAAGTAAAAGGCAAAGGCAAAGGACCCCTGGATGGTTTAAGTTCAGTCAAAGGCGACTATGGGGTTGCAGTGCTCATATCACTTCAGGCTGAGGGAACCAGTGTTTGTCTGCAGACAACTTTCCAAGTCAAGTGGCCAGCATGACTAAACTGCTTCTGGTGCAATGGGACACCGTGATGGAAACCAGAGCACACAGCAATGCTGTTTAGCTTCCAGTCAGCAAGCCCAAGAGGTTCAGTGGTTTAGACCACAGTGCTCAATGTCGAGCGTGTCAAGTGGTGATAGCGATGGCGAAGAGGACTTTATCCACCGCCTTTATGGCAGAAAAGAGCAGCTGTAACCTGTGTCCAGTCAGATTCAGAGTGAGTTTTCCACCACCAGCGCTCTAGCCACCTCAGCAATTGTCTCATTGCCCTCAGCCCTGGGGAAAACTATGGGGCTGTCTGGGCTCCATGCAATCGGAGAGGGCGCTTCAGAGCCAGACAGTCAATAGCCCTGGTTAACTCCACATTCCAGTGGGCCACCAGGGAATCAGCTGAAAGGCCATCAATTTAGGATATAACATTCCCTATCACTCTCTGAAAGTCATTTGGATCCATTAAGTGGCAGGGGCAGACCACCCAGATCAGTCCCACCTCCCTGTAGAGGGGAAGAGTTGCGGAGAAGTCCAGTTGCACCAGGAAGTGGTCTGACCATGACACTTATTTTGTTTCACTTTTACTTAGTGTCAGATCACCCACATCCATAGAGATGCACACCAGGTCTAAGGCATGCCTGCGACTATGAGTTGGGCCAGACTTATTCAGGGACAGCCCCATGGAGGCCATGCTTTCCAAGAAGTCCTAAGCGGCCCCTTGTAAGGTCATGTTGGCATGGATGTTAAAATCCTCTAGGACAACCAGACTAGGTGTCTCCAGGAGAACATCCGCCACGACCTGAAGCAGCTCGGGCAGGGAATCCTTGGTGCAGCGGGGAGGTTGGTACACCAAAAGGAATCCTGTACTGCTCCTATTGCCCAACTTCCAGAACATGCACTCAGAAAACTGGGTCTTCCCAATACCAGAATATTTCCTTTTGGTAATTATAGGGACAGAACTACCTAAACTGTATAGAAACTGATTCATGTATGCCACTATAGTGGCAAGAATGTTGCAAAGAATGTTACAAAATGGAAAGAAACAGAAGTCCCAACAAAGGAAGAATGGATACAAAACCTTATGGAAAATGCAGAAATGGCAAAACTTACCAGAAGAATAAGAAATCAATATAACATTTTTAAATAAAAGAATGGAAGTGGTTTATTGAATATTAACAGATAAATTGTAAACAGATAAAAACATTGGCAGGATTATTGTAATAACCTGCAGTTTCATAAGAGTATATATTTAAAGAAGATTAATAAATAAGCAAGATAAGTTAATTTGGGTGAGATATGCAGAAGATATTAAAAATAAATTTAAGGAACCAGAGAAAGAGGGGGAAGGAAGTCAAGTTTTGAAATGTCAAAATGATTATAAAAATAGTGAAATGTATAAACTTGAAAACTAAAAATAATTTAAAAAAAAAAAGTTATGCAAGCTAGTGACCACCATATAATTTGACAATAAATTCCATAGGGGCATTATGCCTTGTGCGAGAAATTTTTTTTCCTTTATCTGTGCTGAACGTACTTCCAGTTGGTTTTGTTGGATGACACCCACTCACCCCATCCCAGCAAGCTCCAGTATTATCAGAGAGAGAACAAATTCCCACCCCTCATACTTTCCACACCATTCATAACTTTCCACACCTTTCTCCCTTGGGATGTCAGATCATGCTCAAGCTCTTTCACGGCAGGTCTGAAAAACAAGCAGTAGCTCGCAACTCTTGATTAATCTCACCTAATATTCTTTAACTACTGTTCAATTCAGATTTCATTGAATATTGTTCTTCACTCTCATGACCTCAAATTAGAGTTCATGAGGCCTCATTATCTCAGGCAAATATGCCAGTGAGAAAAATGGGAGGGAAGTCTTGTTTGCGATTAATCTTGGATAAGGCCAGAAAAAGAGATCTTATCAGCTGCCCCACTTTCCAGCACTGGCAATTATGAAAAGGACTGAATTGCTCCTGGGGCAACTTGAGCAGAAGACGCAAAAGGAACACCAACTCAGCAAAACAGATCAGCTAACAAAATGGGACTGGTTTGGCTGGGATAAGCTATATATATCTCTTTTTTTAAAAAGTGAAGTGTCTTATCTGCTCTACAAGCATATAATCAGGAATCAGGAAATGCCACAAGTTATTGATAAGTATGGCCTTTCTTCGGACACTCCGAGTTCATTAGACTTTGAGATGGCATCTCACCACATGAAAAGATTTCTGTGCTGATTGCATTTCTACCTGCCTGCCTGTCTTGCTATGGCAAACTCCCCATTCAGACTCCTCGCAAATATCAAATGAAGACAAGCCTTTACAGCTCTGCGGCTACAGCCTATGCGCTCAGCCATAGTGGAAGGGTGCCTTCGTCAGATCCCTGAAGAAAAGAGAGTTTGCCCAGGTGGTGATGATGTGCCTGAAGATTTATTTACCCACTACTTACTAGTCTGCCCAAACCGCAAGGACTTAAGAGCAGTCTTGTTCAAAGACTTATTATTATTTATTAAATTTGTATACGTAGATCTCAGAACACAAAATTACAATATAAAAAACACAAAATACATAATGAAAACACAAAGACAACCCCAAAATCCCCTCTTCCACAACACATCTTGAAAGGGTGTCGGATGTCAATCAGCCAAATACCTAATTAAAGAGAAATGTTTTCACCTGGAGCCTAAAGGTGTATAATGGAGGCACCAGGCGAACCTCCCTGGGGAGAGCATCCCACAAACGGAGTTACTGCAGAAATGGCCTGTTCTCATGTTGTCATTCTCCGAAGCTCTTTGTGGAGGGGGTACATGAAGAAGAGCCTCAGGAGATGATCTCAGGGTCCATTGGGGAGATTGTCTGGGTATTGATCAAGTCTTTATTAAGGGACAGGTCCCCCTTTATTCTAAAAATAGTGGCCTGTTTTGCCTTCAGAGCAACAGTTTCAAGGAGAATTCCCTGGATGCCAAGAACAAGGTCTGGGGCAAGTAGAGAACCCCAACAGATATAAAACAACAAAATATGCAGCTAAGTAAAGAGTGGAAATATAAGCTGTTAGAACTTTGGAAGGAACTTAGAATGGCATATTTTAAAGTATCCCTCTTCCCCAGCATAGAAAGACCACTTTGGCAAGTTAAAAATGGTTTACGTACAAACTTTCCAAAGGTCAGGTTCATGTGCTTTTCCATACAGCATTCATAAAAAGTTGCACAGGCAATAAAGTGGTATTTAGTTTAGTCACAAAGTGGTGAAAGTTCCAAATTATTGGTACAGGAACTCAAGAATGGTTGTTAGAGTCATGTGATCTGAACTTGGAGCAACCAGCTCAGATCTCCTCAGACATTGAGCTTCTCTGGTAGACTGGAGTAAGAGGCTTGAATACCTTCCTCCCAAGGTGAGAAGGAGTGACCTAGGTAAGCCTCACAGGACAGTTTACTCTATGGCATTAACCCCTTCATGCATTAATTAGACTTAAACATGTTAGTTACATGAGGCTGCTTATCCCAAAAAACCCACATTTGCTTCATCATCTATACTATAAACCTTCCTATACTGCCGTTGTCTCTTAAGAATCCCTTCTCAAGACAAAAATATATCTAACTTCTTCAACCTTTCCTCCTAAGACTTTGTCTTGCCCCTCACCATCATTGCTGCCCCCATCCATGCAGTTTCTCCATCCATCCAAGCAAGAGGCATTATCACAACCCAGGATCCATGCTGGCCATGTAGAAGCACTCAATGAATGGGCAGAACAGGGTCAGCGAGGAACATGACCCTGCGAGGAGAGCCCCAAGAGCCGTACAGACAGGAAAAACCCTAACTAGAGTTAAATCTTAACCAGCCTATTTAATTAATTTAATTGCAATTAGCCTAGTTGCAAGAGCCCACTTTCAGATCCATCAGGTAGTTACCCGTGTATGGGGTGCACCCACATGCGAAATGACCTTGGCCCAGACACCCCTTTTCAGGGAATGGGGGCATGGATTTGGAGCGGGAGAGGGACGTGCCCACAGCTCCAGCCTCATAAATGCTTGTGCAAGAAGAACTCATGGTGCCAGCAGCTGCTCTCTCCCCTGCTGTCAATGGCTGCTTAAGCAAGGGAATACTCAACTCTTATTGAAGGCAGAGCTCGCTACGGGGCGGGGGGGGGCTGCAGCTGCTCTTTCAAGCACAGTCTGAGGGCGGCCACTGCTGAAGCAACACCTGAGTTCTGCTCTCATGTCGTCCTGCACAAAGCTGTGCAAGCTACTCTGGCCTTGTCTTCTGCTGAGACCTGCACCCAGAAAACAGAACAGTGTACACTCACAATATTCCAAGCGGAAAGGAAAAAATCAAATAAAACCACTGGGGTTTTTTTGCATAAAGTAAGGTCAAGAGGTCAAGCACCGCAAAAGACAACAGCAGGTGTGTCACTCTACATCTAGAGCAGTGTGGGAGTGATCCACTCCCCACAAGCAGCCGCTGGTGATGAATAGGCACAGCAAGATCAATAGCATAAAAACACACCTCAAGAGAGACAATTACTTACGTTAATGAGCTGGCCGCTCCCAGAATGTGTTGAGACCAATCTCCAGAGTGTCAAATAATTCCAATTCAGCAGCTTGCATGTTGCAGTCTCTTTGCGAAATGCTTATTTTCCAAGTGTGGCACTTGAAGGCTAGCTCTAGAAGTCCCTGGGGAAACACTGCTTTCTTAGGGTCGCCCTCTTTTAATGTCTGTGTTGTGTCCATTTATTCTCTCGGACAGAGGCTGACCTGTTTTGACCCGCACAACAAGAGAAGGGTATTGGTGGCAAACGTTGGCATATATGACGTTTGAAAATGTGCAGGTAAACGTGCGCTGCTTGGTATGGCCAATATTGTTTAGTCCCATTAGTGTTGCCTAAAGCGATGGGGGACAGAACTGCCCTTGGGTTTTGCAGCAGCTTTGAACTCCACAAGAGAAAGGTGGAGATGGCAAAACTACACATGATGTTAATCCCACTGCCCGTTCTCCAGTACAGGATTTTGCTTTCACAAATAATCCAGACTGGGGCCTTGATCTCTGTGTGTGAGGCAAATGGACCTTAACCCTTTGTCCCCTGTTGCAGTCCAAATTGCATCATAGACACCTGCCATTTGCATGGAGGGAGAAAATTCACATTAGTTTCAATGTGAATTGGAGAATTTTGAAAGCTACTTAGGACAGCTACTTAATATCTTCCTAGAGTACAACTGCATTTTCCAAATAGCTGGGAAACTTTGGAAATCTACACCACCAAATATATCATACTAAATATTAGATTTGTTATCAAGAATGTGTTTGGTGATGATATCATTGGACATTTCATACTTTACAAAAATTCCAAATTCCAAATGCAATACCGAAGAGTGTGTAAAGATTGACAACCTTTAATTTGAAATAATAGTAATAATCAGCAGCAGTACAATGATGTACAGTGATGTCTACTAAGCCCTTTTTGAATATTTTATTTATAATTTTCCAACAATACAGTAATTCACACGTTAATAAAAAAATCACGTTAACCATTGACTTCCCTTCCACCCTTCCATGGTTTCTTCTAAATACCAATTGCTGCTGCATATTATAATCAAGCCATACCTTATTTTTCTCCTTTTATTCTCAAAATCCCTTTTACTGCTGAATTTACTCTAAACCTACTAACAATCTAACCTGTTTACAATACTTCTTCATACAGTCTACAAACATTTTCCAATCCTCCATAAAAGATGTTTTGTCTTGGCCTCTAATTCTACTGGTTAGACTTGCTAATTCTGCATACTCCATCAGTTTCAACTGCCACTCCACTTTCGTGGGAACTGCCCCCTCCCACCATTTGTGAGCATATAGAATTTGGGCTGCAGTAGTTGCACATCTAGGTCTCCTAAGCCCTATTTAGTTCAACAAGGTTTAATGTTAGCAGTATAATTTTTTGTGAATACTAGAGACTGATAGCCCTGCTTGTTTCGCTTGTCCTCCCCCACCAATCCCTTTCCCGTCCAGGTTTCTGATTTGTGCCTATTTTCATAGGAGCAAGGTTGGAGGGTATGTTCTAACTTGCAGCCACCCAGCTCCCAACTCTGGCCTTTGTCTTTCTAACTGCCAGCGAGTTGAGGGCGGAGGCATTTGTAATCTGTCACAGAGCCTCATCCTTTGTTACCTTAATGGCCCATACTTACCTCACAAGGAAGCTAGCCTGGCTGTTCCAGGAATTGAATCCATGCTGTATCCAGGAATTAGAAGGGGCCCTAGCATACAGCCTACGCCCTGCAAAACTCATAACATTATCAAATGTTCTGTGCCCTAAAAACACCCAATTGATATTCAATGTTAATTTTGGTGGAATAAAATTATTTTACTTCTTGGCAAACAATAACGTACACAAAAGCTCTGCAGAATGTGGAGCTCTACAAAGCACAGGAAATCCTTGCAAAAGCCAGGCATTAGTCACCCAAGAGACAACATAAAGCAGTAATTATGATGCTCTTTATCGTAACAATTTCCAGATGGGCAGTAGCTGTGCTAGTCCATTGCAGCAAAACAACATGCTCATGTCACCTTTATTATGACATAAGATTTTGTGGACTAGAGCCCACTTCATCAGATGCACAAAAGCTAATGCCATAAAATTTGTTAAATCTTTCAGATCCCACAAGTCTCTTTCTGTAGAGGTTTGTGAGATGTTTTATTGTGTTTTTAATATCCTGTTGGGTGCTGCCCAGAGTGGCAGGGGTAACCCAGTCAGATGGGCTGCATACAAGTAATAAAATTACTGTCTATTACTATGTCTCTTGCCTTAGCTAAACAAGCCTAGACGACAGATCCAGACCTTTCAACATTCCTTCATCCCTACAGCTTCTTTGCTCAACCTCTTCCCAAGGACTGGAACCTGCTGGAAGAGGAGCCTTTACAGATCATCTACACTACACCTGCCCAGGATGTCTATGCTGGTGGTCTATATCATTCTGCCAAGTGATTTTACTATAGATAGAATCACATAATTGTAGAGTTGGAAGGGACCAGGAGGATCATCTAGTCCAACTCCCTGCAATGCAGGAATATTTTGCCCAACATGGGTTCTCAAACCTACGACCCCAAGATTAAGACTCTCAAGCTCTACCAACTGAGCTACCCCTAATCTGCTACAGATGTCTGGTAAACCCTGAGATTTAGCACTGTGAGGAAGGGAGGAAAAATTATTTTCACACTGTGCAAAACTTTAGAAACCTGGAGTAAGAAAAGGTCTAGGGGAGATGGTAATGTCATCAACCTCAAGGAACACTTCTTCATCAAATGAGTCCATAGTAATTGGATAGGGCAGGCAGAGAAATCTTCAGAACTGGTTAACATCCAGTAGCTTTTTGTTCACAGGACTGAGGTAGGGAGGGGCAGTGGTTCTCTTGTCCTTTGCATCAGAAGCTCTGGGGAGGTTCTTTTTCTTCCGGGATTTTTCTCTTCTCTACTGCCTGTGGCACTTGGATGACTCCCTCCTTACAGGCTGAAGCCCTGATGATTGCAACAGTGAGAGGAACTTCAGTCTGTATGGGATAGATGCTTTCACTATGTATGTCCTGCTTTTAATTTGAGGTGTGTTTGAAGGTAAGACATTTGTAGTGGTATTATCTACATGTCTACTCAAAGGGGTATCCCATCAAGTTCAAAAGGGTTTACTCCCAGGTATTGGAGTACAGCTTAAGTTACTTACTGGCTGGTAAAAAGCACTGTGCCTATTGTCAGATGCACATTGTTCCTTAATGAATGAGGAGTGAGAGCCTATGAATGCTAAATGGTGAAGGGGAAGCTTTTTTGCATGTGTTATTATTATTTCTTAGCTGTTATTTCTGCTTATTTGGGGGGGGCATGGATTTGCTGACTCACCTTTGCCCAGGGAGCAAATGATTCAGCAGAGGAAACACAGCCCAGAATAACTAAGGAGATAGTACAAGAATACTTGGCTAGTTTAGATGTATTCAAGTCTCCAGGGCCAGATGAACTGCATCCAAGAGTATTAAAAGAACTGGCAGATGTGATCTCAGAACCACTGGCAGTCATCTTTGAGAATTCCTGGAGAACAGGCGAAGCCCCGGCAGACTGGAGGAGAGCAAATGTTGTCCCTATTTTCAAAAAGGGGGAAAGAGAGGACCCAAATAATTACTGCCCAGTCAGTCTGACATCAATACCAGGGAAGATTCTTCTGTTTCAGTGTATCTGAAGAAGTGTGCATGCACACGAAAGCTCATACCAAGAACTAACTTAGTTGGTCTTTAAGGTGCTACTGGAAGTATTTTTTTTTGTTTTGACTATGGCAGACCAACACGGCTACCTATCTGTAAAAGGGAAGATTCGGGAGCAGATCATTAAGCAAACAGTCTGTGGGCACCTAGAAAGGAATGCTGTGATCACCAATAGTCAGCATGGATTTCTGAAAAATAAGTCGTGTCAGACTAACCTGATCTCGTTTTTTGACAGAATTACAACCCTGGTAGATGAAGGGAACGCAGTGGATGTAGCCTACCTTGATTTCAGCAAGGCATTTGACAAGGTGCCCCATGATATTCTTGTAAAGAAGCTGGTAAAATGCGGTCTTGACTATGCTACCACTCAGTGGATTTGTAACTGGCTGACTGACTGAACCCAAAGGGTGCTCATCAATGGTTCCTCTTCATCCTGGAGAAGAGTGACTAGTGGGGTGCCACAGGGTTCTGTCTTGGGCCCGGTCTTATTCAACATCTTTATCAACGACTTGGATGATGGACTCAAGGGCATCCTGATCAAATTTGCAGATGACACCAAACTGGGAGGGGTGGCTAACACCCCAGAGGACAGGATCACACTTCAAAACGACCTTGACAGATTAGAGAACTGGGCCAAAACAAACAAGGTGAATTTTAACAGGGAGAAATGTAAAGTATTGCACTTGGGCAAAAAAAATGAGAGGCACAAATACAAGATGGGTGACACCTGGCTTGAGAGCAGTACATGTGAAAAGGATCTAGGAGTCTTGGTTGACCACAAACGTGACATGAGCCAACAGTGTGACGCGGCAGCTAAAAAAGCCAATGCAATTCTGGGCTGCATCAATAGGAGTATAGCATCTAGATCAAGGGAAGTAATAGTGCCACTGTATTCTGCTCTGGTCAGACCTCACCTGGAGTACTGTGTCCAGTTCTGGGCACCACAGTTCAAGAAGGACACTGACAAACTGGAACGTGTCCAGAGGAGGGCAACCAAAATGGTCAAAGGCCTGGAAACGATGCCTTATGAGGAACGGCTAAGGGAGCTGGGCATGTTTAGCCTGGAGAAGAGGAGGTTAAGGGGTGATATGATAGCCATGTTCAAATATATAAAAGGATGTCACATAGAGGAGGGAGAAAGGTTGTTTTCTGCTGCTCCAGAGAAGCGGACACGGAGCAATGGATCCAAACTACAAGAAAGAAGATTCCACCTAAACATTAGGAAGAACTTCCTGACAGTAAGAGCTGTTCGACAGTGGAATTTGCTGCCAAGGAGTGTGGTGGAGTCTCCTTCTTTGGAGGTCTTTAAGCAGAGGCTTGACAACCATATGTCAGGAGTGCTCTGATGGTGTTTCCTGCTTGGCAGGGGGTTGGACTCAAATGGCCCTTGTGGTCTCTTCCAACTCTATGATTCTATGATTCTATGATTCTGTGCTCTTGAAGGCTAGTGTCAGAGACTGGCTGGATGAGGAAGAATGGTGGCAGCCAGTGGTCCAGGTAGCACCTGAGGCGTAAGGGGACTTGGAGGTGATTTGCCCTGGAATCTCAAGGGCTTCTTATGCAGGCATCCAGGCAATCAGAACATTGTGCTTCTGACTGTCAGTGACATAGAGCTCAGCCTCCTGTGAGCTTGTTGACTCTTGCCTCTCTCACAGCTTGAGGTGGGGCCTGCTTTCCTGCAATCCAACCTCCCACAGGATTATTCTGGGGTAGCAAATTGTGACTGCTCTATTCCTGTGGGGGTATGTGAAATAGCTACCCGTATTTTTCGCTCTATAACACGCACCCGACCATAACACAGACATAGTTTTTAGAGGAGGAAAACAAGAAAAAAAATATTCTAAACGAAACAGCGGATGTATGATTTTTGTGGTTCATGCTGTGGCCACAGACATGTGATCTGACGGTGAGTTTGGGGTAGCCCAATGCAAAAATCCTGAGGATCCATGTGCTTTGTAACCATGTTTTTGCACCACTGCGGCCCCAGGCAACAGTGGGTGCGTGATTTTTTTGGTGCAAGCTGTAGCCATGGACATGCTATGTGATCTGATGGTGAATTTGGGGTGACCCAGTGCAAAAATCCTGAGGATCCATGTGGATCCGTGCTTTGTAACCACGTTTTAAGTGGGGAGGGAAGGAAAAGCACTCAAGGGACAAGGAGCACGCATGGGGTGGGTGGAGAAGGATGCTGTTAATAATGCAGAAGAGGGGTATAAGAGGAGAAGGCTCCTCTCCTCTCCCGCTTTGCTCCTTTAAAGCAAGCAGGCTCTCTGTCCTTCTCTCCTCCCCACTCAACGGCTCTTCTCCCGCTTTGCTGTTTCAAAGCGAGCCACAGAGGAAGGAAGGAAGGAAGGAAGGAAGGAAGGAAGGAAGGAAGGAAGGAAGGAAGGAAGGAAGGGGAACCATAGATCCTCTGCTCACAACTGCAGCAGATCCCCCCATCTGTAGGCATTCGCTCCATAACACGCACAGACATTTCCCCTTACTTTCTGGAGGAAAAAAGTGAGTGTTATGGTGCAAAAAATACGGTACGTTTGCTAGACTCTGAGAACGTGTGTGTTTGTGTGTATATGTGTGTGTATAATATAATTGTTTGATTAATAGTCATTTTCACTCATCAGAAAACTATAGAACTATAGTTCTGGGAGGGGGCTAGGAAGTCTCTAGAAGAGAATTCTCAGTAACCTTGTCAAACTACAATTCAAAATGTGTGTGAGACGAGGAAGGGGGTGCCAGCCTGCCTGCTTCCTTCTCCTTCTCCTTCTCCTTCTCCTTCTCCTCCTCCTTCTCCTTCTCCTCCTCCTTCTCCTTCTCCTCCTCCTCCTCCTCCTCCTCCCCCTCCTCCTCCTCCTCCTCCCCCTCCTCCTCCTCCTCCTCCAGACTGAGGTCACATGGAGTATCAATGATAAGAAGCTCTAGATTAGCCTTGACTCCAAAAGTCCCAAAGATCGTGGCTACAACAGGTGGTGCAAGATTCTTTCCAGTGATTAAGATAAAGCAATAGGAAGGGAAGTCCTGTTCCCAGTTCCCACTACCTGGCCGCTGGGAGTATGCTGCCTCTAAATAGGGAGGTTTCACTCCTTCCCTATCATTATATCTATAGATAAAGCTCCTGCCCCCTCACCAATTGCTTTTGTACACACAGGTCACTCTGGTAGTAGAAGGAGAGAGGAAAATTAGAAAAGCTGCTACAAATCCAGGGGTAACTTTATGATCATTAAGTATTCTCAGAATATAACTTGTACTGCAATATGATTCTTTTTAAGAGGTCAGTTTATTTAGAAAAAGAACTATACTTAGCCATTATTTGCAGTTATCTGTCTATGCATATCTAACAGTGGCAGTATTTTCCATCTACATGCTTTATAGCAGTGAACAGAATGTGGTGATTAGCTAACAGTTTTAATTTGTTACTTAGTCAAAACCAGCACCTTTCCCAGCTTTACTCCTGTATGGCTTAAGACTACAATCCTGTTCCCACTTACCTGGAAGCAAGCCCCATTGAATTCAGTAGGACTCACAACTGCTTTGAAAGTTCAGCTGTATTCACACATTCAGAATACTTTGTGGGGGCCTTCAGTTCCATCCTATGTGCATCTACTCCAAAGTTAACTCCCAGGTATGTGGCTATAGGACTGCAGCCTTAAACTGAGAAGGAGTCAGTAGCATGTCCATGACAGCTGAACTTTACAAGCCTCCCTGTGATTGGGGCCCCTGCATTATCAGAGTTTCCAGTCATGAGAAGGCTTGTAAGGGTAGCTATTCAAACAGGGTCAACCTGCACTTAGGCATTTGCTCAGGTGACACAACAGGAACAGCGTTGGATTTGAGAACCCTTTCCACTCACCCACCCACCCACTGCCAGCATGCAGGACTCTAGGGGTGCAGCCACAACTTTGCTGCTGTACGTCCTTAGAGCAAGGGATTGTGGGCAAGTTGGCCTCGGATAACGCCTGCACCGCTATGCGTTGGTGTATCAAATGCTGTTTAAAATTTACAAGTTTAACATCTTACTACTGTTAAGGTCTACCAGTTTGCTGCTTTTAAGCTTTAAATAACAATTGTCCTGGCAGCAGCAAAGCAATGCAGGTGCTCTCTGAGGTCCCCTCATCCACAATGGCTCACCTCTCTGGGAAGACCCCCGTTCCCCAGGGTTTTATGCCAGGTGGGAGTTTCTGGAAAGCCTTTTCACACACAAACTACTGTTGTTGATACAGAAGGAAACACAAAAGGATGAGGAGGGAGGATAATGTCATGCATGTGAGGGGGGAGGGGGCAGCAGCCGTATCTCTTCTTCAGGGGACACAGAATGTCTTGTGCGAACCCTGCTGCTGAATTGCATATTGTTGGAAAATAAAAGGGGAATAACAATTAATCCTGAAGTCCCACATGTGTGGGAAATTACAAAAAACCCCAACCAATTGCCTGAAATCTTTAGCTCTGTGGTCTTTAACCTTTCTTTTACAAACAGAGATGCATTGCTAGGTTTGACTCAGACTTTTCCACACCTATGAGCCCCCTTAGACTTTCCTGCTTAATGTGGAGATGTTGTGGCTGGAGCAGCCTGTCCACCTTGCCCTCTCCACTTCAAGCCTCCATGCTTACTTTTGACCACATAACGAGAGCTTTTGTCAGACTGGAAATATGTAAAATTTTGGTCAGGAATTTTCAGATAGCTATATCCCCCATTTTTTGTTTTTGGTACCAGTTGTCCTGAGATGACTGGGGAGCAGTTTTCCCATTGCACATTTATACAGTGGTACCTTGGGTTAAGTACTTAATTCATTCCAGAGGTCCATTCTTAACCTGAATCTGTTCTTAACCTGAAGCACTTTAGCTAATGGGACCTCCTGCTGCTGCTGCGCTGCTGCTGCGTGATTTCTGTTCTCATTCTGAAGCAAAGTTCTTAACCTGAGGTACTATTTCTGGGTTAGCGGAGTCTGTAACCTGAAGTGTATGTAACCCGAGGTACCACTGTACTATGTTTCGTCTTATAGGAGGGATTGGCAGCTGTGAACCCTGGGCCACACCTAGTCCCATTGAGCCCAGCCTTCTAGTTTCCAGGCTGATAGAGGGATTTGGAAGAAGTTGCACCTGTTATAAAACAAAGCACTAGAAGAGGTTTTGTGGGATGAGGCTTGTGCATTGCTGAGCCAAAACTAGTTTCTGATTAAGATCTTATGAGGTTTTCTCCGGAGGAGCCACATATCAAAACATATTGACCTGCCATGGCACTGAGCTGAGCTGTAGTATCTTTCAGGGCATTTTGATGGAATCCTACCAGCTCCATTTCACCCTAGGGCAGCTGTTCATATTTTTCATATACTGTCATCCAGCAAGGGATCCCCACCCACGTATGGATCTAGGACTTAATTAAGCATGCTATTTACTTCTCTTAAGGACTAATTATTGATTCCATGCTCTGTTGTAATACTGCACCTGCAAAGGTAGGATCTACTTCCTAATTATCTTATGTGTGCAATCAAACCATTTCCTCCCATAGTGAAAAATAAAACTGTTCCATTAAACACACACATGCTCTATTGTTCAGGCACAGCAAAGGACTTTAAAGTTCTGTTCATTTCTGTAAGAGAGTTAAGCATATGTTTCCCAGATAGGACTGAGGGAGTACAATGCAGATTCAGAAAATGTTGCAAGGGAAGAAAGGGTTGGGGGTGCGGACCTTCCTGCAAAAGCTAAAGTGAAGAGCAGTAGCTTATGTCAGAGTATCGACTTTTGCTCTCCTGTGCTAGTTAAGAAAATTAAAGAGATGAGATCGCTATCAAGAACATGTTATCCATTGATTCTGAAATTGAAAATAATTCAATAACTGAGTGGAATAAGTTATTATTGTTCTTAGGATTTATAACCCTGATTTTAAAAAATACTTCAAAAAATAAAATTGGTTATTGCTCATCTTCTGCATTCCTTGAAGTTTATTACTGAAGTCTTTTCTTTTTACTTTATTGAGTAATTTGAGTAAGGAAAAATGAAAGATTTAACATATAGAATGAGAGAACAAGAAGAATGTACATTCAAAAAAGACTGGAAAATGTTTACTGAATGTATGGGTGAAAATTGTGTTCATTTAAAAACACTGGTAGCATTAAGATAAATTCAACAGTGTAAATAAGTTTTGATGGATGTAACAATGGATTATTGAATGGTTTCGTTCATATATATATGAGCTTAATGGTGGTTCAAATAAACAATATAGCCAGATATGTCAAAGAAGAGGAAGAAGATAACTATTTTTTACCAGAGATCCATATTAAGTCTCAAAAGGAGTTATACCTTAGGAGTTTAAAAACCCACATTAACACAAAAAGTAACTTTGGTTAATGTGCATGCCTAGAAACACAGGTTTCTAATGGCCTTTTATATTGGAGGTGAATTTTCCCTGGCGGCAGACGACAGAACCACAAGACTGATGTAAAAGACTCAAACAAGAGTTTTATTACAACTATACAAACACAAAGCATGTGGGCGTTCTCTTTCTGCAGGCAGTTGCAAACTGCAACTTCTCTCTTTATACACATCACCAGCTATGCCTAATTAGCCTGGAAAACCACACCCAGAACTCACAGAAAATGTCCTTAAAGTTATCTGCACCCTTTTCCTGTTTCGTGACGAGTGATACCTAACATTTTATGTATTTGTGATATATGGAGGGGACTTTAATAGGATTATAAACCCAAAGTTGAACATGAGACCAGAAATTCCAATAATATTCTACCTCAGAGCTACTTTAAGGGAACCAAACTTTATATCTGATTGATGCATGGATATGGAATAATATAAATTTATGAGAGAATTTATTGAGGACTATAGAAATACATTAGATCTGCAAAATGTTCATGAGGCAGAAAACATCTTGAATTTTACTCAAAAAAATATTTTGAGAAAGGGAATATAAATAATAATAATAATAATAATAATAATAATAATAAATTTATTTATATCCTGCCCTCCCCAGCCGAAGCCGGACTCAGGGTGGCTAACAACAATAAATCAGTACAAAAGTACAGCACAAACAACACTCTAAAATCATTCATTATAAAATTGATTCAAATCAAGCCACTGGCAACTATTGTGCCAGAGCTCCACGAAGATTGCCGAGGGAGGGAGTCAGGCTGTGCCCTGGCCAAAGGCCTGGTGGAACAGCTCTGTCTTGCAGGCCCTGCAGAAAGATGTCAAGTCCTGCAGGGCCCTAGTCTCTTGTGACAGAGTGTTCCACCAGATCGGAGCCACAGCCGAAAAAGCCCTGGCTCTAGTTGAGGCCAGCCCAACTTCTCTGTGGCCTGGGACCTTCAAGATGTTTTTATTTGATGACCGTAAGTTTCTCTGTGGGACATACCAGGAGAGGCGGTCCCATAGGTACGAGGGTCCTAGGCCGTATAGGGCTTTGAAGGTTAAAACCAGCACCTTAAACCTGATCCTTTACTCCACCGGGAGCCAGTGCAGCTGGTATAGCACCGGGTGAATGTGGTCTCGCAGCGAAGACCCCGTAAGGAGTCTCGCTGCAGCATTCTGCACCCGCTGGAGTTTCTGGGTCAGTCTCAAGGGCAGCCCCACGTAGAGCGAGTTACAATAATCCAGTCTGGAGGTGACCGTCGCGTGGGTCACAGTGGCTAGGTCAGGGCGAGAGAGGTAAGGAGCCAACTGCTTAGCTTGGCGGAGATGGAAAAATGCCGCCTTTGTTATAGCTGCAATCTGCACCTCCATGGAAAGGGAGGTGTCGAAGATCACACCCAAACTCTTAACGGATGGTGCTGGCACTAATTGCACCCCCGCAAGAGATGGGAGTTGCCCCCCCAATCCCATATCGTCCCGTCCCAGCCACAGGACCTCTGTCTTCGAAGGATTTAGCTTCAACCGGCTCCCACGTAACCATCCAGCCACAGCTTCCAATCATCTGGTCAGTGTGTCTGGGGCCGAGTCAGGATGGCCATCCATCAACAGATAGAGTTGGGTGTCATCGGCATACTGATGGCAACCCAGCCCAAAACTCCGGACAAGCTGGGGGAGGGGGCGCTAAAGATGTTGAAAAGCATCGGGGAGAGTATCGCACCCTGAGGTACTCCACACACCAAGGAGTGGCGCGATGACAATTCCCCCCCAAGCGCCACCCTCTGTCCCCGACCAGAGAGAAACAAGCGCAGCCATTGAAGGACTGAGCCCTGAATCCTCACGTCGGCAAGGCGGTGGTCCAGGAGTTCATGATCGACCATGTCAAAAGCTGCTGACAGATCTAGAAGAATCAGCAGCCTCGACCCGCCTTGATCCAGCTGTCTACGAAGATCATCTGTTAGGGCAACCAGAGCCGTCTCGGTCCCATGACCCGCGCGGAAGCCGGACTGGAATGGATCCAGAGCCGATGTTTCATCCAGAAACCTACCAAGCTGTTCGGCAACCGCTCTCTCAATCACCTTACCCAGGAACGGAAGATTCGAAACCGGGCAGTAATTGGATAAATCTAAAGGATCTAATGATGTTTTCTTTAAGAGCGGGCGCACCACTGCCTCCTTCAGTTCCACAGGGAATGTCCCCGTGCCAAGGGACAAATTGATGATATCCCCCAGGGGGGCCACACCTCGTCTGGACACGCTCAAATCAGCCAAGATGGGCACAGGTCAAGAGGACAGGTGGTGGGCTTTCCAGCTCGGAGGAGTCTGTCCACATCGGCTGGGGATATCTGGTCAATGTGGTCCAATACTGGACCCGAGGACAGTTGAGGGGCCTCCAGTTCCTTTATTGTATCCAAATTGGCAGGGAGGTCATGGCGGAGCAACAAGACCTTCTCCGCAAAAAAGCTCGCAAATGCCTCACAGCTATGTGCCAAATTGTTATTTAAATTTGGCTGTCCCTCAAGGGACGTTAAAGACCTGATTATACTAAATAATTGTGCCGGGCGAGAGCTAGCGGATGCAATGGAGGCCGAGAAGTAAGACTTCTTAGCAGATACGGTATTAGCATGGAAATTAACAAGACAATGTGAAAAAGCCCTGATCCCACATGTATTTTTGAAAGAACAGAATAGAATAACTGAAAATAATGAAGAGAAAATTAATAAATTTGCAATGTTTTTATTAAACCATACCAATTAATACAATGCAGAATATATATAAAAAACTTTGTCTGGATAAAATTTCACTTCCAATATATACTGGAAGACAGATATATTTTGAATGCACCCAAGAAATATATGACATCATATGATCCCTTAAAAATACTAAAATGCCTGATCTGGATGTATTACCTGCAGAATTTTATAAAACTTTATCAGATAGGAGCAATAAAAAACTTATTTAGAGAATGTAGAACAACTAAAGCCATACCAGAGTCTTGGGAAACAAACACTAATTTATATGAAAGGAAAAAACTAAACATTACCTGCGACTTACAGACCAGTATTCTTGCTAAATCAAGTTTATAGAATTATTGCCATAATATGTACATGAACACTAGATAGAATTATAACTACCAGTAGTTATATCCAACAAGACAGATTTTAGAATTATAATTAGTTATATCCAACCAGACAGAATACTGCAACACAGGGCTGCCTCTGAAGACGGTTCGGAAACTTCAGTTAGTGCAAAATTCAGCGGCCAGGTTGCTCACCGGAGCAAGACGGTTTGAGCATATTGCACTGATCCTGGCCAACTGCACTGGCTCCCAATCAGTTTCCAGGCCCAATTCAAAATGCTGGTCTTGACCTATAAAGCCTTAAATGACCCAGGACCACAATACCTCAAGGACCGCCTCTTTCCATATGAACCTATCCAGACCCTGAGATCATCTTTGGAGGCCCTCCTTCGTGTGCCCCCTCCTTGAGAGGTCCGGAGGGTGGCAAAATGAGAACGGGGCCTTCTCTGCAGTGGCTCCCCGTCTGTGGAATGCTCTGCCCAGGGAAGTTCACCTGGCACCTTCATTATACATCTTTAGGCGCCAGGCGAAAATGTTCCTTTTAAAGCAGACCTTTGGTTGATTTGATTGACATCCTGTGCCCTTTTAAAATCTGGGGTTTGGGGGCGTTATTGGGTTGTTGTTTTTAATTTGATTATGTGTTTTGTGATTTTATATTTTAATGTTGTTCTCTGAACCACCTTGAGACCTCCAGGTATAGGGTGGTATATAAACTCAATCAACCAAATGCCTGAAACTCAGGATTTGCTAAGCATTGCAGCAGAGATCTTGTGCCATAATTCCTATCAGCTGAAGTCACCAAGTAGCAGCTCAGGGCTCGTCCATACTCTGTCTTGTCCCATGTTTCTTCCACTTGTCCTGCCGCTTTCCTCCAGGAAAACTCACTGCTTACCATTGAATAGGAACAAACGTCAATCGGGAGAATTGTGAACTACACTAGCAACTTGGATCCTATTGGCTGAAGCTGCAGAGATCCTATAGGAACCTTTTGCTGCTGCCTGGAGTAGAAATTTGTTACCATTCGCTACTAGCGCCAGTACTGCAGTGCCTCCAGTCTGCTGCTGCCACCTGCTGGAACAGTTGATCCTAAAAGACCCTAATTCACTTATTGAATCCTTGAACTACTATATGAGTAAGGGCAAAGAACATAGACTTTTGTTAGCACATCTAGACCTTGGGAGAAGGGGGAGAGTGTTCTTGAACTTGATGATATCTTTGTGGTTTTGTCTATATAATCTGTTGTTGGTGATGCCGTTTGTCAATTTGAATAATTATGGTTCTTTGGGTTGGGCTCAAGACAGGATTAAATACAAGAGAAGGAAAATAAAGAGTACAAGTCACCTAAAGAAAAGCCAAATTAAGCTCCATCTATTTCAATAGGGGAGTTAAACACATCTCATATGCACCCTTTGATTCAATTCAGAGCAGCTGGAAAAGTGGAAGCCAAAATGATTTGCTATACAGTAGCACTTTGTTTTGCAACCGGGATCCATTCTGGAGCCCTGGTCACTAGCTGAAAAGGACGCAGGGCAAAGCGCTGCGTCTGCGCACACTCGCGGAGCGGATTGCACTTCTGCGCATGCGTGAGCAGCAAACCAGGAAGTAACAATACTAGTGCTCACTTCGGTAGCATATATACTATTAACAATACTAACGTATACCAACTAATACAAAATACACTCCCCAACAAAAGCCCCTAAACAATCCCCCAGCCCACAAATACAACTATAAATAAATAAATAAATATACAAACAAAAATAAATAAATATAAAGACAAAAAATCCAAATTAATGTATAACAAATCCAAAAATCCAAATTAACATACAGTGGTACCTCGGGTTACATACGCTTCAGGTTACAGACTCCGCTAACGCAGGAATATTACCTCAGGTTAAGAACTTTGCTTCAGGATGAGAACAGAAATCATGCTCCTGCGGCGCAGTGGCAGCAGAAGGCGCCATTAGCTAAAGTGGTGCTTCAGGTTAAGAACAGTTTCAGGTTAAGAATGGACCTCTGGAATGAATTAAGTACTTAACCCAAGGTACCACTGTATAACAATTTAAAACAACTCCACCCAAGTTAAAACTCTATCCTCTGTTAAAACCCTGACGTGACAAGTCCAACAAGACGACTTCCTTTGGTGTCGTCCGCTTTGGGGGCAGCCCCGCCCCTCGGGTAGGCAGGCTTTATAGCAACTGGTGCACACCTAGCGGGGGCAGCAGGTGTTTCCCATGCTGCCTGCCTGCCAAGGGTCCTGCTCCCTGCACTACTTGCACAGATGAAGGCAGGTCCTGGTCTGGAAGTCCCTCAAGAAGCCACAGGTTCAGCAGGTGGGGGGAGATGGAGATCCCCCTAGGTAGCAGCTGAAGGCAGGTCCAAAGTTTGCTCTTTGTGAAATAAAATTGGCAAGAGGTTTGGTGCATGTGATAATTCATAGCAGCTTGTTATCTGGCTTGAAAAGCATAATTTCTGGGTGATTGGCCTTTAGCATAGGAGTAGGGCCCTAAAATAGACGCGGGTGGCGCTGTGGGTAAAAGCCTCAGCGCCTAGGACTTGCCGACGGTTTGAATCCCCGCGGCGGGGTGCGCTCCCGTCGTTCGGTCCCAGCGCCTGCCAACCTAGCAGTTCGAAAGCACCTCCGGGTGCAAGTAAATAAATAGGGACCGCTTACCAGCGGGAAGGTAAATGGCGTTCCGTGTGCTGCGCTGGCTCGCCAGATGCAGCTTGTCACGCTGGCCACGTGACCCAGAAGTGTCTGTGGACAGCGCTGGCTCCCGGCCTATAGAGTGAGATGAGCGCACAACCCTAGAGTCTGGCAAGACTGGCCCGAACGGGCAGGGGTACCTTTATCTTTACCTTTAGGGCCCTAAAATATCTGGCAACCCCGCCTGCTTGATCACCAATGGGTCCCGAGAGAACTGCCATACTTGATTTGATTCAAAATCAGTTGGCACTCTGGATTTCAGTGCTATGTGTGTTTACATGGTTGTCATGACAATATGGCTTTGAGTCAGCACAATTTGTTGTGAAGAAGGCTTTGGGTTCCAATATTGTTCATTGACTTTGTGCGCTGTGCTGTTGGAAAGATTCTTCCCAGCTCTGGGATCTAGTCAAGTCAAGTCAAGTCAAGTACTTTATTACGGTCATAGACCAGCAAAGACAAAACATATACTGTACATAAATAGCATAACAATATGAATCCAGGCGAATAATTATTAAATAAATAGGAGCTAGAACCAAACGTAGATTTAAACATATACATAGAATACTTAATTAAGGATAGATAATGGGTCTAAAAATTTATAAGAAAGATTAAAAGATCAGTTAACACAGCTATGTGGGGTGGGCTTCAGAAGTGCGGATCTGATAATATGGGCCTTCAGTTTAGGATTGAATTGTAGCATAGATCATTCTTCGTCAAATATCTATCATGGCAGCGCAATATCTGGTGACTGAATATGTGACTTCTGGGCTCTCTTCCTGTGAACCAGACCAAGTTTTATTGCGGCAAAAGCCAGTGACACTGAACACCACAAGATCAAACAAAAAGAAATCAACAGCAACATCAGAAAAAAAAAAGTTACACAAGGGAACTTCGCAGTGTGCCATTCAACAGAAGAAATTTACGCTTCCTGATTACTAAAGTGCAAAATTTGGCTCTGGGATCTAAAATCCTTTCACAAAAATAGATGCCTTTGAGCAGCCATGGTTTTGCATAAAAGTGGGGTGGGATTTTGCAAATGAAGGATCAAAAGTGACATTCAGTGATTGGATAGTTTTAGAAAGTTGCAACAGTTACAATTGTTCTGGAGCTCTATATAAGCAGGCTGACTAAGCTCCTCCAGACCTCATGCTGCAGAAAGCCATTGAGGAGGCTGTGGCCTCAGAAGCTGCCCCGCATCTTGCTAGGAAGCCAGTTCCAGTGCATCATGAAGAGGCCAGCAGTGACGAGGCATCCTCCAGTGAAGACGATGACGTGCACCAGACAAAGCGGGAGGGCAGGAAGTTCCAACTGAAGTCCAAGGGCCAACCGGAATGTGCTGGCTGCGGAGGCAACCATTCCCGTGCCAAGTGTCGATTCAGAGACGCCATCTGTCGGACATGTTCCAGAAGGGGCCACATTGCTAAGGTCTGCCGATCGGCTCCGTCTGACACCCCCCCTTCACCGCCTCGCAAGTACAAGTCTTCACTCCTGTATGCCAAGGAAAGTTGTTTCGCTCTCACCAATTGCCGCTGCCCATCTGGAACCACGATTGGCCAAACCGACTCGCCTACACAACGCAAGCTGAACTTCACAGTCCTCATTGAAGGAGCTCCATGTGACATGGAGATCGACACCAGGTCTGCCCTGTCCATTGTGTCTTGGAGCACCATCAAAAGACTGGTACCCAAAGTGTCCAAAAGGCAACTGTGTACACCTGAGAGACTACCAGGGAAACGACATTCCCATGGTAGGCGTTGGTCGGTTCTGGATAGCCTTCAAGGATTTTTCGGGTCTGCTCCGACTGGTGGTGGTCGAAGGTCAGCGGCCAAGCGTCCTAGGGCTAGACTGGTTTGATGCCCTCGGCCTGGAAGTCACCGGCATCAACTGCATCTCTAATGCAGAGACTGAGGGTCTGGTCAAAGACTTTGCCAAGGTTTTTGACGGCACTTTGGGGCAATATACAGGTATGCCCATCTCCTTTAGCCTTGATCCACAAGTCGTCCCCATCAAGCTAAAGCCACGCCGGGTTCCCTTTGCTCTCAAGGCTAAGATGGATGAACAACTGGACAAGCTGATCGCCCAAGGAGTTTTGGAGTCGGTTGACCACGCCAAGTGAGAAACCCCCATCGTCACGCCTGTCACGCCAGACGGGTCAGTGAGAATCTGCACTGATTACAAGTGCACGATCAACAGGGCACTTCAGCAGCACGCTTATCCGGTTCCTGTTGTCCAACACCTGCTGCATTTCTTGGGTGAGGGTAAGGTCTATGCTAAGCTGGACCTTGCCCAAGCCTATCAACAACTGCCCGTCAATGATGCCACTGCTGAAGCCCAGACGATCGTCACCCACCGAGGGGCATTCTGTTGCTGCCGTTTGCAATTCGGGGTGAGTGGGACATCTTCCAAAGCCTTATGGAGCGTCTCCTGCAAGGGCTTCCGGGCGTGGTACCATATTTTGATGATGTCTTGGTGTCTGCAGACTCACACCAGCAGCTGTTCGAGCGCCTCCGCGCCGTGCTGACCAGGTTCCAGGAGGCCGGGCTCAAGGTAAAGAGCGAGAAGTGCCAGATTGCCGTTCCACAGGTGGAGTTCCTGGGCTATCTTATCAACGCCTCCGGCCTTCACCCGACCACATCCAAGATCCGCGCTATCCAGAAGGCCCCAATCCGAAAGAACAAGACAGTGTTGCAGGCGTTCCTGGGACTGCTGAACTTTTATAACATATTCCTGCCCCACAAAGCCACTTCACCGACTCCTCAGCACAAAGACACCTTGGTCCTGGGGTCATCGGGAGACAGCCGCCTTCAACGCGGTCAAGGCTCTCCTTTCATCAGACAGTGTGCTGGTACAGTACAGTGAAGCCAGGTCGCTGGTCCTTGCCTGCGACGCCTCACCTTTTGGCATCGGCGCTGTCCTTAGTCACCATTTTCCAGACGGAAGAGAAGCACCACTCGCCTACTTTTCCAGGACACTATCTCCGATGGAACGGAATTACAGCCAGCTCAACAAGGAGGCACTGGCTCTTGTGGCTGGAGTGAAGAGGTTCCATGAATACCTCTACGGCAGGACTTTCGACCTCATCACCGACCACAAGCCACTCCTGGGCCTTCTCGCCGGTGATCGACCAACTCCACCAGTCCTCTCGCTGCGCATGCTGCGATGGACTGTTTTCCTGGCTGCCTACCACTACCGGCTCGTCCATCGCCCGGGGAAATCGATGGGCCATGCCGACGCCCTCAGCCGTTGCCCTCTTCCAGCGTTTGTGGAAGACCCGGCTCCTGCTTCATCACTCCTCCTGATGGAGGATCTTCTGGCAGCGCCTGTATCGGCTGCCACTGTGGCCTCCGCATCTGCCCAGGATCGCACCATCAGCCGTGTGCTCAACTGGGTGTGGAGGGGGAGGCCACAAGGGCCTTTTGCATTGGAGTTCCAGCCCTTCGCAACCAAACATGAACTCTCAGCTCATCGCGGCTATCTGCTGTGGGGAGACCGCATCGTGATTCCCCAAAGACTCCGTCAACGTGTCCTGGAGGCTCTGCACGTTGGCCACCCGGGAATCGTCAAAATGAAGGCGTTGGCTCAGTGTTACGTCTGGTGGCCTAACATGGACGATGCCATCACTGCCTGGGTTTCCGCCTGTCAAGCGTGCCAAGAATCGAGGCCTGCACCACCGGCAGCTAAGGGACACGCCCAAGACACCCTGGTCGAGGGTGCACATTGATCTGGCCGGCCCCTTTCACGGCCGGACCTTTATAGTAGTGGTGGACGCCTATTCCAAATGGCTAGAGGTGGCCCTGATGCCCTCCACCACTACTGAGGCCGTCATCCGGGTGCTGCGAGGCTTCTTTGTGATGCATAAGTGTCCTGATGTCCTTGTCTCCGATAACGGACCACAGTTCACGTCAGGCATTTTTGAGCAGTATCTTTTGGGACTGGGCATCCGCCATGCCCTAACGGCACCTTTTCATCTATCCAGCAACGGGCAAGCGGAGAGAATGGTGCGCTCGGCAAAAGAGGCACTGCCGTGCCTGGACCGGGGAGACTGGCACGAGCGGGTCACCGAATACTTGTTCGTACAACACATCACCCCTCATGCGGCCACAGGGCGGAGTCCTGCTGAACTGCTTATGGGCCGCCGCCTCAGGTCCCCGCTCGACCGGCTGCACCCAGACTTTGCCGTGGCCGAACCCCCAGGCAAAGGGGGTTCATTTGTTCCCAGAAACCAGGTCTTTGCCCGGAACTTTGTGGGGGACATTCCTTGGGTGCCAGCCACAGTAGTGGGAGTCACTGGACCTCGCTCATACCAGGTGGCACTCGAAGACGGACGCTTGTGGCGCCGGCACATAGACCAGCTTAGGCGCAGGGTTGGGGACTTGGACACTACCGTGGTGCCCCCAACTGCGCTCTTGGCTCCGGAACAGACATTTACAGACGGTGAGGCTCCACCAACACCTCTCTCGCAAACTGCCGGTGTGGAGCCGAACCAAGCTGCTTCAGAGGGTCTGCCAGACTTACCACAGACTCAGACCACTGCCATGTTCTGTTCCAGCTTACAAATAAAGAGCTGCTTTGGAAGAATCGCTGTGTTGTCTGCTATGTTCGCCCACAACTTAACAGTGGGCTACAGGGAAAAGAATCTGAAAGTGATGTGTGCTTTGGACCACACCAGATACACCGCCCCCCTTAAAGAAAGGAGTATGCCTTAGATGCACTAGCGTTATAAGTGGCCTAAAGTTTCATTTTTGTGCAACACACATTACTATGTGATAGGGTTGCCATATGTCTGGGAATTCCTGGGCATGTCCTCTTTGGGGTCCTCCATCCCCATCTGGGGGGAATTTTACATTTTTAAGCAAATATCCTGGTGTCAGGACTGCCGCTAGGTCCCAGCTCACAGAGGACCAACGCCCAGTGGATGTTATATACAAAAGTCTTTATTAAAGTTTAGTTTCCATTTCCAAGCTCTGGGCGCGCAGACCCACGTCTCGACGCTAGACCGGCTAAGTCCCCTCTGACTCACTGCTCCACCCACACCAGTTTAAGATTCTAGCCCAGCTCCACCTCTTGCGCTGCTCTTTCCTGCGCTGGGTCCTTCTGCCCTCTGGGGTTCCCTCCTTCCTGGACTCCTCTGACGCTGAGCCTCCTGAGTCTTGCCCCTCCCTCCGGCGGGCTTTAGGACCTGGCTCCCTTCCCGGGCTCCCCACTGTGCCGCGCTCCTGTACATTTGAACTTGGCGCGCGCGCCCAGCCGATGACTTTCCTTCTGACCGTTTCCCCGCTTCCTGATGTGGGCGTTGCCAAACCTGACTCCTCTCCTCCCTCTGGTGGTGAGGACACTGGTCCCGACTCCTGGGACTCCCCCTCCCCACTGCGCTCTGGTGGAGACGCTGGTCCTGATCTCCAACTGCTGCTCAGGGACTCCCCGCTGGCCCCTTCCTCCTGGGGCTTCCCCCCTGGAGCCCCCTTCGCTCTGGCCACCGGCGCTCCCTTCTGTGAGTCCTCCGATTCGCTAGAGAGGATTGTGGAATAACTCTGGCCACTGTCACTGCCTGCGCCCCCCTCGTACTCCTCCTCCTCACTCTCCATTTGCTCCCCCTCCTGTGTCTCTCCTTCTGAACCCCTGACACCTGGATTTGGTTTTTTTAAAAAAATGTGGGGGCGGGGGTGGCTGTGGTTCAGGCTCTGGCGCAGGTGACCTGGGCCTCTGGCTCTGGCGTGAGCAGCTCGGGCTCAGTGGTGATAGAGGGGCTATCAGGCAATTTCCCTACAAAAGCTCAACTGTACACAACTTTTTGTGTCCGGATTTTTACCACTTGAAATATGGCAACCCTAGTATGCAATCCCCCCAAGTGAATACTTAGGAATAAGGAAGTAGGAGATGGGCCTAGGCACAAACTAAGCTCTGGGGTTCCCAGCTGCTACTGGAGGACTAATCATTACGATGCATCAGCGCTATATTTTGCCCAAGTTTGCTTTTTGTGCATTTACATTGGCATGGGGGCAGCACTGAGACAGGGCACAGCTTCTAGGTGGGGCAACTGTGTAATTTGGGGTGACCCAAAGCTTATTTTTTGGGTGGTGTCAAATCCATGGTTTATAAGCATGGAAAGTTTGCTGTACAAGGGGATACTAGGTGATGGTGACATGTACAATTACTCAGTGTTAATGTGAGGTATGTAAACCTGAGTTTTTCCTCTGCAGGTTGCTCATGCAGCTCTTTTGTCTAGACATGCTGTCAAGACATTTTGTTAAGAAATTACACAGCTTGTTATAATGAAGTGGTTAATTGTTCACAACTCTTTCTGCTAGAGCATCACTCCACATGGCCGTAGCTGCCCCACCATATCAAGTAATTAAGTAAAAATACTTAACTAAATGTAGAAATTATCAGAATAACTGAAATTGAAATGCTTGCTGAGGTCACTTGGATGATGGGAAAAAAGGAGACTGAGGCTAGCCATCTGCAAAGTTTAAGGGCTGTCACATGGAAGAAGGAGCGTGCTTGTTTTTTCCTGCTCTGAAGGGTAGGACTCGAGCCAAGCAGAGGTTGGATGGCCATCAGTCATGGATGCAGAGGGTTGGACCAGATGACCCTTGGGTCCCTTCCGACTCTTAAGATTGTACGATTCTATGTTGTGGTGCATTCTAAAAAGGCAACTGGCAACCCAACAGTGATAAGTGTGGCTTCTGCGAACTGACCAATCGTGTCGCAGATAGCTTGGTTCTGTGTTCCTTTGGAGAATTGAGACACAGAGTGGAATCATAGAATCTTAAGAGTTGGAAGTGATCCAACGGCCTTCAGCCAGCCTGCCCAAGATGGATCCCTGTCTTCCTTCCTTCTTCTTCCTCCCAGCAACCCTTGCTCAAGCCTCTCTTTTCCTGTCAGCTCACACCCAGTTATCATGGCAACCTTCAAAATGCCCAGTCTCGACCAGGCAGGATTTCTTCCAGGGAGACAAATGAAGGATAACATAAGAAATATTATAGATGTTATAGAATACCTAGAAGTGAAAAAGCAAGCAGCATTGATGTTTATAGATGTGGAGAAATCCTTTGATAATGTCTCTTGGGAATTTATGAAAAAAGTACAGTATTTGAAGAAATGAATTTTGGAGATAATTTTAGAAAAGGAATTCAAGCTATTTATTCAGATCAAAAAGCAAAATTATTTGTTAATCAGGTGGTAACAATTGAACTTAAAATACAGAAAGGTACAAGGCAAGGATGTCAGTTATCACCTTTATTATTTATTTTGGTTCTAGAAGTCCTGACGGGAAATATAAGGGCAGATGAAAGGATTACAGGAATCAAAGTAGGGAAAAAGTCATATAAATTGAAAGCATATGCCGACAATCTGGTAATTACAGTTGAAGATCCAAAACATTCTCTTCCGATAGTGTTAGAAAAAATTCAGGAGTTTGGGCAAGTTGAAGGTCTTAAATTAAATAAAAATAAGACAAAGTTATTAGTCAAAAACCTAACAGCAGTAGATAAAAAGGAATTATCTCATGCTACAGGAATAGAGATTCATAAAAAAGTGAAATATTTAGGATTATGGCTCACAACTAGAAATATCAATATTTACAAAGATAACTATGAAAAATGTTGGAATGAAGTTAAAAGGAATCTAGAAATATGGGGAAGAATGAATTTATCTCTATTAGAAAGAATTGCAGCAATTAAAATGAACACATTGCCAAAAATGTTATTTTTATTCCACACAATACCAGTAATAAGTAACATGGTATGCTTCAAGAAATGGTGAAAATATATTTCTAAATTTATCTGGAAAGGGAAGAAACTAAGGATAAAATACAAAATACTTACAGATAATAAAAAGAGAAGATTCTCCCTGCCAGATTTCAAACTTTACTATAAAGCAGCTTGTGTTACTTGGATCCGGAATTGGATCAAACTAAAAAACATATATTTGTTAGATCTGGAAGGACATGGCAACAGATTTGGATGGCATGCGTATTTATGGTATAATAAAGTCAGGCATAGACAAACTTGGCCCTCCAGATGTTTTTGAGACTACAACTCCCATTATCCCTAGCTAACAGGACCAGTGGTCAGGGATGATGGGAGTTGTAGTCCCAAAACATCTGAAGGGCTGAGTTTGCCTATGCCTGTAATAAAGGGAAGGTACATAAAGTATTCCATAATCATATAATTAGGAAATCATTGGTAAAAGTATGGGGAAAATATAAAGATTTATTAGAACAAAAAACGCCATGGTGGGTATCCCCAACAGAAGCAATTTCAGTTAAAAGAATAAATATGGAAGGAAGATGGCCTACATATAGAGAGCTGTTGATAGAGAGAGAAGGAAAGCTAAAGCTTAAGCATTTTGACAAGATAAGAGAATATGTTTATGACTGGCTACAACATTGTCAATTAAATGAGGTTTTTAAAGAAGATAATAAGAAAGGATTTAGCTATACCATATCTAGATTCCAAAGAGAAATAATAGACAATAATACTAAACTTCTGAAGAAAGTGTTTAATATATTATTAGAATGGGAAACTAAAGATGAAGAGGTCAAAGGGTAATGATCGAGTGGGCACAAGATTTGGGACATAATATTCAAATGGAAGATGGAAAAATTATGGAAAGTAAATTTAAAATTTACCGACTGTATATTGTTAAGAGAGAATTACATGAAGATGATGTATTGATGGTATGTTACACCTGCTAAAATTGCAAAAGTGTATAGAACAGGCTCCAATAAGTGTTGGAAGTGTAAAGAAAAAGAAGGCATGTTCTTTTTCCACCATATGTGGTGGAAATAAAAGAAAATTCCACCATATGTGGTGGAATTGTAAAATAATTAAATTGTAAAATAATTATTGTAAAATAATTAAAAAGTATTGGGAAATGATTTATAATGAAATGAAAAGAATGTTTAAGATAACTTTTGTTAAAAGACCAGAAGCTTTTTTATTAGGCATTTCAGGTCAAGATATGCCAAAAGAGAAGAAAAAACTGTTCATGTATGCTACAACAGTGGCTAGGATTTTACTAGCCCAAAGATGGAAAAATGATGAAATACCAACCAAAGAACAATGGCAAGAAAAACTGATGGAATATGCTGAAATGGCGAAGTTAACTGGAAGACTTTGAGACAAACAGAAATTTCAGAGAAGATTGGGAACAGTTTATGCTGTATCTTCGGAATCAATGTAAAGAAATGGACTAGCAGGGTTTGAGTAAACACTCACGATTAACATTACAAACATAGAAGCTATAAAGGTGAGGTTAAAATGATAAGAATATAACAACATTTAATTTAAGGATATAATACTGAAGTATAGTATTGCAAGGACAGGTTCTTATGTAAAAAACCAGACGGGGAAGTTGAGGGAAGTCATGGGGGAGGGGGAGGGGGAACTCAATTTGTTACTGTTTGGTATGATGTAATTGTGATAATAATAAAAGAATTAAAATTAAATTAAAATATTTTTTTTAAAATGCCTTGGAACAGCCCTATTCACACCTCTGTTCACACCTCCAGGCGGGGGGGGGGGGCATTTCTCTTGCATTGTCAACGACTCTCAGTGGCCCTGTATTGCTGCTTAATGACCCTGCCTGGCTTGAGCTGGTCTTTGGCAGAGGCCAGTCCAGGAATTTCCCTGCAGCTTCTCTTCTCCATGCTACCATTTATTTCTAGGGTTTAGACCCACCCCATCGGTAAGATGTTTTATGTTATAAATCAAGTATCATCAATCAATCATTTATTGTATTTGACTAAAAGCCATTACAAATCCAGTTACAGATACTGCAAGTCGAATAAAAGCAATTAAAATAAATCCAGAAATATACCTCCATTTACAAGAAAATCAAATGAATGACTCCCCTGCACAATCTACAGCATTGTCTTTTATGTAGCTAACACAAATACTTTTAGCGGTTTTTGCAAATAAGGCTGTTTTATATGTCACAAGCAGGTCGCAGTCAGTTAACAGCCAACACATTTTCACTTCAGGGTTGTTTTTGTAGCGGTGCCAACCTCTGTTCCAAAAATCTCTTTCTGGGGTTTGGACAGAGCCTACAATTGAGTATGTAACGGGAAAGATCTTCTCCTTCGCCTCCCCCACAAATTTGTTGTTGTTTAGTCGTTTAGTTGTGTCCGCCTCTTCGTGACCCCCTGGACCAGAGCAGGCCAGGCCCTCCTGGCTTCCCCTGCCTCCCGCAGTTTGGTCAGATCCCCCACCCATCCAAGGCCGGCGGGGCACGGCGAGCTGTTGCTTCTTTTTGCTTCCCAGTGTATTTCTTCTCAGTAAAAAGGCAGGCCCGGCCCTCGCAAATGGGGATGCCGAGAGGGCGGCCCAGAGAAAAAAGTTTGCTCGCCAGTTGGCATTCTGGGAGCAGCTTGAGGTGCCCGCCACGGCCCGCGTTCCCACGTGCGCCTCCCGCGCCGCGACGGAGCCTCCCCGGGGCGGAGCGGGCAGGCCCCGCCTCGGCTGCCTTCGCTTTCGTTTCCTCGCGTTGGCGAGGCGCTGGCCGGAGCGGAGAGCGAGCATGTCGGACCCGGCCGTGTCTGGCTTCCTGGCCAAGCTGCTGTGCGCGCACGGGGGCCGCCTGGAGCGAGGCGCGCTGGGGCAGCAGCTGGAGCTCCCCGAGGAGCAGCTGCGCCAGATCCTGGAGGAGGCGGGCCAGGAGAGGTTTCTGGTGCGCGCGGAAGGACCCGCCACTTGGGTGCTGGCCGTCTCCCCGCTGCGCCTCTGCGTGCGCAAGGAGTGTCCCGGCTGCCCGCAGCTCCACCTCTGCAAGCTCAACCTCAAGGGCCGCTGCCGAGCCAGGTGAGGGGGCTCCGGGCGGGGCGGGGGGGGCGTCGGAGAAAGTTCCCTTGGGGTGGGGCCAACATGGTCATGCCCCAGACCCGGGGAAGGGCAAGCAGCCTGGCAGGCGGGGCCCGCGACTCACATCCTAGGAGCCCACACAACACAAAACACTCTGGCTGGATGGAGGTTTTATTTTGTTTTTTATCTTATATTTTGGAAATGCACATCCAGCCCCCCCTAAGTTCTTTGGGGGCCCCCAAGAGAGTGGAACCCTAAGCTATAGCTTGTTTAGCATATGCATAATCCCGGCACTGGCCATACCGGATGCCTGACGGGTCTCTTGCTTTATTTAAAACGCTTATTGTCTTAACAATAAAGAAAGGTGGTTTGGGGTAGGACTTGGGAGGCCAGATCCCCACCCAGCTGCGCGGCTCAGTCTCACCTGCTGTTATTATTAAAATTTATATGCCCCCCTTCACCCAAGGATCACAGGCTGGTTGCCAGGAGGCAGAGGACCAAGACATCATCTGAAACTCCTTGGAGGAAAAGGTGGGGTGTATGGGCGTAGCCGGGGGGGGGGGGCAGGGGGACAGAATCAAATCTGAGGTTCTGCCTGCCTAACAAAAGCCTCCCCACCCCCAAACAAAAATCCTGGCTATGCCCCTGGTGAGATGTAAATGCAATAAATGATTAAATCCAAGTGCTTTGGATTCCACTGTTACTAAGAGGTAATCCTGTACTTAAATCCCAGAAAGTTAAAAGTGCTTAACTCTTCCCCCCCCCCCGTGTTCTCCTTTCTAACCGTTTGTGTTTCTTTAAAATATTAAATATCTTCTGTAGATAATGAGAGCCAACAGTGCTATAATGATGAGATGAAGCCACCCACAAGTTAAGGGATTTTAGCATCTTACTGAAATCCAAGGGATTTGGAAGTGCTTCCATTAAATGCCTTTCTGGAACTAGATTAAAATGGGGGTCAAATGCACTTGACAATACTTGAGTTGCAACTTGTAATGTTTATCCATACCCACTCAGAAACAATCCTCTATCCTGAAAAATAATGCCATGCCATGCTTTATAAATCAAAGTGTTTGGGCTATTTAGTTTAGCCCTGAGGGTGGAAGACTGATGCTGACTAGGCAAAATAAGATGGCATGCACACATTACATTTAAAGTACTGTGTTTATGTGAAGCTAATGGGCCATCGAATCTAATGCACACCTCAAATTTCAAAACCTTGAAACCAAAAAAGTATTTGCTGGCACCATCAAATCTAAAGTGTACCCTAATTTTCATGACATAATTTGGCCAAAAACGGTACGCATTACATTTGAGTAAATACGGTATCCAGGGAACTCACAGAACTACAATTCCCAACAACCATAACTCCCAGGATTCTTTGTGTGGGAGGCAGGTGCTTTTAATGTCTAGTGTGGATGGAAATATGTCTTAAATTGTAAAATCAAGCCTGTTTAAATTGTAAAATCAAGCCTGTTTTCGAACAGAGTACTCTGTTTTCGACATGTACTCTGCTTTGGCACTCCTGCATATAATACTTTATTTAACATTCAAAATAGTATTTATAGTATTTAACATTCAAAATAGTTGATACAGTGATACCTCGGGTTACAGACACTTCAGGTTACATACACTTCAGGTTACAGACTCCACTAACCCAGAAATAGTACCTCGGGTTAAGAACTTTGCTTCAGGATAAGAACAGAAATCGTGCTCTGGCGGCGCGGCAGCAGCAGCAGGAGGCCCCATTAGCTAAAGTGGTGCTTCAGTTTAAGAACAGTTTCAGGTTAAGAACAGACCTCTGGAACGAATTAAGTACTTAACCCGAGGTAGCACTGTAATTAAATTTATAAAATGGCTACCTTCATCTGAATGGAAGCTTGGTGAGGAACCACCCATGTAGCTTCTGTGAGGGTCTGGTGATTCATCATTTGTGAATCCTGCTGCCCCCAAGTCACATGAGAAGCGAAACTGAAGGCCAGCAGAAGTAGCAGGAAGGAACCGAAGGGCAGAGTCTACAGGTGTTCAGTTGCCAGGGAGCTGCTGTGTTTGGCTTAAGTTTCGATTCTCATGTGAGCTGGACTGGGAAAGGTGGAGCCTAATCTGTGCTGGAAACTAAACAAGCCTTTTAAGTACAAAGGAAGGCAGATCAGAGAAGGAACATGTCCGACGCCGTTGTGTGCAGTTTCATCACAAAGATCCTTTGCTCTAAAGGAGGGGGCTTGGGCTTCAGTGAGCTCCCCTCGCTCTCGGGGCTGCCTGAGCGCCAGCTAGAGGAGATCCTGCAGGATGCAGGGAAGGAAAAGTTTCTGGTTGTCCCCCGGGACTCCTTGCGCCAGGTGCTGGCTGTGTCCCCCGTGCGGCTCTGCCTGAGGAACAGTTGTGGGGGGTGCGAAAACCTCCATATCTGCAAGAACTACACCAAGGGCAGATGCTTCAGGCCGGCTTGTGGCAGATGGTGAGTGTGAAGGAATGAGAGAATCTGTTGTTATGGCACAATGATAAACTGAATACTGTAGCAGGGAAATCAGCATCTTACAAAGGGAAAGCTTGTGTCAGTCCCCCTCCTTGATCGCCACAAACACAAATGTGCCTAGGCAAACTGATTTGTGACAAGAAAATCCTCCAACTTTGAGGATACACCAAATTGCTGACTTTTTTTTACTGAGTGAACTCTGACTTCTCAGATTTCAGCAGGCATTGCCTACCAGTGTTTATCAAATGTGAGTCTCTAGTTGTTGTTTGACTACAACTCCCATCATCCCTAGCTAGCGGGACCTGTGATCAGGGATAATGGGTGTATAGTTCAACAACAGCTGGTGATCCAATTTTGAGAAACACTGGCCTACACGCTTCCTTCAAGAGTATCTAAACGACTATAAAGTGCTGAACACCTGAGTTTTGTGTGGGTTTTGAGAGAAGAAATGAAAAGTGAAGTTCTCAAGAGAACTGAATTCTTTGCCCACTACCACATTCTATACCTTTATGTACATCTGCGGAATTGCAACATATAAGAACCCTGGATATGCTACAGTAGAAGTACTACTAGTAAATTCTATATGAATTGTATTTAGATAATTTTGCCCTGAAGCAGAAAGGGATGTCCAGTCCTTCGGCACCAGTGTCAGATTTTTTCCCTTTTTCTTTATTTTTATTTGAAAACAATTAATTTTATACAGTCTTAACATTAGAAGGTTTTACAATGATAATAACCCAAATACAGTCAAGAGCATATCTCATATGTTTTCAGTAAGTAATGGGTATGGGGGGAGGGAGGAATTGGGGTGCATCTGGAAAACTGTTAAGGATATATATGTGACTTAAGAGGTTAAAATGATGGGCTCTAAAGAAGGAGAATAGTATTAATGAAGAGCAAAACAAAGGATTTTGTGAAGAATTTGGTACTACTGAAAACAGTGTCAGATTTTCTAGTGTCAGCATTGCATGGGATTCCAAATAGTTTCAAGTTCCTATGTGCTTCCAGCAACAGATGTTTAGCTGTCTGGGTGACTACTAGGTAACAACTGTTTTTTCCCCCACTTGTATTTTTTCATGAGTGCAACTCAAAGGCACAAACTACACAAGCCCTTGTAGTCAGTGTTAATGAATTTTTCCTCATTTTTTCTGAGGTGGAGATTTTGTGTGACTCATAATATTGTTGGTCCAGGGTTGATTTGCTTTGTACAAAAGCCTTTTCATTTTATTTTTTTAACCTATATAACCAGTCCTGCAAGGAAGATTTCATGAGTCTCCTTCTGCTGATCCATCCAAGCAATGTTATACATTCTATTGTCCTAAAGAAGCACTGGGAAATCTTCCCCACTTCCTTAATTTAAGACTAGAATGAGAAAAACACAACAGCCTGAGGGGTTGAAAGACAAAGCAGAGAGATCATGCAGTTAAACCATGGCTGGTGAACCAGTGACCCAGATGTTGTTGGACTCCAAGTCCCATCAGCCCCAGCAAGCATGGTCAATAGTCAGGGATGGTAGGAACTGGAGTCTAACAACATTCTGTAAAAGCACAGGCTTCCCATACCTGATCTAAACAGTCAGGTTGGAGCAATTTTAAACAAGTCGTTCCTTGATACAGTATGAAGAAGGTGGTTTTTTAAAGTCTGAGCTGTTTGCTTGTGTTTTTAAATACCATCGTCACTAATCTCTTGGGTTGTTCTTGTAAAGTATCCTGTCAGTCAGACTTTGACCTCGGTGCCTCAGAATAAACACTGAATTTGTTTCTAGGAGCAAAAATTCAGCTCCTGGATTGTTTGGGCCTTGAATCAGATTCCAAAAGGAGAACCAAGAGTAGACTCAATGGATTGGAATCTGCCAGAAATAATGCATTAGGTGCAGACACTGAAATGGTACCTTAAGCTGAAATCTCACAGCATGAGAATTGGGTGGAAGGTATTCAGTGCGATTACTAATTTACCAGCCTTATCAGTGTGGTGACTGACGTGTGTATCTAGGAGGAGGATTTGCATTTTGGAGCAACCTTGAGCAATGCTGTGCAATGCTGACCACACAGTGGTGGAGAGCAGGCTCTTCCCTCCCCACAGCAATAGACCCCCAGGCAGTGCTTTGCCTTCAGCTGCAAGAGTGAGTGGCAACTATTCGCCTCAATGAGGCACTCAAGGACACGGTTGTGACACAAGCTAAGCATTCTCTCTGCCATTATTGATGTTTGCAATGCTGAGGATCTTCAAATGTTTTACCTCACCTTGGCATTTTGTTTCTTGGTCACTTTAAAGTAGGGAATCTATGGCCTTTAAGATGCCTTTTTCCACAACTCCCATCATTCCTGACTATTGGTCAAGCTGGCTGGGGCTGTTGGGAGTCCAAAAATATCTACAGGCCAAAATTTTCCCATCCTTGGTGTAGAGTATGCAAGAATTTGGAAAATGTGTTCAATAGAACAGAATAGATAATACATTTTTTTTAATAGTACATTATTTCAAGGACCTCAGGTTATTGTACAAATTCAGGATTTGTAGCCTACAAAAAAGTGAAGGGTCCTTGGAATATATAGATGCTCACTCCACATGCATATTCCCAGGTATTTCTGATACCTTGATTATGATTTTTCTCCTTTTACTTTTATCCCAGGGCATGCAAGTATTCTCATGAAGTTTTTTCAGAGGCTAACCGAAAAGTCCTGAAGGCTCATGAACTTTCTGGGCTCAATGAGAATGAACTGCGTGTTCTCCTCCTCCAAAATGATCATTTTCTCTGGCCTGATGTAAGTTATGAAAATACTGTAGCATCACCTAGATGTTTGTTTGCCCTCTTCTATAGGTTGCCTTTTTAACTGGTTAAGGTGAGGAAACAGAATGGATGATGACAAGAAATTTTTGTAGAATTTCTGCATTATGAAGTTAGATGAGACAGGGTTAGCCACATTTGTTTAATCGCGTTTCTGTCCCACTCATGTGTCAAGAACCTTCACTACAAAATATGTGCATGTGTAACATGGTCAAAATTCATTGACACAGGTCACACATTACTTATAAGCATAAGAAGAGCCTTCTAGATCAGGCCATCTAGTCCACCATCCTGTTTTCATGGTGGCCAAGCAGATGCTTATGGGAAACCTGGAAGAAGAACTTCAGCCAAACAGCTTTCTCCTCACTTGCGATTATCAGCATCTGGAGGAATGCTGCCCCTGGCAGAAGAGGCAAAGCAGAGCCATCGTGGCTCGCGGCCCTTGCTAGCCTCATCCTCTGTGAATCTGTCTAATCCTCTCTTAAAGTTATGCCACTCCCAGGCTTGTTTTTGTTTGTTACCATGGTGTGTGTTTTTATATTGAAAACCACCGTGTGGTCCTCAGAAGGACAGTGTAGAAATTTAAATTTAAAAGTAAGTAAAAGCCTTCCATGTTGCTGGCCTCACTGCTTCTTGTAGGACCAAATTCCCCTGTTAACTATATCCTTCACTTCCTTTTGTTTGTCCTAAATCTTCAAACACTCAGAGTTTTTGGGCGTTCATGAGTTTTAGTGTTATGAGAGAAGGAGAAAAGCCTCTGTGTCCTCTCTGTCCATACCAGGCAACATTTTATGCACCTCTGTTGTGTCTCCTCTACTCTCCTTTACACAGAAAAGGCCCAAGTGGAATCTCTCCATCCTGTTGATCATTTTAATTGTCCTTTTCTGAAACTTTTCGTGGTTTATTTTTTGTGACTCAGCAAGATCATAACATTTCTTTCAGGGGAAAAATCAGATGGCCCAAATATCCAAGCATAGAATCTTTTGCCATAATTTGTGGAAATAACTAACAGCATGTTCACAGCAAACAGTAAAAAATCTCCACTGTCTTCAGTGCCCCTTGAAGAGGGTACTCTCTGTAGGCACATGTATGCACACCCAAGAGAGGCGAAGGCCGAGTCCTCCGCCACAAGCTGTATTCTCTCCCTCCGGAATTTTGAAGAGGCCTCCTCTTGCTGTTACTACAGTTTGGGTTTGTAATCAAATTGCAGACTAATCTGTCAGTATAACCCCTGCCACATGCCTTCTTCCTTATGTGGAGTTTCTGTTGCCTGATTAATTGCTTGAACACTTTTTCCATAGGAAGAAGGGAACGCCAAATGCAAAATTGGCATGTTGAAGAGAAGAGTTCAGCTGATCTGCAATTATACTTGCTGTGTTTTTCAAATATCACCCTGTGCTCACCCTGCTATATAATCTGTAATATCACTGGATGCTACCTACTAGGGCTGGGTGATATATCAGTATATCGCCCCAAACCAGTTTGAAGTTCATATCACCATACTGTTTTCAGAATTTTCGACCTGGCAGTCCATCGCAAATCATGGTGTGTAGGTGTGCTATGCAAAAACCATGCCACGGGAAAAACTGAAGCCAACCAATGCCTCTACATAACTCCATCCATACTTCGGACATCGTGATATATCAGTATAGCACAATATTACCTCGTGTATGTCTGGGTATATCGCCCAGGACTGGTATGAGGAGCAGACCACAGTGTCAGCTTCACTCAGTGGTATATCGCTGGTGAAACCACCACTGCTGAGTCCCTTTGCTAGCGACTTGCTCCAGCGAGTGTTGCTAGCAGAGGGACTCATGAGAAGTGGCAGTTTTACAAGCAATATATCGCTGAGTGAAACTGCCATCCCACTCTGTGGTTGCCGCTCCCCTCAGCCGAACAGTTAAAGGCTCACCGAGCCCGGCACTGCCTCCCGCACAAGTGGGGGGAGCAGCGGGGATGGCTCTGCTGGGGATACAGAGCCCTCCCCGTCCCTGGCAGAGCCGCAAAAAGGAGCCCCGTTGCTCTCCCCACAAGGAGGGGAGCACAGGGGATGACTCAGCTGGGGATCAGGAGCCCTCCCATGCCCCACTTAAGCCGTACAAACAAGCTGTGTTGTCCCACAGCCCACTAGGCACTGAGGTGAAACAGCCTCAGCTCCTGCGGTCGGGGCTGTGGCAATTTCACCCAGCGCCTTGCAGGCTGAGGCAAATGCAGCTTGTTTTTTCAACATTGCGGCATATCGTCAGACCACAATGTTTGGCTGGCGTTGAAAAGCTGAAATCGCCCAGCCCTAATACTGTGATGCTGACAACCAGATATCTCCCGGCCCTACTGTCTACACATTTTAAAAATTTATCTTTGCAACGTAAGTAGGAAGTCTTCAGCTTCTGTATGTGATACAGCTGCTAAGGATATTACCAAAACTGGTGTATTTGTCCACATTACCTGCAATTCAGACCAGTGCAGTATTAATTGAAATTCTTGTGTGTTTCTTACTTTCACTTCCTGTTTCCAGGTATGCAATTTCTACAATAAAGGGGATGGGAATTGTGCCCAGCAAGATAATTGCACAAAGCTTCACATTTGCCGGTATTTCCTGAGAGGGGAATGTAGGTTTCCTAAGTGCAAGAGGTCTCACAACCTTTTGCAACCAAATGCTCTGAAGCTGTTGCTCGAAGGAGGAGTGGATGATCAAGTGGCCTGGAACATCCAGACAATCTGCGAACACAAAACTGCTGTCCTGTCCAGAGAACTGGGTCCTCGCAAGGGTGAGTGATTTCTAGGAAGGGGCTCTAAGAGGGCATCATGTACTGCTTGCATCACTCACTCTGGCGTGTGAAAGGACCTCATTTCTCCTCATCATTTGAAGCCCCTTCCCATTCTTTCAGGTAATTTTGCAAGACCTGCATCAAGTGGAGAAAAATCAAGTGCAGGAAATCCGAGAGAAGCCAGACTTGAGCAAGCATCTAGTATACCTAATCTCATGGACCTCAACCTCGGCCCTGACCAAGGTGAACCAATTTACTTTCTTAGCAAAGGATCCAAGTTGATTGAATTAGGCCTAAGATAGAATATCTGCATTCTCATTGCAAGATACAGGGATGAGCTTTAGCCCCAATATGCAGTATGAGTCCCCTTTTAAACTTACATTGATCAATTACCAACTACATTTTTCAGCAGTTGCCAGAAATTTGGGTAACGCTGATGTTTTCATAGGTATGTGCCAATAAACTCAGATAAATTTGGGGAATGGCACAATATACAGTGGTACCTGAATTTTTGAGTGTCTCGGAAGCCAAACGTTTCAGTTTTTGAATGCCAAAAACCCAGAAGTACAGCCGTACCTCGGAAGTCGAACAGAATTCATTCCGGAAGTCCGTTCGACTTCCAAAATGTTTGGGAACCAAGTTTGATTGGCTGCAGGAAGCTCCTGCAGTCAGTCGGAATCTACGGAAGCGGCATTGGACATTCGGGTTCCAAAGAATGTTTGCAAACTGGAACACTCACTTCCGGGTTTGTGGCATTCAGGAGCCAAAACTTTCGAGATCCAAGGTATGACTATAATGGCTTCCATTTTCGAACGCACCTCGGAAGTCAAATGGTCTTCCAGAACAGATTACATTCGAGAACCGAGGTACAGTGGTACCTTGGGTTAAGAACTTAATTCATTCTGGAGGTCTGTTCTTAACCTGAAACTGTTTTTAACCTGAATCACCACTTTAGCTAATGGTGCCTCCCGCTGCCCCCGCACGATTTCTGTTCTCATCCTGAAGCAAAGTTCTTAACCCGAGGTAATATTTCTGTGTTAGCAGAGTCTGTAACTTGAAGCATATGTAACCCGAGGTACCATTGCACCACTGTAATATATCCCACAAACAGCGCAGATTGCATACACAAACTGCCACAGTATGTTACAGTGCTGAGTGCTACTGCTCCAATTTTGTCAGACAGCCATTGTAATGGGTTTGGCTGCACAAATAAATAATATTTGACAGCCATGCTTTTGCTCTACTTTAATCTTTTCCACCAACCCCATCCAGCATTTTATGAGTCCTCAGTTCTCCCCCGCATAATGGTGGTAGTGGTGGGTTCTCAAAGCCTGCTGATGTGTCCCTGTTACATGTGGATGGTCCTATTCTGGACTGGTAAGCAGTTACATATGACTACTGCTGCCACCACATATTTGGTATATATATTTCTCTCACACACAATAAACTAGTTCTGTTGCATGTGAACTGACCCAGACCCTGCAACCCTCCTTGTGTACCTCCTTGGCGAGAGATCTGGAGAGCAGCAATATGAGACGGGCCTCCTTGTGGAATGCCTGGCCTGGCACCTTCGTTGCATATCTTTAGGCGCCAGGCAAAAACACTCCTCTTCTCCTGACCTTTGGCTAATTAAACAATCTGTGGCTTTTAAACTCTCTGTGTGGCGAGGGGTGGGTATTGTTTTTGTTTGTTATTATGGTTTGTATTTTTGTGTTTTTATATTGTAAACTGTTTTGTGATCTTCGGGTGAATCCCTCACTCACCCAATCCCAACACAGTTCCCGGGGGGGGGTGGGGAGAAAAAGGTGCCCCTGGTGCCACGCCCACTTCAGGTAAGATTGTGGTGGATCACACTTTGTCAGTCTTAAAATTAGGAACAGTGCATTGTGCCTTGTAGCATAATTTAGGGTTGATTCCCTGTACTCCTAATTTGCATTAGCCTTATCCTGAACTGACAGTGTTGCTGGCTGCTCTTTGTCGATGTTAATGTGGCTTTTTCAAAAAATGAAATTTTTTATTCAGAATTTTAATAAAATACATATAACAATAAACTAAGAAATCCAAACAAGGTATAGTGGTGAGTATAGTTGCCTTCCAAGCAAGGCACATATTTATACCTCTTTGCATGTTTTATCACGTGATTCTTCTTAAGCAAGGTTTACTAAAGATTATGTTCCTTTATTTCTCCCCCCGTCCATCTTTTACAGGTGTCAAAGCCACTCCTTGTACTAAACCACCTCAGAATGCAGAGAAGGAGAAAAGTGATGAGATATGTCTTTTCTATGTCTGGCGGTTCTGCAAAAATAAAAGTAAGTCCCAACAGAGAAGCCCAAGGCCAGTTTTCCATTTAGGCCTTCCTTCCCCAGCAGTAATAATGCTTTAATTTGCTTGGCCAACTTTGCTTACATTGCTTCCACCTCCCCATTTGCCCACTCAAGAAATGGCCTTGGGTGCAGCAACAGAATCCAGTGTATCAGAACGAGGGGTGAGGGTGTCAAAGAAACTGGAATGCTGGGACGGAGAGGGGGCTGGAGCTCTCTGCTCCCCCAACCATCACATTTGATGGTCATATTATTTGTCTGATGAAAGGATATGCCAGGTATTGATTTGTAAATGTTGTTGGCATGTCTGCCTCAAGGCTCAGTGGAGTGTTCACCGGGGGGGGGGGGGGGGGTTAAGTCACACCGCTGTGTTAGCAGCACTGAAGTGACCTCCCTGGGGTGTAAGCCTGGGCTGCCCACCCTATTTTTTATTTTTATCTTAATTGAGTAGTGATGCAGCCATTGAACGAGTGACCAGGTGCTGTTACGGGCTATTCAGTAGAAGCTTAACCTGAGCAAGGCTGCCGATGGCAGGCTGCCTTAGGAATGAGGAGTCTGTGTTTTTGCTTGTCATGGATGAGATCAGCCTCCTGAAGCAGCTGCTTCCTGGCCCTGTCTTGCTGCCTGATCTTCAGTGGCATCGGGGACCAGGAGACCTCTTTACCAGCTCTGGTTGTAGTTCATCTTCTCAGATAAGAATCTGTCTAACTACCATCCTTGGAATCCTCCTGCTAGATTACTGTGATCAGTGTGAGATGGAAGAACGTATAGCCCAAAGTTTAAGTCACTTGTTTGCTTTTGAGTCTTGACTCAAGTCTTGCTTCCAGTTCAGGAGAGTGGTGCCTTGCCATTCAGACCATGAATGTTCTTTGACTCTGCTCTGATGCTCTGCCCTGTTCCCTGAGAAAGGGGGGGGGAGAGGCTCTGCTTGATGTTCTCTTATTTCCTCAAATAAAACGGCAAGAGTTTCTATATAGTGGCATCCACACTGTGGCATTTCCTACAAAAATAAACAAGGGTTGGATCTGTGTCCAGACTTTCTGCTCTGCATCAGTTCACACGCTCATTTGTAAGTCTGTTGTCCTGTTTCCACATCAATGTCAAAATGTCAGTGTCAAAAATAAGAAGACATATAAATTCACTTTTTTTACAAAATATATTTTGTATGCATTTACTAAAAAATAAATGTATATGCGTCTTAACCGATAATACACATTTTGATACTTTTTTCATAATATGTTAAAATCAAAAATGGTTTGTTTATGCTAAACAAAAGCATTAAAAATAAAGTGAAAATACAATGTCCTCTTTTGCAGTTAAATCTTAACTTGTCCCCCACAGAGAAAGGTGAACCCTCCCAGCTCTCGCCTGGGAACTTCCCTTGCTCCCCCCATCCTCCCCCCAGGGAGAGCTTCTCTTCCCTCTTCTGCCACAGGTCCTTCATCAACTCTCCATCTCCTTCATTTGTGTGTGCTGCATTTTGTGATCGATTATGTGGGGTGGGGCTTACCTGGATAAAATACCCAGTATTTTATTCAATTTGTCACCCCTGCTCTTGGGTATACATTTGCTGATTCTGCTTGTTTGCTCATATGTTTGTGTTTTCTCTCTTTTTAGCATAATTTGGCTTTTTTATGGCTTTTAATAGCAGCTGTGTTGGCCACTTTCAGCATTTTGTTAAGGAAGATATAAAACATACAATGTTTTACAGACATGCAGAAGTTGGACTCTGATTAGTTTTGTTTTATCACCTTGCATATCATTTGAAGCAACCTGTGACTCACTTTTGCTTGTTCTCTTTGCAGCTAACTGTAACATGATTCATTATGATATGCCTTATCGATGGCAGGTACAGACTGCAAATGGTTGGAAGGATTTGCCCCGAAGAGAGGAAATAGAAAAAGCTTATTCTGACCCAAGTATTACCAGGTATAAAGCTGGTCTTGGTATTCCACAGATATGTGCAGACGTCTGCCAGTCAACTGGTCCCACAGACATGCTTAAGCTGAGTGGGCAGTTGCTGCAATGAAGGAGGGCTTGCCTGGAAACACTCCCCACCCACCCCCAAAAAGGGGGTGGGATGAAGGGGAAAAGAGTCTCTCGCTGAGGGTGAGTGGCTTGGAAGGAAGCTATCTACAGTGAGGGGGGAAAGTATTTGATCCCCTGCTAAATTTGCCCTCTGACGAAGAAGTGATCAGTCCATAATTTGAATGGTAGGTTTATTGTAGCTGAGAGACAGAATAACAACAGGAAAACCCCCGGAAACCCAGAAGACAAAAGTCAGAGATTGATGTGCATTATAATGAGTGAAATAAGTATTTGATCCCTTTGCAAAAGATGACTTAGTACTTGGTGGCAAAACCCTTGTTGGCAATTACAGAGGTCAGACCTTTCTGGTAGGTGGCCACCAGATTTGCACACATCTCAGGAGGTATTTTGTCCCACTCCTCTTTGCAGATCCTCTCCAAGTCAGTGAGATTTCAAGGCTGATGTGTAGCTACTCAAACCTTCAGCTCCCTCCACAGCTTTTTGATGGGATTAAGGTCTGGAGACTGGCTAGGCCACTCCAGGACCTTAATGTGATTCTCCTTGAGCCACTCCTTTGTTGCCTTGGCTGTGTGTTTTGGGTCACTGTCATGCTGGAATACCCATCCTCGACCCATTTCCAATGCCCTGGCTGAGGGAAGGAGGTGCTCACCCAAGATTTGATGATACATAGTCCTGTCCATCGTCCCTTCGATGCGGTGAAGGTGTCCTGTCCCCTTAGCAGAAAAACACTCCCCCCCCAAAGCGTAATATGTCCCCCTCTATGTTTGACGGTGGAGATTGTGTTCTTGGGGTCGTAGGCAGCATTCCTCCTCCTTCAAACACTGCGAGTTGAGTTGATGCCAAAGAGCTCGATTTTGGTCTCATCTGACCACAACACTTTCACCCAGTTCTCCTCTGGGTCATTCAGATGTGCATTGACAAACTGCAGACGGGCCTGTACACGTGCTGTCTTGAGCAAGGGGACCTTGTGGGCTCTGCAAGATCTCAGTCCTTCATGTCGTAGTGTGTTACCAGCTGTTTTCATGGTGAATATGGTCCCAGCTGCCCTGAGATCATTGACAAGATCCCTCCAGGTAGTTCTGGGCTGCTTCATCACCGTTCTCCTGATCATTGCAACTCCACGAGATGAGATCTTGCATGGAGCCCCAGACCGAGGGAGGTTGACAGTTTGTGTTTCTTCCATTTGCTAATTATTGCACCACATTCTCACCAAGCTGCTTGGCAATAGTCTTGTAGCCCAGTCCAGCCTTGTGCAGGTCTACAGTCTTGTCCCTGACATCCTTGGACAGCTCTTTGGGCTCGGTCGTGGTGGCTACTTTGGAATCTGCTGGATTGATGGCTTCTGTTGACAGGTGTCTTTTGTACAGGTACTGTATGTAACGAGCTGGGATTACAGCTAAGACTGTACAGCTAAGACTGTAGATTACAGCTAAGATTACAGCTAAAACTGTACCTCCCTTACAGCAGGGGCTTCTAATCTCAGCTCTTTACATACAGTGAAGATACCAGGTAGCCTGACATTTGGCTGGTTGATAGGGGATCAAATACTTATTTCACTCATTATAATGCACATCAATCTCTGATTTTTGTCTTCTGGGTTTCTGGGGGGTTTTCTGTTGTTATTCTGTCTCTCACAGCTACAATAAACCTACCATTCAAATTATGGACTGGTCATTTCTTCGTCAGAGGGCAAACGAGCAAATTTAGCAGGGGATCAAATACTTTCCCCCCTCACTGTACCAGCTCCAAAAGTTCTCTTTCCCCTCCCCAGTTCATGAACAGATGGAATGTAGCCTTGGGGAAATGTTCGCTAGTGCTTGCTTGATAAAACCTGTTGGGAGGGTGTGACCAAGAGTGGGAAAAGTGAGAGCTGACTGCTATGTACAGGTTGAGCCCCCGTTGAGAATCCTAGCATAGGAGGAAGCATCCTCTGTAGTGTCATTGCACGAGGCTGCAGAGCTCGTAGGAGAGAATCTCGTTACTTTGAGAAAAGGCACTTTTTGCTTTAAGGAACCACAGGGGTCCAGTGACGGGGGCAAAGTTGGAAGACCAGCTACTTGCCTTGGGGGACATTGTTACAGTATGTGCTATGAACCCACATACCGTTTTTTTTTTCTCTATAAGACGCACCAGGCCACAAGACGCACCTAGTTTTTGGAGGAGGAAAACAAGAAAAAAAATATTCTGAATCTCAGAAGCCAGAACAGCAAGAGGGATCGCTGCGCAGTGAAAGCAGCAATCCATCTTGCTGTTCTGGCTTCTGGGATAGCTGCACAGCCTGTATTTGCTCCATAAGATGCACACACATTTCCCCTTATTTTTTAGGAGGGAGAAAGTGAGTCTTATAGAGCAAAAAATACGGTACTACAGAGAAGTTTAGGAACTTTTGCTGGAATTAAGACGTGTTTGTTATGAATATGTGTTAACCCCTAACCTTAATGCCCACAAGAACATCTCACACCAAAGGAATAAAGAAAGCTTGATTATATGAAATAGCAGTGACAGAATATATAAATGCTGCTAAAGACCGAAAAATTACAATTTAAGCAGGCAGCAACTCCTACAATACCCACCCCTTGTTATGAAAAGTGAAAGATTATTTTAAAAAGCCTACAGAAACGTAGGTGGGACGGTTTTGCTAGCAGGACCCATACTAAGAGCAAGAAATGGAAAGGGAAGAATAGACCTATCCTTAAGGCAGAGTGGGTGTGTGCTGTTCTTGAGAGTACTGAGAAAAGGAGAGTTCTTCTCTTTGGAACTGGAATAGGAGCTAAAATAGCTACTGGCTACAGGAAAGTTTTAGTAATATTTTTAGCTAATGCCTTTTAATAGGGAAGGGCGGGGCTTTCAAATGAGTAAATTCTGCTCATTTTTCACCTTGTCCATCTCCATCTTGCAAATTAGGAGTTTGGAAGAACTCTTAATTTCTTAAGGAGAAAATGAATAAGACTGGCCATCTTGTTTGCTTCCCACTCTGGTGTTTTGCTTTAACGGTGAATAACTGATCTTAGTAAATGATTAACTGAGCCTTGTCATCTTTTTGTCTGTTCCTTGCATTTGTCTTGATAGCCTCCTATTCAAGTGCAAGGTTGTACTTGGGCACTTAATTTGTATGGCATGAGGCATTTCCTGAATGTTGTGAACTGTCCTGAGATCTATGAGTATAGGGCGGTACACAAACTTAATAAATAATATAATGCCTTTAGGATAGTTTTGAGAACAGGCTGGGACCAGGGTTCAAAAATGGTTCAACGTGGAGGGTCTCCTGTCTTAGAATTAATGTCAACCGTCTCATTTTGCCATGGCCTAATCAACCACAGAAATAAGTTCAGCTTCACACCTTCTTGTTCACAAAATAACTTATTCAGAACATTCCCAGTCCTAATGATCAGGAAATAAAGAGCATATCCCCATGGGCTTACCTTCGTCTTCTCCATGCCAGTTCCATCATGGCAGAAAACTTGGGTGTTAGAAGGTATGATGATAATATATATTGGAAGATCATTAATTGTCTAATTAGAATGTGCAGTATTGTATCTGTAAAGTTGGTACCCATTTACAATTAGACATGTTCCCTCTTTCACATTTGCATAGTATTTCAGATCCAGAATACATCGATTTCAGCACCATGACCACTTCTATGTCCCGTGTTCGACGTCTGTCCACCCCATCATCTGTCACCAAACCTCCTAAGTTTGTAATGACAACAAAGTGGCTTTGGTACTGGAAGAATGAGCTGGGCCAGTGGACTGAATATGGGACACAGGTCAGTATGAATTCTGTTTGTCTCTGGTATTGTGCAGAATGCCTGCTGCCAAGGTCTCTGGACCTCTTCAGACATTACTTCTTGGAGAGAAATCTCAAGCCCATTAAGAGTCTCCAGTTTTTGCAAACATTGAAGACAAAGTAACATTTGATCCAGGCTCCTATTTGTTTGGTATCATAAGTGACCCCCCCCCAACAACTTATGCAAAAATGCTCCTTTGCACTATAATCCTATGTCCCACTGTGCTTAACGGTTTCCTTCTCAACAATAATGTTTAGAATTATACAGCTGGGCTGTCAGTATATTCCATTTGTTGTTGCAAGATATCTTTTATTTGAGGATTTCACTATAAAAGCCCTGTGTGCATCTAGGGCAGTTGTATTTAAATGATCCCTACTTTCATTTTAACAACACAGTAGATTATTTTCATTGAAGATAAGGTTCAATTTATAAATTTATTTTACACACACACACACACACACACACACACACACCTCTCTGGGAGGCTTCATAATCAAAGGTAAACATGCAGGAGTAAGGTATGAGGTTTATGGAAAACCCATACCACTTACGAGCTGTTCTGGAAAGGAGGGAATTTTGACATTTTTGCACTTAGACCATGGTAAGAATTGCCAACATTTGACACTCCTGAGCCCAAACCCCTTTCTCCAATTATTGCTGTTTCCCATTTTCTGATCTGCCAAAATTGTGTCGCTTAAGAACATAAGAGTCTTTTGGCAAATATACTTTTTATGGGTGGCTGGAAAAAGCAACGCTCTTGTGGTGTAAATAGTCTTTTGCCTGCTATCCAGCTGCATCTGTGTTAATGGGTGGGAGGCAGAGGCCTGAGGGCTGAATGTGCTCCTCCTGGCCTCTTCTTCTTGGGACTCTGCCCAGGCCTCACTGGTCTTGCTTTGCACATTCCTTGAGTGTCTTTGAATTCTGATAATCCTTCTTGCATTCCTTGATGGAGGATAGAGGGGTGGGGTACGTGTAGAAACTATTCTACTGTACAAAGGTAAAATTGAATCCTCCTGTTTGCTCACTCTTGCCTCTGACTCTCATCCACAAGTGGCATATAATGCCCAGAAAGAAATGCAGTTCTCTGGCTGAAACAGGTTCTCTACTCCTGATGTATTATAGAAATCATAGAATTGCAGAGTTGGAAAGGGATGCTGAGAGTCATCTTGTCCAACCCCCTGCAATGCAGGAATCTCAGCTGAAGCATCCATGACAGATGGTCACCCAACCTCTGCTTAAAAACCTCCCAGGAAGGAAAGTCCACCATCTCTCCTGGGAGTCTGTTCCACTGCTGAACAGCTCTTACTATCAGAAAGTTCTTCCTGATGTCGAGTCCTCCTTTTTTGTAATTTGAATGCATTGGTTTGAGTCCTACTCCGCAGAGCAGGTGAAAACAAGCATGCTCCTTCCTCCATTTGATAGCCCTTTAGATATTTGAGGATGACTACCATATCTCCTCCCAATCTCCTCTTTTCCGGGCTAAACATACCCAACTCCCTCAGTCGTTCCTCATAAGGCTTGGTTGCCAAGTTCTAAAGTCAGTTTCAGTACTTCGATTAATTTTCATTTGCACTAATGTGCATCCAGTAAGCTGTTTTAGCAGTGTTTGTATTTGCATGCCAGTGGTATTACATAAGCATTTCATTTTAAATTGGGAAAACACTTGGCTGTGCTGATCCTAATGACTTTCATGTGGCTTTACTTGTCACATTTCACATTTTTCCTTTACAGGGTGGACAACTCCAGGAATCCAGTTTAGGTTCTGATGATCTGGAGAATTTATTTCTAGCAGTTCCAGAGGGCAGTGTCCAGTTCAAAGCTGGCTCCCAGCAATACGAGATCAGCTTTAAAGGTACTGTAACTACAATGGCCTGCAGTATATGCAAAGTTTCCCAGAATTCCATAGCATCTAAGAGACTAAGTCCACCTTTGTATTCCATCGTAACATTTAATGCTGACTATGAAAATACCCACTTAAAGCTTAGAAATGATACACAAAGGAAGAATTGCAAGGGTGCATAGAGAATCTGCCATTCTGCTCTCAAATTCCTTTGGAGGTGTAAGACTTTTTAGTTGGCTTTTGGTGGCCAAAGAACAGCTGCTCTGCTTCAACCTTTCCTGTTAGAAAAACAGAAAGTTGGCTTGTGTTCTCTGACTTGCTGAATTAAAACATGTGTCCTCTTTTTCAAGATATGAAACAGAGAAACCTGCAGTATCAAACCCAGAGAGAGGTTCGGAGACGCCCCAAGTTTGTTTCCTCTGAAGATGTAAAGACAAAGAAGGGGTATAACATTTTTATCATCTTTTGCTTTAAAAAGCAGACTATCCAGTGTATGAAATTATATCTATCCATGCTTATACCCCAGAGAGACTGAATAATTTCATTACACACTTTGGGAAAACGTGCTGTCTTGTTTTTAGTCCCCTTATGCTACCATAGAGTGTTTGGCTTATGTGGTTTCTGGCCATGGTGCCAGACGATGATTAGAGCCTAGTTTCTCAAACTAGGATTTGGTAAGATGTCCCTGGAATGAGACATGTGAGAATGGTGGATACATAGTTCCAGTGAGAGGTAAATAAAGAACCCTGGATGAGACAGGCTGCCCCCACACGACCACAAATCCTTGTGTGTTAGCATTTTACCTTCTCTCTCTCTCTCTCTCTCTCTCTCTCTCTCTCTCTCTCTCTCTCTCTGTCTCTGTCTCTCTGTCTCTCTCTCTCTTCTCTCTTTCTCTCTCTTTTCTCTCTTCCTCCCTCCCTCCCTCCTCAGCTGCTTGACATACAACACAACATTCAGTATGGGAAATTACCTATATACAGTGGTACCTCTGGATGCGAACGGGATCCGTTCCGGAGCCCCATTCGCATCCTGAAGCAAATGCAACCCACATCTACACGTATGTGGCTCGCGATTCGCCGCTCCTGCGCATGTGCGTGACATTTTGAGTGCCTGCGCGTGCGTGAGCAGCAAAACCCAGAAGTAATGCGTTCTGTTACTTCTGGGTCACCGCAGAGCGTAACCTGAAAACACTCGACCCGAAGCTACTTCAACCTGAGGTATGACTTGTACATGTATTGATGAGCAGGGGAATCACCTGCAGCTGAAGACAAAATGTATTACTTGTGATAAGTGAGTACAGTGGTACCTCTGGATACGCACACCTCTGGTTGCGTATCCTTCAGGATGTGAACGCAGCAAACCCAGAAGTATTTTTCCGGGTCTCACCCCACACGCATGCACAGAAGTGCTCTACTGTGCCACACGCTTGCACAGAACAGGCACCTCTGGTTGTGAATTCCTCGGGATCTGACCGGAGCTCTGGAACGGATCCCGTGAGCAACTGGAGGTACCACTGTATTGTGAAAAAGAGCAATATACAAATCAAACATAACGTCAGCTGTCATGTTTACAGATAAAACAGTTTCTTATTGCAGGCGGCGGCAGCCATGAGGAGCTGCTGCATTTAGAGAAAAAGAAGCTGCAGTCAAATATGTTCTCTCTCTTCCCTCCAGCCACACAAATCAGGCTCCAGCGCCCACGCCATTCACAGACTATCCAAACACCTGGGATAAGTCAACACTACCTGCAATTGGGTACAAGGTAACTCATTTACTGCAGGAAAGGATATAATTTTTCTAGGCTGACACTTGTACATGTCATTAATGCCGTCTATGTTTAGAAAGAAGATAGTTACATTTTTCTTTAGTAAAATGACAAACGCAAACATACACACTTGTGGGATCTGAACTAACAGTGACTGACAAGGAGCAAGACCTTCAAGGTGTAGAGGATTTCTTAGTGAAGATTTCTGTCAGCTGATCGGTGGGTGGGAGACTGGGAACCACTGAAATATTAAATGATATTGTGTATCACATTAGGATTTTGTATAACTGTTTAATAATGTATAACTGTTCAATAATTTTTTTTTTTAAATTGAAGGCAGTCAGTTTTCTCTAGGGCCCTGGGAATACATTCAACACATTGTGATACCTTTCGTTTTAGGCTGTTGAAGTCATCAAGACGTCTCCTGAATATACTAAGATTGAGACTCTTTTTCAAAAGACAATGAGCAATTATGCCATCGATAAACTAAAAAGAATTCAGAATCCGTCCCTTTGGCAAATCTTCCAATGGTTTGTTTCCATTTTCTCACATTATCCTAGTCAACAGTGCAAACCAGATGTTTGATTATTTACTGAAAAGCAGCATATGAGTTTTAAAGTATCCAACAATTTCTCTCCCACGTGGCTCATTCAAAATCTTCGTCTCTCAACTTGGGGAATTAAATTTTGAATGGCAAACAGCTGAGGGGCGAAGCTTAAAACTTTAACTGCTTCTGTTCTTTTTAACTACAACAGTCCAACTATAGTCAGGTTGTTCATGCACCTCACGTGTACAACCTAGTTGGTGCTGATAACTTTGCCTGCATCATATGAAGTTTGGCATGGACTCTTAAATCTTAGCACCTTCAGCTGCTTGGGTTAAAAAAAAAAGCTTTGAGGACAAAACTGGATAACTCACTAATCCTGGTTTTAGACACGGGCACACTGTAAACAACAAAACGTAAGTCACTTGCTTTAGAGTAAATGTAGTTCCAGTGCTGTGATTCCCTAGAAACAAGAAAAGCACAGAATATGGCATAGATTTCAGAATCTGTTTCCACAAACATTTGCCATTTCATTTCACGCAGCCTGACATCAGTGCATCCGTCATGTAAGGTCATCAACACAATGCCTATCAAGGACGTCTCTGGGCTGACACTTTCCTAAGTCCTGATGGGGATAATAATGCAGATGATGATAACAGTGCAGGGTGAGGGGTTGTAAACTGTACCATAAATGCAAATCTTTTCATATTGCTGGCAGAATGAAACACATATGTGAAAGTGTCATTGTATTACAGTCAAGAATTTATGGGGGAGACATTTGTTGTGTAAAAAATAAATGAACAAAGTACTGTCTACTCTCATCGTGATAGCTCAGTACTGAGCTCTTATCTATGCTCAGCTGGACTTCCTTGGCGCTTTCCATTTGTTCTGGTTATCTCCCCTACTAAACTGGTGAAGATGGCCCTGAGGAGTGATTACTGCTTGACTCCTCTACCTTTCACAGAGAGACCAGGGCATGGATAGAAACTGGCCAGCTGTGCCAGCTGGAAACTCCCAGAGTGTTTAGGAATCCTTCAAATCTCATTTGATCCAAATTCATGGGGCAGATTTGGCCCATCACTCCAGCAGAGGGCAATGGTTGCTGCCTGCCTAAACTTCAACAGGAAGTGAGAAACGTTTGTTTCATTCTAGGCAAAAAGAACAGATGAAGAAGAAAAATGGGGGAAAGGCAGTGGATGAGAGACTTCTGTTCCATGGGACTAATCCTTCTAGCTTGGAGGCCATCTGCAGTGACAACTTTGATTGGAGAATCTGTGGAACCAATGGAACAGCCTATGGAAAAGGTATGTAGAGTGTTAAATAAGATACCAGCAATCTCCCTGTAGAAGCCGTCACCACCCCTGCTAAAAACTGAAACTCAAAAGCTTCAGTAGTTTCCAGGGAAGAGAGAGATAAACAAGGGTATTTCCCATTTGAAAGGATGTTTTTTAGATCAATGATGATTTCCCTTAGGGATATGTTCCCGTCTTTGATGTGAAAGTTGAGGACATTAAAATCTGAAAGAGCAGATTTTGGAGTTGTGATGGCCAGGTATGATTAAAAACTTGTCAACGTACAGTTCACCCTCCACCCCAAAAACAAAGAGGAGAGTGATGTGAGGGCCATAGCTGTCAAGTGTCCCTTACTTGAAGGGACAGTCCCTTATTCCAGTGCCATGTCCCGCTGCTGTCCCTTATTGATGGATGTCTCTTAAATGTCCCTTAAATGATGTCCCTTAAATTTCAAAGGAAGCAGCTCCTCTCCCTCCCTCCCTCCCTGCCGGCCAGGGAGGAGGGAGGCTCCAGCTGTGTTGCTTGGCTGGGTTGCTCACCCAATAAGAAGTCTAAGAATGACTGGGGGGTGGAGCTTGCATGCCTTGTGTGTGGCTAGTTAATGCAAGCTGAGGGGTTTTTTTGAATGCTGGACGCCATTTTGTTGCACGTGCTGCTGCAAACTTTGCAGTGCAAAGCCAGGCCAGGGAGCCATCTTAAGCTGAGGCTGCATAGGCCTTGTGGTGCATGTGATTCAGATTCTATTCAGTTGAACCTCTGGTTACAAAGTTGGTTGGACAGTGTTCTCGAAGCTTACCACCATGAGTTTAACCAGACTGCAGGAAGACTGGAGTGCCTGAAACAGGTGAGGCTGCAGGTCCCTTATTTTGGCTGCTGGTCCCTTATTTTCAAATCTGTAAGTTGACAGCTATGGTGAGTGCTGACTTCACTCTCTTCCAATTTAACTCCCTTTCATCAGTGGTGGCTGGGAGCCCTGTGACCTGTTCAGGTGGCATGGCAAAGCAGGTGGCTGAGCCATCGCTCTCATGAGCCCTGGGCAGTGATCAGGAATGTTAGGACCTGTAGCTGAGCAACATCTGGCTCCACCTGGTGTGAAGTCCCATTGGTTTCAGGGGCACTTAGCACACACCAGTCTTTCTCACTGAAACAAGTGGGTTTTAAAAGTGCTTAAATTATGAGTTCAATGTGCCCTATTGTTGGTTTTAAAATATGATATGATAGGATATATTATTACATTACATTACATTACATTATAATTTATACCCCACCTTTTCCCCTGACAGGGATTCTTAGTGGCTTACAGATAAAAATAAGAACAGCTAAAAGCCTAGGGAGGGAAACAATTAAGCATTGAAATATTTCTTTCACTCCCCCCCCCCAATATATTAAAACTATACAAGTAATTACTATAAAAACAGCATGGCACCAGCCCTTCCTAGAAGATGATTCAAATCCTATGAGCGCTTACATAGGAGTAAGTTGCTCTGAGAAGACATGTAGAGTTGCACAAGACAGGTCCCTGCCCAGAGACGTTTATACTCTAAAATGTAACAAGAGACACGTTGAGGGTTGTACTGTTCATCTTCTTTCCATTCAGCATACATGTTTCAGCCTTGGCCCAGCCATTGTTTGTCTGGCTCACCTCCTTGACATGGATGTTGTGAGGATGCAGTGGGAGAGCGTCCTGTTTTGGCACACTCAGTTCCTTGTGGAAAGGACAACATACGGATGTGATAAGTCACACTTTGTGATAAGCTGCCATTGTGGTGGAGAGACGATTGGTTCTCATCTCTGTTCAACCATGAGACTGATGAGCTGCCCTTGGGACAGCCATTGTTTGGTCTCCTGGCTGGTGGTGTGAGGTGCCTTGAAACAAATGCAGGATTTAAACAAGAGAGTCACCTCATTTTTATATAGTTTGATTTTACTATTTTTCAGAGTTTGATCTCATCCTCTATAAAATAAAATCAGTCAGATGCAGAACTAGAATAGTGGGTTGCACGTGAGGCAAAACAGTTAATGGACTGTTCGCACTTCGTATTCCAAGGGATACTTCCGGGATCTGCATGTTGGAAAGTGCCGCCTATCAATCAGACGTGGGTTTCATAGCTTTTATGTGAGAAAAAACCATAGTCTGTTCAAGGCTCTGACTGACACAGACTTGTTCTACCGCCTCATGCTCTATCTTATGGTAAAGAAGGGATTCTTTTTAAATGTCCCCTAGTGAGTTGATTGGTAATCCCAGTCCCCAACAGTGGTGTAAAGGAAGATTCCAGGATTTCTTTAACAAGCTCATTGCTGCACATCGCAATGCCTTTCAAAAATACTTTTTTAGTATCCTATCCTTCCAAGAAGCCAGATGGCTGTACATTTTTTAAAAAATAAAATTTATACGCCACTTGATTGTAAAAAGCCTGAAAATGTTTTACTAAAAATAAAACTGTAAAATCAAGAAAAAATCACAACCATACTCTAAAATATGCAAAAGTTAAAATACTAGAACAGATTTAAATTACCTGAACTTTCTAAGCATTTGGGTAGGTTTGTCTAAACAAGAAAGCTTTTTAGCAGGCCCTGAAAAAAGTGCCCAACCATGTTCTTATCAGTGCAGAATGACCACTATGTGGCACCTGTAGTAATGCTAGTTTCACCTCTGGAAGCCATTGAGTGGGCAGGTATGGTGTGAGGCGAGCTCATGGGTAGTCTAGTCCCAGGTTGTGAAGGGCTTTATATACTAAGAGCAACACCTTGACCTTGGCCCAGTAGCAAAGTGGCCAGCAGCACAGATCTCTGAGCACAGGGCTTAGATGCTGACAAGGTCTCCTCCTACCAGCAGTTGTGCTGCTGCTTCTGCATCACGTCCAGGGCAGTTCAGCCATCCAGTCTTGAAGTAGCCAGTGAGCTACTGTGGCAGGTACATGGCTGTTAACCATTTGGATCCTCGCTACAACCGTGGAGTAAGTGTGACTGGCCGACCCCTGGTCCTTTAGTGAGCTTCCTGGATGAGTGAGAATTTCAACCTAGGCCAGCACAAAATCTGCTCATTCAGCCGCAGGATTGGGTTGGATCTGTCAGTATATTGAGTTATGGAAGGGACTCGCTCAGCACTTCATGCAATGATTTCCCTCATATTAAAATATAGCACATAATGCTCAGATATTTTACTATACAGTTGCCATTGACCATGGACTGGCCCAGCTGACTAATTTCAACTAGTATTTTTATTCACTTTATTTAAAATGGGTGATAATCGAACATTAGTTGTACTCAGCATAGACCCATGGAAACCAAAGGAATCAAATAACTTCATTGTTTTCATTCTTTGAGACAGAGCCAGAGCTGGGTGAACTTGCGCCCCTGGCAGAACATCCAGATTGCGCCCCCAATCTTCTTTCTGCCTCTCCTCCAACCCCCCTATTCAATTCACCCTCTATTTAAAACCTTTTCCTATGAAGCAATAATAAACATTTTTATTTATGGACATATTTTTGGCCGATTTTGCACCTCCGTCCTTGGTGGGGACCCACCTCACACATACCCTAGCTATGGCCCTGACTGGGAATGGATCTACTCTTGAGTATGGCTTGGTTTGATATCACTTTATTTTATATACCATCTCAAACCATATCAAGGCAGCTTACAAATCTATTAATTCAATGTTAAAATATTCATTAAAATCTGGGGACTATTACTGCATGGAGTACCAAGTACTTCTAGTTGTCTTTGTTTTTAATTGCTCCATACAGGGAAAGCTTTCATCTAATTTCCTTTTGGTTTTAACTTTTTCCCAAAGACTTAGCAAAAACACTTGTGGTTTGAAATGTCTTCAGCTGCATGAAGTGTCAGCTGTCAAAACCTGTGTCAGCTCTGTTCACAGCACTCAGCTTTATGTGTATGGACTTAACGTTTTGAATCCCTGCCCCTTGCTTCTTCCTAGGAAGCTACTTTGCCAGAGATGCATCCTATTCCCACCACTACTGTCCACGGGATGCAAAGGTGAAGGCAATGTTTGTGGCTCAGGTTCTGGTCGGTGATTTTGTTGTGGGGAATGCAGCGTATACTCGTCCCCCAGAAAAATCCAGCGGCATGATCAACTGTTATGACAGCTGCGTGAATGATGTGGCAGACCCATCAATTTTTGTCATATTTGAGAAGCCTCAGATTTATCCTGCATATCTGATCTCTTATCGTGAAGACGGACCGTCAGGTTATGTAACCATCGCAAGAGGAACGACCTCCGGGAGGAGCACCACCCGGGTACATCTGCAGCAGCAGCACCAGTACCAGTGGGTGCCTTCATCTCCGCCAGCTGCAACAAATTATGTCCCTCCCGTATCGGTTGCCACAGCCACAGCCACAGCCCGCACTGCAACTTTCACTCCCAGCTACCTCCCGAGACAGATGGCTGCCAACAACAACAAAGAAGAAGAAAAGAAATGTGTTATATCATAGACAACTAGATGGCGTTTTCATTGCTGTTATGTATAATGTACGTTCTGAAGTCTTGTTTTGTAATGAATCAGATTTTGGGGAAGCAATAGGTCTCTTCGGGTAAGTAAGAAATGTTGAATCATTGCTGTAGGAAGACAGGAATCAGATACTCAGTTTGTATCAAGTAGCAGTGTTAAATACACTGCATGAAGGTTTTACGGAAGCAATAGATCTCTTCAGATAAGAAATGATGAATCATTGCTCTTGAGGAAGATAGGAATTGGATATTCAGTTTTTATCAGTTGGCAGTGCTAAATGACACTGCATGGAGAAAAATGGATAACTGAATAGTCCATTATAGATGAAGCTGTAAAATTGCAGCATTTTTAATGTATCTTACTGGTTTCATATGTTAAATAAAAATAAGTTTAAAGCCATTGGAATGCTTAGATTTCAATGTCTTACGATCTTTTATGGATAAGGTTTCATATGTCAAATGTGGTAGGACACACTGATACATTATTTTCTGTCCTACTAGATTGATATTAATCTGCGTTGTACCAGAGATATATTCCGAATGGCTGTATCAAAAGATATTCCTGTGTACTATGGCACAGTACAACTTCCTGTCAAGCGTAAGACTTGGCTGGTTGTGATACTCTTTATTTCATTAGTGGCCTAGCATATGCTGTGAAAATTAATAAGCGGTGTTGGATGGCAAAAGATTTATTCCCTTTAGTATTTTAGCTGAGCAATATTATTACGTGCCTTTGATTGATACACATAATTGTACATGAAAAATAGTTTCCTATTAATTAGCAGAGCAGAAGACTTTTGACATGAAAGGATGCATAAAAAAGACTATACTTGGTTTTTTATTTTAATAAAATTACTTGAAATGTTATTGGTTTGTTATACAATTCTGTAACCCAGCACATCTGTGAGTGGTATAAATCTGTTTGCGGTTAGTGCGGAAAAGCCCGAACCTAGTAAAAACTGAGGCAGTGGGGTGGTGACAAATAAAAGAATGGAACACTGAATAAGATATAGTCCTGTTTTGAATTTCCATTCCACTCTTTCTCTACTTTAAAAAAAGGTGAGGATCTTAAGATTTCGGTTGGCCAGAACCAATGCTACATGAATAAGCTTTAGTCCGTGCCTCCCCATGACCATCTTTTCCATATCACAATAAGCTTGGGCCACCCCAAATCCTACATCTACACCTCCAGAGAGAGTGCCTTCTGTAAAAAGGCCATTATAGCATGTGTGGCCCAATGCTGCTTTCCGTGGTAGGTCATCGTCAACAAAAAAATCAGAACCTTCCTCTGGAAAAGTTTAATGAGGGAGGAAATGACTTTACATCACAGGCTACAGCTTTGTCCTTTCAGGAAAACACTAGCTTTATAGATGTACATCACGTTCATGATAGGAGAGTCAAGGCTTAAATTAGGCCTTCATTCCTGAAGGGAGAATCTGTTTGCAGTAGTCTGGATGTATTGAGCATGACAAGAAAATGTGTTCACTAGTATTTCAACTGGGATCTTTCAAAAAAGGGGAAAATATGATAGTAAACTTTGTACACCAGGGTAAAAGTCCCAGATTACAATTTGCTGTGATCTATCAGCATTCTCGGGAGTCTTGCTTGACCTCATATGGCTATTACCTAGCCATATTCAAAATATAATTGGAGTAATACGTAACGCAAATGATAAAAGGGTGGCAAATGGAGTCTGGTAGAAATATATAGAGTACTAAATCTACCATTTTCAATATAAAATAAAAATATTTTTAATTCTATAACAAATCCATTTGCAAAGGCAGGTCTGAAGGTAGGGAATACGTGGGCTCCTATATTAGCTCCTTCATGGATTATCTCACCATGGATACTTTTTGTACTGCATCCACTTTTCTTAGATGACAGGAAGAGAACTTCAGAAAGTGAGAGAACAAATGAGAAAAATTGGAATGCAGGGTGTAAACTGGCTTTACAGTCAACAAATACAGGCGACTCTCCACTTTCACAGGGGTTACGTTCTAGGCAACGCACACTAAAACACCTCCAAGTGCCCTCTCTGCTGCTTTCTTGAATCGAGACCAAAAATAATGTGTCTAAAAAACCCCCACCTCAACTAGAATTGAAGCTCTGGGGCCGTCTGGAGAACGTGAAGGAAACCTGCTGCTGCTGCTGCTGCTGCTGCTGCTGCCGTCTCTGTGCTATCCCCCCGCCATCAGCTGTTGGGCAGGGAAGCTGAGCTGCCCCTCAGGTCTCTCTGGGGTTTCCTCCAGCCCCACTGAAGTCGTCTTGGGGCTCTGGGGAGGGCCTTCTCACAAGCCCCAAGGACACTCCAGTGCTCTCCCTCCATTTCCTGGCCCTGCACATATACATGGTCATGCACGCATTGATCACGCATAAGTGGGGGGTCACCTGGAGTGTCTCTTACATCACACCCTGAAGTTAAACTGCAAAGTGCCACAAGACTTTTTACTCTATTGGAAAATTTGATTTTACATATAGATGAACATACCAAAAAATCTTTATCTACACTCTTATCAAATAATGAGTTAACAATTAGAGGTTGTAACTCCTTGAAACATCGGTGGGAATGAGATTGCAGAGGTAGATTGGAATAATTTGTGGACTAAAAAACCACTAAAATCAGTATCTAAACTCTGATACGAGAAAATACATTTAAATTATTACATGGGTGGCATTTGACACCATTACAATGTAGGTATGTTAATAAAACAATCCCACCTTTGTGCTGAAGAGGCTACAATAGTATAGGTACAACATTTCACATGTGGGCATGTGAACATATATGCCCTTCTGAGAGAGGGTATTTACAGATATGAGCTATATTACAGGTCAACATGTTGAATGTACCACAAGTTTGGAAACTATTTTAAAGACGGGCAATCTGACCTTTGCTATAAAGAACCAAAAACTTTTTTAGTAGCAGCATGCCTACTAGTGGCACAGAATGGGAAAAGATTGGAACACCAGTGTATTTCTCATTGGGGGAAAAAGTATGGTTTATTGCTGTATCAGAAAAATTAACAAGGAGATTACATGCATTGTAATATTCAATATATGTGATATCTTTAATTTTTTTATATAGATGATTTTGTTGAACTATTGCATCCTTATATAAAATACTGATAACCCTTCTTGTAATTGTTATATATTGGGAATCAATAAATCTCTTTTTTTTTAAAAAATCCCAATCCACAAGTAATCTCTGTATCTTTACAGTCAAGACTAGACAGTAAGAGCAGCCTTGTCTCTTTCCTTTCTTCCTCCAGAACCTGTTGTTTGTCCTTATTACCACATTCAAAAGAGATGCTGGTGATTTTATCACTACATATATATATATATATATGTATGTATATGTGTATAATATGAGATTGTGTTTGCTAGTTGCTTGCTTTTTTTAAAAAAGGCTTTTCTATTGTATTATTTTTCAGTGCCCAAAGAGGATTAGTTTTTGCAAGGTGTTAAGTGTTAATAAAGAAGAAATTCTGGGCCTCTTCAGATGAGCACTTGTATGACGGTGCTCCCACATCTTGGGGTATTCTCATGCTATCCATGTGTCACAGGAAGGCAGCACACGGCAGTTCTCAGACCACAAACCTCATGATGTAGGAAGAAGTGCATAAAATGCAAGGAGCTGGCGCAGGAAAAAAAAAAGAACCCCTGGAAGATCCTATTTATATGCTCATCAAATTTTATCTGTTGCTCTGAATGAGAGCTTCTGCTGAACTGTATATCCAAAAATTAAATTTTGTTAAAGGAACTGCTTCATTTCTACCCTGGGAAGCAAGAATTATAGGGACAAATTTCCATTCCATTAATGAATTACATAAAATGTTCATTGTCCACAACGTATGCTAAGATAGACACAGGTAATGTTATTCAAACTCCAAGGTTGTCCACAAGATATATTCACAAGCATACCCGAGGCACTTTTGGAGGTACCATGTGGAAAAATTTGTATTACAAAATTTGTGTATACAAGCTGTAGTCCCCAAACTATTAGTTGCATCATGACAATAGTTTCTGAGGCTGCCAAGGCACAAAGGCAATGCAGTTTTTACAGTATTGGTGCATTAGTTTTCCAGTTATACCATACAACTTCATCCCATGCTATTCTGGAAACAGCAGTAGAGTCATAAATAAATACGCTTTAGGATAAGTATTTTTGGGTTGCGCTCTGCGGAAACCTGGAAGTAATGGAGCGCATTACTTCTGGGTTTTGGTGCTCGTGCATGTGCAGACGGTCAAAATGACATCATGTGCATGTGCGGAAGCGGCAAAACACGACCCGTGCAAACGCGTCTTACGTTCTGTTCAGGATGCAAACAGGGCTCCGGAACAGATCCCGTTTGCATCCCAAGGTACCACTGTAACCTTAAAAAAGAATCTTCCTGTAGCTATTCCCTTTGCCTTTCTAAACAGATATGGGAGCCATTTACTTTGAACAGTTCAAGAAAGCAACGTTATGAAAGTGGTGCAAAAGCTGAAGTGAAAAAATGCAGCATAGTGTCTCCTCAATGTGGTTTGCTTCTTGCCATAATAGGAAATTGTTGATTAGTAGAGCTGATGACGAATCTGTTGAGCAGCAAGGCTTTTCCAAGGTTTATCCCAGAGCATGAAGGGCTGTGGTCTTCCGCAACAGTCGCTCAGTCAATGGTGAATTTGGTCTCAGCTCATCACGTTCTAGAAGGAGGCACCTGAAGGTGAAGAGTATAAATAATAATAATAATAATAATAATAATAATAATAATAATAATAATAATAATAAATTTATCGCTGCCCATCTGCCTGGGGTGCAGCAGCCACTCTGGGTGGCTCCCAACAAAAAATAGTAAAAACACAATACAGCATCAAACACTAAAACTTCCCTGAACAGAATCCTTTGACTGGTCAATGGTCATCTAAGTTAACAGGCCCACTCCATTGTTACTGTTTTTTGTAAAAGCCTCTCCATTAAGAGCTCAAGTTACTTAGTTTAATGCTTTTGAGAACTGCATCCCATAAGAAGCTCCAAAGTGATTTATATAGTAATAAAAATCACGTTAGGAGCAGTGCTACCTTACCACTGCATCTTATCGATATTTCATCTACATTTGTGAAACAAACAAAAACCCCTAATGATAAAGCACTTACCAATTCTATGACATTAAATTCAAGAGTAGAAGATGTACTACAGTGGTACCTCCAGTTACGACTTTAATTCGTTCTGGAGGTCCGTTCTCAGCCCAAAACCACTCGTAACAAGAGGGACGCTTTCACTAATGGCGTCTCCCGCTGCTTGGGGCCCTCTGGTATATTATACCAAACATTTATTTTATTTATAATTTTTATTTGCAATATTGATATTACACACATACAAAAAGAAATACAGTTATACAAATAATACAAATCACCTTAACTAACATGTACCCAAAAATGAATAATAAAAAGAAAAATACAAAAATACAAAAAAGAAAAAGTAGGAAAAGAAAAAATAAAAATATCAAAAGAAAAAGAAAAAAGAGAAAAAAATTTGACTTCCTTCAACTACTACATGGTTCCCATAATCTCATATTTTTGGTTGTCTGTAATCATTTTAAACTTTGTGGAGAGATAATTTGTTTACCTGTGGAGTTTTTAATCTAGACTGAGCCAATCGTAATTTGGGGAACCTACCTTCTTCATATAATTTATAAAGACATCCCATTCTCTCCTGATTTTTTCATTTGATTGATTTCTTACTATTTCAGTTAGTTTCGCCAATTCAAAATATTTGCTTAATTTTAGTAACTATTCGCCTTTTGTTGGAATTGTATTGCTTTTCCAGTATTTTGCAATTGTAATATTATAGCAATCATGACAAAATGGGTTCTTGAGGGTATTCTGACACAGAACCACTTTTAATGTTCCAGAAAAGCAGGGCGAGATAAACTGTGAGCGAAATATAATGCTTAGCTTCTTCTTTCCAAGTCTCTTTGAAAAGAGAGAAATGTGTGTTGTCAGAATGTCATGTACAAGATCTACACTTCTCTGCTTTGAGTGGGACGTGGTGAGAAGGGAGGAAGTGCAGACCACGCAATCTTTCTTCTTTTGCTTCTTTTTTGGAGTGTTTAAAATGGCTCACAGTGATGCTTCCTCCCCACTCAAAGTGCTTCTCTCCCGGCAAGTCAGCGGACAGCCAGCCCTATCAGACAACAGTGCACTGAGTCAGCGAGCTCAAAACTTACTAGTTCTGTTGGGTGCCAGGACTGAGTAGTGGACCTAGCCTGTGCCAGATGAGGACAAAACCCTCCCTGGAACACCCGAGAGACCAGGGGCAATGGAGCAAGTTGGAACCAAAGGTGTGAACCAGAGAACTCTTCCTAGTTTCCTGCTGGAAACATATCTCCATATATATCATCCATAAGGAAAAAGAGAGAAAGACACAACACAATGGCAATGTGTTGAATTGCCTAGAAGGCATGATAAAAAAGCCCATGGCAGAAAAGGAGAAAGGGGGTTGAGTTTTGTTTTCTTACAGGATAAGCATATGGAGAGCAGCTTTCACCAGCCTAGTGCCTTGTTGGCAGGTTCTATCAGCTTCCCTCACTTCTTGTAATAGAACTTTATCAATGCCCCGGTGGTTTTCTGTGCTTTGAGCTTCATTGCAGAGTACACCCAGATATCTAAATGAAGAAGTTTGTTCTATAGACTGCTGATCCAAGCACCCTCTGTAACTAGGATTGTGCCTGCCAAAAATCACAATCTATAGACAGACCTTCCTGTTTACAGTAAATGTTGAACACCTCCAAGAGATTTTTGAGACTCAGTTGGGAAGAGAGAGGATCACTAAATCACTTTCATACATAAATATGGAGATCTTTCTCTTCCTAATATTACTGGAGAGGGGGAGTTTGCATTGGCTAAATAAGGCACCAAATCATTAATATAAAAGTTAAAGAGAGTGGAAGCCAGAATGTGACTGTGCTTTACTCCTTGTGACATTTAAAAAGCATCAGTCAAACCACCACTTAAACCAGGGGTCAGCAAGGCTTACCAGCCATGGGCCGGATCACTCCCATGGAGATTGTCTGTGGGCAGGACCAGCGCAGCGCGACACCGGAAATCGCATCTGTGCATGTCTGTGGCACCAGAAATCACTTCTGTGCATGCCCAGACAACGAAAATCATGCCTGCGCAGAAGTGATTTTCAGCACCTGGACATGTGCAGAAGTGATTTCTGGTATCTGTGTGTGCACAGACGTGATTTTCGGTGCCGCTTGGCGAGTCCCCACACTGCATTGCGTTGGTTTAGCATAGCATGTAGAGGACTTGTTGAGCGGGCGGCTCGTGGGTCAGTAAAAGGGTCTTCATGGGCCAGATCTCATTGCCGACCCCTGATTTAAACCTACTCTGACCCTCATTTCTGTGTTGCTCTACAGTGGTACCTCGGGTTACATACTCTTCAGGTTACAGACTCCACTAACCCAGAAATAGTACCTCGGGTTAAGAACTTTGCTTCAGGATGAGAACAGAAATCACGTGGAGGCAGTGGGAGGCCTCATTAGCTAAAGTGGTACCTCAGGTTAAGAACAGTTTCAGGTTAAGAATGGACCTCCAGAACGAATTAAGTACGTAACCAGAGGTACCACAGTATAATTATTAGATCAATAGCAGAAGTCTGCAGCTGATGGCTAACATAAGCAGAACATTCACATTCCCCCCAAGGGGATATAAACAGGTAGGGCTGCCATAGTTTCAATAGAACAAAATTGCTTCAACTGGGCAGATTCCATCCTTCCTCCCTTCACTGGCCATTGCCACCCACCACCCACATTTATACATCCCAATGCTTAATTCAAGCAATGATCAGAAATTTGTATTTTTCAGAAGGTGGCACTTACCTAGCAAGTTTTTGGTTAGCTTTAGATTTACATTTCAAAGCAGCATGAATCAGTAACTGGGCAAAAATATCTCTCTGGAAAAAAAGATAACAGCATAAGATAAGTTATGGGGGATTGGCATTGGGAGAGAAATCCCAATTGCTAACCATTTATCCATAACTATAGTTTGGATTTGCTACTGTTTTTGTGTTCACTTGCCTGTTAGTTCCTTTAAATACCACATGGAACAGTAAATTAATATTGCAGCCCAAATTCCCTGAGTACATTGCTGGTAAAGTGATTTAACAAAGGCCACCAAGGGCTCATTTTGCCATCAATGAATACCAGTCAATACGAATTTGCTTCTGTTATATAGTACCTGTCAGGCACGCCAAGTAGAAGGGGCCCCTCAAAATTTTCAATGAAGGGGAGACTCCTCACAAAGTTCCACAACGGCCAGATGCACACACCATGGGGCATCTGAGCAACACACCAGCCTGCCCCGTGGTGATGTCAGCACACTAGGAGGCATGCATGCATGGCACAACCACACTGCGGGATATACTGACATCATGCATGCACACAGCAGGGTGTGCTTACGTCATGTGCACACTCCATGGGGAATGCATACATTGCATGCTGACAAGGCAGTGCACGTGATACCTATTGCCACTGATCATAGGGAAACAGAGTAAGACGGAAATTGTTGGGGAAGATCGGACTGCATATCAACTATCTATTATATTTGGTATATGGGTGTAAGCTGCGAAACAGGTAAGTGCCGGCTCAGTTCACCAGATGGCTCAGGAGAGGAAGCAATACAAAATGCTTTAGATGCTCAAACATTCCAAATGCACCATTCAGGCAACTACTCATTGATGCAGGGGTTATATTCCAAGGCATCACATGTGAAATCCTGTATATTGGGAACACCATTGAAAAAGCCTGAAAATACTCTCTAAACCCCTGGAAACCCTTTAAAAACCCTCTTGCTCAATCACCTTGCTCAAGAATGGAAGATTTGAGACTGGGCCATATTGACCAGGTCCAAAGATGCTTTTTAAGAAGCAGCTTAATAACTGCCTTTTCATAGCATTCAGAGGGTGGCAGCATTTGCCCTCGGTGATCATCTTTCAACCAGCGTGAAAGAATGGTTGCTTATTATGTCTACATTTGTAGAGTTACAGAGAGACTATGAAGCAGAATGGGAGCAGCTTCTAGCAGGAAAACATAGGGGGAGCTCAAGCTGTCAAGCTCTGGGCATCTATGGAGCCACAGAACAGTTCTGACATGGAGTACTCAACTAACCCTAATACAATGACTCTTTTTAGAACTTGTTTTCAAAGCTGAAGCTATGCCTTCGCTGTGCCCTCACCCACTCCTGATGAGACGACTCTGGCCTCCATTCTTCATGCTTTAATGTCACTCCGCCAACTATGAACAGAACAGTCAACAAACTGAACATTAAAAAAATGCTCTCACCTGAGCATTGCTCCCTCCTATTTCGACAATTTGGTAGCGAATGGGATACAGTAATTCCACTGCCTTGTCATAATTGCCATTATCAAACTCTACAAATGCTTTCAAAAGAGGCAGCCCTAATTTTGGAACTAAGTTTAGCTCATGGTTTTCATCAGGTTCCCTGGAGAAGGGAAAGAGAGGGAGAAGTGAAAAAAGTAGATCAAAATATTTATAAACCAATAAGTTGTTGGTGAATTTGCACATCCAGATACTCAGAACTCTGGCAGAAAACTGAACACCTATTTAACAAAACGGTCCAGAATATAATTACTGTAGGAATTGTGTTGTAACTAGGCTGCTTTATTTTACCTGGATGGTATTACACCACCAACCAGTTTATATCTTTAAGCAGTTTATATACAGCTGTTAAGCAACACTCATTTTGTTTGACAAAATAATACCTAATCAACACTTCAGTATGGTGTGGTGTGCACTGACAACATCTTAAAAGCATCACACGGAGACACACACTTGGGACACATGGAAGATAATGAGATGCTGGGAAGCTCCAGCCATTCCCTGGACTTATGGGACAAAATGCCACAGTATCTAATTTGCTAATCAATTCCAATTCCCCTGAGGGGTCTTCCTCTGAAACTTTAAAAAATTAACTTTAAGGTCAGCTACAATATGTTGTGGGAGAAAGAAATGCTTCCCAGGCAGATTTCCAAGTGTTCCCTTTTCAAATATCTCAACTGCAATTGTCTATCTTCATATACAGTGGTACCTTGGGTTACATACGCTTCAGGTTACATATGCTTCAGGTTACAGACTCCGCTAACCCAGAAATAGTGCTTCAGGTTAAGCTTTGCTTCCGGATGAAAACAGAAATCGTGCTCCGGCAGCGCGGCAGCAGCAGGCGGCCCCATTAGCTAAAGTAGTGCTTCAGGTTAAGAACAGTTTCAGGTTAAGAACGGACCTCCGGAACGAATTAAGTGCTTAACCCAAGGTATCACTGTACAGATCAACCTGCTTGGCCTTCTGGAGGGACATTGTTGGCAGACAATGATATATATTGCAACAGAAGATGCACAGATGATTAAGCCCGTAATGCTATGGTTATTGTTCAGTTCCACAATAGTACTGGAATGCTCTGACTTGCTCCCTTATTTATACTAGCCATCTTGCAATGGCTATTTATCACCAGTGGCTAGTTGGGGCACATTTTACTCATTTGTTTATATTTCGTATCCCGTTTTGCAGAGATTGCACAGCATTGACTCTTGCATTGTTTGGAATTTTGGCCTCATTGTGTGTGTTTGTTTTTAAAGGCACCATGACCAGGTATTCATTATTTACCCATCTTGGTGATCATTTTATGTATCTGATTAAATGGCTCTGGCCCAAAATGCTTATGTTGGGTTCAGGGCGTTGTGGGCAGTTCCCCAGCACAGGGTCTGATGCGAGGGGGTGCAAAATTGAGAAGATCAATAACAGAAGTTCCATTCTGGCCTTGCACAGGGCACCATATTACAGAAGATTACCAAAGTCTGCCCTGACGCCACAGTAAACCTTACAGCATCTTCAAGCAGTATCTTCAAGCAGCAACAAGCTATCACTTTTGAATCTCTGTTCTGGGTTCAGATAGCAAGGGCACAATGTAAGGGAGGCTGCTCTACCCCTCAGCTTGGGTCTTCCTCCCACTGCATGGCCTGAGTGCCTTTCTGAGAGAACTGCAATACTTGCCTGCTAGGGCTTAGCATTAAATTGGGCAACAGAGAAATTCCCATAATTTCATAGAATCATAGAGTTGGAAGAGACCACAAGGGCCATCGAGTCCAACCCCCTGCCAAGCAGGAAACACCATCAGAGCACTCCTGACATATGGTTGTCAAGCCTCTGCTTAAAGACCTCCAAAGAAGGAGACTCCACCACACTCCTTGGCAGCAAATTCCACTGTCAAACAGCTCTTACTGTCAGGAAGTTCTTCCTAATGTTTAGGTGGAATCTTCTTTCTTGTAGTTTGGATCCATTGCTCCGTGTCCGCTTCTCTGGAGCAGCAGAAAACAACCTTTCTCCCTCCTCTATGTGACATCCTTTTATATATTTGAACATGGCTATCATATCACCCTTTAACCTCCTCTTCTCCAGGCTAAACATGCCCATCTCCCTTAGCCGTTCCTCATAAGGCATCGTTTCCAAGCCTTTGACCATTTTGGTTGCCCTCCTCTGGACACGTTCCAGTTTGTCAGTGTCCTTCTTGAACTGTGGTGCCCAGAACTGGACACAGTACTCCAGGTGAGGTCTGACCAGAGCAGAATACAGTGGCACTATTACTTCCCTTGATCTAGATGCTATACTCCTATTGATGCAGCCCAGAATTGCATTGGCTTTTTTAGCTGCCGCGTCACACTGTTGGCTCATGTCAAGTTTGTGGTCAACCAAGACTCCTAGATCCTTTTCACATGTACTGCTCTCAAGCCAGGTGTCACCCATCTTGTATTTGTGCCTCTCATTTTTTAGATGACATCTTACTGTATTGTGCTTATTTTTTCCCTTCTTGTGCTTGTGCTGAGCTTTCATGGTATTTCTGGGCTATACATCTAAAACAAGCAAACTAACCATTTCCCAACACATCTGTTTTGTACCCGCTGATAGCAAGTATGAGAGTAACAGCCAAATCCTCTCCCCTCCTGCAGCAGAGAGAGCACCCCATTTGAGATAGAGAGGGTAGACATGTCTCACTCAGCTCCACTTGGCTCTAAATACAAAAAAAGATCTCCTTGTAGATTCTCCTAGCGTGAAGCAAGGTTGGGCAGGGGTTAGGTGCAAGGTTGCCCTCAACCCTTTGCACATCTTCTTGAAGTCTGGCAGCTCCATCTTTACATTGAGTAGAAACTCTAAGGAGGGGATTTCACATGGCATTCAGTGCCCACCCAGTCCCCTGAAAGGGGGCAAAAGCTAAGAAGAAAAAATTGCCTATTCATAAAACTGTTTGCTGCTTACTGGGTGACTTCATGAAGAGTTGCTAAGAGTTCATCAGTAGTTTTGTGGTCCTGGGCCCCTAATGAAGACATCAGAATATGAGCATCATTGAAAATCAGGATGTGATCTTTGGCATGTTTTTTTGTCAGCTGGTTTACTGCTTTCCACCTGTCACCAACCTTCAGACCTAGGAGAAAAGTTAACACGTTTTTTAAAAAGCAACTTAGAATATTAAAAAATGGCCATGCACATTTACTTCAGAGCAGACCCCACTGGAAATAGTGGGACATACTTTGGAGTAAAGATGCATAGCTTTTGCTGCAAAGCCATGGAGTGCAAAACACTTTTTTATATGTACTTTATAATATAATACTCATGCATAAGCATTTAGGACTTCTCCAGAGTGGTATTTGATTTTGAGAATATTCTGTATCATGTTTTTGACATGATAATAGTGGCTGATTTATTCTGCTTTAATTTGTTCTGCAATGCTTCCACATTATTGCTGTCTGGAGGACTATAGCACAACAAAAGTAGTACAAAAAACAACAACTCTCAGAATATTTGTTGTATGAAAAATTATGGGATTTCAGCAGGACGATGCAGGATTGGAAATGAAGGAGCATGATCGCCCCAAGAGATCTGCAGGTGCAAGTCTTGAAAGTGGAATCACATATGACTGTCCTGAACACAAATCACTAGGCATATGCAATAAAAACGATGTCTGGAGGATCCTTTACTGGCTATATGGATTCATGTCTCAGTCATTGTTGACTGGAAGCTGCCTCTAACCCAATTCAGTTGGTCTGGGTACCCAATACGTTGAAACAAAACAAAAGAGAGGGAGGGGCAGAGAAAAGTAGCCAAGAAAATTGTGAGATTTGCTATAGTATTGATCAGGTCAGCTCTTTTTCAGTCCTTCTTCTGTTTAGCCAGGGAAGGGAGTGAAAGGTAGAGCAAAGAGATTCAAATGTATAAAAGAAAAAGAAAACTGTTGCCAGCCTAAATAGGCAAGAGCACAGCCTCTTCAGAGTTTCTCTTTTACCTTCTAACTGAAGCCGATACAGCATGGAGCAATTGTCAACAACATCCAGCATGGTTCCACTCAACTGGCACCTGGGAGCAATCTGTAAACCACAAAGCATTGAGAATTTGGATTGGCCTCACAGTCCAGATTTAAAATTTCTAATATTCTCCTTAAGTAAGCCGTGCTTTAGGAGACAGCTATCTTGCACTTTGCACTTCCTCTATCCCCTTGTGAACCTCTGAGCAGCATCCATGTCAGAAGAGTTTATCCTCCTCCTCCTCCTCCTCCTCTTTACGCAGACTCTTTTTTGCTGCTGCTTCTCCATCTCCAGTTTTTCTAATTCAATAAGGGAATGTTCTTTCACAAAACTGATTAGAAAGTCTCATTGGGAGAGAGAGAGCACCACATACCTTTGCTGTTCTTGTTGATCCAAAACCACATATAAAAATTAACAGAATTAATAGAAGTTACATGTTTCTTTGGAAGATTGAAATAGCCCAACAAATGCTTATGATAGGAAGAAAGACATGGGTGTTGATAAAGATACAAGGTACTTTCTATTTCACATACACAGAACTATAGAAAAGCTACTTCTCAGATTGCCGGGCCAATGTGTATCAGGAAGCTAGGATGTGCCAGCAACACACCTCCTTTAGCAACCCATAGTGCAATTAATGCCCAAATTGTGACCTGGCCATAGCAATGCCCCATGTAACAATGGGAAGTCTCATGTGAGAGATGAATCAAATAACGAAAAGGATTCTGTGAGCCCAAGGCCCCACAGAGGAGCCTCTGAAGGGAACCTGCAATTCTGCAAAATCCCTGCCTGAAAGCTAACCTTCCCAATCGAGGCAGAACATTTCCTGCCCACTGAGGAGACTCAACAGTTGTACCTCTGTGTAAATTGCTACCTTGAGTTTGCCTTCTTTCAATAAGAATGAATGTCCAGAGCAATAATTTCTACAAGGAGTTATTTCCTTCTGTTACATACTCCCAGGGAAAACCTTTCTAATGGAACAATGCAGAGTACTTCCAAATTTACTTCAGAAGAAAGAAGAGTGCATCTCAACTATCAGAAACAACATTTTAGTGCAAACTCAAGAGAGTTCAAAACAGATGAACTATCCAACCCCCCAAACACTTGAACTACGCTTTCATCTTACAAAATCAAGGTTGTAAAGCAGAGCTATGTATATTCTGAGCTAAAACACTTTTTAAAAAATGTACCAAATTGGCTCAAATTCTGCAACAAAGTAGGTTGGATTATCAAATCTGCATCTATTATGTTGTATCTGGCTAATGTTGTAAAATCAAGCATGAGCCTGCAATCCTATACACACCTACCAGAGTGTAATTCCCCTTGAAGCCAGGACTTAGTTCTGAGAAAATATGTTCTTCCTGGTGCTGAAATTATAGTTATTTTAATGGGGAGTGAAAATGCCAGCCTATATACAGCAGAAGGAAAGGCACAAATATGGTTTCATGTGTCCGTTAACTATGCTGCTCATACTTACATGAGTGTCATAAATTGTCAAAGCAGCCTCGTAGTCACCCTACAAGACCAAGGAGGATTTCATTTTATTCGTGCATTTGCAAACAGTCAACTCATCATATTGTAACTTCTGTAATTACCATGCATTGGGATCAATAAATTAGACTACAGTGGTACCTCGGGTTACATACACTTCAGGTTACAGACTTCGCTATCCCAGATATAGTACCTCTTCAGGATGAGAACAGAAATCGTGCGGCAGCAGCGGGAGGCCCCATTAGCTAAAGTGGTGCTTCAGGTTAAGAACAGTTTCAGGTTAAGGACGAACCTCCGGAACAAATTAAGTAATTAACCCGAGGTACTACTGTATCAGATTTCTGACAAACTGAAGCATGTTTTAAATGTGCAGGTAAAAGAAAATGTAGTTTTGTTGGTGGGTGGGGGCACTGCACAGTGGCTACAAAGTCACCACCCTTTGTCCCCAGGGAAACAGCTGCTTCAATGTTGAGGTATACAACCCAAGGTACTGTCCGCCACCGGAATGCAGCCAGCCCCTGGGAGTAGATTATCCCCAAGGGAGTGCAGCTCCCCATGGAGAGGAAAAGCCATACCATGATCTCTAGCCATACCCACAAGTTGCTTCTTTATGTGTTGTTCTAATGGGGCTTCCCATGGCATCTACTGAAGGTTCATGCCTATTTAGCCTGAGCAGTGCTGCAGAATGGTATGAAAGCACTTCATTTTCTAAACCCTCATTCAGCTGATTTTAGCGAAGATAATTGCAAGTGACTCGCAGGCAGACACAACCTTACTATAGAAATGGGCTATCACATGTTATCATGCTGTGTTGCCATTGGTTTTAGTGTATTCAAATGAGTTCTATATGTTCATAAAATAATTATACATTGCTTTGAGCACTTAAATGGAAAGGAAGTCGGCCTGGAGATCAAATTCACTGCTTCTTACTAATTAAAGTCTTTAACTGTAGACAGAAACAAGAGGCACCCTGTCATTCTGCAGAGCATTCAGGGCAGAAAAGAATTTAAAGACCCTAGCAAATATTTTGACCTCACCATGGATCACTATCTGGTTTTCCCAGCTGTAAAGAATAATTTATCACATTCCTGCACTGGTTGGCGGTGATGAGAGAGTGCAAAATATGAGGCGGTAGTGTACTTGTTCCCAAGTATGAGAAAACTTCAAGTCAGGTATCCAATACGAAGAAAAATGTCAATGCTCTCTGTTTGTAACAATTTTTGTGTGAATGTGAGAAACAAATATATTAAAGAAACTAAAATGAGATAAGGAACTTAAGTGTAAGGGTAGTCAAAGGATGAAAGGTGAAAGGATAGCAGCAAATGAAATGCATTGAAAGGATTTTCTTGCAGACTCAATACAGTTACAGAAGCATCCACATACCTTTTCAATAAAATACAAAGCCCAGTGCCAGTAGTTATGGCAAGCAAGCATGTCGCTATCCTGCAAAAGATGAAAGAATGATGAATAAATGTTAAACATAGTTTTTTAACGGTCTACCATTAAAATGTTACAGAATGTTAACATCAGAAAGTAATCATAGATTGTCTAAGGGAAACTCTAGCATTTAGACTTGGCTAGTACAGTAGTACCTCGGGGTACATACGCTTCAGGTTACAGACTCCGCTAACCCAGAAATAGTACCTCAGGTTAAGAACTTTGCTTCAGGATGAGAACAGAAATCCTGCTCTGGTGGGGCGGCGGCAGCAGGAGGCTTCATTAGCTGAAGTGGTGCTTCAGGTTAAGCACTTAACCCGAGGTACCACTGTAATGAAAAAAAAAGAGAGCTCCAATATAATGATCAAAATTAGGTTTTGAGAGCAAAACATTAAAGCATGCCAGAGGAAAAAAACTTTCCTATATTTGGGAACAAATAGCTAATTTAAATAAAGCATCTCATTCTTAGAACTGGAACCTGGCAAACACAGTGACCTGAGAATATGAAATAGGGATTAACAAACTAGAATCATAGAACTGCAAAAACAGAAGGGACTCAAGGTCCTGAGCTGCCACAGGAAACTGCGCAATAAGGACAGTCAGCTTAGATGCTCAGGGACTCAGCCTGGCCCACTGAGGAGCTGGGGACCTCTACCAGACCTCCTGCAACCATAATCTTTCCACTAACCCTGTGTTGTTGTTTAGTCGTGTCCGACTCTTCGTGACCCCCTGGACCAGAGCACACCAGGCACTCCTACACCCCTGTAGGATAGGCCAATTTTCATGTGACTGATGGAAAGGACTGAGGTTGAGAGAATACTGCCTTGTCTATCAATACCTTCAGCATGTCAGTTTGCATTTTTTGGTGAAGAAAGTATTGATCTATTCGGTGAAGAAAGTATTGATCTTATTCTAATTGATTCAAGATCAAGGGAGTTCTGGAAGCTTCTCTGTGTGATACAAGCTGGAAGTTTCTAGCTGACAAGCAAGCTTCTATTCCAGGGGTCAGCAAATCTTTTCAGCAGGGGGCCGGTCCACTGTCCCTCAGACCTTGTGGGGGGGGGGCAGACTATATTTTGAAAAAGAAAGAAAGAATTCCTATGCCCCACAAATAACCCAGAGATGCATTTTAAATAAAAGGACACATTCTACTCATGTAAAAACACGCTGATTCCTGGACCGTCCATAGGACGGATTGAGAAGGTGATTGGGCCGCATCCGGCCCCCGGCCTTAGGTTGCCTACCCATGTTCTATTCTGCCTAGAAAGAGGAAGAAAATTTCTGATGTTTAGGTTATTCCTTCAGAGAAGCTGAACAGCTGGTTTAAACTGGTTCTGTTATCTCTTTCACTCAAGGTCCTGCTTGAGGCCAGAAGGTGCCTGGTTTCACTTTATCTCTCTTTTCTTCTGGTGTGATGTTCTGTATATAGTATGCTTAGTGTTAATGTTTTAGTCTTATTATAAGTTATTGTAAGTTTAAGTTAAGTCTGCTGCAGCTGGATTTCCCATGGACAGTGCCAATCCTGAATGTGTTGGATTTGTGACCATTATGCTCATCTGCCTTCGGCAGCAGCAAAACTCTGCTGGATGAAACACAATTGCCCCCGGTATATATTTTTGGGAATCAAAACTGCAATGTGTTTAAAATTTTACTCTGTTAACTATATATTGAAAGCTGCTCTGGATCAATATGAGTAGAATTCTTGACTACAACAGTTCTCAAAACATGTGGTGCTTAATTCCTTATTAAAAATGTAAATCCATAGGAAAGTTTGAATTAAAAATTCCATGAAAAACATGTTCCAACACAATGCCCCATTTCAAACAACAAGGTATAAGAACAGGGAAACTAACCAGGTTTCCCAGAAGTTCTCTGAAATTGAAAGGTTTTGGCCATCTTTTCAAAAGATACATGTGAGCACCCCAAATTACAATCTGAAAGGCCCTTTGGTCTTTGACTTACCTCAGAATGACAAGGCACCCAAAGTGTAGCCTCATCAGATGTGCTGATATTTATACACTAGTGGCTGTGCTCCGGCTTGCTCCATTTACACCCCTCCATGCCATTCCCATTAATCACCTAGAGTCCCCCCCCACCACATGCAATGACTAAGCACACAAAGCACTATCACCTTTGCCCCCTATTTCCTACTTCCTCCGTCCTCCTTTTTTTCAAACTCTTCCTTGCACACAGATCTCCCTTATTTCCATGCCTTCTCCACGCAGCCTCTTTTGCACAAACACACATACAGCACACTTATACAAGCTACTGTATTTTCAAGATGAATAGATTTTTAAGAGCAAGCCTGTCAATTAACCTATTCAGTTGAAGCAGATCAAGTTCAGTCAAGTTCAGTCACTTGTTAATCAACTATCTCTAATTACTACACTGAATCTGGAACTTCATGTGGAAGACAACACATGGTACCAGGAGTGAAAAACCAGATTGTATGAAGGTACTATGGAATATTTGAAGCGAACAAAACAGACCTGTGGCGTTTGCCCTCCTAGGTGACAACATGCTGGGTCCTAAGGAAAGGGTTAAATGAGTGTGAAGCGATTGGCAAGTGGGAACCCAGGGGGAGGAGTTAGAGTTCGTGTTGTTAAGGAGTCAGTCGGGTGTTAGAGAAGAGAGAGGGAGGATAAGTCGGTGGGATGGGATAGTTTGATGTGAGAGAGTGAGAGAATCTGTTACGAGGAGTCAGATAGACAGTTGGGAGAATCAGTTAGAAGTTATTAGGAAGGTATAGGCCAGTAAAGAAACTGACAAGAAAATTATCTGAAACCATAAACTTGTTCATGCTTATAAAATAAACTTGCTTATTTGGTTTAATGTTAACAACTGTCTGTACTCCGTGTGTACCCAAGAGAAACCGGTTGGTGGCAGCGGAGAAGCAATCACAGTGGTGGCCCAGGGATCAATAGACCGTCAAACGTCCGGGAACCCTGTGTGATCGCCACAAGACCTTTCCCCAGTTCCCTTCTCCGGATCATCATCATCATGATTTATTAATTAGATTAGTATACCGCCCTTCATCCGAAGATCTCAAGGCAGTAAACAGCTCAGAAATACAGAACAGCACCACAGACCTTGTTTGAAACTGCTGTGCACACAACCCTGTTCCCTTTACTCACGCCTCTGCCATTGTTTAAAATCACCACTTTGCTGCTCTTTGTTTCCTTTATTCAAATCTCCGCTTGATTCAAACCGTTATTGTTGTTTTATTCTGCCATTTTAAACATGCCTTCTCTTTTACTCCCCTCTCCCATGCAGACTTAATGCAAATCCAGGATTGTGACGAGGGACCACAAATACAGTGGTACCTCGGGTTAAGAACTTAATTCGTTCTGGAGGTTCGTTCTTAACCTGAAACTGTTCTTAACCTGAAGCACCGCTTTCGCTAATGGGGCCTCCGGCTGCTGCTGCGCCGCCACACGATTTCTGTTCTCATCCTGAAGAAAAGTTCTTAACCCGAGGTACTATTTCTGGGTTAGCGGAGTCTGTAAGCCGAAGCGTCTGTAACCCGAGGTACCACTGTACTACAACCTGGACTGCATGATGGCAGCCTTACATTTTTATGTATATAGGAAGATAACTTGCTATGCGGAAGAACGTGCCATGGAGCAGGCCTTTTAGGGTGAGAGTGTGTGAGCAACCACCTCAGAAAGCAATATAGTTTACCTTCCAGTTGTTTTCAGTTTGCTTCATAAATGACAGCCCACTCTTCAGATCCGTCTTCATTTCGTTCACATGAGCTATGGTGTGGACAGACCATGCATCTGTTTGGTTGATAGCTAAAGCCTAACAAAAGGTTAAGAGGAAAAAATTGTACTTGTTAGCTAATGTGCTCTGTTGCTAGAAAAGCATAAATAACACTTTGCTTGGTTTCCTCTTGGCTGAGTAACATGGTGGAAAGGTCATTCCAGCTGCAACTGAAGAATATTAGACCAGTACATCACAACGAGGAGCAGGTGAAAAGGATTCTAGAATGTTTCTGGAAGAGTCCGTTGACACCTATGAGGAAGTCACTTAAACTGAGTACATCAGAATAGCAAAACGAGGTTGCGTGAGATAAGGAAATGAAAATATTGTCTGCAATATCTCCCAAGCTGTGCCTTTTCCTGGCAGTATAAACTGGGGAAGCCAGGAAATCTCAAAAGAGGCCAAAAAACTATTCCTTTTAGCTCTTGATGGGCCAGACTGGCATAACTACTAGAACTACTAGGGCGATTCATAAAAAAACTTTTTTTAAAAAAATGCCTGCTCCAAAGGTCTTATCTTACTACACTAGGGATTACATAGCTGTATCTGAAATTTCATGCATATCACTTAATACCTTGATCCTGCTGCACTGAATTGAAATTTCAGCCTTCACGACATAGGGAAATGGCCAAATAAACAGCTATTTTTGTGGAGGAGGGTCAAGATATTAACTGATATGCATGAAATTTCAGATATAGCTATACAATCCCTAGTGTAGTAAGATAAGATCTTTGGAGCAGGCATTTTTAAAAAAAGTTTTTTATGAACCGCCCTAATAACCACCCAGTTTACCACCAATTACCTCTCTCACTCACCTACACAAAAATAACTTGAACACCCCATATTTCAGCCTTTTTATTTTTTACCTCATAGGCAAGCTTCTCAGCACGATCAAAGAAATTGGTTTCCATCAGTCCAAAGGAGTACATGCCTTTTAAGTAGCTAAACAGAAAAGGTAAAAACTGACAGTCAATATGAGATTACTTAATAGCACCTTGATAAATACCTTAAAATAAAAAAGAGAATTTTACTTGATGAAACTACATTAAGAACTAGCATTTGGAACAGGTTCTCACTAGAAATTAGTACATTCAGGGAATCGACACTTTATTCTTAAGACATGAGAGCATGTGTCCAAATTTCACTTCAGTCTGTAAAGCGTGTCAGCTCCATCCCTCCTCTGGTCCCGGTTCCTCAGAGCCCCAGGTGGTCTCTTGTTCTCAGAGGACCCTTGAGGGAGTCCCTTACTTGGTCGCATCCTTTTATCACAGGACAGTACTCTGTTTGGTTCTTTATATAGTTTATTTTCCTGACAGTCTTTCCTCTCTTCTCTGACGTTAACAGCCACAGACCCTTCCATATGCCTTCTCCCCTCATATCTGTCTCCTTGCTCTCCTGGGTTCCTCGTCTCTTCTCATGGTCCTCCTCTTCCCTGCTGGAACCTGGGCTGGATGCTGACACTGGCCTTTAAAGAGCTGCTGGGTGCTCTCCACTTCCTTAGGATGAATGGCATTTGCATGTAGGTCCTTCTCCAGTCCCAAGGCCTCCGTGTTGCATCCGACTGGCCAAGGAGCTGCATGGAGACTGACAATGCCTGCCAGGCACCTTACACACAAGCCTTCTATTCTCTCAGCCTCAGATCCTCTTTCTAGAATCTTCCCCTCCATTTCTGAAGTTCAAAGGCAAGTGCCAACCATTATGTAGGCAAACAGCACCAACCACACACAAGAGGGAGGGAGGTATGAGTAAGGCTCAGGGAACTGTTTGTATTTGTGTTTACCTCAAACAACAACCACTTTAGGCGGGAAACAGCTCAATGAGGAAAGGATTATGTGGGATCAGAATGCAGATTAAGAGTTGTCAGGTGGAGTTTACAAAACCATGGGGGATGGAATTGTTTACCATGGAGGAAGATGCAGCTGACTGATGGGAACAGTGAATGGGAGCCCTCCAGTTTGTCACAGGTCTCACTTGCTTAAGAATATTAGTACTGGGGGGGGGGGGGGGACAGTTATTCTGAAAATTGAGCTTCTTAATATGAATCTTTCTCTAAAATCCAGATGTGTTGATTTACATGTACTTTTAGATTGTACACTTGTAGACTGATCTGGACACCTTTTTTGGCTGAAGAGTAGGGTAAACATGTTTTAAAATAATAAACAAATAAGTTGGACTGCAAGATCTGATAATATTTCTTATCTGAGGTTCTTGAATTTGAGCATGCAGTAGAATCAGAGAGTGCAGCAGAAGCAAAATGATCTTACCTACTAAGAGGAATGTCTGGTGTCCAATAAGGATAGACTCGAGCAATGGAGTCTCTCATCTGGGTTTGATGTCCCAAGTAGAAATAAGTGTCATGTGCAAATTTGAGGGCTAACAGGTCAGTTGGGTGATTCTGCAGGATTTGATCCCAGGTATCACAAGCTTTTGGGAGCTGCCTACACAGGGGGAAAACCCAAGGCATATAAATATCCTTCAAGGTGTATAAATATCCATTCACTTAGTCAGTGCCTATTTTGCGCAGATAACCAGGAAGAAATGCTGCAATAAATAATGTATCCCCCCGCCCTTTTAGCCAACAGATTATAACCTTGTTTGGACAAGAGGGTTATTAAAAGTTGTTTGCACCACTGGTAACTTTTGTGGGTTTGTGTGCAAGACTTTTTCATACTATAGACCCGTATTCTTATATTTAAAGATGTACAATGCTGCTAAAATAATGTGAATGAGATCTCCCATATTTAATTACTGATTACTTGTGACTTTCTTTTTTGAAGTACTATTTGCTTACTCAAGCCTGCACAGCTTATGACCCAGGCCACTAACCACCTAGGGCAGCCTGCCAGGTGCTAGGCGGGGGGGGGGGGGAGTTGCCAGCAGGCTCCTGTGGGTGGCTGGAGGGCTGTGTATGTCCTTGTGGGACACAAGTAGCACAGGTATGACTTAATTTTAAGAGCTATAAGTTCAAAGAAGTAGCCCAAAGGAACTGTTTCTAATCCTTCTGTGTCTGAAGGGAGCAACTAAAACTATTGGCACTAAGTGTTGAGAGCTACCGTTTGTGGAAGAGATTCCATACAATTAACAACAATAAGCTAGAAGCAGGTTAGACCCTTGAAAATATATTTTTTGTTTAAGAACTCAATTTGAAACATCATCTGTTATTTTACTCATTATATAGGGCTACCAAATAGCATTATAACATTATGCCTTATGGACAATGAGGAAAGGAAGTTATTACAAGAAAAGACGGCCTTAGTCTTTGTGAAAAAAGTTAAGTATCTGGGGGTCAATTTGTCGGTGAAAACCTTGAATCTATATAAAGATAACTATGAGAAATTATGGAATGAAATTAAGAGAGATTTGGAGATTTGGTCGAGTTTGAAATTGTCATTAATGGGCAGGATATCTGTAGTTAAGATGAATGTATTGCCAAATATGTTGTTTCTGTTTCAAGCCCTACCAATTATTGATAATGTGAAGTGTTTCAAAGAATGGCAAAAAGCACTATCTAGATTTATCTGGCAGGGGAAAAAACCCAGAATCAAATATAAATTACTAACGGACTTGAAAGAAAGAGAAAGAGAAAATAGATTTGAAAATCTATTTTGAAGGAGCAGCTTTTTGCTGGATTAAGGAATGAATACAACTAGAGGACACTGATGTTTTAGATTTGGAGGGATTTGACAATGTGTTTGGATGGCATGCATATCTATGGTATGACAAGGTAAAGGCCCATAATGGCTTTTAAAAATCATGTGATTAGAAAATATCTATATAATGTTTGGATTAAATACAAAGATCTTCCAGAAAGGAAAACTCCCAGATGGCTTTCGCCAACGGAGGCAAAGGCCCAGAAAAAGTCAAATATGGAATCCAAGTGGTTGAGATATTCAGATTTGTTATTGGAAGATAATGAAGGATTTAAATTAAAACCATTTGACTGAATTAAAGATAAAATAAATTGGTTACATTATCACCAGATTAATGAATTGTACAAAATAGATAAGAAAAATGGTTTTGCTTTGGAAAAAACTAAATTGGAAACGAAGCTGTTAAAAATTTGTCTAACATGTATAATTTATTGTTAGAGTGGCATACAAAGGATGAACAAGTTAAATCCGTGATGATAGATTAGGCAAGAGATGTGGGACATAACATAATGTTTGAAGATTGGGAAAGGTTGTGGAGGAAAGGGGTCACGTTCACTGCATGTACAATGTTAAAGGAAAATATAATGAAAATGATGTATAGATGGTACTTGACTCCTGTAAAGTTAGCAAAGATTTGCCCAAAAAAGACGCTAGACTGTTTTTGTATGCCACAACTGCAGCTTGAAATTTATTAGCCAAAAATTGGAAAACACAAGAAATACCAACAGTGGAGGAATGGCAGATGAAGATGGACTTTTCGGAGCTAGCCGACCTGACCGGAAGAATCAGTGACCAGAAGGAGGAGGAACATCAGGAAGAATGGAAGAAATTTAAAGACTATTTATCGAAATATGCTAAGATAAATTTAATAGAAATACTTGCAAAATAAAAGATAGGCTAAGGACTTAAATATGTGAAATTATAAAACAATATGTTTAAAGTGAAGATGAAAAGAGACAAAGATGTTAAGGAGTAAGTAAATTTTATGAGAAACTGTCTTGGAAAAGCATTGCAATGATATATAATGAAATTCAGTCAAGGGAATTTGAGGAAGTCATTTAACTATGATATTAATATTGGACTAAGTTCAGTTTTTATTTGTGTTTGTTTGTTTAAAAATGTGGAAAATTAATTAAAAAATTGAAATATATATATATATATATATAACATTATGCCTTAGGTCCAAGGATAGATGTTGCAAAGCTATTGTTTGGCAACGGAAAAAAAGCAAAATCAGAAATGTTTTAAAGGAAAGTAGGGAGGGCAGGTCCCAGGGCTTTTTTTCAGCCAGAACTCACCAGAACTCAGTTCCGGCACCTCTCAGGTGGGCGCCAATGTCATTGCAAGAGAATGAGGGAGGTGTTCATGGTGAGTTCCAGCACCTCCTTTTCTAGAAAAATAGCACTGGCAGGTACACCAAATCAAGTTTTTTACAACAGACATTGCCCCTGAGAAAATGAAAATAAACTGCTTGTTCTGCAGATTTTGAGAGCTAGTTTTTACAGAAAAGGCGAAAAAGCTTTCCAACTTCACTGCCTCAAAACCGAGGACTTACCCATTAGCAAAGAGCTCCAATGCAGAAACGTGTAACTTCTCTCGTTCAGTCAATGGCTGAGCCTGTGACAGTGCCACCATTTTCTTTATTGCACCATCTAGTTTTCTGTCAAGTCGAGGGGAACTCCCAGTACCAATCAGAACCAAACCATTAGCAATCACATGACCCATTACTGCAGATAAAGTCAGAAGGAAAAACTTTATGGAAAAGATTATATCAGTGGACAAAACCTGCAGTCCTTTACCTAATTTCATGGAGATTAGGAGGAGCCTGGAAGGAGAGGAGTGGGGACAAGGTCAAAACTGATGGAGTGATGGAATGAGAAAGGGTGGCAAGCCCTCTGGAAATTATTAATTCAGACTTATTACAGGAGTGATCTGTGTGTCCACTGGCATCTCCTTGGTGGGCAGGGAGAGAAAGGGGTGGCAGAAAGAGGGAGAGAGGAAGAAAGCGAGAAGGGAGCGCTCCCAGTTGCTTTGAGCTCAGGTATGCAGCCCTCAAAAGATTGCCCAAGAAAATGGGGCCCTCAACAAATAAAAGCTATAGTCATCTTTTAGTTATATAATAGGTTGTTCCTCAAACATATTTCTTTATTTTCTCAACTATACAGACAGCCTGATTGTAATGAACCTCTATGTGGTTTACAAAGAATAAAAACAAAACATTAAAAATATCCATAACAGACTGTTAAAACAGGTATTTAAATAAAAAAGATAGTTCAAATCAACAAGAGGTTTAAAAGATGTGTTTTAACCTCAACTTTTACATATGTGGATAGGCTTGCATAAACAGAAATGTTTTAGACAGGTTCCAAAAAGAGTAAAGTAAGGGAACCTGCCTGATGTCAAGACAGAGAAGCAGGCCAGGTAAAAAAAAAAGTTCTATCCATTTACCTCCAAGAATCACATCCAAAGTATTTTTCACCATATATTTGAACCCATGAAGACTAGAAACATTAGCCTTTCTTTTTTTAAAAGAAAAACAAAACTTAAGATCCAACTATGGTGAGAAACTGGCCAATCTAGATTCAAATCATGGCATACAATGCAAGTTTATTTTAAAGTAACCATATATAGTGTTAAGAGACGTTTTTCTGTTCAGATGAAATGACAAATCTCAGGTAACTAAAAGCAGAATGCATAAGTTTCTGAAGGAGAGAGGATGGGTAGGCAGGTGAGCCCAGGGGCCAGAGTGGGTCTGAGTTCAACCATTATGGTCCCAAAGAAAATAAGCATTGCACCTCCCTCCCTCCCTCCCTCCCTCCCTCCCTCTCCCCTCCGACCTCTCTCTCACACACACTTTTTTGGCCAATTCTTCACATTTTCTACAAGGAAACAACATTAGGGCACACCAAGTCGTTTTGTTACTTACAAAAATTAGGGTCAGCTGCCTGTAGTTTTGAGAAAGTTCCTTCAAGGCCCCCTAAACTATTATCATTTTTCCAGGTCACATACTGTAACAAATACAAACAATACACTGGTTAAGAATTCAAGAAGAGATAAGTTTCTTTTCATCATCTCATGCAAGCGAATCTTACATTAAGCAGAAAACAAATTTAATATATTTCTGCTTCTGGCTCATGTGGCAATCCATGGGAATATTCTTAAGGTGATTTTCTTAGTTCCATTAATACAGTGTACAGAATTCAGAACTACCAACCAACTTTAATTCTGGTATTCCAGTCTCTGGGACAGATAAGTCCAATTATTCCTGAGTTGAGTTCATGATTCCGGGAACTAAGAAACTACTGGGGGTGGGGTGGGGGGCTGAGCACTGCATTTCCCTGCAAAGCAAGAAGAGCAAAAAGATTGTTCCTGACTTGACTGCAGCATGTCCTGTTGCTGCACATGGAAGCTTTGCTGCTTCAATTGTTTTAACTCTTTTTAATGTGTGTGGTGGATGTGTTGTTGTTTGTTTTTATTGAATGAGAGGAGATCTCGTGTTGGGGAGAGCAGGGAGGTCCCCCAATTGCAGTGGTTCAGGGTAGGGGGTCGTATGGTGTGGGAGGTGGTGCAGGCTGGGTGAGGGGCAAATGGTACAGGCAGTTATTAGTATTATTACATTTGTTGGTATCCTGCCTTTTTCCTAGACTCAAGGCAGCTTACAGATAAAATAGAAACGGCTAAAAATGTAGATTTATGTTGGGGGTGGGCAAATGTCAATGACTCCTCTTGTTTTATTTAAGTATGTTTACCCTACATTTTCAAATAAGGTGCTTAGCATACATACAGAAGAAAAGACAAAGTTAAGTGACTGTGCCACGTGCCAGCTCCTCCTCCAACCTGGGGAATGGTGGTTGTCCTATCAGCCAACCCTTGGGTCTCTTGATGAATGCCAGGCTGGCTCGGAGTAAGACCTCCCTCACCCATGACCCGAGTGTGGATGAGGAAGCCCATCTGGTCTGCATCACTGAGCCTGGACGGGTGAACAGAGCAGAGTTGATCTCACCCAGCTGTCCCCACCTGGGTACTTAGGGCAGCAGCATCAGGACAGATTTGAGTGTTGGGGAGGAGGAGATACTGTGGTCCAGAGATTTTTCTCTCCCTCTCTCTCCAGGCTGTTTGTACACTTGGTGGGAAATCTAGAGTGTGTGTTCCTGGCACTGGACAACCAGGACAGAAAAGGGGATTCTGCTGGTTTACCACCTGCCTCGCTGCCAAGCTGACAGAGATGGTTTTAAAGGCAGTGTTGAGTGTTATGTACTGAAGTTCTCACCCTGGGCCAGCAGGGGGATACCGTAGATAGTTTTCACTCAGGTCCACATATGCAAATAAGGGATTGAAAGTGACGTTCAGTGATTGGATAGTTACAGAAAATGATTACTGTTGCGTTCTAGTGGACCTCTATATAAGCAGGCTGGCTGAACAGTTCAGTTCTGTTCTGGCCTGTGAATAAACAAGAGCTGTTTGAAGAATCGCACTCCCAGACTGCTGGTTTTGGGGGACTTTCAACAGCCATACTGAAGCAACTGTCTCTGGGGTGGCTTAGGACTTCATGGCTGCCACAACCATCATTGGTGCATTGCATGTGGCAGGCCACACACTGAACCTTGATTTCTCAACCGGTCAGGAACGTTTTTATACCCGAAGGAGCGTCTCCACCCCCATTGTCCATTCCGTACACTGAAGTCCAGTGCTGAGGGCCTTCTGGCGGTTCCCTCACTGCGAGAAGTGAGGTTACAGGGAAACAGGCAGAGGGCCTTCTCAGTAGTGGCACCCTCCCATGAGATGTCAAGGAAATAAACAACTGCCTGACTTTTAGATAACATCTGAAGGCAGCCCAGTTCAGAGAAGTTTTTAATGTTTGATGTTTTATTGTGTTTTTAATATTCTATTGGGAGCCGCCCAGAGTGGCTGGGGAAGCCCAGCCAGATGGGAGGGGTATAAATAAATTATACCATTAGAATAAATATTGTTTTTATGTGCCATAATCTCTTCTTCATTCTTACCTGAGTCAGGGCAGCATCATACATTTTACAGGCCTCATTACTTGTGGTTGAAAGAACAAGTCCCGCATCCTGCCAGGCCTGGAAGGCATAAGGCACTGCTTATTTTATCTCTGATGTAGAAATATTAACATTCTGGAAACTCTTAAGTCATAACAGAAAAACACTTAAAAAATTTTACACACACATACTTAAATTTTATATACTACTTGAGTGTAGTAAAATCTCAAAGCAGTTTAATAAATACATGAATTGTTAACTGTCCTCTTCAGATGAAGAGTGGTATTGAAATTTAATAAATAAAAAAATAATTTAGAGCATTTGTGCCCTTGCTCTTCAGCCAAAAAGAGGCTCCCAGAGAAACTTGAATGCAATCAATTAAAACAAGACCGCTTCGTCCTGCAGGCTTACAATCCCACAAGCGCTGCAGCCAAGGGGAAAGGGACAGGGAGGGAGGAGGAAAGAAGCAAACTCAGGCACCAGCTGGCAGAGAAAGGGCCCAGGGGCAAGAGGCAGAAGATGGGGCTGGGCTGGAAGAAGCCCTGCCCACCATCACGCCCAGCAAAGCAATGCTGACTTAGGAGTTGAAGAACATTAACCGTATTAAGGTTCAACAGTGCATTCTCCCACAGAGCCTCTAAAATCTCTCTTCTGCTATTACAGTGTCATCATGAGAAGGAAATGTGTAAGTGAGCATTTCGGTCAATGTATAACCGGATGACAAGAGAACCTTTGAGCTTTGAGCCTCAAGAGAAAATGCCCTTACATAGTTCATGCAATTATCCTGTTGTCTCTGCAGGTTTGAGGAAGAAATTATGACCAAACACAAAGACATTTTATGTCCACGGACTTTTACCAGTGTTTAATTTTCCAGTATGTTGTGTTTTATCTCTGCCTTTTTAGTTAGTAGCTGCATTGTAAAACCTTTATGTTTCTGAACGTAGATTATACAATTTACAAAGATTCAAAATCAACTGCATTGAGCAGATTAAGGCTGCGATCCTGGCCCCATTTCCCTGGGAGTAAGCACCGTTGAATTCAACAGGACTTGCTTCTGAGTCGCATCAAATAAAGCATTTTCAAAGGGCTGCTGCTAAAAGTTTTCCATTTCCACGCGCCCTCCGCCCGCCCTTTCTCTCGAGTAAGCGCAGCGGGACCCTGGCCACCAAGTCGCGCTGCCAGCGCTGCAGGCCAAGCCAACCTTCTCCGTTTCCCCGGTCTCTCTCCGCGCCTTCGCCCCCCATTGCTCACCCCGGAACCGAAATGAGGGTGGGAGCCGGCCGCGCGACTCACCTTGCAGTCGCGGAGATGCGCCATGTTCCCGCTTCGCTCTCCGCCCCGAATCCGGAAAGGGCGTCGGAAAAGAACCTGGAAACCAGAAGCCAACACGGAGTAGCGAAAGGCGAGGTTGCGGCGCCCCCTCGCGACTCCCTCTCGAAAGCGGGGCTTTGCCGGAGGAACGAGCTGGCGCTGGCCGGACCCTGGTGCGGCGGGGCGTCGTCGTGAGAGCCCCGCGTCCTCCGGGCGCTCCAGCCGCGCCTGGGCTGCCCGCTGACGGGTTTTGCGTGGCTTGCGAGGATGCGCACTTTTTTATTTTTAGAGGAAGTGCATATTTTATTACCCGTGTCTTAAACGGAAAGCATTTAAATTTGGGCCACTTTAATTTCTTAAGTGTGCCGAGAATAATGTAAGTGCGCGCGTACTTGTTTCAAATGTGTGGCGCATACACGTGAACCTCTCAGGATTCTTGGGGCGGGTGGGGGCAAAGGAGCTCATGGCTTCCTCTCAGGCTTTGCTCTGATGGAAACAAGGACCTCATAAATGGTGTTAGGGAAGCTTCCTTTGTAGCAATGGCCTGCTATTCTGTCGCAAAGGCCTTCATCCTCTCCCTGACCCGTCTGGATTTCAAGGTCAGACCCCCATCGGAGTATGGGAAGGAATACAGTGGCCCATAACTTGGTGGCCTTTTGAGGGTGAAACTATGAAGCTGTGAGAATTGTGTAATGCCAGTGTGACTTGCTGCAAATGCATAACTGGGGGGTGGGGGTGGGGTTAGGCAATGTTAGGGTTTCAACATCCCAATGTATCATCAGCCAAACTACATGGTTTGGCTATAAACCACCTCGGCTCTCCCCACGGGAGCTGGGGCGCTTTCAGCCCAGCGCTTTGCAGGCCTGCCGCTCAGCTCCCCAGATGAGCCAGCCCATCTCTCTTTCCTTGGGGCTCCTTCCTTCGCCAGCATGGGGGCAGGTGAGCGACCTCCTTCTTCCCACTCGCCCCCCACGCGCTGAAGACGGAACAGGCGGCGCTAGCCAAGTGCACAGAACCTGACGTGTGACTGGGGGGCAAAGTCTGCAAGGCCCAGGGTGCAAAGCCACCCTATCTGTGGCTTGCAAAGTGGGGCTGCCTGAGGCTGCTGGCCAGCAAGCAGGAGCGGGGTGGGGGCTCTTTCAGCTGGGGAGCAGGAGTGAGTCTTTTGGTGCTGTGCACACCAGCTGACTGGAATGTCATTGCAGCCACACCAGCCTGGCCAGCTGGAGACATTAGGCACTGACCTGGCACCTGGACACCTCCATTTTCTCACAAAGGACTGGCACCCAGCTAATTTTGAACGCTGCCTGAGAGTTGCTGGAACTGAGTTCTGGCATATTCCAGCTGAAAAAAGCCCTGTTTACATCTGTCCTGTTATGTACTGAGTTGAATAGGATCCAAAATGTAGCAGTCTGATTGGTCCTAGAACAATAGGATCCAAAATGCAGCAGTCTGATCAGTCCTAGAACAATAGGATTCAGAATGCAGCAGTCTGATTGGTCCTAGAACAATGCAGCAGTATGATTGGTCCGCAGGAGCCACCCAATCCAGCTCCAGGTGGAAGTGAATCCGCAACCTGATTGGCCTACAGGAGAATCCCAGAATTAGCCAATCACGTGCGGCCCATTGTGTAAATAATGTATATGAAGCAGATTTTGGGGGGAACTTTCATTCCTCCTCACCACTATGAGCTGAATAAAGAGCATGAAATCCACTCTCAACTCCGAGTATATTTCATGTCCCTCAACTTGTTTAATTTCCCTAGCTCTGATGTATAGCAAGAAGCCAGGTGGGCTCTATAAAGCAGGATCATCACCTTGTCATGGGGAGTGGGCTTGAATGTTCCTATGACCCTTGTGAGCGAAGCCGTCTGGAGTCTTGTACTCCTGGTAGGGTCACCCAGGGCGGTAAGGTCAAGGGGAAGGAGTTAGACCAGGGGTCAGCAATCTATTTTAGCCTTGGACTAGTCCACTGTCCCTCAGACCTTGTGGGGGGCGGACTATTTTTTTTGGGGGGGGGGAATGAATGAATTCCTATGCTCCACAAATAACCCAGAGATGCATTTTAAATAAAAGGACACATTCTACTCATTTACAAACACACTGATTCCCGGACCATCTGCGGGCCAGATTTAGAAGGTGATTGGGCCGCATCTGGCCCCAGGGCCTTAGGTTGCCTATCCCTGCACTAGACAAAGAATGATCCAGGAAGTCCTCAATGGCAAAATAGGCAGAAGATAAGCGACATGTTACAATGGCTGTGAAGGCAAATGAAGGCTGCAGCATGCTATCGTAACAGAGCCTTACTGCAAAGACTGTGTGGTGGTCAGCAGGCACTGATCTGATTCATGCACAGGCATCTTCCAAAACCCCATAACGGACTCACTGTTAATGCTGTGTTCATGGAAGACAATCTTACTCTGCTACAAGTGATCAAAGAAGAAAAAGAAGAAGGTAAAGCAGGAGAAGGCATGTAGGAGTGATCATGGTCCAAGGGCATATGTGTATTCCACAAGTCAGCCAGGACTTCAACATAGCAGCCATAAGGTCCTGAGCCGCCCCAGAATTAATGGAACCAACAGTTTTGGAGCCCTCAACTCCACCTCCAAGACTATCTCAGTCAGCTCAGGCAGGGAGACTGCTGGGCAGTGAGGCAGAATCCTTAATCTGTACCAACTGTCCAGTACCAGGCACAAGCCCTCTAGGTCTCCATTCAAGCAGGGCAAAGCCTGGAGAGAGAAATAATTCCTATAGACTACAGTAAATTCTATCTGACCCCAAAGTGTGCCCATTGCTCCACTGAATACCCAGGTTGGCAAAGCAGGGTGAGACCATCTCCACCGTGCTCATCCAGACATGTCTTGATAATGCAAACCAACTCAGCTTCTTCATCCATAATCAAATCATGGATAAAAGAAATACATCAGTAATAACAACTTTTGATACAAAATAGCAACAGGAGCGAATTTCAACTCATCTAAAACTTTAACCATATCATTCATATAAAAATTAAATTTAAAAATGTCAATATATATTCTTGCTGATGCTAACAAGTGTCTATATTTTCTAGGTAATTTTAACCTATACAGTGGTACCTCAGGCTACATACGCTTCAGGTTACATACGCTTCAGGTTAAGAACTTTGCTTCAGGATGAGAACAGAAATCGTGCTCCGGCGGCGCGGCAGCAGCAGGAGGCCTTATTAGCTAAAGTGGCACTTCAGGTTAAGAACAGTTTCAGGTTAAGAACGGACCTCCGGAACAAATTAAGTATTTAACCCGAGGTACCACTGTACTGATGTATAGGAAATAGGCAACTATATTTACTGTTTATAATTTCTGACCCAGTGGGAGTCTAGCAATATTACTGCATGCTACTTTCAAATCAATGAAGGCTTTGCCCTGCTTGAATGGAGACCTAGAGGGCTTGTGCCTGGTACTGGACAGTTGGTACAGATTAAGGATTCTGCCTCACTGCCCAGCAGCCTATGGAATTTCTAAAATGCAAACAGCCAGCAATTTATTCAAGTAAATATACATAACCTTTTATTCATTTGTACAGCACAAACATAATCATTGCTTTATATTTAAAAAGATCAGGATCAACTTGATATATATAAATGAGAGGAATCAGGAATATAAAGAAAGAAATGCTACTTCTGTATTGCACGTGAACCTTAGTTGCTTGGGGCAACAGGTAAAAGATTCTAGAATTAAAACAATTATTGTGTGTGGAACTGTTGATGCTGGCAGTCAGCTGCTGCTCCTGAACCATCAGACCAAAGATGCTCCTTGTCTTCCTCTTCTGTTACTGTTCTCAGTATGCAGCAGCTGTACCCTTTCGTTTTCTACCACCCCCACTGTTGGTCACCTGCTCAAACCCACAACACCGTGTCTATCAGAAGCATGACAATGAACTTCGTGTTTCATGCTTCTGGGATGAGAGAATTGACCTGAAGTATTCAAGAGCCCAAAGTCTGCCTTCAGAGATCAAGGAGGAAAAGCTGGACACCGTACCCCCTCCTCACTGTCAGTGGTACCAAGACTCCATCTTGGTAAAGAATACAAATCGCTGGTCAGGTGAACTGGTGTTAGGTGCAGCTCTGACTTGGGGAGGCCTCCATCCACCATGGGCTTTTATTCGTATCACAGTGCAGTGTGCATCCGTTTCGTGCCATGTAGCCACATGTGCTCATAAGAACCTAACAATTGAAATTTCCAGGCAGGATGTCCGTCTTTTCCTCCTCTCGCCACGCACTTTACCTATTCATGAGTGGCAACCAGTGCAGCTGGGCTGGTGTGCACGCCTCAAGAGTTCCACCTGGAGTTACCGCTTCAAGAGTCAAGGGGGTATTCCTGAAGACCTCCTCATCCCCAGCAACCTCTATAGCGAGCCACTTGCACCTACTGTTTATCCTCATGCAGAAATGCACCAAGCATGTACATCATATTACAGCTACTACATAACTGTGCGCTACCACCTCCGTGGATTCTACACCGCTTCACTCCATATTGAGAATGGGCCTCCACTTGGACGTAGCCTGAGCTTCTATGTGCAGCCTACTCTGCTCCATGTGTTCAGCACCTCCTCCACACTGCTCAGCCTTCCTCACAGGACCCTCAATCTTTCATGGACTCTCCAACCCCTCAGCTCCAAAATAACAGCTTACACACTGGTGGATGTGCAGGGTGTGGAGGAATGGTCTGACTCCTACAGTTATAATCCTTTTGCTCTGCAAAGTGATTTCTGTGCTGTTCGCAAACCACAAAATTCCAGGGAAAAAGTGGTGGCCAGTGTCTATTTTCGTACTAATGAAAAGATGCCTGAAAAGCTGGCAGGAAAACTTGATTTCTTTAATAAGACTTTGATTTTCAGAGCAAGCACTGGAGCCGCAACTTATCTCACACTCAATCCACAGAAAACCAGAAGAGGCATCTACATTTTTAGCCATACACTGGGATTGTACTATTCTACACAGGAAGACAGCACTCCTCCTACCACTAGGAAGGGCAACAGCTCCCACTATATCTTTTACGAAGAGCAGAGCCTCTGTTACCTGATCATTGTTGAATTCATGCAGCTGCAATTGTCCAAGTTCAGCATCCATGTGTATCTGAATCGGAAAGGGACTTTGTTCAGGTCTCTAGGTGAAAAAGATATTGAAGTTCACGTTTTCAATGGACATTCTCCTGACAAAAGTTTGGTCTATATTGTGTGGTTTATTCCTGTGCAACATCCACTGCTGCAGTGTGAGTGGGCCTTTAACCTTCAACTTTTTGATTCCAGGAAAGAGTACCTCCTTTGGAACAACACTTATTCTTACAGTAACGGTGTCAAAGATGCTGCCCATTTTCTCCCTCCCTCTGTTTTATCTATCCGACCTTCACAATACATGGGCTTTGTAGCCAAAGTGAATTGCAGTAAAAGTGGACTTGCACGTGCTGTTTTAAAAGCCAGTATCAATACTTTTGCGTCAAAGGTCCTACACCCAACAGTGGCCTGTCAGCAAAGTTACTGTCATGAACTGACAGCTATAATCCATAAACCCGATTTCTCTGATCCAATCATACATTATAAGAGAGAGTCAGCAATTACCTTGCAAGCAACTGCAAAGGCACAGTGCAGGACAAGTGCAGATATAGATATACTGTGGAAAATCTATAGCCTTGAAGCTGCATATTCTATTCCAGACTGGCCAAATCCTCTTAAGCTCCCTGATGAGATAAATACAAGTGGAATCATATTTCATATACCTAGAAATGTCTTATTTTATGGCTTTCATCATGTAAATATGACCATGACAGTGTACCTTCCTGCATATAATATAAAAATCATGGAGTCTGATTCAGTATTTCTCCAAATTCTAGAAAATGACCTGGTAGCAATCATAGCTGGTGGTTTGTTCCGGACAGTTGGTGTTTCTGATCATTGGACTTTGGATGCATCTGCTTCTTCTGATCCTTATTCAGCCAACCCCCTTGAAGGAATCACCTTTAATTGGTATTGCACCAAACGGGAATTGGACTATTCAACAATGAGGTTGAGCCCAGAGGGAAAATGCTGTCCAAATCAAGTAGATATACGTTGGACACATTCAAGTGCTCCAGTTCAAAAAGTAGAACCTAATACATTTCAGGCAAACACAAAATATTATTTTATTCTAGTAATTCTGAAGCAGCACAAATCAGCCCATGCATTCCAAACAGTTCATGTGCTGCCTGGTTCTGTACCAATACTGGATGCCACTTGTTTAGAAAATTGTGGGAAAACCATCAAAGTAACAGAACGATTCATTCTGTCCGCAAGATGTCTAAATTGTGCAAAAACTAGTCAAACAGTCTACCTTTGGTCACTTCTTTCAGCAGACTCTAAGGAAATACATTTTGATTGGGCTTCCAAAACTACAACTGGGAGATCAAAGCCATACATGCATATAAATTCATTGGCATTCAGATACATGGAAGACAAATTCTATACTCTTAGCCTGAAAGTAAGCACAAAGGGAAAACAATCAGCTGTTTATAGGCATTCATTTTATGTTAGCTCTCCACCTCAGACTGGAAAATGTATCATTTATCCAAGGGAAGGCATAGCATTCCGTACAAAATTCATTGTCCAGTGTACTGGATTTGAAGAAAAAAATGGACCTCTTACATACAAAGTGATAGCACATTCAGATCTAACAAAAATGACTGCAATATCTTCTGCGCAAAATAATAGATTTGGAATAATAGTGTATATTGGTCATCAGCAAAAAACCCCTCCATCATTTCTCCCTGCTGGTATTCCATCTAAAAAGTATGCCTTAGACATATATGTTCAAGTATATGATGCCTATGGAGTATTTTCTGAAGTAACTTTGGAAGCAAATGTTTATGATCCAAGAAGTAAACCAACTGTTCTTCTCCGTGAACTGTATGGTTTAATCAGTGGGCAAAGTGGCCCTATGTCCTTTTTCCTTGAAACTAAAGATTACTTTAATATAGGCTTTCTTACCTATATGGTGGCCTCTGTATTAAATAATATTGAGACTTTGCCAACCAGTCAAGGCTCTAAAACTGATTTGCGGGAAATCCTCCTTAATGTGTCTGCAGTGATTCCTTTGACTGAAATACAGATGATAGCCCAAACGGTCTCAAGTATTTGTCAAGTGACACAGGATGCTAATGAAGTTAATAGGAAAGCACAACTGTTTGCAGTCAGAACACTAAAAGAGGCCACTGAAGCTCTCAAAAGGCTCAGGGACAAAGATCTAGGGTCTCAGGAAGCAGAAGTCCTTGGCAATGGTATATTTACTGGCTTGTCCAATGTGTTGAGTGCTTCTCTCTTAAACCATAGAAATGTCAATGTCAATGCAATTAAAGAAATAATTTCTGTGACAGGAATATTAGCTGACCTCATCTTACAAGGTAAAGTTCCTGGGGAACATGAAACTAATATGGAAGCTAAAAACTGGTCAATTCACTTATGGAAAGGTGAAAAGTGGGAGGTTTCTAGGACTTTCTCTAAGGGAAGACAATGCAAGAACTACTTTTATCCTCAGCTGAAGCAGGAGAACCACATTGAGTTACCAGCAGATGCTGTGGTTTCCACAGTGCATTATATGTTTGAAGAGAATCCCTTCCCTTGGATGACAGATGCAGCAGATATTCATACAGTAGTGACTGGATTCAAAATGGTAGGAGTCAAAGCTAATGGTGATATCTTGGGGGTTACACCCGAGGTGGTGGAAGTTATCATGGAAAGGAAAAATAAGGACTTTGCAACATTTAATCTGACAATTGGGCCAGATAAAAAGCTTTCCAAAACAACTGGTGGATTTAGTATTGAAGTCAAAGGAAACTTCAAGTATGTATTTATCCAGATTTTGTGCAATATGGAAGTTACTTTCAACATATCTATCTATCTGGGACTCAATGTCAGCCATTCTCCAATAGCTTCTTATATTGTTTTCCATGACAAACCTCCAGCACCACGTGAAATGAATCCTGGCATCACTAACTGTGCATTTAAGGCTGTGCGCATACTTTGTCTTCCTCAGTCATTGCTTCAGTCTCCACTCCAAGGCAATAAAGCAAGCAAGTGGAACATTTCAGTTGTACTACAATCACACCCAATTGTGAGAGGACAAACCAGAAAGATTGTCCGCATTGCTGTTTATACACCCAATTGTCTAGGTATGGATGGCATTCAGAAACAGTGGAAAGAAGGATTGTGCCGTCTGGGCTCTCAGACCACCTGGTCCAAGATACACTGCATCTGTGAAGCAAAAGCCCACAGCACAACAAGAAGTAGACGCCAATCACAGGAGGCTTCTCATGCTGTCAGATTTGTAGCTGGCAGCTTCATTTTGTACCCTAATCCTTTGGATATAAACAAGGTCCTCTCAGCAGACTTTGACACAAACCCAGTGACAATGCTGGCTGTGTTTTTCATTTTTTCAGGCTACATCTTGTGTACTACCTGGGCCATGATCAAAGATAAAGCTGATTTGAAAAGAAAAAACAAAATACTAGTTTTACCTGACAATGACCCCTACCATAAAGTGCGCTATGTGGTCACTGTATACACAGGAAGTCGCTTGGGATCAGGAACCACAGCAGATGTTTTTCTTGAATTGATAGGTAAAAATGGTGTCAGTGATGTACATCACTTGAAACACCCACAGTTTCCAACTCTCTTTCGTGCAGCTGTTGACACATTTCTCCTAACTACTAAATATGATTTAGGGGACCTTCTTTCTCTTCATGTCTGGCACAATACAGGGGGGTCCTCCCCTAACTGGTTCTTAAGCAGAATCAAAGTGCAAAATATGCACACTAAAAAATCTTGGCTGTTTATATGTAGAAACTGGTTAGGTCTTGGCAAGGCTGATGGCAAAATAGAGCGATCAGTTGTTGCTAAAAACCTAAAATCAAGCTTAGATAAAATGGATTACTTCTGGATAAGCTTTGCCAAGGACTTGGAAGACAATCATATATGGCTCTCAATATTTTCTCAGGTTGTCACTGGTTCTTTCACAAGGGTACAAAGGGTATCTTGTTGCTTAGTAATAATGCTGTGTAATTTGCTATTCAACATCATGTTCTTCAGTGGTGCAGACGATCGGGAGATTCTTTCAGTGCAACTACGGTATCTGAAATCCATGTATATTGGATTTGTGAGCGCTTTGTTTTCTATTCCTTTACAACTGACCATACAAACCTTGTTTACATATTCCGAGGAGAAGCCTTTGCTGCATAACACGAGAGATGGGTCAAAAAGAAGCCCCTCTCTTATGCCTGAAACCCTTGAGAAAGAAGGCAAATCAGCATCTTCAAATGGGAAAGACCAGCACCTGCCATCATCAGAAAGCAATGCTAGCAACAACAATGCAACAGACAAGGACACAAGTACTGCTTTCGAAAAAGAGGAGCCGCACCCAGAGTTCATGTTCTTTAATAAAATGCCACGCTTTTCATGGTGGTGCAGATATGTCTCTTGGACACTGGTCTTTCTCATATCTGGAGTTTCTTCATCTTTCATTATATTATATGGTTTGACCTATGGCTATACAACATCAATGGAGTGGTTTATAGCATCCATGACATCATTTTTTGAGAGTGTGTTTTTGCTGCAAACCATGAAGTTGTCTCTCATATCTGCTATGAGTACTATAAGTCTCAAATACTGTAAAAACATCCCCTGGATAAGCACAGAACAGTACCAGAATATGAAGCTGATCCAATCAAGTGTGGATGAGAAAGATCTGAGAAAGCTTCACCATGATCTTTCCAAACTTAGACACAGCAAGGAATATGAACCTTTAACAGAGGATGAAGTCATAGTCTTGAGGAAAAGAGTAAGGGCTCAACACTTAGCATTTGTGTTTGTAAAGGACATCGTAATTCACCTTGTCTATTCATCCTGTGTTTTCATTGCTGCATTTTCCGCAGAACCCACCACCACTTTTTATTACAATAAAGCTATATATAATCAATTCTCGTTTGGTTTATCAGATGTAAATAAGCTGGAGCATATTTACATGTGGACGAGCAACGTCTTTCTGCCCTTAATACATAATGACTACCACCCTACCTATGTTTCAGAATCTTGGTCTAAAATTCTTGGTTTGCCCAGAATGAGGCAAGTAAGAGCGAAGAATACTGAAAAGGAATGTTTCCCTGCTCGCAACTTTGCGCAAGGTCATATGATTAGTGAAAGCCACTGCCGCTATAAATATAACAGTGATCCAGAAGATCAAAGTAACTATCTTGGGTCATGGACAATCCCAACCAATCAACCAACTTCCAAGCACTCCAGCAGTTTTCAAGGATTTACATACCAGTCAGACATTGACCAATGGGAATATAAATCATATGGTGTGGTAGATTCATACGGGCCTGGAGGATATTCCTTTTATTTTTTTCCTGGAGAGCAACGACCCAATACAACAATGAGGATGGATGATCTGCAAAGAAACAACTGGCTTGATAATCGGACCTGGGCAGTGATTTTTGAGTTAACAACTTTTAATCCCGATGTGGATCTATTCTGCAGCATTTCTATCGTATTTGAGACTACTGATGTAGGTGTCGTTAATTCAAGTTTGGTAGTTCATTCTTACAAACTCTCTATTTTCCAGTATGAACCCACCTCTAAAAGGGTTGTGTATGGAGTTATAGTGTATATTCTTGCCTTTTATCTTGCTGATGAATTTAACATGTTACGTCAAGAAAGGATAGGTTATCTTCAAACAGCAACTAACGTAAATAACTTTGCAATAAAGACAACCTCTATGTTTTTTCTGTTGTTAATTGCACTGAAATTTAAGCTGGCATTTACATTGTTGGAATTTCATCTACTTAATCCAGAACAATTTGTTCCCTTCCATGTAGTTTCGCAAATCGATCAACTCTACATGATGATTTCAGGTTTTTTGGTCTTCCTTCTGATTTTGAAACCATACCGATATTTCAGATTCTTGTACAATGTGCGCCTTGCAGAAAAAACAATGTCAGTAGCTTTTCCTGAGTTTGTTAATTTGACTCTGTTTGCGGCCGTATACTTTTCTGTATTCACATCATTTGGGTACCTAACATTTGGCCAAAGTGAGTGGAGTTTTCATACTTGGATTCTTTCCCTCCAGACTGTAGTTTCATATTGTTTTGGAGCAGTTAAACTGGCTAGTTTTTCATCCAACCTGTGGCTAGGGATATTTTTTCAGGCTTCATGTATGTTTACAATGATGTTTATTTTCATCAATTTATGGAGAGCCCTAATAATCTCTACTTATAGCTCAATGAAACAACCTACTTATGAACAACATTCTGATGAAGCAGAAGCAATAAACTTTGTGGTTCTGAAGATCCAAAGTATTTGGTTTTCCATCACCCGTCAGACACCACCCACAAGTGACCGTGATCATGTCAGCACTGTAATATTTGGGAGATCTGTGGTCAAGGATGACTATGTGTGCGGCTTGAGAAGCAGGCAAGTAAATGGCAAGAAAATTGTTTACCTTTCTGTTTGAGAAAGACAGAGTAAACGGTGAATAAATTGCAAAATATTTCTATCCCAAGCTGATCTCCACAGTTTCCATTCTCTTCCTTCATAATTATTTCCACTTCAGATGGTTGTCTCATAATTTAAAATTGATTCTCCTTGGGTTTCAAGTACGTATGAACTCTTATACAAAATTAGGTAAAGGATATTATCCTGTGTTGATAATTTAGTTCAATGTCCTTTAATAGACCAGTCATCCCAAGCAGAGCCTGCAGGGATGGTCAGATGCCATGTGCCAAGGGGGGGCGGGGAGAGGCTAAGCTCACCTTTTCCACTCACTCACTCTCTCTCTCTCTCTCTCTCTCTCTCTCTCTCTCACACACACACACACACACACACACACACACACATATACACGCACAGCTTTTGTCCACTCAGAAGGTCTGTCTGTCTGTCGATCATATCACAAAGCCTCCTTCTCCTGCACTCAGCCCCACATGCATAAAGATACACACACAGGCTATGTACACAAGGCATGTTAAAGTGGATTTGATCTATCCAATATTTTCATTTTTTAAGGATTCTCCAAATGAGATTGTCCTCATCCAAGTGGCAAACTGCACTTTTACCCCGCCCCCCCCTTTAATTTGAATTCTTCCAATCTGTGCGAAATGTGGTAAGGGGAAAAAATCCAGCATAGAATCGAATGTTACCCAACTGGTTGTACTGTAGCACATTGTATGGGTAGGTTTTTCTGACATGTTCAGGGATGTTTGGGTGGGTGCCGTTTTATCACCACACTCTCCTACTTTCAATGGTGAGGCATTCCTGGTGAGCTGCTGGTGAGACTGAGCACAGGATCACACTTTTAAAAAAGACAACTGGCTATTTTGTTCCAAGTCTGGCATATCAGAAAACTTGTATCTCATAAATGAATGAATGGCTAAATGCACAGGCAAACAAATACTTGTGCACATGCCCACAAGGGACCTTGGGTTTCCAGAACTCTCAGAGGATTTTGTTGTTGTTGCCATCCGTCTGTCTGAAGAGACAGTGGAGTGCGCCACTGGGGGCAAAGTCAAACTGTTGAAGAATCACAGCATTTGCTGTGGCTGCAGAGATCAATAACTCATAACTGCTGCCTCCCACGTTTTGCTGCATCAACAGCACCAAAGTGGCTTGAGCAGTGCATATGGAGGTCCTGGGCTGCCCAGACAAGACCTCCTTCTTGGCCTCAGTGATATGGTCCAAAAGAAAGCAGAGCAATGCGTTTAGCACCAGCTTGGCTGCAGGAGTTGCTGAAAGGAGGTATACAAGGTGCCATCCAACCATCTTAGGAACTTCACTCCTAGTTCGTGTAGGGTTTATTCCCTAGCCTTTTCTTCCCCTGAAGATATTCTGCAAAGCAGCGGCTGTTTACGATCAGTTTTCCTTCTCCTAGACGGGCTATCTTACTTGGTTGACCAGCCTCACACTTCCCTCTATAGCATGTGCAGAAGCTGCCTTCTTGACTATTGGACCCACAATTGGTCTTGTCTGCTCAATCTGCCGGAGCCTGTCTTCGCATGCAGGTGAGGCCCATAGGCTACCCGCACCTGGTTTAGCTGGCAGTCAGGCTGTTTCCTGGGGTGTGGACGCTGTCACATGCTGAGAGCTTCTAAGAGCCACAGAGTGGGGACCAAGGGCGGACAAACTACCCCAGAAGGAGCACAACATGCCTCCCACTAGAGGCACTGTTTTTCACCTAACATCCCATAGAACCCTCTGGGAGGATAGGGAAGTAGTAACTGAGGGGATGGGGAGACATACAGTGTGAATACATTCCATCAGGCACTACCCACTAGTGTGGATTGGAAATATTGAGATAGAGTTCAACTGAATGCATTCACAAATGTGCACATGGAAAAATCGGATCTGTCTATGTGCTTTAATACTCTGTTATGTACATAGCCATAGTCTGTCACGTATGCACTCACCCTAAGTGCACCAGGATTGTGAGGTTTAAACCTCCACTTGCACCCCCGCATCATGCTGTCCCCTTGTCCCCACATCACCTCAGCCTCCTCAGCTTCTTTGCGGTCTCCTTGGCCTCACTGCGGCCTCACCGTGGCTGCTGGAAGTGGAGCATGCATTTCCAGAAGTGTGCTTCTAGATGTGCTGTGCCCGCTTCCAGGAGTGCAGTGGAGGCCGCCATGGAGGCCGCGGCAGCTCTCATGGCTGCCACATTGGAGGAGGCAGAGGCAAGACAGCGGAAGCAAGACACCCTTGATTTCAAACAGAAGCCACAGTGGCTTCTGTAAATCTCACACTAAATACAGTGGTACCTCTGGTTACGTGCTTAATTCGTTCTGGAGGTCCGTTCTTAACCTGAAATTGTTCTTGACCTGAAGCACCACTTTAGCTAATGGGGCCTCCCGCTGCTGCGCGATTTCTGTTCTCATCCTGAAGCAAAGTTTTTAACCCAAGGTAATAATTTTGGGTTAGCGGAGTTTGTAACCTGAAGCGTATGTAACCTGAAGTGTATGTAACCCGAGGTACCACTGTAACTCTGTACAGTATATAGTTTACAAAAACTCGTTAATAGTAATATACAGATTCATGAAACAGAGATTGAAATCTGGGTACCTCATTGTTAGAGTTCCATTGGAAGTGCACCAGCACAAGTCTACACACAGAGAGTTTCTCTTATGGACTTGAAATGCTGTATAGTACTGTTGGAATGCTGTATATTACTGTTAATGAGGTTTTGTAAACTATATGCAGAGTTGTTTAGTTTGTGGTTTATCTCTATGTATTCCTTGGGCTTCTGTAAATCTGGCTTATCCCAGACAGTGTATTTGTAAGCCATTTGTTCTGTATTTTAATTCCTTATTTTTGAGATTTCATTATAGGCTGTTCATTTTTGTAAACTGCCTTTGAATTCCATTCCTGTGGAAAGCTGAGGTATACATGTTTTAAATATCACCATTTTTACCACTTACTCATTCTAATAGGGACCTCTAATAGTATCATGAATGTGCATGACATAAATTCAACTTGAAGGAGGGGGAGGTGAAGGGGGAAAGGAGAAGTTATTTAGGCTAAATTTCTGTGTGATGTGTTGTGTACTCAGTGGTTCTGCCAAAGACTCCATAGGAAGAGTTGGCTTGAAAGAAAAGAGAGGCATCTTTTCCCCAAAAGCCAACAGGTAGCAGTTGTAATATGTTCCCATCTCTCATGGGGTAATTTACAGAGAAAATTCAAGATCTGGGATTTCCAGTGCTTATGGGATTCATAAGATATAGAGATAAGCATACATGCTATTTAGATGGAATATAATCCTGGGAAATAATCAGTCAAGCTCCAGTTTTATCACAGTCATTGCCTTTTCAAAATTAAAGTCCTACCAAATATTCTCCATTAAAATTGTAACAGATACATCTGGGCAACATGGCAATAACACAGGTTTATACAAATCCAGGGTAATGTGATATGTGAGGACTATGAAGAGGAGTGTGGGATTCAACCACAGAAAAAGACAAGGACTATTGTGGCCATATTGAAAATGGGCATGAGTTGCCTAAGGGAACAGTAGAAAGGTTCTAGAATCCATGCAGACTTTCTTTTTGTGCTGTTGCTAGGAGATAACTGTTACTACTGAGTCAGGTTTCTTTTTCCTGTCAATGATGAGGTACCTTTTATGTCATGTCTTCCTCTTCTGCTGTTCATGTTGCTTGCAGTACCGAGAGGCAGCTCCTCTTGATCTCCTTCCACCACCATTGTTAGTCACTTGTTCAAAGCCAGAAAATCGTGTTTATCAACGTCAAGATAACGAACTCCAGGTTTCATGTCTGTGGGATGAATACATTGAATTGTGCTACTCAAGAGCACGAGGAGTGAATTCTAAAAAGAGAGAGACAGACTTACAACCCGCTCCTCATTGCCACTGGTACCGAGATTCCATCCTGGTAAACACTACAGATAACTGGCTAGGTGAGTTGGTGCTGGGTCAAGGCCTGCCAGGAGAAGGTCCCTATCCACCATGGGCTTATAGTCGGATCACAGTACAGTGTACATCAACTTTGTGCTCTGCACCCTTGTGCTTTCACCACAACCTGAGCATTGAGGTTACCGGGCAAGATGTCCGACTTTTCCTGCTCTGGCCACGCACCCTTCCAGTTTTTGAATGGCAGCCAGTGCACCTGGGTTGGTGCGCACGCCTTAAGAGTTCCTCATGGAGCTATCGCTTCAGGAGCCGAGGGGGTAGTCCAGAAGATCTCCTCATTCCCAGCAACCAGCACAGTGAACCACTTCCATTCGCTGGCTACCCTAATGCAGAATTGTACCAGGTCTGCGCATCGTACTATAGCTACCACCTGACTGTATGCTATCCCCATCGTGGATTCTATACCGCTTCAGTCAGTGTTCAGCATCGACCTCTGATCAGCCTTAGCATAGAATTATATGTGGAGCCTGCCCTGTTGCATGTCTTTAGTGTACGTTCCAAATTGCTGAGCCACCCACATGGGACAATCAGCCTTTCCTGGAGTCTTCTACAGCTCAGCCAAGGAATAGTAGCTTATAAACTATTAAGCACGCATGATACAAGAGAGTGGTCTCACTTCTACAATTACAACCATTTTGCTCTACGCAGCAATTTCTGTGCTGTTCCCATACCATATCACTCCAAGGAGAAGGTGGTGGCCAATGTCTATTTTCGTACTAATGAGAAGATGCCTGAACAACTGGCGGGAAAACTTGATTTCTTTAATGAGACTTTGATTTTCAGAGCAAGCACTGGAGCCACAACTTATCTCACACTCAATCCACAGAAAACCAGAAGAGGCATCTACATTTTTAGCCATACACTGGGATTGTACTATTCTACGCAGGAAGACAGCACTCCTCCTACCACTAGGAAGGGCCACAGCTCCCACTATATCTTTTACGAGGAGCAGAGCCTCTGTTACCTGATCATTGTTGAATTCATGCAGCTGCAATTGTCCAAGTTCAGCATCCATGTTTATCTGAATCGGAAAGGGACTTTGTTCAGGTCTCTAGGAGAAAAAGATATTGAAGTTCACGTTTTCAATAACAGTTCTCCTGAAGACAGTTTGGTCTCTATTGTGTGGTTTATTCCTGTGCAACATCCACTGCTACAGTGTGAGTGGGCCTTCAACCTTCAACTTTTTGATTCTAGAGGCGAGTACCCAGTTCAGAACTATACTTTCACCTACATAAATCATGTCAAAAATGCAATGCAATTCATTTCTGATTCTTTCTTAACTTTCAACTCTGCCCTCTTCACTGGTTTTGTAGCAAAGGTGAAATGCATTGGAAATGGACTTATGCCAACTATTTTAAAAGCCACAGTCAACACTTATGCTTCAAAGGCCCTCAGATTTAGCATAGCTTGCCATCGAAAACCCTGTTCTATTAAGGAAATTAGTATCCAGAAGCCAGACGCTTCTCAGCGTGTGGTATATTATACCCAAGGAACAGAGTTTACTCTGGCTGCTGATACACGTATCACTTGTCCAGGTCCTAATCAAACAAATGTCATTTGGAACATCTATAAAGTTCCAGATCTGACTACTACACCAGATTGGTCAAAACCTTTTAATCCACCTAGCATTGGAAGAAGAAATTCCACCATATTAAAAGTACCTGGTCCTGTCTTAGATAATGGCTTGTATCTCTTTAATTTTACAATGAATTTAACCTCTTTGGATACATGGAAGAGCATGGAAGGATCTGATTCACTGTTTGTCAAGATTGGATCAGATACCTTTGTGGCTGTCATTGCTGGGGGCAGTATCCGGACAGTTGGATTTTCTGATGAGTGGATACTTAATGGATCTGCATACTACAATGGCGAGGCAGTCCAACCCTCCAAAGGGCTGTCCTTTACCTGGTATTGCAGCAAACAAAAAACAGACTACACATCAATGACTCTCAGTGAAAATGGGAAATGTCATCCAGATCAGGTAGATTTAAAATGGATAACATGCTCTGTTCCGGTTCAGGGAGTGCAACCTGAAACACTTCAAGGAAATCATGTGTATTATTTTCGCCTGGTGGTTCAAAATGGTAGCAGAATAGCTCAGACGGAACAAATAGTACATGTGCAAGCTCCTCTTGCCATAATCCTAAATGTCACATGTATTGAAAATTGTGGTGAGTCAATAATTCCAACAGAAAGATTTTGTCTTTCTGGCAAATGCCTAAATTGCAGAAGTGGCAAATCTCTCTATTACTGGTCACTTTACTCAGCACAGTCCAGTGAAATAAATTTTGATTGGTCTTCAAAAAGTGCAACTGGAAGATCCAATCCATATCTGCATATAAATGCTTATGCATTGGTATCCATGGCAGAGCAGTCATTTACATTTAGTCTGAAAGTCACCACAAAGGAAGGACAGTCAGCCATCTACGAATATTCCTTTTATGTGAATGGCCCACCTCAGATAGGAAAGTGTGTTATCAATCCAAAGATAGGCATGGCATTCCTAACAAAATTCATCATTCAGTGCAGTGGATTTGAAGACAAAAATGGACCTCTTACATATAAAGTGATAGCATCATCAAATCAAATCAAAACCAGTGTCGTATCTTCAGTAGAGAATAATGTTTTGGGAATAATAGTGTATGCTGGTCATGACCCTAAAACTCCTCGTTCTTTTCTTCCAGTTGGTATACCATCTCAGAACTCTACCTTAAGCATATATGTTCAAGTGTATGATGCCCTTGGAGCATCTTCTCAGGTAATATTACAAGCAACTGTGTATGATCAAAGAAAAAATAAACCAACTCGTGTTGTTCAGCATGATCTACATGGTTTAATCAGTGGACCAACCGCTGCTATGACAACTTTGCTTGCAGCTAAAGATTACTTTAATATAGGTTATTTTGTATATATGGTGGCCTCTGTATTAAATAATATAGAGACTTTGCCAACCAGTCAAGGCTCTAAAACTGATTTGCGACAAATCCTTCTTAATATAACTACGAGGATACCTACAACCGATGTTCTGAAAATAACCCAAGTGATTTTGAGTATTTGTCAGGTAATACATGAAACTACTGAAGTAAACAGGGAATCACAACTGCTTGCAGTCAGAAAACTAAGAGAGGTCAGTGAAGCTCTCAAAAGGCTCAGGGCCAAAGACTTGGGTTCTAAGGAAGCAGAGATCCTTGGCAATGGTATATTTATCGGGTTGTCCAGTGTGTTGAGTGCTTCTCTCTTGAACCATGGAAATGTTAATGCCAATGCAATTAAAGAAACCATTTCAGTGACAGAAATATTAGCAGATCTAGTCTTACAAGGTAAAGTCCCTGGGGAGCAAGAAACTAGCATGGAGACTGAAATCTGGGCCATGCATTTACGGAAAGATGAGAAATGGGATGTTTCAGGAACTTTCTCTGACAGACAATATTGCAGGAACTGCTTTTATACTGAACTGAAAAAGAGTAATCATGCTGAATTACAGGTAGATGCTGTGGTATCCACTGTCCTTTATGAATTTGACAGAAATCCCTTTCCATGGTTGCTTTATACAGAAGATATTGGAACAATGGTGACTGGATTAAAAATGACAGGAACCAAAGCTAACGGTGACGTAATCAGTATCACACCTCATGTGGTTGAAATGATCATGGCTAGAAAAGAGGAGGCCATCTTTGACTTGACAATAGGACCAGACAAAAATCTCCCTAAAACAACTGGTGGCTTTAGTTTTGAAGTAAAAAGAAGCTCCAAAGATATTTTTATCCAGATTGTGTCTAAAATAAATATTACTTTTCATGTATTTATATACCTAGGCCACAATATCAGCCACCCCCCTGTAGCTGTGTATGCTGCTTCCCATTCCAGTCCTCCTACACCAACTAAAATGGATACTAATGTCACTGATTGTGCAGTTAAGGCTCCATATATCCTTTGTCTTCCTCAGTCATTGCTTTGGTCTCTTTTCCAGAGCAATAGAGCAGACAGACTGAATATCTCTGTTGTCTTACAATCACATCCAATTGTCAGAGACCAAACCACAAAGATAGTTCGCATTGCTCATTTTGCAGCAACCTGCCTAGACCTGGATGGAATTCAGAACCAGTGGAAAGAAGGGAGTTGCCGTCTTGGCCCTCAGACCACCTATTCCAAGGTACATTGCATCTGTAAAGCAAAAGAGCGTAGCAGAAGAACAGCTAACCCCAGGCCATCAAGGACCTCGGGACTTGGTATCCAATTTTTGGCTGCCAAAGTACTTTTATTTCCCAATCAAGTTGATATGAAAAGGTTCCTTTTAGCATCGAGTGGCCAAAATCCTGTAGCAGGGTTGACAGTTCTTGCTATTTTTATAATCTACATCTCTTTGGCTATCTGGGTCATAAGAAAAGATAAAGCTGGCATCAGGGATCAGGTCATAGATTTGCCAGACAATGATCCCTTTCACGAGGTGAGGTATCTAGTCACAATATACACAGGAAGTCGTTTAAGATCAGGCACCAATGCTGATGTCTTCATTGAACTGATTGGCCAAAATGGGGCCAGTGATGTACATCATTTAAAACATCCACAGTTCCCAGGGATCTTCCAGGACGGATCCATTGACACCTTTCTCTTAACTACTGAGAGAGACTTAGGAAACATTTGTTCTCTTCATATCTGGCGCAATAATCATGGCTTTGGTCCTAACTGGTTCTTAAGCCGAATCAAAGTACGAAACATGGATACTAAACAGTCATGGCTATTTATATGTAGGAAATGGTTTGATCCTGGCAGGGATGATTGCCAAATAGAAAGGTCATTTACTGTTACAAATCCCAGTGTACCCTTAAGCAAGACTGATTATTTTTGTATTATGATTAGCAATGACCTGTTCAAGAACCATCTTTGGCTGTCTGTCTTTGTTCATTTAGACGATGACTCTTTCAGCAGATTCCTCAGGCTGACTTGTTGCTTAGCAATACTGTTAAGCTCCCTGATGTTTAACACTATATTCTTCAACGATATTGACCAACATATTTATTCAGTAGAACTACAGTATTTGAGATCTATAACAATTGGAATAGAAAGTTCTTTGATTTCAGTTCCTGTGCAATTGGTTCTGGTAACCTTGTTTAAGCATTTATCAAAGAAACCTTCAGCCCACAATGCAGCTCAAGCTCACCCAAAAGGAAGTTCCTCCTTTTCATCTGAAAACCTTTGTGAAGAAGGCAATTTAAAAGCTGCTCCACCCTCAGAGATGAAGTCCCAGCAATTCCCCCACAGAGACACCAACTCCAGCAATAATGTTGCAGCAGAAAATGAAACATTTTCTGAGAAAATACACAAACCACAGTCTACTTGGTGGGTTCTATACATCGCCTGGATCATTGTGCTTTCTGCATCTGGTGTGCTCTCATTCTTCATTGTACTACTTGGCCAATCCTATTCCACTGAAACCTCTTTTGAGTGGTTAATAGCTTCCATTACCTCATTTTGCCTAACTGTGCTTTTCCTTGAGACCTTTAAGGTAGTCTTTTTTACAGCCTGGAATACCATTTATCCAAAATACTGCAGAAATATCCCATGGACAAGATACCAAGACCTTAAGTTTAATGATAGAACTATCCCTGCAAACGAGATGAGACAGTTACATGATAACCTTGTCAAACTTAGAACTTCAAAGAAATACCAACCAATTAAAGGCGAAGAGCTTATAATATTGAGGAAAAAAGCAACTATTAAGAGTCTAGGTTATATTTTAGCAAAAAATATGGTCTGTCACTTTGTCTTTTTAGCTTTAATTTTAAAGTATACTCATCCTACAGAAACCACCAGTAGCTTTCACTACAATCGATTTATGCGTAAGAAATTTTCTCTTGGTTTATCTGAAGTAAATAACGTAGAAGATATTTACAAATGGGTGAAAAATATCCTTCTGCCGTTGATACACAATGACTACCAACCAACCTATCTTTCAGAGACCTGGTCCAAAGTCCTTGGGTCGCCCAGAATGAGACAAATAAGAGGTATACATTCTGACAGGGCATGTACCTATCTACATAGCTTTCAAAAAGCATTTCTGACGGATATTCACTGTGTACACCGATATGGAGGTGACCCAGAAGATCAAGCTGACTACAATGGGTCGTGGTCAGCTCCAGTCAATCGTCCAGCTGCCAACCCCACCAGCTTTTCAGGCTACACTTATGAACAAAGCATTGCTGAGTGGGAATATGAGTCATATGGAGAATTAAACAGCTACCCATCCAGAGGATACAGCTTTTATTTTTTCACAGGAGAACCACAAACAAATTCAACAGAAAGATTGAAGACTTTGGAAAGGAACACCTGGCTTGATCACAGGACCTGGGTAACTATTATTGAGCTGACCACTTTTAATCCAGATGCAGATCTGTTTTGCAGTATTTCTGTCATATTTGAATTTTCATATGTTGGCCCTCTTGTCAGCAGTGTGTCAGTTCATTCTTATAAGCTCCCACTTTTAGCTGACCAAACCACTAGTGGAGTTTTCTTATTTTTATGTATTGTAGCTATACTTATATTTTATATTGTGGATGAATATCGCATGCTGCGTCAAGAAAGGCTGAATTATATAAAAACAGCTGCCAATTTAATTAATTTTGGAATTAAGACGTTCTGTCTAATTTTTTTGCTGCTGATTCTATTCAGATTAAAGCTTGCTTTTGAGTTAATACAGTTTTATCTGTATAATCAAGAACAATTCATTCCCTTCCATGCAGCTGCTCATTTCGATCGAGTTGTCAGAACAATTAAGGCATTATTGGCTTTTTTCCTAGTTATGAAAACATACCGGTATCTCAGGTTTATGTTTGATGTCCGCTTGGCCCAAAAGTCATTGTTTGAAGCGCTTCCTACAATTACTAACTTGTCTGTAGGAGGGGCCATTTTTTTTTTTGCATATATGTCCGTTGGGTATTTAGGATTTGGCCAACATGAAGAAAGTTACCGTACTTTGCTTTATTCCTTTACTACTGTGTTATCTTACTGCGCCTTAGCATTCAGGGGTACTGAATTTGCAGCTGATAGGTTTCTGGCAGGTCTCTTTTTAACTTCCTTTTTGTTTGTGATGATTTGTGTTTTCCTCAATTTATTGCAAGCTATTATGATCTCTGCTTATACGGAGGCAAAGAGATCTATCTATCCAGAACATGCACATGAAGCTGAAATGATGGATTTTGTGATCCAAAAGATCTATAGTGCATGGGTTTTTGTGACCACTGGTACACGGACCACAACACGGACAGTCATGTTTAACAGGATGCTGTATGGAAAACAAAGAAAAAACTATGTGCAACAGTTTAAAAAGGAAGAATAATAATAGAATAATTGATAAATAGCTTACCTTCCAGTTTGAAAAAGAGATTGATAAGAAATTGATTAATTTCTGCAATGTTTTCCTATACATTTCTTATACATCCTATACATTTTCTTGCTATACCATCCAAATACCCAAACTTGCGTTAAGGTAACTTATCAGTCACCTTTCAGTGATCACATCTCTGATATCTCTAGTGATTTCCATAATTACTGGCAGAAGACTTATCAGTGAAGTGAACATATACATTCTAAATATACACTGATTCACTAATTTCAGAAACTTCTCAGCATGCACATGTTTCTGCAGAGGAGTGAGAACCTCTAAAAAGATGGGGAACAGACCAGTTAAATGTGAAATAGATGTTGCTATGCTTGGGAAGCCTTGGGTATGGGTTTGGCACACAGCTGCTGAACTGTGGTTATTATCCAGCCTGTATCCCTACCACAAATTTACCTCAACAGCTCCAGAGTTTTCCAAATAAAGATGAGTGATAACCAGAGATAACCAGCAGGCAGGATTCACTCCATATATAGAAACTTTTGATGGTAATGGAATAGAAATGCTTTTCACAGCATGCCTTCCTCTCTGAGTTTTAAACTCAAATTTCATCATTTTCCAGGAAGCCAGTTTTCTGTGGCTGCATCCAGGTGTCTTAGTTTAACATTACCTAGTTGTTAACACAAGATAGTTACTCTATGTAGTTAGAAGTGTTTGTTCATACAATTAGTCTACACCTTTTCTTAAGAATTCCACTCTTATTGCACAATATATGTTTGATGTTTAAGAAGTTAAAGTGGGGTGGGGTTTTCTTTTTTAATGAAACCATAGTAAACATCCCTTCAGTGTTAACTTTTCCTGCTCATTTGAATAAATTCTATAGGTTTCACAAAGTTTTGGTCTCTGACAATTTCTCCTTGAATTGTGTTTATTTCTTTAATTTACATAAAATAATAAAACGTAATTAAAATAAGGTTGCTTCTACCCATCTGACTGACACACAGTATTGCTCTGGAGAGGAATAGGTGGACTTTGGGCTTTAAAATTCTAGTGGCGCCTTTCGTGGTGCCAAATGTTGGTGCCCCCACTTTGCCTTCTGTTATTTGTCATTGTTGCAGCACCCCCTGCACCCCCTCTTGGCTCAGCACCCAGTGCGAGCAAACGGATTGGGCTCCCCTAAGTCTGCCCCTGCTGTTGTGGCTGTGCCCACTCCCTTTCATTCTGTCCCTGAGGGCTTGGCTGGCTGTTCTTCCTTCCTTTTCCTGCAATGGCAGATGTTTCCATACCCAGTGGCAGAGTGATAGGAGCCATGTGAAGCAGCTGTACTGCGCAGTGATGATAAGATTTGATACCTGATTATGAGACTTGAATTCAGCCTCCCAAGTTTTACAAGTTGCTCTGCTAAAGTATAAATCTCCTTAACACTAAGAAGACATAGGTTCAAAAGACAACAGCAAATCACTCCTTTCATGCTTAAAGGAAAATAGGAAGAACCGGTGAGGTTGACATCAATACAGTGGTACCTCGTGTTAAGTACTTAATTCGTTCCGGAGGTCCGTTCTTAACCTGAAACTGTTCTTAACCTGAAGCACCACTTTAGCTAATGGGGCCTCCCGCTGCTGCTGCACAATTTCTGTTCTCATCCTGAAACAAAGTTCTTAACCCGAGATACTATTTCTGGGTTAGCGGAGTCTGTAACCTGAAGCGTATGGAACCTGAAGCGTATGGAACCCGAGGTACCACTGTACCAGGAATGGTCCTAGAAAAGATAATCAAATGGTCTTTCCATGAGCATTTAGAAAAAGATGCTGTGACTACTAAGACCCAGCATGGATTTCTCAAAAATAAGTCCTGTCAGACAGATCACCTTTCCTTTTTTGAAGGAGTTACAAGCTGTCTTTGCATTCAGAGAAAGTTCCTAACTCACCAAGGGTTTGAGACCCATTGCCTACCCTCACCTGTTTTAGCCAGCCAGTTGGGATGTGTCCTCTGTCACACGCTGGCAGCTCCTAGGAGCCCCAGGTGAGAGCTAAGTACACGGTGGCAACACCAGAAGGAGCACAACATGCCCCCCACCAGAGGTACTGCCTCTCCCGTAACACCTTACGCATTACTTTAGCTGCTGGATCACACATAAAACTCGAATGTTAAAAAGAAAAAAGAAAAGCACAACATATTTGATGGCAATGGGGAGTGAAGTGAATGAAGCTGAAGGGATCGTTCTTGGGCCACAGCAATTTAAGGTTGTGTAGCTGAAGTTTTTTTGGGGCGGGGAGGTTGTTGGTTACGACAACTAAATGTTCCTCCAGAGCAGGGATGCCGACAGGATTTTGGGGTCCAATAAACTCTTTGTAGATTGCCTTCCTCACACATAGCAGACACCACAATCTATTGCAGAGTTTCCCCAACTTTTCATGTTAGTGATACACTTTTTAGACAGGCATCATTTCATGACACAGCAATTCAGTTTTACTAGCAAACTGGAGGTTAAACTAATCCATAAGAGCGCGGGGAGCATTTGCACGACACACCCACACACTGCACCCAAAACACTAGCGTGTTGCAACACACAGTTTGGAAAGCTCTGATCTATTGGCAAGAACTTAGCCCACCTTACCTCATAAGGCTGTTGCAAAGATAACAGGTGGAGGGAATAATGCATATAACCTGGAGTTCCTGGTGGAAGAGCAAGATACAAATACATATTGCAGGTCATGCAAAGCAAAATAGACAAGCACAAACCTTAGAAAAGCCTTGCTTTAACTGAAATGTTTCATAGTCCTGATGATGCAGGAAAATGCAAAAAAAAAAAAAAAGCATTTTGCTAACCCTGAAGCACTGCAATATCAATGTTCAAACGTTGCAGCTCTCTTGCAGTGATGGCAGTCCTGTACTTGGGATTCTCCTTATCTGTGTTATCCAACAAAGTCTGTATATTCCAGTTCCAAAGTTCAATTGTCTTTTATGACTGCTGGGTGGTGACCCTTCAGGGCTCGGTAATCCAGTCAGGGAAAAAGGGAGGCAGACTGTGTTTAGAGCACCTTTTCTAGCCCTTTCCCTTTTTGGGGTGAGCAGAGGGGATCCTAACTAGGGCTGCTCAGTATGGCATCATAGAAGGGACCTTGAGGACCATCCATTCCCCTGCAATGCAGGAATGTGCAGCTGCGAATCAAACCTGCGAATCTGGAGTTATCAGCACCGCACTCTAACCAGCTGAGCTTCCCTGATTTTAAATTTGTATTCATTCTTTCTTTTGTATAGAGACTGGCCTGTTTGTCCTTCGTAGAACTCTGTGGACTCAGCGCTAACTGGGAATGCTTAGGTGGGGGTAGAGGCCAGGGGCAGCTTTTACCAGCTTAGGGTCCAATTAGGTCCTTATCCAGCCTATCTGGAAAGAGTGGACTTTGCCCCAGTTATCCATGGGGGCTAGACTACTGTAAGGCACTCTGCAGGCAGCTGCCTTTGAAGATCATCCAGAAATTTCAGTTGACGCAATTGTAGCCATCTGTCTACTGGTTGGAGCCAGATTGTCAGAAGTAAAGGTAAAGGACCCTTAGATGGTTGAGTCCAGTCAAATTTGACAATGGGGTGCAGGCCTCATCTCACTTCAGGCCGAGGGATCCGGTGTTTGTCCGCAGACAGCTTTCCAGGTCATGTGGCCAGCAGGACTAAACCACTTCTGGCGCAATAGAACACCGAGACAAGGGCCAGAGTGCATGGAAACGTTGTTTACCTTCCTGCTGCAATGGTACCTATTTACTCGCACTGGCATGCTTTCAAACTGCTAGGTTGTCAGGAGCTGGAACAAAGCAATGAGAGCTCATCTCATTGCATGGACTCGAACTGCTGACCTTCCAATCGGCAAGCCCAAGAGAGTCAGTGGTTTAGACCATAGTGCCAGCCACCCCCAGATGGTCGGAATACATATTGTACCAGCGTATTTCCAGACCCAATTCAAAGTCCTGGTGATTACCTTTAAATCCCTGAATGGTTTGGGCCTGGGTTACCTTACTTTTTGCCTGCAGCTGTATCAACCTATGTGTACTCGTCTGCAAGTAAAGATAAAAAGGTTGTTGGGCACATGGAACAGGGCCATTTTGGCAGTGGCCCCAGAGTTATGGGATTCAGTTCCACATTAGATAATGCAAGCCCTATCCCTCAGTATTCTCAAATGGGTCCCCCCACAAATACTTTAGTATTTTCACTTATTTATATGAGAAACACGAAGCAACAATAAACATTCAGCAATCCCACCCAACCCCAGCAGAGGCAGCAGTTGACTACTTACAATTAACTTGTTCTATCAATGCTGCACGTTGGGTCTTTTAATTTTTTTTAAAAAATGGCATATTTATTTCTGGTGTCATTCATGCACTGGGTCAGGTGATATCCCTGGTCACATGACAAGGAAGGAGCAGAGATTTCTGAGAAGTGGGCCAGCACATCTCCAGCTTTCTTCTCTGCCTTGTTGACAGTGACTTTTATTTGCTCTGCAATACTTGGGCCTTTTTATTTCCTGATCTTATATTTGTTCTAATTGACTTTAGCCTTATCTGCCTTACTGATTATTCTGCCTGAGCTCCCTCACAGCCCTTCTCCTCATCCTCCAGAGTGGCTGTGCGCCTTCCCCCACCCACATTTAGTTTCCTTCTGCAGCTATTTTTTCCACTAAAACTTTATGAAATTACAAAGAACCTTTCTTCATGTTCTCCCTTTCCTTGCTGCTGCTGTCGGGTGGGGGTGATCAGAGGACATGACGGGGGAGGGGGGAGCCTCAGAGTAGTCCTACTGCTTGCCTGCAGTTTCCCACCCAAAATGCTTGCTGTGTGGTTGGTGGCCTTGCGCCCTCGCTCCTGGCACAGGAGCATATCTAGCCTTAGCCCTGCTGAAGGGCTATTTTATTGAGTTATTCCTCTTCTGTACCCAGGAAGGAGATCAGAGCAGGAGATGGTGGCAGCAACAGTCCCTGAACCCTCTTTTGGGTCCAAGGAAAGCAGTGCAGGAGTCTAAGCATATAGACTGTGCTGCAGAGACATTGTGCTTGCAGAAAAAGAAGGCATGCTGTGCTGAGATAGAATCAAGAAGAGGGCGACCTGATAAAATCTACTCCTCTCCCTCAGCAAAAGGCTGCAGTGTCTTCTGAAGTGCCTGGGGCACAATTCCAAAAACTGGAGTGGGGGATTACTTCAGCCATCAGAGGAATTATGTAGTGTTTTGCATTCTTCCTCCTGTGAGGAGGATGAATTTATGGGGTTTTAAGAAACAGCTTCTTAAAGCCATCTTCCTGAGACCTTAGGGAACTGCTGCTGTTCAGGTACTATGATCAAGGGAGGAGATTTTTATTTTTATTTTGATGAGCTGGGAAGCATGGATACTGGTTGCCCAGTGATGAGTAGAATTCTAGAATTCCCAGTCATTCACTCTATGGCAGTTGGGGCTATCAGGAGACAGTGGCTGCTTCTGGTCCAAGTTTTTTTTCTCATCCTCAAGATGCACCTTCTATTATTCTTCACTCACCTCTTCTTAGGCTGGGGTCGTTTTCAATATGCAGCAGCCATGACCCCTTATTTACTGCTACCTCCATTGCTGGTCACATGCTCTGACCAACAATACTACATCCATCAGCTACAAGAGGACAAACTCCAGACTTCATGTCTGCAGGATGGGCATCCTGGGCATAAGCATTTAACAGCTGTAAGATTTGTTTCAAAGACTGGGAAACAGCAGACAGTATTACCACCTGCTCACTGCTGCTGGCGCTGGAACGTTGCTTTCATGTGTAATATGATTCTATGGTCAGGCCGGATAGTGCTGGGCCCTAAGTTAGCAAGAGGAGACATCCATTCATCCCGCTGCATCCTCATACAGTGTGCGTCACCTTCCTGCACAACACCTGCATGCCTTCACCGCAACCTGAGCATTGAAGTCTTTGGGCAGGATGTCCAACTCTTCCTGCTTTGGCCGCTCACCCGTCCCATCCACAAGTGGCAGCTGGTGCAGCTGGGCTGGTGTGCACACCTCAACACTTCAAGCTGGCGTTATCACTACAGCAGTCGGCAGGGTCGTCTCCTCCCCACCAGCTATCATCCAGATTCTGCACACTTTGCCCACTACCATAGTGGTGAACTGCACCACAAGTGCAAATCCTTCTTCAGCTATCGCCTGACTGTGCATTACACGCACCAAGGGATATATATTTCTTCCCTCCACATTAAGCAGAGGCCCCAGATTAGCCTTAGCCTCGATTTGCAGGTGGAACCCATTCTGCTACACATTTGCAGTACGCATTCCAAATTGCTCAGCATCTCTCATAAGACCATCAGCCTCTCTTGGAGCCTCCTACCTGTCAACTCCCAAAAAATGGCCTACAGACTATGGGATGTTAAGGGTAGAAGGGTCTGGTCTACTTTCTACAATCCGTATGCTCTACAGAACAATTACACTGTTGTGCATATCCCACAGCATTCCAGGAAGAAAACAGTGGCCAGTATCTACTTTTGTGTAGATGAGGCAGGCTCTGGGGAGCTAGGTGGAGAACTTGGTTACTCTAATACCACCTTAAATCTAACATCAAAGAGTGAGCCCCGGGCACACCTCACTCTCAACACACAGAAAATCAAGATGGGCACTTACATTTTTAGCCACACACAGGGGCTTTACTATTTCACCCAAGGAGGAAATGCTGCCAGTTCCTATGGCAACCTCTCAAGTACTCACTACTTTTTCTATCAGCATCAGTCTCTGTCTTATTTGATCGCAATAGAGTTTATCCAACTACGGTGGTATAAGTTCAGTGTACATCTATACCTTAACAGGAAAGGAGCCCTTCTGAGTTATTTCTCAAGGAAAGATATAGAGATTCACATTTTCAACAGTGGTCCTTCTTTTTTACAAAGTGTGGTCTATATTGTGTGGTTTATTCCAGTGCAACACCCTCTCTTGCAATTCAAGTGGGCCTTCAACTTAGAATATTTTGATTCAAGGAAAGAATACCTCTTTTGGAACAATACCTATGCTTACAGGGATCATGTCAGAAATGCTGCCCAATTCATTCCTCATACAGTTTTACCTTTCAACCCTGCCCTGTATGCAGGGTATGTAGCCCAAGTAAACTGCACAAGAACTGGGAATACTCAAGCAGCTTTGAAAGCTACAGTCCACACTTATGCTTCAAAGACTGTGGAGTCCACAGTGACTTGCCTTCAAATGAGTTGTTTAATTAAGAAAGTGAAGATCCAGAAACCTCATCCTAAAAACTGTATCTTAAACCATATTAAAAGGGTACCATTTACTTTGTCTGCTGACACAGAGGTGAATTGTCCAGGTTCTAAACTACAAGACCTAACCTGGAAAATCTTTAAAATCCCAGATGTGAACAGTACTCCAGACTGGTCAAAACCATTTAATGCACCTGGCATTGGAAGCAGAAATCTTCTCATGTTAGAAGTTCCTGCATCTAGCTTAGATTATGGTTTGTACCTCTTTAATTTTACAGTGAAATTAATTGCAATGGATACTTTGGAGAGTGTGGAAGACTCTGATTCAGTGTTTGTAGCGATTGGAGCAGGCAGTCTTGTGGCTGTCATTGCTGGAGGTGCTGTGCAGACCGTTGGTTTCTCTAGCCAGTGGACTCTGGATGGATCCGCTTCCTCTGATCCTGATGCAGCCCAACCCTTTGAAGGACTCACATTTACTTGGTACTGCACTAAACAAAAAACAGACTATGCATCCATGATCTTAAGTGGAAATGGAAAATGTTATCCAGAACAAGTGGATTTGAAATGGACAGCTTCCTCTGACCCAGTTCAAACAGTTCTACCCAAAACGCTTCAGGAAAATGTTGTTTATTATTTTCTCCTGGTAGTTCAAAAAGGAAGCCGAACGGCTCAAGCTCAGCAAATGATACATGTGCGGTCTGACTCTGCACTGATGCTGAATATCACATGTATTGAAAATTGTGGTAGGTCAATAATACCAACAGAAAGATTTTGTCTTTCTGGTAAATGTCTAAATTGCAGAAAATCTAGCAGACCACTCTATCACTGGTCACTTTTCTCACCAAGTTCCACCGAAATACATTTTGACTGGGACTCTAAGACTACAACTGGGAGATCAAGTCCATACTTATGTATACGTTCTTTGAGTTTTGTGAATATGAGAGAACAATCATATATCCTTGTTTTAAAAGTGAGCATGTGGAAAGGAGAGTCATCAGTCTATAGTTACTTATTTTTTGTAAACTTTCCACCAGTACCCGGAAAGTGTGTCCTTAGCCCTGCCATAGGAATGTCATTCTTAACAAAATTCATTGTTCACTGTAGTGGGTTTAAAGATAAAAATTTGCCCCTTACATATAAAGTCAAAGCAGTATCAGATAAATGGACCTCTACTAGACTACATTCTCCAGACAACGGTATATTGGGGACAATTGTGTATTGTGGGCATCAGCCTAAAACTCCACCAACTTTTTTACCCACTGGTGCTTTAACAGTATATGTTGAAATTTATGATGCACTTGGAGCATACTCCCAAATAACTTTACAGACAACAGTGAATAGCCCATTGAAAGGTAAGCAAAATTATGCCATAATAAACGAATTACATGATTTAACCCATGGACCCACAGCTCCAATAGCATCTTTTCTCAAAAGTGGAGACTATTTTAGGGCAGGTTATTTTGTCTACATGGTGGCTTCTACTTTAAATGATATTGAAACCTTGCAAAAATTTCATTCCTCTAAAACTGAACTGCGGGAAATCCTTCTAAATAGGTCTGCAGCTATCCCTACAATAGACATAACAGGGACAAACCAAATGATCTCAAGTATTTCTCAGATAACACAGGAAACCACTGAAATAAATAGGAAATCGCAACTACTTGCCATCAGAAAACTCAAAGATTTAAGTGAAGAAGTGCAAAGGCAGAGCAATGACAACCTAGGTTCTAAAGAAACAGAGGTTCTTTGCACTAGTATTTTTGCAGGGTTGTCCAATGTCCTGAAAGCTGCTCTGTTAGAACATAGAACTGTTCACAAAAATGGGGTTAAGGAAACCATTTCTGTCAGTGAGATTTTAGCGGACCTAATTTTACAAGGTAAAGTTCCTGGAGAGAGTGAAACTATTATGGAAGCCAATGGTTGGAGCATCACATTAAGAAAAGATGAAAAGTGGGATGTTATCAGTGCTTTCTCAAAGAGAAAAGACTGCAGGAACTGCTTTTATCCCAAAATGAGACGGGAGAACAATGAATTACCAGTGGATGCTGTGATCTCCACTGTTGTTTATGAGTTTGACAAGAATCCTTTTCCTTGGTTGCCAAATACAGATAACATTGGCACAATGGTGACTGGATTCAAGATGATAGGGACTAAATCTAATGGTGACATGCTTGGAATAATGCCTGATACAGCAGAAATGATAATGACCAGAAAAAATGAAGAAACTGTCATCTTTGAGTTGATGATGGGACATGGCAGCAAACTCCCTAAAACAACTGGAGAATTTAGTTTTGAAGTGTGTAAGAATTCCAAAGATATTTTCATTCAGATTATGCCAAAACTAAAGGTCACTTTCCAGGCATTTGTATACCTAGGTTTAAGGAACAGCAATCTTGCTGTAGCGGCTTTTAGTATTTTCCATAACAAACCTGCAATACCAAGGAGAAATATCTCCAGTAATAATAGCTGTGCACTTCAGACTCCGTACATATTTTGTCTTTCCCAGACATTGCTCAGAACAATATTCCAAGGCAACAGTGCAAAACAATTGAACATATCCATTGTTTTACAATCCGACCTTTCTGTAAGTCAGCTAGTTGGCATTGTGATTTTTACTGCCAACTGCTTACACATGGATGGAGTCCAAAGTCATTGGAAGGAAGACCTCTGCAGCCTTGGCCCTCAGACCAGTTGGCAAAAATTACATTGCATTTGCACAGGCAAAAAGCGTATTCCAAGGACTGCAAATTCTCAGCCAAGAAGAACCTACAGAGATAACATCAACTTTTTGGCTGGGGAAGTAACTGCATTTCCCAGTCCAGTAGAAATGAAAAAGGTCCAGTTAACCCAAAACGACAAAAATCCTGTGACAATGTTGACGGTACTTTTCATTTTGATAGTATACATCTTCTTGGCTATTTGGACAATAAGAAAAGATAGGGCCGATTTGAAGAGCAGAGACCATGCCATAGTCTTGCCAGACAATGATCCTTTTGATCAAGTGTGCTACCTGGTCACCATATACACAGGCAGCCGTTTTGGAGCAGCGACCACAGCCAATGTTTTTATTCAGCTAATAGGCCAAAGTGCTGTCAGTGACGTACATTGCTTAAGACACCCCAAACACCCGACTTTTCTTCGAGGGGCCATTGATACTTTTCTCTTGACGAGTAAGAATGACCTCGGAGAAGTTTATTGCCTTCAAATCTGGCACAATAATGCAGGTTCTTCCCCTGATTGGTTCTTGAGTAGAGTCAAAGTGGAAAACATCTACTCCAAACAGTCTTGGGTGTTCATGTGCCGGAAATGGTTTGCTCTTGACAAGGCAGACGGCCTAATAGAGAGGACATTAGTTGTTACTCAGCCAGCAGCACCTTTAAACAAAATTGATTTCTTAATGATAAACATTGCCAATGACCTGGTGGATTGCCACTTATGGTTCTCAATCTTTGCTCCTGTCCGTACAACTTCTTTGAACAGGCTTCAACGGCTTTCTTGTTGTTTAGCAATACTATTGTGCATCCTGCTTATCAACGTTATGTTCTTCGACGCAGATGAGGATCGAAACATGTTTTCTGAAGAGTTACAGTATTTGAGATCCATAATAATCGGAATCCAAAGTGCTTTCATTGCTTTTCCTTTGCAAATGATTGTAACAGCTTCCCTGAAATATTCTCAGAAGGAACCTTCACCACTGAATGCAATGGAGACCTCCCCTCCAGAATACTCTGCTTTCATGTCTGGGGACTTCAGAAATTGGCAGGAGCGTCTGCAGAAGTGGTACCTTGTAGAAACTGGTTCAAACATCCCAGGACCTAATTTCCCAAGGAGGCCTTCCAGTGTCTCAGAATCATCCGAACTGGAACAATCAAAAAAGATAAAATGGCGACAGGCAGGAAAAAGTTGGACCAACTGCACAATTTCTGAGGGTGATGCAAATGTAATTGCAACAGAAGAGGACATAACCCAAGATTCTAAGCCCAATATCAATTCTAGTAATAATTATGTGAAGAATGATATGTATCCTCAGATAAAACCACCAATTATTCCCCACATGCTCTTTTATAGAAAGCCACAAATAGTGTTTTCATGGTGGAATCAATCTATTTTGTGGATGGTGGCCTTGGTCATATCTGCCGTGTCATCATTTTTTATCATATTTTATGGTCTGCACTATGACTATGAAACATCATTCGAGTGGCTAACAGCATCCACCATCTCTTTTTCTGCATGTGTATTTTTGCTTCAAACTCTGACCATAGGGATTTTTTCAGCCTTGGAGACACTTTATCCCAAATACTGTGAAAATGTTCCATGGTCAAGCAAAAACACCTTCTTAGAGATTAATCTGGAAGATGCAACTATGGATGCTGATGATATGCGAGAATTGCATTATGACCTCGTTAGAGCGAGAGGTACCAAGCACTACCAACCCCTGGAAGAGGATGAAATCACAATTTTTAAGAAAAAACAGAAGATTGAACAACAAGCTTTCATTTTCATAAAGGACATAATATGTCACTTTGTCTTTTTAATTCTAGTTTTAAACATTGCTTACTCAATGGAAAACACTGCTAGTTTTTACTACAACCAGGATATTCAAAACAAGTTCTCTCCGGAGCTTTCAAGTATCACTAAAATAGAGCACATTTACAGTTGGCTTAGCAATGTCTTTTTGCCTTTGATCCACAACAATAACAAACCATCCTATCTTTCAGATACCTGGTCCAAAATCCTTGGGTTACCCAGAATGCGGCAAGTTAGAGCAAAGAATACAATAAAAGAATGTTTCTATCCACATAGTTTTGTACATAAATTTGTGATTAGTACAAGCCATTGCCTTCATAAGTATGGCCATGACAGTGAAGAGCAAAGAAACCACTTTGGGTCTTGGGCAAACACAGCCAATAGGTCTGTTTCAAATAATTTTGCCACTTTTCCAGGCTTCACTTACCACTCCCTCACTGATCCTTGGCAATATAATTCATATGGAGAACTAAACACTTATGGAGCAGGAGGATACACTTTTAATTTTTATCCAGAAGAGCAACTGCATAACTCAACAGAAAGAATCAATGCTTTAAAAGGGAGCAGCTGGCTTGACGAAAATACCTGGGCACTGATAGTTGAGATGACAACTTTTAATCCAGATGTCGATTTATTTTGCAGTATCTCAGTTGTATTTGAGATTTCTAATTTAGGCCCTGTTAACACAAGCTTGATGATCCATTCATACACACTCCCCATTTTCAAGCAGCTAAGTGGTATGAAAAAGTTTGTCTATATAGCTGTTGGCTATATTCTTGTCTTTTACATCATCGATGAGTTTTCTGTGGTGGAGCAACAAAGGCTAAAATACTTAAAAACTGTTTCAAATTTAATTAATTTTGGGATAAAGGGTGTGTGTCTCTTCTTCCTTTTGCAGCTTGCCTTCAAATTTAAATTGGCTTCTGCAATAACAGAATTGTTTTTACTTCACCCAGATGAATTTGTTCCGTTCCATAAAGTTTCCCATGTTGATCAAACATTGCGGATAACTCTGGGTTTCTTGGTCTTCCTCATAGTCTTGAAAACTCTCCGGTATTCCCGATTCTTTTACGATGTGCGCCTGGCTCAGCGATCTATTTTAGCAGCCCTTCCTGGCATCTGTTCTATGGCTTTAGTGGTGGCGGTGTACTTCTTTGTATACATGGCATTTGGTTACCTGGTATTTGGACAACACGAATGGAATTACAACACAATGACTCATTCTGCTCAGACAGTATTCTCTTACTGTGTTTCGGCTTTTAAAGACACTGCCTTTACATCCAATAGGATTCTGGGGGGTCTCTTTCTAGCTTCATTCATGATGGTGATGATCTGCGTTTTGATCAATTTATTTCAAGCTGTGATTATGTCTGCCTATGAGGACATGAAGCAACCCGTCTATGAAGAGCCTTCTGATGAAGCAGAGGTAGTAAATTTTCTGTTTCATAAGATTCGCAGGGTCTGGTTTTTTGTAACCTGCAGGTCAGCATCCACAGCTGATGCAGAGCTTTTCAACAGAGTTCTGTTTGGGCATCCTGAGAGGAAAAGCACTCACCACCTGGGGCTCAAAGCCAGAAAAATAAATGGCAAAAAAATGGTTTATCTTGTCATTTGATTCTTAAGCTGGCTTTTTCAAAACTGAATGAAAACTGCACATTTAAAAAGACAGAAAGGAAGAAGTAAGGAAAAATGGATTGCTCCGAATATTAATCAGTGCTAATTCCCAATGAAACTGCTTTTCAGTGCTGCCCTCCACATCACCCCATTTATTCACAGAAGCTATTATGGAATGATTACACTTAATTAACTGCAAGCACTCCCATACCACTAGTCTGGATGAAGAACCAGTATCGGTGTAACCTCAGTTTCTTACACCTCCACCCGTGCCTCCCTCAACCTCGCTTGTCAGGTGAGAAAACAAGGAGGGAGGGTGTTATAAAACTGTAGGAAAGGGTTGGGGAACAGGTCTTTGGTGTATGTATCCTGCATTTAAAAACCCTGTTGTTGTTTCAAATAGAGATTTCATTTGGGTGACCTAATTTATTATCTCTTAATCTCTTAAAATACAGCAATATACAATGTTTGAGATGAGAGGGTGTGTGTGAAGTGTAATGAGTGCCTTTTTGCCAAAGAGGAAGACTGTAACCTTAATAGTAAAAGAGTCCTGTCATTTGCATGAGGCGTTTTGTTTGCTTCACTATTTTATTTGTATGTCCTTACTACTATTATTTTACAATTACTTTGTGGCATTATTAATATCAGGCTGGATCAATTGCAGAGCCATGAGGGGTAATAACATTCAGGAATGAAACACATTGCCCTTGATTTCATCTTTTGTACCCCATATGTTTGTGGGACTACTGCGCCGTGCATGTGCTTATGCAGCTGCAGCTGAGCATGCAAATAGCTATGGTCTGCACAGACTGTACAGTACTCATCTTGACAAATGCAGCATATATGCTACTGAATCTAGAGACCAGCCCACTAATTCATGGGTTATTAAAGATATTTCAGGTGAACCCTATTGTGTAAGGCTACCCCAACCCCTGCTCATGGCACCCCTAGCAACTGTGTCTTCAGCATACATAAGAAGTAACACTGCACATCTAGAGGGCTTCCTCTGAAGAGGTGTTCCTGATTGGGCCAGGACCATCACCACCAGCCTTTGGCATGGAGCAGCTCTGCATGTGTACATCTGTTTGCATGTGCTCCTGGGTGAGTGGGTGGCCAATCGGTGTGTCAGCAATGGGAGCAATGGGGTTAGCCCATGCAACCCTGCAGCTCCTTTGAACCTGGTTAGGGATACTTAGCAAACTGAAATGTGGCACATATGTGGTCCAATAAATATTGAACACTAAAAGTCTAGAATGAGACAGGACATAAAATGCTCTGCCTATGTTACTTCCACACTAGCTGAAATTTTGTCATTTGGTATAGACAGAGTATGGGGGGGGGATCCATTCCTTTTACAGATGTAAAGGTGCTTTTGGATGGAAATCTGCTGATTTCTTTACCTTCTCATTCCACTTTTATCAGAATATCATTTAGTACAGCACCATTCCTTACAGATTTATACATTTTTACATCTATGGTATCCAGGCAACACCAATGCATGGTGCATAACTGAAAGTGCCTATTTCCCCCCTCCCTCCCTCCCTCCCTCCCTGCCCTTTCTCCATGCTTCCCATACGCTACACTTCATAGAGCATGTACAAAAATGACCAAGCTAGGAGTATTTTTTTGTACTGTAATTGTCTGGCCACGGAAAGCATCTGAGTGTACCATGGATTGTGCAATTGTTGTGCATAATTCTTGCTGCCCTTGCACGTGTGTGTGCTTAAGTAGGAGCTGAGCAGAACTTGGCCACCAGCAACAAGCCCAGCCTGGAATGTATTACAGTGCTTCTCGTCTTTCCCTTGCCCAGTGTAGTGGACTGAGTGGGCAGTTGGAGGCTACAGGGCAAAGGGCAAAGGGCTTGCTTGACCCTTCCTTGCTCTCCCCCTTCCTACTGCCCCTTTCCTTTTACAGAAACATCCCACCAGCGCCACAAGAGAATCACAACCAGTCAGACTTGGTTTCTGCAGGAAGGGAAGGAGGAACTACTGAGGAGGCAGCCCATTTCACCACAAGCACCTTTGATGCCTCACCTGTTTTGCAAACTTTACAAACGCCCCAGGACGTGCACACCAACAAAGAGTTGAGCAGCAAAATTCCAGGTTAGGCTTTTTAATGGTGCACAAGTCCTGCTCCACTGCTACAAAGATGATAGATAGATAGATAGATAGATAGATAGATAGATAGATAGATAGGATAGATAGCTGGATAGCTGTGCCAAACCAGAGCTGAGGCAGCATGGCAGTAGAGCAGCTCTCCCAAGAAATGCCACAAAACACGTCAGACATCAACCGCCTCCCCAAATCAGATGGTTCCACTTTGAAACGGCTGCAGCTTTGAAGCTTTTGCACCTAGGCCCCCCTTAACTGCACTAACTAGATCCCCTCCCCTGAGTAAGGGTGGGGAGAAATGGGATGCTGTTGACTCCAGCACAATGTTGTGTGGATGCCACCCCCCAAATTAGTGCCCTCCACCTCAGAGGCTTTGCAGTGGCCACCAGAAATGTTTCTGGAAATGAGAAAAAAACTTATGATAGGAGGGGAAACTATTAAGTTACATCATCACATGTCTTAACAATCAGACTAAGAGCCAAAGCAACAGAATACAGAATCCTGGCTAAAATTAGTCGAGCCAAGTTTTCCTATCTGCAGATTTTATTGAAGAATTATTGTTTATCTTTACTGAAAAATTAGAGCTGAACCTTTACAAAATGATACCTCTTTAAAGTTTTCATTGAACTTACTGTTTCACACCTGCAGCTCCCCAATTCTCCAAGTAGTGTGGGCATTTCCAAGGGCAGCTGCTACAGGGGTGTATTTGTAATCAGAGTCAACATTGACAGTCAGCATCACTAACCACTTGCCAAGACCCACACCTCAGCTGAGGGCCCACTGCCAACTCTTAGAGCTCCCGGGCCCTCCTGCTGCCGCTGCCAGCACATGCCTACCCACCCACCCACCCACCCACCCACCCACCCTCTCCAAGCAAGCCAGCTCTGAGAGGAGCAAGGAAAAGAAGAAGCAACCTCTCTTCCTTGAGAGAGAGAGACGTTGCCAATGAGCCTGCAGAGAAGACCTAGTCAGGCATTCTAATCAGTGGTGTAGCGTGGGTTGTCAGCATCCGGGGCAAGGCAAGTAATTTGCGCCCCCTAACCCGTGGATTTTAGTAGGCGCAGAGAGCTGCGAGTGCGAGCACCCCCCAGAAGTTGCGCCCGGTGCGGCCGGCCCCCCCTGCACCCCCCACGCTACGCCACTGATTCTAATTCAGGGCCAGCCCAAGACATTTTGGCACCACCACTCCCCGCCAGGGAGCTAGAGGCTGAGTGAAGATCTACATCAGGAACAAGGGGCAATGAAGACCCACATCGAGAACAAGGTGAAAATCTCTGTGCATTTAGTGCCAATGAAAATCACTCAATGCAAAATAATAGTAATAGTTAAATAAAACAAACAAACAAACAACCCCTGTCAAAAAGAAAAACAACTACCAGACTTTTAGAAGACATGTTTAGGGAAGCTTTTAATGTTTAATAGGTTATTGTATTTTAATATTCCGTTGGAAGCCGCCCAGAGTGGCTGGAGAAACCCAGCCAGATGGGCAGGGTGTAATTAATAAATTATTTATTATTATTATGTGAAATTTGATGAAAATGTATTTAATCCCCCCCCCCCCCCGCATAGCTGGGTTTATTTTATACCTGTGGAGGAACTAGAACTGCACTGGTTTTTATCACCTGCGTGATTTAGATTCGTGCCTTGCAGGGCACATGGCCCCTGGGCTCCTTTTCAAGGCTACACTTCTATGATTTACTTGGAGCCGAGACCTGCCCATTTCTGCGGGATTTCATTCCAAGTGTTTTCCACTGCTTGCAGACTTCACTTCCGCCGGTCCTATTTATAGGTTTGCTGGGAAATGAAGTCCTGTAAGTGGGACTTGCGTCCGAGTGAGGGAACGAGCTCAGAATTTGAAGAGGTCAAGTCGAGCAGCTGCTTCCCCGAAGGGAGCCTTCCTCTCCCGCTCCTGGGAAGGAGGCGCCGGGGCCGGAGCAGGGGAGCCGGGAGCCCCGAAAAGAGGAGGCGGTTCTGACGCGAAGCTGCGTTGCAAAGCCACGCCTTCTCTTTCTGCTGCTTCCTCGGAAGTAAAGCTCTTTTGTTTGCAGCAGGCGCAAAGAGCGCCCTCTCCGGTGGGCAGCGGACCTTAGGAAGTGGCCCCTTCGGCCAGGGAGCTCCGAGCGTAAGTGACCCTTCGGACTCGACTGCTCTGGGGCAGAATCGGGGCCCGCCTTGCTGCAGGGCAGCGCCATGTGGGGAAGAAGCTTGGCGCCCCCCCCCCCCCGCGTCTCCCTCCTGCGCGCGGAGCTGCGCGTTGCCCAAGTGTCTCTTCCTTCCCGCCGCTTCTTAGTCAATCCCCAGGTCCCTTCCAGGCCCATCTAGAGGTTTCAACATGCGCCCCCCCCATCCAATTTGAAACCACACCGGCCCCCGCTTCACTTTGCCAATGTGCTAGCAGTTTTATTGCTGCCAGGTCTACGAAAAACAGATGTGGAGATAGACATGTCCTTGTCAATAACGGAATTGCAACTAGAATGTAATGGCCGGCTTTGTGAGTTTTTACTCGTTACACCTTTGCTCACCGGGAAGTTCTCTTCCTGCCCTCTAGAGGGCAACGGTGCTCACACCTTCGCAGGGCAGCCTCCGACAGTCACGGTTCTCTTACTGGGGCGGAGTGGGATTCTTGAAGGAGCTCCTGACCTTGAGTGCAGGGGCTGCCAAACTTTGTGGACCAAGGGGCACATAGTGAAGTTTGAGAAAATGCTGTGGGTACCACAAACTGGCTGCTATTTGGGTTTGTGGCATAACAAAATTAGAAGAGGGTCATTTGCTGCTGCTCTTCACACCCAGACTGCGTCAGGTGGTCAGTCTGCAAGGTCCTGCTGGGACAGGTCTCATCACCACCCATGCCTCTTCCTCTCTCCCTCCCATTCACAGGCCACAAATTCATGCTCTTGGTCTTTCTCACCTGCCTGCACCTCTCCATCTCTGTTTCTGACGCAGACCACACATTTGGAAAAGAAGGAAGGGCCTGCTGTCAGCTCCACAAATGCTGGTGGGATACAACCAGCTGAGCATATGGGATTATCCCTGTCGCTTCTCCCTCAGCTAGTAATGCAACACCCCTTTTAAAAAATAAATATCTGATACCTTCATTTTACATTTGCAAATTGAGTTACTTAATATAATTACCAATAAATGAAAAAATGATGATGAGCACACCAACCCCAAATGCTTACAGGCCCCGATCTTATTCATCCACATAGTAGTCCACATATTTCCCCTCCTCATTGACTAAGAGTTGATAAAATAGCAGACTTCCATGTTTTGCTGTTGATGCACATGCTATGGTTAGCATATATGCAGCTAATACAATGTTTGTGCTCTTCTAACTTCTTATTTTATTCCTCTCTAACAACATGATTTGAGGGTTTTGTTGCATCCCATTTCCTACTTTCTAATACCTTGGAGACCCCTTTAATCATGTCTGAATGGAGGTGAGGAGGCAGTTTACACCTTCAGGGGTAGATGGGGGCAGCTTGATCCTGAGAACACTCTGCTATCCAAAGCTGTAAATATGCTAATTGGTCCTCCTTGGCATTTAAATAACCATGTGTGCGAACTCCCTGCAGCGGAGGAAGGCCACAAGTGCCAGTATGAATTTAATCTGGTAAAATTAAATAAAGGGTATGGAAGGCCTCCCTGACATAAGCCCAAGATTCAGTTCAGGCTTGTCTGTGCAAAGTACATCTGTTTGTGCTTCCTTAATATGCAGAACAATTAGCTGATAAAGAGCAGCTGTGGAGAAATAAAAGCCACATAAAAATAGTCACTCTTAAAGGCTTGCATAAGAAGAGGAGAAGATACCTGCCCACCTTACTTCGCTGTTCTCTTTGGATTTGTAAGAGAGCTTCTGGAAGGAACCTCCATCCTTACTGGTGCCCAGCTCACACATCACATGCCTGAGGATTCCCTCCCAGCAGTGCACATGTGTTATGTGGCCACGACATGCATTGGCCTCTATGCCTTTAGGCTTGATTTGTGTGACTATCCTCCCCTCCCCCCACAACACTTTTCAGGTGAAGGACATTGGCCCAGCATGTTCAAGCATCGTATCCCAGTGCTCCCACCCTGTGGAAATCACAACCCTCAGTTGGTTGAGCATATAAACTGGGCGCATGGTGGTAAATAGCATGTCTTCTAGTGCAAATAGTTGTATGATAATGACAGTCTAATCTCCTACTGGTTCAACATCATCTCAGTGAAATCTCATTATACTCTACACCAATCATGGTTAACTCGTTTAAGGATTTCACATGGAGCCACCTAGACGGTCACAGCAGTTGCACAACACAGCCCTGTTGCGACTAAATGCTCCACCTCCATTTCTCTTTAATCAATCTTTCTCCCTGCCTCCTTTCCTCTGCTGTCTCTTCTGTACCTGTTGGGGGAAGAGACCTTTCCTCCTTGCTCTTTGTAAAAGGTGGTGTCTGCTTCGAACACTCAAAAGTTCTAGGTTTGTCTTATCCCCAGCTGCTAATCCCAAAATATTTGGTGACATGAGTTCCACACATTTTCAGAGTAAGCAAATAATAACTCCCATCTTAATTCCACACTGGCTGCTTTGAGATGTTATGAAACGGCTGACTGTTTTGAGCAGATGAGAAGATCCCTATTTAAATCAAAAGCCCACCTCACCCCACCTTCTGTCCCTGTATGGCGGCCAGCCAGATGCGAGGCCTCACTGTTTGCATTCTGCCTCTGACAATGGAGGTAATTAAGACCCAGGACTGTGATTGGTCCCCCCTCCCCCTCCCTGGGTGTGTAAGAACATGGGGTGCTGCTAATGCAAGTCTAGCTTTCAGTTTCAGGTGCAACACATGTGGACCACTCTGGACAATCCTGGACCAGCTGAGTGGCTCCATGTACAAATCCATCTGTTTGGGCATTTGGTCGGCAGCATTCCCAGATGAAGTCCAGCAAGGAGTCCCAGTGCTGTGGCACTTTTGAGTGTGAGTTGTGTGGATTAACTGCCCCGTACAGCTACTACGGACAGAAACCTCCAAATGCTGCCTGTGTTACGTAAGTACATCTCTTACCACTTACTCCCTGTGCTGTCCACCAATGATAGCATCTCCACTATGGCAAGCAGCTCCTTTGAATGATCAATGCCATGTAGCTGAGGGCCAGTGGCTAGCCCAGAGGTGGGAATTTCAGCCACCTGGTCTCTTTTTGCAGGGATTTGCAGAGCAGCCGTGATGGGTGGTCCCCGGCTTCCCTTCCCTTCCTTTGTCTGCTGCTTTCTCCTTGCTACACCCCAAGCAGATTTTCCTATGAAATTGGGAAAAGTAACAGTTTATGTGTGTAAGCACCTCCCCACAACTGTGTCTTCTGAGAACTGTGTCTGCACCTGCACAGAGAAAGGGAGTCCCAGTCATGTGTTTTTTGCCAAATGTGTAGCTAGGACCAAAATATTTGAGGAGTCTTGCTTTCAAAAAAGTACAAAGAGCCTTGTGGCACCTTCAAGCTGAGCTGATGTCATAAAGTATGAATGTGGCAAACAGGCATCCAAGAACAACTGATTCTTATAAGTTCACTTCTCAAGAGATCCAGAGATTATACTTGGTGAGGGTCTCAAGAATTCCCTGCTAGAAATCTTGAGCTCTGCTCAGTGTCTCCTGAGAACTGAGAATGAAAGTTCCAGAGTGTGACCTATAGCTATGGCCTTACTGCAAAGTGATGCCCTCCAGATGTTTTCGGCTACAACTTCCAGTGGCCACAGTCAGCAGTGGCCATGCTGGCCTGTGCTGAAGGGAGTTGTCGTCAAAGCATCTGGAGGGCACCAGGTTGCAGAATCCTGCATTATGGATTCAAGAATGGCTTGCTAATAAGACAGCGGAAACTGCTGCCATCTAACATGGGACACAGTTTTATTGAGAGCTTGATATTTAAATGGGGACCATGTTTCTATCCCTTACTTTTTGCAGGAAGTGGGGTGAAGGATCATTTTCAAATTACCTGTCAGTGATAAACAAAACTGTTCCTTTACCTCACAGTGACCCTTCACTGTTTTTCAGCTGCATTCAAGAGTCCCCTAGTTTCATGATGAGAAAATCTATTTTGGTCCCCGGAGCATTCAGCATCTGGTCTTTGCCAAAGGCAGGAGCAAGTTGTTCTGTGCCCTTTTGGAGTGTGAGAATTGTCCTTTGGAAACAGCAGGCTAATTCCAGAGAGGGCACAAAACGGTAGCCGTCTCTGGCAGATCCCTTCTCTTGTCTTGCCCCTCAGCTGCTCACTCCTACTTGCCTGCGTCTTGGCTCCTGCACGGGAGTTGGTTGCTGAAGGCTGGAAAGAAAGCAACTCCTGACATCTCCACTGTTGTGATCCTTGCTGGGAGGGGGTGTGGCACTCTAGAGCCTTTGCCTTCGTCTTGAGAAAGTCAGCTGAAGAGGGGAGCTTAGGGAAGGATTCAGCTAAAGCTTCCATTCCTGTTCACTTTTGAGGGAGGCCTGGTATTCTGTTTCCCATAGGGGTGAATGGAATGCCTGTGAGAAGGGTATCATGCCTCTCCTCTGAAAATGGCTCTGCCCTGACTCAGTGCCATTAGCCCTCCAGCCCTTGACTCAGTACAGATACAGTCCCTGCTGAATATTAGCCACTGACCTGGTCCTTAAGACTGGATATGGGAATGTGAGTTGCTCCTTGCCAGTGCTATCTCTTTAAAATGTGGAATGATTCTTTCCCAGCCTTCTGGAGGAATGCTACGTCATGAAGGATCCATTCACCTCTGACAAGGACAAATTCCTCATACTTGGATCTCAGTGCAGTTTGTGTTGCAAGCATGTGTGTGTTGGCACAGTAAGTAGCACGTGATGCCTGCTGCCTTTATATCTCTGATGTTAGTTTCATAGCTGTGACCTAGAGGCTGAAAATCAAGCCAAGTGGAACATAACCTTTTTTCCACCCTTGCTTTGCCATTACCTTTTATATACTACTTCAAAATACAGTTCCATAATTCAGTTTTTTTAATGGCCCTTTGAAGGATCAACACCTTAAGTGCTCCTTTTCTCGGGTCATTCTCTTATCAACAGTTCAGGGTCATTCTGTTCCCAGGCTCAACAGAAAGTCTTCACCAGCAGGTGAACAATTGGCCATCTCATACTTGCCCTTCAGCTGCTTGAATCTTCATAAATATGCTCTGGAGCCACAGGACCTTAACTACTGGGTGGGCGTGTTTGTGATCTCAGGACAGTTGGTGCCAGTCACACTGCCCCGTGTGAGCCTGTTATTTACATTGCTCACCATAGCAACATGCCATATCTAATGCCTGGATTATTTGACCATGAAGGGAATACTTATACTGCATATGTATATTGGTTTTATGCCATTTTCATTTTTGTGACTTCCTCCAAAGAATCCTAAAAATTGGATTTTGCTGAAGCATTGAGAGTGTCCCTTGAGGAGCCCCTAGCACTTCTCCCCTAGGCTGTGTTTCTAGAGCTTTGGGGAGCAACAAGAATTCTGCCCTTTATTTTCATTTGCACAGGACTAGCAAACCACACAGTCCTTTTGGGAGACTGTTTCTTAGCTTTTGAGCTTTGTTTGGCTTCTCTTGTGATGAAGATCTGTGGGTTGCTTTGGTGTTGCAAGCTTCTCTGGATGTTATCTCCTATAGCCTCATTGCTACACGTTGCGTCATGACAGGCAGCCCTTACTTGAAGAAGGTGTTGTGGATATAAGGAGCCATCATGAGGCGTTGCAGGAAAAACGATTTTCCCAAGTTGTGCAACTTGAGGAACTGTTTCATCACATCTGCTACATGCTAAATGTTTCCCTTCCAACTGTAAGATTTTATGAAAAACGTAATTCATAACCCATTTCTTTCCCCGCTTCCAGTTCTCTAAAAAGATATTGAGCTAAGGATTCCAGATTTGTTCAAAGCAAGTCTGAGAGGAATCAGTTTTGGCCTCCTCCTGGAACGGATCATACACCCTTCATTGGCCTATAGCAAAATATATTTACTTAGGCTCGTTATATAGACCTTGCACAAGTTGTAATTGACCAGGGAGCCCCATGCAGTCAGGCCAAGGCTCCATTAATGTTGGCCCTAGGTCAAACTTCTACACTCTGATGCCCTGTTCAACTCCAGCTCCCACCAGCCCCATTCAACCTGGTCAAGGGTCAGGGGTGATGGGAGTGGTAGTTCCAAATGGCTAGAGAGCATGAGGTAAGCTTCCATAAAGGCTGCAGTGAAGATGGTGAGCAGGGCTTGAAAGCAAGAATAGTGTTGTTGTGTTGTTTGCCCACAGCTTTTGGTAATTCAGCTTTTCATTGCCTCTGACCTTGGAGCTTCCATTTAGCCATTGAGAGACCATGGATTTGCAGATTTTTAAAAATTAAAAAGCAATCCTGTGCACAGTAGAGAAAGCTCTACTGGCCATGGTGGGACTTCTGAGTAAACATGAACAGGGTTGGGCTGCACGGCCAGTGACCCTCACCATGTCTTTGACCACGATTTCCTTAAGTGGAGGAGGATTGCAGACGTCTTAATTCTCCTGCTGGATTAAAGAGCCCTTTGATCTTAGATTTTGCTTCATTAATTAGTCACCCTCAATCCAGCTGCAACTGAGCTACTGCCCCACTGGGTGTGGGCCCAGCAGTGTATTGCACTTGCTGAAAATTGGTGTAGTAAAATGTAATAAAGAAACAGAGGCTGGTTGTGAGGAACGTTTAAAAGAGTTCATACAAGCAGGTGGAGCGCAAGCCACCCCAGATGGCAAGACTGGCTGTTAAATTTTAAGAAGTGGCTGGATCTGTATGCATCTTAATTGCTGAGCACAAGGGGGGTTCTGGAGCAGGAGGCGCCACTGGAGCAGTTCAGCAGCATCCTCGAGTCCTTTGAGTTTCAAAGCTAAGAAATGAGTTAGTCACAACTATGCCTGTGTTAAGTTTGGTGAGTTTAGGAATTTCTCTGTTCTTTTTCAGGACTGTAGCCTTTTCTACGCAAAACGATTCTGCCTCCCCTGTCTTAAGTTACACTTAAACGAGTTTCCAGTGGAAATAAGGCAAGATTTGGAAAAAAAAACTCATTCTCAACACCAATCTTCAAAAAAGGGAGATTCCAAGACTTTGAAGAAAAGCTAGGTTGTTTTTGGCCCAGGTGTGTTTTTTTGTAACAAATATAAAGCTGTGTCTGATGAATGTCTTTTAGAACAGTTTTTATAAGATAGTTCAGATGGAGGATTTAATTTTCGTATGGAGGCTGCAATGCAGTGTGTCAGTCTGGTGCCCACCAGGTGTTTGGACTAGAGCATCCATCAGCCCCAGGCAGCACAGCCATGGCAGAAAGCCCCAGTGAAGAAAGTGCAGCTTGTTGTTGTTGTTTAGTCGTTTTGTCATGTTCGACTCTTCGTGACCGCATGGACCAGAGCACGCCAGGCACTTCTGTCTTCCACTGTCTCCCGCAGTTTGTTCAGACTCGTGTTTGTGGCTTCGAGAACACTGTCCAACCATCTCGTCCTCTGACGTCCCCTTCTCTTTGTGCCTTCAATCTTTCCCAACATCAGGGTCTTTTCCAGGGAGTCTTCTCTTCTCATGAGGTGGCCAAAGTACTGGAGCCTCAGCTTCAGGATCAGTGACCACTCAGGGCTGATTTCCTTAAGAATGGATGCGTTTGATCTTCTTGCAGTCCATGGGACTCTCAAGAGTCTCCTCCAGCACCATAATTCAAAAGCATCAATTCTTCGGCGATCAGCCTTCTTGCTGGTCCAGCTCTCACTTGCATACATCACTACTGGGAAAACCATGGCTTTAACTATACGGACCTTTGTTGGCAAGGTGATGTCTCTGCTTTTTAAGATGCTGTCTAGGTTTGCCATCGCCTTTCTCCCAAGGAGCAGGCGTCTTTTAATTTCATGACTGCTGTCACCATTTGCAGTGATCATGGAGCCCAAGAAAGTAAAATCTCTCACTGCCTAAATTTCTTCCCTTTCTATTTGCCAGGAGGTGATGGAACCAGTGGCCATGATCTTAGTTTTTTTGATGTTGAGCTTCAGACCATATTTTGCACTCCCCTCTTTCACCCTCATTAAAAGGTTCTTTAATTCCTCCTCACTTTCTGCCATCAAGGTTGTATCATCTGCATATCTGAGGTTGTTGCAATTTCTTCTGGCAATCTTAATTCTGGCTTGTGATTCATCCAGCCCAGCCTTTCGCATGATGAATTCTGCATATAAGTTAAATAAGCAGGGAGACAATATACAGCCTTGCCGTACTCCTTTCCCAATTTTCAACCAATCAGTTGTTCCATATCCAGTTCTAACTGTAGCTTCTTGTCCCACATAGAGATTTCTCAGGAGACAGATGAGGTGATCTGGCACTCCCATTTCTTTAAGAACTTGCCATAGTTTGCTGTGGTCGACACAGTCAAAGGCTTTTGCATAGTCAATGAAGCAGAAGTAGATGTCTTTCTGGAACTCTCTAGCTTTCTCCATAATCCAGCGCATGTTTGCAGTTTGGTCTCTGGTTCCTCTTCCCCTTCGAAAACCAGCTTGCACTTCTGGGAGTTCTCGGTCCACATACTGCTTAAGCCTGCCTTGTAGAATTTTAAGCATAAGTGCAGCTTACTTCTGACTAAACAATAGGCATGCCCTGAACAAGTTTGCACTGCAAGTAAGGAAACAAGCCTGAGCAACATGAGACAGAGCTGTTTTCCTGTTTAGACTTGTTGATTGATTAAATAGGTAAGTTTTATCACCAGATTAGAAGAATAATGAACTGTGATTACCATACATATAACTAACGAGCATTTATGACTGTTCTATCACCTCTCTGCATATTTTATTAAAAACTTACCACCTTGGGGCAATGAAGGGTCGTCATGACTTTCAGCTTGACTCCAACTTCCCTATGCTATCACCACATTTTAACTGTACCTCAGAATTTTTCCAGCTGCTAAAATCTTATAATTATGCCAGGGGATATTATCAATAGTTAAATCCTCCAGCTCAACAATGAAAATTGTGTTGGTTAAATTGAACACGCAAGGCAGCTCATTTGCTACCCCTTTATGTGAATCATTGTCATAGACAGTAGCCAGTAGGTATGCTGGAGAAGGGCTGGTTAAAAACATAAGAAATAAAAGTAGCAAGATCCTGCCTCATTCAATGTAGTTCAGGTAGAGCAACAATTCAGCAGTCCATATCTATCAGCCGATGACTATGGAAGCCTGCATTGAAATAACTACACTTAAAGGACCAAGCCCATTCCTAAGGCTCTGTAGGAGCTGCAATTGCACAGGAACTCCCATAAAGTACAGAACAGGATACAGGGTACACCATTCTTCATTTTGCTTGCTATGTTAAAAGGAAGACTTCACCCTCTTTCAGTTGCAAATACAGACCTGCAATTGGAGACATTGCTTCTGAAAGCTGGGAAGCTGGGAAGTGAAGCAATGCAAGAGTCCCAGTGATTTGGGAGGGGCAGATCTTCAGTGCCTTTGCTCTTCTCCACAACTGGCAAAACCAGAATTATGCAAGAAAGGATAAAATGAATAATGTTAGGGGGAAGCAAAGCCATGCAAATTATGTGGACTGCAGAAGTCTTGCTTGTGTTGGAGCTGTATTTTAATAACCATTGCATGCCCAGTCTTATCTCTCTTTAGCACACACAGCCTATCCAAACACATCAACAGACAATAGCTTGAATGACCTTCCTCTCTGTCTGTCTTGAACCTCTTGGCTATTGGATATTAAACTACATTTTAAGGGTGTTTCATAGATAAATATTGCATAGGTGCAGTGAATTTAAGTGATGTAGTAGAGCACCACATAGGGGTTTCATACTATAAAGGTTTTGCTGAGAAATTGCAAATGGGTCATTGACAGCAGGTGGTGGTGTTTTTACACTTACCTCAGAAAAGAGAACAGTAAATTAAATGGGGAAAATGTGGGCTGGCATTTTGATTACCATGATGTCATATGGATGCAGCAAAAACATTGTGTTTGAGAGCACAGATCCCACAACACACACATACCTGGAGGCATCCTAAAGGTGCAATCCTAAAAAAAACAAAAACTGGGAGGTGAGCCCTCTTGAAAACAGAGGGACATATCTCTAAGTAACGTGCATATAATTTTGCTACTGTGTTAAATGTCACCACCAGAGGGTAGCAAATAAGTCATGATATTGTAGGATTGTTTTTAAAAAATGCACGCTATATTTATGATTGGCTAACAACAACCCTGTATGTTATTTTAGCAAAGTGTAATTTTCAGGGGTTGACTTGGCAAATGTTGACTTTCAGAATATGTCCCAATCCCAAGACTGAATAACTGGCTTAGTGTCAAACAGGTCACTCATTAAAAAGCTTTCTTTAACAAGCACATGTTTTACTACCATCTTCAGAAGTCTCAAATGAATTGGGGGAATAATGAGCAAAGGGATCAAACATCCTAAATTAGGCTACCAAGAAAGATCAAATACAAAATAATACATCTAATTGTAAAGAAACTTTTTTAAAAAATAAAAAAAATGCAAAACTATTGAATTTTAGAGAAACTAAATTCTCTTTGGTATCTCCTGTTCAGATCAGTGGGACTTCTGCAGGAAATTTTCAAGATTGTGGCCTGTCATCTTAGTGCAATATTTGCTGAACACATAGCATGTCTTCTATACAATGGAGCCACAAATTCTAGTCACACAAAAGTTCAGCAGCCTATGTGACAAGTACTGTGTAAGCCTTGAACTTTAAGCAGTAGCATATGATAGAAATATGCATTTTAGAGTAGAAGGTGCAATTTAAGTGATTTCTGCTGTAGATTTAATCTTTGTACTATAAGCAAGTAAAGTGGAACTTACAAAATGTCATAGTATGAAGTGCTCCATTTCAGGATACTTCTCTCTATTCCTCCACCTGTTTTCCACTCCTCCAACATTCAGCCAATATTGCATGCACATCAAACACTTCAAGTCTTCAGTGGGATGGCTTTTGTTCCTAAATGTTTTGTACTTTTGCAACCGTGCTGGTCCCTCTTGTGTGCAGCTGGTGACATTTTGACTTCAGAGACCAGTGATCACCTCTTTAACATCAGAAACAGAGGAAATAATAGTGATTGAGCAACTACTGCATGGATCGAAGGTGCTTCCACACAAGGCGTTTAAGGGAGAACAGCCATGCCCTCTTCACTTAGCATCACCTATCCTGTTTCCCAAGGCTGCGTCTGGCTTTGAGAAATGTAGAAGAGGAGCACAATCCCTAAAGTTATAGATGCCCTTAGCTCTACTGTTTCAAGCTTTAAGAGGTGTGGTTTGGATGTGAGCAGGTCACCCTTTCACAGCTCGTCACACATTCAATATAGCCTTTGTGGCAGGCAGAATTTTATCACCTTTAATTTTAAAAGTTGCTCTTTCGTGTAGCACTGTAGTGCTTTGCTATATTAAAAAAATTCTGCAACCTGCCTTTTTACACCTGTCTTGCCCCACCCTCCAGCCCTAGGGGTCTTCATGGGGGAGCTGTTTCTCCCCTCACAGTTCTTCCTCTGGAGACTCTCTTTGCCATGGGGGGGGGGCTGGTTTCACCTGTGCTGCCCCACCTGCAGCCTGAGGAACCTTCAGAAGGGAGTTGCTGCCACAGGCATTATTTGCAAGGGTATTTTAATGCACTGAAAGATTATGAGTCATGGGGGTGTGGAGTGTGCCTGAACTTAACCCTGCTTAGTTTGTTTCTTGGCTCCTGTTGCTATGAATACTGTTTTATAGCTCATAAATGCAGTATTGATTTGTTAATCAAATAGGACAAATAAAGATTTTCTAGTTTTACAAAAGAACATGTGTTCTCTTTTTTCCAAATTGTAGAATCTTCTTTACTTTTGATGTGAGAATGTGTTGTTTCGAATACTGTTGGGGAAGAAGGGGGAGAGGTGGGGGAGAGGGAGGTGGGGTGGTAATACTTAAGAGTGGGCATGTGTGGTTTTACACCCGTGTCACTGGAGTTCTTTCTATTTGATTATACAGCCAAGACAACCAACCACGCCCAACTTCTCTCACTACCAAGGAAAATCATATATGACTTTTGCTTTAATTGTGGTGGCGTTTTCACTTGTTGCTTTGTTAACAGTGTTTTTTTTTAGATTGCAATTGTTTCACTGATGATTTGTTAGTTATTCTATGTTATTTATGCTGTTTTTGTGATGTTCTATTGTGTTTTATCATTTTACTGTTATTTATTGTTTGCAAGCCGCTTTAGAATTCATTTCAACAAAAAGCAGCACAGGAATATAATCAGTCAATTAAGTGCAAGATGCAATGATTTTTCTTAGAGCAGGCATGTACCAAGTCCGTTTTGGGGCCTAATCTGACCCTTGTGGGTAAAAAAACTCCTGGGGTAAAAAACTTCACTTCAATCCTAAAAAAAAGGTTATCTTTGGTTGGCCCTCAAGCATGTTCACATCATGAAATCTGGCCCTCTTTGAAAAAAGTTTGGGCACCCCTGTCTTAGAGGCTAGCAAAAGCTGTCGTTAAATGGGAGAGGTGTTCCTCTGGGGGTGATAGTGCCCAGAGTTAGTTTGTTTTCTACATTTTTCTTGTGCGTCATGTGTTTCAGAATAAGCTTAAGGGTTGTGGTTGTACTGTGTGTGGCAAAAGGGTGGGGTAAAAATGCTTTCAGTATCTAAAGTAATAACAATAAAAACCAAGATACATTTTAAATGAATATTTTATTTTACGAAAGACTATTTTAAACCATTAAGGCAAAAATCACACTGTGAAGTGTTTTTACATACATTCATCAGTCCTTACAGAGTTTAAAGTACACACAGATTTGGACAATATTCCAGCAGACTCATTAAATACATTTTTTCTTATTCAATCCTTTGTTGTCTGAACAGGAAAATCAGTCAAAAATTAGAAAAATACATTGTCAATTAATAGGCATTTTTATTTTAAAATGGATTGACCAGATTTAAATATTCTGGGTGAGTTTTTTTGCAAGCAGAAAAGGGAAGAATTCAATGTTACTCCTCTATAAAATTCATATTTTACTAAAGAGATTTCATACCCACATCTAAATGCTACTACATGCAGCTGTTTTATTAGTGAATTTAACCTGAGTTAAGATTCCAATCCTGTAAGCCCCTTTCAACTCAGCAAAACCTTATTTCTGAGTGAACATGCTAGGATTGCATTGTTAGTGTTACTCTAAGGAAGGCACATAAGAATGCTCCATCATGTAGAGAAGCAATGTACAAGAATATAGACTGTTCGTCCAGCCCCCTGCAGGCAGCCAGGCACACTATCTATTCCCACCAGTGGGGGAATGTGCAAATTCCCCTTTCTTCTTTTTTAAAGGAGCTTGTTTCATTTTCACTTCCTCTAGCCGTAAATGCAGAGAATGATGTAAACCAATCTCATAAACCTGTTCAACAGTTTTTGCGAACAACATGATGCATTTCCACAGGCTATTGTACATCACAATATAATCCAAAATTAAGTTTAAAACAAATAATCCAAAATATGTGTGAAGTTATTTCATTTTTATACATTTGTATCAAAGAATGTAGTATTGCCTATGATACTGTACTTAAATACTGCTGTTCAAAATTTCTTAAGGCTCTGAACCTGCAGATCACTCCAAAAGCACATGACAGGATAGAATTAAGGAAAACATTTTTAAAATCAAGTTGCTCTGCTGCCCTGCTTCACAGCTTTAACCCTGTAACTGATCACTTCAGCCAGCAATGCATATAGCTATTAACTGGTAATAAATGAAAGCAAGAAGTTACCTGCATGTCTAGGATTTCCCATGCCTTAATCCTGGTAGCTTTTATGAAGCTTGAAGTTGCATTTAGCTTATTCAACCAGAATGTTGTTAACATATGAACTGAAAGACTGAGCTGGTCAATAACCAGGACCTGAATTAAAAACCCAACACAAAATCCAGATGTGCTAGACGATGAAGTCTCCCTAGTTACATCTATTACATTATGAAAAATGTTGTGAAGCATTGCTTTGTTGTTTAATGCAAGGTCAATTAAAGCTGGAATGCTCTCCACCACTACTATTTCTCAAGTGTTTTTATTTATAAAGCAAGTATAATACACATTTTCTCTTCCTAAAAGCTGTTTTTCCGCTTTGGTGGAAGGGCCTCTGCATTTCTCAGCTCCCTGCCTTAAAAGCAGGTGAAACATAGCAAGTCTTGCAATAAGTTAACCCTTGAGGTGGGATGAGGGAACACATTGAAGGGAAACAAAGGAAAGCTGCTAACATGCCCCCTTTGTATTACCCAACTATCACTTTCATAGTGAACATAACAGAAGTCTTTTCCCTTCTCCGCCTCAAGTCCCTAGGATCAGAGAGAGAGAGATCTATAGAGTATTTGCAGCTGTCTAGCAGAAAAGCACTATTTACAGAACTCAATACAGTCATACCTCGGGATAAATGTGCTTCAAGTTAAGTATTTTCGGGTTGCACTCTGGACGTAACAGAGCATGTTACTTCTGGGTTTCGCCGCATGCACATGCATGCGCAGACGGTCAAAATGATGTCACGCGCATGCGCAGAAGCGGCAAAACGCATCCTGCGCGGACACGGGGTGTGTTCGCTTCAGGATGAGAACAGGGCTCCAGAATGGATCCCGTTTGCATCCCGAGGTACCACTGTAACTTTGATACTGTGCACATGACTGCACAAATTCTCACAATAGTGGCAGCTCTAAAAGTATCCCAATCATTGTGGAAATCAGACCATGGTGATGTTCCCTATATAGAGAAGACAGATGAACCCAACCAGACCATGCCCCCCCGCCGGTGATTTTATTGGTGTGGAGGGGCTGCATTTCTCATGAAGCATGTGTCATGAAGCATGAACCCGAGTTGTTTCTCTTCCCTCCGTTTTGAACAAATATTACTAAAGTTCCTTAAAAGCTACTGAACTGCAAGGCAGAGCTGGGAAGTCTAAAGGCCACCAGCCCTCTCTTAAGGGAAGAGGACAAGAGAGAGATGTCTGGAGTTAAGTTCTCATCCCCGGTATTTCCTTAAGTAACCCACCTTCAAAATAAGGCAAAAACCCCAGCTTCAACTGAATCCTCATTTGATAATTGATATAGTTGCATTAGGTGCATTGAAAAAACTGAAAACATCAGATTGTTCAAGTGGCAATCTAAACTGGGGGCGTTTGAAGCAACCTGGATTCCCTTCATCTCATTTGCCAACTTGTCAGGGGGATCTCGTTTTGGAAAGAATCAATTAGATAAATGACAGTTCCTCTTTGCCCACCATGTCAGTGTAACCCTAACTGTTTTCTTTCATTGCCTTGGAAATCAACATGTTGATAGAATTTTGATTAATTGTACATTTCCTAGGCATTAGCTAGTAAAGCTTTTAAAAAGCAACACAAGTCATTGAATTAGAAAGGACGCTCAGGGATTACTTCCTTCACCGTATCTGTAATGAGTCTACCTTGCATTCATTGAGTCCATTAATCCTTGGGTGAAATCTTAAGATCTTTCCTTTCATAAGTCTCCATTTGTGAAAACTGTTCTAAATGCAGACATGAGGTTTGATCCTTGGTCATTTTCTTCGTCTAACTCTTGCTTTGCTCCCCCCTCTCCCAATTATGATTTAACAAACATCTTTAGAAAAGCCTGATGAATCAGGAGCATAACAGATTCAGAAGCAGAGTCTCAGAAAGCAAGCTTACAATACAGTTATAATACATCTGATAGAGCTTTTCACAGGTTGTTTTATTGCTGCCTAGAAAAAAATAAACAGTGCAGAAAAATAAAGTTATAGACTATGTTGTCAGTTAGGTACTCTGGTTCAAGCCCGCATTTTAAAATTGTTCTACACAAGGAGGTGTAAATTGTAAGTATCAATCAGTATATGCCATTGCAAGTAGAGCAGGTATCACCTATATTGCTCAAGGCAACATATTAGAATGCTTCCAAATAAAACTAAAATCACAAATATTTAAGTTACCAGCATGTTTTTATATGAGGTTTGTTTCCTTTAGCTCCAAAGTAGACATAATTGGAAGCATCCGGCTCTGTCTCTATGCCTTGTCTCTTTTCTGGGGCAATCAAAAGTCACCATTAAATAGCACAACCTACCAAGGAATGGTGCTGTGCAACTCTCCCATCCATTTCAATGGTGCTGGCACATTAAGTGGGTTGCATAGCAATGTTGGCTTATTAATTGTTCCCTATATATTTTTTAATTACAAATGCAGTGCAAATTCAGTGCAAAACATACTTAAATCTAAAGTTTATAGGAACATAAATAAGCTGGTGGGTCTAATGCCTACTAGACCACAGATAAAAATCCTAAAAACTGTAAAATTCAGGTTTATAACTATTGTAAACAGTTATATTAGAGTCTCCTTTGCTCACTGAAGAACTAACCGTGCACATGGATGGCAACTGTAACTGCAACATAACTCTAAACAAGCCCATTACTGCTATAATATACAGCTCCCAATTTTTCATCTGTGAAAGTGTCCATATTATTGAAAATATTTGCATATTTAGAACTGAGAGAAATTAAATTTAACCCAATGCTTTCTTTAAAAATTGTTACACCCCCGATTTTCTATAGGTTTGTTTATGGCATTATTTATATGAAATGGATCAAAACTATCACGTTTGATTAAATAATAGCAGCACAACATCCAATATATTTCACAACGGAGAAGCATAGCAAATTCAACATACCGTATATAATTATTTCCAGGTCACAGTGAAACATCATGAAATGAAACCCAGAGGAGAGTTACACATATAGAAAAGACAGAACAATAGGATCAGTATGGGCTCACTTCTCAATTACTCTTATTATCCCATTGAAGTCAAAGTCAACAACATCAATTTGAGACTCAGTTTGAGGGGGACAGCACAACTGCCCCAGTATCACATGCTGAGGTGGTGCTAGATGTCAAAGTGAAGAAATTCTACAAGGCACTGATAAGCAGCAGCTATAAATATGGGCCTAAAAGGAAATCTAGTCACAGGGCCACAGCTCCATCTACGCCTGCTTCCTGTGCTCTCATTGAAAGTGAGCTTGTGTCAGTGTTAAAAGCCGTTGTCCATGTGGTGCCATTGCTGCCCAAGCTACGTGAGGTACTGCCCACCCTCCACTTCTTTTGGTGGAAGTCAACTGTACTGATCTGTTTTAAGAAGCATTTTTGTTAGGTAGAGCTCTCTGGTTTTGGTTAGCACAGGGGAAGAGAAGGGAAGTGGTATCTCCAGCGCAGAGGCCACAGAGAAAAATCACAAACTTGGCTGCTTGTGCTGAGAGATCTTTGCAGGACTGAAAAGCGTGTAGGACAACATGGGACTTTACAGGAAAATTGCATTTGCTACTCCTATGGCACACAAAATCTTGCTGTAGTGTGAAAAATGTCAAGCTTTATGGGCTCACTGGGGAATAGGAAAAAATCTACCCCAAAGTGCTCGAGGAAGCGAGGGGAGCAGACTCAGCTCAAATGTCCATGCATTTAAGTGCCCCCTCACATTATAATTAAGTAATAACTAGTAGCTAACAGTTAATGAAAGTGCCACAGGTTAAATACACAGAAATAATGCAACATGGATATAAGTGTGCAAAAAATAAAGTAGTGTGACCCACAAGCTACACAATTTGCATGATGAGAGTAGATATTAGAACTGTTTCCAGTTACCTTGGACTTGCAACCCTGAGTCATATATTATAAATTTATTGAGCTAGTCAACACAATTTGTTGAGGTAGCCAATTTTATTTTTGGAAAACAATTTTTTCTTCAACATTGCACCTTGAGTTATGGTCCCAATCCTGAGTACTCTGAATGATAGTGCAAGCAGTCTTCTAGTGCACTTTCTGACAGTGCTTCTCCTAAAATCCACTGACTAACATATTATATTACTGAAGTTCTGTAGGCTCTCAAAAGTTATTTCAGCACTTGTAATTCATAGGTGCAACCCACAGGTATTCACAAAATACTAGAAATCTTCACATCATCCCACAACTGCATCCCATAGCATTCTAAATTATTCTAAATTACATGGAAGGCCACAGAGAGAAAGCAAAATGCTGGTGATTGGTCAGTTAGAAACCAACAGCAGCTTGCAAACTTTTAAAAACAACATGGTAAAAAACCCAGGTATGATCCTAGTTTGTTGACATTAAGCCAGAGTTCTCCAGTTTGGACACAAGAGTGAGCCCGGCCTTAATATAAGCAAGGCTCTTCATGCCACAGCTGGTGCACAATATGAGGAGAGCCAAAGGTTTCAGTCTTATACTGGTTTCAGTCTTAATAAGCCATGGTTTATGAAATACAAAAGATTTAAACGATCTGGAGAAAAACCAGCATATAGTAGCCAGGAACAGAAACCTGAGGCAGGCCACTGTTTCAAGCTATACAGAAACTAGGTCAAATTTAAAAAATAAGGGATTGTCATTGGGTAAAGTAATTAAGAATGTAAAGGGTGGAACTATTTGGATCTTGCAATACAAACCGATACTTTTTACAAAATCACAGAATGCCCCTCTTGCAAATGCCATCCATGTATTTTAGTGGGAAGATATTTAATGGAAAGATGGAGTTGCCACAAAGATAACCAACTAAAGCAGATCTAGGATTTTTCTTCTTCTTCCAAAATCAAGGTGACTGATTTTGCTGTGATCTTATAAAATGTTATCTTTGAAACAGGTGTGCTAATAAGGTATTTGCACAGACTACAAATGAAGCATTCCTAAAGAATACAGAGGACCTCACAAATTACAGTTTTAGCAGACACATGTGACTAGTTGCAGTGTGTAACCTATAAAATAAAAGGTAAAGGGACCCCTGACCATTAGGTCCAGTCGTGCCCGACTCTGGGGTTGCGGCGCTCATCTCGCTTTGTTGGCCGAGGGAGCCGACGTACAGCTTCCAAGGTCATGTGGCCAGCAGGACTAAGCCGCTTCTGGTGATCCAGAGCAGCACACGGAAATGCCGTTTACCTTCCCGCCGGAGCAGTACCTATTTATCTACTTGCACTTTGATGCGGTACCTATTTATCTACTTGCACTTTCAAACTGCTAGGTTGGCAGGAGCAGGGACCGAGCAACGGGAGCTCACCCCATCGTGGGGATTCGAACCGCCAACCTTCTGATTGGCAAGTTCTAGGCTCTGTGGTTTAACCCACAGTGCCACCCGCGTCCCTAGCTTATAAAATAGTAGTATTTAAAAACATCAAATGCACACACCTAGAAATACAATGAATTAAAAACAAACAAACCCAGCATAGGTTTTGTAATATCTGCAGCCTTTCATGTGCATCCATTAAAAATCATCCTCAAAGGAAACACTGTTGTGAGAAGTTGTGTATGCATCTGATATAAAGAGCTCTAGGGACATATCTACACTGCAGACATGTTTGATACCATTTTAAAGGTTATCACTTTCTCCAAAGAACCCTGGCAACTGTAGAATGGTGAAAGTTCTGAGATATCTGAATGAGATTCCTAGCCCCCACCCCAAAAAGAGTTCTCAGGGTTCCAGGAGAGGGAGACCTATATGATCGGTTTCTGTCTATAGAATACAAAAACTATGTGTAACAACTTGCATTAGTTCTGAGCGTCTGGTAAGCTACTTATCTAGGTTATAGTA